>NC_064924.1:184745563-185995563 GCF_023897955.1 Schistocerca gregaria
AAGAACACTAGCTTTTCGCTGGCTCAAATCACTTTTGAAAGGCCGAGAACACATTGAAAATGAACCTCAGTCAGAGAGCCCTTCGACTTCAAAAGACGCTCAAAACGTCGATCTTGCGCGTACTATTCTGAGACCAAACCGACGTTTGACAATAAGATTAAATTTTGACCCCCAATTTTACTCATTGCAGACAAGTGGAAGCTGCATCATGTCAAAGTCTCATGTCACATGACCACTTCCAACAAGGAATTTCTTACCTAAAAAGGTATTTCCCTTCTGACGGTCCCCCATTCACCCCATCTGAGTCCTTGTGACATTTTTCTCTCACACAAAATTGAAAAATGCCTTAAAAGGATGTAATATTGAGTCCCTGGAGAACATCCAAAAGAATGTGACTAACTTTCTAAAGCCACTACCAGCTGAAGTTTTCAGTGCTGCTACCAAGACTACGGGGGATGTTTGGGGGAGGAGACCAGACAGCGAGGTCATCGGTATCATCAGATTAGGGAAGGACGGGGAAGGAAGTAGGCCGTGCCCTTCCAAAGGAACCATCCAGGCATTTGCCTGGAGTGATTTAGGGAAATCACGGTAAACCTAAATGAGAATGGCCGGACGCGACCCAGACTGGGAACAACGAATCCGCCGGTGTATAGTTGACCAAGGGAAAGACTATGAAGGAGACTGTATTGTTGTTTGAGAAAATAACTGTGGTAGCTAAAAAAATCTGTCTCACACACATCGTAATAACGGAAAGATAGCATCACTTCGCAAAAGCTGTGATCTTGTTTCATGGTTTTATGAATGAAATCTGTGTGTTTCTATTGTAATGATGGGTTTCTGTCTAGTTAGGCCACCTTCAAATCTAAGGTATGGGATGATGACTGCCACTAACTGATACAGATTATGGCTATCATCAGCTCCATACTTTCGATACGAAGACAGAATAATTGGACTGAAACCTGTCATTACAATGAAAGTAAATTGTTAGGCAGAACTTTTTTCATAAAATCAGCAGTTATATTACTGTGATTTTTAATGTTACCCAAAATAAACAGAACGATGACATCAGGCGGCGGGTATATGTGGGTCACGGTAGGACGACGGGAGTTTCAACACACAAAAACTATATTTCGTGCGCGACTCGCTTTTACATGAAACATGTTGCGTGGCCGCATCCTGTCAGAGCGCGTCAGTCCGCGAAGCCTGTGCAGGGCACTCTTTTTCTTTTTTTTTACTGCACGCACACTGCAGGAAAGCTCTAAAACCCATTTCATAATGGCGCTGTGGCTAAGATGACAGGGGCTGTTTGTGGGGAAACGAGACTGAAATCTCTGTCCAACTGTCCAGCTGCTGGTTCCTCTGAATCATTTTTGACAAATGACGTGTTGGTTCACTAGTATGAATCTAAACCGTTTCCTTATTTTACCGCTTAGAAATTCAGCTGTTGTTACGTCGCCGGTCGCGAGATATCCGGGACCACGCTGTTCGTACTTTCTCTAAAATGCCGTATTAGTGACTCGCTAGGATTGAATATCACATTAAAAAACGTGAGTGGATTATTGATTACCTTGCAGAAGGTAGATGTATAACTGAAGACTGCTGTACAACTGTGCTAGAACACTAAATGACTTCAGAATATCGACATATCTAAAGAAATTTTTGTCTTGGGAACGTCAGCTATCTATAGCCGACGTCGGTAACACACGCTTGCGCGATGGCGCCAAACTCGGATACTGCTGGTTTCCATATTATGGAACCGAGCGAGATGGCTTAGTACTTGAAGACAGCATTGCACGACACACCTATCGTATACAAGTATGCAACAGTCTCCAAAGCGTACAAGTGTGGAAATGTCAGATTTTTTTCAAGCCGTCGGTACACGGCACGAGTTAACGAACGTTGGCGTGGTGTCCTATGAATTTTGTAACGTATTCCTAATTGAAGTTAAGCAGCCATTTTATCACGGCGAAACACAAAATAAGTACTGCGATATTTAAGCAATGTGCCACGCAAAGTACAGCCAGTAGAAAGCACGAACGCTCCCCAGAAAGACGCCATACCGTATTTGTCCCGTGCGGCAGAAGCGTATATTCAATAGATTT
Organism: Schistocerca gregaria; assembly: GCF_023897955.1. Taxonomy (NCBI): domain Eukaryota; kingdom Metazoa; phylum Arthropoda; class Insecta; order Orthoptera; family Acrididae; genus Schistocerca; species Schistocerca gregaria. The sequence continues at coordinate 184,747,666 of NC_064924.1, forward strand.
TGTGTTCTATGTTACACCCTATGAATGTACGCTGTTTGTAGCACCATCGCGCCAAATGTACCAAGAACGACTCGTTGCTGGTAAGATTTGTTGCAATGAACGCATAGCGGTGGTTAAATAATTTTCGGATTTTATTTATTTTCACTTCATAATTAGCGTGTTATGAGAGTAAGCGTTTTTGAAGATTCGTGAAAATGTGTCGTTCTTCAGCTTATTGTAATTGGTTAAGGTTTCACCTTACAAAACTATGAGAGGATTCACGTCGTGCTGTATTCAATTTCTTTTTGACCTTTGTGATCTCTAAAAGGTCGTGTGACTTCTCTACGAAATTAATAGATATAATTTACGTAATATTTGACGTCATGTAAATGTAAGTGAACTGTCTCTCAGGATCGTCCTGTTTGTTCGATTTGCTGAACTTTTATGCATGCATCTGAGTGTATTTTTCAAATTCATCTTTCAAACCCAACATTTATCTTTCAACCCCAAAATGATTCACGGATGTTGGACATTACATTTTTTGTACCACAAACACAACATGACCAGTAAATTTTCAAGAGAAGAAACGAGCATTTTAATGGAGCTAACGTAGGAACTCCAAGCGAGTCGATTTTCTGAACAAACTAACTAGTTTGGAAGCCAAATAAAGCCGACAATTGCCGGTGGAGAGTGCCGAGGGAGCAAAATCGCGTTAATACCAAGTACAGTCGTAACGTGTGCCGATGATGCTGTCTCCCGTAACATTACGTAATCCGCTTGCAAGCAGGTCTCTGTTAGTTGCAAATCGATGTATTTTCCGAACACACTTGATTCCATGATGAATTAAAAATTATAAGAGAAAGGTTGGTAAGAAAATGAAGTATGCGCATAAATGACAACACTAAGGTTTTCATGTGTATAACGAAAAAGTGCTCATGGCTGATTTTAAATTCAATGAACTTCTTAAGATCCAAACAATACGCTTTACTATGTCTCAAATCTAGCAACTGTCAGTAACATAACCAAGTTAGTCCGATGGCGTGGCAATAGTGAAAAAAAGTATCATTATAATATTTACCTCTTCCATTCCATTAGACTTCCTCCGTCACAAATCAGTTTCCGTTACCATCTTGATATGATCATGTTGATAAAACACACTGATAAATTTAGACTTTACATGTGCAACAGAACATTGACATTGCTTCCTCGCTCTAACACCGCTTAACATTATCTGACCACTGCGCCCTCGAGCACATCAGAGATATTAACTTCCGCGATACAGCTTTACAACAACGCTACTCGCTCACAATCGGTTCAGATATCAAGATTATACATGACACCTATCAACCTAACACTCGTGCCTCTTACGCAAAATTGTCATACGATGAACGTCCAACGCAGATGTTACGAATCTCGTAGAAGGGGATTGTGAGGTATGTTGACCCAAAATAAGTGTTTTTCTTTCTTTTTTTTTTAATCTGACGCAGTCTTTGAGTGGCCAAGAAATTTTTCACGTTTTCCTTGAAGAAATGCCTGATGTAGAAAAATATCTGGAGTGATTATTCTGACACGGAGGACAGATTCTTTTTGTTGTCGACATACATTACCCCTGAAATCATGCACTGTGATATGACATAAGGATTACTCAGAAATGCTGTGCAAACTTTGAATGTTATCGCATCACTATCACATAAAAATACTGTTGACAAAATAGTGTTACGGATTTTGTACAAACAATTCAATGACATGTTGATAAACTGCTTTCGACATCTGGCGCGAAATTGGCTAAAAATTTTTAAGGGTTAAACACCTATTTGCCCAGGTGTAGTAGCTCAGAAGTCATTATTTTATTAAAGGAAAGAATGTATAGCTACCAGCATTTTGTTAGGCCCCGTAGTGCACTTTATTGTATTTCAGAGCCTCTGTTTTAATAAATGATTGTGCAACGGTATTTTGAAATGGCTTCCTCGTATGTCTTAGCGAAAGTGTCCTGAAACATTTCGAATGAAGCAAATAAGCGATTTATCACACTTTACAATATTTTTAGAGGTGAAATTGTTACTTTTTACTTTTTGGTAGAATCTTCTTAATCGTCGTTCATTCCCATGGAAAAAAAATTGGAAATTTGTGTTAAGTTTTTACGAGAGTGGTAAGTTCTGCTGAGGTCATCGGTCACTAAGCCTACACACTACTTAATCTATCTGAAATTAACTTACGCTATGGACAACACACACATCCATGTCCGAGGGAGGAATCGAACCTCCGATGGGGGAGCCGCACGGACCGTGACAACGCGCCCAAGACCGCACGGCTACCCCGCGCGAAATTCTCAGGGAAATTCGCAGTGTTTTCTGCAGGAACTCCTTTAAAAAATCACAATGGTTTGGAAATATGTATACTATGGAAAAAAATGACTCACGCTGTTATCCGTAAATCTTAGCTACTGGTAAACATGGGTCGCAATTTGTATGCATTCAAAGCATTGACTAATAGCATATTCTCGCACCACTGAATTAATCTTCCCCTTGTCTTGTAAATATATGCCCATACGGCCGCATAAATTAGCCCTATTAACCCTTTATTGCACTGGGTCACGAAATACTCCTTGTTCAACACACAATATGCATCTTACTGGAGTGATAACATTAATTAAACAGTGGTGGAACTTTTATATGAATGAACGGTGTCTGTTCATTCTGACCTCTCCGAGAGAACAGACACCACCCATTTATATAAATGATCTGCCTCGATGAGCTAAGGATGCACAACCATAAGTGCAGATGCACATTTACGTCCGACCTCCAATAGGAATCTATAATTGGCCTGCAAGGAGCACAAAGATGGGGACTGCTAATAAGCGGTGGCAATAGATGGGAATGTGGGTCGGCCGAAGAGTGTGTTGAGGCAGACCGCGCATTTGCTGTTAACACTGTGTCCGGGTAGCGCTGTAGTTGACGCATCTTCCTTCTACAAAGGAGATCCATGGCGGACACAGATTTTCACTCGTCGCCGCTGATTACGCATGAAGTTCCAATGTAGCTGATATCATCAGTTCCTTTCCTTTCTACCCTACCCTCCTTCAATTTACGTAGGCTGTGGTACTTACATATGTAAAGTAATATTTAACCCTTTGACGTTCTTCCCATTGTACCAGTTATTAGAGCTTCTTACACTCACGTAGGGAACGCGGGAAGAATAAATGTTTAAACGCCTGATCAATTGATTTCGTAGCAGCTGAGGAGAGCTCCGCCTACCATCCTCCAAGGAAGCCATGGGTCTGAAGATGGTTATATAAATATAACTGAAACCGGTCAACTATGTTATTGAGACATAAGTGTTATGATCAAGACTGAATTTTAGTTAAAATTTAATATTGATCACTGTTTCCAAAAATGTTTACCAAAATTTTGCGTTTTATTTGGTACGTTAAATAATGCCTGTTTCCAAATGTTCCAGGTCCAGTGATGTGACTGGAAATATAGTGAAGAAAATGTCACGTCACTGAGTAGATATACGACGTCTTTGTGCAAAAGGTCAGGTCTTTTACTCTACATAACCCATTTCTGTGTTCTTACAAGGAAACGAAATTCTTCAGTAATTATCTGTAGAATATTACAGTAACGTATCGAGTTATCTTGTAATGTACCGTTTCGTACCTGCTGTGGTTCTTAGGAAACTAAGAAAATCAAATGTGGTGGTTAGTTTTATGGCTTTATACACTAATCGCACACTTATTTGGCCGCTGAGCGGAGGATGCTGGCAGAGGAAGCTTGCGATCGGCTCATAGCTCTGTAAGTAGGCTGTTTACGTTTTCTTATTGGTAACGCCACGTAGCCCTCTGTATGAAAAATCACTGGCTGTGCCGTGTGCAGTCTGTGGCTGGTTTACATTGTTGTCTGCCATTGTAGTGTTGGGCAGCGGCAGCTGGATGCTAACAGCGCGTAGCGTTGCGCAGTTGGAGGTGAGCCGCCAGCAGCCGTGGACGTGGGGAGAGAGATGGCGGAGTTTTGAAATTTGTAAGAATTGTTGGATCCTGGCAGGGTCGTCATATGAAACGTCCCCTTAGAACAATTATACACGACTGTGCTTAAACTGACACACAATATTTTTGGCGCAACGCAATCTGACTTCCAAAAATCCCTACGAATGAATGGCCCTGACTAACATTAACCTATACGTTTCACAAATCACTTACCTCACAAAAATCTTCGTTACTCAAGCTACTGCAATACAGCTAGCGCCACTACTGCCAGCTAGATAAAAGATTCAAACTACTGAAGGCACTAACTACTGATAGGCACAGTTAGCAAATGAAAGATTTTAATAGAGAACGAACAATGTATTTACCTTTATAGTCATAATATATATATATATCAGTTCATGACACCAATTCTTACAAATTTCAAAACTCCGCCATCTCTCCCCACGTCCAGTGCTGCTGGCGGCTCACCTCCAACTGCGCAACGCTACGCGCTGTTAGCATCCAGCTGCCGCTGCCCAACACTACAATGGCAGACAACAATGCAAACCAGCCACAGACTGCACACGGCACAGCCAGTGACTTTTCATACAGAGCGCTACGTGGCGTTACCAATATGAAAACGTAAACAGCCTACTTACAGCTCATTGACTACTGAGACAAGCCCCGCCGCCTTATAAGAGACAAACCACCTTACAGCTTATAACAGAAACTCACCTGTAACAGGTTAATGCGTTGCAGAAGTACAAGAAAACCGATGGTGACACGCTAGTGGGATCAGGTATCATGTAGAGCCTCTTCGCTGATTTTGGTAAATCATATTAACAGTCACTATACACAGTACTGTATGCAGATGAACACTATATGCATAGCGGCCATTTATTGTTATGGTGCACAGTACTGTTACGTAGTTAGTGATAGCAGCGAACGTAAACATTCCGGAGCCTGCCAAAGTCGGCCACTTCCACCGACCACATAGGAGCCAAGTAGAAGTGCACTGTCAGTACGCCCCCTATTGAAAACGCAATTTTACAAATTAATGTAAACGATGTTACTCCCACTCATCCAATATCGTCTACAGAAGTGTAGCATGAGTGCCGCGATCTTGTTAGACTGTGACAGAACTGTGTCTGCAGAAAACCAGAAACGTGAGCGCTCTTATGACATAATGCCACACTTGCTGCGCAGTGGTCGTAGCGCGGTAAGACATGTGTAATTACTTTCTGTAGTCCCTACGGAATACGCTGCTCTTCGCCACCAAAAAAGCCGTCAATCCGGTCGCAAACGCTAGTTTGATGTTGGCGACGTGCGCTGAACACTCTCTCTACGTGTAACAGATGTGACGTGTGTTTAACAACGACTTGATATGGATCAAGGGACTCTGCTATCTCATGCAACGAAATAGCGAACCACGTGAAGAAACGAGGAATAATACAGCCAAATAAGTATTTGGTACAATTGACCTAGGTTTCAACGCTACTAAGACTGTCTTCATCAGACTGAATTTTGAGAAACCGTACGTTGCGAGAAAGCAATGGTCAGAATTTAGAACAGCTATGCTCAAATCAAAAATAAAATAAAGCACGTTCCAGTCTCGTTACGTATGTCTAGCTAGGAACAACATCTGTATCAGATTTTACTGCTACTCAAAATTTCATTCTGATGAAGACAGACGTGGTAGAGTCGAAACCCAGGCCAGTTGCACAAAACAGTTATTTGCAACCGGCTGGCTATATGATTCCTATGTTTGAAAAAAAATACTGGTTTTGTTGCTGGTGTAAAGTGAAAAGTCCATCAAGAATGGTCACAGGCGTGAGAGATCTCAGACCAGTCCAAAGGAAGACATCATACCATAATACAGCCGAATATTCCGAGAGAATCCTGGGTCTTCCAAATCAAGCTATCTAGACGTCATGCCACTATTATAATGCACATACAACTGGATCACGGCTATTACTCTTCACATCTTTACAGGATGAAAGTTCAGCCATCTCTGTAGCGCGAAGTCCATGCAACTGAGACTGTACACCTCAACCATGTTATACTAGGGTGTTCACACGATGATAGACAACGTTGCACGTTTCTTAAGGCCCTGATCAAAGCACGAATTCCCCAACCTACATCTGTAACGACCCTGTTTCGTCAGCTGCCCATAACAGACAAAGTATTGGCCGGCTTCTGCAAGAAGCGGATATTCAATTATAAGTCAGACACAAGGACCCAGCGTGAGAAGTCATGATAATTCTGGAGACCTGTGCTCTGTATATGATACTATATATGAAATCTGTAGTGAGAGTATTCGCAGGATACGGAAATCTATGCGCACTCACCAGTTCCTGTAAAAAGCGCTGGGCGATTTCATTCGTTTGTTCGGAAGGGGCGCTAAATATTAGGTACCAGCTTTCGGCCAGCCGCTGACGACAGAATCGAGGCGCATATCCTGCAATCTTTCTCAAACGATTTTACAGAAACCATTCATTTAAAAAAAATATTTTTGCGTTATATGTAGCTTTATATGTCACGTTCATGATGATGTGCCCTTGATTTCGTTAATGGTCACAGGTGCTGTAATATATACATGGAAGTAAGACATCGTGTGAAACTCGAAAAACTTTGTAATGAAAAATAGGGGTCGTTATGATTTTGCGTTTGGTGCACATAAAGTACTATGCTGTTGCGTATCAAATTTAGCTAACATATTGAATTTTTCAGAATAAGATTTTTACTCTGTAGCGGAATGTGCGCTGATATGAAACTTCCTGGCTGATTAAACCTGTGTGCCGGACCGAGACTCGGTCTTCTGCGAGCTTCTGTAAAGTTTGGAATGTAGGAGACGAGGTACCGGCAGAAGTAAAGCCGTGACGACGGGGCGTGAGTCGTGCTTGAGTAGCTCAGCTGGTAGAGCACTTGCCCGCGAAGGCAAAGGTTCCGAGTTCGAGTCTCAGTCCAGCACACAGTTTCAATCTGCCAGGAAGTTTCATATTGAATTTTTCTTTACATTTGGGTGGAGGACTCTATCTGTCACAAATCTCGAAAAAATTGATGCGATGTAGCACACTCACTTCCGATCGCTCCGTTCTAGCTCTAAAGCCCGAGTCAAATGTTCAAAACATTGTCATATTTCCTAAATGGTTTGAGATATCGAAATGAGATTTTGGTAAATGTCAGCAAGCAAAGAGGAGAGTATTTGGGCATACGGATAATACGCAAAGCTTCATTAAATACCGTGTTATTCCGCAACTTGCAGAATTCTTCTGTGAAAGAATATAATTTTTAAGGGCCTTCGATAGCTGGTGAAACGAGGAATACTATTGGCCTTGGAACAACACAAGTGGAGACATTGCAAGTTTATTTTGTACCGACGATTTGCTTTTTCATAAGCTACTGACATTACCTTACTGTTTCAGAATTCTCTCGCTGTTGAGTATGCACAACTTGTTAGTGATCTGCAGTGTTTGTATCATTCTGATTCCTTTGCATTTGTACAGGCACTGCAATATCCTATTTCTCTGTCGATACCAGGCAAGCGACTTTCAAGTATAACGTCTGACTCGTACGGGAATAAACGCAATGGATGTACGAGTACAGGTCGTAGACGCATAGTTGACGACATATGGAAGCTTGGGTCTAGCCGTCAGTCGTGCACGGATAGCGAAATTGTAAGGCGAGCGGGAAATCTGGGTTCGAGTCCCGATCCGGCATAAATTTTCATTGTCGAATTTTCGTTGTTGTCATCCCTTTTGCGGCTGATGATTGATCTGTCCGGAAATGCAAATATATTTCAGGGTGTAGGACGCCAAACGGGCCGACTTGGAGCAGGAGAGGCACCACAGGACATTTTAATTTCAACTGTCTATACTTTTACAAATAAATTCATAAAATCATACAATGTAAGCTTTCACGGCCGGTATTGTCTTCACTTACAACTTCCTGGCTGATAGCCCGTGGTCGAATTATAGAACTCTCTCCTGACTTTTCGTTTCCGTCTGCGGGAGACATCCTCGGAGGTAAAGCGGCGAACTGCGAAGAGAACTCGAGGAAGCGCTGATTATATAGGCAGTACAGAGGGCGCCACAGTCGATCACGTGGCGTCGGCTATGAGATTGTCTCTGGTGATGCCAACATTCTCGATTGAAAGTAATCGATCGTCACTCTTGCGGTGCAACGCTGACATCCAAATTTTATCCAGTTTAACACCTTCGTCTTTCCTGTTAAAATTATAATGATGTTTATCAATCTCGATAGCCTCTCTATACAAGCGTGCATAATAATGCGAGGTTTTTGGTATGACGGTCGTCTCGCTGAATTTTATTTCATGATCACCTTCCTGGTAAACGTGTTCCGCTACGACCGATTAATCCGTGTGACCCAGGCGGCAATTCCTCTCATGTTCAACAAGACGGGTGTTCACACTTCTCTTTGTGGTGCCGATGTAAACCTGTCCACAACTACAAGGAATTTTATATACCCCCGGTGTAGCCAAAGGGTATCGTGCATCTTTTGCTGACCTTAAAAATTCTTTTATTTTCCTGGTGGGTCTGAAAATAGTTTCCACCCCATACTTGCCTAAAACTTTCCCAATGCGGTCTGTGACCTTACTAATGAACGGAAGAAAAACTTTGCCCTTGGGCGACTGTTGTTCGTCGTTCCTCCTTATTCTCTGCCTAGAGCGAAGTGCTCGATCTGTATCCTTGTTAGAATAGCCGTTCTTCACGAAAGTTGAGGGTAGATTTTCAATCTCATCTTTTAAATAAACAGGTTCACAAAGTTTGTACGCCCTGTCTACCAAAGTTTTTCATTACACCTCTTTTTTGTCTAGGGTGGTGGTTTGATTCTTTGTGTAGATAACGATCAGTATGTGTGGCCTTTCTATGCACCTTATGGCCCAACGTTCCGTCCCGTCGTTTAATCACAGACACATTCAGGAAGTTCAATTGCCCATTCCTTTCCGTCTCCATAGTGAATTGGATTTTCGGATTAATGCTGTTTAAATGTGTCAGGAAGGCATCCAACTCCTCTGCTCCGTGTGTCCATACTAGGAACGTATCATCGACATAGCGATACCATCTAGCTGATCTCTTACTGGCAGTCTGCAACGCCCGTTGTTCAAAAGTCTCTATAAATAAGTTAGCCACAGCAGGACTGAGAGGACTGCCCATAGCCAATCTGTTCATAAAAGTTATTATTGTACTGAAAGTAGGTTGTGGTGAGGCAGTGTCGGAATAATGCCACAATATCGGTAGGAGAAATATACGCTATGCGTAAGATAGCTCCGTTTACCGAAATCACGGTAAATAACGACACAACGTCAAAACTGACGAGGATATTATCCGGGCCCACGCTCGTTTCCTTTAACTTGTCAATGAAATGAGCAGAATTTTTAATATGACTGTCCGTTCTACCAACATAAGGCTGCAGCATTGAGGCAAGGTGTCTAGCTAACTCGTGTGTTGGTCCGCCTATTGCGCTGACAATTGGCCTCAACGAAATCCCTGGTTTATGAACTTTGGGTAAGCCATAAAGTCTAGGTGGGTACGCTTCTGTCTTACAAAGCAGCTTCTTATCGTCAGAGCCAAATGAAGACGCTTTCACCAGTTGATTTGTCATTCTTAAAATCTTACTAGTCGGATCTTTCTGGAGTTTTTGTAATTGAGGGAACCAAAATATCATTGATTTTTCCATGATAGTCCTCAGTGTTCAGTATGACGGTGGCATTACCCTTATCTGCATTAAGAACAATAATGTTTTTATCTCCATTTATACCCCTCTGCGTCTTCCTTTGAGCCTGCGACAAATTACTTTTGGGTGGCTTACATGTACGTAAAATCCTAGCCGTTTCCATCCTAATTACGTCAGCGGACTGCTGTGGCAGCTGACGAATACCGGCCTCAATATTTGCTACAATATCCTCTGTGGGTACGTTTTGGGGCGTCATAGCAAAATTGCCTCCTTTCGCTAGTACAGAAATTTCAACTTTCGACAAATATTTATCAGACAGGTTAATAACAGTTCGAGAATTGTCCTCAATTGAACCTCCAGAAATGTTGTTCTGTAAGTTATTGAACTTGTTCTTCTACCTATTTGCTGACATTTCTGCACTAACTTCCATAGTTTTGAATGTTAGACCGTCAATCTTTTTCCAATCACCACACTGCATAGTATTACTAAGAAACAAGTGGAGTTTACTGCTGGTTACCGCCAGTGCCCGCCGGGTCTGATGAATCCTCTCACGTAGCATTGCAGACTCCATACGGTTGTAAATACGATGTGCCTGGGCCGAGCGAAACATCCTCTTCACCTTCAGAAATTTCGGAACCGTCGAAGTGTCCCTGCAGCGTAACAGGAAGGTGAGAGTACACAATTGTTGTGCTTTCTTCTTGCGCATTCCTTCAAATCGTCGAACCGATGCTGACACATCCTCCCCGTAAGGGCGTTTGATCATACAATGTAAGCTTTCACGGCCGGTATTGTCTTCACTTAAAACTTCCGGGCTGATAGGCCGTGGTCGAAGTATAAAACTCTCTCCTGACGCTTGTATAGAGAGGCTATCGAGATTGATAAACATCATTATAATTTTAACAGGAAAGACGAAGGTGTTTAACTGGATAAAATTTGGATGTCAGCGTTGCACCGCAAGCGTGACGATCGATTACTTTCAATGGAGAATGTTGGCATCACCAGAGACAATCTCATAGCCGACGCCACGTGATCGACTGTGGCGCCCTCTGTACTGCCTATATAATCAGCGCTTCCTCGAGTTCTCTTCGCAGTTCGCCGCTTTAGCTCCGAGGATGTCTCCCGCAGTCGGAGACGAAACGTTAGGAGAGGATTTTATACTTCGACCACGGCCTATCAGCCCGGAAGTTTTAAGTGAAGAAAAAAAATCATAAAACTTTGTCAGAATGAACAGGACTCACACTCATAGCGTGGAAGTTCAAAAACGTAGCAAAATACCTTTTTTCTTACATGTGCAATTTCATTATTTTTTCCACTTACTACTGGCTGCATTTGTTTATGTAGATATACTTTTCTTCCTAAGTAAGAGAAATTCTTCGATGAATTTTGCACAGCATACAAGCAGTACTTACAAGTGTATGAAACACTAGAATTTTGCAAAGCTATTAAAAACTGTGGTAAAAATTGAGACAATTAACTATAAAATTTGAGTTTTTTCTAAACAAGAAGTTTAAAATGTAACAGTTCATTCATTTTTTCATAAATTAAATAAAATCTACAGTTTCATACACATGTAACCATAGTTTGTATACTGTGCAAAATTCATCGAAGAATCTCTTTTACTTAGGAAGAAAAGTGTACCTATAGTAACAAATGCAGCCAGTAATAAGTGTAAAAATGATGAAATTTCACATATAAAAAATGTATTTTGTTACGTTTTTGAGCTTCAGCTACTATGAGTAATAATCCTCAATCCTTCCTGATCATGCTTTCAAAGTTTTATGAATTTATTTGTAAAAGTATAGAAGGTGGAAATTAAAATGTCTTGTGGCGCCTCTCCTGCTCCAAGTCGGCCCGTCCTACCCCGCTTAACATGTTAGTGACGTGACACTGTGTACACTCCGCTGTGATTTGGCTAAGGAAGAAAATTTTAATGTGGCAACAAGAGAAATGTGTAGGTTCTACTCAAAATTCGCCACTCATGACGCTTCTGTGAATAATGCAAAATATCAACAAGCCGGGCGAAAATCGCTCCATTTTCAGCGGAATTCTTTTTAGATACTAGCCAAACCAGAGGCGACAGTTTGAATGATCACCATGCAAGTGAGGGCGTGAAGAAACTAGAGTTAATATTTAGAAAAAATGTGACGCTGTCGGCAGCGTCCTCTACTACCGCTCTCCACAAACGTTTCCTGCTCCCGATTCCCCTCTTTGGCCGAGATGCTCTTTTCATCCCCTTTTACTCTGTTTTTATCATTTTTTAGGATTGGTTAGTCTCCTTTTCCCATACGCACTTCTAAATTCTAGTGGTTGCACGCTTTTAAGTTGCAGGTGGTCTGCTTCAGAGGTGCGATATTTCCTCGCTCTAGCATAGTGTTGGGGTCGCTCTCTTGCTGACTTATCTCATTCTGTTTTCACCATTGACGACATGACTGCACTTTGACATTTTTCAGCCTTTTCCCCTTTTATCGTTCTGACTTTTCTGAGATGTCACATTATCTGCAAGGAGCCGGCCGCGGTGGTCTAGCGGTTCTAGGCGCTCAGTCCGGAACCGCGCGACTGCTACGCTCGCAGGTTCGAATCCTGCCTCGGGCATGGATGTGTGTGATGTCCTTAGGTTAGTTAGGTTTAAGTAGTTCTAAGTTCTAGGGGACTGGTGACGAGGATGTTAAGTCCCATAGTGATAAGAGCCATTTGAACAATTTTTTTATCTGCAGGGACCACATTAAAAAAAAAGGTTCAAATGGCTCTGAGCACTATGGGACTTAACATCTTAGGTCATCAGTCACCTAGAACTTAGAAGTACTTAAACCTAACTAACCTAAGGACATCACACACATCCATGCCCGAGGCAGGATTCGAACCTGCGACCGTAGCAGTAGCGCAGTTCCGGACTGCACCGCCTAGAACCGCAAGACCACAGCGGCCGGCGGACCACATTTAAAACAAGGGTGTGATGACCTTTCTGTTTGGTCCCTTTAACCCCTAACCTACCAACCAGCCAACGTTCCCTGCCGACTGCGCATCAACCCGCCACATTATTCTGCCCTGACACTGCTCACTTCTCTGACTGAACTGTTAATACCAAATGGCAATAAATTTAAAAAAGAATAATAATTGTGAGGAGGCGGTACCTTGACAAAGCCCAAGGCCGCTGTCGCCGGTAGCAGGGCCAGCAGGGTGGGCCCCAGGCTCCGACACAGGGGTGCTCGGTATCCGGTGCGACCACAGCTCTGCCGCCACCTGCTGCCGCTGCCGCCGCCGCTGCTGCTGCCGTTGCCGTCCATTCTGCTGAGGCTGGCCGCCCTCCGCGACCGCTGCGCTTTATGTACTGGCAGGCAGGAAGCGCCCGCAGCGGCAACGAGAGCGAGGCCGCGCCAGCCGGAAAACAGGCTCTCGTATGCAGCGCGGTGGTCGTCTCTGTCAGTCTGCAGAGTTCGCGGTGCCTCCCGAGAGTTCCGCGAGCGTGGGGAGCTTTGCTCACGGAACGCGTACCCTTGCAGAAACCCGTACTGATGAATTTCGCCGAAGCTTGCAAAAGCAGTTGTGGGTCTGGCGTGAGGTGGGATGAGTTGAGCGCGGGCGCAAGCTCGCAGTTCCTCGGCCGCTTGCACAGTGCGCTTGGTGTGGACCCGCTCGCCGCCGGCGAGCCGTAAAACGTTGAGCGTGCTGAGTTCAACGTGCTGCTGAACGCTCACAAATGACGCGACATGTGCATACGGTACGTGGGCCCCAACGCGGTATACGCGATCACAACGCACTCCAGCGGCAGTTGCGGGACGTTTCTAGTTCGTAAATCACACTGTTTACGAGAAAAAAAAGGTTCAAATGGCTCTGAACACTATGGGACTTATCTTCGGAGGTCATCAGTCCCCTAGAACGTAGAACTACTTAAACCTGACTAACCTAACACACATCCATGCCGAGGCAGGATTCGAACCTGCTACCGTAGCGGTCGCGCAGCTCAAGACTGAAGCACCTAGAACCGTTTGGCCACTCCGGCCGGCTAGGAGTGCGGGTAAGCTACTACAAACAGCATAGTGATCGCATTATTGTGGCCAAGAAAACCACGAAGCCCATGCCTACTATAGTAGTACAAGTTTATATGCCAACTAGCTCTGCAGATGATAAAGAAATTGACGAAGTGTATGATGAGATAAAGGAAATTATTCAAATAGTGAAGGGAGACGAAAATTTAATAGTCATTCGTGACTAGAATTCGATACTAGGAAAAAGAAGAGAAGGAAACGTAGCAGGTGAAATGGAATGAGGGTAAGGAATGAAAGAGGAAGCCGTCTGGTAGAATTTTTTCAGAGTATAACTTAATTATAGCTAACACTTGGTTCAAGAATCATGAAAGGAGGTTGTATACATGAAAGAATCCTGGAGATACTAGAAGGTATCAGCTAGATTATATAATGGTAAGACAGAGATTTAGGAACCAGGTTTTAAATTGTAGGACATTTCCAGGGGCCGATGTGAAACTGTATAAAGCTGAAGAAACTGCAAAAAGGTGGGAATTTAACGAGATGGAACCTGGATAAACTGATAGACCCGGGGGTTGTACAGAGTTTCAGGGAGAGCATATGGAACAATTGACAGGAATGGGGGAATGAAATAAAGTAGAAGAAGAATGGGTAGCTCTGAAGGATGAAATAGTAAAGGCAGCAGACGATCAAGTATGTAAAAAGACGAGGGCTAGTAGAAACCCTTCTGTAACAGAGGAAATATTAAATTTAACTGATGAAAAGAGAAAATATAAAAAGGCAATAAATGAAGCAGGCAAAAGGAAATACAAACGTCTCAAAAATGAGATCGCCAGGAAGTGCAAAATGGATAAGCAGGGATGGCTAGAGGACAAATGTAAAGACGTAGAGACTTATCTCACTAGGGGTAAGATAGATACTGCCTACAGGAAAATTAAAGAGACCTTTGGAGAAAAGAGAGCCACTTGTATGAATATCAACAGCTTAGATGGAAACCCAGTTCTAAGCAAAGAAGGGAAAGTAGAAAGGTGGATGGAGTATATAGAGGGTCTATACAGGGGCGATGTTCTTGAGGACAATGTTGTGGAAATGGAAGAGAAGGTAAAATAAGATGAAATGGGAGATACGATACTGCGTGAAGAGTTTGACAGAGCACTGAAAGACCTAAGTCGAAACAAGGTCCCGGGAGTAGACAACATTCCATTAGAACTGCTGACAGCCTAGGGACAGCCCTGACAAAACTCTACCATCTGGTGAGCAAGATGTATGAGATAGGCGAAATAACCTCACACTTCAAGAAGAGTACAGTAATTCCTATCCCAAAGAAAGCTGGTGTTGACAGATGTGAAAATTACCGAACTATCACTTTAATAAGCCACAGCTGCAAAATACCAACGTGAAATCTTTACAGACGAATGGAAAAACTGGTAGAAGCCGACCTCGGTGACGATCAGTTTGCATTCCCTAGAAATGTTGGAACACGTGAGGCAATACTGACTTTACGACGTATCTTAGAAGAAAGGTTAAGGAAAGGCAAACCTACGTTTCTAGCATTGGTAGACTTAGAGAAAGCTTTTGACAATGTTGACTGGAATACTCTCTTTCAAATTCTGAAGGTGGCAGGAGTAAAATACAGGGAGCGAAGGGCTATTTACAAATGGTGCAGAAACCAGATGACAGTTATAAGAGTCGAGGAGTATGACAGGGAAGCAGTGGTTGGGGAGGGAGTGAGACAGGGTTGTAGTTTCTCCCCGATGTTATTCAAACTGTATAATGAGCAAGCAGTAAAGAAAACAAAAGAAAAATTCGGAATAGGTATTAAAATCCATGAAAAAGAAATAAAAACTTTAAGGTTCGCCAGTGACATTGTAATTCTGTCAGAGACAGCAAAGGACTTGGAAGAGCAGTTGAATGAAATGGACAGTGTCTTGAAAGGAGGATATAAGATGAACGTCAACAAAAGCAAAACGAGGATAATGGAATGTAGTCGAATTAAATTGGGGGGATGCTGAGGGAATTAGATTAGGAAATGAGACACTTAAAGTAGTAAAGGAGTTTTGCTATTTGGGGAGCAAAATAACTGACGATGGTCGAAGTAGAGAGGATATAAAATGTAGACCGGCAATGGCAAGAAAAGCGTTTCTGAAGAAGAGAAATTTGTTGACATCGTGTATAGATTTAAGTGTCAGAAAGCCGTTTCTGAGACTATTTGTATAGAGTGCAGCCATGTATGGAAGTGAAAGATGAACGATAAATCGTTTAGACAAGAAGAGAATAGAAGCTTTGGGAATGTGGTGCTACGAAAGAATGCTGAAGATTAGATGGGTGGATCACATAACTAATGAGGAGGTATTGAATAGAATTGGGGAGAAGAGGAGTTTGTGGGACAACTTGACAAGAAGAAGGTACCCGTGGGTAGGAAATGTTCAGAGGCATCAAGGGATCACAAATCTAGTATTGGAGGGCAGCGTGGAGGTTAAAAATCGTAGAGGGAGGCCAAGAGGTGAATACTCTCAGGATGTAGGTTGCAGTAAATACTGGGAGATGAAGAAGCTTACACAGGACAGAGTAGCATGGAGAGCTGTATCAAACCAGTCTCAGGACTGAAGACCACAACAACAACAACTCATGATGGCCGAAACAGAAAAGAGTTATTTGGGTGCGCCTTCACTGGCACCTGTGATGCGTGATCCCTCTCCACATGACTAGCTGGGACAGGCAACAGACGAGAATGTGTTACAGAGGCATGCTAGGATCACGCTGTTCTTGGATCAGAACATTAAAAACGGTAAAATTAGTCAAGCGGCACTGACAGCGATTAAAAATGAGTTGGCAACATGGGCTATCGCCATCGCCAAACTCGAAGGCCGCGTTGAAGCACTTGTGAAAGAAAATCAGAGATTATGGAAACAATCGACAAAGACCTGGGCGTGGAAGTGGTCGTAGAAGCGCCACCAAGGCGCAGACCACAAAGGATACGATCGCGAAAGTGACCAAACGGCCAGACACGGCGGTCTTCCTTAGGCACTTGCCTCACCAGGAGATCAAAAAAGTACAGAAACTATCATTGTTAATACTGTAAAAGATAAAATTAAGATTAACAGGGTCAAACCTGGTTAAAAACCTTGTAGTCGTAGATGTGACAACTGAGGAGGACAAAGAATAACCAAAAGTTCAGGAAGGTCGTCAAATGAGAACTATCCAAGAAAAGAAATCCTCTACTTATCCTGTATGACGCACCCACAATAATGAAACATGAGGAATTGTATGAAACAATAACCAGACAACATTTTGAAAATATGAAATACGAAGACTTTAAAAGGAGTTTTAAGCTGAGATTTTAAACGGGGCCTCGGGAACGTGATGTCGCCCATCACCTTTCTGAAGTCACCGAAGCAATGTGGAAATAGGTAATGACCGTGGGCAAACTCTATGTTGGTTTTCACGCGGTCAACGTCAGGGATTATCTCGTGGTACCTCGTTGCCATAATTGTGGTGACTGGGCCACATTCTCAAGCACTGCACCAGGCGGTCGGCTAGCTCCAAGTGTGCTGAGGGGAGTCACAAATGCAAAGACTGCAAGGCAGCAACGGTATGAATTACATGCAATAAACAAGGAAAAAGATCATGTGGAGTCACTGGTCGAAATTGCCTTACTTACAGGATGCTTGAACAAAGGCTGATTTCTAGAGAAGATTATGGCTGAAAACAGAAATGGGAACAGGATGCCAAAGCAAAAGGTGGAGGGACGCTATGAGGGCAATAAAATTCAGAGAATTCTTGAGGTCGGTCTCGGGCACACATAAAATGGCAATGGTTGGCATCGGGATACAGACGCAGCTTCCCAAGATGGTTGCAGCTCCCTCCTCCCAAACTCGGGAAAAGGCCGATAAAAGGCCTAGAGCAGCAATGGCATCCTGTGGTAGTCGCCCCACCTGCGGCCATGCAGAAAAATAATTCCCGCAGAGTGGAACAATATCCAGTTCAAAAAAACGCAATAACAAGCAGCAGTGTGCTCCCAGCCACACAAGACACCACTCCTATTAAAATACCGCCTGCTGACCATGTTAGGGTGTACCTGAACGTAGAACACGCCATGCAATTGGCAAAGCTGGAGGAACCGACTACCTTGACCACTGCGTTGCAACATGTGGTCCGGTTAGGACGCCGGCCGCGATGGTCTAGCGGTTCTAGGCGCGCAATCCGGAACCGCGCAACTGCTACGGTCGCAGGTTCGAATCCTGGCTCGTGCATGGATGTGTGTGATGTCCTTACGTTAGTTAGGTTTAAGTAGTTCTAAGTTCTAGGGGACTGATGACCAGAGTAGTGCTCAGAGCCATTTTTTTGAACCGGTTAGGACATAAATAGGGCACGAAGGTCACCTTTTCGGTGATGGAGGCCGACTTCGTAGCCCTGCTAGATCTTGTCAAGAAATTTTTTGAAAGACAAGGCGAAAAATTTGATGTTCATGATATCTATACACAATCATTCTTGGCAAATGGACAACACTTCTTTCGACTGGAGAAAGAACTGGCCAGATGATCGCATACATACGTACTTCCCGTAATGACAAAGCTCACAATAGCAGAGTTTTGATGCAGGACCTACGTAAGGTGGTGGAGGAGAAGAGACTGGAGGTGCTCTTCCTGCTGGAGCCGTACTCCCAAGCGGGGAAAGTAACTTTTGCAGCAGCAACAAAGCAAACTGACGGCAGCGGGGACGACCCGAGAGCGACAGTAATAATTACAAACAAATTATTGCGGGTAACAACTCTCTCGCGTCGGCCGGAGCGACCGAGTGGTTCTAGGCGCTACAGTCTGGAACCGTGCGACCGCTACGGTCACAGGTTCGAATCCTGTCTGGGGCATGGATGTGTGTGATGTTCTTAGGTTAGTTAGGTTTAAGTAGTTCTAAGTTCTAGGGGACTGATGACCTCAGAAGTTAAGTCCCATAGTGCTCAGAGCCATTTGAACCATTTTGAACCAATACTCTCGCAATACACTAATAGTCCCTGCAACGTCGTGTAAATGTAATCTCTCGCGAGAGTATTAACTCTCGTAAACATGAAGTTCCAGTACGGAGATAATATTGAGCAACACTTGAACTACCTCATAAGAGTAATCACGGCTTTGCAGGGGCGAAAAGTGATTGTAACTGCTGATATTAATGCGAAATCCCCCTCTATGGTACAGTGGAACAAGAGACACAAATGGAGAGAAAGCGGAAGAGTAGATTATGGGGGTTGGGGGGGGGGGGGGCGGGGGGGACAAGGCACAAACATTGTGACACTAACCACACCAAACGCTGTCAACACTATAAAAAACTGAAAAGTTGAAGTCAGTGCCACCACAAGTGATCACAGTCTTAGCACTGGAAAGGAATTCGTGGCGGTCCGCATCAAACCAGTCAGTAGACTGATGACGAAAAAAAAAAAAAAAAAAAAACGGGGGACCGAAATGCTGAGGACATCGGCCCTAGTCTTGGATACTGCTTGATTTAACTTGACATAACTTACGCTAAGGACAACACACACACCCATGCCCGAGGGCGGACTCTAATCTCCGACGGGGGGAGCCGCGCGAACCATAGCAAAGCGCCCTAGATCGCACGGCTACCACGGGTGGCTAAGTTATCGGGGATAAGCCAGTTGCGTTCTACATACTAGATACTTGTTAAGAGTATCTTCATGTTCTCGTTCGTCTCTTTCATTTGAACTGAATGGGTAATAGGAAAGAACCAATACACATTCCCATTACGCAGTAACATGCCTTTCAATCTGTCTCGCGTGTGTTCTAGGGACAGTATCCAAAGTAGGATTACGTTCAATGCCATAGAAGTGCATTGACTTGTGTACCCTATTGCAGTACACCAAGGACTCGTTCTGTGGGAATAAAACATCTAGTTCTTTCTCTCCGTGTCTGTACTAAAAGTAGTCTGTTCGTGTTCCCAGGAGAATTTTGGTTTTTAACCTGGAGCCAAGTAGTTCCGCAGATTCAAATCTCATACGAGATCATTAAGTGGAGGGAGGGAGGCGGTTAATATTCCGTCAACAATGAGGTCATTAGAGACGGAGCGCAACCTCGGATTAGGGAAGGATGGAAAAGAAATTTCGCGGTGCTCTTTGAAAGAAGCCCTGCCGGCATTTGCCATAAGCAATTTAGAGAAATTACGGAAAACCTAAAGCACGATGGCTGAACGATGGTTTGAACAGTCGTCCTCCTGAATTTAAGTCCATTGTGCTAACCACTGGTCTGCCTCGCTCCGGTTGATATCATTGAGTAAACTGAGACAGAAGGGTCATAAGCAGTCTGGTGGACATCAAAATCGCCTATAGTAACTGCATCAACTTCATTTTCATTATCTTCTTCTGTTACGTTCTCTGGAACACCTGAAGGAAGAGGAGCAATCAAATCTTCTTCATACACAACGGGCCTAATGGCTAAAAGAGTGCTTGGATACACAATTTGTCTCCTATTTTTCGTATTGCACCCTTGAACATTATATAAGCAGAAGTAACAGTCACTGAGATGAATGTTAGCCTCCCCCGAGGCATTTTTCTTTAGAAAACAATCTTAACCTTTCAACCGAATATCGTCAAACTGTCTTTCGCGTCCATCCCTTGTTCTTGTCACCAAGTTTCATTTTAAAATAAACTTCGTAAGCATTTCTCAGAAACTCTGTTACAACCCTTCATTGCTTAGGGACCTTGTAATTTCTACAAATGCAACAGAAAAGATTTGGGTTCTTCACACACTTGCGAGTTGTCGTTGTGGTAACTACAAACAAAGGGCAAACTGTTTTATTATTATTTCTTATTCTTTTTCGTTTTTTTGAGCCATCAGTCTTCTGATTAGTTTGATGCAGCCCGCCACGAATTCCTTTCCTGTGCCAACCTCTTCATCTCACAGTAGCACTTGCAATCCACGTCCTCCGTTATTTGCCGGATATTTTCCACTCTTTGTCTTCCTCCACAATTTTCACCCTCTACAACTCCCGCTAATACCATGGAAGTTATTCCCTGGTGTCTTAATTGATGTTCTACCATTCCGTTTCTTCTTCCTGTCAGTGTCTTCCATATATGCCTTTCCTCGACGACTCTGCAGAGAGCCAGCTCATTCTTATCTTATAAGTCCATCTAATTTTCAGAACTCTTCTGTTGCACCACTTCTCAAACGTTTAGATACTCTACTTTTGCAATTTTCCCACAGTCCATGTTTCACTAACACGCAATGCTGTGCTCCGGACGCATGTTCTCCGTAATTTCTTCCTCACATTGAGACCTATGTTTGGTATCGTTAGACTTATCTTGGCCAGAAATCCCCTTTTCGCCAGTGCTAGTCTAATTTTTGTGTTTTCCTTGCTCCATTCGTCGTGGGTTATTTTGCTTCACAGGTTTCAGAATTCTTTAACTGCATCTACTTTGTGATCACTAATTCTGGTGTTAAGTTCCTCTCTGCTCTCATTCCTGCTATTTATCAATATTATCATTTTAATTCGGGCACTCGTACGTGGTCTTTCATTGTTATTATTCCTCTTGGTTAACGGACATATTGTTTATTATCCGTCTTTCCCTGTACCATTCCCCCATTTTTCTCAGTGTTTCGAACATCTTGCACCCTTTTACATTGTCGAAAACTTTTTCCAGGCTGACAGATCCTATGAACGTGCCTTCATTTTTCTTTAATCTTTTTTCCATTATCAATCGCAACGTTAGATTTTCCTCTCTGGTGGCTTTACCTTCACTAAAGTCAAACTGATCGTCATCTTACAAAACCTCATTTGTTTTCCGTTATTCTCTATATAATTCTTGTTAGTAACTTGCTATTGCTGCGCTCAATGAAACAAGACTTGCGGGCGAGGGTCAAATAAAAGAACAAAGGTGGAGGCTACTGGAAAGGGAAAGATGAAAATGAGCCTCGTATCCATGGGTAGTGTTTGCTCTGAGGAATCAGCTTGTCGATGATCTAGAAGAAATATCCTCTGGAATAAACCCAACACTTATGACCCACCGTCTTAAACTCGTAAACTTAAACTCGTGAAGAACAAAACATCTACATTAATTAGTGCATAAGCACCAACCTTAGACTTAGAAGATGATAAAAAGAAAGTGTTCTATAACCAGCTAAACCGATTCTTATCAACCATACTACGATCAGATAAAATTATTCTACCAGGTGATTCCAATGCATGAGTTGGCAGAGACTAACCCCCCTACTTTTTAAAGGTGGAACACAACTTTTTAAAGACACGGCATTTAATGGCTCTCGTTGGAAGAAGCACTTTGAAGAACTTCTGAGC
Organism: Schistocerca gregaria; assembly: GCF_023897955.1. Lineage (NCBI taxonomy): Eukaryota > Metazoa > Arthropoda > Insecta > Orthoptera > Acrididae > Schistocerca > Schistocerca gregaria. Next base: position 184,769,584 of record NC_064924.1, read on the forward strand.
AGATTCAGAGGTGCACGAGGAAGATTTTACGAAAATATTACAAAAATTCATTCAAGTCCATATGGTTGGTCCCCCTTCCCTTCAAGTGCTTGAAGAAGCTGTCCAGCAACTGCGGAATGACAAAGCCTTTGGACTGGATGGAGTCCCGGTAGAACTATTTAAAAATGGCGGCACGGAATTAAAACCATTCACATTCTTATTACCAAAATACGTAACACTGAGATCTGTATACATGCGTGACACTACTGTTATTATTATGTTCAGATAAGGCAATAAGACCAATTGTGGAAAATACAGAGGAGTATCACTACTCTTAACAGTTGGAAAGATCCTTGCTAGGATTCTCTCCAATCTTTTACTTCCTCTGGCTGAAAAACCCCCACCTGAAACTCAGCAAGCTTACCAATTTCTGTATCATTGCTAAACAGGCCCTCCACTACTTTGCAAGTACTATCGCGAATGTAAGTAGATGACTGTGCAGTACATTCATTCATTGTTAATTCTCGAACATGCACACCAAAGTATACCAGACAGCGATCTACATATCTCTAGCACTTCGATCATAGTGTGTAACTTACAATCTTTCTCTGTGTGGATATGAGTCACGAGGCAGTCTTCGCATTCTTAGGATGAAGTTAGAGACCGAAATATCTCGCATTGTCGTTGACCAAAGCTCCCTGCAGCTGACCAGAAGTAGACCGCTACATTCCACCTTCCGTGTAGAAACAGTGCGACCCGAGGCTGCAACTGCTGTCCCATATCCATTCAAGAGCACAAGATTTCTCCGGATGTACGAATGTCGAGGTGGTTAGCACCCCTTGATAGTATACAGTAGATATGAAACAGTTGTGACGATTTAACAGAAGGTTAAGAACAAGAAACCGGTGGTTTTTATGTGTAATGGAGCTCCAGATCGACGGAGTTTTTTTGCGCTTTATGTGAAATCAACTGCGCTATCAGTTCGAAAGTATTGTTCTAGTGTCTGGGGCATTATCAAGAAGGCACTGGTAAGAGAGAAAAGCACTTGCACATCTAAGGCTACAATGTTCTGCACTTAAAACATGCTGTAATGTTAGATCTTTCCAGTTTCCAATCTATTAGTCTTATGGTATGCAACACTGTTACTACCTAAATGTAAAAAAATATATTTCCAGCACACGACATGCATTCTCCTTGCAGGTTTGTCTACCATAAACTATGGTGATAAACTCTAATATGAAAAACGACTTCCTTAAAACGTCGATTCCTTGTGATACAGGTACAATGTAGCTTTCCAGAGGCATACAGCCCCCCTCCCCCTCCCGTATTCACATCCGATGACGATTCAGAAATTATACTATGCTGGCATCAGTCCTGTATAAAATGATCTTCAGTAACGGAGAATGCATCTTACAAGGACAGACACAAATGCATAACCGCGGTGTTTCACAAGTGAAATTACACGCCAAGCTGCCTCTAACTCCATAAACAGTACATCTGTCAAGCAGATGTATATGCTGGAATTGTAGTACCTCACAAACACATGTCACTGACTTACAATCGCTGTAGTTATGAAACTGAAGACGCGATTTTATGCCCAAGATGAGGCAGGGGGATGGAGCGCCTCACATAAATCTTTATTTCTCTAGAGGAATGTGTCCCAGAATGGGTACCGCCAATTTTAATTTCCCGACAATTCCTGTGTAAGGTGTAGGTTGTGATGTAAGCACATCCATGGGAATAAGAAATTTCAGCCAAAATTGGAAATTCCCACCAAAATTCGAAATTCCTGACAAAATGCGAAATGCCAATAAAGTAGGCTGTGGGGAGGGGATGGTGGCAGGAATAGGAGGGGCTGTGGCACACATGCAGCTGACAAAATCATGTGACATCATCTGGGGTGGGGGTGGGCAGCAGTGGGGGTGATTAATCGATCAATTTAATCAATTTGATATCAAAATTGCGCTACAAACGACTTTATCCTACTAATATCGAGAAATTTCTATGATGATGATGATGATGACATTGATGTTCATATCGCTATCCCATGACCTCAGTTGTTTAAGGATAATATTATGACACTGTATGACATTAGTCGCCGGCCGGGGTGGTCGAGCGGTTCTAGGCGCTACAGTCTGGAACCGCTCGGCCGCAACGGTCGCAGGTTCGAATCCTGCCTCGGGCATGGGTGTGTATGATGTCCTTATGTTAGTTAGTTTAAAGTAGTTCTAAGTTCTAGGGGACTGATAAGTTAAGTCCCATAGTGCTCAGAGCCATTTGAACCATTTGGCATTAGTCAATGCGAATGGTGCAGATTCATTGTTACACAAAATCACGTCCATGATGATACTTGAAACCAATTCTACAGTACAAGCAATTTGCTTCACTGATGAGAGGGCAAGGCAGCGAAAGAATTTGGGGAGTAATGGCATCATAAAATATGAGTATTGTCCATACGAGAGAGTAACATAGATATTGGACGAATTTAATGGTGAATCTTTGAAACAGAAGCGAACTTCTTATAGCTGAATCATTTCCCACAAATTTAGAGAATCGAATTCGAGGAAAGCTTTGCTTCATCTCTGCTACATAGTGTGGAGATTATAAAAATGATGAAAAAAAAGAGGGCGTGAACCGAGAAATAGAATCATTTGTTCCTCAGACACACTGTAAAGCAATTGGAACCAGACAGGAAGTCTCTAATATCGGAAATAAGTAGCCTCCGCGATACACTGTACAATGGATTGTGGAGGGTGTATGTAGAATTGGCTTGTCGTCGATAAATAAATAAGGATGCAATAATTTTATTTGTTCATGAGACCCAGAAAATATTAGATACAAGCTCCTAGGTAGATGCTATTTTCCTTGACTTCCGGAAGGCGTTCGATGCAGCTCCGCACTGTCACGTGATACACAAAGTAAGAGCCTACGGAATATCAGATCAGCTGTGTGTCTGGATTGAATAGTTTTTAGCAAACAGAACACAACATGTTGTTCTCAATGAAGAGACGTCTACAGAAGTTCAGACGTTAAAATATCCTCTGGCGTGCCACAGGGGACTGTTATGGGACCATTGCTTTTCAAAATATATGTAAATGATCTAGTAGGTAGTGTCGGAAGTTCCACTCGGCTTTTCGCGGATGATGCTGTAGTATACAGAGAAGCTGCAGCATTAGAAAATTGCAGCGAAATGCAGGAAGATCTGCAGCAGATGAGCACTTGGTGCAGGGAGTGGCAACTGACTCTTAGCATAGACAAATGTAATGTATGGCGAATACATAGAAAGAAGAATCCTTTATTGTATGATTATATGATAGCAGAACAAACACTGGTAGCAGTTACTTCTGTAAAATATCTGGGAGTATGCGTACGGAACGATTTGAAGTGGAATGATCACATTGTTGGTAAGGCGGGTGGCAGGTTGAGATTCATTCGGAGATTCCTTAGAAAATGTAGTCCATCAACAAAGGAGGTGGCTTACAAAACACTCGCTCGACCTATACTTGAGTATTGCTCATCAGTGTGGGAACCGTAACAGGTCAGGTTGACAGAGGAGATAGAGAAGATCCAAAGAAGAGTGTTTCGTCACAGGGTTATTTGGTAAGCGTGTTAGCGTTAAGGAGATGTTTAGCAAACTCAAGTGTCAGATTCTGCAAGAGAGGCGCTCTGCACCGCGTTGTAGCTTGCTGCCCAGGTTTGGAGAGGGTGCGTTTCTGGATGAGGTATCGAATATATTGCTTCCCCCTACTTATACTTCCCGAGGAGATCACGAATGTGAAATTAGAGATATTTGAGGGTGCACGGAGGCTTTCCGGCAGTCTTTCTTCCCGCGAACCATACGCTCCTGGAACAGGAAAGAGAGGGAATGACAGTGGCACGTGAAGTGCCGTCCGCCACTTACCGTTAGGTGGCTTGCGGAGTATAAATGTTGATGTAGATGTAGATGTAATTTCCGAACCAAGTATTAGTTCCTTGCGGGTTTCACATTTCCTCTGACATCTGTCACGATATAATTATTTTCCTTTCTTTCATGTGTAGAAAAACCACCAAATGTAACTTCAGCTGTAGCCGAACTGTCGTAATTGTCTGCAGTGCTCTCAGCGTTTAATAGCTCCATTTCAGTTGCGCTTTCGGCATTTAGCTTCAGAGGCGTCGGAGCATCATCGCTCTCCGCTGCGCGGCGCCTGTGGGAGTTTCGCACCGATCGGCCACCTGGCGTGCAGCACGGAATGCACAGCTTGCGGCGCTTATCCCCTCATTACGCAGCTTATAACGCGCTGCAACCAACTCACACTCTCTTAATTCGGAAAATTACAGGAATATTCACTTCTGCGTACGCTTAATAAAAAATAAAATAAAACAAACGCTGCAATGGAAAAAAAATCCTGAACTATATAGAAGATAATTTTTATTACTGGTAATGCGTAAAATTAAAACACAATGAATTTTAATTGTTTGCTGATGCATAACATTTAATAAACTGATGGCACTGCGCTCTCTGTTAAACATATTTCTCTCCAATTAAACTTCCACTGAGCTGATGTATTTAATACTTTTTTGCGCTATTATTTTTCGCAGAAGTGTAATTTTGTGTGCTGAAATAATTTCAGTTTTTTGTGTGTCACAATTGGATGGTTAATTTTTTTATAACGCTTCTGTAGTTGATACGAACGTAGCAAGTTCAGCAGGAGACAGCAAGAGCGATATTAATAGGCCGAACAGTAGCATTCCACTTAAACGTGAACAACGGATCAAGTCATACACATGCAATATTGTCCTTAAAGTTTACATTAAATTTTAATAACTTAGGAAGGATTCTTTTCAACTCAGTAGTTCAACTGCCGTGATGCTGTCCTCCACCTATTTAAGTTTAGCATCAGCTCATGTATAATAGCCCGTCACCCTATATCATTTGCTTTCTGTGATTTTCATCGATCGTTAAGGGCAAATTACAGTATAGTTTTTCTATATAACTTGTCCTGCCCCATTCCACAGCCTTATACAAGTGAAAAGGTGAAATTGTGATCTCAACTGCATGTCTATGAAACGAACAGACACTACCTTACTTCCCGCCCTTACTGTGCTTAAAGCATCGACTGTACTTACCACTACAGACCTGATTCCACCTTGTATTCACGATTAACGTTGATCAATTAAGGACGGAAAGGGGTAGCACAACTCTTGCATAGATAAGAGTCGCCGCCACATAGAATTAAATATTTGTATTCCGCTAAAGTTCTACAAACACAGTAACAAAAAGCTCGCGCCGCGCGGAGTGGCCGAGTGGTTTGAGGCGCCATGTCCCGGACTGCGCGGCCCGCCCGACGGAGGTTCGAGTCCTCCCTCGGGCAAGGGTGTGTGAACTGTATTAGTGTGCTCCCTGCCGCCGTTGGCTAAGCAGCTGCAGCAGCAAGTCGTATAACCCTAGCTTACTTATTTGTTAGATAGTTTAATTAATTTCTTTGCGTGTTTTTGGGTACTTGCATTGTTTAATTCATATATTTCGGGCGTATTATAGTATTTGACAGTTGTAGCATCGCCCTTTAGTGTTTACTTCGTAGATTCTTATTTAAATTGCGTGTGAGTTTCGTATAGGAGGTGCAATTTCGAGTTTTAGTTACTGTAATCGTAAATTCAGCAGATTGTAGCGCAGTCGTTAGGCATTTGTACAGGTTAGTTGATACATTCTTTGCGTGTTTCGCTTGCGTTATCTAGGCACGGACTCGTGTTTCAGTAACTGTTGTTCAACATCGATTAGAATGGACAGGGACTGCGATTGCTGTGTTCGGATGAGGGCTGACTTGGCATCCCTTCGCTCACAGCAGCAATCGGCGCTGACTTCGGTCGCGCAGCTTGAGGCTGTTGCCAATGGGCACCACTGTGGGGAGCCGGACTTGGGTATCACGGGGATCTCAACCTCGTCCCGTCCGTCCCCAGATCGGTCTGCCGCTGTGGTTGCCCCGGTTGCTGCCCGCAGTTGGGCTGAGCCCTCGCCTGTGGTTGATTGGGAGGTCGTTCCAAGGCGTGGCAGGCAGCGAAAGGCGTCCCTGGAGGCTGATCAGAAAGCCTTCCCGGTGCGTCTGACAAACCAGTTTCAGGCACTGTCTCTGGCTGAGCCAGATGCAGCTGCCTGCCCTGCTTCAGAGGATCATTCTCAGCCTTCAAGGTCCGGGCAATCGCAGAGGGTGGCCTTACTGGTAGTTGGGAGCTCCAATGTTAGGCACGTAAAGGGGGCCTCTTAGGGATACGGCAGCTAAGGAGGGGAAGAAATCCAGTGTGCACTCCGTGTGCATTCCGGGAGGAGTCATTCCTGATGTGGAAAGGGTCCTTCCGGATGACATGAAGAGCACAGGGTGCAGCCAGCTGCAGGTGGTGGCACATGTCGGCACTAATGACGTGTGTCGCTTTGGATCTGAGGAAATTCTCTCTGGATTCCAGCGGCTATCTGATTTGGTGAAGGCTGCCGGTCTTGCTTACAAGATGAAGGCAGAGCTCACCATCTGCAGCATCGTTGACAACCGACTGCGGACCTTTGGTGCAGAGCCGGGTGGAGGGTCTGAATCAGAGGCTCAGACGGTTTTGCGACCGTATTGGCTGCAGATTCCTTGACTTGCGCCATAGGGTGGTGGGGTTTCGGGTTCCGCTGAATAGGTCAGGAGTTCACTACACTCAGCTGGCGGCTAAACGGGTAGCGGAGGCTGTGTGGCGTGGACTGGGCGGTTTTTTAGGTTAGAAGGCCTCGGGAAAGTGCGGGATGGGCTGCAATGTCAAAGGGTGCTTGGCAATTACAGGTCGTGCTTGGATCAAGGAACAGTCGGAATTATAGTTGTAAATTGTTGTAGTTGCGCTGGAAAAGTCCCTGAGCTTCAAGCGCTAATAGAAAGCACAGAAGCTGATATCGTTATAGGTACAGAAAGCTGGCTAAAGCCTGAAATAAGTACTGCAGAAATTTTTACGAAGTCTCAGACAGTGTTCAGGAAAGATAGGTTAGGCAGAATTGGTGGTGGAGTGTTTGTGTCTGTCAGTAGTGGTTTATCTTGTAGTGAAGTCGAAGTAGATACTCCGTGCGAATTGGTGTGGGTGGAGGTTATACTTAACAGCCGAATTAAGTTAATAATTGGCTCCTTCTACCGACCCTCAGACTCCGATGATACAGTTGCGGAACAGTTCAGAGAAAGTTTGAGTCTCGCAACAAATAAATACCCCACTCATACGGTTATAGTTGGTGGGGACTTCAACCTACCCTCGGTATGTTGGCAAAAATACTTGTTCAAAACCAGTGATAGGCAGAAAAAGTCTTCCGAGATTGTCCTAAATGCTTTCTCCGAAAATTATTTCGAGCAGTTAGTCCACGAACCCACGCGAATTGTAAATGGTTGCGAAAACACACTTGACCTCTTAGTCACAAACAATCCAGAGCTGATAGAGAGCATCATGAGTGATACAGGGATTAGTGATCACAAGGTCATTGTAGCTAGGCTCAATACCGTTTCTTCCAAATCCATCAGAAACAAACGCAAAATAATTTTATTTAAAAAAGCGGATGAAGTGCCACTAGAAGCCTTCCTAAAAGACAATTTCCATTCCTTCCGAACTGACTATGCGAATGTAGACGAGTTGTGGCTCAAATTCAAAGATATAGTAGCAACAGCAATTGAGATATTCACACCTCATAAATTGGTAAGAGATGGAACGGATCCCCCGTGGTACACAAAAAAGGTCCGAACGCTGTTGCAGAGGCAACGGAAAAAGCATGCGAAGTTAAGAAGAACGCGAAATCCCGAAGATGAGCTAAAATTTACAGACGCGCGAAATTTGGCACGTACTTCGATGCGAGATGCCTTTAATAGGTTCCACAACGAAACATTGTCTCGAAATTTGGTAGAAAATCCGAAGAAATTCTGGTCGTATGTAAAGTACACAAGCGGCAAGACGCAGTCAATACCTTCGCTGCGCAGTGCCGATGGTACTGTTATCGACGACTGTGCCGCTAAAGAGGAGTTATTGAACGCAGTTTTCCGAAATTCCTTCACCAGGGAAGACGAATGGAATATTCCAGAATTTGAAACACGAACATCTGCTAGCATGAGTCTCTTAGAAGTAGATACCTTAGGGGTTGCGAAGCAACTCAAATCGCTTGATACGGGCAAGTCTTCAGGTCCAGATTGTATACCGATTAGGTTTCTTTCAGATTACGCTGATACTATAGCTCCCTACTTAGCACTCATATACAACCGCTCGCTCACTGATAGATCTGTACCTACAGATTGGAAAATTGCGCAGGTCGCACCAGTGTTCAAGAAGGGTAGTAGGAGTAATCCATTTAACTACAGACCTATATCATTGACGTCGGTTTGCAGTAGGGTTTTGGAGCATATACTTTATTCAAACATTATGAATCACCTCGAAGGGAACGATCTATTGACACGTAATCAGCATGGCTTCAGAAAACATCGCTCTTGTGCAACGCAGCTAGCTCTTTATTCGCACGAAGTAATGGCTGCTATCGACAGGGGATCTCAAGTTGATTCCGTATTTCTAGATTTCCGGAAAGCTTTTGACACCGTTCCTCACAAGCGACTTCTAATCAAGCTGCGGAGCTATGGGGTATCGTCTCAGTTGTGCGACTGGATTCGTGATATCCTGTCAGGAAGGTCGCAGTTCGTAGTAATAGACGGCAAATCATCGAGTAAAACTGAAGTGATATCAGGTGTTCCCCAGGGAAGCGTCCTGGGACCTCTACTGTTCCTGATCTATATAAATGACCTGGGTGACAATCTGAGCAGTTCTCTTAGACTGTTCGCAGATGATGCTGTAATTTACCGTCTAGTAAGGTCATCCGAAGACCAGTATCAGTTGCAAAGCGATTTAGAAAAGATTGCTGTATGGTGTGTCAGGTGGCAGTTGACGCTAAATAACGAAAAGTGTGAGATGATCCACATGAGTTCCAAAAGAAATCCGTTGGAATTCGATTACTCGATAAATAGTACAATTCTCAAGGCTGTCAATTCAACTAAGTACCTGGGTGTTAAAATTACGAACAACTTCCGTTGGAAGGACCACATAGATAATATTGTCGGGAAGGCGAGCCAAAGGTTGCGTTTCATTGGCAGGACACTTAGAAGATGCAACAAGTCCACTAAAGAGACAGCTTACACTACACTCGTTCGTCCTCTGTTAGAATATTGCTGCGCGGTGTGGGATCCCTACCAGGTGGGATTGACGGAGGACATCGAAAGGGTGCAAAAAAGGGCAGCTCGTTTTGTATTATCATGTTATAGGGGAGAGAGTGTGGCAGATATGATACACGAGTTGGGATGGAAGTCATTACAGCATAGACGTTTTTCGTCGCGGCGAGACCTTTTACGAAATTTCAGTCACCAACTTTCTCTTCCGAATGCGAAAACATTTTGTTGAGCCCAACCTACATAGGTAGGAATGATCATTAAAATAAAATAAGGGAAATCAGAGCTCGAACAGAAAGGTTTAGGTGTTCGTTTTTCCCGCTCGCTGTTCGGGAGTGGAATAGTAGAGAGATAGTATGATTGTGGTTCGATGAACCCTCTGCCAAGCACTTAAATGTGAATTGCAGAGTAGTCATGTAGTAGTAGTAGTAGTGTAAGTTAGTTTAAGTAGTGTGTAAGTCTAGGGACCGATGACGTCAGCAGTTTGGTCTCTCAGGGATTCACATACAGTTTTGAAAAAGCTCGCAGAATCAACAAGGTAAACAAAAAGCGCTGAAATAATAGGAAGAACTGCCTGAGTACAAGGACCGGTAGATAAGTCTCAGTCAATTGAGTAAAACCACACATAAACATTTAGGTAAAAGGACATCAATGATAAAATTGGCTAATGACATTGTTGTCCTTATTGGAAGTGAAAAAGAATTATGGGATCTGCTGAATGGAATAAACGGTCTAATGAGTACAAAATTTGGATTCAGAAGAAAGACAAAAGTAAAGTGGACTAGCAGAAAGCAGAAGCGTGAGAAACTGAGCATCAGGTTTGGTGATCACGAAGAAGGTGAAGGAAAGGAATATTACTATGTAGGCTGGGAAATGACATGTGATGGGTGGAGCAAGGAGGACATGAAATGCAGACTTTTTTTTTTTTTTTTGGAGTCATCAGTCTTGTGACTGGTTTGATGCAGCCCACCACGATTTGCTCTCAGAGTAGCACCTGCAACCGACATCCTCAACTATTTGCTGGATGTATTCCAGCCTCTGTGTTGCCATCTACAGCTCCTTCTAGTACCGTGGAGGTTATTCCCTCATGCCTTAACAGACGTCCTTTCACCCTGTCTCTTCTCCTTGTCAGTGTTTCCACACATTCCTCCCATCTCCGTTCTGAACAGAAGCTCCTCATTTCTTACCCTATCAGTCCACCTAATTTTCAACATTCGTCAGTAGCACCACATCTCGAGTACGTCGACTGTCTTCTGTTCCGGATTTCCCATAGACAATCATGTTTCATTATCTTACAAGGCTGTGATCCTAACGTACATTCTCAGAAATTTCTTCCTCAAATTAAGGCCTATTTTTTATATTAATAGACTTCTCTTGGCCAAGAATGCCCTTTTTGCCAGAGCTAGTCTGGTTTTGATGTCGTCCTTCCTCCGCCCGTCATTGGTTATTTTGCAGCCTAGGTAGTAGAATTCCTTAACTTTATCTACTTCAAGAAAATCAATCCTGATGTTTAGTTTCTCGCTGTTCTGATTTCCGCTTCTTTTCATTACTTTCGTCTTTCTTCGATTTACTCTCAATCCCTATTCCGTACTGATTAGACTGTTTATTCCACTCATAAAATCAAGTAATTCTCCTTCATTTTCACTCAGGGTAGCAATGTCATCAGCTGTTGATATCCTTTCACACTGAATGAAAAAAAAAGAAAGTTTCAGGAGTGGAGATGCAGATTACCAATCGAAAAGAGGGCGTTCCTGTCAAAGATAGGTTTAATAGCGTCAAATATACTTAGTATCAAACATAAGACTTAATTTTAGGAAGAAATTTACGTTTGGAAGGCAGCGTTCTATGATTGCGGAACATGGACTGAGGGGAAAATCGGAACAGAAAAGAATTGATGCTTGTGAGATCTGGTGTTACAGTAGAATGTTGAAAAGTACGTGGACTCATAAGGTAAGGAAGGAGGAGGCTCTCCGCAGAATCGGCGAGGAAAGGATTGCACGGGCAACACTGACAAGAAGGAGGTACAGAATTGCAGGACGTGTGTTAAGACATCTGAGAATAAGTTGAATGGAAGTAAAGAGAGCCGTAGAGAGGAAACACAGTACAGGAAGAGAGACAGGTTGAAATACATCCAGAAAAGAACTGAGGCCGTAGGTTGCAAGTGTTTCACTGAGAAGGGCAGTTTGGCACAGGAGAAGAGTGTGGCAGGTTGCGTCAAACAAGTCTGATGGAAAAAAAAGGTCACGACAAGCGAAAGAAATATTGTCTAATGGTGCATAGTTGATATTAGCAGTAGAACCTAACAGTGCATCTTACTGTTAGCATGGAGGCGTGAGCGATTTGCTTGCGATTTTAAAAGTACGATTTCCAACGTAATTCTGGATGGTCAGGATGTCGCCACTAACGAGTAGAAAGACCACTGACAGCTTTCCCGACTAACGACCAATGTATTATTTCACCTTCTATTGCCTGTAGCACTCACCTGAAATATCACAACTCGCAAAAACTGTAGAGCTGTGTAGACTGGAGACCGACTGTACCAGACACAGAAATGCATCTTGACAACAGCAGTGAGCCGTGGCTGGCTCATGTTATGCATTGGATGAAATCTTGGTTGCTGTTCTGTGTTTAGTCTCCCACAGTTGTCGCGATTATGCTGTCATCCTCTATCTCCGTGAGTGGCAGCAGCGGTGTGTATTCATATTCGTACCTTGTACTATCTTTGGCCTGGCGCTTACAGTTTCGGGCTGTGCTGTGTGCGACCAGTTGGTCGGTTGGCCTGGAGCGAGGAAATCTCTGTGGCGTGTGGTTTGGCCAGGCCCACTGGTAGCGTCCATTCACGGTCGGAGTGTGTGTTGCTGTTCCCATTGCTACGAGGTCGGTGGCTCGCCGATCCTGGGCACGAAAGTTAAGGTTTGACTTAATCTACCAGCTAGTAGGATTGCCCCCAGAAACAGCGTCTGACGGGGCAGCTCACATTAGCACTCAGGAGCCGACGCTTGTATCGGCGAGAACAATCGCTCTACGATTGTCTTGAACCTCAGTATTCATTGTTAATGAATTGCCAAACGAAAACTATTAAAAAAATTTAAAAAGTTACTGTTAGACTCGCGAGCTCTTAACACGTGCGATATTCGTGAGACAGTTCTGTTTAGTGAGAAAATAAAACGAATCTTGTGCTGAGGAAGGTTTTCTTGAGTAACGTAGTCAAGTGATATGTAGTGAAAATTCTTTTTTTTTTAATTTAAAGGGTCTCAAAACTTTACGTGTTTATGAACAGTGCTCTGAACCCAATAATTACTTTAACCCCAGTGATTGCAAAGGTGATGAAAACAGAAATTTTAAAAAGTAATTAGTCATGAATAGTCTTAAATTCATAATCTCAATAAACATCTTGAGGTCACCTTTGATGATGTCAATCTCAGTATAGAGAACTTACATGAGCTTTGCCGCTGATTTTTAAGGACGTAACCTATTTCGACGCATATTAAGTGGCACCAGAAGTTTATTAAATGCATACTCAGCTTGCGTGATCAGGGTTAAGTGAGTGAAATGTTACGGATAAAGGTGTTTGCATACTGGAGTCAAGAATGTACGCTACAGCGGAGTAAACCAAAATCGCTGATCCATGGAACTTTTTTTTCACTCAATGCTTCATTGTTTAACGTAACTTTCTGCAGCTTGTGACCTACGACGACAAACTATAAGCCGCAGTTTGAGCACTCTATTCTCTCTATACCAGATAAAACATCTTGCGCCATGTATTCGACGGAATCCAGAATTGTAATCCCTAATATAAAGCAATATTAAAGAAGAAATAAAACTTCGTATGAGGCTTTACCCCATTTCCATAAACACCTTGTTGTGTGTCAACTGAAGAGTATTCTACGGAGGAAGGCAGCTTATTCACGTCTTAATACAGAGTATAGTGGGACAGGGTACCTCAAAAGGTAACCACGTGCCACAGATGTTCCTGTATTTCCGTACTACATGCTGTTCAACACTGGATCTGAAGATGGATTTAGACTGTTATTGGAAGTGATACTTGTTTAAGTAAAACTGTGATTGTTGCCTTATTAAATAAAAAACCAGTTGTTATATCACTCTCGGCATCCGCAGAATATCTATTATGTAGCACCTTACAGAAGATTCTAACTGGCTTCACTATCGCACCTCAGAGTACCGGAGGGATCTGTACGTCAGTGTTGATCAAATTCTTAGTGATAGGTTTATCTGTACAAGAAACTTCCTTTCACAACGAAGATTTTAGACACATTATGTTGCCTTCGCATCCTTATTGTTTTTGGTTTAGTTAAATGTCGCACTAGAATACTGATCCGAGGTCTCAGCGCCGCCGGATGCTGTTTGTAGCTTAAAAATACCCACGTCACACGCTTGGTGAACACGAGTGTTCCAGGAGTGACAGAAAGCAGTCACGGCCGCGAGTGCATGGCCACCCATTGTTACTGAAGCATTGGCTGACCTTCGGAAACCCTACTGTCCTCACCTGCATATCCTCAAATGGCTACCTGCTGTGGAGGAAAAATTATTCTCAAAATGGTTTTGGAAGTTGAAATCGTGTAGCCATTGAAATCAATTAATGCGAATTGTTGATGCAGCTCAGGTTTTGGAATCACTTGTCAATGGATACGTGCTGAAGTCAACTGATAGTGCATAAGTGACTGGTGAAATGAATAAATAAATTCATTTTAATAATTTTAAACATCCACAGAGGGAAAAACAGTCTGAACTTTCGAAAAGATTACTGTGGGTATAGAACCACGCAGCATAAAGTTAATTCTTTAAGTCGTCAGCTTTATTGTTATTTAATCGGTAGTGTTAGTTGTTATGACGGAATAACTGCTATATGTAAAACAGTTACAGCTATAAATTAGTACAAAGTCGTGTATAAAATACACATTCCAGCTGACAGCTCAAAATTTGGCCTGAACACAATTTTTATTTCAGGATATTTTCATTGAAGAGATTTTTAGATCAGGTGCTCCACGGCGTCTACAAATTCCGCAGACCCGTTTGTATGCTTCGGCACTGCGTTGGCCTTCAATAAGTTCATTTCAGTCCACACATTCTTCTGCAAATGTAGTTCAAACGAGGCCCTCTGAAACCTTGATATTAACTAAACATCATTTCCGTAACTGCCACCTACCTCCCTTGATGTAGCAATTATTGCCCATTCTTATCCATATAAAATTACAGGACAGCCCTAACCGATGGTAGATATTCTCGATCTCTTGGATCAGCAATTCTTGCAGATGCGTGAGGTGATATAATTTCCGCAGTTCTCGAATCATTTCTCCCTGTTGTCAGAGTTGTAGAGGAAGGAGGCTCTTGGTAGTACGCTACAATGGGATGTGAATCCATTTCAGTAGAGGAACCGTACCTAATATGAGACAAACTTTTGAAAACCCATTTAAAAAATGATTCAAATGGCTCTGAGCACTATGGGACTTAACATCTGAGGTCATCAGTCCCCTAGAACTTAGAACTACTTAAACCTAGTTAACCTAAGGACATCACACACATCCATGCCCGAGGCAGGATTCGAACCTGCTACCGTAGCGGTCGCGCGGTTCCAGACTGAAGCGCCTAGAACCGCTCGGCCACTCCGGCTGGCCCCATTTAAGTAAGTGCGGTTGTATTTTTGTGATGGTATTAATATCTTGCACTGTTTAATTTTATCGTACAATTATCGTATTTGCAATAATAAACAATCTTTCAGAGTAGTTATTAAATCTTCACAAACAAGGCATTTCGTAGAAATGAAATCAAGGTTTCCTAATATGAGACAGTAATAATATTTTGGTTTAATTATTTTATTACAGACAAATGAATATACAATTTCTGTTATCCTTCACTCATTTCACACTACTTAGATTTATATTTACGACATCCGGGGCAAACAAAATTGTCTTCCTTGAAACCGCAATCTTCATGAGCCCAGCGATAACATTTGGTGCACTGTGTCCATCTCTCCCCGTGTTTGTCTTCAGAAAATCGCCCGGTACAGAACAAACATTCAGCGTCATCGTCATCACTGCTGTCTGAATCCCCACTGTCATCAAGATGGACCTCGGATGCCGAGTCACTAGACGATTCTTCTGCTTTAGGTCTACGATATAAAGATTTTCCACTCTTCTCCCCAAATAACTTGCTGGCTGCTTTCTTAGCTTCAGCCTCTGATTTCTTCTGTTTAGATTCTTGCAATTGGTTCACATAAGGAGTTGAAGTTAGTAACGCAGCAGAGCACGAACGCGATGTTTGACCTATTTGACTATCTCCAGGTGGTTTTGCGCTGTGTGGGAGAGGTCTGATGTCTGCTGGGCTGACAACTTGACCATCACCATCAGTAGTTTCATTTTCGTTTTTGACATCTCTTTCTTGAAGAGCGTCAGCATGACGGTGAATTGAAACTTCATGTTCCCTAAAGACGTTTCTGTTGCATGGGATGAGACCTCTTTTTCTGAAGGCATTCACAGAAGCTTCCGTTGTTGCTGCTCGGTTGTAAGCTTCCCCAAATAACCTGGCTATTAATAATCGGGGGATAGCACGACCTGGGTTACTTGCCAACCACGTTTCTATCTCTTGGGCATAGTAGGTTTTCAAAGGCCTCATAAATCCGGCATCAGGTGGCCGCAATTTATGCGCTCAGTGAGGTGGCAAACAAAAAATATGAACATTGTTTTCACATCGAGTTTCTTTTTGAGGGAATAGTGCCCTTCAATAATCAAAATGACAGGGTCATTTGAAGATGGTTTTACATGACTCACAAAATGATCAAACCACTGAGTAAAAATGTGAGTTTCTATCCAGCTACTTGGATGACAAGCTGATATTGATCCTGCAGGTGCACCGTCCACCAATCCCTGCTTCATATTCTTCCATGGGAAGACGATTGGTGATGGAACGTAAGTGCGAGCTGTGTTTATACATGTTACAACTATGGTGAGATTTCCTCTTTTGCTGAAGTCAAGGCAGCAACTTACCTCTTCCCTTTCACAGCAATAAGCTTGCTGTGTTTGTGCTACACAGACGTCACCCCAGTTTCGTCAACACTGAAGACTCGA
Source organism: Schistocerca gregaria (assembly GCF_023897955.1). Taxonomy (NCBI): domain Eukaryota; kingdom Metazoa; phylum Arthropoda; class Insecta; order Orthoptera; family Acrididae; genus Schistocerca; species Schistocerca gregaria. Next base: position 184,785,833 of record NC_064924.1, read on the forward strand.
TGCGGGCTATGATTGACTTTAGATAGCACAGATTCGTAAATATCAAAAAATCTCCTCACATTTTCTAGAGTGAAAGCCTTAACTCTTGTTGCTGCAAGACCCTGAGGAGTTCTCGTTGATTAAATGGGATGTCTCTTAAGGAAAGCTCGGAGCCATTTATTTCCTGCTGAAGGCTTTTCTGAATTGAACGGATTCTTCAGCCTATTCCTGACAGCTAACTGGAAAGCCATGCTTCGTATGTCCTTACATTTAAGAACATAAAATGTCGCTTCCACTGCAAGGCAGTTTCTCACTAGTTCGTCTTCCATTTGAGATGAGAAAACAGGTCTTCTGCCAAGATTAACACCAACCAGCTACTTGGGTGTACAAGTTTTATCCTTCACAAACTTTCCAAACTACGTTTTGGTACAGCAATAAATTTTGAGGCTTTTAAGTACCCCATCTCGCCATTTATCACACATGTAATGGCACAAACCATGGCGTCTTTATCTCACGTTTTCCTTTTAGGTGCCAATGCCTTCTACAAAGAATAAATATAACAATGAGACATACTTCTTAAAGGACTTCAACTTCTGTGATTTTATTAGTTAGATTTTTTTATAAGTACTGTGAACGGAGTACTTTGAATTTGGAGTAATATTGATAAACTTCTGAGCAAAATACTGCCTTGAAAGAAAGTTCCAGAAAACATTCCAATTTCTGATCATAAGACTAGTCAAAGTAATCCCTGTTTATGATAATTTAATCGAATTAAAAAAACGCAGTTGCCAAAATTTTACTACAATAAATCATAAAATATTGTTATCTTATGATAGTATTGCGTAAATTACATATAACAAATAGTGAGAGAACGAGTTCTCCCAATATGCGATAGGTATCGTAATATGCGAAACTGTCGCGTATTTCGATCCCCATACTATCGCGTATTAGGAATTTCGCCATCTTACACAAAGAATCACGCACTTGCTAACAACGTTCGTTGTAAAATAAGCCTAATTGTCTATAATTATAGGTAATATCGTCACAAATAACAATAATAAAAGAGTGCAGTAATATCCACTCCCCATTAAGCTGAAATATTATCTTAACATCGATGTCGCAAAAACACAAAACACATGAAAATTTTGTATCGACCTCTACGTACTGTGTCCGGTTTAACAGTGGCATGCTACTCACTGTGTCGTTGTCTGGCACACAATAGACGTGTTTAAGAAACTCTCCACCAGAGTGTGACCCCTAACATCAGCACAGTTGGGGTGTCTGATATTAGGGAACTATCGAATAATAGGCACCTTTCCTCTATACTTTAATATGTGTCATGAACAAGCGTAGCTCGATGTCATACTTGGACATATTACTCAAAAACTGGATACTCTAAGATGATGCCTCTGGTGTGTACGGCAAGTGAATCTGCTCTGCTTTTGTTAAGAGATTGTTTATGATGTCGCTGCAAGTATATGGCGGTTTCCGCCCACAAATATTGTGGTTTAGGGACAGACGCGAACTGATATTGGGCTATTTATGATTACAGGTGCATTTTATTCCCTCCTAAGTTTATACCGAGCTGTTGATCAGCAATTCTATTATTAATGCTAATCTATTATCAATGCACATATTTACCTTTTAGACAAACTTCGATAGTGTTTTACTTCTCATCGTCATGTTTATAATGGTCATCTGCTTAAAGTTCAGGTCTTTCATCTTTGTGACACTGTTGCTGTATAAATGTATAACATTTCTTCAAATTTACGCAGTACAATTTCGATACTGCTAAGTTTAAGCGATAATTTTTTATTCTGTTCTGCCTTCTGTCAGCTGTTTGTGTATCTATGTGAAATAAGAGCTATGTAATACTGTATTCTCATACTTATTATTTACTTAATAGTTTTATTCAGATTAGATGTTATTGAACTTGAAAATCTTACATGAAGTTTCTCCGCAAGAATGTTCTAAAGAACAATTACTTTGACTGTAATGATGTGTTTGTGTTGCCCGGCACATTTACACCAGTGTTACAGGACGGCAATTCTGTTGCCAGAGTGGCGTGTACCGGACGGTGTAAGAACAGGATCTTCAACTTCTGCAGGGAGTTTGGAATGAAGAATGCTTGCTGAATAAAACATTCTGTATTATTCGACGTCCTCATACAGCAGGTCGATGGTTGCGATCCAAGTGCTGACTGCCTATTGCAAGCGAATGTGTCCGCCAATGCAGTGGTACAGTGGGACAGTGTAACAGCGCCAGGCGGTAACGGCAGCTTTGCCGATATGACGCAAGACAGTTGTGTGCTCCACAGCACAGCGTGCTTACGACTGGACTGTATTCTGCACATTGCCACAGACGGCAATGAGAGTCCTCGCTGTGTTGGTATCAGATGAACTCCTGAAACCATCATGGCTAGCAGACGAGTAGCACCAACAGCTTCGTCTAGTTGCTGTGCTGGCCATCCGAAATTACAAAGGAGTTTGTAATTACGGTCCCCATTGAAGAACCACCACCCGGTTATCCACCAGCACAAATAGTACCTGACGGCTCTGCAACAAACTGAAAAACATGGAGGACCCTGTACCTCATAAGATCAGAGATGGCACTGGTGAAAACAAACATGGACGGGTATGGTCACAATGGCGTGGAGGATGACAAGTGCAGTTTTGGTAATGTGCAGAAACACCTTCTGGTATGAATTTCCTCATTTTGTGAGAACTGAAGGCTATCTGCTTTATGTTTTTAAATATTTTAGTTGCGACAAACCTTTTTTTTTGGCTGCCCATATTTCTTTCATCTTCAGGCTGTGATCTTGCTTGCGTTCTTCGGTCCATTTTATGCCTGTTCGTTTGTCACATTGTATCTCATGTAGTTTACTTTTCTTAGTGATGTTTCTGAATTTTATTCTGTCGTTTACTGTGTCTGCTGTTATGTTGAGTTGGTTCAGGTCGTTTTCTACCTCTGCCACCCATTTATTGTTTCTAGTGGTTACCCAGTCAAAGATCTGTTTGGTCAGCCTGTGTGATGGCATTCTGTATAGGTGTCCATAGAATTGTATTCTGCGTTTTCGAATCTTTTCTGTGATTGTCTCCGTATGTTTGTATAGTTCCTCTGTAGGTTTCTTGATCCATATTCCATTGTTGTTAGTTGCGCCAAATATTTTCCTAAGTATTTTCCGTTCTACTTTTTCTAATTGTCTGATACGTGTATGCCCTAGGATTAGTGTGGTCTCTGCTGCATATAGTGCCTCGGGGAGCACCACCGTGTCGTAATGGCATAATTTGGCTTTTTGTGAAATAGACTTCTTGTTGTAATGATTCCACACTACTTTGTATGCCTTGTCCAGTTTAGTCTTTCTTTCTTCGTTTGAGTCTCTGTTATGTCCACTCATTTGTAGTGTTTCACTGAGGTATTTGAAGTTTCCCGTTTTGTAAATCGTGCCATGCTTTGTGTTCAGAGATGAGAGTTTCTTTGTGCTCATAAACTGAGTCTTTTCGTCAGAGATCTGTAGTCCAGTTTTGGAAGCCATTTCGTGCAGTTTTTCAATAGCGTCTTTTGTTTTCTTTATACCTTTCTTGACAATCGCCAAATCGTCTGCAAAAGCCAGCCATTTAATCTGTAGGTTTCCTAAGGTTATCCCCTGTTGTGATGTTTCCCATTCTTTTATGACCTTATCTAACACCAGATTGAAAAGGAGAGGTGAGAGGGCATCGCCTTGTCGGACACCTGTGCGAATTTCAAAGGGCTCTGATAGTTCCCCACAGAACTTTACTTTGGACGTCGTGTAGGTTAAAGTTTTCTCTATGATAGCCCGTGTTTTGTTGTCTACTTTGTATTCTGCTAGAATTTTGAAGAGAGTTTTGCGGTCGATAGAGTCGTACGCCTTTTCTAAGTCGAGAAACGTAATGATCAGGTTCCAAATTTGTTCCGCACAAGACCGTTCTTTACGGAAGCCTGCTTGGTATTCCCCAATCAAGTGGTCGGTCTGGCATTCTAATCTGTTCACTAAAGCTTTAGAGAGGACCGGTAGTAGGGATATTCCTCTGTAGTTGTTCGGGTCAGTCTTGTCACCTTTTTTGTGTAGTGGGTGTATTAGGGCAGTTTTCCAGTCGTCAGGAATTTTCATGGTCTTCCAGATGTCTTCCAAGATCCTGTGGATGTCTTTGGTGAGTTCTGGGTCTTGTAACTTCCATATTTCCGCGGTGATGCCATCTTCTCCTGGTGCTCTACGATTCTTGAGTGACTTGATTATTTATTTAACTTCTTCTAGAGTTGGAGGTTCACTATCTGGATTGTACGTGCTCGTTTCTGTCATCATTTCTTCCATTGGGGGGCCCGTGTTGAGCAGTTTTTCAAGTACTTTGCCAGAATGTCACAATTGTTTTTGGTATTGGTTTCTAGGGTTCGATCCGGTCTTCTGAAGCACAAGTTGGGTGGTTGATATCCAGCTATATTTTCTCTGAACGTTCTGTAGAAGTTTCTTGTATTGTTCTTCATGAAGTCTGATTCGATCTCCGTCAGTCGCCGTTTATCACACTGTCGTTTTTCACCCGTGTTGAGCAGTTTTTCAAAGTACTTTGCCAGAATGTCACAATTGTTTTGGTATTGGTTTCTAGGGTTCGATCCGGTCTTCTGAAGCACAAGTTGGGTGGTTGATATCCAGCTATATTTTCTCTGAACGTTCTGTAGAAGTTTCTTGTATTGTTCTTCATGAAGTCTGATTCGATCTCCGTCAGTCGCCGTTTATCACACTGTCGTTTTTCACTGCGAATGATTTTGCTTGATTGCTTCTGTGTTTTCAAGAAGTTCATCCAATTCTCTAGGGATTTATGGCTACTAAATTTTTTCCATGCACTGATTCGTTGGTCAATAGCTTGGTCACATGTGTGGTTCCACCAACGGTGTTTCCGTGTGCGTGGTGCTTGTGCTAGTTTCATGACCTCTCGGATTCTACGTGAAACTTGTGTCCAGTCTGTCGTTTTCTCCATTTTAATTTTGTGTAATATTTGTGTCTGGTTTAAAGTAACGTATTCTGGATCTGGTCTAACAATTTTATTCTTCTGGAGCTTTTTGTTGGGCAAAAGACGAATCCTGATCTGTAGTAGGTGGTGGTCTGAGTCGAAGTAGCCTTTACGGGTGTCTATGTTCAAAATTTCTTTTTGTGAGTCTTTCTGGACTGTTACGTGGTCGATCTGTAGTTCTAGCTTTCCGCTGGGAAATTTCCATGTGATACGTTTTCGTGTTGGTTTCTTGAATTTTGTTGACATAATGGTGAGGTCGTGGCTTTTGCAAAAGTCTATCAGATGTTTTCCGTTTTTGTTGGTGTCCTTGTGTGGAGTATGTTTTCCTTTGGTATGTGCGTATATCTTTTCTTTTCCGAGTTTAGCGCTGAAGTCTCCCAGTATTATTTTGACTCTATGTACAGGAACTTTTCTGATAGTTTCTTCCATTGTCGTCCAGAACTCATCAATTTCGTCCGGGTTTTTCCTGTTGTAGTCATTAGTCGGTGCATGTGCGTTGATTATTGTGTAGGATTTATTAGCTGATTTCACTGTGATGATGCTAATTCTTTTGTCTGGTGACGAAAAGTCGATTATGCTGTCCGTGATGGACCTGTGTACTGCAAATCCTGTGCCAAAGTGCCTTAGGTTTTTCAGTTGTCTCGATGGTTTTCCTTTGTATATTCTGAAATTCTCCTTGTTGAAATGGTCTTCGTCTGTGAATCGCGTTTCTTGCAGTGCACATATTTTGATTTGAAATTTTTCGAGAGTGTCTGTCAGTTGATTCATCTTTCCTGTCTTCATCAGTGTGTTTCGCGTTGAGTGTGCCGATGTAGTGTTTGCGTTTGGTCTTGAGGGAGTTTGAGAAGCTCCGATTCTTCTCATGATGTCCCTGAGCCCCCGGAATTCGATGCTCACGACGATCCCAGTCCATTGACTGGGCCCGGGGTAATGAGTTTTTTCTCGTTGTACCATCATGATGTTTAGTAGTTGGATGTATGGCATCTGCCGACTACAACCTGACTTTCCAGACCAGGAGGTTGGTTGAGGCCGGCACTGACATGTGGAGCAGACGCCTTTTGTAGCCGCTGTAGGGACAGACGCTACTAGTAGTTTTGGTTCGCCCCGAGTATTTCATTTCCTCGGTACCACCTACATCTAGGAGGCATTCCCCTATCCGCCACCTGGGGAGGCGCTCGGTTCCGGGTCTACTAACCGCCCCGATATATATATATATATATATATATATATATATATATATATATATATATATATATACGTGTGTGTGTGTGTGTGTGTGTGGTGTCACCGCCAGACACCACGCTTGCTAGGTGGTAGCATTTAAACGGCCGCGCTCCGTTAGTATACGTCGGACCCGTGTGTCGCCACTATCAGTGATTGCAGACCGAGCGCCGCCACACGGCATGTCTAGAGAGACTTCCTAGCACTCGCCCCAATTGTACAGCCGACTTTGCTAGCGATGGTTCACTGACTTCTAAGCTCTCATTTGCCGAGACGATAGTCAGCATAGCCTTCAGCTACGTCATTTGCTACGACCTATCAAGGCGCCATGATCAGTTTCTGTTGATATTGTAAATCATGTAATGTCAAGAGCGACGTTCGTCATTAATGGATTAAAGTTAAGTATTGCACCAGCTACGTCCGTTTTTCTCAAGTCGAATTCCCTTGCCATGTTCCAGACCTCACGCCAGCCTGCGTGAGCTAAAATGCGTGCATTTCGGCCTCCTTTAATTATACGGGTTGGCTCTCCTGCCAACCACAACAATATATATATATATATGCTGTTGAATGGATTGTCGAGACTGTTCCTGCAGATGAAACGCTGACGATTTGAGACCGGACAAGTAAGACACAGTGGACGTGGAGCAATACTGAGCTAATAAACTATTATTCGTTTTCAGATACAAAAAAGTGAAATGAGTACCCCTCCACGCCGCTGCTAAGGTAGTCTGACAGCTCCTGCTGCTATATGTTATCATTAGACAATATCTCTTCCATTGTCCTCAACTGCGTGTTTCATTTCTTCATTATCTGAACTTCGTAGAGTCTTCTCTGCCTGTGTGCTGTCTCCTTGTCTTTTGTTTATATGGAAACTTGCGCTTTTCATTCTGTGACTTTGATTATATTGCCTTCAGCGGCGTCTATAAGACACTTTTAGTAGTGTACGCAGTAAGACGACATCGCGTGAATGCACGGCGCCAATGGAATGAAGCTACTTGCTCCACAAAATTTCAGTAATGACGGAGAGGGTGAATGTGGCAATTTGAGGTAAGAGACCCTGCTCGGGAAACGACCGAGGCGAAAGTTACAAGCGAAAATCGTTCTTATACCTCGGACAGTACACTTCTTATACGTCTCGCTCTTAGCTTTCCATATTTTGTGTGAAGGTAGTTTCGCCCAAAGAAAGAAAAGAATTCCAGTAAACTCGGGCTCTAAAATATGTACGGTACATTAAGGTCTATGAGTAATTGTTAGTAGAAGACGGGTTGTTCACTGTAGCAAAGAAGCACAAGTGCTCATAGCTCTCAAGGTATGCACTTCATAGTGTTTACTGGACACTTTTTCTTGCTTTGGTTCATACTACCACCGCAAAGAGTTTGCGGTAGAAATTCCTTCGGTCAAAGGTATCAGAACGATTTTCACTTGTACTTACGACCAGTTCGTTACCTGGCCAGAGCCCCATAACTAAAGTAGATGCATTAAGACCACACCACCATCCCTGTAAGTCTGTAACATCGCACGTAATCACCCCGTGTAGTTGCTCTAACTGAGTGTGTTGTGACAGGAGCTAAGTTCCCGTCAAAATTTCTGTACCATCCTTTTCATCTCAGAGTAGCAACTGCAACCTGTATCCTCAACCACTTGCTAGATGTATTGCAATCTCTGTTCTACAGCTTTTGCCCTCTACAGCTCCCTCTAGTATGATGGAACTTATCTCCTGATGTCTTAACATACGTGCTACAATGCTGTCCTTCTTCTGGTCAGTTTTCCATATACAACTTTCCTCACCGATTCTATGGAGAACCTCCCCATAGGTTATAGTATCAGTCTCCCTAATTTTCAACATTCTTCTGTAGTACCACATCTCAAATTCTTCCCGTTTTCCCATAGTCCATGTTTCACTTTATCAGGAAGTTGTTCCGCAAATTAAGGTCTATGTTTCATACTAGTGGACTTCTCTTGGCCACGAAGACTCTTTTTGCTGGTGCTAGTCTGATTTTTATGTTCTCCTTGCTCAGTTCACTATGGGTTGCTTTGATGCCCAGGTAGCAGAATTCCTTAACTTCGTCTACTGCGTAGTCCCCAATTCTAAGGTTACGTATCTCTGTGTCCTGTTTTCTGCTACTTCACATTACTTATACCTATCTTCCATTTAGTCCCAGTTCATATTCTGAGTTCATCGACTGTTCATTCCATTCCATCGTATACAGTAATACTTCTTCACTTTCACTGAGGATAGCAGTGTCACTAGCAAATCTTATCACTGATATATTTTCGCTTGTATTTTAATTCCCATTCTGTAACCTTTCTGCTGGCCGAAGTGGCCGAGCGGTTCTAGGTGCTTCAGTCTGGAACCGAGCGACCGCTACGGTCGCAGGTTCGAATCCTGCCTCGGGCATGGATGCGTGTGATGTCCTTAGGTTAGTTAGGGTTAAGTAGTTCTAAGTTCTAGGGGACTGATGATCTAAGATGTTAGGTCCCATAGTGCTCAGAGCCATTTTGTAACCTTTCTTTTATTTCCACCATTACTTCTTCGATGCATAGATTGAACAGTAGCGGCGAAAGACTACATCGCTGTCTTACATTCTTTTTCATCCGAGCTCTTCCATCTTGGTCTTCCTGTCTTATTGTCCCCTCTTGGTTCTTCTACATGTTGTATATTACCTTTCTATACCAATATTTTACAACTATTTTCCTGATAATTTGAACCTCTTGCACCATTTACATTGCTTTTCCATGTCGACAAGTCCCACAAATATGTCTCGATTTTTCTTTAGCCTTGCTTCCAATGTGAACAGCAACTTTCTTCTGTGTATTATTTCTCTCAGCAACTTGGATGCGTGATCTGTTAACCTGACTGCGCGACAATTCTCGTACATGTCCACTTTTCCTATCTCTGGAATTGTGTGGATAATATTTTTATAAAAGTCTGACTGTATATCGACAGTCTTATACATACTATACACCAAAGTGAATAGTCGTGTAGTTGCCACTTCGCCGAATGATTTTAGAAATTCTGATAGAATGTTGTCTCCTGTTTCTTCTTCTATCACGTCATCAGTCAAGTCCTCCCCTTCATAGAGGCCTTCAATGTACTCTCTCCACATATCCGTTCTACACTCAGGTTTTAACAATGGAATTCCCAATGCTCTCTTAATTCATGCGTATCTCTCCTTACTGCTTAGTACTTTCGTATCCCACTTCTTTGGTCACATATTTCTCTTGACTGGTCTCTTAAACTTCATTGTACTCCTCCTCATTAATAATTTATGATCTGAGTCTCTATCTGGTCCTGGGTACGCTTTACAATCCAATATCTTATTTCTGTATTTTGCCCGAACAAGATGTAATCTGACATCTTCCCATATCTGTTGTTCTATTCCTAGTATACCTCCTCCTCTTGTCAACTCTTGAACAGATTCTTCGCTTTTACTAGCTGAAATTTATTACAGAACTCAGTTAAGGATTCTCCTCTATCATCCGTACTAGCAAGATCATATAGTCCCGGAACCCCTTCTTCTACTTATTCATCTACAACCGCATTCCAATCCCTCATACTATTAGATTCTTATTTTCTGGCGTCACCCATTATGTAGCAGTAGCGTCTTCGGTTGTTAACTAAAATGTCATCAATCTCGGTTTCGAACGTAGCCGCTGCTTCAATTTTTAATAAAAATCATTACCAATTGCAGCGGAACACTTCAGGTGTAAGAGGTAAGAAGTCACTCTCGTTTTTCTAGCGGCCTTGTAAAAAGAGGGCAGAGGAGTAGACAGAGGTTCAGGGCACTCCCTGGTCCTTCGGGTGAGGAACTGCCACTAAAAGGCGGAGAAATCAGCAATGATGAACGGCATGAAGACGCAGGAAGCAATGTAAACCACTGCATTAAAGACGCATAATGTTAATCGACAGGACTTGTGGTTTGTAATTGAAAATGTGTCGTAATGGTCTCTCCATAGGCAACAGATTCGGAATTGTCCACCATTCGGATCTCCGGGAGGGGGCTGCCGAAGAGGAGTTGACAATGAGAAAAAGACTGGGAATTAACCAGTGAGAGTGTAACGTTCTACGAGTCGGGACTTGGAATCTCGGAAGTTTGAGCGTGATGGGGAAGTTAGAAAATCTTAAAGGCAGATGCTAAGGCTCAGTCTAAATACAGTGGGTATCAGTGAAATGAAATGGAATGAAGACAAAATGATTTCTCGTCAGATGAGTATAGGGTAATATTAGCAGCAGCAGAAAATGGTATAACGGTAAGAACCGTTATCAACAGGAAGGCAACTTTAGTCAGTGTGAACAGTTCTGTGGTAGGGTTGTTCTCATAAGAATTGGCAGCCACCCGACAACGGTAGTTGGGATATAAATGTCGACGTTGCAAGCAGAGGGAAAGTGTATAAGGATATTGAAAGGATAATTCAGTACTCTATGGGAGATGATAATCCCGTGACGTTCGCTAAGGTAGGCAGCTGTGTTGCAGAACACCACGCCAACCTTACGGCCGTGGCCATCAATAGTGTAAAATTACGCAGCCGCTGGCCCTCATAAACCCTGGCTGACTGCTGTGGTCTGCCCGAGACCAATGTCGCAAGGTGGCGAATGTGCAAATGTCCATTACCCAAGTTTCAAACTAGTTATTCCTTCTGAGAAAGTCAAACACAGCGTCGCGCAAGAGAACCGAGTTCCATACGAACCACATAGCTGAATGGATGTAACGTACTTTGCTGCTCGTAATTAATCTTGGGTTTGAACAAGAAGAGAATAGGTACGTAAAGGGCGCCCATACGAGCAAAGGAATAAGTCGATCAGGCTGAACGTAGATTTGCTCTTTACTGGAACTTTGCAGTAGCAACAGTAATACGTCAGCGACGCGCAGTAGCTAATTGAAACAAAAACATGACCTGACTATAACCAGTTACTTAAATTTGTAGTCCAGTACAAGTTAATTTGCCTAGGCTGCAGTAACTTGTTCCGTCTTGAACAGCCATGGCTGCACGTGAGAGACATTTTGTGTATCTAAATTGTTCAAATAGTTCTGAGCACTATGGGACTTACCATCTATGGTCATCAGTCCCCTAGAACTTAGAACTACTTAAACCTAACTAACCTAAGGACATCACACACATCCATGCCCGAGGCAGGATTCGAACCTGCGACCGTAGCAGTCGTGCCGTTCCGGACTGAGCGCCTAGAACCGCTCGGCCACCGCGGCCGGCTCAACTGAATAAAGGAGTAAAGCATTGTTAGTGACTTATCTGCATGTTATTCTACTCATATTATTAAAAAGAATGACGCTGCACTGCGCCCAGCAGTTATTATTTGAAACTGCATGAAGGGTTGTGTCGCTACATTGCGCTGACACAGTCGACAATCTGATTTATAGAAATTTGGAAATTTGTGGTAAGGTCTTAGGGGACCAAACTGCTGAGGTCATCTGTCCCTAAGCTTATGCACTACTTAATCTAGCTTAACTAACTTACACTAAGGATAAAACACACGACCATGCCCGAGGAAGGACTGGAACCTCCGACGGGGGGAGCCGCGCGGACCGTGACAAGGCGACTAAGACCGCGCGGCTACCCCGCGGGGCTTACTGTTGTGATGTAATACTTTGTAGTATTGTGAGAGCGAAAACGAAGTGTGTTTGTGCTAATACTATTGAGTTAAGTAACGCATTTATTATTTATCTTACTTTACTGCTCTTGGGATGGTTCAAATGGCTCTGAGCATTATGGGACTTAACATCTGAGGTCATCAGTCCCCTAGAACTTAGAACTAGTTAAACCTAACAAACCTGAGAACATCACACACAACTATGCCCCAGGCAGGATTCGAACCCGCGACCATAGCGGTCAATTCGGATGATGAAACATTACGGTGTTAGGTGCAAGACGCTGTTCTTAATCACTGTGGCCAATATTTGTGCTCAGTGATTCATGTTTCATTTCACGTTATTACGAAAGTGGTGCAATGAATTACGTTTTTAATAGTGGTGTCAGAATATTTTTGAAGGGCTGTTATACAGGAATTTGAGAAGATGCTGTAAAAAACTTCTAGGACTTGTAGAGGCTACTGAGTACATAATATTTTGAACAGGAACCTATATCTGGAAATGCACCGTTTCTGTTCTGCGACGGTTTCGACTCAGATGCTTAACTCTCCCACTTCTGCTTGGTGAAATGAATTGGTCGTGACGCAGCACTATTATTAGGTAAGAGTTCCAAAGGAAGCATACTGAAACATCCATTTACCACATTTATTTGTATTTGCACTTAAACATTACGTGTTTACATTATTCCAAAACAACTAAAGAACCCAGAATACTGTACGAACAAAACAGTACTGATGCATTACAGTAGCTGCTCGATGTGGCGATCACCAGGGTCGTTAACGACATTATACCTGCGAAGGGTGTTCTGACGCACACTCTCCATCCCATCTGGTATCTCTTCAATTTATCCCTTCAATTTCTAGAGGAGCGGCCAGAAGTCATGCCAGTAGTCTCCACAGGAGCCTCTTAAAGTAAACTTTGCATGAACTATGATATCTGGATGTTTCGTTATGTTTCCTTTCCAACTGTTACCCTTAACTGAACTGCGTCACGTGTAACTCAGTTCTTCAAGGAGAAGTAGGACGGAAACGGTATGTTTTCGGATATGGGTTTTCTTCACAAGCCCTAAAAGTTTGTAATGGGAATTTCCGAACACGGTGCCTGTGTTACTAGCTGTGAAAGACACATGTTGCTATGCCTCTTTTTCTTTCTAAGTGGGAACACATATATAAGGTTGACTTGCATTTACAAAATGAATGAGAGACAATGATCATTTGTGCATAAAATTGAATTTGAAATAGTTTATTCGAGAGTTTTGATACATAAAAGGAGCAGTCAAATGAGAACAAAACAGATGGAAAACAGTAAGGGAACTGTTATCTGCAGAACTATTAACACATGTATACCACACTGAGACCAGGCGGTTAATGTCTTTATGGAAAAAATTGCTCAGATTGCCTTCGAAACCGTGATTGTACCCATGCTTGTACCACTGTGTCCGAAACAAATCTACCGCAACGAATTTCTTTCTGCGGGGCTCAAAAAAGACGGAAATCGGATGGGGAGAGATCGCGACTGTACGAAGTAAGTGAAAGAGCTTACCAGCGAATATTCTGCAGCGAAGTCGAAACAATCTTGATAACACTGGGGTGTTGCCACAGTACATCTTTTGCAGGTAGAGAGTGATACGTGCACAAATTAGAGTAGAAATTACTTCAAGCGTTACAGAGGTATGTTGATATATCACTGTCTCAGCACCCCCTTCCCCTACTTCCATCCCTCCGGGTGAAACGTTGTCCTGTCACCAGTATGTCCAGCGACCACGAAACTATAAACTCCATATTAATATAGGTCTTTATTGAATACTTTTACTCACAACGTTTTTACACACCAACCCCTACCCCTACAAGTGCTTCGGTTATGTTACCCCTCGATATTTTTTTACACATAATGATACAAATAATTCGTTAAGTACACACAAAATATGACTGAAATGGCTTTTATGTGAGCTTCTTTTCACCTCCACCCGTATGGTTGTTCTTACCCCCACAGAGACCTTTGTGGATTCGCACAGAGCAGCTCGCCATACTATCGTCGGAATCGAGTGAATGATAAAGGAAAAGGGAAACATGAAATATTCTTTACTTAAGAGTGGTTTACCGTTCCTTGTTGTCTGACATGCAACGCAGCAGTACCTTATAGACCTGTTTCTCTGAGATACAACTGAATGCGTTCCTAGGCAGTGGGCAGACAGAATAAAAATCTGTTATTTTGCTGCACTTCTGTAAAATTTAGAAAAACGCAGGTGACGTGATCTTTCGATATTTCGAATACAGAAGTTTAGAATGGCTTCAAAAAGATTACTTTTTTCGTCAGAAATACTGAAACCACAAGTCATATTTGAAATGTTACTGCATAGTTATTTACTTTATATTCTGTATCATGGTAAATATCTGTTTTACACATTGCTTTATACATTTCTCTTATTTTAGGTAACAGTTGTTTCCATACACCCTGTTGCGAACTTCAGAAATGGATCATTAGTGTTCCAATCGTCCTACCTCTGCTTGCTCGTCTTGCTGAATCTGCTTGACTGATTCATCACTTACGGAAATCTTACATTAGCATGCAATTCAGCTGCATTTCTCCGTTCATGTTCATTGCGTTGTGTGTGGCTCTGTCTGTTTTTCAATTGTGCAAATTCAGTACTTGGAGAAATTCCCAGTTTTTACTTATGAATTAAAAGTTTCTTTTGAGAATAAATTTGTGAATAAATTTCACGAATTTGGAGCAAATAATGTTTTTGGCAGATTGATCGGTGTGTCTTATTACTACTTCTTCCCGAAATGAGCAACTTGGAGAAACTGCAAAAGCACACTTTGCGCCATGAAACACAGGAGGAACTGCAGTATCGACTTCATTCAATAAGGATCCACCGTCGTGTTTTCAACGTATACCTCGTCCAATATTACAAGACTTGCCAAACGCCAAGTAAGGATCGAAATCAACTGCACACAGATGTGGTTTCTGATTGTAAACACCTTTCCCTCTCGTGAATTGAAACCGAAATAAAATCTGGTGAACCGCTCAACGACAGACCGTCTTCAGAGTTCGTATTTGTAACTGAACATAATTATCATTTCATTATGATAGAAAAGTACTGATTAATGCTGAACCATGTTAGTACTCAATTCTTTAGAAAATCAAAAATTACAAACTCACGACAGTTATTTAAAGGATATAGAAAGCCCGGGATCACTAGTCATGGACAAGCTTGTGATTGTTTTACAATTTCAATTTGACTCAAAGCAGACTGTACTAGAAAATTCAGTTCGGACATTTGCCCTCTTACTGATGCAATATACAAATCTTCACTTTAATTGAATTACATAAACACGAATATGAATCATATTTTAAGTCCGCAACCAAAATCATAGATAATGGCCATAGTGAAATAATCAATCATAAACAATCGTTCTTTTGTAACCGTATCTCAAAAGACTAGTAACACTATACACTTCCAACGCAAAGTTACACAGTCACATAATACCACAACTTCATTAAAAAACAAAGATCTTAAGGGCTTAATAAAACTGAACTGCCCACATAAAGGTCCACAGTGAAACACGCTTATACTAAAAATGCAAGATGCGCCAACCGAGGAAGCAAAATTGGCACACAGGAAAAACAACAAGTTGCATAATCATTGAAGATACACAAATGATTAACATAAGTGTTAAATAAGAATGGGTAGTAATAACTCAACCAGTAAAATGACTTACAGAAACGCTAATATTAACGAGGTGGCCTCACTTAACTAACTGACATAATGACTCAGAATGATTCGCAAATCGTGCTTAACTTTATAGAACAGCGTAAGCCCCACAGCAGTATTTAGAAGCAATAACGCTACGGCCGGCGGGCAATACGAGCGTTAACTCCCCATGGCTTGTGCACAGGCTCACTAGCAGGCGGTATACAGGGTGGTCCATTGATATTGGCCGGGCCAAATGTCTGGCTTGAAGGGGGAAACCAGATGGCGCTATGGTTGGCCCGCTAGATGGCGCTGCCATAGGTCAAACGGATATCAACTGTGTTTTTTTAATTAAGAACTCCAATTTTTATTACATATTCGTGTAGTACGTAAAGAAATATGAATATGCACTTGCTATCACGTAACATTCCGCCAGTGGTGATGGTATTTGCTTCGTGATACATTACCCGTGTTAAAACGGATCGCTTACCAATTGCGGAAAAGGTCGATATCGTGTTGATGTTCGGCTTTTGTGATCAAAATGCCCAACGGGTGTGTGCTATTACGTATGTTTCTCGGTATCCTGGACGACATCATCCAAGTGTCCGGACCGTTGGCCGGATAGTTACGTTATTTAAGGAAACAGGAAGTGTTCGTGTGAAACGTCAACCACGATCTGCAACGAATGATGATACCCAAGTAGCTGTTTTAGCCGCTGTCGCGGCAAATCCGCACATTAGTAGCAGACAAATTGCGCGAGAGTCGGGAATCTCGAAAACGTCGGTGTTGAGGACGCTACATCAACATCGATTGCATACGCACCATATTTCTATGGACCAGGAATTGCATGGTGACGACTTTGAACGTCATGTACAGTTCTGCCACTGGGCACAAGAGAAATTACGGGACGATGACAGATTTTTTGCACGCGTTCTATTTAGCGAGGATGCGTCATTCACCAACAGCGGTGACGTAAACCGACATAATATGCACTATTGGGCAACGGAAAATCCACGATGGCTGCGACAAGTGGAACATCAGCGACGTTGGGAGGAAGGATAATTGACCTCCATGTTATCGATGGCAGTCTAAATGGTGCAATGTATGCTGATTTCCTACGTAATGTTCTACCGGTGTTACTACAAGATGTTTCACTGATTGACGTAATGGCGATGTACTTCCAACATGTTGGATGTCCGGCACATAGCTCGCGTGCGGTTGAAGTGGTATTGGATAGCGTATTTCATGACAGGTGGATTGGTCGTCGAGGCACCATACCACGGCCCGCACGTTCACCGGATCTGACGTCCGTCTCTGAGGAAAGTTGAAGGATGTTTGCTATGGTCAATGCATGTGCAAACATTACGGACGAAATGGTTCAAATGGATCAGAGCACTATGGGACTCAACTGCTGAGGTCATAAGTCCCCTAGAACTTAGTACTACTTAAACCTAACTAACCTAAGGACATCACAAACATCCATGCCCGAGGCAGGATTCGAAACTGCGACCGTAGCGGTGGCGCGGTTCCATACTGTACCGCCTAGAACCGCCCGGTCACCTAGGCCGGCCATTACGGACGGCGAACTACTCGCTGTTGAGAGGAATGACGTTACACGTATTGCCAAATGCATTGAGGTTGACTATCATTTTGAGCTTTTATTGAATTAATGTGGTATTTACAGATAATCACGCTGTAACAGCAGGCGTTCTCAGAAATGATAAGTTCACAAAGGTACATGTATCGCATTGGAACAACCGAAATAAATTGTTCAAACGTACCTACGATCTGAATCTTAATTTAAAAAACCTATCTGTTTTCAACGGTTCGTCTAAAATTGTGAGCAATACGTTTGTGACTATTATCACAAAGCGAAAAAAGTGGTCCAACTAAAACATTCATATTTCCTTACACACTACACGAATATGTAATAAAAATGGGGGTTCCTATTTAAAAAAATGCAGTTGATATCCGTTTGAACTATGTCAGTGCCATCTAACAGGCCAAACATAGAGCCATCTGGTTTCCCCCTTCAAACTAGACGAGTTTCGTTTTTTGTAGTTTTTTCATTTGACGCTTATACGTGAGACATTTGCCCAGTCACAACCAATGGACCACCCTGTATCATAAGCATGCCCCAAAATTCTTATGGAGCAATACTCTAACATTACCCGTCTCCCAGTAACTTAGCAGGAAACTTAGAGACCACTTGGAGTTGCCTTAGGGCACTTTCAACATTAAAATAACGTACAAAATCCTGTCCTGACAGATGATTAAACCATTAAAAATACGGCTGCTGGGCGCGTACGCAACCGCAACCAGTCACAAAGTGGTCAATATGTCCTGAGACAAGATAAAATTAGCATGAAAACCCTTAAAACACACACTCCACAGATGATGAGAAATGAAATGAGAAACACCAGCCTCCTTAAAATAGCCACTGTGGAACCAAGTTCAGAATCATCTCCGTCAGCTACCCATTCCACAATAAGTTTCAACAATCAAATAGGGGTAGTGTAGGAGTAGGTTTAATAATGAATAGAAAAATATTAGTGCGGGTATGCTACTGCAGACAGCATAGTGAACGCATTATTGTGGCCAAGATAGACACGAAGCCCATACCTACTACAGTAGTACAATTTTATATGCCAACTTGCTCTGCAGATGACGAAGAAATTGATGCAATGTATGATGAGATAAAAGAAATTATTCAGGTAGTGAAGGGAGACGAAAATTTAATAGTCATGGGTGACTGGAATTCAAGAGTAGGAAAAGGGAGAGAAGAAAACATAGTAGGTGAATATGGATTGGGGGTAAGAAATGAAGGACGAAGCCGTCTGGTAGAATTTTGCACAGACCATAACTTAATCATTGCTAACACTTGGTTCAAGAATCATAAAAGAAGCTTGTACACATGGAAGAATCCTGGAGATACTAAAAGGTACCAGATAGATTATATAATGGTAAGACAGAGATTTAGGAATCAGGTTTTAAATTGTAGGACATTTCCAGGGGCAGATGTGGACTCTGACCATAATCTATTGGTTATGAACTGCAGATTAAAACTGAAGAAACTGAAAAAAGTGGGTATTTTAGGAGATGGGACCTGGATAAACTGGCTAAAAAAAGAGGTTGTACAGAGTTTCAGGGAGAGGATAAGGGAGCAATTGACAGGAATGGGGGAAAAAAACACAATAGAAGAAGAATGGGTAGCTTTGAGGGATAAAGTACTGAAGGCAGCAGAGGATCAAGTAGGTAAAAAGACGAGGGCTTGTAGAAATCCTTGGGTAAAAGAAGAAATATTGAATTTAATTAATGAAAGGAGAAAATATAAAAATGCAGTAAATGAAGCAGGCAAAAAGCTATACAAACGTCTCAAGAATGAGATGACAGGAAGTGCAAAATGGCTAAGCAGGGATGGCTAGAGGATAAACGTAAGGATGTGGAGGCTTATCTCACTACGGGTAAGATAGATACTGCCTACAGGAAAATTAAAGAGACCTTTGGAGAAAAGAGAACCACTTATATGAAAATCAAGAGCTCAGATGGAAACCCAGGTCTAAGAAAGTAAGGGAAAGCAGAAAGGTGGAAGGAGTATATACAGGGTCTATACAAGGGCGATGTACTTGAGAACAATGTTATGGAAATGGAAGAGGATGTAGATGAAGATGAAATGGGAGATACGATACTGGGAGAGAGTTTGACAGAGCACTGAAAGATCTGATGACGGGAACGCCTCAGACACGTCAACCGATTCGGCTCAAATTTGGCAGGTCGCTTGGGTACAACCTAAAACGAAGTATTCCAAGATATTTTGGGTCAACACCCCCGCAACACCCGGGTTCTCAAATTCCCAGCCAGTTACCTTGGCCGTTGCGGTATCGGTAGCGTCGGCGAAAAGCGTTTACCATGTGGGTACAGAAGCGGCAGTTGTAAAAGTTTCTTACCTCGATTTCTGGAAAAGTATGCATTTTCGGACCCCATACTTGATGATGAAAAATGCTCTGTTTACAATTATCTATCGCTCCCGCCATTTTGAGTCGATTGCTCATCATTACCTTTAGGGGGGTTTTCTCAAAATTGCGGGGGTGTTGACCCAAAATAACTTAGATTCCTTCGTTTTAGGATTCACACAAGCGACCTGCCAAATTTGAGCCGAATCGGTTGGCCGTGTGTGAGGCCTTCCCCTTGTGAGTCGAAACAAGGCCACGGGAGTAGACAACATTCCTTTAGAACTACTGACAGTCTTGGGAGAGCCAGTCCTGACAAAACTCTACTATCTGGTGAGCAAGATGTACGAGACAGGCGAAATACCCTCAGACTTAAAGAAGAAAATAAGAATTCCAACCCCAAAGAAAGCAGGTGTTGACATATGTGAAAATTACGGAACTATCAGTTTAATAAGTCACAGCTGCAAAATACTGACACGAATGCTTTACAGACGAATGGAAAAACTGGTGCAAGCCGACCTCGTGGAAGATCAGTTTGGATTCCGTAGAAATGTTGGAACACGCGAGGCAATACTGATCTTACGACTTACCCTAGAAGAAAGATTAAGGAAAGGCAAACCTACGTTTCTAGCATTTGTAGACTTAGAGAAAGCTTTTGACAATGTTGACTGGCATACTCTCTTTCAAATTCTAAAGATGGCAGTGGTAGAAACAGGGAGCGAAAGGCTATTTACAATTTGTGCAGAAAACAGATGGCAGTTATAAGAGTTGAGGGGCAGTGGTTGGGAAGGGTGTGATACAGGGTTTTAGCCTCTCCCCGATGTTATTCAACCTGTATATTGAGCAAGCCGTAAAGGAAACAAAAGAAAAATTCCGAGTAGGTATTAAAATCTATGAAAAAGAAATAAAAACTTTGAGGTTCGCCGATGACATTGTAATTCTGTCAGAGACAGCAAAGGACTTGGAAGAGCAGTTGAACGGAATGGACAGTGTCTTGAAAGGAGGATATAAGATGAACAGCAACAAAAGCAAAACGAGAATAATAGAATGTAATCGAATTAAGTCGGGTGATGCTGAGGGAATTACATTAGGAAACGAGACACTTCAAGTAGTAAAGGAGTTTTGCTATTTGGCGAGAAAAATAACATATGATGGTCAAAATAGAGAGGATATAAAATGCAGACTGGCAATGGCAAGGAAAGCGATTATGAAGAAGTTTGTTAAAATCGAGTATAGATTTAAATGTCAGGAAGGCGTTTCTGAAAGTGTTTGTATGGAGTGTAGCCATTTATGGAAGTGAAACATGGACGATAAATAGTTTTGACAAGAAGAGAATAGAAGCTTTCGAAATGTGGTGCTAGAGAAGAATGCTGCAGATTAGATGGGTGGAACACATAACTAATGAGGGGGAGTTGATTAGAATTGGGAGAAGAGGAGTTTGTGGCACAACTTGACAAGAAGGAGGAACCGGTTGGTAGGACATCTTCTGAGGCATCAAGGGATAACAAATTTAGCACTGGCGGGCCACGTGGAGAGTAAAAATCGTAGAGGGAGACCTAGAGATGAATACACAAAGCAGATTCAGAAGGATGTAGGTTGCATTAAGTACTGGGAGATGAAGAAGCTTGCACAGAATAGAGAAGATTGGGGAGCTACATTAAACCAGTCTCAGGACTGAAGACCACAATAACAACAACAAGGCACCGCTCAAAAGCGATCTGTTATTAATCCGTTTTCCACACTCAAAGCCTAGGAAGTGATCAGAGTTCTGCAACGGTATGTTAATCTATTAAAAAAGTTTGGATTCAAGACTTCCTGGCAAACAGGACTCCTCACGGCATTATTCACGGTATGATATAGATATGATACCTCGTGCTAAGTAGTGTTTCAGGATTATTGTACACAATGTACGAAGTGTTATACAAAAAATTCCGAATTAAAGGCTAAACCTGTCCCTTCTCTTTATCAGGGTTTCCCACATATTCCTTTCCTCTCCGATTCTGCGTGGAACCTCCTCATTCCTTACCTTATCAGTCCACCTAATTTTCAGCATTCGTCTATAGCACCACATCTCAAATGCTTCGATTCTCTTCTGTTCCAGTTTTCCCACAGTCCATGTTTCACTACCATACAATGCTGTACTCCAGACGTACATCCTCAGAAATATCTTCCTCAAATTAAGGCCGCTATTTGATATTAGTAGACTTCTCTTGGCCTGAAATGCCTTTTTTGCCATAGCGAGTCTGCTTTTGATGTCCTCCTTGCTCCGTCCGTCATTGGTTATTTTACTGCCTAGGTAGCAGAATTCCTTAACTTCATTGACTTCGTGACCATCAATCCTGATGTTAAGTTTCTAGCTGTTCTCATTTCAACTACTTCTCATTACCTTCGTCTTTTTCCGATTTACTCTCAAACTATACTGTGTACTCATTAGACTGTTCATTCCGTTCAGCAGACCATTTAATTCTTCTTCACTTTCACTCAGGATAGCAATGTCATCAGCGAATCGTATCATTGATATCCTTTCACCTTGTATTTTATTTCCCTCCTGAACCTTTCTTTTATTCACATCATTTCTTCCTCGATGTACAGATTGAAGAGTAGGGGCGAGAGGCTACAGCCTTGTCTTACTCCTTTCTTAATACGGGCACTTCGTTCTTGGTCGTCCAGTCTTATTATTCCCTTTTGGTTGTTGTACATACTGTATATGACCCGTCTCTCCCTATAGCTTACCCCTACTTTTTTCAGTATCTCGAACAGCTTGCCCCATTTTATATTGTCGAACGCTTTTTCCAGGTCGACAAATCCTATGAACGTGTCTTGATTTTTTTTAGCCTTGCTTCCATTATTAGCCGTAACGTCAGAATTGCCTCTCTCCTGCCTTTACTTTTCCTAAAGCCAAACTGATCGTCACCTAGCGCATTCTCAATTTTATTTTCCATTCTTCTGTACATTATCCTTGTAAGCAGCTTCGATGCATGACCTGTTAAGCTGATTGTGCGATAATTCTCGCACTTGTCAGCTCTTGCCGTCTTCGGAATTGTGTGGATGATGCTTTTCCGAAAGTCAAATGGTATGTCGCCAGACTCATATATTCTACACACCAACGTGAATAGTCGTTTTGTTGCCACTTCCCCTAATGATTTTAGAAATTCTGATGGAATGTTATCTATCCCTTCTGCCTTATTTAACCGTAAGTCCTCCAAAGCGCTTTTAAATTCCGATTCTAATACTGGATCCCCTATCTCTTCTAAATCGACTCCTGTTTCTTCTTCTATCACATCAGACAAATCTTCACCCTCATAGAGGCTTTCAATGTATTCTTTCCACCTATCTGCTCTCTCCTCTGCATTTAACAGTGGAATTCCCGTTGCACTCTAAATGATACCACCGTTGCTCTTAATGTCACCAAAGGTTGTTTTGACTTTCCTGTATGCTGAGTCTGTCCTTCCTACAATCATACCTCTTTCGATGTCTTCACATTTTTCCTGCAGCCATTTCGTCTTAGCTTCCCTGCACTTCCTATTTATTTCATTCCTCAGGGAGTTGTATTTCTGTATTCCTGATTTTCCCGGAACATGTTTGTACTTCCTTCTTTCATCAATCAACTGAAGTATTTCTTCTGTTACCCATGGTTTCTTCGCAGCTACCTTCTTTGTACCAATGTTTTCCTTCCCAACTTCTGTGATGGCCCTTTTTAGAGATGTCCATTCCTCTTCAACTGTGGTGCCTACTGCGCTATTCCTTATTGCTGTATCTATAGAGAACTTCAAACGTATCTCGTCATTCCTTAGAACTTCCGTATCCCACTTCTTTGCGTATTGATTCTTCCTGACTAATGTCTTGAACTTCAGCCTACTCTTCATCACTACTATATTGTGATCTGAGTCTATATCTGCTCCCGGGTACGCCTTACAATCCAGTATCTGATTTCGGAATCTCTGTCTGACCATGATGTAATCTAATTGAAATCCTCCCGTATCTCCTGGCCTTTTCCAAGTATACCTCCTCCTCTTGTGATTCTTGAACAGGGTATTCGCTATTACTAGCTGAAACTTGTTACAGAACTCAATTAGCCTTTCTCCTCTTTCATTCCTTGTCCCAAGCCCATACTTTCCTGTAACCTTTTGTTCTACTCCTTCCCCTACAACTGCATTCCAGTCGCCCATGACTATTAGATTTTCGTCCCCCTTTACATACTACATTACCCTTTCAATATCCTCATACACTTTCTCTATCTGTTCATCTTCAGCTTGTTACGTCGGCATGTACACCTGAACTATCGTTGTCGGTGTTGGTCTGCTGTCGATTCTGATTAGAACAACCCGGTCACTGAACTGTTCACAGTAACACACCCTCTGCCCTACCTTCCTATTCATAACGAATCCTGCACCTGTTATACCATTTTCTGCTGCTGTTGATATTACCCGATTCTCATCTGACCAGAAATCCTTGTCTTCCTTCCACTTCACTTCACTGACCCCTACTATACCTAGATTGGGCCTTTGCATTTCCCTTTTCAAATTTTCTAGTTTCCCTACCACGTTCAAGCTTCTGACATTCCACGCCCCGACTCGTAGAACATAATCCTTTTGTTGATTATTCAATCTTTTTCTCATGGTAACCTCCCCCTTGGCAGTCCCCTCCCGGAGATCCTAAAGACAAACACACCCACCCATGCCCGAGGGACGACTGCTACCTCTGCCGGGACCAACCGCACAGTCAATGCCTGCAGCGCTAGTCTCAGTATGTAGGGAAACTAAATTCTACCGAGCGACCTCATTCTCATGAAACTATAGACCTACAGCTTTTTTAAAAATTTTATCATTCAGAAAGTGCTTGTACCAGAAGGTAAAATCATACACTGTCAGCTTCAGGCTGTGTGACATCAAGGTGGGCAGAGGTTGAAACCTGAGGCCTGGACGTCTCCCACCCTGCCTGTCACTGTGCTGGTCCCTCTCATGATACTGGAGTTTTTCATCTTTAATTTACATTTTATTGAAGCCTTACACCTTGATGCTCCAAAAAAAAAAAAAAATGGATCGAAGTCGCACTTAAACCTACATGGCTTCCGTCGGTTAAAAAGGAGGAAAAAATCAATCCCAGCAGTTGCCTGCAATTTTTTTTAAATATAAATTACAAAAAGGAAGGCAAATAGGGACGCACAAAAATGGAATGAACTGTGTAACAATACATGTGTAAAATGGCTAAGACGATTATACTACAAGGATCAGTTCACTCAACGGATACTGAGATGACTAAGGTTGAGCAAATCAACATATTATGTCGCGACCACGGCAGGCGCAAACACATCCAGTATGCAGTGGTCACATGTTGGTGGAAGGCGAGTAGGTGCCTATCGCCTCCTCTATCGACAGTATAATGAGCATAATGGCCTAACAACTACGCAGTAGTATTTGACTTTGCTATCGGAAAGTCGGAGTGTGGGCGCATTAATTGTTTTGTAAGTCAGTGCTAGCTCGCTTCGTGACCGTGGCAGATAAAACTATGTTGCAGCGTTCTATGTCGGGACAGCTACTGCAATGATCCGTGACACCAAGGCCAATATGAAATAGGCAGTCATTGGTGGATAACAGATTGCGTATCACATGATACCACGAGCACGGCACCACCACTGGCAGAAAAGTAAGACTAAAATGAAACCATACCGTCTTCAGGAAGTATGGGGAGACGTATGTTCAACAGGCGCCCTACAGTCATTCCTGTCCTCACATATTAACGAAAATGTGGTAGTGAGATGCTGCCTCTCGAATATCACACCCAAAATAGCACAGCAATACATAATTGACGGACATGCTTTAACTGGAAATTCGCTAGAGTAGCATCGACAAGCGGATCAAGACTGCCCAGCTGCAGAAAGCGAATAACCGAGACGTGAATGTGTGGATTGCGTGAGAGACAGCCAGCACATTGTGCCGAACAACGAATATTTGAAAGTTCTAAGCCCCTGAGAGAACGCACACAAGGAGCCACCCCGTATCGTAACCGAAAAATGTGATACTTTCATAAAAAAGGCTAGACACCTTTTTTAGTTTCCTAGCAATCGTAGCGGGAAGGGGAAAGACCTGACCGATGTATATGCTTTGCACAAGAAGATGGTATGTAGAGTCAGAACTTTTTGGAGGCGATTAAGGGAAAGACGTTCATGTTTTAGGACTGACTCCCAAACAATTATGTTTATCGACCACCGTCGCCCACGATATGATAGCATTGCCATATTTCATGAGTTGGCATTCGCTTTCGTTGATGCGGACACCAGATACAAGGCAAAAGACAGAGAACGTTGCCTTTAGCATTGGAATATCAGCGGAAGAACGGAGTAATACCATCTCATCGTCCGCGTATGGACGCACCTGGATCGTCTCGGCGAAGAGTGTCCATCCGCGTAGCTGAGCGACGATTCTTCGAGGAACTGGCTCAAGTGATAGAACAAAGAATGACACTGAAAGCGTACTTCCGCTAGGGAAACCTCTATGGATGGTAGTTCGGGCTGCCAATTGGTCACTGGCAGCCACCAAAGCTTGGATACCCGGAAACAAATTATACAGGACCCTGGGCGAGTGAAGTGCGAACTCAGCAGCTTCCAGTACATGCAACAGGAAGCCGTATCTAACCGAGTCGAACATCTTATCAAAACTGATAAACGATAGAGCACCAGGGACAAAAGTAACAGCGGTCACCTATTTGACATCATGGCATTCAGCTAGCGGAGTCAGAACAGTATGAGCAGTATAATAAATGAAAAGCACCTGTTTGCTTTTGTTCTACAATATTACTTTTATTGTTAACTGGTTTTCGGCTTACAAGACCATCTTCAGACATTTACTGAGTATTATCACCAAAGAAGTTAAATCTTAGCAGACAACATTGGAAGAGAAGTAACGCATTTAGACTGAAGTAGAGACATACAGTAAGTAACATCTTTGCAATGAAATAGTAAAAACTGAACAGTACATATATAACAATGGAGTTGGCAGGAAAACCTTTAGCAAGAAATAGGAATAGCATGCCTACATAACAGTTTCTATTAATAAACAAAACTAATAAAATAATATAAAATTAGTACTAGACAAGGCTGCATCAGGAGGTATGAAACATGGAGAGTGATACACAATCAATTAAAAGAAGATACAGTTGTCAATGTAAATACAGAATACATAAGGAACTTAAGGAATATCAATAATATAAGCAGAAATTAATAAATGCACGAAAATGGAGGTGTTTGAGGGAACCTACAGTTTTAGTGTATGGTGGTAATGCATTTTAACATTAGCATTATAATCAAAGCAGTGGCTGTGTACCAGTTTTCATTAAATAAATGAGCAAAGTAAAATATGAACAGTATTTGATGAGACAATTACAAGGGGGTGTTAAACATGGACATTAACACAAGTACCAGTTAAAAGAAAGCCTTAACTATTGAAACTACAGTCTATGTGGAATACAAAGACAACTTCAACAAATGTAACAACATACAACACATAGCATTTAACTTCTTTGCTGATAATACTCAGTAAATATCTTAAGATGGCCTTGTAAGCCGAAAACCGGTTAACAATAAAAGTAACATTGTAGAACAAAAGCAAACTGGTGCTTTTCATTTATTATAATGTTGTTCTACCAAGAACCGACGGAAGATTCTGTTAATAGTATGAACAGTAATAAAACTCTGGTGGTCCGTAACAACTTTCCAAGCAATGCAGATAGCCGGCTATTCACTCCCCTCGCCACAGTCTTGTAGTCTAAACTTATGAAGATACTCAGAGGAAAGTTATTAATTGCTACATGACCAGAACTTTTAGGAATTAACAGAATTTCGCCAACTATAAACGAGTCGGTCACGAACCGTCCACTCAAGATATCGGTGACAAGCAGTGTAAAAGAAGTACCCAAAAAGGCCGAAAACGCGCATGAAACTCCTTAAGTAGACTATCCAACCCCCAAAGCTTACGTGACGGTGATCTAACAAGCTTCTAAACACACTGTATTAGCAACAAGATTAAGTTTACGACCCAGTTCCCGCACATATAGATCAGAAGACTTATCGACATGAATGAGTACCTCATGAAGACCAACATAGAACTGATGTAGGCAATGTAATATGTCCTTTCGTGCTGTCACAACATTGGCGTCCTCTGTTTCGAGAGGCGTGACACACGCAATTCGACGACGAGTGTGATATCGAATTAGATGATATAAAGAAGGCAGTTCGTTCGCTACCACGGAACGTTCTTTTTCTCACATCCTTCCGTTTGACGCTGCTTCAACCGTGACAATTGCACCTATATACACCCGACGTGTACAATTCCTAGCGGATCTTGATGAACACCTTCATAAAGGTCACGTAAGACATTAAATAAAAACTGTCAGTCCTACAGTTAGAAGTAGCAGTAAGATTAGGTGTACAGGATGTTTCAGAAGTCGCGGTCAATAATTCACACAAGGAAAGTAAAGGTCCGCAACTCGTGGTCGTGCGGTAGCGTTCTCGCTTCCCACACCCGGGTTCCTGGATTCGATTCCCGACAGGGTCAGGGATTTTATCTGCCTTGTGATGACTGGGTGTTGTGTGATGTCCGTAGGTTAGCAGTTCTACGTTCTAGGGGACTGATGACCATAGATGTTAAGTCCCAGAGTGCTCAGAGCATTTGAATCATTTGAAAGTAAAGGCCAGAAGTAGTTAAAAAGCTCGGATAAACATGGGTTCACAATTTAACCGTTGTTGATATACAACACATTTTTTGTTGCGTTTCTGCAGTTTCGAGGAACACATGGTATCATTAAACGTTAAAGTAGGTGTTCTAAACGTTATCCATGGGTCGGAACGCAAAGTTGAACGCGTCTCTGAAATAAGATGCGAATCCTCTCAGGCAGCCCCGGGGAATTCCATAAATGCTGGAAGGCTGCTTCAATCGGCAAGCGTAATTCCTCAAGAGAGTTGACCTCGGTAGCGTAGACCAGGCTTTTAACATGATGCCACACACAGAAATCCGTGGGATTTAAATCCGGAGAACTTGGAGGCCATGACACAAGCCTTCCTCTACCTATCCAATGTTGACTATATGTTCGAGTTAGAAGCCAGCCCTTTCGTAAATGATAATGTGCTGGAGCACCGTCGTGCATGAACCACAAGTTCAGGCATTGGTTTAGTCGGACATCATCATGTACATCTGGAAGTACATTCCGGAGAAACCGCATGTCCTGTTTGCTCTACCTCTGTGGTAGGAAGTGTGGCCCAGTTATGCGGTCTACATCTGTTGGATTAGGATTGACATCGTCCCAAATGTGACAGTTATGTACTTAAAAATACCGTCACGGGAAAATCCAGCCTCATATGTGAACAGAATACTGCTTACAAACGGGGGATTCAGCGTACACTGTTGTTGCACCCATTGTCAGAAATTCTCCGTAGGAGGAAAATCTGCATTGTTGGATAAAGTGCCTGCCGATTTAAAATTTACCACCCACTGTTACGACTCATGATACGCTCTTGGGTAGCAATCCTCCTTTAGAAGAACACGGACGTTCGTGTACAGTGCGTAACATCCTTTCCTCAACATCGGGTGTTATGGATCTGGGTCGATCTTCTCGTATTTGGTGCGCGAAACTCCCGTTTCTCTAAGGCGCCTAAATGTGAGCCTGTCGGGCTGGCTGCGGAGAGGAAAATCTACTCCATACAATGGTGCACCCTCAACGGCATTGCTATTCGCTTTGCCATACGTGAAACGCGTGTCAGCCAACTCTTCATAGTTGTAACCTCTGTCCATGGTGCCTTCACGTTCGTAACTGATTGTGAGGCCGGTACGGCACAGAACACGGAGGTGGGAAGGGCAGCACTTGCACGTGCGTAAAAAAACAGATAGTCAGTCCCAAACCTTGAGATACCAACATACCACTGTACCCAGGGGCGTTTACAGTTGATTTCCAACTTGAATTAATGCGAAACCTCGGCAACGGTTTATTTACGGACCAATGTTTATTGCAGCATTTTAGCTACTTTTGGCCTTTACTTTCCGTGTGTGAATTATTGACCATCACTTCTCAAACACCCTTTATTTGACAAGGGTCGGATATTTACAGACCCAAACATCTTGCAGTTTCAAGGAATAAACTAAATCTTCCAATTCCTAACGAAAATTAAAATTGGTCGACTGTTCTATAGGACGCAATGCAGTTACAATCACCACCTATTAAAATTTTCTACGAATGTCCCGTAGGAAAATAAACCACCTCTTTGTTATAAGATCGATAACTGTCCAAAGTGCGTCTGTTACCGAGCGGTGTATAAAGGAGAATGACGGTTAGTTGAAGTAAAGTATATTCTACCATTACCAAGAGTTCAATCCCTTCAATGGGTATGGCCTCCCTACTAAACAAGGCATTCCCTTGGAACATTCGGGACCCACATTAAACACAGTGTGAAAACAAGGTAGCGAAAAGTAAATAAATTTTACTTCTTGTAGGAATACAACATCCATGTACGAATCATAGATAAACTGACTCAACAAAGCGAGACGAAGTTCCGACTCCACCCTGCTAACATTCACAGAAAGAAAAGTATAGCCCTGTGTTGTTCAACAACAAGAAATAAAATTCGAACTGCTGACGAACTGAATTATGTCATCATTGAATGTCAAGACCCATTGCTGAGTCCAGAGACGAGTCAGAGAATGGGTGGTGGAGGGGAGGGGGGCAACTCCCACCCTCACCTCTGCAATCTTTGTTTTTTCATTTTGCGATACGATCCACCTCCCGCTAAAGTTGGAGGCGTTATTTACAGGCAATAATGTAGCATCGGCAGTCGGGGACGTAGGGGGTTCTTGAACATTAACCAAAGTAGGTGACAAACAAGGAATTGCAGAGAACCACTCCTTAAGATCATCATGATACCTGTGTCGACAGGTAGCATTGTATGGCTACCAATCGCCTCCACTGGAACGACAAAAGCTGATCGTTCCGACGTCTCCTGAGTTGCTGACTTCATGGAAAGAGGCAATTTTAGAGGCGTCTCGATTTGCTGCTCTTGAGTCATTGGAACATCAGAAGGCTCAACGGCTTCCTCACGCTTGAGTGGTTCCGGAGGTTTCCTCAACCGCGGGAGAAACTATGTGAGAAACGCTGGAGACCTCAACAGCTGTTTTCGCTCAAGCTACCCCATTAGGAGCGCAGGACTCAGCACTACAAGATACATCAAACCGACATAGTTATTTCAGGGAGACATGAGTGAGGAACAGACTTTCCTTACATAGCACTGCAGACACTTCCGGTCTAGTAACAACAATTTTAGGACCGTGCTGCGAGGATGAAGACGAAAATTGGGAACGGTAAGCTGCACATTCCTCTGATGTTCCATTGCATCCGGGAAAGACGTGGACCCAACTTCGTGAGCAGTAGAAACGAGATCGGCTAACGTCAATTTTCAAAGCTGGTCAAATGAGGTCTTCGTTACACCTACCATTCGCAGGCAGTTAGGTCTAAGGTGGCCACTTTCATAGCAGAGAATGCATGTCCCCACTTGCCCGCTATTTGTCATATAGAATGCGTTACCACAGACGTTTGGATGGGAAAAACATTACGTTTGACTGCTACTTCCACTGAACGGATTCCGCTGTAGCACTGCAATCGGTGTTGAATGGAAGAGCATTGGCGCTGTTTACCCATTCCATTATATTAAGGGACCAACACCTTAACTAGATTGTCAACATCCGGGTAATAATACAGGGTATTTTAAAGTTCATATTACACACTTCTAGAGGTTGTAGAAGGGACTTAAAAGAGAAGTTTCACATAGGAACCCGTGTACGGAATGGTTTTCGCTTATAACTTTCGATTCGTTCCTTTCTGGTAAAGAGATCTTTTCCTCAAATTGACACATTTATCTTTCTACATCATCCTATAAAGTTTGTACGATCATCACGGAATCATCCTGTATATACATACATTTACAGTCACAGGCGCCTATGACTTGGACGCTCTGTAGCGTCGTTTGATGGCGTTCCATACATGGGTTCCTATGTAAAACTTGATCTAAGTCCCCTCCACAACCTCTACAATTGTGTTACATGAATTATGAAACACCCTGTATAATACAGTTCCGAGTTAGCAAGGAGCAGAATACTCCGTACTTACGCCACCATAACAGTGCTTAACAGGGAGCTTGAGAACCATGACAGAAGAGCAACCAGTCTACTTGCAGTGAAACAAAAAAGCTTTACGAATCAAGATAGTAAGAATCTGATAAGATGTTACGTGAATTGTGTCAAGGAGCCAATCATGCATCTCCAAAGATCCAAGCTGCACGGAAGGCGCTGTTACACCGAAACCGAAGCTCATTGTACCTTTCGTGCCGGCCGCGGTGACAGAGTGGTTCCAGACGCTTCAGTCCGGAACCGCGCGACTGCTACGGTCGCAGGTTCGAATCCTGCCTCGGGTTAGTTAGCTTTAATTAGTTCTGAGTTCTAGGCGGCTGATGACCTCAGAAGTTAAGTCGCATAGTGCTCAGAGCCATTTGAACCTTTCGTGGAATGCACTTGGAACCCTTGGTTGTCATTATGAGTGGACTACGCTGTCGCCAACGCACACGGACAGCTACTAAGGTTACACACTAAACAACGATGCGTCACACACGAAGACACAAACAAGACAGGAAAAAAAAGTTGTCCTCGTCCAGCCACTTGTGGCGCTTGAGGCGGGACTGCACGCGTTCGGCCACGGACTGCTTGAATACTAGCGACCCTACAAAGTACAATAACGTGGCCTAAATTTTTCAAACACGATTTTCTCTAAAACGTTTAAAAGTTGTCTCCTCCTCGAAGTCCTAGTCGTGCCCTAAACAACCTACCAATATGAATGAAATCGACGAGCGGAAGTTTTTACTGTCCACTTGTAAGTTGAGGTGTACAGCGGATGGAGAACATTAATCATTCTGTTTTTAGCAAAAACTCCTCAGTAACATGTGCCACATCCTTTCGTTCATTGTTGTGATGGCGTACCCAGTCGTTCGTAGGACGTTTACATCGAATTTCTTCTTCTCATTACCTCTCTTAAATGTCTAATAACATCGCGATAGAGCTCTAAATTGGTTGTCTGACCAGGAGGAAAAACTTCGTCCAGAAGTGATTGCTTCAGTTCCCTGCAGATGTCCACATGCTGTTTCTTCTGGTGTTGTTGAAGCAGTCGTGGTAAAAATTTTCTGTCAGAGTACGTTCATTGTGCTTTAATTTATTCGCAAGATGTAGCAGAAGGCTTGAGTGGTGTGTCTACGATCTTGCGAAATCAGATCCCTCACTTTCTGGACATTTTCATGTGTGGTGCCACTTGATGGTCGACTGGAACGGTTCTCATTATGGATCAATGTTTGCCTGGTTTTCAAACGTTTAAACCAGTCGTAAATTCATAATATCTAAGCGGTTGTCTCCAAAACCTTGTTTCACTACTTGGTGATTCCCAAAGGGTAAACAACTTCGATCAGATAAGCCATCGCAAGCAGCAAACTCACGAAAATACAAACATGGAATTACGGTCGGCAACTAGTAACTCTCAGATTTTGGGAACTTTTGGTCACCGCCTCGTATATAAATGACTTTATAGGTAACAATTCAGTGAAGCTCTTTGCGCATGATGCTGTTGTTTATATGACAATAGCGACTGAAAGAAAGGAAGAGGGTTTGCAGGGGATGGATAGGTAGTGCAGGCAGTGGTAGCTGGCACTCAGTACAAATGAAAGAAGCGCGTTGAGCGTAACGATGGTGAAGGACCTATTACTGCTCTATTACATTCCATCGGGCGACAGTGAAAACGTAAGTAGCCTGAAACTAGTTCGTTCTTTCCAGTTCCATTGTGCTGATAACGAATATTGCAAAGGAAGTTGAAACTTAGCTCTGGCTTTTGTTGTAGAATGGTCTTCATTCATAAAGGCGAGGAAATTTATTGGCAACATATGTATAACTATTTGAGAGTAGGTGAACTTCTTACCAAAATGGCCTGTAAACAAACTTTATTGTCGATTACCGGTTTCGGTAAGCATGGTTACTTATCTTCAAGTCTGTAAAAAAATTCATACAGTGTGAAATTATACAGAGATAAAGTTAAATATAATAGCATGTGCATTATAAGAGTAAAACCATGTTACAACGTACCTCGATAAAATGTTGTTACATGTCTCCTATACCAGCCGTCTCAGTACTCATTCTAAAACATTGCTAGACATATAAGTGACGAGATAAACGATGCATCGAGACGTCAAGGTTAAAAATACAAAATACAAAGTAATTCAACAAATGCTCTTGTCCTTTACCACAGACTGCTGTATATTTCATTGAAGCGATGACACCTCTATACTGGCAAGTCGTGGCCACTACTGACCGGAAAACTGACGATTCGCACCGTCAGGTCTCGTTAGTATTATCATTTACTTTTTACTTAAAATTATTTATGTAACAAAAATTATGCTGTAAGAAAATACATACACCTTTTTACACAAACCGTAAAATTTTTTGTCAGGGAGATGAATCACAAATTCAAAGGACTATATTTACTTGAGGGAAAATCGGAGGGATTATCTTCATTGGTTTACAAATTTGAGAAATTTTCAGGGACAAGAGATTTAATGAAATGTTACATGGGGATGAAAAGGCTGCCTGCAAAAATTTTAAATATGGTGGTTTTAACTTCTTAAGAAATGTTGTTGTTGTTGCTGTTGTCTTCAGTCCTGAGACTGGTTTGATGCAGCTCTCCATGTTACTCTATCCTGTGCAAGCTTTTACATCTCCCAGTACCTACTGCAACCTACATCCTTCTGAATCTGCTTAGTGTATTCATCTTTTGGTCTCCCTCTACGATTTTTACACTCCACGCTGCCCTCCAATGCTAAATTTGTGATCCCTTGATGCCACAAACATGTCCTACAAACCGATCCCTTCTTCTAGTCACGTTGTACCACAAACTTCTGTTCTCCACAATCCTGTTCAATACCTCCTTATTAGTTACGTGATCTATCCACCTTATCTTCAGCATTCTTCTGTAGCACCACATTTCGAAAGTTTCTATTCTCTTGTCCAAACTATTTATCGTCCATGTTTCACTTCCATACATGGCTACACTCCAAACAAATACTTTCAGAAACGACTTCCTGATACATAAATCTATTTTCGATGTTAACAAATTTCTGTTCTTCAGAAACGCTTTCCTTGCCATTGCCAGTCTACATTTTATATCCTCTCTACTTCGACCATCATCAGTTATTTTACTCCCTAAATAGCAAAACTCCTTTACTACTTTAAGTGTCTCATTTCCTAATCTAATTCCCTCAGCATCACCCTATTTAATTTGACTACATTCCATTATCCTCGTTTTGTTTTTGTTGATCTTCATCTTATATCCTCCTTTCAAGACACTGTCCATTCCGTTCAACTGCTTTTCCAAGTCCTTTGCCGTCTTTGACAGAATTACAATGTCATCGGCGAACCTAAATGTTTTTGCTTCTTCTCCATGAATTTTAATACCTATTCCGAATTTTTCTTTTGTTTCCTTTACTGCTTGCTCAATATACAGATTGAATAACATCGCGGAGAGGCTACAACCCTGTCTCACTCCTTTCCCAACCACTGCTTCCCTTTCATGCCCCTCGACTCTTATGACTGCCATCTGGTTTCTGTACAAATTGTAAATAGCCTTTCGCTCCCTGTATTTTACACCTGCCACCTTCAGAATTTGAAAGAGAGTATTCCAGTCAACATTGTCAAAAGCTTTCTCTAAGTCTACCAATGCTAGAAACGTAGGTTTGCCTTTTCTTAATCTTTCTTCTAAGATAAGTCGTAAGGTCAGTATTGCTTCACGTGTTCCAACATCTCTACGGAATCCAAACTGATCCTCCCCGAGGTCCGCATCTACCAGTTTTTCCATTCGCCTGTAAAGAATTCGCGTTAGTATTTTGCAGCTGTGACTTATTAAACTGATAGTTCGGTAATTTTCATATCTGTCAACACCTGCTTTCTTTGGGATTGGAATTATTATATTCTTCTTGAAGTCTGAGGGTATTTCGCCTGTCTCATACATCTTGTTCACCAGATGGCAGAGTTTTGTCAGGACTGGCTCTCCCAAGGAAGTCAGTAGTTCTAATGGAATGTTGTCTACTCCGGGGGCCTTGTTTCGACTCAGGTCTTTCAGTTCTCTGTCAAACTCTTCAAGCCGTATCTTACCTCCCATTTCGTCTTCATCTACATCCTCTTCCATTTCCATAATATTGTCCTCAATACATCGCCCTTGTAGAAACCTTTTGTATACTCCTTCTACCTTTCTGCCTTCCCTTCTTTGCTTAGAACTGGGTTGTCATCTGAGCTCTTGATATTCATACACGTGGTTCTCTTCTCTCCAAAGGTCTCTTTAATTTTCCTGTAGTCAGTATCTATCTTACCCCTAGTGAGATAAGCTTCTACATCCTTACATTTGTCCTCTAGCCATCGCTGCTTAGCCATTTTGCACTTCCTGTCGATCTCATTTTTGAGACTTTGTATTCCTTTTTGCCTGCTTCGTTTACTGCATTTTTATATTTTATCCTTTCATCAATTAAATTCAATACTTCTTCTGTTACCCAAGGATTTCTAGCAGCCCTCGTCTTTTTACCTACTTTATCCGCTGCTGCCTTCACTACTTCATCCCTCAGAGCTACCCATTCTTCTTCTACTGTGTTTCTTTCCCCCATTCCTGTCAATTGTTCCCTTATGCTCTCCTTGAAACTCTGTACAACCTCTGGTTCTTTCAGCTTATCCAGATCCCATATCCTTAAATTCCCACCTTTTTGCAGTTTCTTCAGTTTTAATCTACAGGTCATAACCAATAGATTGTGGTCAGAGTCCACATCTGCCCCTGGAAATGTCCTACAATTTAAAACCTGATTCCTAAATGTCTGTCTTACCATTATATAATCTATCTGATACCTTTTAGTATTTCCAGGATTCTTCCATGTATACAACCTTCTTTTATGATTCTTGAACCAAGTGTTAGCTATGATTAAGTTATGCTCTGTGCAAAATTCTACCAGACGGCTTCCTCTTTCATTTCTTAGCCCAAATCCATAATCACCAACTATCTTTCCTTCTCTCCCTTTTCCTACTGACGAATTCGAGTCACCCATGACCATTAAATTTTCGTCTCCCTTCACTACCTGAACAATTTCTATTATCTCATCAAACATTTCTTCAATTTATTCATCATCTGCAGAGCTAGTTGGCATATAAACTTGTACTACTGTAGTAGGCATGGGCTTTGTGTCTATCTTGGCCACAATAATGCGTTCACTATGTTCTTTTATTCATTATTAAACCTACTCCTGCATTACCCATATTTGATTTTGTATTTATAACCCTGTATTCACCTGACCTAAAGTCTTGTTCCTCCTGCCACCGAACTTCACTAATTCCCACTATATCTAACTTTAACCCATCCATTTCCCTTTTTAAATTTTCTAACCTTCCTGCCCGATTAAGGAATCTGACATTCCACGCTCTGATTCGTAGAACACCAGTTTTCTTTCTCCTGATAACGACGTCCTCCTGAGTAGTCTCCGCCCAGAGATCCGAATGGGGGACTATTTTACCTCCGGAATATTTTACCCAAGAGGACGCCTCTTCATTTAATCATACAGTAAAGCTGCATGTCCTCGGGAAAAATTACGGCTGTAGTTTCCCCTTGCTTTCAGCCGTTCGTAGTACCAGCACAGCAAGGCCGTTTTGGTTAATGTTGCATGGCCAGATCAGTCAGTCATCCAGACTGTTGCCCCTGCAACTACTGAAAAGGCTGCTGCCCCTCTTCAGGAACCACATGTTTGTCTGGCCTCTCAACAGATACCCCTCCGTTGTGGTTGCACCTACGGTACGGCCATCTGTATCGCTGAGGCACGCAAGCCTCCCCACCAACGGCAAGGTCCATGGTTCATGGATGGGTTCTTAAGAAATAAGAGCGCAATATTATGTGGGATCTGTGAATGATGGGTTGTCGTATTGTGTAAACATATCTCTGAAATATTCTTCCTTCGCCCCCACTTTGACATCTACCGTGAAAACTGAGGAGCTGCTAATGACGAATATGGCGAGCACTTTAATCATGGTATTGAAGTCACACAAAAATGGTATCCAGGGAAGGGGCTCCTGTTATTTTGGCAGATATGTGGTGGATTATTGATACGGTCGCTCCAATGTAACTCATAATCTAGCAGCCAAGCCGAATCGCGTAGTCAATTTACAGTTACATAAAAAATTAGTCTAATTGTCAGGTCACAGCACTGATGATAGTAAGAACGTTTCCAGTACTGAATATTATGTACTCTAGTGGTACCTTACAAATTATTACATTGGTTGTTTTTGGTCGATAAAAAACTATAAGAATCTGTAAAATACACAAAGACTTCTCGTGTCATTTTGTTTAATTGGGTAATTTTTGTGACTTGATGTTTAGTGAATTTTGTTTGTGGGTTTTACATTATCAGATGGTTCAAATGGCTCTGAGAACTTTGGGACTCGACTGCTGTGGTCATCAGTCCCCTAGAACTTAGAACTACTTAAACCTAACTAACCTAAGGACATCACACACATCCATGCCCGAGGCAGGATTCGAACCTGCGACCGTAGCGGTCGCGCGGTTCCAGACTGCAGCGCTTAGAACCGCTCGGCCACACTCGCCGGCGGACAATTCTAAAATAAAGTTACAAGCATGTCATCGTTCGCAATGACCATTGCGCAACGAGGGTAGAACCACAATAGAATTCAAGTTCTAGTTTCCCTGCAGACACAGTTCTGCTGTGATGCGGTTGACAGGTGCGTAACTACGTGTGCGTGGAATGGCGCGTCAGTTGGGAACGTACTGCAAGTTGAAGTACGCAGGACATTACGAGTCGTGTAGATAAAGCGTCTAATCTGCACCCACACAGATGTTTAAGTTCAGGCGGTATGTGGACAGATGCAATGTCACTCCCAGACCTGGTAAAATGGTGTCAACTATTTGTCCAGTGTCACAGAGGCGTAGGTGATGCTGATTTGGAAGGATAAATTATGGAAATGTTCAGGCAATCGAGGAACTGATTCCTAGCAATTGCCAATTTTTCCAACCATTAGGACGTTCTCATAGACGTTTTCCAATGGCTCAATGGCCAAGGAGTGGGTTTCTGTCGTCGAGGAACCGAATGATTGGTAAAAAGTTCCGAAAGTTGCTTACGGAGTTTTGGTGCCCGTATTAAAAGTAGTGTAATGTGAAATGTACAGCAGCGTAACTGATACTTGGCCTGCCATTATAATCTGTAACTCACTGTTTGACATTCCCTCATATTATACACTCCTGGAAATTAAAATAAGAACACCGTGAATTCATTGTCCCAGGAAGGGGAAACTTTATTGACACATTCCTGGGGTCAGGTACATCACGTGATCACACTGACAGAACCACAGGCACATAGACACAGGCAACAGAGCATGCACAATGTCGGCACTAATACAGTGCATATCCACCTTTCGCAGCAATGCAGGCTGCTATTCTCCCATGGAGACGATCGTAGAGATGCTGGATGTAGTCCTGTGGAACGGCTTGCCATGCCATTTCCACCTCGCGCCTCAGTTGGACTAGCGTTCGTGCTGGACGTGCAGACCGCGTGAGACGACGCTTCATCCAGTCCCAAACATGCTCAATGGGGGACAGATCCGGAGATCTTGCTGGCCAGGGTAGTTGACTTACACCTTCTAGAGCACTTTGGGTGGCACGGGATACATGCGGACGTGCATTGTCCTGTTGGAACAGCAAGTTCCCTTGCCGGTCTAGGAATGGTAGAACGATGGTTTCGATGACGGTTTGGATGTACCGTGCACTATTCAGTGTCCCCTCGACGATCACCAGAGGTGTACGGCTGGTGTAGGAGATCGCTCCCCACACCATGATGCCGGGTGTTGGCCCTGTGTGCCTCGGTCGTATGTAGTCCTGATTGTGGCGCTCACCTGCACGGCGCCAAACACGCATAGGACCATCATTGGCACCAAGGCAGAAGCGACTCTCATCGCTGAAGACGACACGTCTCCATTCGTCCCTCCATTCACGCCTGTCGCGACACCACTGGAGGCGGGCTGCACGATGTTTGGGCGTGAGCGGAAGACGGCCTAACGGTGTGCGGGATCGTAGCCCAGCTTCATGGAGACGGTTGCGAATGGTCCTCGCCGATACCCCAGGAGCAACAGGGTCCCTAATTTGCTGGGAAGTGGCGGTGCGGTCCCCTACGCCACTGCGTAGGATCCTACGGTCTTGGCGTGCATCCTTGCGTCGCTGCGGTCCGGTCCCAGGTCGACGGGCACGTGCACCTTCCGCCGAGCACTGGCGACAACATCGATGTACTGTGGAGACCTCACGCCCCACGTGTTGAGCAATTCGGCGGTACGTCCACCCGGCCTCCCGCATGCCCACTATACGCCCTCGCTCAAAGTCCGTCAACTGCACATACGGTTCACGTCCACGCTGTCGCGGCATGCTACCAGTGTTAAAGACTGCGATGGAGCTCCGTATGCCACGGAAAACTGGCTGACACTGACGGCGGCGGTGCACAAATGCTGCGCAGCTAGCGCCATTCGACGGCCAACACCACGGTTCCTGGTGTGTCCGCTGTCCCGTGCGTGTGATCATTGCTTGTACAGCCCTCTCGCAGTGTCCGGAGCAAGTATGGTGGGTCTGACACACCGGTGTCAATGTGTTCTTTTTTCCATTTCCAGGAGTGTATGTAGATAAATTTAGAAATACTTAATATATGTAATTTAAAAATGAAAATGTGTTGCACAGTGTTCCTGGAGATCAATTAGTGGAAACAGTAACAATTGTAATTTGTCATAGTGTCCGGGTACACCTGAACCCGTGCGACGCTATAGAGCTGGTTGTATGCAGGGAAAGGACATCAGGTTCGTCGGAGGTTTGCGAAGGAATTGAAATTTACCAAACAAAACAGGTCTCCTAGCCTATAAAAACCTTACTCACCAGATTCTGCAGCATTTCTGACCGGTTTAAAACCCTCAGCGGAATGGAGTGACTGAGGACGTAAGATCTAAAGAAGAGTGGAGATTGTTATCAAGGATTCCTTCAGTAACGAGAGCTCCACGGAAATATTCACCAAATCCTAGATAAGTACTTTATACAAGCCAGGTATTATACGTGAATGGGTAAAGGTATAAAATCAGAAACATTAGTCCCTATGTTCCAAAAAGAGTAAGTTAACACATTGCTTCATTTTAAATAAATGTCATCAAATTGTGAAAACTAGAGAAATTCGAGTGAATAGTGTAAGGCTTCTTCCTTTTCTCTCAACGGCGTGATATATTCGGCGCTCAGTTCTGACTGTATCAAACACCAAAATGACCCGTCTCTTGCATCTTTAAAGAGACACTTGAGAACTGGAACTGGAATATGTTTTTATTTATCTTTTGGTTAACTGGTCTCTACAAAAGTATACTGTAGGCATTGCATTATAATGTTGCATTCCTCTCTATTTTATATGTGCTGGAATTGAAACGTATGATTCGGGTTACTTACTAATTTATTCACTTTTAGTTACCATTTGTTCTTTATCGCCACTGCACTTAAACGGAACCACCGAACTTATACTGACTTCAGCACAACTGCCCGCCAAGAGTAAAGCTTTAATAAGAGGTAATTATAAAGTTCAAGGCCTCTAGTGAGACTTTAGAAGATCAGCAAGTATGTCCAGTTAGAACCCCAAAGGGAACATCGAACTGATGAAGATAATAAAAGTGGCAGAAGGAGTATGTGAGATGATGGATCGAAAAAAATTACAGTAGTAAGAGGACTGGAGGAGACAACGGTACCAAAACTGATAGTGGTGTGGGAAACTGAAGGAAGATCAAGGTGATGACCTGGCTCCAAAATGTACAGTGAGAATCAGCACATGAGGTGCAGACAAAGAGTATGCGCAAGATCGAAGCAACTAGACGAACGTCTTCAACAGATTGTTGTTAATACCTTCGTAATACTGTACCCATTGCAAAAAGTTCCTAGTCTATTGTTATGTTGGAGAAAAACCTCTGTATTGAGGAAAGTTTCATTAAATAGGAAAATAAAATAAAATTATTTAGAATAATTAATATATCCATATTTTTGAATCGAAATTTAAATTTCCGTCACCTGATTTTACGTTTCTACTTCTTAACAATATGTGTTGCAATCTACTTAAATAAACGTGAAATACTTTTTGAGACATTAGCTGGTTTTAATGTGGCAGGAAAGTGACACAGTGGTTGTATGCATTTATAGTACGTCTGAAGACGGCTACAATAATGAAACTGACCTCTGCGTAAGGAAATAGCAATGTGAATGATCGGTTATGCGCTGGGATAAAAATGAAGTGCGCAATACAGACAGAAGGAAATTCCGTGCCCCTACAAAAAAATTACATTATAGATGTTTATATCAACATTCATCATTACTGCGAAACAGTCTCAAATGAAACATTCTCAAATGAAACAGTAAAATGGGAAATGATAGTGGTATCTGAGGAATAGACGTAGTTTTAATCAAGTCACGTGGGACGTAAGGACTAGTCTACCTCGTTAGTTTTAGTGATACGACACTCTAGAGACGCAAATTGAATGCAATATCCCCTAAGAGATTTCGCAGGAAAAAAAAACTAAGAAAAAATTAAAGGAAAAAATGCAAAGTCGTGGGGTTAAGACGATTTAATTTTCTCGCTTATTACAAATTCGGCTCACCCGCTTAAAAGTAGGGATTACTGAAACATGTTTTCCATTTTTTCAGAGAAACGTTTCCGCGGCGTTATTATAAGCTCCATTATCCGTCGAATAATTCAGCGGCGCAGGCTGTGACCGGGCCCATTTAGACGTATTTCACGCACAAGGGCCTATTAGGCGAGACGCGGCAGCCGCCGTGTATTACACAATATAACGCCGGCCTGCTAATTTACGACAGGCAGCGCGCGCCGGGCCAAGGTGGGACGAATATGGAAGTAAGTAACCAGGCATCCCCCCCCCCCCCCCCACGCTCACCCCTACCGCCTCTTCTCCACGCACTTTATATAAGATCCAAAATTAAATTACCGGAATTCCGAGGAGGCGTGTAGGCAGCGCGCTGCCGATAGCTGCAGCTGCGAAACGGTCGCCGGCCCGAACCTCCCCCACTTTATCGGTCGGAGAGTTCCGACTGCGCTCCCCTTTGAAACTATTTAATCAGGCGACTGCAAGTTTTCTGGTCGTGTCCCTACGCGCCGTTCCCCGAGGCGGTATTTCTTCTCCGGCGAAAGCTCCCCACACCGTGCTCTGCCAACACTCCCATGCCCTATCCCCTCCTCCCCCCCCCCCCCCCTCTTCCTACTGCTCACTCCCCCCACCCATTACTCGGGACCGGTCGTCCTCTACGGCATCCCTTTATGCCGTCAAATGCACAGTTCCTGTTCTCGTGAGTAAGGCGCGCCTCCAGGCTATAAACAAAGTGCTCCCAGAGTAAACTCGTAGGGGCTCACACCACCCACCCGGCTGGCTTCAGACAAAGTGCCCGAGCCAAGGATTTTTTGATACTCTGCGGAATGATATAAGGGTTTACCTTTTACGATAGCTATAGACGAGATTTTTCATTTTTTGTTGAAGCTTCGTTGCTTATCAAATACTGAGCGATGGAGATTTTGCGCCAGGAACGGAATGGAGACCTCATGCCTGCCCGGCCATAAATGGAGTGAGTAGAAACAGTAGGGGCCAGGGATTTTCTCTGCCTAGTGATGACTGGGTGTTGTGTGATGTCCTTAGGTTAGTTAGGTTTAAGTAGTTTTAAGTTCTAGGGGACTGATGACCATAGATATCAAGTCCCATAATGCTCAGAGCCAACTGAACCATTTTTGAACAAACAGTACAAACATTTATCAACATGAAAGGAAAATGTTGATAAATTAAACATCGTAAAAGTGGTCACTCAGTATGTCGGATTCAAAACAGCTGTCGTGGTTCAAAGTTTCTGCTAAAAAATAAACAAGTAAGTAAATAAATACATAAAGTTAAAACAGTTTCTTTAGCCGGGCTAAGAAGAAAACAGATCGGTTCGGAGACCATAATAGCATCGTCTGACATTACCAATTTGCGCTCGAATATACCAATTCATGAGTCTCTTGACCTCATTAGGTGCAACCTATAGGAATGATGGTAAATTCCTTAGGCGGAAAAACTCCTGGAGCTTTTGCATGCAACTCTTGCTTACAATTATTTTACATTTAACGATAAAATCGACTATCAGAAAGACGGCCTGGCCTTCTGCTGTTGCTTATCTGGTTTTTTGGCCGATATTTTTGTCACTTATCTGGGAAAATAATTATTAACCACATAACACAACTTTTACACATGAGATAACTGTTTACTGGAGATCTCTGTTGACCATGTTCTCATTATAGTTACACCTCAAGATCAGTTCACAGTTGAAATGGATTCGAATGAAGTCCTGAACTGCTTAGGTCTTAATATTACTAAGCAGCTGATGGGCTTCGTTTTAGGCCTTTTTTAAGAAATCATCCGCTACGAAGGTAATAATCAACGCTGATTCCTGCCAATCCCGTTAGCATTAACGAGCCTTTTTTTCTTCTTTGTTTCACATGTTAACCAAGCACCAGTTACGTCCGGAAATTATTAAGAAAGAGATCGAGGCTGTTACATACATAGGTTTAATGAATGGTTACACTACTTCTGTCATAAAAAGATCAGATATTCAATAAAGTTAAGCCTTCCTCAACGCTTTCTGAGAAACCGCCATATTAGGCTTCACTGAATTACTCGGGCCCATTTTGCGAGCGGATAGCTAACGCCTTTAAGAAGTCTAATTTACGCATTGGTTTCCGGACACATATAAAACTTAAATCTGTTTTAACTACTCCGGTTAATGGTAAACAAAATAAATTTTTAACGTTAGGAAGTTTATCAAACCTGACGAAGGTCACACAGGACAAATAGGACGCGAATTTGTTACCAAATTTAAAGAACATTTCAGGAAAAATTCCACAAACATATGCTGGCACCTTACCGAAAAAAACATGTT
Organism: Schistocerca gregaria; assembly: GCF_023897955.1. Lineage (NCBI taxonomy): Eukaryota > Metazoa > Arthropoda > Insecta > Orthoptera > Acrididae > Schistocerca > Schistocerca gregaria. The sequence continues at coordinate 184,830,393 of NC_064924.1, forward strand.
TTAGGCTCGATTGAAAATTCTCTTACTGTACTGCACGTTGGACACAAAGGGCAGGACCTACATATTTTAGAAGAAATTGAAATCTGCAGACACTTCAATAGCAGTAGACGTGATAGCCTCAATAAAAAGACTGACTCTCATAGAAAGTGGTATTTTGATCTTTTCCAAGATTTATTACAACCGTTACGCACGTGTACAGCTTAATCTATGTTACGCAATATTCTTCTCTGCTCCTCCATTTATTCTCTCACCCCCTTCACCTTCCCCTTCTCTACCTCTGTCTCCTTTTCAGTCATTCAGTTCTTTTGCACATTTCTCTGACTTCTACTGGTTCCTTTATGTTAACTCTGATGTATTTTGCTCGCTTTTTCCTAGAGTTCGATTCAAGACGTATGTGTTTCTGGTAAATCTCTACAAACATGTGGACACAAGGAGGACGATTATTTTTACGGCGTGTAGGTATCAGCATTTCTGAATATGTGACGTGTTAGCAGCATGTTTGTGTACATGTTGCTTAGTAGCACTGATGTATTTTGTGAATTACATTATTGATTACACATTGGTGTAATTAGCCTCCATCTGCAGCTTACTTCTAAACTGGCTGTTTATTTCTTGCTTTGGTATTTGCAATCTATAGTGTACTGTTTTAAACCTATACTGTTTACATTTTGCTTTATAAATGTTCCGTTGTATTGCAAATGTTAGTTTTATCGTAATGTTTATGTTCTGCTTTATATTCCGGTGTTGCAACAACAAACATTACCGTTGGCTTGATATTGTTTCACAATAAGTTGTACCATCCTTACGATTAGTGACCAATGACCTATCTCTTTGGACGCATAGCGCCACGTATGTTGATCATATGATCTATATTTAACGTAATAGCTGAGTACACCGTATTATACCCATGTGCACTGGTGTTCCACTCCCTGTTTTGTTATTTTATGTAACTTATTATCATAGTCTATACGACACGGTTCCATCATGTTTTCCCTGCAGCCACGTAGTGGCAAATTCATCTTTCGATCCTGGTTTTATGGGAGCTCGCCCACTAGTCTGTCATCTCACGTTACGTAAATAACCGGAAACGTTCTTGTCCTCGTGTTACCATTGCACTTGGGTAGATATGCTTGAATTGTGTTTACACTTTTGTTAAATATTGTTTAGTTATTACTATCTAAAAAGTTATTCTAACATTTTTTTGTATGCCAGCTTGTTTGTTATATCTCTATTTTAGATTTTTGAAGATAATTCCGAAACGCATCATGGATACTTTGTGATCAGTGAAATCATTCTTCACTTGTTGTATGACGTTTCATGCAACATAACCAGCTTATTTATTTTCTAGAATGGTATCTATTTTCTTACATTACTTTGTCACCTCTTCATTTATTAAGTAATATGAAAGTCAAAATTGTGAGTGATTATATGTCTTGTGCCCAACTTAAGACTTATTACAGAATTGGAAACTAGCTGCAACTTTTTTAATGAAAAAAAAAATCTTGCCATTACTATTCACCCTGCAGAGAGAAATGAACTTAAACAGCAGTGTTAATCTTGGCCTCTTGGGTGTATAGGGACAGGTCAAAATCTGCTTTTGGTCAACAAGACTAAGAAACAAAATTTATATGGTTCAAAAAAGTTTCATTCAATAAAAAAACTACAAGTATTAAATTAATTGTGGTTTCTGATCTCGTTTTCCAAACAAAAGCTGTTATATCTTTAGTTTCTCTATTGTAACATATTGATCAACTTGGTTTTTTCCGTCATACATAAAGTCACTGACATAATCTTTAAAACGTTCTACCATCCCAGTCGCAACAAAAAGCTTTCACTAAAATATCACTTCTCACTGTTAAAATGTGTAATCATCTTTGGTTTTTCAGAAGACATCAACATGAACTTTGTCTTGTAAATTACAAATTTTACATGCACGCAATCTATATGCCTGTTCACTTTTTCCATACACTTTAATCACAGTGTAATCTTCTGGATGGGGAACATTGCCTCGTGGTCCATTTTCGTCAAATTCTGCCTTCTTATGAAGAAACACTGACGATTACTGTGTCTATTCACTCTACAAATTCCGAAAATACTACCATACATTTTCAGTTAGCCGAAATATTTAAAAAAATAAAGTATACTTTATAAACTCAACTTTTGGACAATGAAACTAGATTGAAAATTTGTGCAGCGTGTACATCAATTAAAGTAACATTCTTAAGACTGGAACCTACAAATAAAGTTTGAAAGAAACAAATTCAGCTCCGTATCTGATATTTATCATGTAGTGAACGGAACATCACTGACAGGGTCATCAGCATTGAAATTCATAATTTACATGTTAGACTGGATAGCTACCAACCTAGGCAAACAAACCTGGTTTTTGAATCAGTTAAATATTAAATACTAAGATTGGTTTTATACACCTTGGTGTCAAATCTGATACGGAATTTCGTACTGCCTGCCGTCACTGAAGGGCAACTTGGCGTTCTCGCATTGCTTTCCAAGACCCTAAATGGCATGTCCATTTGTCACTTGTGGAGTGCGGTTACCCGTCTTTTCTATTGGCTTGAATCGTTACAACAGCATCCTCGTTTCTACAGGATACGATAAACTATAGCACACAAAATAACGTAAATGATACACAATCCTCTTATTCATCTGAACTGAGACGTTAAATGTATTACGAGATGTTACAGAGATTTGACAAAATGTTGTGAACACTTGCATGCCATAGCGTCAGTGTGCACTTCTCTCATTCAACATTAAGTGATTTCTTTAGGATATGAATGCATATATATAGTGTCAACCCAATGGTCACTGGCAAAATTTTGGAGGTTATTCATACATATTTTTTGACTATTTCGGTGTAAGGACCTATGGTCTTTCGTGACTCGCTAAAAAATAATAAAATTCTCGATTTATTTTATCTGTAGTTTCTCTTTCAACAGAATCAAAAGGATTTTTTTGTATCCACAAATGTCCTTTGAATTAACCTCTAGGGAATTATTGTTATTATTATTGTAGCTATTATTATTATTATTATTTCCTTTCTCAGACGTTATGTCTGGTTAAAAATGGAAAGTGACACGGACCTTGATCAAGCGTGACTTCCTTCTAACTGTATGGTATATGTTACATTGCATTTAGGAACTTTCATGTAATTTAACATGTATCAATAATTACAGATTTATGTAGTTGTATATAGAAGTTTGGATGTAGCTGTATTGCGTTGATGTACTGATGGATATTGTGTGGTATGACTCCTGTAGTTGATAGTATAATTGGTAGAATGTCAACTTTATTTTGATGCCACATGTCCTTGACTTTCTCAGCCAGTTGGATGTATTTTTCAATTTTGTCTCCTGTTTTCTTCTGTATGTTTTTTCTATTGAGTATGGATATTTCGATTAGTTGTGTTAATTTCTTCTTTTTATTGGTGAGTATGATGTCAGATTTGTTATGTGGTGTTGTTTTATCTGTTATAACGATTCTGTTCCATTATAATTTGTATTCATCATTGTCCAGTACATTTTGTGGTGCATACTTGTATGTGTGAACGAGTTCGTTTATTAGTTGATGTTGTATGGCAAGTTGTTGATGTATTACTTTTGCTACATTGTCTTGTATTCTGGGGTATTCTGTATTTGCTAATATTGTACATCCGCTTGTTATGTGATCTGCTTTTTCTATTTGTTGTTTGCAAAGTCTGCATTTATCTGTTGTGGTACTGGGATCTTTAATAATATGCTTGCTTTAATATCTGGTGCTTATTGTTTGATCCTGTACTGCAATCATGAAACCTTCCATCTCACTGTATATATTGCCTTTTCTTAGCCATGTGTTTGATGTGTCTTGATCAATGTGTGGCTGTTTTAGATGATACAGGTGCTTGCCATGTAGTGTTTTCTTTTCCCAATTTACTTTCTTCGTATCTGTTGATGTTATGTGATCTAAAGTGTTGTAGAAGTGGTTATGAAATTGCAGCGGTATAGCCGATGTATTTATATGAGTGATTGCTTTGTGTATTGTGCTGGTTTCGGCTCGTTCTGTAAAGAATTTTCTTAAATTGTCTACCTGTCCATAATGTAGGTTGAGCTGTGTGCAGTCTGTGGCTGGGTGGCATTGTTGTAATATTCTTCTTCTGATTGCACATTATTTTGTTCCTGTATTTGTTGTTTGATGTTTTCTAATTCTGACTGGGGTATTCTGTTATTTTTGATTATTACACGGATCTGATCAGCTAGTCGTTGTTCAGTTAAAAATTTTAAATCTGGGTATCTGGTAATAAATTTTGTGTATAACTGGGGTCAGTATCCAGTTGTGTTGGTAAGTTTGTTGCTTGGTAATAACAGAACATGAGATGTCTGTTAACTTAATCTGACCATTTCATCCTCTGTCTCTGTTTTCCTTCTAGCATGGTTGCAGGAAGCATATCCTGCAAAACACCTCTATTTGGATTTAAATCATTTTCCGTGTGGCTAGCAGTGTCGTTACAATTGAGGACAGGCATAGTGTTCAAGCGTCGTCCCCGACCATGACAGCGATTGTCCGAGGCTTCATTAGTTCTGTCCTTAATCAACTAATCACACTAAAAGGGAATTAGCCCTATTAGTGGTTTTTTCTTTTCGTCGCGTTTTACGACTAGCAGAACATACTGGAGGCCTATTATTTTCCCGGGCCTCCACAGGTTCTATATAATAATAATAATTATTATTATTATCATGTGACTCAAAGTAGAGGAAAATAAACTCATCTTCCTTTTTAATACGGAAGTAGTTACAATGTAAGAACTGTACCTACCATTTCTTACGTTGTAGTACTTACAGAAATTTTGAAGTTCTTAGAGAAATTTTGACTGTTGTCAGTTGTATAGTTTCATAACCTCCTCTCTGTTAAAGTACTTTTGGCAGAAATCAGTTACAACGTAAGAACCGTACCTACCGCTTTTTACCTTCTAGTTTTTTCAAAAATTTTGAAGTCCTTAGAGAAATCTAACTGTTGTCAGTTGTGTAGTTTCATAACCTCCTCTCAGTTGAAAGTACGTTTGGTAGAAATTTCTAAAATTCTCTTCAGCTTACTTTATTCCTTCATTGTTGTACGTTTATATTACTTTAATGGCAGAGGGTAGTAAAACTTAAAAAACATGAAATACGTCTCAACAGTAATGTATGGATGCTTTTTAAACCATACACTAGTAAGTATGCGAAATGCTGTTATTGTGAAAACACACTCCCAACGTCTGGCAAAACCACAAACTTAAAAGATCATTGAAATTCCTAGCACCTATGATGTAGTATAACTTCCTTTTCGTAAGATTTCTCAATTTATACTGTTATGTACCATTTTTAACGTACGACTAACAGTACCGGAAACCACGAAACAGAACCAGGGAATACTGACTGCAAGTGTCAAGGTGAAGAATAAAGGGAAATGCTATTGTCGGCAGCAAGTACCATTAACTGACGGGACAAGTTTGTTTCCAACAGACGTACAGCACATACCGTTGAAATTAGCACTACAGATATTTTCAGTGGATTACTGATGCAAAGATAAACAAGGGTAAAAAATCAAAAGCAATATAATTACTCTGTAGCGAGCCACCGACGACCACGTGTCCCTCATACTAAAATACCCAGGTTCCATCCCTCAATAACCTCCGAAATTTCGTCGGTGGAGTTTGGGTTCATTCTGCATAGGTAGTATCAAGAAACGCCAAAAGTACCAAAAAATATATTAAAAATAAATATGAGTAAATTATTATCATAAACTTTTATTAAAAGGACATCGTAGAAATGCATATTAGTTGTTCGTTTCTCTTCTCGTGCAGATCTTTAAGGATGGCATAGCTTAAAAGAAAATGTGAAGGCAGTGTGAACATGTTATCTGATCTCTCTGATCTGACGTTCCACACACAGAGGAAGCTGGAAACACGACAAGTTTGGATGAGTGGTAGCTTCAGTAATGGGCGTGCCGGAAAGGCACCTCATTAATTCATACGCTGACGAATCTTACGTGGGAATACACATTGATTTAACAGACCGCGTTTTCACCTAACAAACAACAAATAAACAAATGCGAGTGTACAGAACACCAGACAAGTTTTGTGAGTAGACGTGAAGGTTTCTAAGAAATAGAACACAGCGTGTCATTCCTGAGGGAGATGTAAAAGTTCCTCAATGGGCATTTATATTACTGTACACAGTCTTCTCTGAATATAAAAGGCAATTTTCCAACTGACTGACTCACTCATCATCACCCAGCCCAAAAAGCAAATGATACTAACCTGAAATTTCCAGTGGGTGTTGATCCAATACTACAGGTGGCGTTCAAGATTGGACTTTTCGGTATTCCATCCCTAAGGGGTTGAAATGGGGGACGAAAAATTGTTTTATAACAAGTCACTATTAAGGTAATTTTGAACCTAGACGTATGAAAATCGGTATTCATTTTCTCGGTCAGAAATAAAAAAATAGGTGTTTCAGGATTTTTTTGAAATTTAAGCACTAAAGATTAAAGTAGTGAGTGACTCTTTTTTAAAAAATTAATCATTGCTATAGAACTACTGAAGTATTTTTTAAGATGGGTCTATGAAAATAGGTATTTGATTTATAGGTTATAAATAAAAAATATCTCTTTCAGTGTTTTAGGAATCCAACCACTAAGAGAATATGTCATGAAATGTTTTATTATGAAAATATTTTTAAAGCTTCATCTATAAAAATTTTAATTAGATTCTTGCTTGCAAATAAAAAAAGCGTGTTTCAGGAAACTGAATCTTTATGGGAGAGAACTAGGAGATGCAAGTTTCTATGAAAATATTTCATTATGCAACCACTTTTAAAGATAAATCTACGACAACTGGTATTGGAATCTCAGTTATAAATGAAAAAAAACAAGTGTTTCACTGTTTTTGGAAATTCATTACCTAAGAGGGTGGAATAGGGGGAGAAAGACCTACTGGCTGATCATCGCCAAGCCCAAACCGCTAAGGATAGAAACTTGAAATTTGGAGAGAGTGCTGATCTTATACCGTAAGGATCTTTTAAGAAAGGACTGTTAGAAATTGCATTCCTAAGGGGGTGAAATAGTAGACGAAATTTTTCAGAAAAATGTTTATTTATATTTAAAAAATTTAAAAGTAAATGTATGAAAATTGGCATTTCAAGTCTCGGTTGGATTAGGGAAGTACCACCACAAGAACACAAAAGGCGTGGTTAACAAAAACCTTGGATTCTAGCAACCAGAATCACTTTCTGGTCAGAAGCACATTCGGCAAAGTCATAGATATAAAGAAATATGTGTTAGGAGATGAAGGTGCTAAGAAAATACCACCACAAGAACGCGAAAGGCAAGAATAAAAAAATCTTGAAATCCAGCTACCAGAATTGCTTTTTGGTCCGAAGTACATTCGACAAAGAACATGCTCCTATGTCTTATACAGTGGGAAAAGTTTAGAAGGTGTTGCAGTTTGTGAACAACATAATAGTTCGATTAAAGAAAACAAAACAAAACAAAAACAAAAAAACAAGCTGAGCGGACCACACACTCTACGCAAGCGAAGTTGCGGGCGCTAAGCAAGTATACAAATCAATGACTTAGCCATCAGAAGCTCAATGTACACCTAAGGGTGGATGCTGTTGTGTTCACAGAGATCACTGCGCCAGAAAAAAATGGTGAAACACGCACAGGTCAAAATAAGGTTTGCATCAGCCCGATATGTCGTACAGGTGTTTTACTATGGTGACTGGTTCTTTACCGATCGGAACCTCAGCTCGTAAGTTATTTGTAAACATTACGCAGTTACCATGAGCGCTACCTACGGTAGAACACCTCATCTGAGTTGAAAGTAAAGCTCCAGTAGGATCACATTAGAGACATCTGTGCAACAGTAGAGTGAACATCCATCATGCCACGAAGGAGAATCAGGACCTATTATCGGGTCTGAATCATCAAAGCCAGTCGCAGAAGGCTTGCAACGAGGTAAACTTTCTCTAGCTCAGAGTCAGTCAGTACCTAGCGGCCAGAGAAATATGCACAGGTAAACGTGTACTTCAGCAGCAGTAAGGGTAACGTTGACTATTACAGAAGAGCTTGTACCACAACACTTAGACTATATTAAGTTAAGCAACTTCTTGTTCTTATGAAACAAGGACCCTGTTAATACATGTGTGCAGTTTGTGTTTTAGAAAGAGGATACCAGCTCTAAACAACATCCTCTTCCGACTTCTCATGGTACAAGCCTACAGTGACAACGAGACGGCGCTAAAGTTTGATCCCTGATAAAGGCAGACGTCGTGTCTCGTGAAAATCCGATCGAACGCTTCCAACACAGCGTCCCACATGTGCGAGGTGGTGGTGGCGTTACATGGAGCCACTGTAGGACCTACACCTCACGTGGTATTTGAGGACAGTCTGGCTTCTGTACGGTACAGGAACGAGATTCAGAAACCATTAGTTAGACTCCATTGCCAACATTTTGGAGACATTATTATTTTTATGGATGATAGCTCGCTTGCTGATCGTGCTGTTCTCGTGAACACGTTCCTTCAGAATGCTTGGATCACCAGAATGGCGTGGCCTGCCTGTTCCCTAGACATGTACCTGATTGAAAATGTGAGGGATCGATGAAAAAGAGCTGTTTTTCGACGTTGTAAAGACCACATACTCTGCCCGACTTACGCAGAATTGTCATTGAAGAGTGAGATCTGCACCAGGCCTGGTTTCATCGTTCTCTTCGTTGGAATGCCAAAACGGATGCGAGAGAACAGACGTTTCACGACTTACTGACGTTGCTCAGGAGAGTTGTGCAAAACTTCCTCCAGCCCCTCCCACGCCCCCTACCATGGGAAACAGATGATTCTGACGTTCCGTAAATTTGTATTGTTCGCATTTGGTTATATGGACAATTACAAATAAGTATATACATACATGTCACAGCCAATTTTTATTTTCTGTGCCATGAATTTCGAAATAAAGGGATGGTCGAAAATATTTATTGATGAGTTTATGTAATACCTACACCAAAGTCTGGAAATTAACATCCTGACTTACATTTTCGAGTTATATATCGAATATATTAAAGCCACACTAAATACAGTAACTTTTGTGTAATATTTGTTTCTTGGAGCAGACGAACAGGTACTGTCATGTATACAATGCATCCGGAAGAAGAAATGTAGTTACCCTCTGTATAAACAAATGTAATGCATTGTGCATAAGCAGAGTGCAATCCACGTTTTGAAGAAGAGCATCACCTTCTATCACGCGTTCGTTTAGTAAGCAAGTAATAGTTGCAGGTATGCTCATTCCACTGCAGTAGCTGACACCACAAGATGGCATTATGTATCATGGGGAATCTTACTGTGAAAATCTAGAGAGCGTACGTTTCAGAAAGACTAAACGAGAAAGTTCGACAGCTTGTCAGTCTGGGACTGGTGGACGAAACAGAGGATACATATAAAAAATCAGCGCACTACGATTGTTTAGCTAGTGCGAATTCGTCAGGATGATAACTGCCGAACTACGGTGGCAGACGTTACAACAGATGTATTGTGCCTCACGGTGTAGCTTCTTATTACACTTTCGAGAGCGTACATTCCTAGAATTGTCAACCAATATATTGGTCCCTCCCACGTGTACTCGTGAAAAGGCTCTGAAGATGAGGGAAGCTTACCAAGAATCGGTCTTCCTACGTACCAGTCGCTACAACAACAGAAAAGGGGATGGGAGAGGATATAAGTGGCGGTGATACACAGAGTACTTCCAACCACACGCTATGAGATCGCTTGATATGAATAGATGTCGATGTTTTGCTCCTGCTATCCATATCTAAATTGGCTGTCTGCCTGAAATCCGCTTACACACAACAGCACTGTTGGTTACCGAAGCCATTATCTCTCAGCTCACCTTTCCCGGAAGCAGATCCTCTACAGCATCTTCTGAAACCAGCAAGAGTTCCTCGGCAAGACACTACAAAATGCCGATGATCCATGCTTCTTCTCTGATAAATGGCCGAAGTCACTTTCTATTAGAACGGTATTTTTGAAGTGCTATTCGAGGACTTACCTCAGCACGCGGAGAGTGAGAAAATACATATCCTCTTCTTCACAACGGCTTTCCAAACGCCACTTTTCAGTGCCACAATCGTTACAAATTATGTGCCTATGTAGTATCGTCTCAGTTGTGCGAATGGATTAGTAATTTCCTATTAGAAAGCTCACAGTTCGTATTAACTGACGAGAAGCCGTGGACAAAGCTAGGTTGTGCAGACGATAAAATTATGAAGGTATTGTCACATACTACTCCCCACACTAATGCAAATTGGAACCCATCGCATGCGCCCTTGTTGGTGATGTGAAATTTTAATAGCTCGCTATCTAAGCAGAACAACATCCCTTACGCCGATTACAATACATTCTGTAAAGGGAAGAGTTAACCAATAAAATTAAATAATAAGCGTGTTGCAACTATCTTTAAATTATGAATATCTTTGTCCTGCATCTGTTCTGTTGTGAGAGCACAGTACATTGCATACCGGTTAGGTTCCTTTCAGAATAAGCTGCTACAATAGCTCCATACTTAGCAATCACTCGCTCGTAGAAAGATCCGTGTCTAAAGACTGGAAAGTTGCACAGGTCACACCAACACGCAAGAAAGGGAATAGCAGTAATCAGCTTAATTACAGACCCATATAACTAACATCGATTTGCAGTATGATTTCGTAACACGTACTGTGTTCGAACATTATGAATCAGTTCGAAGAAAAAGTTTTATTGGCACGTAGCCAACACGTTATGATACACAACTGGCTCTTTATTGTCACGAAGTAATGAGTTCTGTCGACAGGAGATATCACATTGATTCCATATATTTATATTTCGAGAAGGCTTTTGATGGCGTTCCTCACAAGTGATTTCTAACCAAATGATTTGCCCATGTAGTACCGTCTAAGTTGTACAAAAGGATTAGTAATTTTCCTATCAGAAAGCTCACAGTTCGTATTTCAAATGGTTGAAATGGATCTAAGCACTATGGGACTTAACATCTGAGGTCATCAGTCCCCTAGACTTAGAACTACTTAAACCTAACTAACCTAAGGACATCACACACATCCATGCCCGAGGCAGGATTCGAACCTGCGGCCGTAGGAGCCACGTGGTTCCGGACTGCAGCGCCTCGACCACGGCTGCCCGCCAGTTAGTAGTAGCCGACGGAAAGACGTCGAGAAAAACAGAATTAATACGTAGCGTTTCCCAAGGATGTGTTTCAGGCCTCCTGATGTTCCTGATCTACATAAACGATTTAGCAGACAGTACAGACTCTTAGAATGTCTGCAGATGATATCGCCATTTAGTCGTGTAGTCATCATATGATCAAAACCAATTACAAAATCAATTACACAAGATTTATGAATGGTGCGAAAAGTGGCAATTGACTCTAAATAATGAAAAATGTGAAGTGATCTACCAAAACGAATTTGCTACATTCCGGTTACGCTATAAATCATACAAATGTATAGGCTGTAAACTCAATTAAATGCTGGGGGATTACGAATAACTTAAATTGCGACGCACTGATAATGTTGTGGGAAAAACGTACAGGAGACTGCAATTTATTCGAAGAGCGGTTAGAGAAAGCATCAGATGTATTAAAGAGGCTGCCTGCACTAAGCTTGTCCGTCTCCTTGCACGTTTTGCTGTCCTCTGTTGGATCGACATCAGACAGGATTGATGGAGAACAGGACAAAATTCCAAAGAAGGCAGCTTGTTTTTTATTATCGCGAGAGTCCAACGGATAAGATATGCCGATTCGGGTGGCAGTCATTAAAACAAAGGCAGTTTTCCTCGTGACAGACTTTCTGATGAAATGTCAGTCACCAGCTTTTTTCTCCGAGTGCGCAGATATTTTGTTGGCGACCCCCTGCACAGGGATAAATGATCATCATTGTTGTTGTTGTGGTCTTCAGTCCTGAGACTGGTTTGATGCAGCTCTCCATGCTACTCTATCCTGTGCGAGCCTCTTCATCTCCCAGTACCTACTGCAGCCTACACCCTTCTGAATCTGCTTAGTGTATTGGTCTCCCTTTACAATTTTACCCTCCATGCTGCCCTCCAGTGCTAAATTGGTGATCCCTTGATGCCTCAGAACATGTCCTACCAACCGATCTCTTCTTCTAGTCAAGTTATGCCACAAACTCCTCTTCTCCCCAATTCGATTCAATACCTCCTCATTACTTATGTGATCTACCCACCTAATCTTCAGCATTCTTCTGTAGTACCACATTTCGAAAGCTTCTATTCTCTTCTTCTCTAAACTATGATCATCATAATAAAATAAAATAAATGATAGGTCGAACAGAAAGATTTAAACTTTCGTTTTTCCTGCATGCTATCGTGAGTGAAACGGTAGAGAAATAACTGGTTTGACGAACCCTCTGCCAGGCACCTAACTGTGAACTGCCGAGTAATTATTTACATGTATATGAACTGCAGTATATATCGTGCATTCCATCTACAATTACAGTGGCGGTATTCGTACAGAAACCACGTTCATAAGAACGTCGAATAGTGCCTCGTAAACTAGGATTCTCAATTCTTTATCAGTGCCATGTCCAATGACTGGGCTGATCATATAATAGGGTCATCACGACCAATCCGTTGTTGCTACTACTGTGCTTTCATTTGGTGAACGAAGTGTGCTGATGGACCAATGGAATGTAACAATACAATCCTAAAGGGTATATTACAGACTATGCATATGAATGGAAAAAATATTAAATGTCTTGCCGACGACGTGCAACAATAGCTCTGACGGGGTAAGGAATGGAAAGGGAATAAGCCGTGTGGGTTTCAAAAGAACCATCCCGACATTTTCTTTAATTGATGTCGGGTGACCGCAGTAAACCTGATACTGTTTGCCGTCCACAGGAATGCGAGACTAGTGCAACATCGCTCGCTAACCCGATACAGCATTTCAGGCAATAAACTCGTAACAACGCCCCTGGAATTGTAAAACATCAATTCACAACATTTAGTGGCAGCTACGAAATTGAAATGCCTGTGTTATTAAGAATTACGATCCAAAGTTCCTCCGAACATATGATAAATGGTAGCAGTATCTTTCATAAATTTGTCCTGTCTGATTCGCTCAATGTCTTCAATTTTTGATTTACATAAAAAAATGATTTAATGGAAATCGAAGGTCTTTTTGTCCAAGAAGTTCAAAATGTCATGATGATTTATAGATTGCGTTTTCCGATTTTCAGGCTGTGGAATTGTTGATGCAACGAAACTTAAGAAGTTATGTACAAACTGCATATAAGAAAGGGAAATGATAATTAATCATCTATTTACACTTCTTTTACGGAATCCCATATTAAATTGTTGGTCTTTGCTTCTCCTTGATAGATAAAGCATGGTCTAATGACTTCCCAATGTCTTAGTAACCTCTGAAGTGCAAGGCAACAAGGACGACCACGGTGAAGGAATGTGACCCAAAATGGATGATACTATTGCTCAAAAAAGTCAGACATTTTTGGAGTTCATGGTTTTTCTTCAAAAAGATAAGAATACATTTTAGATTTCAGTACTGGACTCTCTTCGTCAAATTTAATCATCTTGGGTCGTGTTTGGCCATGTTATGAATAAATGGCACTTACGAACAGCTTCAATTATATTACTGTTCAAAGATTTAAAATTGTAATAGGTCTACAACTTTGCTTCCGTCGTTTTGCAATAGACAGCACTAGCGGCAAGTGGGGTTCGGGTGGTTGGTCGTAGGTGTAGTACAATAAGCTGAGGCATCTGTAAACATAATGGCATAAAATTTTAGTCGATTTGTGATTGCATCATAAGGTTATTCTCGATTAAGTATGTCACCTTACTTCCATTTCTCGCCATTTGCCGGGAGTTTTTATTTTCTGCTTTTACACGAAGAAATCTGCGGCTGTGGCTCTTAAAATGCTGGGTAAGACCAATGATTAGGGAAGTATTAGTGAAAAAACGTGAAGGGAATGTTTTCAACTCCTTAAGAACGGTGATTTTGATGTCGAAGACCGGCTTGGCGGTGGAAGATAGAGCGTTTTCGTAGCTACTGAAACAGACGAAGACAGTCACAATACATCAATATCGAAAGAAGTTGATGCGTTCGAGCCCAGCACTGAAGCACAAACGGCCACAATACAGCGATCATGTGATGCGATGAACTGACATGTAACAGATCATTACATTTCCACGAATGGTGCGGTACAATTATTAAATGAAGCGGTCACTAATGTAAGCTGACTGGGCTCAGTGGGCGACCTTACTTGCCATGGAATGCAGTAATACCTGTGAAAGTATGTTTTATGTGGTTTTGCAAAATGGTCCAAAGGGCTCTGAGCACTATGGGACTTAACGTCAGTGGTCATCAGTCCCCTAGAACTTAGAACTACTTAAACCTAACTAACCTAAGGACTTTACACACATCCATGCCCGAGGCAGGATTCGAACCTGCGACCGTAGCAGTCCCGCGGTTCCGGACTGTGGTTTTGCAGTTAGATGACATAGATTCCGTTTTATTATCCCTGGCTTCTCATCAAATACGATAGCACATTCTTGTAGCAATTGCCTCAAATTTACCTCTTGCCTGTGGCATTAGAGCATTAGATTCTGTTACCTTTTGGTTAAATTGTTCTGATGTTCTTAAACTAGAAGAATTGGTTGGTGATCCTACTGACAGTATCAAGAGTAATTATTATTACTGCAATTCCTTGGTAATAGCTTCTATGCAATTGTTATTTCTGCACTAAATTGACTATTAGAGGATCTCCATCTTTACTTAACTTGAGTTTACTATAGTTTGTTATTGCTATCACCTCAGCTCAGTAATTCATGCCCCGAAAATAAGTCCGCAACAAGATTAGGTACCATTAGGCATGTGTAATATGTAGCTCCATAACGAGAGTCATTTTAATTCTTGTTTGTGACGTAACTGAACAAGAGCGTCCTCCCACAACACCATGTATCTTGCAGTGCGCCATGTGTAAGGTCCATAAAATAGATTGTTTCTATAATCGCCGTGGGGACAGCATTCACATTCGCGCAAGTGTCCACAGTTGTCACAGTACTGCATCCCATAGTAATGTCACTGATAGCAGGTTGTGGCATGTTTTTTGGCTTAAAATTGGTTGGTCACCAAACAGTAGTTCATCCACAATATCGCTTCGATAATTATACCGTATCATCCTAATATTACTGTCACAACCCCATTCACCTGTTACGACCAGCCTTTTGGTTCTAAAGTTGGTTTTCCTGACGTTGACTGTTACGTGCCGCTTGATCATCAGTAACGTTTGTAATAATAGGCGAATGATTTATCCCATCATTACTTGCCTCATCAGGATTCACCTGATCGTTAGAATTTGCATTCCAAAGTGATGTTGCTGAATTTTGTTGACTGTAGCACCTTCCGTATCAATTATTCCTGTATTTATTACCATACCTGTTCCCATTTCCATTTGTCGATCTTCTCACGTTATTGTACATAGTATGGTGAGAACTTCATTGTTGATTATCATAAGCATTCGATTGTTGCTGAAAGTTATTCGTATGCCTAGTGGAATAATTCTTTCGGTCCGAACCGTTTTGGCCATTGCCATTGTAAGTTCAGGCTCTTACGTCTTCCTTCCATCAACGTGCCTACTGCATCAAGTGCAGACAAAGTTTCGTCACAATTTATATCACTGACTTATAGTAATTTATTTTGAATGTCAAATGGTAGCTTCACATTTAATATACTAATAAGATCTCTCGCAGATGGTGGTGCTGACAAATATTTCGTCTTATTATGGTGCTGCACAAAGTATCTGCGTAGTGTACGTAACCGTGACTAGTATGGTACTGGATTGTAAATCTGCTTACGGATTCTCTCTTGTATCGCAACAGACCAATACTCTGCAATAAATGCATTCCCCAATTCGGCATCTATATTGGAAGTTCCTGCAGCTTCAACTGCCCAAAGGGCTCCGTCACATGTCTTCTGATTTTCGGTCTAGATTGTAGGTAAAACACCATTAAATGTCCTGTTGAAAACGGATGGGTGAACAGTTTTCGTCTCTGGATTTAAAGGTGGATGTTGCCTACACTTAATTAATTTTTCTTCCATATGTAAAGCAGCAAAATCATTTACATGATCTGGCATTAAATTCACATATGGTGATGTTGGTGTCTGTACTTGCTCATGTTGTTTAAAACATTGTTGTTAAGGGTCTGGGCTAGCTCTCTTTGTCATGCATTCATTATCAGCAGTGACTGAGTAATTATCCTCCTAAATATGACGTAGATTGTTCATTTGCTGATTGCCATCTTCCATCCGTTTGTCTATAGGTACATGCCATTTAGAACATTGTTCGCTTAACTGAATTCGAGCTTCTTGGTTAGCAAAATTTTTATCTGACATAATTTCATTTACCACTGACTCAACCTTTATTCAACAATAATTGTCAGTTGGTTATCTTTGTCTTCTCAGCACTGGTGGAGAACCTCCATAAACTGCTCTGCTTGTTGTAGAGTTGTGTGTTGATAATATCACCCTGTCCACCAGGATCTCCAGCTCTTTGTTACAGCTCGGCAACTGTTTTAGTTAACCCATCTTGCCTCAGCTTAACATTTACGAACTGTAATTCAAAAGTTTCAGACGCATCTGGAAAATATTTGTGTTCATCACGGAACTGACCAAATTAGCGATGTAAGTTTTTCTGTGAACTTGAAATCAGTAGAATGGACTGTTAAGATTCTATGAGCTGATTTCGTAATGCTATCTTAGTGGCATGTAATTCTGTGTGCAATGCGGCCTGACTACTCATAAATTACGTTTTCAGTGAGGTTGACATCTGGTCAAGGAAGGTCCTTTGAGGAATTAGCGGTGAAGTTGGAGTATACCTCGCATACTGTGTCAACATTTTACGAGGAGAACTATCTCAAACCAGATCCCATCGAAAACGAAAGTGTGCCATTTCACCTGCAATAGTGACGATGTGAGAAGGGGAAAATCGTCTGAAGGTTTGACTGAACTTTGTGTTAGGAAAGGCACTAAAGTTACGTAGTCTAGGCGGCTGTGGTAGCCACAAGACTACGTGTTATAATGGCTGGCACATCTGTCTGAGTTCAAGTCACAGCTGTGACACAAATGTAAATTCATTGCTTCAGCTTCTATCCTTATCCAAGTATTTAGCATTATTGGTCGATGATAACAATATCATATTTCCATTTTACTTCAGGCACAAACTGTATGTTTAGGTTTTGTGTTCCTGGTGAAATACTGTGGAAAAGAATTCATTTGCAAATTAGTGTAAAAGAGGACTGTAGGCTATTAGTGATCACTTCCCAATTTCATTTTGTTATTGATGCAGTGTAGAGAATTGTTGGAATGTTTTGGAGTTGAGATGTAACAAGAATTTTTTGCTCAAGTTTAAATATACAGAAGAAAATTATATTTTCGTTGAAAATACGTGGATGCAGAACGGTAAATGAGTCGGAGATCACTGTCAGGCCATTACGGAATAAAGTAATCTAATTTACTTGCAGAATTCTTCGCAATATTATTTTTCATTGATTCTATTTTCCAATTGGGACTTATATTTTGACGTGTGGATGTTTGTTCATTGTTAACTGCAGCTCGTCGATTGCTATTTCTACATCTTGGTGATTCACAAATTTGTAATGGAAGGTATTGTGAAATTCTTGTGGTCTATTTCAAAGGGTAGTTGTATTACAAGGTAGCCAGTGGCACAATTTTCCTTAGTGAGTCAGTTTTTGTAAGTTGATGTGTAGAGTTGAGAAAATTGATCGATCCATTCTGGTGAAAGCGAGGAAGGTCACTAAAAACATTGAAGAACTACACTCATCAAAAAAAGTTTTGCGTCACTTCGGTTCCGAGAGTTCTGGAACCTGTACAAAAAATTGCAATCGCGATCAACAGTGACATCATTTCCTCCTTTTTCATTGCTCATGAGAACCACACATTGTGTGTTGTACCATCATACAGCGAGACCTTCAGAGGTAGTGGCCTAGATTGCTGTACACATCGGTTCCTCTAATACCCAGTAGCACGTCCTCTTGCATTCATGCATGCTTGCATTCGTCGTGGCATACTAACCACAAGTTCACGAAGGTCCTGATTGTCCCGCTTCTCAAAGGCGATTCGGCATAAATCGCTCAGAGCGGTTGGTGGGTCATGCCGTCCGTGAACACCCCTTTTCAATCTATCTCACGCATGTTCGATAGGGTTCATGTCTGGAGAACATGCTGGTCACTCTAGTCGAGCGATGTCGTTATCCTGAAGGAAGTCATTCACAAGATGTGCACGATGGAGGCTCGAATTGTCGTCGATGAAGACGAATGCCTCGCCAACATGCTGTCGATATGGCTGCAATATCGGTCGGAGGATGGAATTCACGTATCATACAGCTGATATGGCGCCTTCCATGATCACCAACGGCGTACGTCCACCCCACATAACGTCACCCAAAAACAGCAGGGAACCTCCACCTTGCTGCACTCGCTGGGCAGTGTGTCTAACGCTTTCATCTTGACTGGTTTGCCTCCAAACACATTTCCCACGATTGTCTGGTTGAAGGCATAAACGACACTCACTGGTAAAGAGAACGTGATGCCAATCCCGAGCGGTCCATTCGGCATGGTGTTGGGCCCATCTGTACCGCACTCCATGGTATGGTGGTTACAAAGGTGGACCTCGCTATGGACGTCGGAAGTGACGTTGCGCACCATGCATCTTATTGCGCACAGTTTCAGTCGGAACATGACGTCCTGTGGCTGCGCAAAAAGCATTATTCAACGTGGTGGCGTTGCTGTCAGGGTTCCTTGGAGCCATAATCCGTAGGTTGCGGTCATCCACTGCAGTAGTAGCCCTTGGCAAGCCTGAGCGAGGCATGTCATCGAAGTTCCTGTCTCCCTGTATCCCCTCCATGTCCAAACAACATCGCTTTGGTTCATTCAGAGACGCCTGGACACTTCCCTTGTTGAGAGCCCTTCCTGGCACAAAGTAACAATGCGGACGCTACCGAACCGCGGTATTGAACGTCTAGGCACCGTTGAACTTCAGACAACACGAGCCGTGTACCTCCTTCCTGGTGGAATGACTGGAACTGTTCGTACATTTTTGGGCGGGTTTAGTTACATTTGTGAACAGTCAAAGGTTCTGTGTCTGTGATACAACTTACATAGTTAAAGTCTGTCTTCAGGTGTTCTGGGAACTGGGGTAATACAAAACTTTTTTGATGTTAGTATAATTCAGCTCACTTATTTATTTAGATACGAAAAATACACACCTAAGAATTGTGAGTGAAACTAATCTGATGTAGTCCTGAACATACTGTGGAACAATTGAGACTTTATGGACCTTTAATTTAACTCAAGTGATGCTTGTGGATAATAGCTTTGTACATTGTTTTAAATATTTCCTTTTTGGCATATTACATTCTGGATATTTTTCATGTAATGCTTTCTTTAACTGAGTTACTGATTTTGGAACTGGTAGGTTGGTACTGGAAGAGATGATGCATGATTCTGGTGGGGGAAAAATTTTGTTACGTAATTAGGCACTGTTTAGAGAGCTATTGGAAATTTCATTGTATGTTTCACTGTCGGGCATCAGTTGGATTTTTGAAATTTATTTTCTTGAATTTGTGTGCTGAGTTATCACTTTGATGTCGTTGTTAAATATTTAATAGTTGTATCAGTCATTATTTGATGTACTGTGTGGTTATAATTAAACTTTCCCTATCGAACACATTATAGGACGGAAACCAATTACCGAATGAGCACCAAACTTGATAGCATTAACATCAAGGACATGGGGAAGAAGAATAACGCAAAATAAATTCCATCGAAACACTTTTAATGTGTTGCTACGGTACATCAAACCATTACATACCCGTACCATTACTGCCACAAAACAGGTTCAATATGGTCACCCGTCAGTATCCAGAAGAGTCTGAATTGCAGGATATCATTCTCCACAGCAGAACAAAACATATTCGTATGTATGCTGGCTACCTCTCTTGATATGCTGCGCTTCAGATCACCACTTGCATGAATGATCCCCTGGTAAAAACTCTCCTTCAGTTAGCCCCACAACCATAAGTAACAGGGAGTAAGATCGTGTGATCGTGCCAGCCAAGCATTTGGAAACGATCGGCTGATAATTCGATCGTTTCCAGATGTGTTCCGGAGAAGCAGGTGAACTTCACGAGCGGTGTGCGTAGGGGCTCCATCTTGCGCGAAAACTGTTGAGTTCAATGCGTCTCTCTCCTGTAGAGCGGGTGTGACGTGCTGGCGAAGCATATCGCAGTAAATCTGGACAGTCACACTGCTCGTCTTTGGTCTTTGAGCGCTTGAGCGCCAACCTGCTCAAAAAAGAATGGGTCAATACTGAAGGTAGCCGTGAAGCGACACAATACGATAACACGTTCACCAACCATCTGT
This sequence comes from Schistocerca gregaria, assembly GCF_023897955.1. Taxonomy (NCBI): domain Eukaryota; kingdom Metazoa; phylum Arthropoda; class Insecta; order Orthoptera; family Acrididae; genus Schistocerca; species Schistocerca gregaria. The sequence continues at coordinate 184,850,882 of NC_064924.1, forward strand.
GGTGCTACTGGTCGTTGGCCTCTTCCCAGAGCGACGCCTAGTTCTCCAGTTGATTTGAACTTCTTTATCATGCTCCTCACAGCAGGTGGAGAAAGAAGACTGGCGAGATTCTGGAAGTACAGCTACAGTACTGATGTTTTTTTAATAATAGAGCTTTACCAATAATGCCCTGCTCCTATTGTCCAACTCATGTTGACACATCAACAGCTGCATTGCGACTGGTCAGATGTGAGATTGTGAATCACGATGACTGATCACAGCACATGGTGGCCATAGTTGGAACTGAATGGTGGCGCTGTGACACATAGAAATCATGAATCATTGCTCTGTACGAGTTATTATTCAAGCGAAAAAGTTTCAAATAATACTACATTACTACAAAGTTTAGAAAAGAGTTTTGTGGTGTTGAAGATTAATGTAGAGAAGAAAGAGTCAGTAAAGAAGGAAGAGATTACAAAAAAAAAAAAAAAAAAAAAAAAACAGTTCAAAAATTTGGCGACTTGGCAACTTCTGTTGTACTGTTAGTTGTTAATGTTGAACAGAATCCCATTAACACTGTATGTTGGTGAAACAGAAGGCTTTATATCAATGGTGTCATGTTTGGAGTCGATTTTTTGTTGGTGCACAAAGTAGTGATAGATTAGGGGTTTTGGTGAAGTGAATTGACGATGCGTAATGAGCCTATGTTGAAGTTAATATTTGGTGAATATGAGATTAGGGAAAAGCCTCCAAACCGTTGTTTTAAATTCGGATCTGTTTTCTTTTGAGTCAAAGCCTGTTGTGAGAGAGGGCAGTGCTGGCGCAATTTCATTACTAGATTCTTGACGAAGCAATAATTCACAAGTAATACTGAGTCAGGATGACTGTGTTGAGGAGGCAGACAATGTGGTGAAAGGCTATATTTTCATGTATTGTGACGTTATTCTTAGATGCTCACTTATCAATTCAAGGTTAAGAAGAACAAAACGATTTTTGACACGAATTTACAAGGAAAGAGTGAAGGCTGAAACTGAAAAAATTTTACAGCTATGTGAGATTGAGCCTGATGTAAGTTCACATAACAGTCCATTATTGGTGGTTTGAAGGAGGGAGGTTGGTGTATTCTAGCCAGATAAATTCCATTACTGTATCAGAAAATGATAAACCATGAGATTATATGAACTTTCGGAAAAAAGGTTATGGTAATAGAGCAATGTCATCAGCAAATCTCATCACTGATATCCTTTCACCTTTAAATTTTATCCCACTCTTGGATCTTCCTTCAATTTCCATCTTCTGCTTCTTTGATTTATTGACTTGAACAGAAGCTGTGACAAACAAAGTTCCTGTTTTACACCCTTCTTAACCCAAACACTTCGTTCTTGGCCTCCCACTCTTACTGTACACTCTTGGTTCCTGTAGATATTATATATTACTCGTCTTTCCCTAAAGTTTAACACTAAGTTTCTCAGAACTTCCAACATCTTGCATCATTTGACACTATCGAAAGCCTTTTCCAGGCTGACAAATCTTTGGAACATGTCTAGATTTTTCTTTAGTCTTGCTTACATTATCAACCATAAAGTCAAATTTGTCTCTCTGATTCCTTCACCCTTTATAAAGCGAAACTGATCCTCATCTAACACATCATCAATGTACTTGTGCATTCTTGTACGTATTTTTCTTGTGAGCAATTTTGACTGATGAGCTGTAAGCTAATTTGTTTTAATTCTCACACTTGTCAGCTCTTACAGTCTTCTGAACTGTGTTGATGATGTTTCCCCAAGAGTCAGATGGTAACCCCCAGACCAATACGTTCTACATAACAATGTGGACAGTTGGTAATTCTGATGGAATTTTATTTATCTATTATGCATTATTTGATCTTAAATCTTCCAAAGCCCTTTCAAATTCTGTTTCTAATACTGAGTCCCTTATGTCTTCTACACTGAAGAGCCGAAGAAACGAATACACCTGCCTAATACCGTGTGCAGCCCCCACGAGCACTCAGAACTGCCCCAACACTACATGGCATTGACTCAACTAATGTCTGAGGTAGTGTTGGAGGGAACTGAATCATGCAGGGTTGTCCATAAACCAGTAAGAGCACAAGAGGGTGGAGTTCTCTTCTGAATAGCATGTTGTATGGCACCCTAGATATACACAATAATGTTCATGTCTGGGAAGTTTGGTGCCCAGCGGATGTGTTTAAACTCAGAAGAGTGTTCCGTTCCTGGAGACACTCTGAAGTATTTCTGGACGTATGGGGTTTCACATTATCCTTATGGAATTGCCCAAGTCCATCACAATGCACAATGGACATAAATGGATGCAGGTGATCAGACAGTATGATTATGTATTTGCCACCTGTCACCATCCACTCGATACAATTTGAAACGAGACTTGTCCAACCAGACAAAGTGTTTCCAGTCATCAACAGTCCAATGTCGGTGCTGACGGTTCCTGGCAAGGCGTAGAGCTTTGTGTCACACAGTCATCAAGGGTTCACGAGTGGGCCTTTGTATCTGTAAGCCCATTTTGGTAATGTTTTGTTGAATGGTTCGCCTGCTGACACTTGTTGATGGCCCATCTTTGAAATCTGCAGCAATTTACAGAAGGATTGCCCTTCTGTCACGTTGAACGATTCTCTTCAGTCGTAATTCTTTTTCCAGCTATAGCAATGTCGAAGATTTGGTGTTTTACTGGATTCCTTATAACCATGGTACACTCGTGAAATTGTCTTACACAAGTGGTGGAATGTGCAGGGCTAGACGGCTAGAAGGCACAGCGTCAGGAGGCGAGATGAGATTATAGGACCAGGGGGGGAGGGGTGTAAACTGTTTAGTGGAAAGTGTGGGGACAGCATGTTACTGTAGGATGAGGTCGGCATAGTTACAGGAGCAGAGAATGTTTTGTAAGGATAACTCCATCTGTGCAGTTCAGAAAAGCTGGTGGTGGAGGAAAGGATCGAGCTGTCTTGGCTAGTGAAGTAGCCATAGAAACCGAGTATGTTATGTTCAGCTGCATACTGTGCCACACAATGGTTTACTTTCCTCTAGGCCACAGTTTGATGGTGGCCACTCTTCCTGGTAGACAACTAGTTGGTAGTCATACAAAAAGAAAAAGCTTTGCAATTATTTCAGCATAGCTGGTAAATGACATGGCTGCTTTCACAGGAGCCCAGCTCCTGTACGGCTAGGATAAACCTGTGAGAGGACTGGAATAGAAAGTGCTGAGTATTTGGATTGGGCAAGTTTTGCATCTGGGTCTTCAACAGGATGTGGTCCTTGCAGCAAGGATTTGGGGCTGGGAATGGCATATGGGTGGATTAGAATGTTGTGGAGGTTGGGTGAGTGACAGAACACCACTTTAGGAGGGGAGGGAAGTCTCTCAGTTAGGATGTGCATCATTTCAGGGCACAATGATTTGTAATCAATACCCTGGCAAAAGATGTTGCTCACTTGCTCCGATCCAGGGTGGTACTGGGTTATGAAGGAGATAGCCCTTTGTGGCTGGTTCTTTTGGGTGTTGAGAGGATTGTGGGTGTGAGAGGAAATGGCATGGGAGATCTGTTTGTGGAATAAGTCTTGGGTAGAGTGCCTGTTTATGAAGGCCATGATGAGACCCTTAGTATTTTTTGACAAAATATTTTGTTTACTACTCACAATTTTTTAAGTAACTCTCTCTCTCTCTCTCTCTCTCTCTCTCTCTCTCTCTCCCCCTCTCTCTCTCTCTCTCTCTCTCTCTCTCTCTCTCTCTCTCTCTCTCTATCTCTCTCTCTCCCTGGTGATTCTATAGTTTTGTGTTTGGAATGTAAATTCTAGATATCTTATTTTTGCTATTTGCCAGTGTGCATATCTTACATATTCTTCAATGTTTATCTTCGTAGAACACGTTTGAATAAAAACAGTCTGCATCTTTGATTTATTAACAACCATTGAATTTATTCTCACATTCAGTTTGTTGTTCATATTCTTTCGTAGATAACAGCATGTTTGAATGTTCATCACTTGAAACTTATTTCAGGTGATGAATGTGGTAATATGCAAAGACATTTTTTCCATATGCAAAAGGTTTTCATTTGGTGTTATATATTCTTGTATGATTTGATTTTATGCTATGTGTCACTTCCTCTTAAACATAAAAAATGTTATAGGAAAGTATAAAATTTATGTACTATTAAGATTTTATGGCTTTAACAATGTGTTTCTTAATACATTTGTTGCCTCAGGAAATAATGCTGATGAATTATTGAAATCAATGGCAAATAAATCTAAATCTGCTGTATTAGTTTTAACTAATTTTCTTGTTTATCAATTATATTCTTGGAATCCACTATCCTTGCAGGAATGATATACCCCATAAATGTATCCAAATGCAGAATTTATTCCTGCAGACAATACAGACAATTGTGTGTTTATAGTGCCACACATTTTTTTTAAACTACATTCATTAATCTCTGGACAGAACAAAACTGGTAGGGAATGTATATGTCATACCTGAATATGAGTTAGCTACACCATTTAATACCAAGTCATTACTTATTTCTGTTCTAGATAAAGGCTCTGGATATTCTGGGGTTAACTCTAATGAATGTAAGTTTGTCATATTTATGTGCCATGTACGTTTGTCTGTGTGTGTGTGTGTGTGTGTGTGTGTGTGTGTGTGTGTGTGTGTGTGTGTGGGCAGGTGGGTGGGTAATAACATTATCACACATAACCCAACTTGGCTGCTTGGTCATCGATATACACCACCATTTTGTGGTACCAATGTCAATCTCTTAGTTATTAATTGTCACCTCATATCATTTCCTATTCACACTCACTTCTAATTAATATATATAAAACTCTGTTCACAAATAATTTGATGTCATGAAACAAGTTAAATTCTTTTTGGTATCGATGGATATGTTGTTGGTACTGAGTGGGACTGCTTCAGTATTTTTTGCCACACAAGATTTTAATAAAATCAATATTGTATTGAGATAATTCTAAATTTGACCCATTATAGTAAGAATACATTATGCTCCATTGTAGTTGTTGTTGTGGTCTTCAGTCCAGAGACTGGTTTGATGCAGCTCTCCATGCTACTCTATCCTGTGCAAGCTTGTTCATCTCCCAGTACCTACTGCAACCTACATCCTTCTGAATCTACTTGGTGTATTCATCTCTTGGTCTCCCTATACGATTTTTACCCTCTATGCTGCCCTCAAATACTAAGTTGGTGGTCCCTTGATGCCTCAAAACATGTCCTACAAACCGATCCTTTCTTCTAGTCAAGTTGTACCACAAACTTATCTTCTCCCTTATCCTATTCAACACCTCCTCATTAGTTATGTGATCTACCCGCCTAATCTTCAGCATTCTTGTGTAGCACCACATTTCGAAAGCTTCTATTCTCTTCTTGTCTAACCTATTTATCGTCCATATTTCACTTCCATACATGGCTACACTCCATACAAATACTTTCAGAAACGCTCCATAAACATCTGAATGTTGCATACCTAATGTGTGGCCAATTTCACGAACTAAAATTTGAAATAGATTTTTTTGGTGTTTTTTTTCGGATTTCCATCATTCTTCAATATCACATCTCATCTTTAGTCAAATGTTTCTCTACTGGTTCATTATTCATATGGAGAAAAAAATCCTAACCTAACACATGACATTTTCTATCTAGTTCTATCAGACATTGGTTTCCATAAATTTCATTTTATGTACTGTAATATATTTCATTTGCATGTATTTGTCTTTTACTTGTACTAAAACATGAGGATTATTGTAATCATGAATAATTAATATAAAATTGCGATAAACGAAACGATACTTCTGTTACTTCTTATATTCTCATTTTGTTCCTTTGCAGTGCAATTTGTGGTTATTTTATACTTTTCACACACACTGTTGCTGCAGCTATATAGTGCATCTTTTATAAATCTAGCCATATTCATAAAATGTGAAGTCTCTTCGTTTAACTTATAATTTATCTCTAGATTACATGTTAAGTGAAATGGCATTAATTTTTCTATGAAGACATAATCACTTACCTGAGTTACTTCAGGTGTTATCCAAATAGCCAAAACCTTTCAAATATTTAATTCGTTTACTCTTCTCATAGGGGACTGCTACTATTACTTTCATAAATAACAGTAGCAGAAGTACCCCCATTTAGATACACTTAAAATATAATAAGATTTAAGGAAGTACTGATAAAAAAGATTCCTGTTAAATAAAGTTGTTCATTGATCTCATCGACAAGAAACAAGCAGTTATCATAAGTTATAAGAACTATAGTCCTTGGTTTAAAGCTAAGGATGTTCGTGAAATGTTGGAATCCCTCAATCTTTAAAAAGAAATTCGTGACCAAGACATACAAAAATACACAGTGACAGAGGGGTGAACGATTCGTTTACTTCTTCAAATATGCAACCAAACAAAGTATTTATTAATGACCAGGTCTCTATTCTATAATTTTGTAATAAAACATGAGATTTGGTAGCTGAAGAAGTTTTACCATAATTTCGGAAACATGGAGAATACAAAATGAAAGAGAGAGTAACTCAGTGGGAAATTTTAAACAAAATAAGAGATGAAAGTATACATGGCTTCAGAGATGTCATTCATTATGCAGTTTGAATAATATGTGAAAGAAACAGAGAAATAGCTAGATTTTTATCACATGTTGTACCTGACACAACTGATTAAAATTTAAGACCGACTTTCCTCATTTTAAGATTATTTGATTATAGCTCTGAATATAATTATTAAGTGATTAGGGTACAAAGAAGAAGACGATAAAAGCAAAAAAGCAATGGCAATGTCTCGAAGAAATATTAAGGTTTAATTATGATCCCAGTTCAATAAACATGTACCAGAGAATGGGAGGAAGTTTATGCACGTTTTTGCTATAGTAGTTAATATTTGCAATGATTACACACTAGAAGAAGTGATTAATGATATAATTAGTGTTCATCAGATTGATATAGTATGTATACGAATTTTGAGCACTATGTTCTTTTCATAACACTTCTACACATTGGACAAGAAGAATGATCTGTTATACATTTATCAACTCTTTCTCTAAGGAACATATTAGTACATTTATATTTTAAAAATTGATGTTTTTGATCGATTAAACATATACAGCAGTCACAACCTTCAGGCTGTTCCATTATTTCATGAGATGTCATTATTCTTTAAATGAAAGGTGCTGCAAATTTTGAAATCTCAAAATTGTATCCCAATCTACTTTATACTTAAATTCTGTCATAAAGTCTTCAGGCAACACTTAATCACACAATGTATCCTATCAATTTAATTTGCTATGAAATCCTCTCATAAGACCTTGAGAAAAATTTAGTGTCACTGATATAATATTCCAGTTCATTCTATACGGAAAAAGAATTGTTTTATGAAATGTTCTGAAAATTTTTGTTGTACAGATATAGCCAATTTACTTTATCTTGAAACTCCTCTTTTAAATCTGGAGGTAATTTTTGATATGTGGTTATATCACTCAAGTTAACTTTATCTTGAGTTTGTCTTACAAAGTTTTCAGATGTTTCAGGGTGTCTTGTATATTTGAAATCTACTTCATATGAAATTCTCTTATAAAATTGTCAGTTAGTTTACAGCATCCTTATATTAAATGTTCCTAAAAAATTACTTAATGGATAATTTCTCAATATAAAGTGAAAAAAGGTGTCTCTGTGTGCTTCATTTCTTAAATCAAATTGATATAAATACCTTAAATTTGAGTTTTCACACGTAAGTTAATCCTTTTAATAATTTGTTGTTCTTCAGCTTTTAGTTTCTTCATCTCATTGTTGTTGCTGCTATTGCTGTTGATTATACTATTAAAGAATTAATTATTGTTTCCTTATTCTAGAATATCCTGTAATTCTTTATTACTTAGGTTTATCTTAGTATTTTTACACTTTAAGTCATTACTTCTTTGTTGAAGTTGTTGTAGCCATTCTTTGTAAGATCAACAAGTTGCTCTCATCCCATTTTAGAATATTCTTATATCAGAGCTCTTTTTAATTTAGAGCTCATCTTTCACCATTTATTAGATTTATATTTAATAAGAAAATTTGAAAAACTGTACATAATCTGGAGCTATTGGCTGACATTTATCCAAATACTAAAAAAATCTAATTTCAGCCATTAAATAATGACAGTCTTGAATACACAGAAATATAATATAGTAGCTCATCAGTGTTATGCTATACATTCAAAATATTTTTTTCCTGTTAAATATTATTTCCCTGTAAATGGCATCAATTTAAAGGAGCATCTATCTAATTGAATTACAGTTCAATCAAAACCTTTTAATATCTTCAGAATAACAACTACCAACAAAATGTAGGTTCTTGTTGTAAAGATGGTTGGTTTCCATTGTTCAAACAGAAAGATGTAATGGTAATTAATGATAGTTTAGCACTTTTCTGAGTATATATTTTCATCACAATGATAACATACAGATAGAAAATGTTAAAGTGATAATTTTCTCATTCATAATTAACTGATTTATGTACAAGCAAGTGCTTGTAGAACAAATAACAGGAATTCAACCTAAGGTCATTGTACCAAATGAAAATATTGAATTCACAAGTGCTCATATGTTTGCTGTTCCACTAGTATTTGATGTTGAATTTGAAAATAATTACTATTTTATTACATGCAAAAGAATAAAACTAGAAACACGATTGTATGTACTTGAAGACATACACCCAAGTTGTGAGAAAATAATGAAAATATAATATGATCAGAACTCAGTTAACTCGTAGAATAAAATGAAACAAAAACTGCATTATAATGTTTATGTTTACAGAAATTACTTTTCATTAGTTACTGGATACAAAGAGGTGTAAGAAATTTTTTCTGAAAATTTTTTATTTTATTTGACCAACTGTTATGGTATTTATCAAAACCCAAACATCTGACTTACAGTTTATCAATGTCCTTCCTCAAAAGTTTCTCAACAAGATATACATCATGATATTTTGTGTTTTATAGTTCTTGCTCATAAGAATTTTTTCTCTTGTTTTCCATCTGGTGCCTTCAGCTTGCATGTGATTGGCTTAAAAGAATAATTCTTCCAACTGGCTCTTTATTATTTTTCAAAAATTGCTTTAAGTTCACGAATTCTAACTTTATCTTCTATTTTAAATTTTTGGTTTATATTAGATACAATAGCAGTTGACTTATAATAATGACATTAACATCTATTAGCTTCATTTTTATTGTTGAATGTTTTGTATTAGGTATTCATCAACTAGTTTTAAAGCTAGGTCACCCCACTTGTAATTTCCTTGAACAGTAAATCTTTTCCACATTTTTTCTTTTACTTTTCTATTAAAGCTTTAAAAAATTGATGCTTTTAAATCAGTAATATTTGAATACTGATTAACATTTCTTTCAAGAGTTCTTGAAATTATTTGTTGTAGACTTCTTTAGCATTATCTTTCTGTAGATTGCTTCCCGTTCTCTCTCAAAATATTTATTCATCAGCTATATTTTCACTTATAATATCTTCAACAGAAATGGTAGGAGCAAATTTTGACAGCAAAATATCAAGAACAGTTAATAAATACTTATATCCTTTTTATTTTTGAAATTCCTTTAAGATTATGAAACTATTTCTACTAGATCAGCTTGCCATAAAATATCTATACCACAACAAATGACATTTCTTCTTTTAAATTTTTTTACATTAGTTCATGTAATTCGTTCATAATTTCCTTGAAAACATTTATAATTTTCAGATTGCCTGCTTCATTTGCAAAGTTACCTGTTTTTAGATTTACATACTGTGCAAAGAGCTTCAATTCTCTGTCTTTAATTGTTAGTGCACATCAAGCACCAAATATGATCATCCATTTATATACATTAAAAACTTATTAATCATTATTAGAATCTATCATTTTCATTTGATTATAAAATAATTCACCATGCAGGGTTATTCACAGATACAGTTCTCTTGATTTTTATATCATACCGAAATTTGTCATTTAATATTTCATTACCAGTAACAAAGTCAAAGTTCAGTTTATGTTTAGCAAACATTTTATTTTGAAGTTAGCTGAATTTGTTTACGTGTGGAGGTAAATTGTACTTTGACAAATAATCTGCAAAAACCTTTTCTACTTCCTTTTTCCCACAGATATTGTTTTCTAATTGTGTTGTAGTGCTATGCTTATCTCTGTAACTCAATTTTTCTCATCGAAATGTGTTATGGTAACGTAGTTAGTCCATTGTGCTAAAATTCGAAGTACTCAGATGTGGTAACAAGATTGTGTATAGCGGCTGAGTGCAAACCTTAATTATTGAAGTCATTTTCTAAGTACTGTTTAGTAACAGTGTCATTATGAATTGCAGACTCTTTTATATCTACAAATGTTCTATCTTTAAAATCAATACATGCTTTAGTTACTTTAAAAATGTATCATAATTCTTTTTAAAATTTCTTAAATATATTTGGTTACACATTTCCAGTTTTAACATTGATTATTTTCTAAATTGACAATTCTTTTTTTACACTACTTTGTCCAATTATTTCCTTAACGTTATGTTTATTAGCTTGAAAATATTATTGGATTTGTAATTATCTGGGACCAGCTTGAACACAAATACACACAAGTAACCTCAAATGACTTCATAAAAATTTTGTATTCTCTCAAAACTGTAGTATATTTCTCTATTCCCCAAATACTCAACTGTTTGTTTTGGTATATTGACACCAAATAAATGAAAAATAATTTTATTTTTAACTGTTAGCAGGTTTATTATGTCAAAATTGTTTAATGGAACAGGATACAAATTAATTCCATCTTGGACTTCAGTTTTTGGAACCTAAACACTTTTTTACATTGTTTGATTATTCCTTTAGTGTTCTTCAAACTCGTTACCCCCTTTCTTTTTATTTATAATAGCATTTGCTACAGCAACAGCTCCACCAGCTAAAGAACCACCGCAAACTAAATGTGATAATACTGCCACAAGTAATGGGAGAAATCCTCATTCACATCACTTGAATCCAGACCCTCACTTCCCTTTTACTAATATTAAATAATTTTTTTTCACAACAGGTATAACTAACCTTATAAGTAAGACTCCACCAGTTTTCTTGTCTCTCTTTCTTTGTTGTGCAGCAGTTAAAAAATTGTCAGTGATATTATTCATTTCACAGGATAAAATTTTATTAGGGAGAAATATTATTCAGTCTCCTGTCATTTTCATCGAGTTCAACACAATACATAACTTTCTTTTTCTATACGTTATTCTTGTAATTACTGTTGCTATAACTTTTGCATCAAGTGGTTCATTTTTAACACACATTCTTTCTTTCACTGCAAATGAAAATATGTATTTGCTTCACACTTCTTTTATAAATCGTTCTGATCTCTATAGGCATAGTCTTGTTGTTCACACGCTTCATCATATAAAGGATGAGCCAGACAATAAGGGATTTTACTTTTTTACATGTTCAACTGTGGTCTAGGGCGCCGGCACGGTAGCTCAGCGTGTTCGGTCAGAGGGTTGGCTGCGCTCTGTAATAAAAAAAACTGAGTGAAGGGATTAATAACGAGCTTCGACGATTTCATGTGTTGTCCGCTACGACGAAATACAACGAACCACGACGAACAAAATGAAGAAAGATGGATAGAGCAAAAAAAGGGGTAACGTCTTTGATTCATAATCAAAAACGTATTCGGTCCCGGGTTCGATCCCCACCACTGCCTAAATTTTGATAAATTATCAGCATTGGCGGCGGCCAAAGACTTCCAGCATAAGAAGTCAGCCTCATTCTGCGTTGTCAAAGAGCGCAGAGTAGCGGATAGAGTTTCAAAGCACTATCTTGTCCTAGGGGTGGAAAATTGCCCCTAAAGGTGGAAGAATCAATAATGAGAAACGAAATGAGGATGCAGAAGGCAATACAAACCACTGCATTAAAGACACGTAACATGTATCCACTGGACATGTGGCCTGTAGTTGAAGAAGTGTCATGATGATCTCTCCATTGGCAAAAGATTCCGGAATAGTCCCCCATTCGGATCTCTGAGAGGGGACTGCCAAGGAGGAGGTTACCATGAGAAAAAGATTGAATAATCAATGAAAGGATAACGTTCTACGAGTCGGAGCATGGAATGTCAGAAGCTTGAACGTGGTAGGGAAACTAGAAAATCTGAAAAGGGAAATGCATCGGCTCAATCTAGATATAGTAGGGGTCAGTGAAGTAAAGTGGAAGGAAGTCAAGGATTTCCGGTCAGATGAGTATCGGGTAATATCAACAGCAGCAGAAAATGGTATAACAGGTGTAGGATTCGTTATGAATAGGAAGGTAGGGCAGAGGGTGTGTTACTGTGAACAGTTCAGTGACCGGGTGGTTCTAATCAGAACCGACAGCAGACCAACACCGACAACGATAGTTCTGGTATACATGCCGACGTAACAAGCTGAAGATGAACAGATAGAGAAAGTATATGAGGATATTGAAAGGGTAATGCAGTATGTAAAGGGGGACGAATATCTAATAGTCATGGGCGACTAAAATGCAGTTGTAGGGGAAGGAGTAGAAGAAAAGGTTACAGGAGAATATGGGCTTGGGACAAGGAATGAAAGAGGAGAAAGACTAATTGAATTCTGGAACAAGTTTCAGCTAGCAATAGCGAATACCCTGTTCAAGAATAACAAGAGGAGGAGGTATACTTGGAAAAGGACGGGAGATACGGGAAGATTTCAATTAGATTACATCATGATCGGACAGAGATTCCGAAATCAGATACTGGATTGTAAGGCGTACCCAGGAGCAGATATAGACGCAGATCACAATATAGTAGTGATGAAGAGTAGGCTGAAGTTCAAGACATTAGTCAGGAAGAATCAATACGCAAAGAAGTGGGATACGGAAGTTCTAAGGAATGACAAGATACGTTTCAAGTTCTCTAACTCTATAGATACAGCAATAAGGAATAGCACAGTAGGCAGTACAGTTGAAGAGAAATGGACATCTCTAAAAAGGACCATCACAGAAGTTGGGAAGGAAAACATAGGTACAAAGAAGGTAGCTGCGAAGAAACCATGGGTAACAGAAGAAATACTTTAGTTGATTGAGGAAAGGAGGAAGTACAAACATGTTCCGGGAAAATCAGGAATACAGAAATACAAGTCGCTGAGGAATGAAAGAAATAGGAAGTTCAGGGAAGCTAAGACGAAATGGCTGTAGGAAAAATGTGAAGACATCGAAAAAGATATGATTGTAGGAAGCACAGACTCAGCATACAGGAAAGTCAAAACAACCTTTGGTGACATTAAAAGCAACGGTGGTAACATTAAGGGTGCAACGGGAATTCCACTGTTAAATGTAGAGGAGAGAGCAGATAGGTGGAAAGAATACATTGAAAGCCTCTATGAGGGTGAAGATTTGTGTGATATGATAGAAGAAGAAACAGGAGTCGATTTAGAAGAGATAGGGGATCCAGTATTAGAATCCGAATTTAAAAGAGCTTTGGAGGACTTACGGTCAAATAAGGCAGAAGGGATAGATAACATTCCATCATAATTTCTAAAATCATTAGGGGAAGTGGCAACAAAACGACTATTCACGTTGGTGTGTAGAATATGTGAGCCTGGCGACATACCATCTGACTTTCGGAAAAGCATCATCCACACAATTCCGAAGACGGCAAGAGCTGACAAGTGCGAGAATTATCGCACAATCAGCTTAACAGCTCATGCATTGAAGCTGCTTACAAGAATAATATACAGAAGAATGGGGTCAACTATAATTTACCCATACAACTATACAACATTTCTTTATATTCTTGCACATTCGACCTTGGGATACTTTCTACAATTATGATTAGGATCAAAGTTTTCATTCATCTGTCATAAAGTTAAATGTATCCCCCATGAGCCTCACGCCCAACATGCGGACAGTGGTGAAATTCGTCCTATATTATCTCGAGTAGTTACTGATTTCCTACGCTTACTGCTATGCTGCGACGCAGTTCACCGAAACTCGAAAGGGGAAACGCATAGACAGCCTTTCACAAATGTGAATCCCGCCCTCCCCCCCAAAAAAGTCTCATATTAGGAGTCCTTGGAGAAATCCTTGCGCTCTCTAAGGCACATCCATCGTTTAAATGTTCTTACAAGCAATTGCCAGTGTATTGTAGCTACCTCCTGTGGAGAAACGAAATTTTCTCTATTTTCTTGCATTTGTAGAAAAACCCAGATCTACGACATATTCAGGTACGTGATTTCTATAAGCATATTCTCCACAAAATGTTTTCTCAATACTCTTACGCTCTTGCGGTTCATTTTCGCACTTGCATGGATGTCAACGTCATCAAGAAGATGAAACGTGGAAGGAATAGTTATCTTACATTTCCGCGACGCGAATGACTTCACTAAACTCTATACATTCTTGGTCATCTTCATCGTGAAGGTCTTCTAACAGTTACGTGGTTGAAAACAAAACTAACGCGAGAGAGACATATGAGGGGCTTCCAATAGGTACGGAAAAACTTTTTTTTCTCGGCCTCGGAAGGGTATTATACTACTCTCAGGAAAATTAAGAAAATACTTCAGCGTATTCGTCGATAGAAAAACGGAAACGAACTTCTCCTTCACCACATTTTTCTGTATGTCTGTACCACTACAGCCGGATCTCGCACCTTCCTGCTTCCATAATTTTGGCCCGATGGATGATGCACTCCGCGTAGAGCAGTACGTGGTTGACAGGGAGTTATACATACAGTAAGACGTTGGGTCCGACGTCGACCAGTGGAGTGGTATCATAAGCGTATCACCGGCATACCGCCGTAAGGCCGTCGCATTGAATGGAGATTATGTTGAAAAATAGAGCTTTGTTGCCAAAAGAGTATGATGTAATGGAGTCCTGAATAAAATTAAACGTGCTTTCAGAAAGACAATGTGTTGCCCTACTTATTTTTCGCTCTCGTGTTAGCAATTTTGCCAACGCTCTGCTAGTAGGGCAAGTGGACTTCTATGGACTGCAGAAAAAAGTCTAGGAAGAGTACACGGTGATGATCTGTAGATTTCCGCTACTTAAACAACCAGTGTCTTGAAATTACTGGTGGAACTGTCGAATGCTTTCAGCTGTACGAGATGTAGTATCGTACTTTCGACGAAAATTATGTTGCACAACTAAAACTGTAGAAACGGAGACCTGAAAATGGCTTTTATTTGTTGAGGTAATGGGCTATATTCTGTCGGTACGTCTCGAACTGATTACAATTGAAGAAACATCGCTAGGAGGAGTTACTCATTTGTATCTACTACCGTATGAAAATAACTACAGTTTTGCTTGACTATTGTCCCATAGAGTATTTCGGCAACGTAGGGTGCCATTCGTGTCAAATGTCTTCGCATAATGGGATCTAAATCTTGAAGGTGCTTCTTTCTGTCCCTGTTCTGGTTGCTAGCATTTTCTGTATCCCGCGGCGCTCTTGTACGGGGTATTCGTGAAGACACTTCTTTGCTGAAAGCAGACAATGAGTGAGTCAGGACAAAGGAAGCGTAGTAACGATTCTCACTCTTGTGTCTAACGGTAGATACCTTCTTGTGATGCCGGTGTTTAGTTGGCAGTTGATGTTCTATTATGTTTCGGGATTCATTTTTCATACGTGTTCTAGCTGCCTGCACCCCTAGAGGCGCAACGGAGAGAGTGGAGAGGAAGACAGAACTGCGCCAGGGGACTGAATATTCTGTATGCGAGAAGGGACACTCCTTGCCTCTGTTTAAACACAGTTGATTCCTTTTAGATGAGTTCTCAGAATCCAGAACACTGCTGCATCTGAGCAAACATGCTCTGAGCACTATGGGACTCAACATCTATGGTCATCAGTCCATTAGAACTTAGAACTACTTAAACCTAACTAACCTAAGGATCACACAACACCCAGCCATCACGAATTAGAGAAAATCCCTGATCGCGCCGGAAATCGAACCCGGGAACCCGGGCGTGGGAAGCGAGAACGCTGCCGCACGATCACGAGATGCGGGCTGCAAACATGACACAATTCTCTATTGAAAATACATTGTCATCAAGCTTGAGATCATCTACTGTGTGATTTAAATACAAGTTGAATGATAGCGTTATTACTCTGGGTCCCAGCCTTAAGCAAGTCTTTCATATGTGTAGCGTGAAACCTTTTCAGCTATTGTTTTCTGTCCCTTTCGCTTATTCTCATTTTTCTCTTGGTTACATACTCCTTATCTAATCTTACGCAGACGAACGGTTTCTTGATGTAAAGGATCTACCATATACTCAAGAAGCAAAACGTTTTTGGCTTCAAAACATCAAAATTGGTACAGGTTACACGTTTCCTAATCTAAAGGAAGCTCGTGGCTACTGTATGGTGGGTGACGTTACAGGCTCTAAAAGCCTTGTCTTATGTTGTTTCCAATTGAAAGCAATGGCCTTTCTGGGAGAAAAGAAATGGTTATTTACCTATAGTAATGGAAATCACTATAAAGGCAGAGTTTCTACGAAAGTAATAGTACATTGTCTAAAGCATACATGTGTAGAATTTACTATAGAAGTAGTAGACACATATAAGACGTGACGGAATTACATAGTTTCTTTCATAGCACGCCTAACACAGTAAGGTATTTGCATTTCCTGACTGGGAATTGACACAAAGGCACTCACTATCCTGTCGTGTTTCTACTTTGTTAGTATTTTCACTAACCTCTGTTCGTTCTAAATACCTTAAAATTCTTTTTGGCACCGATTTTGTTAGGGTTTGCAGTTTTTGCAGTGAAATTGTACTCTAAGCTCTAAGCTTCTCGTATCGTTTTTTTCAGTTCACATATGCCTTCAAGTTGCTTTCCAGTGTGATAAACACTTTTTTAAAGTGTCCCCCGGAGTTTCTTTTTCCACGGGGTTTGAAATCGGGCTACCTGTAGGCCAGGAAAACACATCGATACCTCTGTCTTAAAACCACTTTTTATTTGTAGCAGAAACATTCACAAACGCATCATCTTGCTGAAACGGCAGACTTTCGTCTCATCGGTCCTTACACATCCAAATCAGTTCCATCCCAAGCATCTCAGTGTACATGATAGAGATCATTCTAGTGTTCAGCCAGGCAATACGTGATTTGCCTTTAGCGAAGAAGGCTGCCCAAGTCATAACATTTTCGCCGTCTAAATTTCTGCTTGTTCTTACCTGCCGCTCTGTTCTCAGATCATTCCAATAATGGTGAAACGCATGTGGTCCATCTAAATCTAACTTTTTCTCGCCACTGAAGACTACTTTATCCTATTCTGAAGTCCACGACGTATGTTTCTCAACACACTCCAGTCAAGCCTGTTTACGTTTGGGTGTTAGAGCGGATGTCTGTAGCTATATCTTGAACGCAAGATGTTTCTCATGTAACAAAATTCGTCGAATTTCTGTGGCAGCTACTGGCAACTGTAAATCAGCAACAAGTTGAGGAGAATTCCTGTTTCTGCCCCTTGATTTGCACAGAAGTAACAGTTGAGATGCATCAGATAATTTTTTACTTTGCCCATAATTTCTTTTCTGTGCATATCGTGTGCCGAATCTAATGAAATTAATCGCTGTACTTGAAAGGTTAACTTCTTGGCGATTTAACAATTAAGGAATCCCATTTCCTTGGAAGGACCGATTTTTGCTTCTTCATGATACAATTACTGTTTTCCGCGTGTCATTATCACAATTATGGTTAATGTATCCAACACGCACTTCGCTCATGGTGTCTGTTTCCTATCTGCAGTAAAGGAACGTACGCACACACTTACACCCGACAGAGCACAATGCCTTTATACCGAGTGCCAGCGGCTACCACGTGAATCGCAGATATCTTATGTGCGGTGTTTCTAACATCAAATACGATTCACTTGTAAATAATAGATTTCAGCTATCAGGCCTCCTTTTTAAACTTTATTGCCAGCTCTAGATTTAAGCTAGAAACTAGCTATTCTCAGTGCTAAGAATACAAAAGGTATATAGTTGGACGATGTCATAAAAAATTTGCAATTAATGGCTTAACTCAAATGGATTGTATATTACATAGCATTATCATTTTTTTATCAATACATGCAATGCCTTTTGGTCGGGCTTCATCCACAGTTCATTGAATACTAATGTTTGCGGAAGGCGGGCTGTATGGAGAGCACATCCGTTGGTTACATGGTGCCATCTATGTGAACTACTTATAAACCTCAAAGGAAGTAAACCACTTGAAATTTAATTACATAAAATGAAAAATAAGAAAAATTATTACATTGTCGTCCGAATTATTTCATATTTATCATCAACTAATGAAATTTCAATGTTCACTTCCTGTGAGTCCGTCATTATTATTAAAAGATTTAAATTACGTCAGGTGGGTAAAACATTTTTAAATTTTTTAAAAGCTTTTTTTTTAATTTACAAAACTCTGGAAGACATGTGCTGTAAACACCTATTAGTTGACATGGCTTAAACAAATTAATTTTTATATTATATCTCCCTTTATTAAAACATAATAAGTATATTGTTCATCACAATGACTAAATAGTTTATAGACGGCACCAAACATCAGTCAGATGCATGGTTATTACAATTTGGCTATTCCGCTATGGATATAGAGGGTGCTAAACTCTTTCTCCCTTAAATTCGGTTTTCCTTGCAAATGCAAACCAACCAATATATTGAATTGCTGTTAATACTTCTGTTTATGCATCTGACCTAACATATCATGGAAGAAGTTCTGTTGGTTCTGAATTATACTCATCGTACTCGTGTAGTACAACGCAAATGGTTGATACATATTGGCAAGAGGGCAGGTGTTACCTCGTTCCCCCTGAGTCAAACCCTATACCGGTTTACTAGCAACAGATCCTCGAACTACTCCCGGAACCGGGCATTTCTCATAGCAACCTGATGATTAATCAGGCTGATGCAGGTATTTTTTGTGATGGCAGAAGATCTCAAGTTTTTCCAGGAGGTCGAGAAACCCACCCTTCTCACATTTATGCATCAACTTCATTTTGGATGTTAAAGTCGGCATCTTATGTTTTGTTGTAACCAAATGTGTTGCCGTACTCGATTTTTCGGTGGTATCTTTTCTTCCCAATGATACGTGTTCCTCAAACCTGGTTTTCAGCTTCCTTTCTGTTTGGCCAACATAACAGGCCTTACAGTCTGGACTATCAATTTCATAAATTCCAGATGCATGAAATGTGTTTTTTGCGTCCACAGAGTGTTGCAAGATACATCCTAAGATATTCTGGTACGAAAAGACACAGTCATATCGTATTTTCTGTGCATAGTTGCAATCCTAGTGCACATTTTTCCGTAGTAAGGTAAGCTGAAAAACTTATTATGTACCTTAGAAGCTGTGTTATTATTGTAAAGCGTCATACTATTTTTGTATTTATTAGGACGACTGATAGCTGAAATCTATTATTTAGAAGTCAATATAACAGTGACTGCGGGCAAGAGCCTTCCGAATCGAAGGTAACGTGATGAAGAAATACGATTCAATTTGACTGCATATGTCGGTATACTGGCTCTCATACTATTGCATATACACTGTGCACAACTATTCCAAGCGACCATGTTAATTTTGCCACGCATGTCCATGTCTTTATACTGACTTCCACTACTGTAGCTGCGCACAAGATGTGGGCATTGTGTAACTGGAGAGTTATTGTGCAGGATATCCGGCGATTTGGCAGAAGTTGTATGTTTTTAACATGAGCAATTCTTAGCCACGTTTGCAGATTAAGCTGTTATCCTCAGACGTGAGCATTTTTTATTGCATAATGCTATAACATTATCGGATATTAAGATCGGGCATGGGTCAAAGGTGTCGAATATCTGCTATAACCAGTACACAATCTGCTTGTGTGGTCGCAGTCCCAATAGAAAACAGAGAACAAAATCTAGAAAATATATCCTCTCAGACCATAACGTACTTGTTTCCAGATCATGACCCCGGAAGTTGATCGACAGTCGATTCAAAATTTTGCCAACTGTTTTCCCACTGGCTTTGAGGCAACATCCCTCATTTTATACGCGGAAGGCTTACTTACAGGACTCGTCTTACAAGCCCGCAGCAGATTCCTGAAACTGACGTTCATTTCCTTCCAAATAAACTATTCCCTGATTTAGATGAGTGCCTTATACACCCTCAAACGTCCTCCCACTGGCGACCGATGACAGTACGAAAAAGCATTTAAGCTATTTCTGAAGGAACCCCAATCCTAGGGAAGTGTCGGCTTGTAGTTTCTAAGGCTTCACAGTCTTCCTTTTGCTGAAAAATCACATAATATTAGACTTACTCCGTGTGGGTTACCTACTTGTTCAGCAGCACCCATTACACCATCTTCTGAATCTTCTTGAAACACCTGCGGCAAAATTATCAGCACCTCTTTCATGTTCAGTTTGGAATGCCGACTTTCGGGTTTCCCACCTAGTTATTCTGCCTGTGCATCTAGGTGGCACTAGCACCACCAACGTAGATCATGACCGTCAGTCTCCAGCTGAAATAATTTGTGCTCCAGATAGACCCCGAATTTCTCTCATGCGAACGAAACTGTCAAAACCTCGAGCTCACTGAGAACTGCTTTCCACATGTGGACAATCCATTCCGTACCTATCGAAACTGTCCGTGTTTCCTTTCGGAAGCACAGCCGCTACCGCCATGAAAACATCGGTTTGCGCAGTAAATTATATTTCGAAGTTTGAGATAGCTAATAGGGATGTGGTGGCTACAGCGTTCTTCAGGCCTCCAAACGCCGCCTGATGTGATAAACGGCAGCCAGACTTAAACGGTTCCTCGTTCAGTGGCATGGCCATGTGTACAAAATTTGGAGCAAATATTTTGGAGAAATTTATCATGCTCAGAAACCTAGCTATCTTCTATGCATTCCTAGATAAACGGCATTTTCCAATCACCTTAGTGCACTCTGGACCAACTGCACTTCTCCCAGAGACACAATATCCTAAGAATGATATTTCCAGGAAGCTAAGCTTTACGTTAGATGGCTTAAACTTGCCTTCCTAAGGCACACGAATACTTCACTTATATGGTCTATACGCTTCTCCCATCTTTTACTGAAAATCAATACATAGTTTAGGTACGATGTAGAAACTTAAGGGGATGTCTTCCAGAATGGGTTACGTTTTTAAAATTCTCTTCCACCTCGCACTATTACTGATCTATAAAGATGAAGTAGCTCAAATTTTGTAAAAGCTATCAATGATATTACTCAAATAATTTGTGAGAAAACAGGTAGATATCTATTATACCCTGATGCTGACAAAAATATTTATAAAGGGCCAAAAAGCAGATCAATGTTCAACTGCCGTACCATTTCCTTTGGGGCCACTGACGGCACAGCTTTGAAAAACAGTCAATCTAGAGAAGACATTCAGAAAAGTATATTGTGCCCCCAATTTTCTCTTGTTATGCCAATCTCAGAAAATATACTAACATTATTTTACTACGAGAAATATATTTAAAAATTTGATCAATAGTGACACACAAAATCATCATATTTTAGAACTTTCAGAAAATATTAGCAAAGGAGGTAGAGAAGGTCATTATAATTATATGTGTCAATATTGGTGAATTTAAGTTGAGTCATTTAGGAAAGAAGTGTACCTAAATGATAAAAGTTCAGTTTCTGGTAAATTGCAAAAGAAGATTTACGAACTTATTAGCTTATCACTATGCATTTATAAACATTCTAGCTGCATTGGTCATGTATTGTCTATCCTCCATACTCTTCATTTATGACTTAGATATCTTCGTCTCTGCAAGCTGGCACTGTCATACTGCTAAACTGCAATATTGAGTCATATACCCCGTAATATTTGTAGCCATTTGGTTTGTATTTTGCTTATTGGAAGTCCTAATATGGACGATGCGGTTGAATGCTTGATATTAAGTGTATATTCCAGCTCAGGCAGCATCATGGGCTGGTAAAATCTGCAACGTTGGTTCAAACGGCTCTGAGCACTATGGGACTTAACATCTGTGGTCATCAGTCCCCTAGAACTTAGAACTATTAAACCTAACTAACCTAAGGACATCACACACATCCATGCCCCAGGCAGGATTCGAACCTGCGACCGTAGCAGTCACGCGGTTCCGGAGTGAGCGCCTTAACCGCGAGACCACCGTGGCCGGCTCTGCAACGTCATTTGCATTTCTTTTATAACACGACGACTTCCACATCTACGACTACATATCTGCACATTATAGAGAATAGCCTCATATTAATATATGTTGTGGCATTTGTTTAGAATTTACAGAACTGGAGTGTGGTCGTACAGTCTTGCGTTAGGAGCTAGGCTTGCAAGACTTTATGACCACACTCGCAGCTCTTTTTGTCCGGAAGGCGTAAGATATCGAATGTTCGTAGCGATTTAGTTTATATTACTACATCCATCTATTTTAAAGAGCTAAAGAGACAGTTTAGATGCAGCAATATTTAATTTGTGCTTGCAGAGTGTGAGGTATTTCACAATGTCATGTAAGTCGTTTTTCGGATATATTGACTAGGATATTGTCGTTGGAAATGTGACGTCTCTCACTACTATTGTCTTGGGTTATTTACTTATAATCAGTAGGTCTAGATGTATTTTTCTGCAGTTGTAAGCCAGGACAGGGTAGTTTGACGACATAGAATTTTGAGGCCTAACTTCTAAACTGTCAGCTGTATGAAGCATTGAAATCTATTATTGGGTTACATACCGTAGAGTTTAGGGATGACTCTCAAGGATCTGACAAAGATTAGGCTACACCAAGTGTTCGAGTACTGTCAGTGACACTATAAAAAGAGCATTCAAATAGGAGAACAGTACTTTGGAAAAACTCATGTGAACTTTGAAATGGAGAAATAAACATCTGTGAAAAAAAAATTAGTCTCAATCTTTCTTGATCAACCACTGTAGTTCACCATTGTAATGTATTGTATCTGATAGAATTGGGGACCTAGAGACCATGGAGAGTCTTCGTCCCCGCCGTAGCCCTCAGTGGTTCACAGCCCAACAACAGGCTACTGCAGTCCACTCACCCCACCGCCGCCCCACACCGAACCCAGGGTTATTGTGCCATTGGAGCCCTCCGGGAACGTCTCACACCAGGCTAGCGTAATTCCAATATTTGCTCGGTACAGTAATTCTGGTGTAAGCGTACGTGGAGGAAGTGTTTGTGCATCAACCGCCGACACAGTGTAACTGAAGCGGAATAAGTGGAACCAGCCCGCATTCGCCGAGGCAGGTGGCAAACCGCCTTAGAAACCATCCACAGACTGGCCGGCACACTGGACCTCGACACTCCGCCGGGCGGATTCGTGCTGGGGACCTGCACGCCTTCCCGCCCGGAAAGCTGTGCGTTAGATCGCACAGACAACCGGGCGAGCCATAGTTCACCATTGTTGCTGTTGTTGTTGTGGTCTTCAGTCCTGAGACTGGTTTGATGCAGCTCCCCATGCTACTCTATCCTGTGCAAGCTTCTTCATCTCCCAGTACCTACTTCAGCCTACATCCTTCTGAATCTGCTTAGTGTAGTCATCTCTTGGCCTCCTTCTACGATTTTTACCCTCCACGCTGCGCTTAAATACTAAACTGGTGATCCCTCGATGTCTCAGAACATGTCCAACCAACCGGTCCCTTCTTCTAGTCAAGTTGTGCCACAAGCTCCTCTTCACCCCAATTCTATTCAATACCTCCTCATTAGTTATGTGATCTACCCATCTAATCTTGAGCATTCTTCTGTAGCGCCACATTTCGAAAGTTTCTAATATCTTCTTGTCTAAACTATTTATCGTCCACGTTTCACTTCCACCCATGGCTACACTCCATACAAATACTTTCAGAAACGACTTCCTGACATTGAAATCTATACGCGATGTTAACAAATTTTTCTTCTTCAGAAACGCTTTCCTTGCCATTGCCAGTCTACATTTTATATCCATCGATCATCATCAGTTATTTTGCTCCACAAATAGCAAAACTCCTTTACTACTTTAAGTGTCTCATTTCCTAATCTAATTCCCTCTGTATCACCCGACTTCATTCGATTACATTCCATTATTCTCGTTTTGCTTTTGTTGATGTTCATCTTATACCCTCCTTTCAAGACACTGTCCATTCCGTTCAACTGCTCTTCCAAGTCCTTTGCTGTCTCTGACAGAATTACAATGTCATTGGCGAACCTCAAAGTTTTTATTTCTTCCCCATGTATTTTAATACCTACTCCGAATTTTTCTTTTGTTTCCTTCACTGCTTGCTCAATATACAGATTTAATAGCATCGGGGAGAGGCTACCACCCTGTCTCACTTCCTTCCCAACCACTGCTTCCCTTTCATACCGCTCGACTCTTATAACTGCCATCTGCGTTCTGTAAAAATTGTAAATAGCCTTTCACTGCCTGTATTTTACCCCTGCCACCTCAAGAATTTGAAAGAGAGTATTCCGATCAACACTGTCAAAAACTTTCTACAAATACTAGAAACGTAGGTTATCCTTTCCTTAATCTTTCTTCTAAGATAAGTCGTGGAGTCAGTATTGCCTCACGTGCTCCAATATTTCTACTGAATCCAAACCGATCTTCCCCGATGTCGGCTTCTATCACTGTTCCATTCGTCTGTAAAGAATTCGCGTTAGTATTTTGCAGCTGTGACTTATTAAACTGATAGTTCGTTAATTTTCACATCTGTCAACACCTACTTTCTTTGGGATTGGAATTATTATATTCTTCTTGAAGTCTGAGGATATATCGCTTGTCTAGTACGTGGCGATACCAGTTCGGGGATACTTTCTGGTATTATTCAATGCATAGGAAGTCAATCATATTATTCTCTACAGTGCAGCAGGCACTCAACCTTTGCTGTAGTTAAATGCTTTGACACTGGTTATTGCTTCATCATCGTTTTACTTGGTTCCGTGCTATTACTCATCGTCGCCAACTTCCCTGAAGTATAAGACTAAATGAATCTGATTACGTATTTCGAATGATGTTGCCTTGGTTTCTGAACATTAGGTCTGACTATACCTACATTGCTGCAGAATTGTTTTTTTGCCATAAAAGTCAATACGTTTTGCTAACTCAAGTATTATGGACATTTGCCAGTACCATAACATTATCTGTACTTGATCTAGCCTAAAATGCCATAATGGTGGGCGGCCATCTCTTCGTATTGCTGAAATCAAGTTCTATAGTCATAGTTACTCTGACGAATCGACGCTCGAATATAGAGTTGGGTCTAAGGCTTATAATACCCATAAGTAGATTCTCTCTAAATGCTAATTAATTATCAGGCGCTGATTAAAAAAAACTCGTCGTCATTTGCTGGTCTACGAGGCAATGTGTTGTGTCGCCTCACTTTTGTAGTGCCATCTTACTTACAGGCCGAAAAAACTGAACTGTATGAAATACAATCGTTGTGACTTCTGATCAGTTTGCGTTAGGACTTTCGAACTGCACGGTTGGCCCCAGGGAACTATGGGAATTAGTATGCGCATTATGGTTTGTTTAACGACGAATCCCACTTTCATTTCGATAATCAAATCTGGCGCATTAGGGGGACTGATAATCCGCTTTTCGCGATGGAAAAATTTCTTCATCCTCAACGGGTGACTGTGTGGTGCGCAATGTCCTGTTACGGAATAATCGGTGCGACATTCCTTGATGGGACGGTGACAACCGAACAATACGTGAAGGTTCATCCTGTAATATTATTGGGATTTCCGTCGTATGAAAGCTATGAGTACCCTTGGAAAGGCATTCACCTATCTAAATATTAAATGATCAACTTATGAGATGAGATCTATTCTTTGAAAGACATTTGTTTTACATAATGTACGTAACTGTAAAGATGCGCTTCTAGCGCGGACGCTAATACATCGATGTGCAGTAAAAAAAAAATTTTTTTAACAGAAGCTGAACTGAACGTTCCGCTTTGATCTAAATATAAGATGACTGTAACACCTTTTGTAGATCTTCAGATTTTATCGTACTTCCGCTTGTTATGTGAAAGCGTAAAGAAAGTCGTCTTTAAGCCAAAAAAGTGAGCGGTCTTGCCAGCGTGCAGACAACATTATTAATAAATAAAATTCGAGTAATTTATGTTCGATACTGTAAACCGGCAAGTTATTGTGATGAAGGTGTTAAACGGTGCAAGAATTGTCTTGAAGGAAGGAGAAAAGTAATGACTAATTTGCGACAAAAACGTGAACCAAGAAGCTAGTAGAGGACAGGCTGAAATCTGATCGCACCATACAGTTACAAAAGTACTTAGGTAAGTTACACTGTTTATAAATAAGCTCTAATTGCTTGTGAGAATTGTTTGAATATATTTAGTATATTTAGTGTATACCAGATTTCTTATTCTATTCTTTACCTTTATATTTTTTACCTCCATGTCTAATTATTTTTGTAACTATCAAACAGCCTTTGCTACAGCAGAGAATACTGCGGCATCCTGGTCGTAGACAGAAGGCCGCTCCTTTTCTTCTACACCACTCATAGCTACCCCATTTATTAATGATTTCATTTGCAAATGCAACTTTTTTATTGTTCATTGTTAAAGGTCCCTTAGGCGATTATAAATTTCATATTGATTACGTAAAGAAATCCGGGTTGTTGTTTTCCAAATAATAGAAGTCTTTGCGTAATCAAAAACTAGCCTCCTTCAGACAACGATCAGGAGCCGACCAGAAGACGGACGTCTTCGACCGCTTTCGTGTTTCCTGTGGCAAAGCTGTGCCAAACTGGGAACACGACATTCGTGTATGAGACACTAGGGTGAGTCACCTAACGCTACCGCTGGATATATTTCGTAAACCACAGTAAATACTGACGAACCGATTCCACAGACCGAACGTGAGGAGAGGGCCTAGTGTATTTGGTTAATACAAACCATACAAAAATGAACGGAAGTTTGTTTTTTAACACAAACCTTAGTTTTTTAAACGTAACCACGTTAGTTTTGTTAACACATCTGAACATATAAACAAATACGTAATCAGTGCCGTTTGTTGCATTGTAAAATGTTAATTACATCCGCAGATATTGTAACCTAAAGTTGACGCTTGAAACCTCCGACGTTCAGTTGCGTGTTGTAACAAACACGGGCCACGGTCGGCGAGCAGCATCTGCAGGGACATGTTTCCGATGACGACCGTGTTTACGAGTGTGGCTGTAGTGCACTGTTGTGGTTTAGTCTAGCTGTCGCAGTGTCCGCATGTAGCGCTTGCTGCTATTGTTATTCTGCATTCGTCTCCGCACGCAGACCAACTGTAGTACACCGTGGCTGTAGTGCACTGTTGTGGTTTGGTCTAGCTGTCGCAGTGTCCGCATGTAGCGCTTGCTGCTATTGTTATTCTGCATTCGTCTCCGCACGCAGACCAACTGTAGTACACCGTGTTACCAGACGTCTGTGATCGTGTAGTGTTATAAGAACTGTGACCATGGTGTATTTGAACTCTGAAAAGGCGGAGATGATACTCATCTATGGCGAGTGTCGACGAAATGCAGCTGAAGCCTGCTTGGTGTACGCAGACGGAGAGCATCCAACGTCCGCACATTGCAAAACATCTACCGCCAGCTGTATGCAACAGGTATAGTCGTAGCACGCAAACGGGTCCGTAACAGGTCCGTCACAGGACAAGCGGGTGCAGTTGGTGTGTTAACTGCTGTTGCCACGAACCCACACATGAGTACACGGGACATTGCGAGAGCCGGTGGACTGAGTCAAAGTACTGTCATGCGCATACTGCATCTCACCGTTTTCACCCATTTCATGTGTCGCTACATCAGCAATTACATGGTGATGACTTTAATCATCGAGTGCAATTCTGTCAATGGGCATTAACAGAGAATGCGTTGCAGTTCTACCTGTTTACCGATGAAGCGGGTTTCACAGACCACGGGGCAGTGAATCTACGGAACATGCATTACTGGTCCGTGGACAATCCTCTCTGGCTCAGACATGTAGAGCGACAGCGACCGTGGACTGTAAATGTATGGTGCGGAATCATTGGCGACCACCTCATTGGTCCTGACTTCATTGCAGGGGCCCAAACTGCTGCAACATACATCGCGTTTCTACAGAATGATCTGCCAACGTTGCTCGAAAATGTCCCACGGGAAACGCGTCGACGTATGTAGTATCAGCATGATGGTGCACCTGCACATTCCGCAATTAACACTAGGCTGACCCTTGACAGGATGTTCGAAGGGCGTTTTATAGGTCGTGGAGGACGCATAAATTGGCCAGCCCGTTCCCCTGATCACCTCACCTCACCTCTGGACTTCTTTCTGTGTGGTACGTTAAAGGAGAATGTGTACCGCGATGTGCCTACAACCCCAGAGGATATGAAACAACGTATTGTGGCAGCCTGCGGCGACATAACGCCAGATGTACTGCGGCGTGTACGACACTCATTACGCCAGAGATTGCATTTGTTTGCAGCAAATGATGGCCACCACATTGAACATCTATTGGCCTGACATATCGGGACACACTCTATTCCACTCCGTAATTGAAAACGGAAGCCACGTGTGTACGTGTACCTCACCCCTCATGGTAATGTACATGAGCGTCAGTGAAAAACACCAATAAAAAGGTGTTAGCATGTGGACGTAATGTGCTGTTCCAGTCTCTCCGATACACACGATCGAACAGCGGAGGTGTGGTACTCAAGCATCAACTTTAGGTTACATCTCCGGATGTAATTAACATTTTACAATGCAACAAACGGCACTGATAAAGTATTTGTTTATATGTTCTGATGTGCTAACAAAACTAACGGGGTTCCATTTTTAAAAACGTAGGTTTGTGTTAAAAACATACTTCCGTGCATTTTTTTACGGTTTGTATTAACCAATTATACTAGCCCCTCTCCTCACGTTCGGTCTGTGGAATCGTCAGCATTTGATGTGGTTTACGAAATATATCCTGCGGTAATGTTAGGTGACTCACCATATGTATCGTGTCCGCCCAAAATATCTGTGGAACAGTAACAGCTATTGGAAAACGACTTTCACTGGTATCAATGTAGGGCTGGGGCCCATGAATGTACATGTTTGGGAACATTCGAAAACGAAAGCATATGTGTTTTTTAACACAAAGTTATGTATTTTTTTAAATGGACCACCTACACTTTTTCTTCAGCAATCTATAACATGACAAAGCACATACACAATGGCGTTGATTGCATCGCAATATTCAAATTACATCCCGAGATATTTAGACGTGAATTTGACGCTTGAAACACCCGACATGCGCTACTAGCGCACGTCCTGAGGCTCAGGCATGAACCCCATGTTTCCCATAATCGCGTTATGATTGACATGTGTAATCACACTTCCATACTTATCAAAAGGTCCGAAACGAATAATACTCCATGTTTCCAAATACACTCCTGGAAATGGAAGAAAGAACACATTGACACCGTGTGTCAGACCCACCATACTTGCTCCGGACACTGCGAGAGGGCTGTACAAGCAATGATCACACGCACGGCACAGCGGACACACCAGGAACCGCGGTGTTGGCCGTCGAATGGCGCTAGCTGCGCAACATTTGTGCACCGCCGCCGTCAGTGTCAGCCAGTTTGCCGTGGCATACGGAGCTCCATCGCAGTCTTTAACACTGGTAGCATGCCGCGACAGCGTGGACGTGAACCGTATGTGCAGTTGACGGACTTTGAGCGAGGGCGTATAGTGGGCATGCGGGAGGCCGGGTGGACCGGACGTACCGCCGAATTGCTCAAACCGTGGGGCGTGAGGTCTCCACAGTACATCGTTGTTGTCGCCAGTGGTCGGCGGAAGGTGCACGTGCCCGTCGACCTGGGACCGGACCGCAGCGACGCACGGATGCACGCCAAGACCGTAGGATCCTACGCAGTGCCGTAGGGGACAGCACCGCCACTTCCCAGCAAATTAGGGACACTGTTGCTCCTGGGGTATCGGCGAGGACCATTCGCAACCGTCTCCATGAAGCTGGGCTACGGTCCCGCACACCGTTAGGCCGTCTTCCGCTCACGCCCCAACATCGTGCAGCCCGCCTCCAGTGGTGTCGCGACAGGCGTGAATGGAGGGACGAATGGAGACGTGTCGTCTTCAGCGATGAGAGTCGCTTCTGCCTTGGTGCTAATGATGGTCGTATGCGTGTTTGGCGCCGTGCAGGTGAGCGCCACAATCAGGACTGCATACGACTGAGGCACACAGGGCCAACACCCGGCATCATGGTGTGGGGAGCGATCTCCTACACTTGCCGTACACCTCTGTTGATCGTCGAGGGGACACTGTATAGTGCACGGTACATCCAAACCGTCATCGAACCCATCGTTCTACCATTCCTAGACCTGCAAGGGAACTTGCTGTTCCAACAGGACAATGCACGTCCGCATGTATACCGTGCCACCCAACGTGCTCTAGAAGGTGTAAGTCAACTACCCTGGCCAGCAAGATCTTCGGATCTGTCCCCCATTGAGCATGTTTGGGACTGGATGAAGCGTCGTCTCACGCGGTCTGCACGTCCAGCACGAACGCTGGTCCAACTGAGGCGCCAGGTGGAAATGGCATGGCAAGCCGTTCCACAGGACTACATCCAGCATCTTTACGATCGTCTCCATGGGAGAATAGCAGCCTGCATTGCTGCGAAAGGTGGATATACACTGTACTAGTGCCGACATTGTGCATGCTCTGTTGCCTGTGTCTATGTGCCTGTGGTTCTGTCAGTGTGATCATGTGATGTATCTGACCCCAGGAATGTGTCAATAAAGTTACCCCTTCCTGGGGCAATGAATTCACGGTGTTCTTATATCAATTTCCAGGAGTGTATGTACATTCATGGGTCCCATGATACCGGTGAAAGTCGTTTTCCAATAGCTGTTATTGTTCCAGTGATATTTTGGTTGGACAAGATAGCTGAGACACCATATATCAGATAAAAATTGAAAAAAAAATTGAAATATATTTAACCCATTTGTTTTTTTTTCTTTTATCATACTAGAATCCGTATTATCTAAAGTAGCTCTAACTTCGACAAGAAACGGTTCATTCAAGACGGAGCACGACCCCAACAAACCAAGAGAGTGTTTGATGAACTGAAGGAGCACTTTGGAGACCGCATTCTGACTCTGGGGTACCCAGCAGCCACTGGCGTTGACCTCGATTGGCTGCCATTAGCCGGACCTGAAAAAATTGTGACTCTTTTTATGGGGCTGTATTAAAGACAAGGTGTGCAGTAATAACATCAAATTCATTACTGAAAACAGTGATTCAGGTGGTCATAGAGGACATCGATGTTCCGACACTTCAGCAGGTCATCGCAGTGATGGCAGACATGTTGAACATCACATAAAACAAGCAAGCCACAAGCAAAAGCTAACACATGTGAATCTGTAGAATTCATGAACCAATTCATTTATGGGCCACTTGCACATATCAGATGTGCAGGCCCTCATTTTATTTCATTGTTCTACACGTATAAAAGTGTGTACTGTAGGAGTGTCTCCGGTTACTGCCGAATCAGATCCTGCCATTAGGTTTGTTCTTTAAGTCATTACAAATTACATTCTGCACAACTTCTATCAAAGCTTGTTTTTCAGTATCTGTAAGAGTACTCTATGCTTTCTTTATCCACACACCTTTCAAGTTTAAGTTAAAACTAATTAATTTTTTATTCACCATAAATTGTGTAAACGTTCGATTTTAGCTAAGGCAAAATTCCTTCGGTGGAGAATAACAAAG
Organism: Schistocerca gregaria; assembly: GCF_023897955.1. NCBI lineage: Eukaryota > Metazoa > Arthropoda > Insecta > Orthoptera > Acrididae > Schistocerca > Schistocerca gregaria. The sequence goes on from NC_064924.1 coordinate 184,882,618, forward strand.
GGTGGATGTGTCTGATACGTATTTTTTATCACTAAAATTATCGGTTTCCTAACCTCATTAAAAATATGTAAAGATTCACTCTTATCTTACTAAAGGCAGGGTAGTGGGCACTGTTAACAAGAACTGACAAGCCCGAAAATAAGTTTCTGCTAACAAGATCAGGCGTTATCAGTAAAATTTTTAATTATCGATAAAATATACTTGATCCGAGATCATAGCGAAACGTTTCTTAATATTTTCGACAAGTAAAAACCTTTTTAATGTCTATTTTTATCGCTGAATCTTTTGTTTGTTTCTATAGTGGTTTCTAATGCAAGATTCCTTTTAAGTTTAAGATTTCATTTTAACAGGCACTACTTTTTATTTTCACAGCTATGATCATAATTAAGCTTCATGGATGAAAATTGAATTCTCGTGACAATTGGCGCATGAAGTCTCTTGCGTATTTGTTTTTTGTCGATAAATACGCTGAGAAATCCGTTTAGTGTATATAATTGCTCATGACAAAAGCACCAACACAGCCTTTTTTGGCAACTGAGGATATTCATCTTTTGAACTTCACCAAAGTTGTTGTAGCGCCATTATTTTAAATGTCAGTTCAGTAAATGTTTTGTACTCTTCTGCTGATCGTGCTTTGAGAATAGTGAATCTGCAGTTTATTTGGGAAAAACTGATTAAATGCTTCATTCAATCCTCTCAGGTTCTGAGTAACTTCTTCGAAAAGCGTCTCACCTGTCTCAACCACTTCTTCTGCGAAAAAAGTGTTTTATTGCCGGGAAGCAATCAAATCTCTGGAGCGCAAATTCTATCTTATTCTTGGAAACAAGAACTTTTCGTGAGCAGTAAATACATTTACTTGCTTTCCATGAAGGGTTAAATTGATGAGCAGCTAAATTAAAGCCGCCAGTTTATATCAAATAATTGGCCTTCCAACTCGAAATTGTGTTCCAGAAATGCACTTCCTCCCTTAACTCAAAAATTTTTGATGGTATCATTCCTCGAGATAACTATTTGACCTCAGCAAGAAAAAGAAGAGAAGTATGTGTTCATTTGGGAAGTCCTCACATAGTAATTTGAGTATGCAGTGGCTGAAATATAATGACTATTTTGACGGTGTCATCAATAGAATTCGTGTAACATTTTTCAGTAAGAGCTCGCCTAATGAGCAAGCAGTAGCTACAGATACAGTTTTTGACGGTATTTTTAATCAACTGTGCCTTCTCATTAAAGACGCGTTCGCACCTGTGCTCTTTGAGCCTAGTCGCCGTGCGGCGGTGCTTGCTCCACACGCAAGTAGAGGCACGCTTGTAGGCTGCATGTCTCTTCCTCAACATGTGCGTCCGACTGGTTTTCAGTCACACCTGTTTTCACACTGGGCGCCTCTACATCCGTGTCGGGCCGCACGGCGACTAGCTGCAAGGCGCACAGGTGCGAACGCACCTTAAGTATGCCTCTCACTGTTGTCATCCCACAGTATTTCTTCCTCTCGGAAAATAATTTAACAGACCAAATATTGCATCTCGTAGAGTACACATTCCTAAAGACTTGCATAAAATATTTCCAGTAAAGCGTTTTCGTGCTAGTACATAACTATTGCTATCAATACTCTGAGTCTAACTACAGCGTTAGATTCATCTACGTGTATTGGAAATTTAATTGGTTTGCTACTCAAAGTAATTCTTTTTATTGGTTTAGTAGATCTCTGATGCTCTGTGCTATAGTATCATTCCGACGTTCTATTTTACGTAATTATTATGTTGCTTTTTTGTGTAACACACATTTTACTACGTCCATAGGGAAAGTTCAATAAGATTTTCTGCAACTGAGTAGGCTTCACTTCACTGAACTCTCTGATAGCTAACTAAGCATTAAGCGCCAGTTATTTCTGTGGTATGAACTAAACGTCTGTAACTTAATGAGTTGCTCATGTTTTCAAATGAAGAATTCAACATCATTTCCTTCAAGATCGCCATGAAAATATTCCAAACGACGATGCAATTTAGTTGGAGCGGTATACCTATTTAGGGAAACTTTGCTACATGTAAGAGACAGAAGCTCTGATGATGATTATTATTATTATTATTATTATTATTATTTAATATGAGCACTATGGGACTCAACTTCTGAGGTCATCAGTCACCTAGAACTTAAAACTACTTAAACCTAACTAACCTAAGGACAGCACACACATCCATGCCCGAGGCAGGATTCGAACCTACGACCGTAGCGGTCATGCGGTTCCAGACTGTAGCGCCTAGAACCGCACGGCCACAGCCGGCCGGCTGTCATGATTATTCACGAATCCTAAAGATATATAATTTCCATCACAATTTCCAAATGTTTTAGAAACTGCTGAACTGATTATTTGCAGGAATATTATTTGTCCTAAATCAGTTGAAGCGATTTCATTGGTGTGATCTTCATTACTACCATATTCGTTTTGGAAAAATGAGCTAGCTCTCGAGCACAAATCAGAAGATTTAAATTGGACAGCAGAACGCTTTATAATGTCTTTTATTAAGGTACTTCTCCAAATCGAAAATGATTTTAAGACAAAAGAAAAAACTTAAAAAAACCGTTAGGAGCATTTCATAGTAGATAAACTTCCGACAATTTTATGTTGAAAGTGACGTTCTCACGTATTGTTGAAAGGAAAGTGCGAGTATTTGTTGAGGACCAATTGGATGAAAATCAGTGTGGGTTTAGGTCTCTTAGAGGTTGTCAGGACCAGATCTTTAGTTTACGGCAAATAATGGAGAAGTGTTATGAGTGGAACAGGGAATTTTCCGAGATATATGTGAGCGCTGGTCTTGTCAGTGTCTCATGAATCGTTAATATGGTGACAGTTGAAAATAGTTAAAATGGCTCTGAGTATTATGGTTTAACATCAGAAGAGGCACTGAATAGGGGATCATGGAGGAATTTTATAAGGGGGCTATGCTCGAGACTGAACGCTGAAAGGCATAATCAGTCTTAAATGATGAAGATGATGAATGACGTTGAAGCACAATATGAAGCTCAAACAAACTCTAGAAACTGTTAATACTAATTTCTTAGTGCATTCCCTTTTACATAAGAGTCTAGCAAAGGGGGACTTTTTCTTCGAAATGTTATAGAGGCAGTGACTTTTCTTTGGGTCACGTATAGAGAATTTCATGGAGCGAAGAAAACAATTTGAGGTGTATAGTAATGACGTAGTTTTTTACTTTTTATATTTTATCTCATCCAAGTATGTTAAACACGACATAAAAATTCAGATAGTAAAGAGTCTCACCAAAATTCTTCATTGAACGAATTTCTATTCGTTTACAGGTTCGACTTCGTACGACGTAAGAAAGGAAAAACAATAATACGTATAGAGTGGAGACGACGACTGCAAATCTCTCCATAGTCGGCGCTTCTTATTCAGTCGTCGCTGAACGGCGCAGAACTTATATATATGGCTCAAAAATTATCAAATTCATCTCTCACGTAAAATACGCTTAATTCTTCCTATTACTGACTTCTGTGTCACTCATGTAAGAATGGCTTTGACTATTCTTCTAATAAGTGGATCGTTACGTAGACTGTAGAGCTCATGATTGAACCTCCACCCCCATCTTCCTGTTTTACAGGTTGGGCCAACGATTCTTCGAAATATCTTCTTCTCAAGGGAAGTTAATATTACAATATGTTATGATGTTCACTTTTCCGATGTATATGTGGGCGCTGGTCTTGTCAATGTCTTATGAATCGTTAATATGGTGACAGTTGAAAATAGTTCAAATGGCTCTGAGCATTATGGGACTTAACATCTGAGGTCATCAGTCCCCTAAAACTTAGAACTCCTCAAACCTAACTATCCTAAGGACATCACACACATCCATGGCGGAGGCAGGATTCTAACCTGCAACCGTAGAAGTGGCGTTGTTCCAGACTGAAGCGCCTAGAACCGCTCGGCCACTCCGACCGGCTTGGTGACAGTGGTCGAGACCCTGTTGGTGGCCATTAATCTCTCTTTAATACCACAAGAGGAGCCATCTGAGTGGGTGACTATCAAGCCCAGATATTTAAACTGTTCAGCTCTCTCAGAGGTATAATCGCCGAGTGCCAATGAGGGTGGCTTGTTCTTCTTGCATGCTACCCCAGCGGCCATGTACTTTGTTTTCTGTTGTTTCAGTTCGTTCCAGCATTCCTGCTAGTCCGCTCAAGTTCGATGAATGTCTCCTCCATTTCCTTCCCAGTACTTGGGACTATATGTGCGAGGGGTGTGCAGTTAGTAAAGCAACACAATTTTCTCTAGCAATTTTGGTTGAAAAAACGTGGAATTTGTCATGGGACCAGATCTTTAGTTTACGGCAAATAATGGAGAATATTTTTGCTTCAGCCCCTATACTTCATGAGGTTCTGATAGGCAGCTATGCTATACGTAGCCTTCAAAGTGGTGTCTGTGACGGACGTCCGTCACAAGCAGAGAGCTGTCATTGAGTTTCTTTTGGTGGAAGACGAGCATATCATATATTCGTAGGTGTTTGCAGAATGTCTATGAAAACCCGGTAGTGAACGGAAGCAAGGTGAGTTGTTGGGCAAAGTATCTGTAACCGTTGTAACAAGCTCGTGCAAACCTGTTAGATCTCCTGCGTTCGCGTCCGCCGTACAAATTGTGACTTCTGCAGTGTTTGAAGGTTCAGACACTCTGATTCAAAGTGATAGACGTACCAGAATTTAACACCCAACAGCACAAAAAAATGGTTCAAATGGCTCTGAACACTATGGGACTTAACATCTAAGGTCATCAGTCCATTAGAACTACTTAAACCTAACTAACCTAAGGACGTCACACACATCCATGTCGCGCGGTTCCAGACTGAAGCGCCTAGAACCACTCGGCCACCAACCGGCGGCACCCAACTGCACAACTGGACGCTTTTGTTGGTAGTGTTGACACACTCATCCACCAGTCTGGTTACTGTGTGTGGCCGCTGGTTCCTCACCGTCTAACAGAAGATCATATCAAGCAATGAATGGCCATCTGAGTGGAACTGGTTGAATTTTTGATACTGATCGTGATTTCTGTTTTTCAACATCGTAACAGGCGACGAAACCTTGGTTAGTTACCTCGAACTGGAAGTAAAATGGCGTCCAAGGAGTGGTGCAACACCACCTCTTAAGGAAAGTGTCAAAGCTACACATTCGCCCTGTAAAGTCAAGAGGACAGTTGAGACAGGACAGGTCACTCACTTATTAGGCCTACTCTTTTACGTTATTATTACACCATATTCATCGTTTGTATGAGACAACAGGTAGTTCTTCACATCAGTAGGCACTGGTGGGAACACATGTAATCTTTAATGCATGTGAGATCTTTATGGTGGCTCTCCTTCGAGTAGTATTTCCTGGAGTTGAGAACAAGCAGCAGTATTTAACAGTACATCTTCTAGTGGACATTTGGAGCTTGGGAGCCATGTGCAGCTATTAGAAAGACGAACATCTTGAAGCACTCACTGCGGACAGAACGCTGGTAACAAGTATTTCTCGTACCGGTGTGCAGACAACGCTTTTGGCCGAAGAGGCGAAAAGCTACTACCTGCGTCTACCTGTTAGGCGCCTCTAGCCACACCAGGGTCGGGGGCGCAAGAGAAAAGTAAGTCGTCATACCAAGGCATTTGAACTGTGTCGTAAATGTCCATTATTTAAAGAGATGGCGGCCATAAAAATTTGCGAGTTTCCATATTCACCTTGGACCTGACCCCAGCGATGGAGCCGTCAGGTGATATCGTCGCTCTGCCTACGCAGATTTTTGGGAAGCCTCAGGCATCCAGAACAATTTTATAATGGAGCCAACATTTATGGCGGGTCTGAAATGGTCTGTGTTGGGAAACACAAGCACTTGTCTTAGTTTAGCCGAGACGGCTGGTCGGACGTGCTGTAACTTTCGGCCCATACACAGCATTATTTGTGTGATAAATGTGTTGTTCACTTAAGTGCTAAATGGAAATTCAAAACACGCTGGTCCATAGTACGACTGGTGAATGGGAGAGTCGTAGGCTTGGAATCTGTCGAGATTTCAGGGCTCCACCAGAGAGTAATTGCGATCTGTCTAACATATCGTTAGCCAATGACTTTGCATATTTCGTGCAGACGATAACGAATTACAGCCGCCGCACATCGCTACTCTGCAGACCCTTGCACCACAACCATCACCTCAGACAGCGCTACACATCGAGAAAGGACTATACTATTGCTGCTCCGGTTTGTTAGGACAGACAGAATCACTGTCTCGTCACTCGTTCTCAGCTCCACCAACGTAGTGTAACTTCCGTGTAAAATAAATCTATCAAAGTCTGTTCAGCGACGGATAATTTCAAATTGCATTATTCCTTTCTTGAGGCAGAGTAAACAGACAACCCTTAGTCTTTGCAACCCAGGGGAGGGATAATTATTTTTGGTGATGACTTTTGTTGCCAACAGTTCTGATTTATCGGTGATCTGAAACTTCCTGGCAGATTAAAACTATGTGCCGGACCGAGACTCGAACTCGGGACGTTTGCCTTTCGCGGGCAAGTGCTCTACCAACTGAGACACCCTAGCACGACTCACAGCCCGCCCTCACAGCTTTACTTTTGCCAGTATCTCGACTCCTACCTTCCAAACTTAACAGAAGCTCTCCTGCGAACTAATCTGCCAGGAAGTTTCATAAGAGCGCACACTCCGCTGCACAATGAAAATCTTCTTCCTGAAACATCCCCCTGACTGTGGCTAAGCCATGTCTCCGCAATATACTTTCTTTCAGGAGTGTTAGTTCTGCAAGGTTCTCAGGAGAGCTTCTGTGAAGTTTGGAAGGTAGGAGACGAAATACTGGCAGAAGTAAAGCAGTGAGGACGGGGCGTGAGTCGTGCTTGGGTAGCTCAGTCGGTAGAGAACTTTCCCAAGAAAGGCAAGGTCCCGAGTTCGAGTCTCGGTCCGGCACACAGTTTTAATCTGCCGGGAAGTTTCATATCAGCGTACATTCCACTGCAGAGTGAAAATCTCATTCTATCGGTCATCTAGTTTGAATTGTGTTGTTTGTTTTATTTTTTGATCACTAACTTTTGCCATAATTTTTATAAAACGTCAGTTCCATGTTGATGTATTTCTCTCCCACCAATAATTAACTACAATAATGACAGGGTCACCATTTCATTAAATTATTTCGGCATTCAACTTTTATTCAATAATCAGATAAAATAATGAAATGTTCTCGTCTGGCTTGTAGAAGGCAATGCTGTTGTCAGTAAATACACTCCTGGAAATTGAAATAAGAACACCGTGAATTCATTGTCCCAGGAAGGGGAAACTTTATTGACACATTCCTGGGGTCAGATACATCACATGATCACACTGACAGAACCACAGGCACATAGACACAGGCAACAGAGCATGCACAATGTCGGCACTAGTACAGTGTATATCCACCTTTCGCAGCAATGCAGGCTGCTATTCTCCCATGGAGACGATCGTAGAGATGCTGGATGTAGTCCTGTGGAACGGCTTGCCATGCCATTTCCACCTGGCGCCTCAGTTGGACCAGCGTTCGTGCTGGACGTGCAGACCGCGTGAGACGACGCTTCATCCAGTCCCAAACATGCTCAATGGGGGACGGATCCGGAGATCTTGCTGGCCAGGGTAGTTGACTTACACCTTCTAGAGCACGTTGGGTGGCACGGGATACATGCGGACGTGCATTGTCCTGTTGGAACAGCAAGTTCCCTTGCCGGTCTAGGAATGGTAGAACGATGGGTTCGATGACGGTTTGGATGTACCGTGCACTATTTGGTGTCCCCTCGACGATCACCAGAGGTGTACGGCCAGTGTAGGAGATCGCTCCCCACACCATGATGCCGGGTGTTGGCCCTGTGTGCCTCGGTCGTATGCAGTCCTGATTGTGGCGCTCACCTGCACGGCGCCAAACACGCATACGACCATCATTGGCACCAAGGCAGAAGCGACTCTCATCGCTGAAGACGACACGTCTCCATTCGTCCCTCCATTCACGCCTGTCGCGACACCACTGGAGGCGGGCTGCACGATGTTGGGGCGTGAGCGGAAGACGGCCTAACGGTTTGCGGGACCGTAGCCCAGCTTCATGGAGACGGTTGCAAATGGTCCTCGCCGATACCCCAGGAGCAACAGTATCCCTAATTTACTGGGAAGTGGCGGTGCGGTACCCTACGGCACTGCGTAGATCCTACGGTCTTGGCGTGCATCCGTGCGTCGCTGCGGTCCGTTCCCAGGTCGACGGACACGTGCACCTTCCGCCGACCACTGGCGACAAAATTGATGTACTGTGGAGACCTCACGCCCCACGGTTTGAGCAATTCGGCGGTACGTCCGGTCCACCCGGCCTCCCGCATGCCCACTATACGCCCTCGCTCAAAGTCCGTCAACTGCACATACGGTTCACGTCCACGCTGTCGTGGCATGCTACCAGTGTTAAAGACTGCGATGGAGCTCCGTATGCCACGGCAAACTGGCTGACACTGACGGCGGCGGTGCACAAATGCTGCGCAGCTAGCGCCATTCGACGGCCAACACCGCGGTTCCTGGTGTGTCCGCTGTGCCGTGCGTGTGATCATTGCTTGTACAGCCCTCTCGCAGTGTCCGGAGCAAGTATGGTGGGTCTGACACACCGGTGTCAATGTGTTCTTTTTTCCATTTCCAGGAGTGTAGATTCAACATTTCTGAAGCAAGGCAAAATTTGTAAGTTTCCCTAGGTTGTCTTCTTGATGACATAGAATCAAACTTAAGATGACTGCATATTTCTGCAAATATGTTTCTTGACATGGTGCTTTGAAAGAAGTCGACGTCCCCACTTGTTGCTCCATAAGTCTTTGCATGAGTGCCACATGCTCCGCAAGTGTAGAGTAATCCAGTGAAAGCATGTAGCTCTTTCAGACTTAGGTACCACTCCTTATCACCAACTGTGGTGTGGGCCTTTTCTTCAGTGTACCTTTTTATCAGTTTCAGGAACGGGCCGCTGACATATAGCCCAATGCAAAGAGTGGCGGGTAGGCTACAATATGCCGTTCGCCGTGTTCCGTCGGGACAGGTATCTACCTGCAACACATTCTGCGTGCTGCCGATACTTGCTGTGCAGCCTGGTTCAATCCGTGTCCACTTGGTGCCATTGGAATTGCACGGCGCTTTCTCTTCCTTATCCGCGATGAGCTGCTACACCAAGTCTGGCACCCAATGTAGAGCGAAAATGTCCACATCTTGCCGCTGCGCCAACTGCATCAACCGCCATGCCGTCGCCATCTTTTGAGTCGTCCACACCACCTGGATCATCGCCATTGTAAATTTCAAATGGAATCTCATGCCAAAAGTCTTTGCAGCTGGTGAGAGATAGGGAATGTCAACAAAAGACCAGGCAAGAAGCTGTATGGCTTACGCGTTTAAATTAGATGATCAGTGATACTACTATAGAGTTGTGAATGAAGTTCTGTTTATCAGTGACTTACCGACACTATCAGGTAGCTGACCGATAACTCCCCCACCCAGCCATCCTCGTCCCTTTCCGAGGCCCCGTCCTGTACTACACACACGTTTGGAAGGGATGCCCACGTCCTTGGGTAGAATCTGTAAACCCGACACCTGAAGAATAGAAGAAATAAAGCGGTACAGTGGACTGCACGCTCATCGGTTTAGAAAATTAGGTAGAATGGTTCATGCTCACGTTGTGCAAAAGGTAGGTGATTGTCCACGTTCTTGGGTAGAATCTGTAAACCCGACACCTGAAGAATAGAAGGAATAAAGCGGTACAGTGGACTTCAAGCTCATCGGTTCAAAAAATTAGGTAGAACGGTTCATGCTCACGTTGTGCAAGAGGTAGGTGATTGTCAGTTGGTTCAGATTGTGATTGTTGTTCATTTGATACGTCAGAATCACTTGAATCAATAGTTTGCACTGGAACAAAATCGACGTCCTCCTCCGCTTTCTTCATCACTCGATTGTCAGTGAAACTTTCTCCATATAGTAGAGAATGTCGTCCTCCGTAAGGTCACGTCGTTTTGCCATTATAGCTTCAACAACGTGAACTCGCTAAAATAAACTGCAGGCTCACGTCTCTGGCGTCAGGAGTGCCTCAGCCCACTCGGCAATTCGCCTGACATCCCATTAGCAGTGACCCAGACAGCGCTGTAGGAGGAGGTGAGGGGGGAAGGGGGGAAGAGGAGGGCTTCTGCGCTGTGTAATATGTTACTCTGTGGTTCCACAGTGTCACATCGTAGATCAGCATGTCGCCAGTCCGTAGAAAACGGAAAGACGCTTGACCTCCGAACACTTGGTATTTCACGTTCTTTTTGGTCCAGAGTGTCGTAATACAAGCCACCATATCGTGAAAAATGTCGAGACACTCCCACAAACTATTTAGTATCTGAAAATCGGTGTTACTCATCTCAAATTGCGTTAAAATACGTAGGTATCCCAAGTGAACCACATGGTACTACTGGTATAAAAGGGTAAATTTTTCATACTTCTACGTGGGCTAGAAGGGTGAAATTTAGGTGAGTTGTACAACCCCATTTATCGATGAAAAGTCTCGGGAGCGTTTGGCACTGCGCTGATTATGAAGGGGCCGAGGGGGGGAGGTAGGATCCTCGAAAAACGTTCGTGGGTCAAAAATGACACACGTGGTACTTCTAGCGTTAAAGTAATTCCTGTCAGGGCATAAACGTATAGTCGCCAGTAGTCTTTTATAACAAACTACAAGACCAGTGTAGTCTCACACAGTCTTATGGGATTCTGAAGGGGATAATTTGCTTGATGTCCTCCCTCATGGTGCAACTATCAACTCTACATCTACATGATTACGATGCAATTCACATTTAAGTTCCTGGCAGGGGGTTAATCGAACCACAATTATACTATCTCTCTACCATTCCGCCGGCCGCGGTGGTCTAGCGGTTCTAGGCGCAGGTTCGAATCCTGCCTCGGGCATGGATGTGTGTGATGTCCTTAGGTTAGTTAGGTTTACGTAGGTCTAAGTTCTAGGGGACTGATGACCACAGATGTTAAGTCCCATAGTGCTCATAACCATTTGAACCATTTTTATCTCTACCATTCCACTCCCGAACAGCGCGCGGGAAAAACGAACACCTAAACCTTTCTGTCCGACCTCTGATTTCTGTTATTTTATTTTGATGATCATTCCTACCTATGTAGGTTGGGCTCAACAAAATATTTTCACATTCGGAAGAGAAAATTTGTGAGTGAAATTTCGTAAATAGATCTCGCCGCGACGAAAAACGTCTTTGCTTTAATGACTTCCATCCCAAGTCGCGTATCATATCTGCCACACTCTCTCCCCTATTACGTGATAATACAAAACGAGCTGCCCTTTTTTGCACCCTTTCGATGTCCTCCGTCAATCCCACCTGGTAAGGATCCCACACCGCGCAGCAGTATTCCAACAAAGGACGAACGAGTGTAGTGTAAGCTGTCTCTTTAGTGTACTTGTTGCATCTTCTAAGTATCCTGCCAATGAAACGCAACCTTAGGCTCGCCTTCCCCAAAATATTATCTATGTGGTCTTTCCAACTGAAGTTGTTTGTAATTATAACACCCAGGTACTTAGCTGAATTGACAGCCTTGAGAATTGTACTATTTATTGAGTAATCGAATTCCAACGGATTTCTTTTGGAACTCATGTGGATCACCTCACACTTTTCGTTGTTTAGCTCCAACTGCCACATGCCACACCATACAGTAATCTTTTCTAAATCACTTTGCAACTGATACTGGTCTTTGGATGACCTTACTAGACGGTAAATTACAGCATCATCTCCGAACAACCTAAGAGAACTGCTCAGATTGCCACCCAGGTCATTTATATAGATCAGGAACAGCGGAGGTCTCAGGATGCTTCGCTGGAGAACACATGATATCACTTCAGTTTTACTCGATGATGTGCCGTCTATTACTAAGAACTGCGACCTTCCTGACAGGAAATCACGAATCCAGTCGCACAACTCAGACGATACCCCATAGGCCCGCAGCTTGATTAGAAGTCGGTTGTGAGGAACGGTGTCAAAAGCTTTCCGGAAATCTAGAAATACGGAATCAACTTGAGATCCCCTGTCGATAGCGGCCATTACTTCGTGCGAATAAAGAGCTAGCTGCGTTGCACAAGAACGATGTTTTCTTAAACCATGCTGATTACGTATCAATAGATCTTTCCCTTCGAGGTGTATTGTGCTACCATCAGGAAAATGAAGAAATGACTTCAACGTGCTGGTCGCCACAAAAATTCAGAAGAACTTCTCCTTCGCACCTTCCGACTTAACATCTGTTTGGCCCAATGACGGTCGCACACTAGATGAAGCAGTACGTGGATGACGGGGAGGTTGTTGACGCAGAAAGGCCTTCGCTCCGACGTCGACGAGTAGAGTGGTAACATGTAGGCATACAGACCTCCCAGTAAGGTGGTGTAAGGACGTCGCATTGTACGGAGGATTATGTTGAGAAATAGCGTTTTGTAACCAAAGGAGTGGGACATAATATTGTGTAATGACATCATGAATAAAACCAACCTGATATCACGAAAAAATGAGTTGCATTACTTATTGAACGCTCCTCGTACGTCACTGCATGAGTTAGTATCTGCACTAATTTATGACAGATCGTTTCCCTGCGCAGCAGTTTTACGTTCCTAATGACCTTCTGCAAAGCAACATTAAAAAGGAGATGCCTTAGAACGTCTCCTTGCAATTACAATGTCTTGTATATCTAGTTTATCAGACACCAATCCTCCTGCTCTTATACTACTTTGCACTTCATTCACTGTCGTTCTTACAGGTCTTGATCACTTGATAACAATAATCTTCGTCATCTCAGATTACTTTCCATTAATATATAACTTAGTGTGGATAAACACCGCCAACTTCCGGTCGACTTCAACTTCTGTTCCCTTTAAGATTAAGCTGATGAAGTCTCAATAACACCTCGATAATAACTGGGCTAAAATTATACAATTACATTGACAAGACGTTACCGAATACACAATAGAGGTTGTAAAGTTTGTAGCTTATTGTTGGTATTTACGAAAAGTGATGTGAGCGCTATTTTCATTCGATGCCTCATTTCATATGTGTATACTGCATTCGATAGTCAATATGTTATGCCACAGAATATCTGAGTGCAAGCACTGTGATGTTTAGTTCCAGTAGCATTGCCGTTGCATTAAGCATTCTAAGAAAAGCTAGTGCAATAGTCGAGTGTTGGCTCTGCTACTGAGCGGATTTAATTTCTTGCAGAGCACAGAGATATACAGAGAAGTATGACTTATGGTTCGGTAAAAATTAATGGGATAAGCAAAGATCATGTGGTAATGTTGTTGTTGCAGTTCTTCAAAATGGTTCAAATGGCTCTGAGCACTATGGGTCTTAACTTCTGAGGTCATCAGTCCTCTAGTTCTAAATTCAGTCCCCTAGAACTTAGAACTACTTAAACCTAAGTAACCTAACGACCACACACACATCCATTCCCGAGGCAGGGTTCGAACCTGCGACCGTTGCGGTCACGCGATTCCAGACTGCAGCGTATAGAACCGCTCGGCCACTCCGGCCGGATTTGCAGTTCTTGCTTGTGCATAGTTATGATGCGTTTGAATAATGGAAAGCTTTAGTGTTTGGAAATTTCCCTTTATTGGTTTGGGTTAGTAAATTTGCGAGGTGTTGGGGTGGAGAAGAGTTTGTACCTCTTTAATTTAGACAAATTTTGCATGGGAACGAGACATGCACTCGACACCCTCCTTATCTAGGGGGTAATTAACGACAACGAAAGGAAATGATGGTGGACCCTGCTAATTGGTAAAATAAGGAGTGCACACTCACAATAATTTAATAAAAATCGTAATCTACTAAAAGAAAGAGAACCTTATTATAATAAACCACAGGAAATGGGATTCTGCATATATCTCAGAAATGATATGCCGATTAAATATTACAATGAGGTTTATTATACATCAGAACATAAATGCACATGATTGTTGACGCAATCAGTAGGTCAAAGGATAGGGTATACTAAACTATTATGAGAACAAGAGTTGGCTCGAGGACAAGAGGCTCCTGCTCTCTGTGATCCAATAGATTGACGTTAATGACCGGAGGTCCTAATGAATCAAGTATTAATCTTCCGACTATATAGCAGTATCGCTGTCAGTAGTGAGAGCTCAAACGGGATCACATGGAGAAACAAGCAAGGTGGACTTGTAGCAAAGCGAGCGTGTGTTTGCTGCTGAGGGATTCAGTATAAAATTGATAATGTCCTACAATGCCGGAGAAAAGTTCAAGGCAATCGTAAAATGCGTTTTAGACAGGTACGTGCCGAGTAAAACTGTGAGGGACGGGAAAAACCCACCGTGGTTCAACAACAAAGTTAGGAAATTACTGCAGAAGCAAAGAGAGCTTCACTCCAAGTTTAAACGCAGCCAAAACCCCTCAGACAAACAGAACCTAAACGATGTCAAAGTTAGCGTAAGGAGGTCTATGCGTGAAGCGTTCAGTGAATTCGAAAGTAAAATTCTATGTACCGACTTGATAGAAAATCCTAGGAAGTTCTGGTCTTACGTTAAATCAGTAAGTGGCTCGAAACAGCATATCCAGACACTCCGGGATGATGATGGCAATGAAACAGAGGGTGACACGCGTAAAGCTGAAATACTGAACACCTTTTTCCAAAGCTGTTTCACAGAGGAGGACCGCATTGCACTTCCTTCTTTAAATCCTCGCACAAACTAAAAAATGGCTGACGGCGAAATAAGTGTCCAAGGAATAGAAAAGCAACTGAAATCGCTCAACAGAGGAAAGTCCACTGGACCTGACGGGATACCGATTCGATTCTGCACAAAGTACGCGAAAGAACTTGCCCCCCTTCTAACAGCCGTGTACCGCAAGTCTCTAGAGGAACGGAAGGTTCCAAATGATTGGAAAAGAGCACAGGTAGTCCCAGTCTTCAAGAAGGGTTGTCGAGCAGATGCGCAAAACTTTAGACCTATATCTCTGACGTCGATCTATTGTAGAATTTTAGAACACGTTTTTTACTTGCGTATCATGTCGTTTCTGGAGACCCAGAATCTACTATGAAGGAATCAACATGGATTCTGGAAACAGCGATCGTGTGAGACCCAACTCGCTTAATTTGTTCATGAGACCCGGAAAATATTAGATACAGGCTCCCAGGTAGATGCCATTTTCTTGACTTCCGGAAGGCGTTCGATACAGTTCCGCACTGTCGCCTGATAAACGAAGTAAAAGCCTACGGAATATCAGACCACCTGTGTGGCTGGATTGAAGAGCTTTTAGAACACAGCATGTGGTTCTCAATGGAGAGACGTCTACAGACGTTAAAGTAACCTGTGGCGTGCCACAGGGGATCTAGTAGTGTCGGAAGTTCCATGCGGCTTTTCTCGGTTGATTCTGTAGTATACAGAGAAGTTGCAGCGTTAGAAAATTACTGCGAAATGCAGGAAGATCTGCAGCGGACAGGCACTTGGTGCAGTGAGTGGTAACTGAGCCTTAACATAGACAAATGTAATGTATTGCAAATACATAGAAAGAAGGATCTATTATTGTATGATAATATGATAGCGGAACAAACACAAGTACCAGTTACTTCTGTAAAATATCTGGGAGTATGCGTGCGTAACGATTTGAAGTGGAATGATCATATAAAATTAATTGTTGGTAAGGCGGGCACAAGGTTGAGATTCATTTGGAGAGTCCTTAGAAAATGTAGTCCATCAACAGAAGAGGTGGCTTACAAAACACTCGCTCGGCCTATGCTTGAGTATTGCTCAACAGTGTGGGGGGATCCGTACCAGGTCGGGTTGACGAAGGAGACAGAGAAGATCCAAAGAAGAGCGGCGCGTTTCGTTACAGGGTTATTTGTTTAGCGTGACAGCGTTACGGAGATGTTTAGCAAACTCAAGTCCCAGACTCTGCAAGAGAGGCGCTCTGCATCGCGGTGTAGCTTGCTGTCCAGGTTTCAAGAGGGTGCGTTTCTGGATGAGGTATCGAATATATTGCTCCCCCCTACTTATACCTCCCGAGGAGATCACGAATGTAAAATTAGAGAGATTCGAGTGCGCGCGGAGGTTTTCCAGCAGTCGTTCTTCCCGCGAACCATACGCGACTGGAACAGGAAAGGAAGGTAATGACAGTGGCACGTAAAGTGCCCTCCGCCACACACCGTTGGGTGGCTTGCGGAGTATAAATGTAGATGTAGATGTAGCCGCAAAATACTGTACCAGTACCGAAATATGCAGCGTGTCGTAGATAGGCAGAGTCCTGATGATGTAGGCGCCGACTTCTACTGTGCAGCAACTCTGTGTCAAACTCTGTCCTCGAAGGTTGTCCGAGAATTCTAAGTTCTTCCGAAAAAGAGAAACCAAGTTGCAAGACTGTTCAACTCCGACGCAGATCAGATCCCGAATCACCCTATGTGATTTGATGCAAGAGCAAAGCCAGGATTGCTCAACTCCCTACTCTCCTCGAAAATCGCGAATCAGCATTCAGTGCTGATTCCAAAATTCCCCCACATTGTCTCGGAACATCATTCGAGCCAATAGCGACCGTTCCCTCGAATTTCGAGCCGGGCTTCATGACGTCAACTAGTCTTAGATAAGTTGACCAATGATGCCTCTGCTATTCAACTGAGGGCACTGAACTTACCGTTTGACCGGCTACGAAAACAACCTGCCTAGATCAACGGCCAACCAGCGCCAAACAGTCGCACCCAGCTGGGCACAGTCCACAAGTATTCTCAGAATCAAGAGGACAATGCAGTCAGTCGGTGCCAGGAATCTTCGTTCTGGACGCGCCGGAACGGTAAACAAATAAACTGTGGCGACACGCAGACGTCTGACAAGTCGCTTCGCCCTGCATACAATAGGCGAAACTCGACCGACGTCAGTCGTTCGGCCAGGCGCTGAAGCCTATTGTACAAACCCCTCAGAATTCAGGGAAGTGCAGCCCCCATTCGGAAATCCTGTGTGCCGCGTCCTCCGATGCTTGCCTCACACAGGCCACCCAGTTAAGTAACCCAACTTGTATAGGAATCAAGTGAAAAGTATTTTTTGAGCTCTCAGTACAAATACTCTCATTAAAATAACCATATTTGGTCTGTTACTACCGTGCAATGACATAGAACATTAATAAAATTGATGAAACTGGGAGGAAAAGTGCAAAAGTGGGCATGGAACCTCTCAAGTTTTATTGATCAGAGTTAATTAAGTAAGGTTATCAGTTCACATGGCTTGCACACAGATTTTACCACTCCTTTACTATTTTCAAAAATTAATTATTTGAACAAGTAAAATTGGTTATAAAAATAATTTGGTGACTGCAGCAATCAGGCAACGCGTTTCAGTTTTCGAAATACTGTTGTCTGTAGTGTCCAGTTACTTTCAATCGCTTAGCAAGTTCAAATTCCACTACCATCTCCTCACGAAGAAATTTCATATTTTCTGATTTATGTGGGCGCATTCACTCTGCGGAATATAGCGGCTAAAGCTGAGATATGATCTATTTAGAATAGTTGCATGTCCTTGCATTGCACTGCGCAAGGCTTTTCTATCCCATACAGCTTCCTTGCTATTCTGCTCTATTTTATTTTTATCATTTGAAGCAGTACCGAGGTTTCGTGTCCAGAAACCAGCCAAGACAAATTATTGGGGCCAGGTTTTCATTACAGTCAGGACAGTTAGATCATTCGATTAACTTTGCTTCTCAAAATTCATTATCAGGTCATTTTATGTAAAGTTCCGTTCAGATGTCGTTTTCAGATGCAGTCTTATTCTGACAGTGCAGTGTTATACACTCCTGGAAATTGAAATAAGAACACCGTGAATTCATTGTCCCAGGAAGGGGAAACTTTATTGACACATTCCTGGGGTCAGATACATCACATGATCACACTGACAGAACCACAGGCACATAGACACAGGTAACAGAGCATGCACAATGTCGGCACTAGTACAGTGTATATCCACCTTTCGCAGCAATGCAGGCTACTATTCTCCCATGGAGACGATCGTAGAGATGCTGGATGTAGTCCTGTGGAACGGCTTTCCATGCCATTTCCTCCTGGCGCCTCAGTTGGACCAACGTTCGTGCTGGACGTGCAGACCGCGTGAGACGACGCTTTATCCAGTCCCAAACATGCTCAATGGGGGACAGATCCGGAGATCTTGCTGGCCAGGGTAGTTGACTTACACCTTCTAGAGCACGTTGGGTGGCACGGGATACATGCGGACGTGCATTGTCCTGTTGGAACAGCAAGTTCCCTTTCAGGTCTAGGAATGGTAGAACGATGGGTTCGATGACGGTTTGGATGTACCGTGCACTATTCAGTGTCCCCTCGACGTCACCAGAGGTGTACGGCCAGTGTAGGAGATCGCTCGCCACACCATGATGCCGGGTGTTGGCCCTGTGTGCCTCGGTCGTATGCAGTCCTGATTGTGGCGCTCACCTGCACGGCGCCAAATACGCATACGACCATCATTGGCACCAAGGCAGAAGCGACTCTCATCGCTGAAGACGACACGTCTCCATTCGTCCCTCCATTCACGCCTGTCGCGACACCACTGGAGGCGGGCTGCACGATGTTGGGGCGTGAGCGGAAGACGGACTAACGGTGTGCGGGACCGTAGCCGAGCTTCATGGAGACGGTTGCGAATGGTCCTCGCCGATACCCCAGGAGCAACAGTGTCCCTAATTTGCTGGGAAGTGGCGGTGCGGTCCCCTACGGCACTGCGTAGAATCCTACGGTCTTGGCGTGCATCCGTGCGTCGCTGCGGTCCGGTCCCAGGTCGACGGACAAGTGCACCTTCCGCCGACCACTGGTGACAACATCGATGTACTGTGGAGATCTCACGCCCCACGTGTAGAGCAATTCAGCGGTACGTCCACCCGGCCTCCCGCATGCCCACTATACGCCCTCGCTCGAAGTCCGTCAACTGCACATACGGTTCACGTCCACGCTGTCGCGGCATGCTACCAGTGTTAAAGACTGCGATGGAGCTCCGTATGCCACGGCAAACTGGCTGACACTGACGGTGGCGGTGCACAAATGCTGCGCAGCTAGCGCCATTCGACGGCCAACACCGCGGTTCCTGGTGTGTCCGCTGTGCCGTGCGTGTGATCATTGCTTGTACAGCCCTCTCGCAGTGTCCGGAGCAAGTATGGTGGGTCT
Source organism: Schistocerca gregaria (assembly GCF_023897955.1). NCBI lineage: Eukaryota > Metazoa > Arthropoda > Insecta > Orthoptera > Acrididae > Schistocerca > Schistocerca gregaria. The sequence goes on from NC_064924.1 coordinate 184,901,827, forward strand.
GCACACCGGTGTCAATGTGTTCTTTTTTCCATTTCCAGGAGTGTATTTGCAAGTGTATTTTCCGTGTCTGGAAATTTATTCAGTCAGTTTGATTACGTAGGATTGCAAGGCATTTTTAGACAAACGATTTGGTTATTTAGTCTTTCGAAATTTTGTTTCTTAACCTTATACAGTATCTTTAATTCTATTGGCTTTGTGTTTTTGAATTGCAAGTCACGTATTGCGACGTCATACGTTGTAGCTTATTTAGTTCACAGATTTGTCTTTCTAATTAAATAAGCTGAAGTTTCTTAAACTACAATTATGCAGTTTTAGTAATGGCAACTCATTTCCTCATGTTTTTGTAATTACGCCACTTACAAATGAAATGGCAAAATTTCAGAGACTTTACTGGTCCCATATACGTATGATTTTATGTGTATAGTCTGAAGCAGAGAGTGATAATTTGTACCAAGGCTGGGTATAGAATTCAGGTCTCCTGCTTACTAGATAAGTGTTAGCCATTAAGCCACATAATTGCACAAATTACCGTGACACGCCTTCCTACATGATCCAAATTCTCACAAAATTATAAAAGCAGCTGCACCGGGGATTTAGGCCTGGATCCCCATTTAAGTTTGATGCTGACGTGCTCTTCTAGAGCATGGAGGACCTGGGTAATTCTGTTCACTTGTAAGGAAGAATTTAAAGTAGACAGTGGTGGCAGTGAGAATTTGTTTTGAGGAGCGAGGCGGCGGTGGTGGTGGTTGTTGGGATGTTTAAGGGGGACTTATCACGGTAATGCTTGCAGTCATGTTAATTAATTAATTAATGTCGTGTGACGAAGGCCTCCCGGCGGGTAGACCGTTCGCCTGGTGCAAGTCTTTCGATTTGACGCCACTTCGGCGACTTGCGCATCGATGGGGATGAGATGATGATGATGATTAGGACAACGCAACACCCAGTCCCTGAGCGGAGAAAATCTCCGACCCAGCCGGGAATCGAACCCGGGCCCTTTGGATTTACAGTCTGTCGCGCTGACCACTCAGCTACCGGGGGCGGACTGCAGTCATGTGAACCACTGTGCAAAGGCGGCTTTTTGGCTAACACACTTTCCTAGTAAGCAGGAGTTCCGGGTTCGACTTCTGACCTTGCTACAAATTTTCACTTGTACAAATTTTCACTTGCCACTTTAGACTGTATACAAAAAATTAACGAAGATACACGAGTATAAGGAATGGAAATTCACTTCACTCCAGTTTCCTTTCGCAAAATTAGACACAGAGAAGTTGCAAAGTCTCACGGAGGAAACAGTGACAATATGAGATCGCTGCTCTGAAGGGTTTGGCCTCCGGTGTGTGACGGTTTGTGGCACGATAGGAGGTCTCTTCTAAACATTCCGGAACAATCGTAATTTCGCGCCAGTGGTATGTCGGAGGGAAATGCTGTTGGCAACCGTGCACACGCCTTTATTTTATGATTAACTGCAGGAAGTTTTATTGTTGTAAGTCTATTAGTTATTATTCTGTGCTGTACTTTGTAAAACGTTCCTTTGGACAGTTTGCGAATTTCGAGATGACGGAGTTAGACGAGCAACACATCTCCATACACTTTGCATGAAACTCAAGACAACCTTTACAGAGACACACCAAATGATGCAGGAAGCCTACGGTGATGAGAGCCTAAGCCGTACTCGGAGTTACACGGTTTAAAAATGGCCGGGCGGTAGTTAAATATGACCGTCGTTCAGGACGTCTTTCGACGTCTACCGACGACGCTCATGTCCGGAAAGCCAATGAGACTGTGCATGCCAGTCGAAGACTGCCTGTACAAGAGATTGTAGAAGAATGTAAAATATCAGTTGGACCATGGTCATGAAGTCCTGACACAGCGTCTCGGTATCCGTCGTGTTGTCGCCAAGTTGACGTCTCATGAGTCAAGACCAAAAATATCTTCGCCTCTGTGAAGAACTTTTGGGTCGTGCAAATAAAAACATGTTCCTGAGGAGAATCATAACTGGTGATGAAATGTGGGTCTATGGTTGTGATGTTGAGATCAATGTTCAATCTTCCCAATGAATCGGAAGAGGTTCTCCGTGATCAAACAAAGCTCACCAGGTCAGGTCAAATGTCAAATCGATGCTATAGTTTTCACTGACTTTGAAGGGTTCATCATGAATTCGTGCCACAAGCAGAAATGGTTCAAATGGCTCTGAGTACTGTGGGACTTTACTGCTGAGGTCATCAGTCCTCTAGAACTTAGAACTACTTAAACCTGACTAACCTAAGGACATCACACACATCCATGCCCGAGGCATGATTCGAACCTGCGACCGTAGCGGTCGCGCGGTTCCAGACTGTAGCGCCTAGAACCGCTCGGCCACTCTGCGAACGTAGGGGTCTCGCGGTTCCACACTGCAGCGCCTGGAACTTCACGGTCACTTCGGCCGGCCGCGATACAGCAAGAGGCGTATCAAGACTGCTTGTGGAAGTGGAAGGAGGGGGGTATCTCGAAGCACACCATGCACAATAAGTAAAAGGTTGCGTAGAAAACTTTGGGGGACAAAGTTCGGGAATTTTTTGGACCGTCTTCAAAAGCGCCGCACGTTCTTGCCGTGATCAGTCGTTACATGAAAAGAGAAAATAATACATATATATATATATATATATATATATATATATATATGTGTGTGTGTGTGTGTGTGTGTGTGACTACAGAGGCTGTATATATACGGTATGTGATCAAAAGTATCTGGACACCGATAAAACATACGTTTTTCGTATTAGGTGCATTATGCTGCCCCCTACTGCCAGGTACTCCATATCAGCGACCTCAGTAGTCATTAGACATCGTGAGATAGCAGAATGGTGCCCTCCGCGGATGTCACGGACTTCCAACGTGGTCAGGGGTTTGGGTATCACTTGTGTCATACGTCTGTACGCGAGATTTCCCCATTCTAAAGCATTCCTTGGGCCACTGTTTCCTATGTGATAGTGAAGTGGGACTTGAAGTGACGGGACATGTACAGCACAAAAGCATATGGGCCGACCTCGTCAGTTGACTGACAGAGACCGCCGACACTTGTAGAAGCCAATAATGTGTAATAGGACAGACATCTATCCAGAACATCACACAGGAATTTCAGACTGCATCAGGATCCGTTGCAAGTATTATAACAGTTAGGCGGGAGGTGAGAAAACTTGGATTTCATGGTCGAGTGGCTGCTCATAAGACACACATCACGCCGGTAAATGCCAAACGACGCGTCGCTTGGTGTAAGGAGCGTAAATATTGGACGACTGAACAGTGGAAAACGTTCTTTGGAGTGACGAATCACGGTACACAATGTGGCGATCCGATGGCAGGGTATGTGTATGGCCAATGCCCGGTGAACGTCATCTGCCAGCGTGTGTAGTACCAAACAGTAAACAAATGCCGGGATGGTTCCTCTGGAAGGGCAAGGCCGACTTCCTTCCCCATCCTTCCCTAATCCGATGAGACAGATGACCTCGCTGTCTGGTCTGCTTCCCCAAACAACCAACCAACCAACGAAACAGTAAAATTCGGAGGTGGTGGTGTTTTTGGTGTGGTCGTGTTTTTCATGGAGGGGGCTTGCACCCCTTGTTGTTTTGCATGGCACCATCACAGCACAGAACTACATTGATGTTTTAGACCCTTTACTGCTTCCCACTGTTGAAGAGCAATTCGGCGATGGCGACTGCATCTTTCACCATGATAGAGAACCTGGTCATAACGCACCGCCTGTGGTTGAGTGGTTACATGACAATAACATCCCTGTAATGGACAGACCTGCAAGGTCCTGGCCTGAATCTTACAGAACATCTTTAAGTCATTTTCAGCCAGATGTCCGGATACTTTTGATCACAAAGTTTAAAACATAAGAAAAACTTGAATAAAACGACTGGAAGGTAAATTAGGTTGGCGAATTAGAGATACCACAAGCTGCAGATATCTACAACAAAAATACAGATACTCTTCTTCTCAAACATAGATTAAGATTACGAATTATATCGTGACTCCCCTTGATCATGATAGACGACAGAATATGGATTGCTGTAGAAGAGAAGGACGGCGATGGCGATGTACTTCCCCTCACTGCGGAGCTTTCCATATGCTAGTACGCCATCTGGTGTCTGAGAACAGACAGGACAGTTCTCTGTCGGTGTCGGTGTCGCACTCGTGCCTACTATTTAAATTATAAATGAAAAACAAGGATTAGTTGTCATTCTATTTCTCTGATTTCGTAAGCGCGATAATTCTTGAAGGATATTTTTGAGTTACTTTCTTGTATGTTACGCAAAAGTCATCAAGTTTCGCGCAACTCTCGACTGATCTCCACGAAAAATTAGATTTCCGTGTAACACGGTTTAAGAAACAGTGCGGTACACAGACGCAGGATCCCTTACTGAACTTGTAACACCATAACTCTAGTGCTTTACTGATTTAGTTTGCTTTTGTTTTATTTAATATTACATCGTTAAGCTTCTTTAAATGTGTTTGTTTGAATCGATAACATAAAACTGTATACCCCTTTCATTGTAAGAACTTCGATGTCATGATATGATTCTATGCAATGTAGTGTATCTGTCATTTAAATTCTTTGTCCCATTTGGAGGGAACAAAACTTACTGTATATAATTGTAATTTTGTGTGAATAATTTTTGGTAGAAATGTCAATATTTGCAAATGTTCTGTTTTATTTATTGTATTTGTTTGCTGTTATGTAAACTGCTGATCCTCACTTAGGGTTCTTAGTTAGTTTGTATGTAAAAGGTGTTGTGGTTCCCCTCGGGAACGGAACTGTGTAGCGCGCGCAAATTGTGGTTGGCCTAAGTAGAAAAGGTGGAACTGAGAGTTAGTCGGGGGCGAGCCACCAGTCAGGGACGAACTACCAAACTGTGCACTGCCATATAAATGTTGCACATTGTGCTGGTCCCGAGACAGGCTTTTTCCGCTACTTTCCAATGTCTCGGATGGATGGATAAATAGCTGGAACTATTCTGGAATTTGTATCTATCATCACCACCAAGAAATGACAGAGTCCACCAATTCTACCTGCATTTCCGCCTACCGACATGCAATCGCCACCACATTGCGCAGTCACTATAATGGAGCACTTTAGTCATGTACAGTGAAGGATCAGCTTAATGGATGTGTTAGTGTGCTCAAATATAATGTAAATTATAACTGAATTTGTGTACCTACCTTGATTTTTCCTTATCATAACACCTCTCAGGTTTCTCTCCGTTTGAACTAAAGTGATTACCGAGTGTCCCTACTGAAATAACATTAAAGACCAGTGTTTTTGCTAATTAATGCCTCTTGAATATAGTAAAAAGAAAATAAAAGTTAATAATACTTGCAGAAATTAATTTTACTAATAAAACTGCTTATTAATGTATTGTTGCCAACTTCAAATTAAGAGTTCGTAAGACTGAGGCTTATAAAGTTTTGCTTATAAGTGATCACATTACTGCCTGTTGTAAATCGCAGAAGGTGAGTCAGTATCTTACATATATGTTAATTTTGTCTCTCAATGTAGTAAAGGTGGAAAACTGCAGTGTGAAACGTTATATACTCATGTTTTGCTAAGTGTTTGTCTCTCTTGTGTATTAGGAGTGCATATTAATAATATAATAGGATCCACAGTTTGTCTATTGTGTTAATACTAGGTAACAAGTAATGGGAAAACCACTAATTATGAAAAACATTATTTCTTTATTCAATTGATAGTGAGAAGCAACCTGTTACTGGATTCCAATTAACTTTCATTTTAAATAGTAAATCCAGTTAATGATTCTGCAGTGAATAGTAATAATAACGTTATACAAAAAAACCATTCAGTTTGTGTAAACCCTGAAAGTAATAGTGTGTTTCGGTATCCGTTATAATTTTGTCAATAGTTTGTGCTGCTCTTAGTGTTAGTTTCAATCTTACCTTAACATTATGTATGTGTCAAGAGTTCACTGCTCTCGCGTGTGACAAAGTATAGGTTGTGTTTATCCATTAAAGTTATTAATAACTATTTTCTTGAATGAGAATGTTAATCATTCTCTTGCCTAGTTAGGCTGGCGACCGTTTTCTTTACCTGTTAAACAGTACAGATAGGCAAAATTTTGTTTGTTACTGTTCAAATATTTCCGTAATTCTGACTTTCACTTCCGATAAGCCACCGCCGTTAGGTACAACACGGTCAACATATCAAAATTCCTCCCAGAGGGTAACACTACTCTGTTACGTTGCACCATAATTGCTTTAATAAAATAGTTTTATTTCACAACCTGCATCTAGCTTTAAGGTTATGGTGCAGCAGCAGACAGACGGTAGTGTTATAAACTCTACCAAAACTGCATTCCGTCGCTCTCGACTCACACCCATAATTACGCATCTTAGGCTGGGCAGTCTTCAGCGTCATTTCATTAGCATTAAATAAGTTCACCAAAGTTGGTACAATATAGATAAATGAAGTAGATATACTGCTGCAAAAAGCTGAGCCCTTCTTCTCTTATTAAGAAGATTACAAAACAGTCTATACTTAAAAATAAGGGAATCGCCTGAAATATTTGTAAGTATTGCGTATCACACCGCAATGCCAAGCTAACTGGAATGTTCTTAAAACTGACACTGGAGTAAATTGTTGGTGAATAATCTGTAAGGATTTTCACTTTAAATTTTGCTGAAATTTTCAGTGTGTTTGGAAACAGTCAACTTAGTTGTTCAGAATATCCCAAAATTGTTCCAACACTAATTAATTTGATTAGTTCAAATGATGTGCTTTTCTGAATGTGAAATGAATTTTGTTTATGATAACTACGTGCGTTGTTGCGTGTGTCTGTTACATTTCATTAATTAATGATTACTTCGCGTTAATTAGAGGTTTCCCTCTCAGTACTTGAAAACTGTTGGATTGGCTTTATTCTTTGCCATACAATTTTCAACAATGCCTTTTGCTGGAATCCACGTTGGTGGCTGTAGTGTTCAACAGTTACGAAAATTTATTTTAGTCACATTTCTGATTTAAAACCGGCGATTACTGTTATCGATTATCGGCTGCCTTCTCCATGGTGTTGAACTAGTGACCCTCGCCAGCTTCGAGCTAGTATTACCAAGTGTCTACATCAGAACTACGTGTTTATAATACGTAGGGATACTTACGTAGAGATACTTACTCGTGAATCCGACTATTTGTGAAAATCGTATCGAGAGTCCTTTGGTAGTTTCTAACATTAGCCTACAAATTCAGACAGAAAAACGCGGCTGAGGACTTTAATATACACTAAGTACAGATATAAACAATCCTTTTTCGTGAGTGAGTCTATTAATGAAAACTGTATCAAAATCACTTCAGTAGTTATTAAGATTAGCTTATTATGTACAGACAGAAAATTTGATGGGGATCTTACATTAAAAATATGTACAGATAGACTTTTGACCGCTAAAGTTACACATTTATCAAGATATTAGTTACAGAAGTACGTGGACCGAACTAAATTATTACATCACATCTTTTAGTTGAACTATTTTTGTTTCTCTATTCCCTGCCACTGTCATAATAAATTTCCCTTTTCCTTTCGGCTTTTTTGTTGTTTCTAATGCAGTATGTTTCAAAAAACTATTTAAGCACAATGCTGCAGGTGGTAAATTGTTTTTAGGGAAATGGTACCGAATTTCTTAATTTTAGGAAAAAAGTTTACTTGGAACAATGAATGCTCGTTTGCCTATATCCATGGAAGGAAAAAAAAGAGAAAGAAAAAAAACTTAAGTACAACGTTTGGGAAAATGTAAATGCAGTAAAATAATGCAGTAAATGGCAAAGTACAGGAAAATGTTTACATATCACTTACAGTTTGCTTAACAATGTGTTGCCTTCCTATGTTTCCTTCAGTATGTTACATTTTTCTCTCTGATCAGTCACCATATGTACTCAACGAATATTCGCTTATTGTACTATCCTTGTTACATCATTGCAAATAACTGTCCCAGTGGAAAATTTCTCCCCTGTTTCTCTGAATACGTACTCATATGAGACTTGAAAACACGTGGATGCGAGTTGAGTAATACAACCTTAGAGACAGTCTGCATTGTGTACTCAACGAATATTTGCTTATTGCACTATCCCTGTTACATCATTGCAAATAACTGTCGCAGTGGAACATTTCTCCCCTGTTTCTCTGAATACGTACTCATATGAGACTTGAAAACACATAGATGCGAGTGGAGTAATACAACCTTAGAGACATTCTGCATCTCAATGCTCTGCAGTTCTTCAAAAGACCCCCTATACTACAAATGTCCATTGCAATCATTTTGAAATCACCAATTACATCCCACTGATGTTCAGCATATGTTATCACCTGAAGGAGATGCTGAAGACTTGGGTAATCTTCTTTTATGTGAGTCAGAGATTAGAATTTAGGGATATTTATTTCCATTTTGGTGGAGAACAGGTTTTCAGCCTCTTGCAGAAGCTATCAATGAAGAGTCGCTAGTCCCTTAGAGCATAGTTAAACCATGTTTATTTGAAAAAACCTAACACATTGTGGCAATAACACAGTTTGTCCGTCAGAGTGAGTTATTATGACAAAGCTTCATGGCGTTTCCTCTGGTTGGATACCTTGCAGCTCACTCTAAACAAGTTCCACTGCTATGGGCTCGATGTTAAATTTCTACGCTGGATTTTTAAGCCTTAGATCCCTAATCAAATCATTTAACTCATTTTGTGAGAGGTAATGAGATGCAGAATCTTCATCTTCTGAGCAGTTTTCGTCGTGGTTGATTTCGATATTTGATTCACTACTTCCATCTTCACACTCCTCCCGTACTGGAGGAAGGAAAATAGGAAGCTCCTCGTCGTGTGGAATAGGCCTGAGAGATGATGGGATGTCCGAGAAAGTTCAGCAACCTAGAAATAGCGGCTGGAAATGTGATCTGTTGATCCTCGTCAAATTATAGGTACACCAAATTTTATTTTTCTGTTCTCTCCTCTACACCAGGTCTCAAGAGTGAATCTGCAACACCCACACACACAACGTGTGGTGGTCAGTTCTTGTCTTGGTCTTCCACAGGGATACCAAAATATGACCTGTATCGTGAGCAGACGTTGGTAGCATCCTTTATTCTATGCTTCACTTCTTTCGATGCCAGAAATATACCATAGTCATAACAAGAAGAGTCTGGATGATGCTTACTACTACGTGAAGATGCTAATAATTACCAATAATGTGAATCAGAAACAGATGACTTACAACTGAACCGTTTATTTAAGTCACAGATAAAGTGTTACTAGGTAATATAATTTTAATCAATTAATTTGACATAAATAGACATAAAAAGCAAGGTAACGATTGTATAAAAGTAGTATTATTCAGTGTAGCTTAGCTATGACTTGATTCATCCACAACTAGCATAAAACTCACTTCAACAAGCAAAAAATTTAGTTTTCGTTACTTAATACTACTTTGTCTTTACTCTAAATTCTCCTGCTGTTGTCTTCAGTTTTTAGTTTTCGTGTGCATCATTTAGTCGTAATTCTTCTTCTTTGTTGTTTTGCTTTAAAATTGCACTTGGCTATAAATACCAATGGGTCGCCATGAATGTCGAATTAAAAAGAGTATCGTTTCCGTGTCTTTGTTTGATTAGAATTTAATTTTTTTGGTGTGTAATATTATCGAATGTGATTAGGCTCTATAAATTGTTAATGTGTTACGGTTATTAGATGGCAAGAAAAATGTACAGACCTATTCATGTAGTTCGCTAAATGATTTAAATGTATTAAAATAGGAAGCAGTCTGTGACTGGAGCGTAGCGATGTGTACAAAATTGTACAAGTCAAATAAAAAAAGTCTCGAAGGCGTTTTCAGATTTTTTTTTATTTGTTAGCAACCGATTTCGGACCTTTCCTCAGATCATCTTGTGGCTTTTCACTGCCATTATGGATGCTGGTGGCGGCAGACGGAGCGAGAACCGTAGAAATGTGGTTGTGGCTGCTTTTATTTGATTTGTAGAATTAAATGATTTAAACGACAGAACAAATAAAAATATGAACCTACACCCGTCAGCACACTGATAGCTGTCTCCATTCGCCCATTTACGCATGTGCAACTTATAGCCTGAGCTCCACAGAAGGCAGCGATTGGGTATCAACTGCCAGTGCGCCACATCACTTGCGCACGAGTAGCCATCGAATCTCACCATAGCTTACCCTTCGCAATGGGTATATTTTATCTTATTTTCCATTCCAGAGCTTTTTATATTTTTCGAAGGAAAGAAGATTTGGTTTAACGTCCTGTCGACATCCAGGTCATCAGAGACGAAGCACAAGCTCGGATAGAGTCAATGACGGGGAAGGAAATCGGCAGTGTCTTTTAAAAGAACCATCCCAGCATTTCCCTGAGCCAATTTGGGGAAATCAGGGAAACTTAAATCTGGATGACCTAACGCGGATCTGAACCACTGTCGTCCCAAATGCGAGTCCAGTGTGCTAAGAACTGCGTCATCTCATTCGGTTTTATACTTTTGGCAAAGGCACGTTGGTAAATGGTACTTACCACCATTCATTGAATTCTCCCGACTGTATGTAACTGGAGCGATTATTTGGAATGAAACTGGACAGAGATGGGAATTATCTGTACTGATAACCACAGAACAAAAACTGGGACAGGTGAGGTATACAGTCATTGATCAACAGTACAACTATACGAAAAATAACGTTACTTAACTTCTGTTTGAAGTTGTTGTTCCTAGTCAGACCATTGAAAACGGTGAATGTCCTGTCACCGAAAGAGACTCTGAAAGGCCCCATGTCCGTTCAAGCTGCAAACGAAATGAATACGCTGCGGCATTAATGACAGTACGACCCTGTTGTGTAGAAGGTGATCATTGCAGCCCAACCGAGCATTTCTGCAGGAATTACTCCATAACCGGCCACGGCAACCGGTGAGAATGGCGGAGCCAAACCGAGACATTCGGCGGAATTAATTCCTGCTACCAGTCTTTCTCTCCGTATCCCCCAACCCCGCCCCCACCCATCTAGTATGCATGCATGAGCACGTGTATGTGAGCGGGCCATCGTCCGCAACCCACACGCCGCCATGGTAGTTCCCCAATTTTCTACTATCAGAGGATGAGGCACTCAGTACACCATGCTGATACGTCCAGAGTGTTGATACGCGCAAGCGTCTAATTATCCGCGCTCTATTGACAATCCTCATTCAGCTGCACGTGCGTACCATTGGATGTGTGTGTGGGAGAGGGGGGGGGGGGAGGGGGCGTAAAAGGGAGAGGGAGGAGGGAGAATGAGGTGCCTATTTAGGCGGCTAATTACCACCTCTTCACTGGCTGTGCGCTTTCATTTTGTCCATTGACATGCTGGAAGAGGAGGGAAGAGAAACTGGTAATGATACACTGACTGCTGCAATTGCGCGAGAGACGTGTTCGCTGGGTGATTCAAAGAAAGGCCCATCTGTTGCAGAACAAAACAGTCCTCGGCAGATGAGATAATTGCGTGATAGTGAATGGAGGATCATACTTGAAGGAATGCAGAGCTTTTTTAAATTTCATCATTCACTTTGCTGTAAACACATGGATCCATAATGCAAATATGTAAAATGGATTACTGTTTTTGAATTTCCTACAAAAAATATGTGGCAACATTACAGCATCAAGACTGATACGAGTTTTTACGGAGTAAATATGTTTCCCACTCCACTTTCGCCCTGTCTCAGCAACAGTAAACCAATTTTCAAATGAAAAGGCTGTTTCCGTAGCAGTTATTTATTTTAAAATTGACGTGTTTCGTGGTAGTGGTCTATCTTCAGAATTTCTATAAATTAACAATAATGTATATATTAAATAATGCTGTGACACAAGCCTATTGAACTCCTATAAGTAACTATTGACTCAAGTAACTTATAAAAACCACTTGCCTTAGGCAGCGTAATCAGCAGAAGTCAAAAAATAAAAATTGAATGGTGCGTTAACGCAGTCGTCAAATATAAAACAGGAAGCTTGAAAGGGGAATAATTTTTTATAAGAAAACATTCTAAAATAGATAACTACTAAATCGGGCCGGCCGCGGTGGTCTCGCGGTTCTAGGCGCGCAGTCCGGAATCGCGCGGCTGCTACAGTCGCAGGTTCGAATCCTGCCCCGGGCATGGATGTGTGTGATGTCCTTAGGTTAGTTAGATCTAAGTAGTTCTAAGTTCTAGGGGACTAATGACCACAGCAGTTGAGTCCCAAAGTGCTCAGAGCCATTTTTTTACTAAATCGGACATGCCATAACCATGGGCACAAAGGACCTAATCGGGAGTTATCAGACTGTCACACTCACCAAATCATGCAGAAAACATATGTGTGGATAGACCTGCGGTGAACAGTCATATAGTCTAGCACTTGTCGGTTGCCACGGTGAGCCGTGGGCCAATCTAACTTGAATAAACAGCTGATTGTAAGAGCCAAGCGATAGCGCTAGGTCTGCTTGGTGTGTGGTAACCATTTACATATTGAAGGATAATTAACGTCGAGATAGCTCCAGAAGCACACAGTTTAAAAAAATTAATAGTTAAATAATCATGAAGTTGGAAGTCACAGGAGTAAATTCGAGGTCACAGTGGCGCGCGACAAACGGCAATCCCGTCGGTAGTTAGTTACTACAGTAGAGGAACCGGTTGGTGAAACGTTGGTAAAGGTGTCATCATAGTATCATACAAGAATTAATTCTTGGTATTCATTGATATTTACATCTTCCGAGAGCTTACAAAATTTTACTGTTTCAAACTCCTCTACCTAACATTTTACCCTTAGTTGCCACAGGAAGGATTTGATAGAACTTATTGTGAGTTCAGTGTGGCAGCTAACCTTAAGATGTTCCGGAAACGAAGAATAATTTTCACAGCTCCCCTTCTTGAAAACGTGTTCTAACCACATGTCCCGCATGTCCGATGTATGTGCAAGGGCAATGGACGCATGTTGTTTTGTAGACCCCAGAATTACATAATCGGTCTCTAGTAGGTAATTTTGCGGAGTCTTGCGCACGTGCCGCTAAAGCGTGCCTACGGGATGCAGCGTTCTCGGAATGCCATACAAAAATTTCAAACAAATAACATTAGTAGTTTTATTTCCAGAAAGAAAACTGGCGATACTTAACGTTCTTTGCAGCAAATGTCGGTGGCGGAAGGCGACGTGAAAACGGAACAGTCCTTGGTATGCACTGAGTACTAGGAAACACTTGATACTGACAGCGTAGCATTAATCACGTTGCAGACTCGGGCCGATCTTGTAAGACCGAGGCTAGGTCTAGCTCCGTTTATAAGCAGCTATTGCAGGGGGGCGAGCCTGGCGGTCCGATTCCGCGCACCATTGCCCGCCGTTTCTCCACTGTCTTCTCTGGTCTTTCGTTTTCGCATCTTCGCTCCGGCGTTTGGGGTTACGCCAGAACAAGTTCGTTTTTTATAAGTTGATAATAAATCTAAACCCTGGTGGAATAGAAAATTCTAATACCATCCTTCTTAAGGACACCTAAACGCCTGTACGATATGTCACCCACAAATCGCAAAGTGATGTAAGTACACTTAGACGTACTGTGAGACTTGTGGAGCATATTCATACTGCCTTACTTCGGGCCGTGCATCTACAAGACTGGGATTATAACGATTGTTGCATGTGATGTATTTAAAATTATCCATTTCAAGTTTAATAGATTCGTCAATTAGTGGTCCAACTAGTATATATATTGGCAACCGTAGGTAATGCACAGCGAAATTTGTACCGTAGATGTTGCATCAATTTTACGTTATTGACAAAAAAATTTTCATTTAAAAACAGTAGAGCGCTAATTTAATGATCTTCAGGGTAGAAAATTCCCGCCATGAGCACGCTAGCTTGACTAGATGGAAAAATATTTACATGAATACACCAGTGGAGGAAAGAGTTCAAATTATTGTCGATAACTTAGCTAAAGGAAGTTCCCTTGTGTAAGGCGAAACTGATGAGCTAACAGCTTTCTTTAGAATCCTCACTCTTTATAGTTACTTCTCCTTTTACAACAGCTTATACATGCAAAAAGAAGGGTTGAACATGCGAAATTGTTTAGCAAGGCACCTCGCTGACATATTCACCAGCAGTCTGGAAAGCTTAAGTAGAAGTCCCTGTCACACACAAAGTAATATACTGCTGCAGATATGCCGATGGTATTTTTATCATTTTTAATGGTCCAAGTGAAGATGTGAGAACATTCGCGGAAGAAAACCGTGGCCTGCATTTCAATCATTCGATGAACTGTTTGGATTTAAAACTTCCGTTAGTAGAAGAGTGCATTAAGTATCACATTTATCGCAAACGTACAAAAAGTTATACTGTTATCCATGTATCCTCGTGTCACCCAGTAGCTCGGTTCCTTTTTCTCCATGATTAATAAAGCTATTAGTACTCAGCTAAGTCACGAATCCTTAAGGGGGGACCTTGATGAAATTGACCAAAAGTGTCAACTATCGATTCATTTTTTATTTGTTAGTACGACTCAAGGACAATAAGTTCAGAAAGTTTCAATGTTGAAATCCCATCCGAAGAGCCTAAAAATTAATTAAAAGTGTGACGAAGCCTCCTTGCCACGCCCACTTTTTGCAGCACCTCTTCAATAACGGCTCATTAAACAACGATTCAGTGTATTACTTTTAACCAAACGTGTGCGGGATGGATCTAGAAGGCCGTGATACATACTCATTGGTTTTATAAATCATCTTTGGCCGATCCAGCACTTCTCAAAAAGTGTGTTCATGGCAAAACCCTAAATCCAAATGAGTCTCTAAATTCACTCATATGGAAGCGATACCCTAAAAATACATTTGCATCTGCGCTTGTATTTACAACTTATGATGCAGTTTTAGATTAAAACTAAAGAAACTGCAAAAAGGTGGGAATTTGAGGAGATGGGACCTGGATAAACTAAAAGAACCAGAGGTTGTACAGAGTTTCAGGGAGAGCATAAGGGAGCAATTGACAGAAATGGGCGAAAGAAATACGGTGGAAGATGAATGGGTAGCTTTGAGGGATGAAGTAGTGAAGGCAGCAGAGGATCAAGTAGGTAAAAAGACGAGGGCTAGTAGAAATCCTTGGGTAACAGAAGAAATATTGAATTTAATTAATGAAGAAGAAAATATAAAAATGCAGTAAATGAAGCAGGCAAAAAGGAATACAGACGTCTCAAAAATGAGATCGACAGGAAGTGTAAAATGGCTAAGCAGGGATGGCTAGAGGACAAATGTAAGGATGTAGAGGCTTATCTCACTAGGGGTAAGGTAGATAGTGCCTACAGGGAAATTAAAGAGACCTTTGGATAAAAAGAGAACCACTTGTATGAATATCAAGAACTCTGATGGAAACCGAGTTCTAAGCAAAGAAGGGAAAGCAGAAAGGTGGATAAAGTAGGTAAAAGGACGAGGGCTAGTAGAAATCCTTGGGTAACAGAAGAAATATTGAATTTAATTGATGAAAGGAGAAAATATAAAAATGCAGTAAATGAAGCAGGCAAAAAGGAATACAGACGTCTCAAAAATGAGATCGACAGGAAGTGCAAAATGGCTAAGCAGGGATGGCTAGAGGACAAATGTAAGGATGTAGAGGCTTATCTCACTAGGGGTAAGATAGATACCGCCTACAGGAAAATTAAAGAGACCTTTGGATAAAAAGAGAACCACTTGTATGAATATCAAGAACTCTGATGGAAACCGAGTTCTAAGCAAAGAAGGGAAAGCAGAAAGGTGGAAGGAGTATATAGAGGGTCTATACAAGGGCGATGTACTTGAGGACAATATTATGGAAATGGAAGAGGATGTAGATGAAGATGAAATGGGAGATACGATACTGCGTGAAGAGTTTGACAGAGCACTGAAAGACCTGAGTCGAAACAAGGCCCCCGGAGTAGACAACATTCCATTAGAACTACTGACGGCCTTGGGAGAGCCAGTCCTGACAAAACTCTACCATCTGGTGAGCAAGATGTATGAGACAGGCGAAATACCCTCAGACATCAAGAAGAATATTATAATTCCAATCCCAAAGAAAGCAGGTGTTGACAGATGTGAAAATTACCGAACTACCAGTTTAATAAATCACAGCTGCAAAATACTAACGCGAATTCTTTACAGACGAATGGAAAAACTAGTAGAAGCCGATCTCGTTGAAGATCAGTTTGGATTCCGTCGAAATGTTGGAACACGTGAGGCAGTAACTGATGATGGTCGAAGTAGAGTGGATATAAAATGTAGACTGGCCATGGCAAGGAAAGCGTTTCTCAAGAAGAGAAATTTGATAACATCGAGTATAGATTTAAGTGTCAGGAAGTTATTTCTGAAAGTATTTGTATGGAGTGTAGCCATGTATGGAAGTGAAACATGGACGATAAATAGTTTGGACAAGAAGAGAATAGAAGCTTTCGAAAATTGGTGCTACAGAAGAATGCTGAAGGTTAGACTGGTGGATCACATAACTAATGAGGAAGTATTGAATAGGATTGGGGAGAAGAGAAGTTTGTGGCACAACTTCACCAGAAGAAGAGAGCGGTTGGTAGGACATGTTATGAAGCATCAAGGGATCACCAGTTTAGTATTGGAGGGCAGCGTAGAGGGTAAAAATCGTAGAGGGAGACCAAGAGATGACTACACTATGCAGATTCAGAAGGATGTAGGTTGCAGTAGGTACTGAGAGATGAAGAAGCTTGCATTAGATAGAGTAGCAAGGAGAGCTGCATCAAACCAGTGTCAGGACTGAAGACCACAACAACAACAACATGATGCAGTTATTGTATTTAATGATGGGAACGTCGGGAGGATGAAAGTATTAGAAAGAATAGGCTTCAAGATAGGGAATTTTACTGAAGTTATCCTGAGAAAAACAGATTTACAGCGCGTCTCTGCAGCTGAAAAATTCTCCTATTTCATCTATTCCAAAAACGTCATGAGAGAAGCTTACAACATATAAAGGGATGAAACAGAGAAATTTTTGTAGAAATCTCTGGAATATTTTCTGAGAAAATGGAACGTACATTAATTTTTTTAAATGGAACTTCAAATTTCATTTTTAAAAAGTTGAGTATGTATAATCAGAGGATTTTATGTGTAAATGTGTTACTTCCATGTAAAGCGTGGTACAAAATGTCATTGCTATATCTCCAAAATTGCGGATTTAGTGCATTTTTTAAATAGTGTGTGTTTTACATCAACGTCCCCCCTTGAAAACTGAAATGGATGGTTTGAAATATATGGCATACTCTATTAACTACAGCCCTAGTGTTGTAGATAGGATGCACCACTCCAAATTAGCCATTGTGAATAATTTGATCTTCAGCTCTCATAATACGTTTGAGAGTACTTAGCATTTTGTGCGTAACATAACATGCAGGCTTTGGGATGTATGGTGATGGAATCTTTTTGCACTCAGGTTCGGATTCAATATCAGCTTGCCCATAACGAAAAACCTAGTAGAGATCGGTTTCATAATTCCGGGATCTACAAACTGACATCCGCTCAATGCCCTCGTGTATACAAGGACAGAAAGACGTGATGTTAGCATTTCATGAGCACTTACTTACTAGAAGGAGCGACTGTGAAAAACAGTTCTGCGTTTGTGGACCATCTACAGGTCAGCCGGCACGCCGAACCAACAATAGATTAGTTACAAATCTTTCATGTGACAACGAAGGGTGAAAAGTTAACTCATCTATATGAATTTGAGGTAACAAAACCTATAAATCATTCGGAAGATTTAAATCTCAGCAACTAGTCACTGAGAACAGAAGTTTTATGACACTAGCCAAGTCCTGTATAGTTAAGTGACCACCAGCAGTATTGCCTTTTGTGACCAAACCCCCACGATGACCTAGTGTTTAGTCCTTTGATATCAAATTTAATAATTGTTTTAGCAAATTTTAAGGCATTATTTAATATTAATTTATGTAAACCAGGTGCTTCTGGTGCTATCTTGTGATATTGTTTTAATAATTCTGAACCCGTGGTCTAGGGGTAGCGTCTTTGATTAGTTGTCAAATTATCCTCGGTCCGTGGTTCTTACCCCGCCTCCGCTTAAATTATGAATAAAAAGCATCAGAAATGGCGGCCGCAGACTTCCGACTTCTCGAAGAGTGCGAAGGAGCGGACGGAGGCTCAGGGCACCCTTCTGTTCTTGAGGTGGGAAACTGCCTCTAAAGACGGAATAATCAGCAATGGTCTACGGCATTAGGATGTAGAAGGCAATATAAACCGTTGAATATAAGACACATAAGGTGTATCCACAGGACATGCGGGCTGCAGTTCATAAGGTGCAGTCGTATCCGTTACAAATAGGAAAGTTGGGCATAGAGTGTGTAAATGAGAACAGTTCGGTGATAGGGTTGTTGTCATCGGAATCGACTGGAAACCAACATAAAAAAACAGTAGTTCAGCATACGTGAAGACTTCACAAACTGAAGAGACAGAAAGTAAATCACGAAATTGAACAGATGGTTTATTACGTAAAGAGGGATTTGTATGCTGTTGAAGGGGAATGACTACAAAAAAAAAAAAAAAAAAAATTACGGGTGAATATGGGCTTGGTGCAAGGTATGAGAAAGGAGAAAGACTAACTGAGTTCTACAATCAATTTAGAGTGGTGCATCCTATCTACAAGACAAGGGATGTAGCTATTGGAGTGTGCGACATATTTCAAACTATCCATTTCAATTTTTATGGATTCATGACTAGGCCAAGCACGTATCGCTCTATTAATCATGGACAAAAAGTAACTGAGATACTGGGTGACGCGAGAATGAATGGATAACACTATCACTCGTTGTAGGTTTGCGATAAATGTCATACTCAATGCACTCATCTACTAACTGAAGTTTTAAATCCAAACAGTTCAATGATTGATTGAGCGCCATAAGTTTAAGCTGAAAGCCACAGCGAATACTCTGTTCAAGAATCTCAACAGGAGGATGCATACTTAGAAAAGTCCGGAATATATGGGCACACTTTAGTAAAATTACGTCTTGGTCAAGCAGAGATCCCGGAATCAAATGCTGGGTTGTAACACGTACCAACGAGCACGAACAGACTAAGATTACAATTTAGTAGTAATGAAGAGTAGGCTGTAGTTCAAGGGACTAGTCACGAAGATAAGGAAACGTAAGTAGAAGAAGGTAACTGCGAAAAAACCATGGGAAGCAGAAGAAATACTTCAGCCGGTCGACGAAACAGTAAGTACAAAAATGTTGAAGAAGGTCCAGGAACACAGAAATACCGGTCATTAACAAAAGAAATAAATTTGAAGGGCAGGGAAGTTAATGCTACATGACAAATGTGAATGAATCGGAAAAATAATGATTCTGTCAAGGACTGACACAGCATACAGAACAGTGAAAACAACCTTCGGCGAAATTAAAACCAAGGGTGGTAAGATAGAGATTGCAGTGGGAATTCCACTGTTAAATGCAGAGGAACTAACGGATAGGTGCAAAGTGTGCATCGAAGCCTTCAGTCAGGGTGAAGACTTATCTGATGACGTTATAGAAGAAAAAACAGGAATCCATGTACGAAGAAGAGACAGGCGATCTAGTATTACAATCAGAATTTAAAAGATCGTTGGAAGTGATAGACAACATTTACAAATTACAAAATTGCTGGTGGAAGCGGCAGTGACACGACTGTTCACATTGGTGTGTGGAGTGTACTGGTCTGACGATACACCGTCTGACTTCCGGAAAAACATCATACACACAATCTCCAAGATTGCAGGAACCGACAAGGACGAGAACTATCGCACAATCAGCTTAACAGCTCATGCATGCAAGTTTCTGACGAGAATAATATATAGAAGAATGGAATAGGAATCTGTTACACAACGATTAGTCTGGCTTCAGAAAAAGTAAAGGCTCCAGAGGGGCAGTTCTGACTGAGGTTGAAACGGGGCTGAAGAAAAGTCTGGAAATGTTCACAGAATTTTTCGTCATGGGAAAAGATTTCGAAAATGCCAAATGGTGCAAGATTTTTGAAATGCCGATAAAATTAGGAGTAAACTTCAGGGAAAGATGTATAATTTACAGTATGTGCAAGAACGGTGAGGGAAGAATAAGAGTGAAACAGCATGAGAAAGTGCTGGAATTAAAAAGTAAGTAAGACAGGAATACAGTCTTTGGTCCCCACTTCTCAGTATATACATCGTAGAAGCAACGACGGAAATAAAAGACACGTTCGAGAGTGTGGTTAAAATTCAAAGTGAAAATTTATCAACGGTAATGTACGCTAATGACATTGCTACCCTTAGTGAGACTGAAGAAGTAATACAGGATCTACTGACTGGCATGGAGAGTCTCATGGGTGCAGAATATGAAACATAGGCTACAATTTGAGGAAGAACTTTCCGAGAATGTACGGTTGAAGCACTGAATTTTGTGGTAGTGCAAAACAGTTGCTGGGAAAACCGAAACGGAGGAAAACCGAGGCATTTGATATGTGGAGGTGCAGAAGAATGTTTAAAAGTAGTTGGACTGATATGGTAAGAAATGAGGAGGTTTCCAAAAGGAGGAGGTTTGCACAGTATTGACAAGGAATGGAGTGTTTGGAGAACACTGTCAAGAAGAAGGGACAAGGATGATTGGACACCTGTTGGGTCATCAGGAAATTACTTCCAAGGTCGTAGAGGGAGCTGTAGAGGGTAAAACTGTAGAGAGGACAGATTCGAGTACGTCCAGCAAATAACTGAGGTCGTATATGGCACGCGCTACTCTGACGTGAAGTGTTTGGCACAGGAGAGGAATTGATCGTGGTTCGCATCAAACCAACCAGCAGATTGATGAATCAAAAAACAAAAAAAAGATGCATTATACTTATTGTTCTTAGATCTGCATAACTTTCTAATTCACTGTTGTTTGAGACACATTTTCCTTTCTTTGATTCAGTTTCCTTCTATATTCTCTTGTTCGACACCGTGTTCCGTTTCCTTTTGTTACTTAGCTTTTGTCGCTGTGTCGTTTTCATAATGATATGTAACACCAGAATCGAGTATTTCTTAAGTTGTAAACTCGTGGTTCACTGAGAAACTGAAGGTTTATTGCGTGCTTCTTTCGCCGTGCTTTCCCTATAATTTACAATACATCTGTTTTCCTATTTGTTTCATTGTTGCACACATTAGAGTTTTGACGGTGAGAACAAAACAGTACGTACATCGAGGTAAGAAAAGTCATGGTTCAAATGGCTCTGAGCACTATGGGACTTAACATCTGTGGTCATCAGTCCCCTAGAACTTAGAACTACTTAAACCTAACTAACCTAAAGACATCACACACATCCATGCCCGAGGCAGGATTCGAACCTGCGACCGTAGCAGTCGCGCGGTTCCTGACTGAGCGCCTAGAACCGCTAGACCACCGCGGCCGGCGAAAAGTCATGGGGTGCCACCTAAATAAAGTAGCATCGGACCTCCTAATATCGTGACATGGACTCAATACGTGGGTGGAAGTCTTCTGCACTAACGTTGAGGCATGGTTCCCCTATAGCTGCCATAATTGCGAAAGTATTGCGGTGCAAGATTTTGCGCACGAACTGATCACTCGATTATTTCTTATAAATGTTCGATGGCATTCATGTCGGGTCCTGGGTAGCAAAAATCATTAGCTCGAATTCTCGAACACGTTCTTCAAACCAGTTGGGAACAACTGTGGCCGGTGACGCAGCGCATTGCCATCAATATAAGTTCCGTCGCTGGATGACAGAGATCGGAATATATCCGGAAAATAGTTGTGGATCTCCGTTACGTTGCGAGTACTACTGTGACATGATGACGTTGGCACAAGAAAGAATTTCGTATCTTACCGCAACAAGAAAAGAAAGGTAAGAGATGGCCACATACCAGGGGTGACTATCGTAGTCGCTTTCTGCTTACGATTAGCTGTTCATTCACCTTTCCTTTGATCAGTACACGGCCCGCTGTCGTAGCAACCACGCTGTGTAGCATCGTTACTGTTGACTGTTGTTCGATATGCCTGCTGAGACAAGCCTACCCACACATCTGTTTCCCTTATGATTGGTGAGTGTGTCTCTGATAATTCTAAGGTTCTTCGTGCCAATAGATGCGGTAAAGTCTGTTCTAGTTGTTATCTGCTGTAAAGGAATTTTTACAAATGTCCATGTACCTGGTCAGGCTTCCGCTTTCATATTTGACGATTAGTTCCATTCGTTGTTTACATTTTGAGTAGAGGGCTGCACGGTGCCTAAGACAAGGTCTTTCTGTAAGTAACTTAATTCTGTAGTTTGTTACGAGGGATTGGATGGGCTCGTAGTCACAACTTTATGTATGACATAATATAAGTTATTGTTAATTTACATTAAAAAGTTTAAAGATAAGCCACTACCGTGAAACGCGTCAATTTTAAAATAAATACCTACAACAGAAACTTCCCTTCTACCTGATAATTGCTATCAAGGTAATCCTTATACTATAAGTCTGCTTCCTTTGTGTTGGTCTTGATTCGCTGACCTGCTTCCTCAAAGGACGAACAGAAATCTATTAGGCAATGGAAGGACACCTGCATTTGCAACTTCATATTGTGTCATAGTAAATATGTTGGAACGTCAGGGAACAATTTCCATGGTACTAGAAGCACCCGTTTGCGTAAAAATTGTAGGGAAAGATACACTACTGGCCATTAAAATTGCTACACCACGAAGATGACGTGCTATAGATGCGAAATTTAAGCAACAGGAAGAAGATGCTGTGATATGCAAATGATTAGCTTTTCAGAGCATTCACACAAGGTTGGCGTCGGTGGCGACACCTACAACGTGCTGACATGAGGAAAGTTTCCAACCGATTTCTCATACACAAACAGCAGTTGACCGGCGTTGCCTGGTGAAACGGCGCGATGGTATGGAGTGCCATTGGTTACACGTCTCGGTCACCTCTTGTTCGCATTGGTGGCACTTTGAACAGTGGACGTTACATTTCAGATGTATTACGACCCGTGGCTCTACCCTTCATTCGAGCCCTGCGAAAATCTACATTTCAGTAGGATAATGCACGACCGCATATTGCAGGTCCTGTAAAGGCCTTTCTGGATACAGAAAATGTTCGACTGCTGCCCTGGCCAGCACACTCTCCAGATCTCCCACCAATTGAAAACGTCTGGTCAACGGTGGCCGAGCAACTGGCTCGTCACAATACGCCAGTCACTACTCTTGATGAACTGTGGTATAGTGTTGAAGCTACATGGGCAGCTGTACTTGTACACACCATCCAAGCTCTGTTAATGCCCAAACGTATCAAGGCCGTTATTACGACCAGAGGTGATTGTTCTGGGTACTGATTTCTCAGGATCTATGCACCAAAATTGCGTGGAAACGTAATCACACTTCAGTTCTAGTATAATATATTTGTCCAATGAATACCCGTTTATCATCTGCATATTTTCTTTGAGTAGCAATTTTAATGGCCAGTAGTGTAGATTGTAATACGTACTGTAAAAAATTGAGAACGTATGGTGCAAGTGTTACTCTGAGACGAAGGGTTTGGCACGTGAAAAACAGCTAAACCATTGATTTGAACCAACTGAGATGCAAATCTTGAAGAGCCAAGTCAATTAAAGTCATTCGAATTTACAAACATTCGTAGCACGTGCCGCGTAAAGGTACTATGGATCAACTAGTTTGAGGACATCGGCTTCCAGTTTGTTTGTGAAAACTATCGCGTCTCAAAGTCGACAGTGAACTAGACAGTTTTATCAGGGTAATTCAGAATAAAACGAGCCAGAGGGTGTAAAGTGAAAACTATTAAAGGAATTGTTGCTCTGTAGTCTACGGAAGAAGATGTAGTGCCTGTAAGAGCGCTGAGACGTCAGTTTCGCCGTTAGAGGGGAATAGGCGCAAACTCACGTAACGACAGAACGAGCACGTCCAATCATCCGCCGACAACTGCACTTAGCTGTGCCGTAAACAGTGAAATAGAGGCTTCAAAAGAAGAGCTAAGGGGAGTTTTTCTTTTCGTTAAGGCTGAAGGAGTGTGGGGGATGGAAATTCATGAAAGAGTGACACAAGTCTATAAGACTTTGTAACTCTTAGTGGTAATTGGAGCTAGCCGCGCACGACATTATTTTTCGAATATCGTTAGAATTTCAGTGTATCGGGATCCCCAGTGTCAAGAGTGTGAAGAAATACCTAATTTCAGGTATTATCTCTAATCATGGACAACGAAGTGACCGAATGCCTTCACTTAACGACCGAGAGCAGCGGCGTTTGCTTAGAGTTGTCAGTGCTAAAGGTCAAGAAACACTGCTTGAAATAACTGCAAAATTCAACGTGGGACCTTCGACGAACGTATCCATTAACACACTGCGGCGAAATTTGGCGTTAATGGGCTATGACAGCAGACAACCGATGCGAGTGGCGTTGTTAACAGCACGACAACCTCAGCAGCGTCGTTCCTGGGCTCGTGGCAATATCGGTTGGACCATAGACTACTGTAAACCCGTGGCCTGATCAGTCCACTTTCTATTGGTAAGAGGTGATGGTAGGGCGACGTAAACTCCACGAAGCCATCGCCAAGTTGTCATCACGTCACCATGTAAGCTGGTAGTGTGTACATAGCCGTGTGGGCTCTGTTTAAACGGATTGGACTGGATCCTCTGGTCCAACTGAACCAATCCCTGACTGGGGCACCATCTGTAGCAACTACGACGGAATTTTTATTGATTTCAGTGCGCTGAGTCACCAGGCCACAATTGCTCTCGACTGGTTTGAACAGCATTTTTGACAACTCGAGCCAATGATTTGGTTATCCAGAACCCGACATGAATCCTACGAACATTTCTAAGATATACTCGAGAGATCCGTTGGTGCACAAAATCTGGCACCGCAACACTTTCGTAATTGAGGCAGCTATAGAGGACATCTAACGACATACTGAGACCATGTCACGATATTAGGAGATCCGACACGATATTAGTAGGTACCCTGTGTCTTTTTCCACCTCAGTGTAGGTACGGTTTCGTTGTCACCGTCAAAACTCTTATGTGAACAACAATGAAACAAGTTGGAAAAAATAGTATCGTAAATTTTAGGGAAAGCACGACGAAAGTAGCAAGCAAGCAACCTTCAATTTTTCAGTGAACCACGAGCTTATAACTTAAGAAACAGACGATTCTGATCTTACAAATCATTATGAAAAAGATACAGCGGTACAGTAGATCGAATAATAAATCTTCAGTTTTACTGAGAATAGCAAGGTCATTAGCGTACCATTTGATTGATAAATTTTCACTTTAATCACTTAATCACACTCTGGAACTTTTTTTTTACGTGGTTCGTTCTTCGATGTATATATTGAATAGTAGGTGCGAAATACTGTATTCCTGTCTTGCTTTTTAATTCGTGCACTTTGTCACCGTTTCGGCTCTTATTCTTCCCTCATCGTTCTTGCACTGATTGTATATACATGCCTTTCGCTAAAAGATTACTCTTACTTTTATTAGAATTTAGGACATCTTGCACCATATGATATTGTCAAAACCTTTTCCCAAGACGAAAAATTCTATGAACATTTCCTGAGTTTTCTTCAGCCCCGTTACCAACCGCAAAGTCAGAACTGCGTCTCTGGAACCTTTACTTTTTCTAAAGCCAGACTAATCACTTTCTAACAGATTATTTTCCATTCTTCTATATATTATTTTCGTCAGAAACTTGTATGCATGGGCTGTTAAGCTGATTCCGCGATAATTCTCGTACTTGTCGGTTCCTGCAATCTTGGAGATTGTGTGTATGATCTTTTTGATAAAACGATAAATGAGGCAGTCAAGCTGACTTCGGTTTTATATATCTGATGGAACAGAATTACCATGAGAGCAGTTACTTTTTAACATTTGTTTCTGCGACAATGACTTTATATCAGCTGGACCGCCTCATGTATCGTTTTATCAAAATGATTTATACATGTTAAGCTAGTTTCGGATCCGATGATGGCACCTTCAGTGTGTTGAACCCTTTAATCTAGTAAACAGTGTTTAAGCGATATTGGCTTTTGAATTATTTCTACAACAGACTGATAGCCCCCCACAACACACTATGTGCGCACTGCAAAATTAATGACGTTGTTCACTTTGGATGACCAATAACATGAATTCAGGAAAGTAACCAACAGCTCCCTATTTTCCTGGGAGAAGATGGTTAAGTAGAAGGGCAGCTTGTATGCCCAGGTGTTTCTTTGACCCAAGAGAGGGCGTCACGGAATTGCTAAAATACCAGAAGTAGCAGACGCTTGAAGATAGAACACGTTTCAAGAACCAGGTCGGAGAAATTTAAGAATATACTAAAAACCTCAAGGTATTGCCCCCTAAAGTCCGCGAAGAGAAAATTAGACTAACTATAGCGCATGAGTTGCTTCTCACGCTCCATATTCGAATGCAACGAGGTACTGTCCTTATAAATGTTACCAAATGTAGTACCATCTACCCCCTACGTCACAGTGGGTTACTGATTACAAATATAGATGTATATTTAGATGCATAAATTGATACATAGACATTTTCCTGTCGAGTAAATTTGTGAGAGTTGGAAAAGACCCGTCCTGGCTCGGCAGCTGTGTTAGAAAGCTGCTATGAAGGCAAAGGGAACATGCAAATTTTATTGTAACCAAAGCTTCACAGACAAACAAAAATTGCATGAAGCTAAAAATCAGCGTAATGAGAGCGACAAGTGAAGCCTTCAGCGAAGTGGAAAGTAAAATTCTATCCATCGACTTGACAGAAAACCTTAAGAAGTTTTGGTTTTATTTTAAATCAGACTTTCTGTGAGCATAATGGCATTTAAACAGAAGATAATACAGAGAAGTTCCAAATAATAAATGTATTTCGCAAAACTGTTTCAGTGAAGAAGATCACATTGTAGTTTTTCCTTTAAATAGCCTCACGAGCGTGAAAATGCCAAGTATCGAACAAAGTTACCATGGCTTAGAAAAACAAGTAAACCACTCAACGAATGAGAGGCCACTGGACTTGTGGTGAGATACTATTACGATTCCATCTAGAGTATAGGAAAGAAGTAGCTATTCGTCTAGCAGCAGTGTGATGTAAATTGCCAGAGAAGCGGAGTCTTTCTAATGACGAAAGAATCTCACGTTGCTCCTGTTATCAGAAAGGTGGCGCGCGAGGTAGCCGCGTGATCTGAGGCGCCTTGCCACGGGTCGCGCTGCGCCCCCCGCCGGAGGTTCGAGTCATCCCTCCGGCGTGTATGTGTGTTATCCTTAGAGTAAGGTGTTGAAATTACATTAAGTAGTGTGTAAGCTTAGGGACCGATGGCCTCAGCAGTTCGATCCCACTGGAACTTACCACAAATTTCCAAATTTTCAGGAGAGGTCCTTGAGCAGGCGCACAAAACTATAAGTTTGCTGTAGAATTTGAAGCATATTTTGTGCCCACATTATGACATTTCTGCAGGACTCAATATGAGTTCAAAAAACAGCGAACGTGTGAAATCTATCTCGCTCTGTTCACCCACTAGATACAAAAAGCAGTGGGTAACGGCACCTATGTTAATGCCTTCTTCCCCGACTTCTGGAAAGCGTTCGATACAGTTCCACACTGAAAACTAATGAAGAAACTACGAGCGAATGGGTTGTAGGCGCACCTGTGTGAATGGGTTGAAGAGTTTCTAATAAACAGATTACAGCTCATCATGCATGGCGGAGAGATAACTTCACACGTAAAACTAAATTCGGGCATACCAGAGTGGAGTGTTACAGGGCCACTACTCTTCACACACAAACACACACACACACACACACACACACACACACACACACACACACACACACACACGCACACATTTCACACACACACACACACTTGCAGTTGTCCTCACCCATAAAAGTATGTTACCTGTTACGCAAAAACAAGCAGAAAGACTCATTGTAGTTTGATTACACGATTCCAGAACAGTCACTGAGTTCACTCACTGTAAGTCCATCTTTATACAAGGTGGTTGCAGGACCTCGTCTGTTCAATGTAAAATGTCGAATCGAAACACCTTCAGCAGTCTAATTTCCAGTTTTATTTCATTTTCGCCACCAGTTCCAGCATTACATTTCACCATCTTCAGGTCCCCCGACCGATGTGTAGGAAGGCGGGATTCCTGCTACACGTCGTTCA
Source organism: Schistocerca gregaria (assembly GCF_023897955.1). Lineage (NCBI taxonomy): Eukaryota > Metazoa > Arthropoda > Insecta > Orthoptera > Acrididae > Schistocerca > Schistocerca gregaria. The sequence goes on from NC_064924.1 coordinate 184,929,986, forward strand.
GGCGGCCTAAAGTCGGCGTAATGTAACACTAAACTGGTTGCACAAATAAAGTGAACATGGAAATTAGGCGGATGAAGGTGTTTTGATTTAAGATTTGGTTTTAGTAACGTCCAAAACTGTCTAGGACTAAGCACACGGATCGATTTAAAATACAGCGACGACACAGAACTAATCGCAGGTAAGAGAAATGCCAAATTGTAATTCATTGGAAGAGTCCTCAGACCAATAACAGAGGAGGTATCTTAAAAGACCCTCGCTCGACCAATACTTGAACACTGTTCGTCAGCCTGGGATCGGTAACGCAGAGGATTAATACAGGTGGCAGAGGAGATAGAGCGTCTTTCGCTATAGGTTCATTTAGTAAGCACGAAAACGCCACAGAGGTGACCAGCCAGCTCCAGTTGCAGGCATTGCAAGAAAGGAGTTCTACATTACGGTGTGGTTTGCTGCTAAAGCTCCTAGCGAATAGGTTGCTAGAAGAATCAACCAATATTTTGCTTGAAACTTCCTGGCTGATTAAAACTGAGTGCCGGACCGAGACTCGAACTTGGGACCTTTGCCCGCGAAAGGCAAAGGTCCCGAGTTCTAGTCTCGGTCCGGCACATAGTTTTAATCTGCCAGGAAGTTTCATATCGGCGCACACTCCGCTGCAGAGTGAAAATCTCATTTTGGAAACATCCCACAGGCTGTGGCTAAGCCATGTCTCCGCAATATCCTTTCTTTCAGGAGTGCTAGTTCTGCAAGGTTCGGATGAGAGCTTCTGTAAAGTTTGGGAGGTAGGAGACGAGGTACTGGCAGCAGTAAAGCTTTGAGGACGGGGCTTGAGTTGTGCTTGGTTAGCTCAATTGGACGAGCATGGTCCGCAAAAGGCAAAGGTCCCGAGTTTCTAGTCTCGGTCTGGCACGCTGTTTTAATGCCAGGAAGTTTCATATCAGCGCACACTCCGCTGCAGAGAGAAAATCTCATTCTGGAATATTTTGCTTTCTCTCACGTATACCACACGAAAAGTGAAATTGAAGCTCAGAGGGAAGCTGATGAGCAATGATGTTTCCCGCGAACCATTCGCGACTCAAACATGTAAAAGGGGGAACTGACTGTGATGCACAGAACACTTTTCGCTACAAATCGTGAGTTGGCCTGTGGAGTATATATGTATATTTGAATGAAATTTATCTGATCGAAAATATCTTGAAACCGCAATGCAATGGGGACATAACCACTAGATGTGACGGGAGGTGGAGCCGGTAGTACAAAGCGAGGTCAAATTCAGTAGGGAAACAGCAACAGCAGAAAGGATCGGTCCGGAGAGCTCAGTGACTTCGAACGTAGACTACACCCTGTATGCCACCTGTGTAACAAATGCTTCAGGGACACTTCAACCTTCCTAAAGCTACTCAAGGCGACTGTTGATATATGATTCTGGAGTGGAGACACGAAAGAACACCAACAGCTAAACCAAGACCAGGAGAATTGACGGACAGGAATCAACGAATATTGTGGAGGGTGGTTGTAAAAAAACGCTTGGAATCAGCGGAAGGAATCATTTGTGAGTTTGAAAGTGCTACCAGTAGTGCATGATGAAAGTACGGAGCGAGTTTCAAAGACTAGGATACAATGCTCACGCAGCTCCTCATATGACATACACATTGAAGAGCCAAAGAAACTGGTATACTCATGCATATTCATATACAGAGATATGTAAACGTGTAGAATATGGCGCAGCGGTCGGCAACGCCTATATAAGACAACAACAACAAAAAATGGCTCTGGGCACTATGGGACTTAACATCTATGGTCATCAGTCCCCTAGAACTACTTAAACCTAACTAACCTAAGGACATCACACAACACCCAGCCATGACGAGGCAGAGAAAATCCCTGACCCCGCCGGGAATCGAACCCGGGAACTCGGGCGTGGGAAGCAAAAACGTTACCACACGACCAGGAGCTGCCGGGAAGACAATAACTGGTTTATCGAGATATAAGTGAGTTGGAACGTGGTGTTATAGTCGGTGCACGAGTGATGGGATACAGCATATCCGAGGTAGCGATGAATTGGGGATTTTCCGTACAACCATTTCACGAGTGTTCCGTTGATATCAGAAATCCGGTAAAGCATCGAATTTCCGACATAGCTGCGGTCCGGAAAAGATCCTGCAAGAACGGGACCAACGGCGATTGAAGAGAATCGTTTAACATGACAGAAGTGCAGCCCTTCCGATAACTGTTGCATATTTCAGTGCTGGGCCGTCAACAAGAGTCAGCGTGCGAATCGTTCAGCGAAACATCATCGATATGAGCTTTCGGAGACGAAGGCCCACTTATGTAGCCTTGATGACTGCAAGACACAAAACTTTACGCCTCGCCTGGGCACGTCAACATCTACATGGGACTGTTGATGACTGGAAACAAGTTGCTTGGTCGGGAGAGCCTCGTTTCAAATTGCATCGAGCGGATGGACATGCACAACATGATGCATGCCTGCATGTCAGCAGGGGACTATTCAAGCTAGTGTGGGGCATGTGACATGGGACCCCTGATACGTCTAGATACGTTTCTGACAGGCCACACGCAAGAAGGCATCCTGTCCGATCACATACATCCATTCATGTCCACTGTGTATTCCGACGGACTTGGACAATTTCAGCAGGACAATGCGAAAGCCCACACGTCCAGAATAGCTACAGAGCGGCTCCAGGAACACTCTTATGAATTTAAACTCTTCGCTGGACTTCAAACTCCCAAGACATGTACATTACTGGGCAAATCTGGGGTGCCTTGCCTTCCAACGTGCTGCTGAGAAGAGATCTCCATTCCCAAGATTTATGGACATCCCCGCAGGATTCAGTGTCTCAGTTCTCTCCAGCACTGCTTAGACATTAGTCGAGCCAATACTACGTCGTGTTTTGGCACTTCTGCGTACTCGCGGGGGCGATACACGATATAAGGCACGTGCACAAGTTTCTTTGGCTCTTTGTTGTGTTTTTGTAGTGAGTCCGAAGCGCGCTTGAAGGAGCATAGAGCGACGCCACTGGACTATGGGTGATTTGGAGTGATGAGTATGCACATACCCTATGGCAATCTGGGTCCTTCGAATGCCTGAGGAAGTTACCTGCTTATAATGCCAACAGTGAAACACAGTGGAGGCGATGTTACAGCATGAGAGTGTTCTTCGTGGTTAAGGCGTGGCCACCTTAATGTGCTTAAGAAAATACAAGTTGCAAAAGGATATGAACTCATTTTACAGCGTTGTGTACTGCTTAGAGAAACATCATGGAGACGATGATTGTTTCAGCATGATTTTGAACGCTGTCACAAAACGTCACATCTGAGAGGCAATGAGTTGTGGACAATAAAGTTCCTGCAATGGACTGGTGTGCTCTTAGTCCCGGCCTGAACTCAGAGGATGTGTCAGAACGTCGACGTCACTTCAGACCTCAGCGTCCATCATCAGTACCTTATGTAGTTTCAGCTCTTGAGGAATAAGAGGCTACCGTACTTCCACAGTCTTTCAGACACCTCACTGCACGTGCCCCAGCAGAGTTCAAGCCATCGTAACACCCTATATTAATAGTCACTGATAAGTGTCTTCCAAATTTGATCAGAGAGTGCAGATGGGTTGGTTGTGTTGGGAGAGGAGACCAGAACGTCGTCCTCCCGAATGCGAGTCCAGTGTGCTAGCCACTGAACCACCTCGCTCGATGTGCAGATGTAGATACTCATTGTAGAACACTAATTAGGGCTCTAATGTTGAGCAAGTGAAGTGAAGTGACACATATCCTCCTCCAACTGCTCAGTAAAATGCCAGTGGTACATGACTCACAGTACCGGAGGAGTAACGTCGTGAGGGGGAACACAGGCCTGTCTCATTGCCATGGATACGGAAGCCATCTACATTTCAAATTAGATACTCCTGTAACGTTTATGTAATGTTTCTGCCACTGACAAACCACGAGCTGTAACCATATATTTTCCAGAACAGTAATCTTAACAAACCAAGGGCAAAAAAAAAAATATTAATTCAGTTTGCCAATTTTTTTTTCACCAGGGGACCCGTGGTATATTTTCGCAGTTTTATAGATTTAAATAATTACAATATTTCGAACAAGTGTAGTTGGGGTAAGAGTAGTCGGAATGAAGAGTAAAACTTCTTCGAAAATGAACCTAACGATAAAAAATAATAATCATGAATTTATGATACATCCTAGTACGCTACTGGCTATTAAAATTGCTACACCACGAAGATGACGTGCTACAGACGCGAAATTTAACCGACAGGAAGAAGATGCTGTAATATGCAAATGCATAGCTTTTCCGAGCATTCACACAAGGTTGGCGCCGGTGGCGACACCTACAACGTGCTGACATGAGGAAAGTTTCCAACAGATTTCTGATACACAAACAGCAGTTGATCGGCGTTGTCTGGTAAAACGTTGTTGTGATGCCTCGTGTAAGGAGGAGAAATGCGTTCCATTACGTTTCCACTTTGATAAAGGTCGGATTGTAGTCTATCGTGATTGCGGTTTATCGTATCGCGTCATTGCTGCTCGCGTTGGTCGAGATCCAATGACTGTTAGCAGAATATGGAATCGGTAGGTTCAGGACGGTAATACGAAACGCCGTGCTGGATCCCAACGGCCTCGTATGACTAGCAATCGAGATGACAGGCATCTTACCCGCAGGGCTGTAACGGATCGTGCACCCACGTCTCGATCCCTGGGTCAACAGATGGGGACGTTTGCAAAACAACAACCATCTGCACGAACAGTTCGACGACGTTTGCAGCAGCATGGACTATCAGCTCGGAGACCATGGCTGCGGTTGCCCTTGATGCTGCATCACACACACGAGCGTCTGCGATGGTGTACTCAACGACGAAACTGGGTGCACGAATGGCAAAACGTCATTTTTTCGGATGAATCCAGGTTCTGTTACAGCATCATGATGGTCACATCCGAGTTCGACGACATCGCGGCGAATGCACATTGGAAGCGTGTATTCGTCATCGCCATACAGGCGTATCACCCGCTGTGAAGGTATGGGCACCCCATACCTTCACAGCGGTTGTACGTCTCGGTCACCTTTTGTTTACATTGACGGCACTTTGAACAGTGGACGTTACATTTCAGATTTGTTACGACCCGTGGCTCTACCCTTCATTCGATCCCTGCGAAACCCTACATTTCAGAAGGATAATGCACGATCGCATGTTGTAGGTCGTGTACGGGGCCTTTCTGGATACAGAAAATGTTCGACTGCTGCCCTGGCCAGCACATTCTCCAGATCTCTCCCCAATTGAAAACGTCTGGTCAATGGGGGCCGAGCAACGGGCTCTTCAAAATACGCCAGTCACTACTCTTGATGAACTGTGGTATCGTGTTGAAGCTGCATGGGCAGCTATACCTGTACAGGCCAGCCAAACTCTGTTTGACTCAATGCCCAGGCGTGTGAAGGCCGTTTTTATGGCCAGAGGTGGTTGTTCTGGGTACTGATTTCTCAGGATCTGTGCACCCAAATTGCGTGAAGATGTAATCACATATCAGTTCTAGTATAATATATTTGTCAATGAATCATATGCATTTCTTCTTGGTGTAGCAATTTTAATGGCCAGTAGGCACAATTGTGAACAAAATTCCTTACAGAGCATTACAGTACCTCCGTGTAAACGATATTGATGTAAGAATGTAATCTTGGTAAACTTTTTGTTTTTCTTTTCCTTTAAAGGATACAAAAATGTTGGTTGGTTTATTTGCCCTTGAGAAGGCTACATTCAATTGTCCGTGCCCTAATACCGGATTTGTTAAATGCAATTGTGGTCTTTGAAGAAATTGTCACTGCGACTTGGTCATAGTGATCGCAAATACAGTTTTCATAGGGAAGTCTCTTCTTTTCGACTGAACATGTATCCTTGGAATATGTGATGTTAAGTTTATCCGTTATATTACAACATTTTTCCTGGTGTCAATTAGCTGAGCATTAATTATAAATTCATTGAGTTGTGTTACATGCGTGCTTCATTGACTAAGACGTTCTTAGCGCTCTTATCAGCATAACGACAGTGATTTTCCCGGGTATAATGTCATGTGGCAGTAATTCTGACAGATTTAATGAGTGCAAGAATTCTACAGGACGTTTGTAGTTTTGGAAGGTATATTAGTCTAGAAAAGTCTACTTGCACGACGGGTAGAAACAATGCACTACTTCAGTGGTCATTGTTATTGTCTGTGACAATACTGTACACAAATTATTCAGTCAATAAGTACTTTAAAACAAATAAAACGGTATTTTTAATAAGATAATACGAAGAGGGAATGTTCTTCGCGATTAATAACTTAGTTCCGTAAAATATAGGTGTGAATGCCCTTTTGTCTATGATAGTTAAAAGCCTCTTTTGTTTTAAAATTTTCCACAAATATTACGTTTTAGAGCGAAATCGGTACGCAGTGTCAGAAGCCGATTAAGAAAAACCTTTCCAACGATACCTCATTCAATCCTGTACGATTAATAAGTGTTAGGAGAAAGGAATATCGATTTGAGAAATAATATCTATGTTTTGTATCTGACAAATGTACCACACACAAACGGCTGGCACTTGCCTTGGGGGCTGTATCATCAAGGCGTAATATGAGACCGCCGTTTTATCCTGTGACAAAGCGCGTAAATTTTCCTGATAAGTGGGACGTGTTATCCTCCTAACAGATACATTCAGGTAGTTTTTCGTATATTTAGATTTTCATATGGTATAATGGCAACGTTGTATTTCGTAGATTATATTTTGGTTAGTTATTTTACTTTTGTCTACAGATCTACGTATATATCGCAGCTTCGCAAGCCGTATTGCGGTCTGTGGCGGAGGATACTTTTGTGTTCCATTGTCACATCCCCTTTTTGCTGTTCCCAGTCGCATATGGTTCACAGGAGGAACGATTTCTCGTAAGGATCCACGTAGGCTCGAATCTGTCCAATTATAGCTTGTTGGTGTTTTCGCAAGATATACGTTGGAGGAAGCAGTATTTTGGTTACCTGTACTAGGAACGCACGCTCTCGGAACTTCAGCACACTATACGTGATGCAGAGCGCCTCATTTGCACCGTCTGCCATTGAAGTTGGCTGAGCGTACGTGAGTCGCATTCGTGCTTACTAAATTAACCTGCAGTGAAAAGTCTTGCTCTTCTTTTGATTTCCGCTATTTCCTCTATGACTCCTATCTGGTACGGATTCTATGTTTAGGAACAATATTCAAGTACTATCGACTGAATTTTTTGCAAGCTACTTCCTTTCTCGATTGAGTACATTTGCTGAGAATGCTTCCAATGGCATCTGCCTCGCCCAGGAGTAAATTTCATGTGCTCCTTTCTACTTCACGTCTCTCCGTACGCCTACTCACAGATATTGCGTGGAAGTAGCTGTTTCCGATGATTGCTCTGATTGTGAGTGTGCTCGATGCGAACGGAAGATGACCATTTTAGAAAATTTCAGCAGTCTAGAAGGAGAATTGGTCAGAGCGACTTGTGGAAGGGAGAACGAAAATTACGCCAAAGTGGTAGGAGTAGCCACTGATCCCAGTGTTCTTCTGATGAGCGATCTCGCAGTGAGTGTGTAAAATGACAGAGGATCGTGTTTGAAGCTATCTTTTGGAGACAACAGACCGGAGTGTAAAGCAAGAGGGGCGGTATGCGAGAGAACATCACTTTTAACGGCCGGTGATCGGGCAGAATCACAAAGGAGGAGCGCGCCGCACCTCCAGCTAGCGGATTACACGGGCCAGAGATCGGAATCGCTGTTACTGACGAGTGAGGGGGCTTTGATCAGCGCGCCGTGTCACAGCCGGAATGTCTCGCGCTGGCTGAAGGGACAGGCCACCTCTGGTAAGGGGGGGGGGGGGAGGGGGCGGTGACTGAACCGACATAAAAGCAGAGACACGGAGCCCCACTAAAGACGGCGCAGACCCTCGAGAGACAGCGTAAAGGCCGCCGGCCGCCTCGTTAAACTGAGCTCTTTCTCGGAAATAAAGAGAGCCTGTAAAATGCTAATCATAAAGTCACTGTCGGCCGCCGGCTTTTGATTTAGCAGTTTATGGTCCTCAGGAACGGACAAGGCAATTGGCGGAGGCACACACCTACCTTCAGCTTAGCTAGTCGACGATAGGACGCCATATTTTCCAGTTCACTTCCCTCAGGTTCGGCGAAAAGAGGGTACGCACATAGAGCACTTGACGGTGCAGAAAAATAACGATCTAACGTAGTCTAAAAGGAAACTAACAACAGGGACTGTTTTCCAGCATTAAATAAATGCTGCCTCGTTGTACAGAGTCGCAACAAATATAAATTCACGGTACACTTAAAAGAGCATATAATCTCACGTGTTATATTCAAAGCAGTCAAATGTCTCTTTGCAGCACGAACAACGCAGGATTAACGACATTCCTCAACCTCACCTTACAAAATGTAGTCAGGTGAAAAGAAAAGCCAGTTGTGGAAAACTCAACTCTTTGCTATGATGAGGTTACAGTTTTAGTCTGTATGCAGGGCTCAATAATTAGAGTGATATAGCAGGAAACTTAATTTTCCGTTCGGTATGTCGAATAAATGAAAGTTTGTTTTAAGAAATGAAGTCAGCTGTAAAATGCATAAACGCTTTGTGAGATGCTGTGGCATTTTTTATGCACTCAAAAACTAATGTTAGTCTTGACCACTGCATTTATTAATTTTTTACTCCCTTTCTCGTTTCGGCCTTATGACATTCTCAGAGGCTCTACAAGATAAATATGTGAACGTGTATCGGAGAAAGAATATAGGTACAGTTATATGAAACGTACTCCACACAAACGGAAGAAGCTAACGCTCGATGATAAGATACATGAAATGTACCATCTAAACAAAGAGGATAAGCAGATCTCACAAAAATATCTAAACACATTCTTAGGCAAAACGAAACTCAATTTTTCAAACATAGATATGAGGTATCTGGTCTACATTACTTAATGACGGTGAGTGCAAACTGACTCGCAGTGCACATCGTAGTGTTGGGTGAAGAAGCCACCAAACTGGAGTACTGTGCGGCGCTAGGGAAAATTTTTATGGTGTTAGGTAATGAAGTACTGCTACAATTGACTGACGCAATGTAGTTTTAAGTGACAATTAACATTCTGTTTTACCTATTATATCATCCTATATACTATCTAACAAATGTCCGTCTGCTGTAAGAAGACTGGCGAAAATTATCATTGCAAGATGGTGTCAATGTAACAAAATGTAATTAAAGTAAATGAATATCTAGATCTCCAAAAAATTATATATTACTACAGAAGCGTGATTTAATATCCTTTAATGCGTGCATAGCAACATGTAATCGGTTTACCTAAGAATGTGTTGCAATTATTGTGGTACGTTCTGCCTATTTTCGTTATTTACCTTTCATGTACTTCTCTGGTAGAGCCATTCTTAAATGGTATAAGGCGGAAATGCGTAAGGCGTTATAAAATAAATAAATACAGTAGTCAAGAGTAATATAAATATTTGAGGAAAGGGAAAGTTTCTATGAATTCCTGGTGAGCAAAGATATCGGAGGATCCTTACAGGTGTGAGTTAGTATCATACCTACTAAATCAACCATACACACACAAGCAAGAAAACTAGGCAGTACAGTCAAAAATTTCTGCAGAAACATTACATATACATTAATGTGTAAGTAGGCTGTTTAGATTATTATGTTGGTAACGCCACGTAGCGCTCTGTATGAAAATCACTGACTGTGCTGTGTGCAGTGTGTGGCTGGTTTGCATTGTTGGAATATTTGCTATTGTAGTGTTGGGCAGTTGGATGATGTGAACAGCGCGCAGCCTTGCGCAGTTGGAGGTGAGCCGCCAGAAGTGGCGGATGTAGGAGAGAGATGGCAGAATTTTGAGAGCGGACGATCTGGACGTGGGTCCATCAGAAAGAGTAAATTTGTAATATTGGATATGATGAACTGATATATGACTTTTGAACATTATTAACATTCAGCAGGTACTGAGCACTGTTTCCTCCACAAACCCCGATGGTGAACGAGAGTTGTAGCTTACCGCAACACAGACCACGCGGTGTGAGGGAAGGGCCAATGAATCTCAGACGACTGCACAGTTCGACACAGTATTCGTGTAGTCTCCGTCGTAGGCGCGATCGAACTTCAGTAGCATAAAGGCAGACTTTACTGTCGTCACCGAAGATCACGGTTCGCTATTCCACCTTCCAGGTGATCTGCTAACGGGGCCAGTCGAGTAGACCGCATCGATGCTGTTGTGGTGCAAGTGGAAGAAGGGCTACAGCTGTGCTTGCTTGTAGTCTCACAGACAGTAATTTGGCGGCAACAGTTTGGTGTTGGCATTTGTAGAGTTACATTTGCCTTATTGCTGCTGTGGAAGCTGTACAATCTGCTACCACTGCCGTTACAAATCGACAGTCTGTTTCTCCAACTGCGACATGGTCGCGTATACAAACAGTGATCCAATACTGCCATTCAAAAGGCCACAGTATGACTCCTCTCATATTCACTAAGCTGTAGAAAGCACGAGTTTACCAGCTCGCATGATCTACACTTCTGCACCAAACTGAGTCTTACGCATGTGACAAATCTTCACAAATTACACATAACTCTTCGAATATTTTTGGAGTCACATTATGTATACGCTGAGGCAAAAAAAGAAGAAACGAGAAGAAATTATTCAGATGGGACGATAGTCGGTAGATTCAGAAAAATTGGGTGATTTATTAAGAGAAAGAACTTCAAACTGAGCGAGTTAATAACGCTTTGGTCCACCTTGGCCCTCATGCAAGCAATTATTCAGCGTGGCATTGATTGAGAGAGTTGTTCGAGGTCGTCCTGAGGCGTATTGTGCCAAATTGTCTCCAATTGGCAGCCGAGCGGGATTAGCCGAGCGGTCTGCGGCGCTGCAGTCATGGACTGTGCGGCTGGTCTCGGAGGAGGTTCGAGTCCTCCCTCGGGCGTGGGTGTGTGTCTTTGTCCTTAGGATACTTTAGGTTAAGTAGTGTGTAAGCTTAGGGACTGATGACCTTAGCAGTTAAGTCCCATAAGATTTCACACACATCTGAAAATTTTTTTCTCCAGTTGGCGCTCAGATCTTGAAAATCTCGACCTGTTTGGAGGGCTGTGTCCATAATGGTCTAATCGTTCTCAATTGGGGAGAGATCAGGCGACCTTGCTGGACAAGGTGGCGTTTGGCAAGCAGGAAGACAGGTATTATTCCGCTAAAATCTACACCCACGATTAATTACCATGTAGGGCAACAAAAATATGTGCAGAATATCGTTGGCGTACCGCTGCGCTGTAAAGGTACGGGGTATGACAACCAAAGTGGTTTTGCTATGGGAAGAAATGGCAACTCTTGGTTTTCTAGCCGTAGGGCGAGCGTCAGTTAGGTTGTTAACCCGCCGTTGTCCGGGGAGTCCTCAGACACGTCTTCGCCGGTCATCTGGGCTCAGTTTGCAGCGTGACTCATCACGAAAAATTCTACTCCACTCAACGAGATTCCAGGTTGAAGACGTGCCTGGAGAGCCCCAGGACTAAGCTGGGATACCAACCCGACTGTCGCTCACCACACGGCTCGACATCCAGGAGTGATGTTCAGGAGTGTTATTTCTTTTCATAGGAGGATCTCTTTAGTTTCCATTCGCGGCTCCTTTACAGCGCGGCGGTACCTCCGTGATAATATATTCCCCACATTGTTGCCCATCGTGGGAAGCCATTGTGGTCTTACATTTCAGCCAGAGAATGCCCGCCCTCTTAGAACGATAGTTTCCACTAGATTGTCTTCGTGCTTGCCAAACACAGCCTTGGCCAACAAGGTCATCGGATCTGTCCACAAGTGAGAACGTTAGAAGCATTATGGGCACAGCCGTCGAACAAGGTCGAGATTTTCGCGATCTAACGCACTAATTGGACATATTGGCAGGATATCCCTCAGGACATCCAACAACTCTTTCGATCAATGCCGGGCCGTATAACTAGTCGCGTAAAGGCCAGGGGTGACCCAACAGGTTACTGGCTTTCTCAATTTGTAAAGGTCTTTCTCTTGAATAAATCATCTAATGTTTCTGAAATTTTTACCCTTTGTTTGTCTGTACACGTACGTAACATCTACCGATTTCCGTACCACTCGGATAATTCCTTCATGTTACGTATTTTTTAGTCTTAGAGTGTACGTGTTTTTCCTGTTATTCATTACTGACATTGTAGGGGTTTCTATTAGGATAGCGACCGTTATTAAACAAGAATCAAATATATTACCTTGTCAGTGACGGCTAACTGCCACTGATTACTGAATCAAAAGCGATATTGTAAATATTGTATTTATTGTAAATTATCTCATGATAGAAATTAGATCGTATTGAACAAATCATGAATGGAAACAAAGTAAGCAAATTGTACAATGTTGTTAGATATACTACACTGGTAAGATTGGCTCTCAGCTCTTCATGTTAAGTTGATACGAAATTAGATTTAATTATGCCCCTGGATAAGCAAATGGTAAATGCGATCTGACTGCGTTCCTATAATCTCAATGTTAAGTTGATGCGAAGTTAGATTTAATTATGCCCCTGGACAGTCAAACGGTAACTACGATCTGACTCCGTTCCTATAATCACAATGTGTCTGAAATAATACGCACTTCGGACACCACCAAGAAACAAACCAAACAACATTCAAAAGACAAATAACGAATCGTAAGCAAAACTGCACGGATGCTCAGTGGATGGCAAGAACACGATCCAACAACTATTTCTAAACTTCACTGCCGCTGCTGCAAGTTTTACAATACCGTCTACCAACGTGCTGGCTCGGTCGATACTACTGGGGCGACGACTGCCGCTGCGAAGTCGCTGAATTAAGATAAGTCTCGCAAGTATCTTGAGCAGAATAAACTACTCAGAAACTGCTAATACCACAAGCCCTCTATTTCCTCTAAATGGTATACAACGCTTTCAAGACTGGCTCAACAACCTTTAAGGTGTGTCTTGTACTAATATGCAATACCAGTATGATAGCTTTGTGCTCTGGCTGACTATGTTGATTGCTGACTGCCAGCCTATAAGGTGGAATCAACTGCAATTATACTAGTAGTCAATGCATTGCCTATCGTGGACGCTAATGTCTTACTGTAGCTGCAGACTAGATCATACACAGCACAGTATTCAGAATCTAAGTCTCTATCTCAGAGCTACCGAACTTTGCGACTGTCCGCTTTCATGGCACAAGACGCTCTCCGCCTGTCGCTCTCTGCACGATGCCTTTGCGACAATCTTGCCGCCAAACTCTAATCAGCCAATCCCGACGCTGCAAAGGCCTCCCACATCTCCCTCGCAGAGTGATACAATTTCTCCACCTATCCAAAAATTTCTCTGTTCCAACACCGGGCGTTGACCCCCAGTGTTTCCCGCACTTTCTTATGAACTGCCCAGTCAGAGCTCAGCCCATTTGCCGCTAAAACAGCGCGCGACCGGGCGGCGCCAGCGCGTACGTTGGACACTCTATGTCTGCTCGACATTCCCCCCCCCCCCCCCCCCCCCCCTCTCTCTCACTCACCTGGCACTCGGCGGCGTTCCTTTTTGATGCTTGCCGGTCACTGGCCACATCCCCTGGGACCCCCGGCCCCTACACAATGCTCTTCCGGCGCTCTCCGGCCTTCGCTTCCCTAGCTGTGTCCGACCACTCCTCGCCTCCACTGGCAAATTTACTTTGCTTACACCTACAGCATGCAACTAAATATTATTATTACCAAAGCCCGTATTAATTCACACATGTGTTTAATTCATCACTTATCTCTCTTTCTAAACCACCTAATAAGACTCATTAACCATTATATGAGTTTATTTATCTCAAATATGCGGAATAATCTGCGAAATGAATGTCACAAATGAAATCCACCTTTCAACCTTTTTTGCCCAGTTATGATTGTCTTCTGGTTTATCCAGTTTGTCTATGCTCATAACATTTTGGTCATTTTGTGTGGATGTTACGCTGAACTTTTCGGACTAACGCCTGAACTGTAGTGTTGTGCCACCGCCGCGTTTTTTCTTAGAAGATGTCGGAAGCAGCACTAAAACAATCCTTTAGACGTGGAATTTCAGCCGCTTCATGTAGCTCAATGAGTGAAGCTACTCGGTACCGCGGAGAGCCAATCGAGGATCGCAGTGCATGGTTCTGCATTCTGTGTAGCGTCTCTATTTGCGTTTCTGCTCTCTGATCACAGTACAGGGTAGAGGAGCGCCCTGTACAGTGTCATACCAAGCTGCTGCGGTAAGTTGGAATATGCATTCAGTAATGAGTACAATTTGCTAAGCGCGCTGTGGATTTGTCCCTGGTGTCTCAGATGTGTAGGTGCCAAGTTCGACGGCGATGTAATGCAGGGCCGGCCAGAAATTGTGCACGCGTGCGGTGCTCCTGCACGTGTGCAACTTCCGGGTCACAGCGTGCACGCCGCAGCCGTCAGCGTTCATGTAGTGCATGTTTCTACGCACAGATGTCGCTTTATCCACTTTCTGGGATACTCAGTACCAGCACATTCTAGTGCTCTTTCCACAGCTTGCGAGCCAACCATGGGAAGGTATTTCGCGTATTAAACATTTAAAATACTGTCAGAGTCTACTCATTGAGACGTCTACTTTCATGTTAACAGTTTAACACAGTAAGACAAGTAATACAGTTAACAGCAGTGGGTTTTTATTAAGGCAGCTTGACTGACGGCACGTAAATACGCGTAATGTTTTTCATCCACTATTTAAGAAAGAGAGCACTTAGCGGCTTCCAACGAACCTTACTCATGATTTCAAATAACATTAAACTAATGCAAGGTTTCCTGTAACTAATTCTCGGTGCCCTCAGTTACACCCACATAATTTCTGCCTCACTGATTTCTGAACAGAATGATAACCGCAGACCTGTCGATGATCACCTGTTATTTCAATACCATTATTACTATGTCTTTCATCAGTTCCGTCTGAAATCTGCACAATAACCGACAATTAGATGAATGCTATGTTTTATCGACTTCAGCTGAGCGTAGCCCTTCACATATTTAAAAAGAAAAAAAAACCTAAATGTAAGTATACATTGGAACAATCGGTTTAATGACCACCTTTCCTGATAATAATGTAACATGGAGCAGAATGAGACAATAATGCACAGTTAGTAAACAATAATTTTTAATTATGAAAGGAATAAATCCAAAACCTTTATCACTGGTCATGAGAAATGATAATCGGGTTGATGTGTCTCATCCATTTTCTTAAGGACATTTAATTTGGATTGTCGTTCTTCACTGTTGAGTACACTACACCCGTCTTTGTGATATGTATTGTAGTGTCTTTCAATTGAAAACTTACGCTGGCTGCCTATTATTCGGCAGCACAGCAAACACTGAGTTTTCACCAACGGCTACAAAAAAGAATTGCAGTTCCCAGTCATTTTTAAACGACTGAGAAAGATCTCCCGTCCTTTGCTTTTCACAGTACCTGCCATTTCTCAGTACTTCTCTGTTAAGGTTACGGTTACCAGGGGTAAATGAGACTGGGTATGTTGCGCTCTTGCTTGTACCAAATAAACAGGGAAGTGGAGCACATGTCTAATAACAGATGTCGCTGTCGCACACACGCAGCGTAATGCGATACCACGATATCGTACCTGGTCGCTCCGTAGAACGGGGTTATCTGTGCTGCAAATGGTTTCCATCGATGCGGGAACGGCGTCTTCATATCATTACACTTATGGCGGCCTGGGTTCGCGGTTGTCAGAGCCAAGCAGCAGTGGACGTCGCAGAATGCTGACGTTTACGTTGCCGCTGAAGATCGCTGCGTCATGACCGTAAGCGCTCGGTGTTTTACGACTGTGGACCGTATACCGTCCCAATGAGACGACAACACGGTTTGCGTGCGATCACGGAATACACAATTTTTCCTGTTTGGATGATCTGAGAATTGGGTTCTTATCCCCGAAACCGGTCATCAGTTTAGTAAAAAGGACTTACTTTCGCAACTTTGGCTGTTTCCACGTAAAACATGCTGACACAAGCTGCTGTCTTGTTAGTAGCTTAGTATGCTCCAAATCCAAACGTAGCTATGCCACTCCACCGTTTACTACTGGATGACACTGTAGCTATTATCAGTACATCTGGCATCCCCTAGGTGACATATGCTGCCCCTGGATCAAAATCGACATTGCTTTTCAAGATTCTGTAGTTTCTTCCCAGCAGTGATGTCAATTTCAGTCGTACCATTTTGGAGCCATAAACTATAAACATTGAAGGGGGAGTCCAAGAATGCAATACTTGAATGAGATTATGAAAAATTTTGTGCATATTAGGAACTATGGAATTTTTTTTAGATATTACGAGAAATGTTTATGAAAGATGTAAATATCGTGATAAATGTCAACCTTTTTTTATATTTAATAGTCTGTTCTAAAAGTTAACCGGTATGAGCATCTTTGCATGAATGAATACTTGAGTGATGCGCATTCTTTGGCTGCCGGAGATTGTTTCATTGAACAGAGCTCGTGTGAGCGACACTCAGCAGTTGTCTGCCACAAAGGGAGAGAGAGCATTGTGCCACGGCAGAGTGAGCAGTTCGGATGGCGAACGTACCGCACTGAGAATTGAGTTGCTACCTAATGGGTGACTGACGATAGAGGACGACTTACGAGGATTTTACAGAGAGATGGTTCATTTGGAAAAAATGTAATCTGCATAAAGTTTTCTTTGCTGCAAGCGCTAATCAGGAGGTATTGTAGTATAAAGATTTCACTGTGTCTAACAATAGCGACGCGTTGGTATCCAGGCCGAATTATCAGTCGTGTACTGAGTTTTCTAATTAATTTTCCCCTCCACCGTTAGTTAAAGTACTTCATTAAGAAGGGGAAAGAGTGAATCGTATGTCATGTATAGATTGTGTAAATAAATAAATTTGACCGTGTGTGACAATGCTAAGAGAAAGCCAGAAGTTATATCAGGGTGAGCTGTTTCTTCGTCGTTTAAAATGATTCAATAAAATTTTGTAATATCACCTTTCACTTTTTATAGATATTACATGAAGTTTGTTCGCACAACTAGATGAAAGACAGATTTGGCAAAACCTACACTGTCACGGACAGCACAACCGCGTTACATTTAATCATATCTCTGGAAAGAGAATAAAATTTAAATTTACTGAAGTAAAAGTAACAATAAGACAATTTGCCTTAATTTCAGGCATATGCAGCTCACTGTGCAGACAGGGTAGAGCCAGGTTAGCAGTTGCGTGGTAATCTATTCTAGGGCCTAAACAAACATTTTGAAACAATATAAGGAACAATGTTTACTAACAAACTTCATTTTTCTAACAGGGCACATTTTCGTTAAGCACCAGTGAACCATTATTATTTGATCCATGTTGGATCTTTTGAAACCCGTGACCATTAATGGTGATTGGTGACTGATAAAAACAGTCACAATACTTTTTAAATGTTCCAGTTTAATGCGATAACCAGTTCCTTGCTACCACGCCATTTTTCAGATGACCCATATTTTCAATTACATAGATGTTGTGATCAATAGCACGTTGTCTGTTCCTATACTGCGCAAGAATATTAGAATATTTAGTGCCACTTTATAAGCTGTTTGATTATTCAAAAGATGCTGAAGTGCTTGCACATCGCCCCGGAAAAACACGTGAACCACAACAAAATAAATCGCCGTCTACAGGCACTTACATCAGTGAATACAACTATTCCACATAATACCTAAGCAAATGCAAGCAATTTAGCGTGTTTTTATTGATGAAGCAACTTATAAAGAGGCTGTAAATATTGAAATGTTCTTGTGCAGTGTAGGAGCAGACGATATGCTGTTGCTCAAAACTTTTATCTAACTGAAAATATTTGACAACTGTAGGGGGGCGTGGAAACCCGAAACCGGTTTTGCTACTAAAATAAAAAGAAAGTGTGTGTGACTGTTCCATGAGAAAATTATTCAGAGTGTTATTAATGATCATGTTATTATTGATCATTGTTTACTTTACAAATAGTCAGATGCAGTTTAGATTAATTGATGTCACAGCAAGAGAACACGCTCAGTTATGTTCTTGTTTAAAACCAGGGTAGCAAATGGGATTCTGGATAAGAGGACAATTCCGTAATCAGAATTCAATGTACTTCCTTTCAGTTTACTAGCGAGAGATTTTAGTGTGCATAGTTTTCCATACAAGAAGTTTCAACCTTTTTGGTAGTTTTCTGGTTTTACAGTAGACGGAAGGCACTGCTCTGCTCTGCATTTACAGTGAAACATAATCGACGTGCTTCTGATGTACTATTGATAGGTGTTTGGGCAATGCAGTATATTATAAGTGAACAGGAAAATTTTGTGCAACAACACTGAATCAAATGTTTTTGGTTTACTTGATTTTTTGGAGAAGGTATGAATTTTTAACTTCTTATTCCCATTGAACACTATTTTTGGTGCCAATATGACATATAGCTAAGCAGTGAATTACGTTGGATGTTGTATTAAATATTCATTTTTGTAGTACTGACGGTCTGGAGACTACATGCCCATTTTTGTTGGAAATTTATATTTTGAGATAGAGGTGGTGTTAACATTCTTTTGCGCTCTTGTTACTTCTTAGACTTATTGTGGAGTTAGTGTGAGAATTCTTTTGAGCAATTTTTAGTTTCTGTGTTCCTTAGTATTCAATCCATTTTTCTTTCTTGTTACCGTGGGTGAAACTCCTCAGCCTGTGCATAGCAATCAGAAACGTTCTTATGGAACGTGGTTAATGACAAGTCGAGTTAACTGTAGCTGAAATAACATTACAACTGAAAGGAAACATGTGGGGGTTGGGATATGGGGTAAGGAAGGACATTGCCAACTTGAGGCGAAGAATTAGTGGTTTGAGTGAGGGTATTACCAGAGCAATTCTTTCAGAGAAAGAGGTAAAGGAAGATGCGGAACAGACATGAAATGATTTGAATAGCATCTCAGTACAAAAAGTTCAAGGGTACTTACTTGTAAAAGGCGTGCAGTGATCGAAATCAAGATGAGAACAATAAAACACAAGAAGATAATAGTATTAGTTAGTAGAAAGAGAGTATAGGTATTTATGGGATGGAAGAGCGTATTAAGAAGAATATTGAATAAGATGAGGATTGTGATTGGAAAGATGAGAGTTTCATTGTTGATTAGTGGGATTAAGGAGAGTACGAAGAGATTAGGGAAATAGTACCTGAAAGTACCAATAGATATGATCAGAGAAGATACGAAATATTATTGATTTCACTGCGAAGCTAGAGAACAAAAAAGGCTTGAGAGTAATGAAACAACGTCTAGTGACCAGCCAAGACTTGAGATGCCTGAGTTTAGTTGTCAGGTAGTAAACGTAAATAAATCAGTAACCACCCCATCAGAGGTTGAAATTGTTGATACAATGGTTACCGAAAATGTAGAGCAGAATGAGAACACTAAGTGCAGCTACCAGCTAACGAGAACGAACTAATCTGGAAATTCTCCTGCTGAAAGTGAAAAAACTGATACAGTAACGGGTCAGGAGGTCGTACACAGTGAAAATACGGGGAACAGTTGTCAGGCAATGATGGAAGACCAGTCAGTAACTATTTTAGCAGTACGTACGCGAAAGTACCAATGCACTAACAGATCAAAAACTTGGGGCGAAGTCAGTCAATGAATGGTGACACAAACACAATACACAAATTGAAATCGTACCCAAAACAGAAATTACAGCTGTAGAAATTTGCCAAGAGGTGTGTGTAGAGTTGGAGACTGACATAAGAGATTAGACCAGAAAACGTAGACATAGTAACAGTTAAACCAAACACGGTATTCACAGATAGAGACAGATCAGTGGAACAAAGAGGGCTAGGAAGTGATTTTTGTTAAACGTAGTAATGTGTTACCATTTGAACAGAATGGCTCAGTCTCTGCTAGTTGGCTGTAGCTATTCCACGGACGAGCTCGCCTCCCCATTGGGGCACACTGCTGGTACTGTGAATTTTTTATTTACTCTGCTTTAGGTATATGGCAAGCCAATGTTGCTCCTTTATTTTATATAAGGAGAGTGCTCTCGTTATTCTTGTGCGATACACAGTAATATTATTTTCAGAAGATGCGAAGATGGCAGCTAGGATATGTCGAAACCGATCACCCAGGAAATATTTCAACAGGTGATATTAGCTGCAAAAATTCTTATTTATATATTAAAAAAGGCGTTTAACAACTAGATTTTCGTAAGTTTGGTAAGTGAAGCAGTTTCTTTTTGCATGCCTCAACGCACGCGTACACACTTTATGTTTTTCAATGAGAAAATGCAGATAGTTACGAAATAATGATATAGACTATAGGGTGTAGAATTATGGAGCGTACAATGCAGATAAAATGATACATTTTCTATGCGACAAATAACGGATGATCAAAAAGTCAGCACAAATTTCAAAACTTAATAAACCACGAAATAATGTCGATAGAGATGTAAAAATTGACACACTGACAGACATGCTTGGAATGAGATGGGGTTTTATTAGAACAAAAAAAAAAAAAAAATAATAACACCCCATGTTGCTAGACGCGTGAAAGATCTCTTGCGCTCGTCATTTGGTGATGATCGTGTTCTCAGCGGGCACTTTCGTCATGCTTGGCCTCATAGGTTCCCAGACCTCAGGCCGTGCGATTATTGGCTTTGGGCTTACCTGAAGTCGAAAGTGTATCGTGATCGACCGACATCTCTAGGGATGCCGAAAGATAACATCCGACGCCTATGCCTCACCATAACTTCGGACATGCTTTACAATTCTGTTCACAACAATATTCCTCGACTAGAGCTATTGTTGAGGAATGGTGGTGGACATATTGAGCATTTCCTGTAAAGAACATCATCTTTGCTTTGTCTTACTTTGTTATGCTAATTATTGCTATTCTGATCAGATGAAGCGCCATCTGTCGCACAGTTTTTGAACGTTTGTATTTTTTTGGTTCTAATAAAACCACATGTCATTCCAAGCATGTGTGTCAGTTTGTAGCTCCATATCTACATATCGGTGTATCAGCTGTGCACCGTTTCGCGGCTAGGGATCCATGAAAGTTTTGACACTACTGATGTCCAGAGACGGTGTTCGAAATGTTGTGTGATGAATAGCGTCTTACAGATTTGGTTGACTTTGCTCTGGATTCCTGTATGAGACATCGATGAACACTCCAGAAGAACTGGTCTGTCTAGAGCTGCAGCCAGTATTCGAAAAACGCTTGGTTGCTTGGAGTGTGGTAGACCGCCACTTACACCGAGCTAGGTAGCGCAGTTATTAGGGCACTGCTCTCGTATTCGGGACGACGATGGCTCAAACCCGCGTCAGACCCTCCTGATATAGGTTCTCCGCTATTTCCCTAAATCGCTTCAGGCAAATGCTGGGATGGTTGCTTTGAAAAGACACGGTCGATTTCCTACGCTAATCCGATGGGACCTATGACATCGCTGTTTGGTCCCCTACCCAAACCAACCAACAGCCATTAGTAAACAGATGCCAGTTGTTGAGTAATGCAAACGGACGATTTTCATCGCTAGCGTTAAAGCTTTCATGGCCATAAGCATAACATTTTTGTCACATAAAAAAGTGTATCTTTAAACGCATTGAAACTGTGTGCACAGTTTTTCAACACCCTTCATACATGCCCCCATAAATTCCTCGGAGGTTTCAGACACTTAAAAAATGCCAAATCACAAGTGCAACCGAAATACGAAACTGCGGAGAAAACTCAAGAAAGAGATTTACAATTACACTCCTGGAAATGGAAAAAAGAACACATTGACACACCATACTTGCTCCGGACACTGCGAGAGGGCTGTACAAGCAATGATCACACGCACGGCACAGCGGACACACCAGGAACCGCGGTGTTGGCCGTAGAATGGCGCTAGATGTGCAGCATTTGTGCACCGCCGCCGTCAGTGTCAGCCAGTTTGCCGTGGCATACGGAGCTCCATCGCAGTCTTTAACACTGGTAGCATGCCGCGACATCGTGGACGTGAACCGTATGTGCAGTTGACGGACTTTGAGCGAGGGAGTATAGTGGGCATGCGGGAGGCCGGGTGGACGTACCGCCGAATTGCTCAACACGTGGGGAGTGAGGTCTCCACAGTACATCGATTTTGTCGCCAGTGGTCGGCGGAAGGTGCGCGTGCCCGTCGACCTGGGACCGGACCGCAGCGACGCACGGATGCACGCCAAGACCGTAGGATCCTACGCAGTGTCGTAGGGGACTGCATCGCCACATCCCAGCAAATTAGGGACCCTGTTGCTCCTGGGGTATCGGCGAAGACCATTCGCAACCGTCTCCATGAAGCTGGGCTACGGTCCCGCACACCGTTAGGCCGTCTTCCGCTCACGCCCCAACATCGTGCAGCCCGCCTCCAGTGGTGTCGCGACAGGCGTGAATGGAGGGACGAATGGAGACGTGTCGTCTTCAGCGATGTGGGTCGCTTCTGCCTTGGTGCCAATGATGGTCCTATGCGTGTTTGGCGCCGTGCAGGTGAGCGCCACAATCAGGACTGCATACGACCGAGGCACACAGGGCCAACACCCGGCATCATGGTGTGGGGAGCGATCTCCTACACCAGCCGTACACCTCTGGTGATCGTCGAGGGGACACTGAATAGTGCACGGTACATCCAAACCGTCATCGAACCCATCGTTCTACCATTCCTAGACCGGCAAGGGAACTTGCTGTTCCAACAGGACAATGCACGTCCGCATGTATCCCGTGCCACCCAAAGTGCTCTAGAACGTGTAAGTCAACTACCCTGGCCAGCAAGATCTCCGGATCTGTCCCCCATTGAGCATGTTTGGGACTGGATGAAGCGTCGTCTCACGCGGTCTGCACGTCCAGCACGAACGCTGGTCCAACTGAGGCGCCAGGTGGAAATGGCATGGCAAGCCGTTCCACAGGACTACATCCAGCATCTCTACGATCGTCTCCATGGAAGAATAGCAGCCTGCATTGCTGCGAAAGGTGGATATACATTGTACTAGTGCCGACATTGTGCATGCTCTGTTGCCTGTGTCTATGTGCCTGTGGTTCTGTCAGTGTGATCATGTGATGTATCTGACACCAGGAATGTGTCAATAAAGTTTCCCCTTCCTGGGACAATGAATTCACGGTGTTCTTATTTCAATTTCCAGGAGCGTATATAGAAAGAAAAAAAATAATAGCAGAAAAAAACCTGAGTGGGATCTCAAAAAACTGAATCATAAAGCTTTTCGTTTATCAACAGGGTCCTGTCGCAGATAATAATGATAATAACAACAGCAGTAATAAAAGTAACTGTAATATAATATTATATATAGACATAAAATTGTCCAGCATGAAGTTGTTCGAGCGTTGTCTGTACAGCTCACTGTGTGCGACGTCCTGCAGGGAGGAAAAAGTTACTTTCTAGATCAAAATCATCGTAATATAATAATGGCAACAAAATAATTAAAAAATATTTGTTTGTCATTTTTCCGTAACTGTCACTTCCTAGAAGCCGGAATATCTCTTTTGACTTCGTTGTTATTTATATTTCAGTTGCATAACAGAGAACGAAAATGCGCGATATCTGTATTAGCAGTTTTTCATTCCACGCGAGTCAACAAACACGGCCTGGTGGGTGGATGTAATAAAGGTGCGGATTTTCGCATATTGGACGTTTCATGTTTCATGGAAACATTATTTCCGACAAGAAGGTGCAATGTTACGAATGAAATTAGAGTTCAAATGCTGTGTTGCAGATGTGGAAAGAGATATAATTGTTTGCATGAGCGCACCACGCCGTTTTTCACCTCTCCGCAAGCAGGTGTTAGCAGTTGCAATTACCACTCGCTCGCAGTTACGCACCTCCCTAAATGAAATACAATAAATTTCCACCGTGGGAGCGAGAGAGGAGAAATTAGTACGTGAATGCGCAGTTTAATTGGTTTCAGCGATCAGAGTTGTTCCCAAACGGCTGTCCATTTCAATGATTTCAATTATTTACCAGCGGACGCTTTGCCTTAATCTAAATTTCTGTGTGAGGGAGCGCTTTTGGAACTCTACTGTCATACTCATAGGATATCCCATACTTTCCAAAAAAATGTCTCTGTCGTGTGCCATATATGTAATAAAAATAGGCTAGCCAGTGTTGCTGCAGAGAAAGATGTATACGCTGAGGACATACCAAATATTAAGACCATGAAAAACTGTTTGCGTACATTAATTTATTGATGTCCTTCTGGATAAAACTACGTCTTCATTGTTCAAGTGAAGGAACTAAAATTATGACATGGATGGGATCTGAGCACTATGGGACATAACTTCTAAGGTCATCAGTCCCCTAGAACTTAGAACAACTTAAACCTAACTAACCTACAGAGATCACACACATCCATGCCCGAGGCATGATTCGAACCTGCGACCGTAGCGGTCGCGCGGTTCCAGACTGTAGCGCCTAGAACCGCTCGGCCATCCCGGCCAGCTATGACAGGGATTCAAACACATTCCGTAAGCATCACCTGCGGCATTCTGGAATACCTAAAACAAACCGCCAGTTTCTTAATTCCATGATTAAATCAACAAATGATTACTACTTGTAATAACTATACTGTCAGCTAATAAAGTGGTAGAAAGACAAAATACTGTGAAGTATTAACTAAATTAATTTCTAGGCGTGAAATGATCGATCTTTTCTCGTCTTCCCCGATGAAATAAAATGAAAACACATACGTGATTAACAACAGATTACAGCGTTCTCTCCTTGCATGAAACATACACTGATCAGCCAAAACATTACCCACTGCCCACCGTGACGTTGAATGCCGCCTAGTGCGTTGCGAGCAAATGACGCATTAATAGAAGTAAGCGGACCAGGCACGGACTGGGAATCACCCTAACGAAGATAGGGGCTGCAAATGCGGAAATCCATTGATACAGCCGACTTTGGCAAAGGATAGACTATTATTATGCAGAGCCGGCGAACGAGTATCCCGAAAACAGCAAAGCTGGTAAAACGTTCACGTGCTACGGTCGTGGGCATCTACGGAAAGAGGTAGAAGGAGAGTGCAACCACCACTAGGCGCTAAATGGTTGGACATATACGATTCTTCACAGAACGTGGGGTTCGGAGGTTTGCTTGCTGTGTAAAGTAGGGTAAATGATGAGCTGTGGCATCTCTGCCGAAAGAGCACATTGTTGGTGCACGCACAAGTGTTTCAGAGCACACCGTTCATTCTACATTGTTCAACACGGAGCTCCGCAACAGACCACCCCTTCACATGTTGACCCAACGGCATCGTCAAATACGATTGTAGTGGACACAGAACTATCGGGATTCGACGGTCACTCGATGGAAACGTGTCGGGTCTTCGGATGAATCACATATTTGCTACACTGCGTCGACGGTCGTCTCCACAAACGCCGTCATGGAGGTGAACGGTGGCTCGAAACGTGCAGCGTGCCTCGGACCGAGGCTCGTGGGAGCTGTATTATGCTTTGGGAGACATTCTTCTGCGCTTGCATAGGGCTTGTGGTAGTAATTGAAGACGTTCTGATAGCTGAAAACCACCTGCCCGCCTTCATGCTTGATGTCTTCACAGACGGTGACGATTTTTCAGCGACATGGTTGTCGGTGTCTCGGAGCCCGAACGTGCTACATTGATTGAGGAGCATTATAGTGAACTCACGTTTATGTCTCTGCGCCCAAATTCGCCTGATGTAAATATTATGGAACCCACCTGGGTCGCTATGGGGCACCATTACAACGTACACAAATCAGCAGCCCGTTATTGTCACGAATTACGTGACCTATGCGTAGGCATCTAATGCTACATACCTACCAACAAAATGTCGGATCCGTGATACTGAGAATCTACACTCCTGGAAATGGAAAAAAGAACACATTGACACCGGTGTGTCAGACCCACCATACTTGCTCCGGACACTGCGAGAGGGCTGTACAAGCAATGATCACACGCACGGCACAGCGGACACACCAGGAACCGCGGTGTTGGCCGTCGAATGGCGCTAGCTGGGCAGCATTTGTGCACCGCCGCCGTCAGTGTCAGCCAGTTTGCCGTGGCATAAGGAGCTCCATCGCAGTCTTTAACACTGGTAGCATGCCGCGACAGCGTGGACGTGAACCGTATGTGCAGTTGACGGACTTCGAGCGAGGGCGTATAGTGTGCATGCGGGAGGCCGGGTGGACGTACCGCCGAATTGCTCAACACGTGGGGCGTGAGGTCTCCACAGTACATCGATGTTGTCGCCAGTGGTCGGCGGAAGGTGCACGTGCCCGTCGACCTGGGACTGGACTGCAGCGACGCACGGATGCACGCCAAGACCGTAGGATCCTACGCAATGCCTATGGGACCGCACCGCCACTTCCCAGCAAATTAGGGACACTGTTGCTCCTGGGGTATCGGCGAAGACCATTCGCAACCGTCTCCATGAAGCTGGGCTACGATCCCGCACACCGTTAGGCCGTCTTCCGCTCACGCCCCAACATCGTGCAGCCCGCCTCCAGTGGTGTCGCGACAGGCGTGAATGGAGGGACGAATGGAGACGTGTCGTCTTCAGCGATGAGAGTCGCTTCTACCTTGGTGCCAATGATGGTCCTATGTGTGTTTGGCGCCGTGCAGGTGAGCGCCACAATCAGGACTGCATACGACCGAGGCACACAGGGCCAACACCCGGCATCATGGTGTGGGGAGCGATCTCCTACACTGGCCGTACACCTCTGGTGATCGTCGAGGGACACTGAATAGTGCACGGTACATCCAAACCGTCATCGAACCCATCGTTCTACCATTCCTAGACCGGCAAGGGAACTTGCTGTTCCAACAGGACAATGCACGTCCGCATGTATCCCGTGCCACCCAACGTGCTCTAGAAGGTGTAAGTCAACTACCCTGGCCAGCAAGATCTCCGGATCTGTCCCCCATTGAGCCTGTTTGGGACTGGATGAAGCGTCGTCTCACGCGGTCTGCACGTCCAGCACGAACGCTGGTCCAACTGAGGCGCCAGGTGGAAATGTCATGGCAAGCCGTTCCACAGAACTACGTCCAGCATCTCTACGATCGTCTCCATGGGAGAATAGCAGCCTGCATTGCTGCGAAAGGTGGATATACACTGTACTAGTGCTGACATTGTGCATGCTCTGTTGCCTGTGTCTATGTGCCTGTGGTTCTGTCAGTGTGACCATGTGATGTATCTGACCCCAGGAATGTGTCAATAAAGTTTCCCCTTCCCGGGACAATGAATTCACGGTGTTCTTATTTCAATTTCCAGGAGTGTATTATGTATTTCGTCCGAAAGATTGGCAAATAAGGTATTAAAAAGGTGACCAAAATGTTTTAGCTCATCAGTGTATATGCCATAGATGACTCCTTTGATATACACAAATAACGTAATACACATCAATAGATGATGGAACCGTATCTACACATAGCTTTACACGTGTATCCTTCGGTTCAGCTGGTAATGGTGAAGTGAAATGTCGTGTCAAACCAAGCGCTCACTGCTTCACAATAATTTGACATTCATCCTGTTCTAAAGTCATAAAATCGAAGTATTCATTGTGTGCCTCGTCTTAAACACTCTAAAATCAAAGAGATATTAAAGTTAGATGTTGTATGGCCTAAAAATTTAGATAAATATATGGGTAGACGTTATTTAGCATTTCTGGCTAGGTAGGTTGAAAGTACTAGTTTATGTTCGCACGAAGATTAAACATAAAAGAAAACGTCTTGCGGTGCTGCAGAAAATGGACATTAACTTCAGATTCTGGATGATATAACTTCGATTTGAAACCCACTTACCGAAAACTGAATCTTATTTTCGTTCTGTCTGCAGGAGCCATCAAGAATCTGTAATCTCTTTCCAACTCAGTTTCAGTTCTCTTGTCATTAAAAAGTCACGCAACACAAAAGGATGGTACATAAAATGTTCCGTGAAGTCCCGTAACAATGCATGCCTTGATGGCTGCACATCACAGCCGGCCGCTGTGGATGAGCGGTTCTAGGCGCTTCAGTCTGGAACCGCGCGACCGCGACAGTCGCAGTTTCGAATCCTGCCTCGGGCATCAATGTGTGTGCTGTCCTTAGTTTAGTTAGGTTTAAGTAGTTCTACGTTCTAGGGGACTGATGACCTCAGATGTTAAGTCCCATAGTGGTCAGACCCATATGAACCATTTTTTTGCACATCACAAATGCAAGGTAGGTGCCGCTACAGGAAAGAAGCAAACATGAAATTGAATCCCTTATTACGTAGCTGAAGAGGATCTGCTGACTGGAATGAACAGTCTATGAGTACACAATAATGTTTGAGAGCAAATCGAAGAAAGGCGAAAGTATTGAGAAGTAGCAGAAATGACAACAGCGAGAAACTTAACATCAGGCCTGATGGTCACGAAGTAGATGAAGTTAAGTCTGGAACACAGCATTGAATGTAGTTAAGCATGGACTGAGTGAAAACCATGGAAGAAGAGAATCGAAGCGTTTGAGAAGTGCTGCTACAAAAGAGTGTTGAAAATTGGGTGGCCTGGTATGGTAAGGAATGAGGAGGTTCTGCGCAGAATCAGAGAGGAAAGGAATATACCGAAAGCACTGTCAGATAGAAGGGACAAGATGGTACGACATATGTCAAGACATCAGGGAATAACTTCTGTCGTACTAGAGGGAGAAGTAAAGAGTAAAAACTGTAGAGGAAGACAGAGATCGGAGTACGTCCAGCAAACAATTGAAGACGTAGTTTGCTAGTGCTACTCTGAGATGAAGATGTTGGCACAGCAGAGGGAGGGGAGAAAAAAGCAGACTGCGATTGGTGAGATGAAATTTCAAGTAGGCGTATGCAGTACATTAGTTCTATACTCAGTCACTTCAACAGTGTTTCATATGAAATGTATTGGCAGTGGCAAATACGGACAACCATTAGCTGTGTACAGGAATGATATCTATGAAAAATGGTTCCAGACCGCGACGGTAATCCGTGTTTCACTCTTTAAGCAAGCGGTCGCCTGAGGCGCTTTCCCTATTCATGCACAACTCACGGCCAGACCCGAAGTTCCATAGGTCGCCGTTCCCGCGTCACCGCCTGCACTCGTACATACATTATGTGTAGTCCTGTAAAGGGTAGGATGTTTCAACTACAAGTGTCTGCCTGGTCTGGCCTGATAAATACGATATTGCAAAGCGTGCGGTGTTAAGAAGTCGATGCAGTTCTTCTTAACAGCCGGTGGCGGTGGCCAAGCGGTTCTAGGCGCTTCAGTCTGGAGCCGCGACCACTACGGTCGCAGGTTCGAATCCTGCCTTGGGCATGGATGTGTGTGATGTCCTTAGGTTAGTTAGGTTTAAGTAGTTCTAAGTTATAGGGGACTGATGTTAAGTCCCATAGTGCTCAGAGCCATTTGAACCATTTCCTCTTAACAACACAGTCACTGCAGCATTAAAAAGGGTGGAGGGTAGAACGTTGATACTTATCGTAAAAATTTTATGTTGTCAGTGTTTTAAAATGTTTTGAGAAAGTACTTTATCGGAGAGTAGTGGCACTTCTCAGTACACGTAATTTGCTGTCAACCTCTCAGTGTGGCTTTAGGAAGAGATTAGCCACAGAAAGTGCTATTTATTCTTTTGAGTGTGAAGCACAGTAGCCCTAGACCATAGATTAAGATCAGCAGTTATTTTATTTTTAAAAAAATGTTGTGTTGAACAGTTGTATAGTTTCGTACGATGTGGAATTACGGGGTAAGCTGAACATTGCTTTATTTAATATTTGCAAAGTAGGAACCAGAGCGTTGTCCTCGAGTATCAAAAAACTGGCAAGTGTGAAGAACTGTGATCAGACCATAATCGAGCGACATCTGCATTCAATGGGGAAGGTTCAATAATCGGATGCAGGGGCACCGCATGCTCCAAGCCAAAATCACAAAAATCTGCGAGTGCCCACTTCTGCATCTCTGCTTGCTCGTCGTCTATTGGCTTGCATATAACACTGACAATCTCTATCCTTCTCCTTTTTTAATACTAACATAAGAAAAAGAAGGGATCGATTGAGCCCAAACAACGCAGCAACTCCTCGTACAAAGAGCTACGCGCATCCATAGAAGACAATGTTATGCATGTGTTGTAATAGCGACGGTGTTGTGAACACTGCTGACACTTCCCATCAACAACTGAAAAACTGGCAGGCCCAACCAAAGCAACGACCAAGAAGACTGCCTGAAATGATGCTAATCCACGATAACAGCCGCCAGCATATTGCTGAGAAAAAAAGAAAAATATTTTGATCTTTTCCGTTCTCTTTCGAACAACTTTCAAGGAACTTCCTCTCCCGATGCAAATGCATTTCGAACATGGCTCAAACAGTTCGCGTCAAACCGTGTGATTTCTTCAGTTATGTTATTCCAGCTTTGGTAGACTGGGTAGACTGTTGTATATAGTAAAGAGCAATATATTATTGATGACTAGATGACTAAAGTAAAGTCTGTGGTTTTTTTTTTTTTTCTTTTTTTTTTTTTTTTTTTTTTTTTACTTATGGAGAAACGCTACGAAAGTATGTACCAACCCAATATCTTCAGACTCGTTCCATCACCAAGTAACCTGGCTCTCATAGTCCACGGTACCTGTCAAATAAATAAGCAAATAACACAGTTCAAGAACGTCCCACAGTCTTCTATTGTTAGTTTAATGCTCTTTTCTGTCAGCGTAAAAATTTCAGTAATGTATCTGTTCAGTTGGTGGTTTACTACGTCGGAAAAATTCGGATCTTAGACCACTCTCTTATTTATGACCACAAATGCTATAGATCAAACTTATACGCAGCATTTCTAGTTTTCAGATTTTACTCATTTTACATCATCCAGTTTCATCTTGTGTAATATTTGTGACTAACTTAGCACCCGCTGCTTCGCTTGCGTAGATGGTATGGTCTACACTGATTTTTATGTTGTTCACAAATTGCAACAATTTCTAAACTTTTCACTCTAATTAATCCCATATAAGCACCGTCTTCCCCGAGTGTGTTCCTGACCTAAGAGAGATTATGGTAGCTTGAGACTTTTCAGTTCTTGTGGTGATGTTTACACAGACGCTGCCACCCCCTAACACATATTTCTTTAGAAGTCAAATACCATTTTTCGTACATTTTGCTTAATGAAACATTTTCATAAGTATTTTCATCCATTATTTTGCTTCCTTAGAGGTTGTATTTCCAAAAACAGTGAAACACGGAATTTTTATTTGTAATCGGGAACTCAAACCGAGTTTATACAGATGTAGTCTTAAATTCCCTTTGAAGTAAATCAATAACAGCTTCAAATTGCCTTAATAGCGACATGTTTTCAGGAAATCTTTCAGCCCCTGCTTTATCCTCTTAAGAGTAGAGTTTCGAACAATCCCATACTAATGAGTGCCTCCAATATAAGATCAACGCCCTCTACATATTTCTGCTTTCTATCCATTAGTGGTTTGAGTTGAGCGATGATGATTTACAGAATCAGTTAGCCGCTATTTCACACAGTTATGGGTTGAATTTCCAAAATCACTGAACACACATTTCTTTACTTCAGACCGAGAAGTCAAATACCAGTTTTTATACACCCAGCTGTAAACATCTTTTATAATGACTTATTAAGAAAAATATTTCACCCACTATTTCAATCCCAGAGGCGCTAAATTTCTTAAAATGTCCAAAATTGTATTTTTTTGTTTCTGACCGAGAAACCAAATATCAGTTTTCGTAGTTCTAGTTTGAGGATTGCCTTAAGATCTAGATATTTTCAAAAAAAACTTTCATCCATTATTTCGTCTCCTTAGCGGTGGAATTTCGAAAATTCCTTTCTTAAACGATGCCTGCATTATAAAAGCAACACCCTCGCCAGATTTAAAGTTTCTATCCTTAGCGGTTTGCATTGGGCGATGACCAGTCAGTCAGTCAGACACCTCCTTTTATATGTAGAATAATAAATTTGATGATAGTTGTAGCTACAATGCAAATAAGAGTAATACGCAGGTGAACTAGCCAGTCTAAGGGGATCCACAAATTTATTAGCTAATTGTAATATTTTACGCTTAAATTCTCATCTTGAGCACTCAAGAACCAACTATTGTGGCCAACATACCACGTAGAATCCTCACTTCAGCACTGTGACCTACAGTTCCCTTGGCACCTTTTGTAAACAGCCAATAAAACGGTTGGAGAGGAATCGCGTATTGGCTGTAAGACACAGCCAGAGCGTTGTCGAATGTAGGACGCTCTGTCTGGTCCCTCCTTCCACCTAGACATGATGTGCACTCCCTCATCACTCCTCTGATTGTTTTTGAACGTTTTTCCGACAAAACTGCCACCATGACTGAAAATGGTCTGTCATTCTGCCCTGAGCGCGATCGGCTGTATTCCGTACATTTAGAATACAGGGAAAACGTTTCCATACTTCTTTCATCTGTAAAAGAGCTCCCTTTCGATTCACACTTCCTTAAAAATTCTAGCAATATGTACCAACAATATGTACAGTGGCAATAATAATAAGATGCATTAGTAAAATTGTAATAATACAGTACATAGAAACACAAAACAAGATTTCAGTAACTACATACATTTTAAAATTATGTCAACCCGGTATGTAACTGACGAAACATGAAAGAACAAATAAGATTAAAATGGAAGCGGTTGGGAATATCAGTTCTACAGAAGAAATATTGCTTCAGTTGATAACATTGATATTACAGAGAAAACTAAGACGGCTATTTACGAATTTACGGGAACAGCTTATGGATATCAGAGGCTTAGATGACTTCTCTCTATGGGTTTAAAGGTCTTAATTTTCTGCGATATTCAGCTGCTTCCAAAGAAACGTGTCTGTTAGACCAACTTCGGTAATTCCGTTAGCAAAGGATAGATTCATATGTGAAGACATGGTATTTAGTGTAACGATAAAGCTGTATATAAAGAAAGAAAACACCAACTGTGTCGCTGTATTGCACAGTGAATGATCCAGACGGAGTTTTAATTTAGATACACAAGGCACATCCCCCGCATCGATGATCAAGACGCTAAGGAATAGGCGTCGGGGGGTATGTGTATTCATTAATTTATAATCATAGTCTAAATTCAGGTCTTAATGCTGTCAGCTACCTCCTTCAGTTTGAACACCTAATTTAAAAGCGGATTAAAGATGACACTTCACCTTTAGAAACTCATTTATGATATTCACAAACATGTAGACTGCAAACTATTCTAATATCTTTAAGACAATTCTCGGTCCCATGATTAATGTTGCGTAAGTTGCATAAAGACAGACAGATCGCCACGTCTCCACCATTAGTATCAATTTTAGCACTAAAAAAGAAAAACTTTGATAGAGATTGTGAATCTACAAATCTATTCTTGTATACAGTGGAAGCATGCCACGATTTGTCTCGTACCAGAGTATATTAATTTATCACAATGGCACAAGTGACTATAAATGTTGCTCAGGAAACAAAATAGAAAAAATGATTTATTTTGTTGATTCAGTTAGTGATCGGTATATATGCTCGATGATGTCTTCTGGATTCGAGAAGAACTATGCAGAAATCAACCAAATACAGAAAATCCATGCTTTCCATTTATTTATAAGTGTGTCTGTGTGATTCACTCTTCGTGAAGCAAATGTGAATTCCAGAAACTCGCAAAATACATGCACTGTTAAAATGAAATCCGACTCTGTTATCACCGCTTCAAAATTTACATTATGCCTAAACTGTAATTATTTGATATTAAAAAAAATTCACCAAACAGATCCTAAAAATTTGAGTCGACACCCTGCTGCAAAACCAGAACTCATATCGTGTTGGTAGACATGATGCGTCGCTTGGAGTAATTGAAAGATGTTTCGCAATTCACGAATCGGAAAGTTCCAATGCAATATTTGTGGTTTATTCCGAGAGATGTCGATGGCGGGATGGGTAGGGACCTCATAAGCGAACTGTTTTCACAGTTACATGTTTTAACGTCCATTCCTAAAGGTAAATGGCGTGTGAAATTACGTTAGTGATTTGGTGACTTTTCAGGTTAAAAATCACTGTAATTCCATTGAATAATCAAAGAGATACCCAAAATGTTGAATATCTGGGAAGAATACTGCTTCATTATCAAATATTAGAACTTCGCTGTAAAAATCAGTTGATTAAAAAAGACAAAAACCGAAAAGCTCAAATGAACACCATTAAAGTTTACCTATGACTGCAATATTTGTGTGTCTCCGAACATCATTTTCTCAGGAAAATGTATTACTAAACTTGAAAATATGATCCAAGGAAATTTAGTATAGTGGCAGCCATAAACTAGGACGTATTAGTGATTACTTCTGTTCTTGAATGGAAAGCTTAAAAACGTCGATGGGAGTGGAATAATTCTCGCAGGCCTAAACGACTGCATGACGGAGAATATATTTTTTCATCAGTGGCAGTATCTAATAGTAACATTTGTAGTTCCGGTCATCAACAAGAGTATGTAGTTTTTCTTTACCTGCCTGAAGAAAACGGAATTATTTTCCCCTTCTTTACATGCATGTTTTTCAAGTGATCAGTATTTTGACAGGTTGGATGTCGTCTTCCATATTTTTCTATCGAGGGCCAGGCTTTCAATCACCATATATGACTTTCACCAACATGTATGTAGCTTATTATAACCTTCATTCAACCTTACAGTTTTCCCACCTATAGAGCCTCCCAGGTGTGTGGAAACTACTACAATACACCACAGAATATGTCCAACAAGTATATCTTTCTGGTAGTGATTTTCTTAAAATTTCTACGTTGTCATATTCTTGATTATAGATCTTCATTTCGAATTTTGTCATACCGTATCTCTGTGTAAAATCACGTTTCAATTTCAAACCA
Source organism: Schistocerca gregaria (assembly GCF_023897955.1). Lineage (NCBI taxonomy): Eukaryota > Metazoa > Arthropoda > Insecta > Orthoptera > Acrididae > Schistocerca > Schistocerca gregaria. Next base: position 184,964,900 of record NC_064924.1, read on the forward strand.
GTTTGACCCTCGCTAATGGAATGTTTCTTTCACATTCTACAATTCTCAATCTGTAATTTGATAATCTCCGCCAACACGCGAAAACTTGCCACCCTATTAGTTTTGCCTAAAGTTGTTAGTAGTCTGTGCAAAGTATACTGTCAGTTAAGTTCAACAGCTCTTGTCTTCCTTTCCCCCTTCCTTCCTTCAAGGTGGAAACCTGAGCATTTTTTATCTCTGAGCGTTCGTAAACACTGAGGTGACGGAAGTCGTGGCGTACCTCCTAATCTCCTGTCGGACATCGTTTTGTACGGAGTCGTGCGGCAATTCGACGGGACATGGACTCAACAAATCGTTGGAAGTCCTCTGCATTAATATTTGAGCCGTAGTGCTTCTATAGCCGTCCACAATGGCGAAAGAGTTGCCGGTGAATGATTTTGTGCACGAATTGACCTCTCGCTTATGTACCATAAATGTTATATGGGATTCATATCGAGCGATTTGGATGGCCAAATCATTCGCTAAAATTGTCTAGAACGTTCTTAAAATCAACTGAAAATAATTGTAGCCAGCTGAAGCGGCTTATTACCTTCCATAAAAATTCCATCCTTATTTTGGAAACATGAAATCCACGAATGGCTGCAAATGATCTCCACGTAGCTGAACATAACCATTTCCACCCAATGATAGGTTCAGTTTGACCAGAGGACCCAGTACTTTCTATGTAAACACTGCCCACACCACTACAGAGCTACCACCAACTTGCACAGTGCCTTGATGACTACTTGGGTCCGCAGCCGGAGTGGCCGTGCGGTTCTAGGCGCTACAGTCTGTAGCCGAGCAACCGCTACCGTCGCAGGTTCGAATCCTGCCTCGGGCATGGATGTGTGTGATGTCCTTAGGTTAGTTAGGTTTAAGTAGTTCTAAGTTCTAGGCGACTGATGACCTCAGAAATTAAGTCGCATAGTGCTCAGAGCCATTTGAACCATTTTGGAACAACTGGGGTCCATGGTTTCGTGGGGTCTGCGTCACTCTAGAAACCTACCATCAGCTCTTACCAGCTGAAACGGGACTCATTTGACCAGGCCGCGGTTCTCCAGTCGTCTAGGGTCCAACCTATACTGCCATGAGCCCAGGAGAGACGTTGCAGTTGATGTGCTGTTAGCAAAGGCACTCGCGTGGATCGTCTGTTGCCATAGCCCATTACAGTCAAATTTCACCGCACTGTTGTAACGGAGACGTTCGTCGTGCGTCCCAGATTGACTTCTGCAGTTGTTTCACGCAGTGTTGCTTGTCTGTTAGCACTGACGAATCTATGCAAACGCCTCTGCTCTCGGTCGGTAAGCGAAGTCCGTCGGCCACTGTGTTGTCAATGGTGAGAGATAATATCTGCAATTTGGTATTCTCGTCACGTTCTTGACACTCTTGATCTCTGAGTAATGAATTCCATGACGATTTCCGAAATGGAATGTTAACGCGTCTAGCTCCATTTACTGTTCCGCGTTCACAGTCTGTTAATTTCCATCGTGAGGACAAAATCAAATCGGAAACCTTTCTACGTGAATCACCTGAGTACAAATGACAGCTCTGCGAATGCACTACCCTTTTATACGTTGTGTATGCGGTACCACCGACATATCTATATGTGCATATCGCTATGCCATGACTTTTGTTACCTCGGCGTATGGTCCCCTTGCCTTTTTTTATTCCGATTTGCAAACGTCCTTCACTTGTTTTATTGCTTACTAGAAATGAATGTCAGATACTGTTGATGAGTCTAAACGATGCATTACGTGCTTCTTAGCGTCAACGAGCGTTTAATGCCTCCACTTGATTTTGTAAATATTGTAGTAGGCTCCATTTTATCCTATACTACAGCAAACGGGAAGGCCTTTCATTGCAGTGTTCCCTACATAGATATTTAGCAACAAGTCGTTGAAGAATGGAATAAACCAGAGGGGGCTTTAGTTGGAGTCCGTCTGGAAGCCGTGTTCAGATAAGTAAGTTCAACGTGCACTGCTGGCTTGAAGCAGGTAACCGTTTTTAAGTCCTGGTATTTTTCTCCGTTTCGAGTCTTTAACAAATCCTTAACATTTATGGAACTGAAACTTCCTGGCAGATTAAAACTGTGTGCCCGACCGAGACTCGAACTCGGGACCATTGCCTTTCGCGGTGAGCTACCAAAGTACGACCCCCCCCCCCCCCCCCCCCCCGCCGGTCCTCACAGCTTTACTTCTGCCAGTATCTCGTCTCCTACCTTCCAATCTTTACAGATGCTCTCATATGAGCGCACACTCCGCTGCAGAGTGAAAACCTCATTGTGGATTTATGGAACTGTTTGCCATCATTTATCGTTTTCAAAAACAGAGTAAGAAATGCGATAAGGAAGAGACTCTGTAACTGGAAATGAAAGCTGTGTCTGAATTTTAATGTTGAATGATGCATGGTACATAAAAACTACATTCAGGATTAATTAAAATTTTTTACCTGAATTACAAAATTAAATGCGTAATCGTTTGATGGACATCGTAGTCTTGGGAAACGATAATTGCTTCATGATATATAAAACATTTCACAAAAAGCAAACTAAAGAACTCTAAACAGAGGTATGCTTTTGGTATAAGAGCATAGCTAAACCATCCAGATGTGTGGTTGTTAACCTTGAAGCCCACAATATTGAAAAATGTGGGTTCTGCAGAAAAATTTTCATTTCCATCCACTATTAACAGATTTCACTTTCCTTTCTCAAAAGTCAATAAATTGTGTTTTACCCAGAGCAAACCGTACTATCATATCTCGATGGAAAGCGAGGTTCTTTTCCTGGAAGACTGTGGCAGAAATTCGGAGAACCGACGTTTGTAGCTGACTGCAGAAGGATTTAACTGCCGCCAACACAATTTCGCGTGAGGAATACAGAGATAATAGAAATGAACGATTATACAGAAGCGCATGGACCGCCCTTTCCTCCCTCGCTCTGTTTGTGAGTGGAACAGGAAGGAAATGACGCAATGGTACAAGGTACCCACCGCCATGCACAGTATGATGATTTGCAAAGTGTGGGTATAGATGTAGACGTAAATTTAGTCTACCTATTGAGACGTCAGTACATTCATTTATAAGCATACAAAACTCATGGAAGAATGTTGTCTCTTATTTAACGAGGAAACCACAGACGAAACTTCTACTGCTGGCTGTCTCTTAGTAAAAACCCTTCGTATTAGCTTCTAACTTTCTCATTTCAGGCGCTTAGTGAGACGCACGTGAGAGGCTATAGTATGTTTGCCCACAACACAGAGAAGAAGCAGTACAGAGCGCTCCTCTAAACTACCGTTAGAAAGTTGCTATCCACCATATTTCACGAATCGTGCGGTATTTCACGCAAAACATTTGAATTGGCCTGATTTTGAAGAGCAAGAGATGCCCCCGCCGAATTAGAGACCGCTGCTAATTCTGTCGAAATCCCATTACGTTACGACAGCAGTGTTCCGTTAGAAAGTTGTCTAGTCCTCCACACATCACTGACTAGAACGAGAAAAATAGCACTTAATTTTTTTCCCTCGAAACATATCGCGATGGCTGCTCTGCAGTTCCTATTTATCTCGTTTCAGAGTTATTTATATAACCGTATTACTGTCTTTTCGTGAACATTTTTACAATCACTTCACGAGATGTAAGTGGGCGGGAGTAATATATTTGATCACAAAGATTAGAAGAAGCTTTGAAAAGATCACATCTCAGCCTCTCTTTTGTCAGAATATCACTTACCCCCATATTCACACTAATCTTCCAGTATTCGATACATAGCTATATGCACCCCCAGCAAGCCGAAAACCCTTGTTAACTCTCTTAAAATCCCATCACGCTACGACAGCAGTCTTCCATTAGTTAGAGGGCTACATGTCACTGACTAGGTAGAGAGCTATCACAAGGGAAAAAAAGACAGTAAAGTTCAGGGAAAAATTCACGATCATGCGGATGCTTGCATTCAGATATTTTTTTAAGACTGACAGCACTTCTAGTGATTTTTAGACAATGGCGCAATAGAACAGTAGCAGGTCTCTTCGGCTATTTGAGATTCAATAGTTATATTTATCTACTTTCAGCTCCACCGTCCACCAATCCTCAATCTTCTGCAAATCGCTACAGCTTACCGGTGTCGCAACGCTGCTATAGGCAGGAGCCTACATCTAAATAAGTATTCCGCAAAACACTTCACGGTGAAGAACCTGTGGTAGCAGTATTACCTATTCCTTTTCTTGTCACATGTGTAATCATCGAGTAAAAATCAATATCATTATGCCTCTGTATATAACATAATCTCCTCTATGATCGCTACGCCAGATATAATACTTTTTAATGGACAAGGCAACCTTACAGCTGCACCTTTACTATAAGAGGACTGCAGAAAGAAAATCTGAGAGTTTTGCATTTCGTCTGTATCGAATTATTGTCTATAAAAATGTTCCTGTACGTGTCCTAATCTACTTCATTGTCTTACAATTATCACTACGCTTGATGTGTGACGGCAAAATGATATCAGAGCCTTCGTTGATGGTATAGAGTTTCATTAGAAATACACTCCTGGAAATTGAAATAAGAACACCGTGAATTCATTGTTCCAGGAAGGGGAAACTTTATTGACACATTCCTGGGGTCAGATACATCACATGGTCACACTGACAGAACCACAGGCACATAGACACAGGCAACACAGCATGCACAATGTCGGCACTAGTACAGTGTATATCCACCTTTCGCAGCAATGCAGGCTGCTATTCTCCCATGGAGACGATCGTAGAGATGCTGGATGTAGTCCTGTGGAACGGCTTGCCATGCCATTTCCACCTGGCGCCTCAGTTGGACCAGCGTTCGTGCTGGACGTGCAGACCGCATGAGACGACGCTTCATCCAGTCCCAAACATGCTCAATGGGGGACAGATCCGGAGATCTTGCTGGCCAGGGTAGTTGACTTGCACATTCTAGAGCACGTTGGGTGGCACGGGATACATGCGGACGTGCATTGTCCTGATGGAACAGCAAGTTCCCTTGCCGGTCTAGGAATGGTAGAACGATGGGTTCGAGGACGGTTTGGATGTACAGTGCACTATTCAGTGTCCCCTCGACGATCACCAGAGGTGTACGGCCAGAGTAAGAGATCGCTCCCCACACCATGATGCCGGGTGTTGGATCTGTGCGCCTCGGTCGTATGCAGTCCTGATTGTGGCGCTCACCTGCACGGTGCCAAACATGCATACGACCATCATTGGCACCAAGGCAGAAGCGACTCTCATCGCTGAAGACGACACGTCTCCATTCGTCCCTCCATTCACGCCTGTCGCGACACCACTGGAGGCGGGCTGCACGATGTTGGGGCGTGAGCGGAAGACGGCCTAACGGTGTGCGGGACCGTAGCCCAACTTCATGGAGACGGTTGCGAATGGTCCTCGCCGATACCCCAGGAGCAACAGTGTCCCTAATTTGCTGGGAAGTGGCGGTGCGGTCCCCTACGGCACTGCGTAGGATCCTACGGTCTTGGCGTGCATCCGTGCGTCGCTGCGTTCTGGTCCCAGGTCGACGGGCACGTGCACCTTCCGCCGACCACTGGCGACAACATCGATGTACTGTGGAGACCTCACGCCCCACGTGTTGAGCAATTCGGCGGTACGTCCACCCGGCCTCCCGCATGCCCACTGTACGCCCTCGCTCAAAGTCCGTCAACTGCACATACGGTTCACGTCCACGCTGTCCCGGCATGCTACCAGTGTTAAAGACTGCGATGGAGCTACGTATGCCACGACGAACTGGCTGACACTGACGGTGGCGGTGCACAAATGCTGCGCAGCTAGCGCCATTTGACGGCCAACACCGCGGTTCCTGGTGTGTCCGCTGTGCCGTGCGTGTGATCATTGCTTGTACAGCCCTCTCGCAGTGTCCGGAGCAAGTATGGTGGGTCTGACACACCGGTGTCAATGTGTTCTTTTTTTCCATTTCCAGGAGTGTACATCGCCATTTATTGAGCTGGGATATCCCTCGATGATACAATTATGAAAGTATCATAGAGCTTCGAACAGGCACACTATCCATTGGATAATTTACAATAGTACGACAGCCTCTACAATGGCACAGCAGCTTCGCACCCGCATGCACAATTCAGAACTGCTGGAAGAGTAGGCAAAGATGAGGAGTTTAATCGCAGCGTTGTAAATTTTTCCCATGCGCTCTTCGGGAATGGACTGACTGTAATACTGTATTCCACCTAGAGTATATCCGCATCAGTAGTACACATACGTGTAGTGTAGTTACTCTTTTAGGAGCAAACACAGTAGTTACATGCTTATCCAGCTATCGTACATCGAGAGTCAGTTAACCAGCAAATAAGCCAGACCAAATCAATATCGATGTTAAAGTTTTAAACATAGCTGCATCGTCAACGACCGTTTACAAAGCAAAATTAAAGCAATAACAGTAATCAGTCGCAAAAATTAAGTCTTTTGACCTGGTTTCGGCACTACTATGAGTGCCTTTATCAGAGGTAAAACATCAAACTGACATTTCACGTACAAAATAAATATCAAGCGATAGAGCTGCTATGAGTGCCTTCATCAGAAGTGAAACATTCAAACTGGCATGTCACGTATAAAGTAAATATCAAGCGATAAAGCTGTGGGTTGTGTCCGTGTGTCCGTAGACGGTCTTTGCTTGCCGATATATATATATATATATATATACGCAGTTCACTGACCTGAGAGGGAGAGGAACGAAGGTTGGGGATTGGCGGTAGGGACGCGACAAGAGGTGGTGACGAGGTCCGAGCGGCCGAAGCGACGGGCAGGGCAAGGAGTGCCTTCGCAGAGTGCAGATACCAGAGTACTTCAACGGGGCATCGCCGACTAGAAGCGGCAGGCCGACATCCCGTTGGTTGGTTAGCAACATTCGTGTCGGACGACCGCTCGTTGCATGGCTGGCCTCTTCGATCTGGCTTTCATCGGTACCATTCACTAGCCGCTGCGCCAACGCACCGTGGATCCGCGGAATCGTTTGCTCATAAAGAGGAGTAATATACTGTAATCCTCGTGGTGATTTGTGTCATTGCTTACCTGTTACCTGGCTTATACCAGACCCTCAGAGTTTTACTCAGTCAGCTCTTTGGTCGTAAATATAGGCCATAACAGTGTACTAAGACACTGGATGGATGACGAAGTCCCATACTCCGTAACAGAGAGTAGGCGACGATGCGGGAGACCCGCACCGCCGTTCTAGGCAAGGTCATAGTGGAGTTTGCCATTGTCTTCCGACCGTAATGGGGATGAATTATGACGATGATGAGGACGACACAACAACACCCAGTTACCGCGAGGCAGGTGAGAATCTCTGGCCCCGCCGGGAATCGAATCGGGGACCCCGTGCTCAGGAAGCGAGAACGCTACCGCGAGACCACGAGCTATGGACTCTAAGACACTAGTTGTCGTTTGAGAATTTGGCACGCTATTATACTGCCTTTAATTTCTGGTTTGTACCCGATCATTATTGTTCTAGTGAATCAGCTTCTGGTCGTAAATACAGCCGGAACAGTTGTACTAAGGTACAGGTTGCGGTTAAACAAAAGAGGGACCTTGTGGTTAGATCTAGATGTTAACCGATTCAATTCTTTGATTGTAATTACATTTCTCAATCGTTAGTTATAATATGTACAACCTGTTGTACTAAAATTTTTGTTGCTGTGTTTGAAAGACCGGGTATTTTAGCTGCATCTTGCATACTGTCACCAGGGCTTTAGTCGAAATAAGATTGTCAAAACGGACAGGTTGGGATCCAGTCGCACCTCGGTTGCCGATTGAAATTAAGAAGTAAGCCTTATTATCATTGTCATATTGTTTCCTAATCTCTTTAACCTTTAAGCACAGGTACGCATCTTAACCCCGAACCTTTCGATGTACACATTTCAAACTAAAAGTTACGTAATCTTACTTGAGTAACAGAATCAACTTGTTATCAATGGTGCTTATATAGTTTTCAGGTGTTGCAGAAGGGTATTTAATAAGGGAGAGACTGTGTCCAGAATGGTAGTAAACACCGCTGTTTGACCAGATATCGGGAGGATTGCAGGTCCGGCCGTCTTTTGATCTTTGTCATACTGTTTGCTGTCTTAATTTCTTTAGCAAAAATTTATTCATCTTAGGCTTTAAGGTCAAAAAGAATCTGCAAAATTGTTCATTGTATTAAAAAAAGACCAAAATGTTTATAATAATATATTCTTAAATAAACAGGTTGAATGAAAAGCAGTTATATTGATGGGTCCTCTCCTCCACGTTTTCCTTGATTTCAGTAAATACCACGTATCACGGCTCCTGAACCTTTCTTTTATTTCCATCATTGATTCTTCAAGGTACAGATTGAACAGTACGGATGAAACAGTACATTCCTGTCTTACACCCTTTTTAATCCAAACATTTCGTTCTTGGCCGTCCACTCTTATTATCCTCCCTTGGGTCTTGAGCATATTGTATATTACCCATCTCTCCCTCTAGCTTACCGCTAATTTTCTCAGAATTTCGAACACCTTGTACCACATTACATTATCGGACGCTTTTACTAGGTCGACAAATCCTATGAACGTGTCTTGATTTTTCTTTATTCTTCCTTCCATTATCAACGGCAACGTCAGAACTGCCTCTCTCGTGCATTTCTCTTTTCTAAAGCCAAACTGATCGTCATGTTACACATCCTCAATTTTCTTTTCCATTCTTCTGTATATTATTATTGTAAGCAACTTGGATGCGTGAGCTGTTAAGCTGATTGCGCGATATTTCTCACAACTTTCAGCTCTTGCAGACTTCGGAATTGTGTGGATGATATTTTCCCAAAAGTCACACATTCTACTCAACAACGTGGATAGCCGTTTTGTTGAGACTGTAACACTACAGCTTATTAATTAATTAATTAATTTTTTGAATTTGACCGTGTGTTACCTAACAGACAAAGGGAACCGAACGTGAATTTCCTAACGGTAGCAGTTAGTAGATAACAGAAAGACTAAAATTTTGCAGGAAGTTACAGTAACAGAGTTCTTGTAAATGAAAAATAAAACGGTCGCTAGCCTAATTCGGCACAATAATGTGGAAACATTATCTTGAGAAGCAGCATGAGCCACCTCTCATGTTTCTATCTTACTCTGAGTAATTCGATTTACCTCTCCAATTGCATGCGGTGAAAAGGTGCTATTCCTTCACAAGTGGACTTCCCACGAAGCGTCTCTGGTCACCCGGGTGGTCCGGTGACAGGCGAGTTCTGCTGAGTTTGATAGGGTTAAGCCGACGGGTGTGAGGGAGTCGAGTGGATGCTTTCCAGACGCCGACATTGTCATAAGAGCGGGAGCGACACGCCCAGAGGCGGCAGAAGGGGCGGCTGGACTAGAGATTCCGTTACTTCGCAGAAACTTAGTGAAAACACTTTCTGGCGGGCTACCAGCGAGGCGTGGGAATGGCTTGTGTTCCCAGGCAGTCTTGGTGGGAAAATTCCCTCGTTTTCTGCAAAATCGTAACTGCGATTGGCTTGCTCAGGGCATAGCTCCACGACGTAGAAAAATCTGCGCAGAAATTGGCGCCAAGTATTTCCATTGGAGGAACAGTACTGCGCCGGCAATAGAGGGGAATTTTACGCTGGTTTTCGAGTTGCTGATTGGAATTTTTAACCACGACCACTGTCGTGGGGGCGGGAATGTTCTGTGTTCGGCTTGTACGGGTGCTCTTGAGAGGGTCGGCTCTCGCATTTCGGAGTAGGTTACAAGACTGAGCTGTCGCTGTTCTGGACAGCCTGCATTCCGTTGGCTGCCTAATATACTTTTATTTAATTGTAATTGTTTGACGAAGTTTCTGAAGTTTCGACTTCAACGTAACTTTCTGAGTGCAGTTGGCAATTGAGTGTTCCGCGCACAAGCGGCCTATGTTGTCTGTCTTGAGCAGTTTTGGCTAAAGTTGACTGTGTCGGAGTTACTGTGTGACTTCGCTTGTTAAAATCAGTCACTGTACCGTCAGTCATTGTGTGGCGAGCCTTCTTCATCTCCCTCAGAGGTACATTTATATTGATAGGAAGTCTTTAGTCTGGAACAACCAGACCAGGATAATTTGTTTCGGGCTATATCATTATCATCACCATGACGGGACGTCGAAACAACCAGCAATCGCTTCCGGTACGCCAGATCGTGTCCTTGCAAAAGTAACTTTAATAAAACCTTTCTTAATCAAGTGCAATGAACAAGATACAATAACCAGACGAACTACACAGACGGTAGCAGTAGTTAACAACAGCATAGTAAACCAATCACTGAAATGGAAAAAAGACTTTATGCCCGTTAACCACAATCTTCACTTCTCCCTTTCACTAATTTTGCATGAATTGTTCCCTAGGCCATACACAAGACTAAGTGGCATCTGGTAAGAATTAAATTTTGCTAACACATATATACACATGACGACTGCAATAAGATAACACTGCACATATACCTTTTATATATACTCTTTTAAATAATCACTTCTGATTTCTTTAGCTAGAAAACAACTATTCATTTTGGTTTTTTCCTGATATAACAGTTTGGGAAGGGGGAGACCACAAACTATCCCTTCTTTATATATGCAAACAATACATACTTCTCATAAATTTTTAGAATAATGATGAAAGCTGAATTACTTCCCCACTTAAGATCATTTACCTTACAATATTTTAATACCATTTGCACTAACAATACTCTCTACAAACTGTAGAGAAGACTTTAATTAAAAGTTAACTTTAAATCGGCTAAATATGTAAGTGCCCCATAACATCACTTGTGAAGAAAGTTCATCAATACTATAACTTTGGCACTTTCCAACTGTAGTAAGTCATGGTAAATTAAAAACTTTTCATCTGATAAATATTATGTGCCCCTTACATTACTCGTTATGCGAGTAGTTTTCACTGACAATTTTAATGTTTCTACCATTAAACAATGACACTTGTTAAATAGAAACTATTCAAAGTGCCTTGGAGCTTTTCATTAATTCAACGTAAAATAAAATGGATTAATATCAGTCTTACACAAACAGGATATTCGGACTTAAATACTTTGACGAAAGGACCCTGCTTGGTACCATGAAAGGAGTAAATTCATGGTTCGAACACAAAGTTCAGCAATATTTGAATTATTATTTGCAAATTAAATCATACAAACACTCTAGTACCGACTGTTGTAACCTCTCGAATCTGATGAAGTGGTGGCGCAATAGTGGTAACGAGCACGTGGCGGCTACCTGGTCTCTCCTTTAGCAGTAATATGCTCTATTTAGTTCTTCTTGGCGACGTGACTATCATTTTTAGACCTATTTCCAACGCGAGAGCACCATTCTACAGCCATAATTACACCTGAGGCCATACGGGATGCCTCGCTAGGCACCTGCGCTCTTGACTGGTCGCCGGATGCTGCTGTGCTCTCTCGCTCCCCGCCCAGGCAGAGAAAGCCAATTCCACCTTTAGCTGGCACCACACCATTTCCGTAACGGAAATGTCTTTTACTTTGTACAATACAAAATCCGTAAGTATGAACCAGTTTTTGCATTGCAGTTTTTCCCACATAAACAAACATATTTAATAAAATTCCATTATTTAAAAACACTACTACGTTAAACAATTTATACTTCATAAAGTACCTCCTCCTACCAATGATCAAAAGAACTTAAGTAGTCTCTCTCTCTCAACTTTTAACTCTCCCCACCTTGGGGAAAGCCTGTTGGCTTTTACTCCACTGTGTGCGTTTTCAGTGTGTGACTGTCTTTGACTGTTTTATCTGTCTGTACGTTGTGTTAGTGTTCTGGTGGTGACTAGTGCTTGCCTGAGGTTGGCGAGGTGTTTGGTGTTTTAAGGATTGGAGTTAGGATTTGGGGATTTTTGGGATTTTCTCTTCGAATTAAACGTCGAAGACGATGATGGGGCGTTTGTGCTTGTCGCGGGACATGTCATGCCGACCTAGAGTGTACTTCGTAAATGCAAGAATGGTAATCATGAGGGGCAAAGTGCGTTTCTGGAACGAATAATTTCATGAATTCAAATTTTGGCAATCAGTGTCTTCGGATTACGGAAACAGATCAGAATGCTAATAATGTAATTACCTGCCTATAGGCTCCTTGCCTTTAATCTTCACCAACCGTAGTCACTTGTAGCTGTTTCATGTTCTTGTGATAATTTGTCAATGATTAGGATGTTATTAAACATATTCTTGTTATACTTCAGTGTAACTACTGCACTCGTTTTGTGTAAGCAATTAATATAAATTTGGTTCGTTTGAATTTCAGTATATACGTATCTCACCTGATCATAGAATTAAATTAAGTCGGCACTATTCTACTACCCTTCTGATGAAACTTCCTGGCAGATTAAAACTGTGTGTCGGACCGAGACTCGAACTCGGGACCTTAGCCTTTCGAGGGGAAGTGCTCAACCGACTGAGCTACCCAAGCACGACTCACGCCCCTTCCTCACAGCTTTACTTCTGCCAGTACCTCGTCTCCTACCTTCCAAACTTTACAGAAGCTCTTCTGCGAACCTTGCATAACTAGCACTCCTGAAAGAAATGATATTTCGGAGACATGGCTTAGCCACAGCCTGGGGGATGTTTCTAGAATGAAATTTTCACTCTACAGCGGAGTGTGTGCTGATATGAAACTTCCTGGCAGATTAAAACAGTGTGCCGGACCGAGGAGGAGAGCTTCTGTAAAGTTTGGAAGGTAGGAGACACAGTTTTAATCTGCCAGGAAGTTTCATATCAGCGCATACTCCGCTGTAGAGTGAAAATTTCATTGTACACCCTTCTGATGTCTGTAGGGCCATAGTTTAGCGTTAATAAAAAATCTTTGCGTAACACATGAGAGCTTGCAGTCTTCATTGGGTATCTACATGCTGTATCAGGCTAATTATCTAAAGAGTAGTCGATGGGATAGTACAAACATTGTCAAAAGCTTTTTCCCAAATGTAAATTTAGGTTCTCCTTTCTACGGTCGTAGGTAAGTCTAAGGGTCGATACTGCCTCGCGTGTTCCTACAAATCAGTAAGCAAAAATACGTACAGAACGGTGACTCGGTAAAGCTGCAACGAAAGTTCATCAAAACGTGTTAGCCAGTGTAATTTGCTATTTGAAGTGGAAGAGTGATCGATGTCACCTACATTAACAGAGAGTGGAGTCAGAAATGGTAATCTCGGGTGGTGAATAATTGCCGGGTCGCTTTGACCGCTACCGAGAGTAGCCTTCACCACTCGGGTTGCATTGCGCGTATGCTGCCGGCCTCAACTTACGCGCTCGCCCCTGGGACGCTTGCAGCAGTCTCGCTTCCCGTGTGGGCTGCATGCATATGCTGCAGGCGCGCTCCGGTATCTGAGCCGTCGCGACGGCGCGCAGGTAAGGCGACGCCTTATTGCTGTCTGCTAATGAAGGGTAATGAAGAGCGCCATTAACGATGCCGGCAGCCACGGGGCACCTGCTGCGGTCATCTTACCTGCAGGCGAACTCAACTGCGATACAACGCCGTAGCTACCACTCTGCCGAGTTAGTCGTTTGCTGACTGTGTCACAACGAAGTCGGCGATCGCTAAATATGAGAGTAAGTTATCACCAAAATGTGCTCAGTATGTTACACAAAAGATTCTAGGTGCTATATCAGCGTCAGTTTGAAACCTCATCTTTGTCCTCACAGCTGCGATTGTTGTTCATAACTGTGTTGGCTCTGAGCACTATGAGACTTAACTGCTGAGGTCATTAGTCCCCTAGAACTTAGAACTACTTAAACCTAAATAACCTAAGGACATCACACACATCCATGCCGAGGCAGGATTCGAACCTGCGACCGTAACGGTCGCGCGGTTCCAGACTGTAGCGCCTAGAACCGATAACTTTATTGTTAAAGGGTATTGTTATAGACTGTTATTCGACGTTATGTAACTAGTTTAACTAATTAATGTTGGTGAATAACGCAACCAGCAAGAAATACTTTTAAAAACACTTTGTTTCAATGCTACAAAGAGTTTTGGGTGATCATGTTCATCTTCAAACGGGTAGCGTTTCCGATTCGTTAACGCTGAAGAAGAGGTTTACTACCTTTCGGTTCAAAAAGTCGATTTTTTTTAAATTGCACTTTTGGATCCATAAACGAGTTTGAAATCCACCCCTGAAATGGTTTTTCCGATTACGTAACGAAAATGTTTCTTATTCGCCGTTGAACAAAAATATGCACCTGTCTGTAATCGGCCTTGTTCACGCAGCAGACTTTTTTCTTTTGGAGGACGAGTTATTGTACCGGTGCTTGGGAGGAAACACATAAACTTCAAATGAAAGTTTGAACTCGTGTGTTTGGAAGTGGGCCCCCAAGCATTTGCAGTCTGGTGCGAAGACTGTGTGACTTTCCTAGCAGTGAGCCGTTTCAACGAAGGGTATTCAGCAATTCTGAAGACCATGAAAACGATGGACGTCACCCTGGGACTCGGTTTGACGCAGTTCTCCAAGCATTCGGACGACCACCGGATTGAAGCGGCCGAAAACCGATTGTCACTGGCTGTACGAGCAACTCCGGAACAGCGCAGTATGACCCAGATCGAGCAGAACGCCCTCTATGAGGAAGAGAAAGTTTATGAACTCGGAATAGCAGATTGAACGTAAGTTGCATAATATTGCATTTATATGTAGTCGAAACTTCAAACGCGTTTTTCTCGAAATTACATTTTTCTATCGCACGGTATTGTAACTTCAAATCTACTGAACCGATTGGCATGATTCTTTGTTTCCGATGAAGCTAACTAAATTGTCTAGGAGTTGTACCACTTTTATTCCGATCCATCAACTATAAATATTTTTACTTGGCCGACGAATTCAAAAAATCGGTGAAGAAAACACTATTTTTTTTCAAATGGCCGCCATATTGTCTCCTATGCTCCAAGTAACTTAAGCAAGGTCAACTCCTAAAGAATCTTATATACTTCGCTACAGTCAACTCAGTTTTCATTTCAGGCGAACCTGCTGAACTGTGACATACCGCGCGTGGAGATCTACATCCAAATTTTGTTCCGTTCCGACGGCACTTCCGCCTTTGCTCTTCGACATTTCTGGTCGAAACATTCCAGTTTGTAGAGGAAATATCAATAAACATTTTGACCGAATTTCACATTGATATCTATAACACAAGAAGAGAAAAAAATTCTCAAAGAACATGCTTTCTTCGGGCCAAAGATAGTAAACCTCCCCTTAATATGAATAATATCTTTGCTAAATGGATGCTCTTTGCATTATAAGCAAGAAAATCAGGCACATATCTGAGACCGAAACTGAAATCAAGAACATCAGGCACATATCTGAGACCGAAACTGAAATCAAGAACATCAGGCACATATCTGAGACCGAAACTGACCTAAAGAACATTATAAAGTGTTTGGTGTGCCTCAGTCTATTTAGAAAATGTGTCCTGTTTGCGTTGCATCACTTTGTACGGTGTTCTGAAAAAAGGATACTGACCAAAACAAGAGAATGCGCCAGTCAGTGGAACATACACTGATCAGCACGGATATTCTGATCCCCCCGAGCTACTATTGATATAAACCCGTCCAGGTGAAAGCAGCATCACCTGGAGAGGAATGACTGATAGCCAGACACGCGCACGATCCATGTAGCATTAGCGAGCGTGCTGTCCGTATGTAGAATGGGGGAGGCACGCGATGTACCTGACTTTGTTCGAGGGTAGATTGCGATAGCCCAGAGACTTGGGACGAACATTTCAGAAACTACACGACTTGTCGAGTGTTTGAGGAGTGCTGTGGTAAGTGTCTTCTACAAGTGTCGAAACCAAGGTGAATCCACTTTCAGATGCTCTGCGGTTGGGCGCCACCCCTCTCCCCCCCCCCCCTCCCTTACAGATACCGGACGTCGGAGGCTGGCCAGACATGTAAAACAGAACAGGTGGCAAACTGTGGCGGAACTAACAACAGACTTCAATGCTGGGCAGAGTACAAGTGTGTATGAACACGCAGTGCACAAAACACACCTAACGATAGGCCTCTGCAGCCGTCAATCCATCATGTACCAATATTAGCACCACGGATACGACTGAAGTGGTTACGTGGCCATCGGCACTGGACGTTGGCGCGGTGGCACAGCGTTTCATAGTCTCATGAATTCCGATATCTTTTTCATCATGCGCATGGGAGGGCGCGAATCCGTCGTCTTCCAGGGAACAGCTGGTTGACACCTGTACTACGGGATGGAGACAGGCTGGACGGGCTCCATTACGCTCTGGGGAACATTCATGTGGACATCCGTGGGTCCAGAGGATTTCGTGCAATGCATCAAGATGGCCAAGGAGTATGATACACTGGTTGGAGACCACGTACACCTCTTCATGACGACCGTGTTTCCCAACGGCACTGGCATTTTTCAACAAGATAACGCGGCATATCGCAAGTCCAGTGGCGTGTCCCATTTGATGATCTGGTCCACCAACTTGCCACATCTGAACCTGAACGAACACATATGGGATGTGATTGAAGCCTATCACCTTCCTTCGCGAAATATACGATAATTAGGTGACAACTACCCAGGACCACATTGTTTCCATGCCACGACACGTCACCGCTGTTATCTGTGCCAAGGGTGGACATATAGTTTATTAGGCTGGTGGTCATTGTGTTCTGGCTGAATAGAGTGTAGGCAGCGGTTTCATCTTATATCTAATCAAATTCCGCAAACTATCTGGTTGCTGCTACGGAAACCACATATAAAGTGGTCTACATATTAAAGTATTCTTGTCTAGTGTAGGTGCGGACGACATGCTGCTGATGAAAATATTAATATAATCAGAAAGTTTATCTATCTGAAGATGGGTATGGTAGGTCGAAACCGGTTGTGAAGCTGAAATTAAAACATTTGTGATTGGTTCCGTTATACATCGACAATTGTTAGAGGCTGTAGGGTTCACGAAATCAGGCGTAGATAAAATGACATTGATTTTATTACGTGAAATATAAGTTGGATAGAATATATACAGATGGAAAAGGAAGCTTTGATAAAGATGATAGAATGGTTAGAATGCACGTCTCAGAGGTCTTATCACCCATGCTGAAGTCTGATGAGTTTAAATTGGTTAAAACGAGCAACAGTGTTAATAATGGCAGATTAAAAAGATAGACTGTTTCGTAAAAGCTCCTTTGTTACACACACACACACACACACACACACACACACACACACACACACACAGACACACACAAACGCGCGCGCGCACAACGCACGAAATATAAGCTAGCCGCGTATCAGTTGTTAAAAGCGTAGCATAAAAGGAAAAAATAATTCCAAAAGGCAGAATTAAAACTCACAGCTGATAATTGTGATTGACTGATTGTTAAATAAAAAGCGGATGTGTCAGCCTGTCAGCAACACGCTGTAACTTTCGTCCTAACGGTATTGGGTGGAGTGTGGATAATTCGCAAATTATGAAAGTGGGAACAACACATGGCTCGTCATCGCATAAAATAGGGGAGCATTCTCCACGTAAACTGACAGCTTCTCTCTATCCAAAGTACTCTCAAAGAGAGAAAAAAAGACGCACTATTAAGAAATTGTTTGAAAGGGACTTTTGAAATCTGTCGATGTCACGTCTTTTAACAAACAGAGAAACGAAAAAATATCAGAAAAATTGCATTATTTACTCGTGCGAAAGAGCTTTACAAATTGAGAAAGTAAATAATGCGTTGCTCCTTCTCCTGCCCGTTAGGAAACAGTTATTCGGCTTGGAATTCTTTGATGTTGGATCTCCCCGTTGTCCCGTTAGATCGTAATAATCCCGAGGTGGTTGGAGGGCTCTGCCCATAATGCTGCAATCTTTCATAATTGGGGAGACATCTGACAACCTTGACGGTAAGCTTTGAAAAGGGCGATGGCAAGCAGTAGAAACTCTCGCTGCGTGTGGGCGGGCATTATTTTGTTGAAATGTAAGGCCAGGATGTTTTGCGATGACAGGTAACACGGTGGGGCCTGGAGTATCGTCGCATTACCGCTGTGCTGTGAGGGTGCCGAGGATAACAACCAAAGAGGTCCTGCTATGAACTGAATTGAACCTTAGACCATCACTCATGGTAGTCGCCCTGTATGGCGGGCGACTGTCATGTTGGTATTCCACTGCCATCCACGGAGATTTGAGGCACGTCTTTGTTGGTCATCAGGGCTCAGTTCGAAGCTGTAATCATCACTGAAGGCAATTCTACTCCAGTCAACGTTATTCCAGGCCGGATGTGCCTAACACTACTGCTAACTAACGGGCTTCTTGGTTTGCAGACGACAATGGTAGACGCCACGAGGGGCTCCGGTTGCTCAGCCCCTTTCTGTGAGCGGCCTATTAGTGGTTCTAGTGGTCACTGATTTACCAGCTGCACGATGGATTGATGATAATGATGAAATCGGGAATCCGAGTGCGTCTTTGACTACTGCTCGGTAGTCTCGTTCTGTCATCTCTCTAGGTCCACCGCTTCCTTCTCTACGATGTTTTCAGCCGTGGTTGGTCCATTCTTACCAACATTGTCGAGTAGTGACATTGCTCCTCTTCAGCTGTCAAGAGATTCGCCGATTACTCCAACGGCTTCTTTGATCCCAACTACACGTCCTCTTTCAAACGATGGCATCTGTATAGTTGACACTCTGTAACGTCCTTCGGATCTTCGGTCTTGGCTAACACTCAGCGGTACAGCAATGAGATTGTTATTTCTTATGGATCGGCATCGACGTTACAAACAGAACATTGATGAACTGAACTCGAGACTTTTGCGAGATATTTACTGCACCAAGTGTCGTAATTAAATCATTTATAATCGATGGTTTATCAGTTGCTATTTAAATATCAATGATAGGTTCAAATTAGTTCCAGTGACACCAAATTCCCTATAGACTGGTTGTAATCTCAAATCTATAATCAGTCGTGGTAGTGTTATTAATTCCTAACATCAAGGAGTTTCTGTAGAAGCGCCGAGCACTTCAGTCAAATAATATCGCAGCACATTATCTCTATAAACAGTATTGTAAAACTTGAATGATAAATGCGTAAATGGACACGATATACTGGTTTATTACGCAATATTAGTCACTTCCTAACAGAGACGTGAGGAAGAAGCTTTCCCAAGCGTTGGGAGGAATTATAAATTATATGCTTCGTAACTACCGCCAATTTCCATAGTCCATTCGTTATTACGAATGAAATTGTCTATCTGTGTTCACTTCCTAAATAGTGTTAACTTCAGGTTATCTACTTAAATGTCACTTCTGTCTCATAGATGCAAGTCCTCTATCTGAATTCTAAATAACGTAATATTTGAAGTCAAAGTATCGTTTCACTGCGTCATAGTAGATTGCAATAATCAATTCTGAAAAAGCAATCTAATTGCGCCAACACATACGAGCATTCAAAAGTATGACCTGCTTTGGCTAACTCTCGTAACGTAGTGACAAAAGATTGAATTAGCCTTAACCAGTACTCACGAATCTCAAAGAGTACTCATACGGAGTATTCTTTGGGAACGTTGGTTCTACTTTGCGAATTATAACTATAATAATTTTGTAGTTTACTATGATTTTGAATTTTGAGTTTGATTTCATTGGAATCTTATCTTTCTTTCGTATGTTAATAAATTACTAAGTATTATATCCCTGATTCAATTACTGGTTAATATCCAAATAATAGTGTTAACTGGAAATTTGTTTGCTTGTTTATTTTTCATGGAATTTGGAACTTGTTTTGGGAAAATTCTGCGGAATTTCGCAGCTAATTTTTGATTTTCGTTTCTCGTTCGAGGAAGTGGCGTTACAACGCCTGTCTGTGTGGCATAGTTATTGTCCAGCGGAGTACACGGAGTGAAATCCTCTAAGAATGCCATGGTAACGACATGTATGCCGTTTACTATTCTTGTCGCTGTAGTGTCAAACATTCATCTGTCGGCCGCCAGACTTTACAAATTTGCATTTTCTTTCGGTATCCGTATGAACATTAATATCTGACCAATTTTTATAACTCCTTCGCGGTAAGCCCTCTTTTATTTGCCTTAGTTTATATGAAACACGCCATTAACGTGTGATATACTGAAATACACACTATGCAAGCTCTACAGATTTATGGGTCTTCTTGTCGGAGAAAGTGGCCATGGGTCAGAAGAAAAAGACTTAGACAGAGAAGGGGCAACGTTAGTTCATTCCGTCTCTGTTGTCAGAATGAGGATCGCAACGACGGCCGCTGTGACCGGCGCTTGAGTCTGGAGCCGCGCGACTGCTACGGTCGCAGGATCGCACCATGCCTCTGCCGTGGATGTGTGTGATGTCCTTAGGTTAGGTTTAAGTAGTTATAAGTTCTAGGGGACTGATGACCTCAGATGTTAAGTCCCATAGTGCTCAGAGCCATTTGAACCATTTTATTATGTGAACTGGCGTTGGGGAAACTGCAGTTCGATAAAGGCTGTTTGAGGAAATGACAGAGAAAAGAATGACGACAATTCTGCAGCACAGTTCTGTGCAGTTACCCATCATGTTTACTGCAGAACAACGCCGAAACAGCCGTCGCATCGAGGAGTGAGCATAATTTTCAATGAACACTATGTCAAAAATAAATAAATAAATAAACAATAACTAATGCGAAATGTATACTGATTGCTAAAGTAAGCGTATTTCCCATACGGCTGAGCTGCTTCAAACCTGCAGTTCTGTAGGGTCGTTGGGTATAATTGTTAGGAAAACGCAAGAATTCTATAACGAATAAAAAGCCTGTGCTCAGACTCCAGGAAGGATCGAATGCTCCCTTTTGCTCCCTCTTGTGGAAGCCTATGCCCGAAAGGCACTCTTTTGCACGAAGGTTCAACAAGATGTTGTTGAATAGTGTAGAACGTGAAATCATTTTATGTTACATGAACTGGGTTCCATGACTGGAACCAGTATTGCGCAAAATTACGTCAGCAGACTTTCAGTCGCTCCGAAAGAGGACGCACGCGGCTTTTTCACCCACCACAATTATGTGAGCACGCTGCTTGCGCTCCGAACTGCCAGCCCAAGCATTCAGCAACGCTGAGACGGTAAGACCTGCCGCACTTGCTGCCCCTTGTCTTTGCATCCAGTATTCATAATGGTCAACAACGATCCCCCACGTACGTTATTTCTGATAGTACATCACATTTCACTAAACAGGACCCTCTAGAGCAAGCTGTTCCCACCGAGCTCCAGGGAGCCGGAGCGGTCCGGAGCGCTCACTGTGGCAGCTCGGAGCCCGCGTGGAGGGGGAAAGCGAACCACTGCCCCCTAGCCGCGTGCAGCCGCAACTGACGCAATAATCCGTGTTCAATGACAGTTATGACTAGCCGCGGGAGCCCTGTACCTCTATTCTAGGATATCTTCCTATTCAATGAGAGGGATGGTCATCCGCAATGTCTTGTATGTCATTAAGTATGTCGTACAATATACACTCCTGGAAATGGAAAAAAGAACACATTGACACCGGTGTGTCAGACCCACCATACTTGCTCCGGATACTGCGAGAGGGCTGTACAAGCAATAATCACACGCACGGCACAGCGGACACACCAGGAACCGCGGTGTTGGCCGTCGAATGGCGCTAGCTGCGCAGCATTTGTGCACCGCCGCCGTCAGTGTCATCTAGTTTGCCGTGGCATACGGAGCTCCATCGCAGTCTTTAACACTGGTAGCATGCCGCGACAGCGTGGACGTGAACCGTATGTGCTGTTGACGGACTTTGAGCGAGGGCGTATAGTGGGCATGCGGGAGGCAGGGTGGACGTACCGCCGTATTGCTCAACACGTGGGGCGTGAGGTCCTCACAGTACATCGATGTTGTCGCCAGTGGTCGGCGGAAGGTGCACGTGCCCGTCGACCTGGGACCGGACCGCAGCGACGCACGGATGCACGCCAAGACCGTAGGATCCTACGCAGTGCCGTAGGGGACCGCACCGCCACTTCCCAGCAAATTAGGGACACTGTTGCTCCTGGGGTATCGGCGAGGACCATTCGCAACCGTCTCCATGAAGCTGGGCTACGGTCCCGCACACCGTTAGGCCGTCTTCCGCTCACGCCCCAACATCGTGCAGCCCGCCTCCAGTGGTGTCGCGACAGGCGTGAATGGAGGGACGAATGGAGACGTGTCGTCTTCAGCGATGAGAGTCACTTCTGCCTTGGTGCCAATGATGGTCGTATGCGTGTTTGGCGCCGTGCAGGTGAGCGCCACAATCAGGATTGCATACGACCGAGGCACACAGGGCCAACACCCGGCATCATGGTGTGGGGAGCGATCTCCTACACTGGCCGTACACCTCTGGTGATCGTCGAGGGGACACTGAATAGTGCACGGTACATCCAAACCGTCATCGAACCCATCGTTCTACCATTCCTAGACCGGCAAGGGAACTTGCTGTTCCAACAGGACAATGCACGTCCGCATGTATCCCGTGCCACCCAACGTGTTCGAGAAGGTGTAAGTCAACTACCCTGGCCAGCAAGATCTCCGGATCTGTCCCCCATTTAGCATGATTGGGACTGGATGAAGCGTCGTCTCACGCGGTCTGCACGTCCAGCACGAACGCTGGTCCAACTGAGGCGCCAGGTGGAAATGGCATGGCAAGCCGTTCCACAGGACTACATCCAGCATCTCTACGATCGTCTCCATGGGAGAATAGCAGCCTGCATTGCTGCGAAAGGTGGATATACACTGTACTAGTGCCGACATTGTGCATGATCTGTTGCCTGTGTCTATGTGCCTGTGGTTCTGTCAGTGTGATCATGTGATGTATCTGACCCCAGGAATGTGTCAATAAAGTTTCCCCTTCCTGGGACAATGAATTCGCGGTGTTCTTATTTCAATTTCCAGGAGTCTACAACGACATTATACACGTCTTCACGCAGCGGACTACGATCGGGTAGAAGGCGTTGCACTCACAGAACTGGTAGCCAGGCTTAAGAACGACATACCAGGAGACGTAAGTTTAAAAACGGTTTCGTAATACGGAGGGTATCAAAACATGCAACATAGTTCGTGTTCTGTAATGCATTTATAATTTTCAGGTGAATCTGCAATTCGAGCAAGCTACAGGGTCGCTCACAATATTGTGACGATTTTTCGGTGGGACCATTCGTAAAATCGTGCATGGTAGCAGTTGCAGAATGTTTGTTTTCAAGGGCGGTGCAGGCAAATGAAGGGGATTGCCTGTCGAAGCAAACAATCTCTCGTCGAATCCTGGATATGACAGCTTTGTTGCGTTGTCGCTAGCGCTTGACGAAAGCACCGACATATCGGACTGTGCTCAGCTTGAAGTCTTTGTGCGTGGTGTCGATATGGAGCTGCCAAGTAACTGAAGAACTCTTGGATGTGGCACCACTCGATTACACCGCAACAGGACGTGACATTTTTGAAGCTGTTTTGAATCAGTGGACAATATGGTATTTGCCGTGGGAAAAGCTCCATTTTGTAGCGACAGACGGTGCACCACAAATGATCGGGCGTCACCAAGGTTTTGCTTATCGTTTGAAAAAGGGACGAATTCGGGAAAGACATTTTGACTCTTCATTGTTTTATTCACCAACAGGCACTGTGTGCTGAAACAGTAGAGCTAGGTGGCTTAATGAAAGATGCCGTGAAGTGTGTGAATTTTGTGCGGCGTCACGGTATGAATAATCTCCAATTCGAAGTATTCAAGAGAGATATGGAAGCGGAGTATCGGGATATACCTTACCACAGTAAAGTTTGTTGGCTGAGTCGGGGAAAAGTTCTTGATGTTTTTTTTCTGCCATTCGTGAAGAAATATCCCTTTTTCTCGAAATGAAAGGGGAAGAAATGCGTTGTCTGAAAGATATAAAATGGATATCAGACCTGGCGTTCGTAGCTGACATAACTGTGCATCCAAATAATTTAAATCTGTCATTACAGAGCAAAGGGCAGTTAATCGTTGACATGCACGACCAGATCAAAGCGTTCATGGAAAAGTTACGTTTGTTTGAGAGGCAGATGACTATTGGACATTTCACATTTTTCAATCGTCTTGCTTCTTTAAAACTACTTGAAGGTACTACTTTCGGTGATTACCAAACAAAGTTAAAGCAGCTCATCACGTCGTTTGAAACACGATTCCGCGACCTCACTAGTTTGGAAATGGACCTTAAGGTGTTCAGCACTCCTTTTTGTTTCCCCCGATGACTTGTCATCGTCACTTCAATTGGAGACTATTGATTTGCTACATTCAACTTTGTTGAAAGAGAGGTGCTACAACACATCGGATTTGTCACGATGGTATCGTTCATTACAGCAAAAAACATTTTCCAAGCTTCACACCAATGCCGCTCAGATCATGTGCATGTTTGGATCTACGTATTGTTGTGAGCAGCTTTTCTCAGCAATGAAAAGAGTAAAAAATAAGGAAAGATCGTTTCTTCTGAATGCAAATGAAGGCCATCCTCCGCATTAATGCTGCTAACACTTTGGCGCCTGATATCTCCTATCTTGTAATGAAAATACAGGGTGTTTCAAAAATGACCGGTATATTTGAAACGGCAATAAAAACTAAACGAGCAGTGATAGAAATACACCGTTTGTTGCAATATGCTTGGGACCACAGTACATTTTCAGGCGGACAAACTTTCGAAATTACAGTAGTTACAATTTTCAGCAACAGATGGCGCTGCAAGTGATGTGAAAGATATAGAAGACAACGCAGTCTGTGGGTGCGCCATTCTGTACGTCGTCTTTCTTCTGTAAGCGTGTGCTGTTCACAACATGCAAGTGTGCTGTGGACAACATGATTTATTCCTTAGAACAGTGGATTTTTCTGGTGTTGGAATTCCACCGCCTAGAACACAGTGTTGTTGCAACAAGACGAAGTTTTCAACGGAGGTTTAATGTAACCAAAGGACCGAAAAGCGATACAATAAAGGACATGTTTGAAAAATTTCAACGGACTGGGAACGTGCTGGAAAGGTAGGGCGACCGCGTAAGGCAACCACAGAGGGCAACGCGCAGCTAGTGCAGCAGGTGATCCAACACCGGCCTCGGGTTTCCGTTCGCCGTATTGCAGCTGCGGTCCAAATGACGCCAACGTCCACGTATCGTCTCATGCGCCAGAGTTTACACCTCTATCCATACAAAATTCAAACGCAGCAACCCCTCAGCGTCGCTACCACTACTGCACGAGAGACATTCGCTAACGATATAGTGCACAGGATTGATGACGGCGATATGCATGTGGGCAGCATTTGGTTTACTGACGAAGCTTATTTTTACCTGGACGGCTTCGTCAATAAACAGAACTGGCACATATGGGGAACCGAAAAGCCCCATGTTGCACTCCCATCGTCCCTACATCCTCAAAAAGTACTGGTCTGGGCCGCCATTTCTTCCAAAGGAATGATTGGCCTATTTTTCAGATCCGAAACGATCACTGCATCACGCTCTCTGGACATTCTTCGTGAATTTGTGGCGGTACAAACTGCCTTAGACGACACTGCGAACACCTCGTGGCTTATGCAAGATGTTACCCGGCCACATAACACGGCCGACGTCTTTAATTTCCTGAATGAATATTTCGATGATCGTGTGATTGCTTTGGGCTATCCGAAACATACAGGAGGTGGCGTGGATTGGCCTCCCTATTCGCCAGACATGAACCCCTGTGACTTCTGTGGGGACACTTGAAAGACCAGGTGTACCGCCAGAATCCAGAAACAATTGAACAGCTGAAGCAGTACATCTCATCTGCATGTGAAGCCATTCCGCCAGACACGTTGTCAAAGGTTTCGGGTAATTTCATTCAGAGACTACGCCATATTATTGCTACGCATGGTGGATATGTGGAAAAAATCGTACTATAGTGTTTCCCAGACCGCAGCGCCATCTGTTGTTGACAATTGTAACTACTGTAATTTCGAAAGTTTGTCTGCCTGAAAATGTACTGTTGTCCCAAGCATATTGCAACAAACGGTGTATTTCTATCGCTGCTCGTTTAGTTTGCATTGCCGTTTCAAATATACCGGTCATTTTTGAAACACCCTGTAAGATATCAAGCTACAGAGGCCCAATAAATTTAGTATGCAATTTCTTATAAAACAGTTGTTTCTTATTTATTTCCTGAATATTGTATTTCCTGGTGTAGCATGTCACCACGTCTTAGCAGCTAAGAGTATGAGGTTGTCGATCCTGTAAGACGCAACTGGCACATCAAAACGCTTACCTTGCCACCTGCCTCAGCCAGCCGTGCCACGTGCCGGCGTGCCGGCCCACTTGAATGGTCACAGCGAGCGACACGGCTCCCTGGAGCACGGAGCGCTCCGCGGCTCACAACGGAGCCGACGAGCTGGAAGAGCCTGCTCTAGATGGTGACGTTCCATACTTTCTTGAAGTAACAGTGCTTTGTTCCGCTCCTTTAAGTCCGCGATTCTGGTTCAGGTACGTGGACTATACGTTCGGTGTATGGTTTCATGGTGATCAGAGCTAAATAGGTTTCACGAATATTTGAATAAAACGCACGGAAAAATACAGTTCGCCCTCGAGGTAGAGATGAATGGCACAAATTAATCCTTGGAGAAGGAAGTACTCAGGACAACGCATGGTATATTAGCAAACAGAGGGCACCGGAGGCCCTCACTTTCGGACAGCGTAGAAGAACTCACTTACACACTCTGTAGCCATCCGTGCTCATCGCGTAAGAGACGCTGAAAACATATCACAAAAGCTCAAAAGACTGTATACAACGTTCGCAGCCAATGGCTACAACAATAAATATATACAAACAGCCATGGTAACAAATAAAAAAAGGAATGTAGACAAGAAATCTTAAAACCGCAGCCAGTAGCGCGCATCCATTACGTGGAGAATGTCACTGACAGGATTAGTAACTTCCTTTGCTGAGTTGGTATCAAGCCTGTCTGTCTGCTTTAAACACTGCAGGTGTGAGCAGGGTGGAGTGTCAGTCTGGAGAAGTATACATCGGTGAGGCCGGTAGGCCGATAGCGAGAACATCAGTGTTACATTCGTCTGGCGCAGCACAGAAAGTCTGCAGTGGCCAAACACCAGCAAGACTGCGGCAAGGAAATCAAATTTAACGAAACCTGGGTACCGAATAAGCAGTCAGCCTTGACGAAACCCAACATCAGAGAAGCCATAGAAATAATGAAACTCTCTAACAACAAGAACAGGGAGGATGGGCACAGGCTCGCCTGATTTTCGCTGTTAGCCCCAGAGAATTCAACAGGCTGCACGAACAACATGTGAAGCGAGCGCTACCGGTGAGCAACTGCCTCCACGCGCCCTGCGACCGACAGGAGGAAAAGAGGAGCCCATGCCCCATTCGCCAATGGGCACCAATCATACCAAACAAAGCAAGAAGCAATAGAAAACAACAGATCCCCAATCCCACCATTGTAGCAACCTATTATAACAAATACCACACTGTAGTGCCTGTGTTATTCCGAATTACGATGCAATGTTCCTCTGGACATGCATGCACGTGGCCGTGTAATATCGTATTTATCCTCAGACACCTGGCAAGTACAATACCTCGTCTGTACGGGAAAATGCGAGGGCAATCCCAAAAGCAAGGTGTCCTACTTTTTCATAAGTACATAGACTTGTTTATTTCTACAATGGTCTACATCAGTTTACAGCTTGAACATTTGGGTATTTTTCGACATAGTCACCATTTCTGTCTATGAATTTTTGTAGACGCTGTGGCAGTTTTTGTATGCCAATGTCATACCAGCTCGCCACCATGCTGTTCAGAAAGTTAAACCTACTCTTTCACCTCGTCGTCGGAGCTGAATCGCTTTCCGGTCAAATGTGTAAAGTAATATGCCGAGGTGTAGTCATCTCAGACAGTTGAGTCCAGAAAATTGTCCTGTTCGGCTGCAAGGCAGTGAAGAAATGAGCGGGAAGTATCAGCTCGTTGCCGCATGTGGTCCTCAGTCAGCATGCGCACACCTTCCGGTAGGTCAATGTTTCCGTTAAAATTTTGTGAGGGGTGCTTCGGGAAACCCCAGGAACCAACGTGCAGAGATCATTCAGGATGATCCGCCACTCGTCACACATGCTTTGCTCAACCTGGAGAAGTATACATAGTTGCGACCAGCAGGCCGATAGCAATGCGCATGCGAGGACGTGTGTGCTACATTCTTCTGGTGCAGCACAGCAAGTCGGCAGTGGCCGAATACCAGCAAGACTGCGGCAAGGGAACCAAATTTAATGAAAACTGGGTACTGAATAAGCTGTCAGTTTTGACGAAACGCAACATCAGAGAAGCCACAGAAATAGTGAAACACTCTAACAACAACTGACGGTCTCCCGCTCATTTGTTCGTCGTGAATTTCGGTCCGACCAGCTGCAAACTCTCTACACCACTTACGAACATTTTTGAAATACCTGCACGAGCCACCATACACTTCCGTCAATTGGCGATGGATTTCAATCGGCGCAGGGCCCTTTGCGTTCAAAAACCGAATAACTGCGCGCAATCCGCACTTGGCGGTAACATCCAGCGGGAGCTTCAATCTCAACGGCTGCCAACCCAAGACGGAGCGCCTCAGCGCTGCGTGCGCATCTTTACACACAGCGCGTGAAGCACTCTGCAAAAATGGCTCTGAGCACTATGGGACTCAACATCTGTGGCCATCAGTCCCCTGGAACTACTGAAACCTAACTAATCTAGGAACATCACACGCATCCATGCCCGACACAGGATTCGAACCTGCGATCGTAGCAGTCGCGCGGTTCGGGACTGAAGCGCCTAGAACCGCTCGGTCACCACGGCCAGCTGAAGCACTCTTCACAACATTGTGACCAACTGTCACACATACAGAGATATGTACTTATAAAAAAATAGGAGAACATGCTTTTGGGATTACCCTCTTACGTAATTGATGTACGTGTACAGGTTTTAGACACATGATTGATAACAAATGGAAGGTTGGGCCTAGCCGAGAGTCGTGTTCGGATAGCCAAATGGTAAGACGAGCGCTCGCTATAAGGGTGGAATTCAGGTTCGAGTCCCGGTCCGCACAAATTTTCATTGTCTCATTCCACTATACAGCTGACGGTTGTCCATATCTGCAATTGGAAATGCATTTCATTTATATTATAATAAAGTTCGTTCTCCTGCCACCTCCAGCAACCAAACATAGTGGTGACCTGTTAAAATTATGACCTAATACTATGCTTATTGAGCAGCAGTATCAAAATGTAAGCGACTCTACACAGCTGAAGCACAATAGACTCAGAAGAAGGCTATTGCAAACGTGACTGAAACGTTGGTTTCTCCATTATAGAGTTTCACGTTATCACGTGGTACGGTTTCTTGTTCTGCTGTATCTCTTGTTTTACTTGACGGAAAATTGTAAATGTATCTCGTACCATGCTATAACAAGACTATCTCGCGTTTAAATTTGTTCCTTTATGATCATTAATATTCCATTATTTTGCTATTTGTCTGTTACCTGTTCGTAGCCTTAGCCCTATCTGTTACTATATCAGTGGTTCTGACTACAAAAACGGGAGACAGAAGACTTGTAGACGGGATTTCTTATACATGCTAATAGGCAAGGGGCGTCAAAGAGGTCACTTAATTAATTCTCTGCATCTCACGTTACAATCCTTACCTTACGCCGTCCCAAAAACGCCAGTGTATCTTATCATTTTAAACATGTTAGATACATTCTTTCCTTAATGTATCTCTTTATCAGATATTACGTATAGAACTTAAATGTTGCTTGGTTCACTATTGACCTCCACTAGCATTGACAGTGAAATGCGAAAAGGTGTTTACTATTTTCCTTAGTTAATCTCTGCTATGTCCTGTGGCATTTGCTTTACATGTTACAAGTAGTTGGAGTATATGAGGTATACTTTTATTGGTGGTAACATCTATCTGTTCGACGAGTAGGGTTAAATGACTTTACCTTGATGCTTTGTTTGGTCTCCGTGGCACTGTTCCGCTACGCGACGGAAACTTTGATTTATGAGGTGTGGAAACGGGGGAGCGGATATGAGATGCTGGTCGCGTGTCTGTGAATACTGATGGACTGCTGATGAGTACAGAAAAAGTCAGCAAAAACTGTGTATTATGCATGCTATGGACAGACGGGCAATATTTTCCTAGGTGCAACTTCAATTACGTCTGATTTACGTCACTAAGTAGAAAGCTTTACTTGAAGTCAGCAAGAAATTCAAGACAAGCGTCGGTTTTCGAACCGAAATGATTGTGATTTTTTCGTGACTACTTACAGCTTTATGATCATGTAAATCGTCTTTGTGTTACAACGGTATATTTAGTGCAGGGAATAAAAGGAAGACAGGAGTTACATTCAGCTGCAAGGCTGTTAGTCATATACAAGGTGAGTCACTAACTATTGCCACCTAGA
This sequence comes from Schistocerca gregaria, assembly GCF_023897955.1. Lineage (NCBI taxonomy): Eukaryota > Metazoa > Arthropoda > Insecta > Orthoptera > Acrididae > Schistocerca > Schistocerca gregaria. The sequence goes on from NC_064924.1 coordinate 184,995,313, forward strand.
ATAGCTCCGAAATTATGATAGTAGCTGAAACGTTTGTGGGACAAATGTTGCATGGGTCAACGAGGGCAGTAATATGACGTTGGTTTTTTGTTGGTAGGTGGAATCGCTTCAGAGACATGAATGTGAACTTTGTTTTTTTATATGGGATGCTATAGTTTGGTACTTACTTTCTAATAGCGGCTATCGAGGCCAATGATGAGTAACAGTAAGGTCTTTAAAGGTCAACGACGGTCACAAAGGTGACATGAACGTCCATTTACAGAAGGTTTTCGAAGTGATGACCATTGTTATCAATACACTGCTGTAATCTTCTTATAATGGACTGACTGGTATTCCTTATCACTTCTGCACTTGCCGAAGCACATTCTCCGATAATTCTCTCTCGTATATCGTACAAACAGTAAATATTCACCGAATACATCGTATCCATCTAACGCGCCATTGACATGTAAACAACATTCGATGGTTTCGCAATACAACAGCAATAGGAACGGTAAGACTAGCACCGTCAGATCAAGCGATTGTGAATGACGTTTTCCTTCGAAGAACAAGTCTATATGCTTCTCATTGACGGAGACTGCCAACGAAATTCAGTGAAGGCTAGAGACTTATACGCCGAAAGATATCCTCAACGTACTCAGCCTATACAGCGTACATTTTAAACATGTGTATGATAAACTGAGAACAACTGGACCTTTAACGCATCGGAAACGTATCCTGGAAATTGAAGTTACTATCGAGGAAACGGAAAGAGGTACTCTTGCCACTGTGGTTCGAGATCCTTGTGTTAGTTTAGCGTCAAATTGCAAGGGAGTCTGGCATAAGCGAGAGTAGTGTTGTTCGTGTTCTGCATCGACAGAAGTATTGTCCTTACCATATCAGTCTCCACCAAGAATTAACTGGTACGGATTGTATGCGTCGCATTGCATTCTGCCAATGGGCTCAACTTCAGATTCAAAGAGATGACACATTTATTAATTTGATTTTGTTTGCTGACGAGGATACATTCACGAAAGATGGAAATGATAATTTGCATAACATACATAATTGAGCAACTGAAAATTCATGTTGGCTGCGGCAAGCTCCACACCAAAAATCGTGGTCGGCGAATGTATGGTGTGGGATTCTGGAGGACAGAATTATAGGCCCTTATTTCATCGAAGAAAATCTTAATGGTAGGAAAAACACGACATTCTTGCTAGAAACATTGGAAGAAATGCCTTTAGGAACAAGGAACAGAGTATGGTATCTACACGATGGGTGTCCGGAGCATTTTCGCTGATGGCTAGAAATGGGTTGCAGAGACAATTCCAGAATCTTTGGATTGGAGGCGGAGGGGATGTGTCGTGGCCGGCTCGTTGGCCAGACTTCACGCCTCTGGATTTTTTCTTGTGGGGATTTGTAAAAGACATTCTTTATCAATATGTTCCTACTACACTTGAAGAGATCGAGAGAGAATCGTTCAAAAAATGGTTCAAATGGCTCTGAGCACTATGGGACTTAACTTCTTAGATCATTAGTATCCTAGAATTTAGAACTACTTAAACGTAAATAACTTAAGGACATCACACACATTCATGCCCGAGGCAGGATTCGAACCTGCGACCGTAGCGGTCACTCGGTTCCAGACTGTAGCACTTAGAACCGCTCAGCCACTCCGGCCGACAGAGAAAATTGTCAGAGCATGTGCTTCCATAAGTGCCGATGTGATAAGGAATACTACTCAAACTATGATAAGGAGATTGCAGCACTGCATTGATACTAACAGTCATCACTTCGATCATCTTCTGGAGACGGACGTTCATGCCACCTTTGTGACCTTCATTGATCTTCAAAGACCTTACTGTTGGACATCACTGGATTCGTCTCGATAGTCTCTATAAGAAAATAAGTAACAACAGCCTCCCACTTAAAAAAAAAGTTGACCTTCATATCTCAGAAGCAACTCCACCCACGAACAAGGAACCAACGTCATATTATGGCCCTCGTTTTTCTATGTAACTTTTGTCTCACAAACGTTTCAGCTCCTATCGCACTTTCGGAGTTATTCTTGGTGGCAATAGTGAGTGACTCACTCTGTGTATTGGACCTTAAGTGATATACCTACGCGTTCCATTCACATTGACGTGACCACCGCCTATGTTCGATGTCAACGTGCAGTAACCATTCACGGACGAGAGGTGGGAGCACTATCAGTGGAGGACATACATAGTGTGTCGAAGGGGGGGGGGGGGGGAAGGGGGGGGACGGAGAAAACAGTTCAGTAGTTGTAAAGCGAGGACGGAGCGATATACTTGACGTCCAAATGGGCATGGTCGTTAGCTGTCGGGCAAAGGGTGGAAGCATTTCCGAAAAGGGTAATTTTGTAAAGCCTTAGCGTACCGCCGTGGTTGAAGCATACCATGCACTGCAATATAACGCAATCCAAAACCGGCGCCAAAACAAATGTGTTGCGCCACGGGTGATACACTACAGGGGTGCACGACGGATGTGTACGGGTGAATAGACGTGCAATTGTTAAGGACCTGACCACCCATATGAATCAAGGGGCTACCAACAAAGTTTCCCCAACTACCGTTCAGCGAACATTGCAGCATACGACCCTCTGCAGCAGGCACCAGGTGCATGCATCCATGGTAACTGCTTTTGATTGGCGACGAACGTAAATGAACGTCCTCTGAGGGCGATAGGTATCCTTTCCAGATAAACCACGTTTTATGTTCTATGGGACAGAACGCCTTTGGCGTGTACGGCGTGAAACGTCTGAGGGCAATCACCCTTCAATAACCGTCCGAAGGTTCCGGACCGGAGGAGGGACCTTCATGTTCTGTGGAATGTTTTCGTGGTATTCCCTGCGTGATCTCGTCATTCTGGATGGCACAATGGATCAACACAAGTATGCATCTATCATTGGGGACCTGCACAATGGCCTCTACCAGTAGGACAGTGTAACTTGTCACAGAACACGAGAACCTCACTGATTCTTTTCCTGCACGTCTCGGAGTGCCCTGCCCTGCAAAAGGTGGTTGTTCAGTCTTTTGACCGATGGTCACATTAATTTGACCAAAGTGTATATATTTTGTGGCCGAAAAATATGTACTTCGAAAGAACTTCATTCTCACTCAGTAGTGCGCTTATGCAATGTGAGCTTGCCTCGAGAAACAGTTTCATGTAGCTGTTTTTTTTTTTTTTTTTTTTTTAACGTATCCTTACTTAACACTACACAACATAGCTAAGGGAAGCCAATGTTGACATGTTCGAATATTTTGACCGATACACATAGGGATAGTGTCTAGAGTTTCACTCAGAAAGAACAAGAATCGCGACATTGGTGGAAATCGTAGACAGCTTCAAACTAGACACTTCCTTTAAAATGTTTAACCTTGGAACTATTAGTAATCACAAACAGATAAGATAGTAATAATTTGTTTACTTAAATAAATAGAAATTATAATAACCTGAACCACAGAACGAATTAATTCATGTAAGTAAAAGGGCAGCCTGAAAAACCACAAAGCAGAACGTTCTTCAGTGGAAGAGGTGTCGTAGAAGACATCTTTGTGAGAAGAAAGCTGGTGGTACTTATCATTCTTGGACTCGACACTCAGCTACGGCTGGCAACAGCGGGCCACACACACACACACACACGCACACACACACACACACACACACACACACCGTAGTTGACATTGCTGCCACGGTGTGAAGTTGTGTGTTGGGGTTGCGAGATGTTAGCGCGTCTGGTATATGCACAAGACACATGTTTGTCTCCTGGACTACCCTATTTACGTCATCTGTTCCCGGTCGGGACAAAGGAGGGTCTCCTTTTTTAGACTGACTGCATTTGCCCATTATCCTACAAATGATCCGGAGTCTATTACCTGCTTTAGCTATGAGCCTGTGTTACTACGTATTTGCGTTTTGTGAAGAGCAGAATTTTGCATTTCTCAATATTTAATTCAAGTTATAAATTTTTGAAATGTTTACAAGCTCTGGATAAATATTAATGCAGGTTTCCTTCAAACAGTACTTCAATGTAGATAAGCGCATTATCTGCAAAAGATCCAGATTTACTATGAATACTGTCTGCCATGTCACTGTCATATGAGATGAACAATAAAGCGACCCAAAACAGTCCTAAAGTACTTCTTCACTTGTAGGCACCTGTCCATGCAAGATAAAATTCTGCAGCCTACCAACCAACGAATCCTGGTTGCTGTCATAAATTTTGTTTCATATTGTGTCGGTAACAATTGTTGGTAAAACACTGAGGGAAATGCTTTTCTGAAGAAAAAAAAATCAAATGGCTCTGAGCACTATGGGACATAACATCTGAGGTCATCAGTCCCCTAGAACTTAGAACTACTGAAACCTAACTAACCCAAGAACATCACACACATCCATGCCCGAGGCAGGATTCGAACCTGCAACCGTAACGTTTGCGCGGTTCCAGACTGAAACGCCTAGAACCGCCGACCGGCCGATCGGCTGCTTTTCTGAAGTCAGGATTACCACATTTACCAGACAGCGTCGACTATCTGTTTCAAAGAATTCTACACCACATGGTATAATGTACACACTGTCAAATTAAAACAATCCGAACACTCCTACGTATCGCGGAATTGGCCATGGGATGTCAACCTCTACATCTACGTCTACATGTTCGTCTGCGAGTGTCCGAGAGAAAGTCAGATATCTTGGTGTCTGGCCGGACCGGAAACTTACATAAGGGGGACCACATCGAATACATTGCCAACAGAGCACACACGAGGCTCAAACAACAGTAAAGAAACAGTGACAGTCTACAGGTAATCTCAGCGGGTTCATAAGTGATCTAGTCAGTGACTTTTTACTAGTTGTGAAGATGCCGAAATCTACTGCTGATGATGTGATTTTAAGGAATCACCGCAGCAAAACTAGGACGAGGTAAACCTCATATAGTCACAGACAGGGACCGTCGAGCATTGTGGAGGGTGGATGCAAAAAAAAGCATGAATTCAGCGGATACAATCACTCGTGAGATCCAAGGAGCCAACAGAAGTTCCGCTAAAACAATGACTGTGAGCAGAGAGTTAAAAAGAACGGAATTCAGTGAGAGAGCAGCTCCTCATAGGCTAGAAATTTCTGCCTTCACTGCTAAGCGACATTTGAGATGGTGTAAAGAGCGAGGCAGTCGGACAATGGATGACCGGAAAAGAATTAATCTAGTATTGTTTTCTTTGTAGAACGTAAATATAGCTCGGATACGATGACTGAATTCGGATGACAATGCAGCATCTGAAATGGACTGGTCTGCTGAAATGGACTGGTCTGCTGAAATGGACTGGTTGCGTAACCAGTCAGCTAGGCTCCCAGCGGGCAATGCGGCACTATGCTTTGTAAATTTTTTCAAACTGTTGCATCCTTGAGCCCCCGGTTCGTGATATACACTCACCGGTTCTCGGCTGACGCTACAGAACACACTTCATTAATAATTATAGTACAGAGATACATCACCAGTGTGTGTGTGTGTGTGTGTGTGTGTGTGTGTGTGTGTGTGTTGGGGCTTATGGGCGCTCAACGTCGAGGTCATCAGTGCCCTACATCACCAGTTAGAGATACATTTTCAGCAAGTACACCAAGTCCCTTCATCCATACATGTATTTTTTCATCATTACTAACTTTACGACATGAGCGGATATACAGTGAAAAAGGCATATTACTATATACATAACTAGGTCTAGATTAAGACTTAGCATCTATTCCACAATGCCAGACCTTGTAAGCGATGACATCTCGGTCGTCGAACGATTCCAGTCCAGGTAGAGAGGCATTCTGACATCGGACAATAGCTAGAGTAAACCATCCACTTCCAGTACTCCCTGCGCCAGCATCAAGACTGAAATTAACTCGACATACGCGGAAAAAATAGGTCCATTTAGTATGACCTGGGCTCAATAAATATCCTTTTAATAAGTTAGATCGTCGACTTTGCTCAAACGCCCAGCCTCCAACATCACTGCCTCCTCTTGTTTCGTCTCTTGTGGAAGAACGTGATACCATTGCCCCACAGACATTTCGACTCCTCGGTGGAAGTGTAGTCGGTAGAGTTCAAGCCATCATAAAGGCATATGGTGACAAGCGTCATATTCACTTAAAGGTATCTCGATAATTTGATCACCCATCATAAGGACGCCTGAAACGAGGAAGGTGCTTCTGAGACAGCCCCAATTCGGTAGAAACTTGTTTGGTTTTATAAAATACAAGTACAGCAGAACATTCAACTTTTGTGTGTTCCTTTTAAATACTGGAATAGGAAACGGTATGGTTTCTAGTGCGCCGACGGCGCCGCTGACTACAGCGGAGTTTCGCTTCGCTTCCGCTGGAGGGCAGTGAGCAGGGGTCCAGAGCCGGGCAGGCGGCCGCAAGCAAATCCTTGCTAATTCGGCGCGTCCGTGATGCGGGCCACGTACTGCGAGCGGTGGCGGCGGCGGTCCGGTATGCCAGCGCAGAGGGTAGGCGGCCGACCCAGCCCAGCAGGTAGCGAGGCCGGCTGGCTGGCTGGCTGGCTGTTGTCGGCGCTCTACGTGAGAAGCCTGCCTAACTGCCGCACCCCGCCACGCCCCGGCCGCGCTGGCTCACCTGTGGATCCGCGCATAGTAACGGCCCAGGACTCCTCCAGCCCCCGCACTGCCATCGAGGACGGGGAAAGCAACCAGCCGCGACACCAACGTAGCGCAGGTATTTACAGTGCACAAGCAGCTCACCTGTTGTTGTTATTGTCTTCAGTCATGAGACTGGTTTGATGCAGCTCTCCATCCTACTCTATCCTATGCAAGCTTCTTCATCTCCCAGTACTTACTGCAACCTACATCCTTCTGAATCTGCTTAGTTTATTCATCTCTTGGTCGCCCTCTAAGATTTTTACCCTCCACGCTTCCCTCCAATACTAAATTGGTGATCCCTTGATGCCTCAGAACATGTCCTACCAACCGGTCCCTTCTTCTTGTCAAGTTGTGCCACAAAATCCTCTTCTCCCCAATTCTACTCAATACCTCCTCATTAGTTATATGATCTACCCATCTAATCTTCAGCATTCTTCTACAGCACCACATTTCGAAAGCTTCTATTCTCTTCTTGTCCAAACTATTTATCGTCCATGTTTCACTTCCATACATGGCTACACTCCATACAAATACTTTCGGAAACGACTTCCTGACACTTAAATCTATACTCGATGTTAACAAATTTCTCTTATTCAGAAACGCTTTCCTTGCCATTGCCAGCCTACATTTTATATCCTCTCTACTTCGCCCATCATCAGTTACTTTGATCCCCAAACAGCAAAACTCGTTTACTAATTTAAGTGTCTTATTTCCTAGTCTAATTCCCTCAACATCACCCGACTTAATTCTACTACATTCCATTATCCTCGTTTTGCTTTTGTTGATGTTCATCTTATTTCCTCCTCTCAAGACACTATCCATTCCGTTCAATTGTTCTTCCAAGTTCTTCCAAGTTCTAACAGAATTACGTCATCGGCGAACCTCAAGGTCTTTATTTCTTATCCGTGGATTTTAATACCTACTCCGAATTTTTCTTTTGTCTCCTTCAGCGATTGCTCAATATACAGATTGAATACCATCGGGGAGAGACTACAACCCTGTCTCACTCCCTTCCCAACCACTGCTTCCCTTTCATGTCCCTCGACTCTTATAACTGCCATTTGGTTTCTGTACAAATTGTAAATAACCTTTCGTTCCCTATATTTTACCCCTGCCGCCTTTAGAATTTGAAAGAGAGTATTCCAGTCAACATTGTCGACAGCTATTTATTTTCTAAGATAAGTCATAGGGTCACCTGTGGAAAGTCGATATGTAGATCAAGTTAACATTGTTAGCAATTATGCTACATCCTCCTTTTAGTTTTTTGTAGCTCTAGGAATGAACTAAAAAAATGGTTCAAATGGCTCTAAGCACTATGGGACTTAAAATATGAGGTCATCAGTCTCCTAGACTTAGAACTACTTAAACCTAACTAACGTAAGGACATCACACATATCCATGCCCGAAGCAGGATTCGAACCTGCGACCATAGCAGCCGCGTGTTTCCGGACTGCAGGGCCTAGAACCACTTGTCCACAGCGGCCGGCTAATAAACTAAACCCTGCGCCCCAGAAGACGGTAGGATCAGCCTTAAGAACGTTGTTTATCACAGTATCAGAATGGCTTTGAGAAATAAAGGTAATTTCAACTCTTTACATTTTTTTACCATGTGCTGTAATATGTCGATTTATCAGACCGTTATAATTAAAATGCAGCTAGTCACAGAGGTCCAGTGTGAGTCCATTTTCTCTTATGGCAGCGGAACTTGGTTGATATGCTAATGCATTACTCGGGACAGAAATACACCCGAAAAAAATTAGTTCCAGTTATGGCCACAAGGTGCAAATCTATCGTTGTACAATGTCTCGTCAGCCCCTGTATTACTCATACTGACATTGTGTAGGTGACAGTTCTTAATAAAGTCAACATAACACCTTTCCCACTTGTTTGACCTTTTTTGTGCACTTATATGGATATGGTGTCTGTTCTTTCGGACATATCTGAACGAACAGACACCATTGATGACCTGCAGCCGTCTAGAACGAAATTAGAATTATATTAATACCTCCAGCTGTTAATGGGCGTTGATATATAGCAACAGAGATAGGTGAAAATGTTTGTCTCGACCAGGACTCGAATCCAGGATCTCCTGCTTACATGGCAGACGCTCTATCCATCTGAGCCGCCGAGTGCACAGAGTATAGCACGACTGCAGGGACTATCTCACCCACGCCTGCCGCGAGACCCAAATTCTCACCTTGTATGTCCACACACTACATTGGTAGTGTCCCACCCCAACACAATCTTTACTCGTGGAGAACATTCTTACCAAGTCCCGTAAGAGTTCGGGGAATAAGTGTGCATCCGCACAGAAGAAGAAGGTCAGGGCCGGTGTAGCCAGAACTATATACTTATATGGATATGGTGTCTGTTCTTTCGGACTAGTCAGAAAGAAGAGACACCATTAACCAGGAATGTCTTTTTTGCCACTGATAATCTGGTTTCGATGTCCTCCGTACTGCAGTCCTTATTTAGCTGCCTAAGTAGCAGAATTCCTTAACTTCAGGTACTTCGTGACCATCAAACCTGCTAGTAAGTTTCTCGCTTTTCTTATATCTGCAAGTTCTCATTATTTCGTCTTTTTCCGATTTACACTCAGTGCATGTTCTGTACTCGTCCAGGAGCAGACCATGTATTTCTTCTTCACTTTCACACAAGATAGCATTGTCATCAGCGAATCGTATAACTGACATTCTTTCACCTTGAATTTAAATTCCACTCCTGAACCTTCCTTTTATTTCCATCATTGCTTCTTCTATCTATAGATTGAACTGTAGGGGTGAAAGGCTACGTCCCTGTGTTACAACCCTTTTAATCCGAGCGCATCATTATTGGTCCTACCCTCTTATTATTCCCTCTTGGCTCTTATACATATTGCATATTAACTGCCTCTCCCTATAGCTTATCACTATTTTTCTAAGAATTTCGAATATCTTGCAGCATTTTACATTGTCGAACGCATTTTCCAGGTCGACAAATTTTTTTGTCTTGTTCCATTGTAAATAATAACGTTAGAATTGCCTCTCTGATGCTTTTACCTTATCTAAAGTCAAAGTGATCGTCATGTAGCACAACCTCCACTTTATTTTCATTATTCTGTATACAATAATTCTGAGCAACGACGATGCATTGGATCATAGCTATCTGTGCGATATTTCTCCCACTTGTCAGCTCCCGCAGTCTTCGGAATTGTGTGGATGATATTTTTCCGAGAGTCGGCTGGTACGTCTCTGGACTCATACATTCTACACACAAACTTCAATAAACGCTTTGTTGCCACTCCACCCAATGATTTTAGAAATTCTGTTGGAATGCTATCTATCCCTTTTGACTTATTTGATCTAATGTCCTCCAAAGCTCTCTTAAATTCCGATTCTAGTACTGGATTCCCTATTTCTTCTAAATTGCCTCCTTTTTCTTCTTCTATCACATCATACAAATATTTCTCCTTAAATAGGACTTTAATGTATTTCCACCTATCCGTTCACTCCTCCGCATTAAAGAGTGGGATTCCCGTTGCACTCTTAACTTTAACATCCTTGCTGTTAATGTCACCGCAGGTTGTTTTGACTTTCCTGTTCGCTGAGTCAGTTCTTCTGACAGCCGTTTATTTTTTGATTCCCTTAAATTTGTCATGCAACCATTTCATCTTAGCTTGCCTACACTTCTTATTTATTTCAATCCTAAGAGACTTGTATTATGTATTAGTGAATTTCACTGAGCATTTCTCTATGTCTTTCTTTCATCGATCTACTGAAGTATTTCTTGTGTTGCCCATGGTTTCTTCGCAGTTACCTTCTTTGTACCTACGTTTCTCTTTCCGACTTCTGCGACTGCGCTTATTAGAGACGTCCATTCCTCTTGCAGTGTACTGACTACGGAGATAACCCTTATTACTATATCTATAGGCTTAGATAACTTCAAGTGTGTTTCGTCAACCCCTTAGTACGTCTGTATCCCACTTCTTTGGGTATTGATTCTTCCCGACTAATCTCGGGAACTTCAGCCTACTCTTCATCACTACTGCACTGGGATCCGAGACTATATCTGCTCCTTGGTAATCCTTTCTATTCAGTATCTGATTTCGGAATCTCTGTCTGACCATAATGCAATCTAACTGAAATATTACCGTATCATCCGTCGTTTTCCAAGTATACCTCTTTCTCTAGTGATTCTTAAACAGAGTATTCGCTATTACTATTTGCAATTTGATACACAACTCAGTTAGTCTTTCTCCTGGCTCATTACTTGTCCCAAGCAGATATTCTCCTGTGACCTTTTCTTCTACTTCTTCCCCTACAACCGCATTCCATTCCCCCGTAACTATTAGATTTTCACCTTCCTTTATTTACTGTATTGGCCCTTCAATATCCTCATTTTCTTTATCTCTTCGTGTTCTACTTGCTACGTTGACTTGTATACCTGATCTGTCGATTCTGACAAGAACAATCTTATCACTGAACTGTTCATTGTAACACACTCTTTGCTCTAGCTTTCCATTTACAACGAATCCTACTCCCGTTATACCATTTTCTGCTGCTGTTGATATTATAGTATACTCATCTGACCAGAACACCTTATTTCCAATTCACTTCACTGACATCTCCTATATCTATATTGAGCCTTTGCATTTCCCTTTTTAGACTTTATTGTCTCCCTGCCACATTTACGCTTCTAAAATTCCATGCCTTACTCGTAGAACGTTATCCTTTCGTCAGTTATTGACTCTCGTGTTCACCTTCCCCTTAGATATATCATTTGCTATTTAGTAATATGCTCTGCGATGGTGAGAATCATCCAAACCTCAGAGTGGTGAAACGTGGCTAGACACACTGTGCACAAACATTATTCACGCAAAAATTGGGAATGACTGCACTTACTAACTTGCATCAAATTTTCCACATCATTTCAAACATTTGTGAATGTTTTGACGCTGTCACCACCAATAAAATGAGGAAAGTGGAAAAATGTCTCTTTTTACATTTTCGGTGTTCATGTAGCAAAACTCTTCTTTCTTTACCACTAGCCCTACTCGCAACACATTTTGCAAAACACCACTGAATTCTATTATTCTATGAGGCTTTGTTGAGGAGATGTGATGTCATAAACAATGAGATACTTCCAGAATGAGATTTTCACTCTGCAGCGGAGTGTGCGCTGATATGAAACTTCCTGGCAGATTAAAACTGTGTGCCCGACCGAGACTCGAACTCGGGACCTTTGCCTTTCGCGGGCAAGTGCTCAACCAACTGAGGTACCGAAGCACGACTCACGCCCGGTACTCACAGCTTTACTTCTGGCAGTACCTCGTCTCCTACCTTCCAAACTTTACAGAAGCTCTCCTGTAAACCTTGTAGAACTAGCACTCCTGAAAGAAAGGATATTGTGGAGACATGGCTGCTGCTAAGGCTGTGGCTAAGCCATGTCTCCGCAATATCCTTTCTTTCAGGAGTGCTAGTTCTGCAAGGTTCGCAGGAGAGCTTCTGTAAAGTTTGGAACGTAGGAGACGAGGTACTGGCAGAAGTAAAGCTGTGAGTACCGGGCCTGAGTCGTGCTTCGGTAGCTCAGTTTGTAGAGCACTTGCCCGCGAAAGGCAAAGGTCCCGAGTTCGAGTCTCGGTCGGGCACACAGCTTTAATCTGCCAGGAAGTTTCAATGAGATGCTTGTAAAACTGACGTGTCATGCATGATATTTTAATTTAGTGATTCACACACAATTCCCCATATATTTCACAGATAGTGTCCACATATTTCGACACAAAAGCAGCCAACGTTTCAAGTTTTTTTTTTTTTAAATTGATTGTTGACTAGTTTCGGGTTAGCACTTACTGTTTGAAAGGAATGTCTGCGGGGATAGGAACCATTGGGTTGGGGTAAAGAGGGAGGATGAAACCATGGTGACGTAGGAGGAGAAGGACACAGAGGTGGAGGATGAGATGGACGGAGGTGGAGAATAGGAGAAGGAGGAGGGAGGAGGTGGAGATTGAAAGAAGGAGAGGGAGGAGAAGGAAGTGGACAAAGAGTGGCAGCGAGAGGTGGAGATGCGTGTAATACGTGTGGAATTTGTGTACACTGGGGAAGCCATGGGCAAAAAAGCTAGTTTGATAAATAAGTGATTGTTTACTTCCTCTCGGAATAATATTCCACTCTACTCAACACAAGTTCTACGTTCAGCGATGACATATATTTTCATACACCAGTGGAATTGTTTTCATTATTTTCTGATGTTTAATACTGAGTATCACACTTATTTCCGGTATTCCTCACTCGAAATACTTCCACAAGATCACAATTAGACGTAATTATACTTTGTTTATTTGAAAAAAAAGCAAATTTTTGACACAGTCTGATGTTTCCGATGCACTACAACAACAAGAAGAAGAACAACAAAATAAAAGTTGTTCGGAAATTCTTATTAGTAATGTGAGGAAAAATTTCTCCGCAAACATTTGTTCTTCAGTGAAACGAAATGCAGACTCTTGAAAGCGTAGATTACCTTCTCATGACCTATAAAAAGCCAGTTTTCAAAACGAAGTACACTTTCGAAGTCGTATCTCACGAGCAGCACAACTTTGTCACGGCTCAGAACACCAAGGCTCTTAGCACATCTCGGGGGCGGGCAGCCATTCGGTTGGCGAAGACGACGACCGATCCGAGGCGGTGTCGAAACGGTGATGGTGCATCAGTCGCTGAATGGCATAGACGGAAATGGCTCTAGATGGCTCCTCGCCGACAGAAATAATCACGCGGCGGAAGGTTACAATTTTTCTATTGGCTATCGAATTTTCGGCGGATGCAACAACAGGTGCACGCCTGCAGCGACGCCTGTTGTTATCTTCTGCATCCTCAGGATGGTTACCGGGAGGTCGGCACCACGGAAATCATCCTGAACGCAGGGGTCGAGCTGACAATAACCCACTGAGAACAGATGCGTGGTTGGTTGGCAGCAACTAAGGCGAATTTCGGATACTTTCTAGCAGAAAACGTATTCACATAGGACAGGTCTAAAATTTTGGTTAATGACACCATTTTTGAAAATTTAGCGTTTTAATTTTATCTTCCTCAGAACAATTCACTGACCACCAATATAAACTTTTCGTTCGTAGGGTACAAGTTCATGACTTAGGAGATTAGGTTATAAAGTACTTTCTAATTACACTAACTTCCTAATTACATTAATGAATACAATAGGTGATTGTACCTAATTTTGGGATTCTCAGTGAGGAGGTGCAACCAGATTTTGCCTATCGCTTCACATTTGCGAAATGAAAAATAATCCTTAAGTAGGAAGAACTTCTAAAAGCTGACCTCGGAGAAGACTAACTTTGGTTTCAGTGAAATATAGGGACACGCAGCAATACGTACCTTGCGACTTAAGATAAGTTACGGAGTGGCTAGCATACGTTCACGACATTTTCAGATTAGAGGAAGCTTCTGGCAATGTTAACTGGAATACACGCTGAATGCTTCACGTCGTGTTTCCTGTGGAAATGAAAGACCAGCCTGTGTCTGTCGGTGCTAAATTCAGCCGCTTTCCTAGTACAACTAATGCATGCAGGTGTGCGTTTGCACGACTCCAGCTGCTATGCCTCTTCACGTTAGGAAGGTGTCCAAATCACATTAGCGCACAAAGCACGAAAAGTCCCAAGACTGTCGAATTGCAGCAGTTACATGTTGTTTTATGTACAAACGGTTACAACAACTGCCAACTGCAACATGCCATAAGACCGGGGATGCCATTCCCAAGGCTTGCTGAGGATGAGAAGAAACGTGTTGCGACGACGATTATCCCATACGTCCAGGACATTTCGGCAAAAGTCGGGAAACAAAAACGTAACTTAAATGCATGTTCCGCCCTCCAGCCAAGACGAAATCTTTCTTGAAATCAGTCAAGGATGACACAGGGCTCTGGACACCGGGAATCTACAGCATTTCCTACCATTGTAGAAAATGTATGTAGCCCAGACTATCCGGACAGTACAGGAGATGTGCACGGAGCGTAAGCGCCACATTAACAACAAACAGTTGACAATTACCGCTGTGGCGGAGCAGTGCAACTCCCTCGGTAATGCCATAAATTACGATGGCACCGATTCGTGCAACAATCATCTCTATTTTAAAACGGGTTTAGAGATACAACTACACGATAAACGAATAAATAAAGACAGCGCTTTTCGACTGAGCTTTGCCTATGATCCAGTCTCAAGTATTGCCAAAGCAAAGGAACAGTCTAGGTCGAAACCTGCCATTGTCATGGATACGACGAAGACGTATAATTATGTAGTCACCGTGGTGGCAGAGACCTGTGTCATTCGCTGCCGGTAGTGTGATGAGGGCATCAGATCGAGCTCCTGTGGATCGCTGTCCCCACCACCGCGCCAAGTCCACACCTGAGACGGCCGACTAGAGGCCGCCAGCAGGATGGTGCCGTGGGGCGGATGTTTAAAATGGCAGTATGTAATTATTATTTCATAATTACATATATTTACCCTTTTCTTTATTCTAACTCAAGAAAATACTTCATGCTAAAAAACTCCCAGTACGTAAGTTTACCTTACGGTTATATATATATATATATATATATATATATATATATATATATATATATATATATATATATAAACAGGAAAAGGAACTTCTTTATGTCTTAATACATGACATGTATTAATACATGAACTATATAACAAAACTGATCCGGCCGTGCTTCAAGAAATTCTTTGGAATGTCACCCAACCTGCATGGGAGAGAGTAGCAGACAAGTGAGACAGACGTTTATTACCTAAGGCACAGGCACACCCCTGTCCCCTCCACCTTGAACCATGTACCTTGCCGAGGTGGGGTGGCTTGCATGCCCCAGCGATATAGATAGACGTACTACAGCTGTAATCACAACGGAGGGATGTCGATCTAGAGATCACACTAGCCTGTGGTAGCTCAAGAGAGACAGCCGCCCTTGTAGTAGTTGCAGGGGGAACAGTCTGCATGACTGTCTGATGTAGCCTTGTAAAATTAGCAGACATGGCCGCTGCTGGTACAGTGAACGGCTGAAAGCATGGGAGAACTAAAGTCGTTTTTTCTCTGAAGGCATGCAGTTCTTCTGTATGGGTTAGTGATGATGGAATCCTCTTCGGTAAAATATTCCGGGGGTAAAATAGTCCTCCACTAGGGAACTACTCAGGAGAGTGTCGTTATCAAGAAAAGCAAAACTGTCAATCTACTGGTAGGAACGAAGGAGATTATATCCAATATTCGGGTGGGTAGATCAGTGGATTTAAAAAAGGAAATGGACAAATTGAAGTTACATATAGTGGGAATTATTAAATTGCGGTACCAGGAAGGAAAGGACTTCTGGTCAGGTCAGTACAGGGTTACCAACACAAAAAATAGGTTCAATGCTGGATACGGCGTAAGAAAGTATAATACGAACAGCATAGTGAATACATGATCGTAGCCAAGACTGCACGGAGCATAGTTTAATCATTGCTAACACTTGGTTTAAGAATCGCGAAAGAACGTTTTTTTTTACGTGGAACAGACCTAGGGACACTAGGAGATTTTAGATTGATGATATAATTGTAAGACACATATTTGGAAATCAGATCCTGAACTGTAAAACATTTCCATGGACAGATGTGCACTCTGCCCATAATTTATGGGTTATAAACTATAGATTAAAATCGAAAAAATTATGAAGAAGGGACCAGGATAAGTTGAAAGAACCACGCACGGAGGCTTTCCGGTAGTCGTTCTTCCCGCGAACCATACGCGACTGGAACAGGAAAGGGAGGTAAGGACAGTGGCACGAAAAGTGCCCTCCGCCACACGCCGTTGGGTGGCTTGCGGAGTATAAATGTAGATGTAGATGTAGATGTAGATACGCGCTATAATAGAAGTTAACCAAATCGACAGCGCAAATAATGATATAACCACAGATCGCTTTGTCCAAAGAAATTTCATAACTTAAATTTAAGTATTAGAAGAAAGAAGCTGTCCGGAAAAGTGAACGAATAAAAATATTAATCTAAGGCCGCAATAGAGAAAACACTTCCCATCGACCCGCCAATATCCCTCGGACATGGGAATGAAATACACGAACAAAAAAATATATTGAATAAAATGAAAAGATGTAAAAAAAAGGAAGACAATCAGCGCTATTATCCCGAGCGTTACTGACGCATGCTGTAACATGACCTGTGACGTCGCGAGTGGCTACGGCTGAGTAAATTGTCGTTCGAAGCAAATTGTGTTTCCTTGCAGGGTTTCTGCCAGACAAGAAGAGACCAGGACAACGCCGACGCTGTTGTCATGCTCGTAAGATTTCAGGGATGTGCGGGCATATCCCACATGACCACATCTACTGGGAGCTACTGAAAGTCACAATACAGATTGTATCTGTAGACTGTGTGGGACAACAGCAACCGTTTTCAGAGAGCTGTGTGTGACCCTGGGATGTGTGCCATTTTGGCACAGTCCCGGAAGAATTTCTTTTGTGGACATAATTGCAGGGTGTCAGAATTTGTCGGAATACACATTCCTTTAAGACAACATCTGAGAGAGTTTAATGGACAGAAGTTAGCTTAGGGTGCCTTTGGAAGTTGTGAGCACTACGTTCAGGCTACCACAAAAGCCTGAATTTTTGACGAAATATATAAAAAGTTACCAATGATTATGGTAGGTTAAGTTAGGAGTGGAGCAAGAAACACGACAGTGCTTACGGAATTCTGCTCTTATTGGCCAGAACACTCACATAGACAAAGAGAGGGGAAACGCAGGACACAATGAAAGATTACCGTCTGCTTTGCCGGCCGCGGTGGTCTCGCGGTTCTAGGCGCGCAGTACGGAACCGTGCGACTGCTACGGTCGCAGGTTCGAATCCTGCCTCGGGCATGGATGTGTGTGATGTCCTTAGGTTAGTTAGGTTTAAGTAGTTCTAAGTTCTAGGGGACTGATGACCACAGCAGTTGAGTCCCATAGTGCTCAGAGCCATTTGAACCATTTTTACCGTCTGCTTTGTGAGAATTATTGGGGAGGATAAAAAAAAACTATACTTCTGCCTGTGCTTTCTTAAAAACCCCTGGAAACGCTCGTATTTATGCTTTACGCAGCCAACGTGATTTTTGTGGATTTTCTTGTTTCTATACTGGTTCACAACCAGGCGGAAACCGACACCTGACATTGGTATTAATAAAAGAGGTAGTCATTGCAACTAGGCCTAATTGGAAATGGCCAACGGATAATTGGGGGAGGGGTACATGAGCGCGTTACCTAGAGAACAGAGCGTGTTCTATTTTTGCGTTACTAGGCTAGGGGCTGAAGGACTCACACGCTGATGTGCGGGTCCTTGCGTTCTATATCTTTTCGTTCTTTTAACTCTTTTCCTTCTGTAAATGGATTATCTTAAACTGACTTCATTGTGATTTCAGGGTTTGTTAAAGACTGATGATCATTCATAACCTATTTATTTTAAACAGGAACATTCGACTTTACAGCAATTACAGTAATTACTCCACTTTACAGAAATTACATTTTTTACAACTTGTAGCTTGGCTATCTTGTATGCTAATCTGGTCGCACATCATTGTTTTACGGGCAAGACGGGACTTTGTTTGTCCAGATTTGTACCACCAAATTCTACCACTGCTTTACATAGAACATCCACTATGTGGAACGGGAATAACGTACAAACTGGGGACCAGGCACATTGACACCAGGGTCGAAGGAGTTTAGCGGAATGATATCTGTTTCGTCGCTATTTGAAGCTCGTGCCCACCGGCAAAGAACGATCGACCACGTGGGACTACAGTGCATCTAACTAAAAAGGAAATGGAAACGACAATTAATTTAACTATGCCTTGAGGCGGCGAATTACCATGTGACCCAATGATCAACCACGTCCACTGGTACTAGCATGGGGGGACCACTTGTTCTAAGACCCCCTTCGCACATAGAAACATTTTTGTAGTTCCATTTTCGACCAAAATAAATCACTCGCGTTTGAACATACTTCTTTGTGCTCGATTTGCTCGATAGAACTTATGCATTGGAACTATTGATGAGACTTTGTAGCTTACGATACCACGTGGCTTTGTACAAAGGATGCGAGCCTACTCAGTTTCCACAAAAAATTTCCGAAATAAACGAGAAAGCAATCATTACGTGTAGTCATTTCCCTACATAATCTGAAGCTGGAAATAGAACTGAATTAGTTCAAATATTCAAATACCTATCTTCCTGTTAACACCGAGACAGACGCACTGAGGGCACGTCTGCTCACTTACCCAGCTTCTGTAGTACTCCGAAAATATGGCCAGGCACCCGGAGGTCTTTCTGGGCCCTGGTGGAGGGGCTGGTAGAACCACTTTGCCGTGACCAACCTGTCCACCCAAAATCTTATGATAATGGAACGTCTTTGACCTCGACCTGCCTGTGCTGTATTTCTGGTCCCAAATCCAAGAGTAAGGTTGGCTCTGCTATACTACAGAACTACTTCTGCTGTTTCCCAACTAGTATTTAGCCACGCTTTATGGAAAGGTGGAGCGAGGATAAGGAATGTTCACGTGCATGATTTGCATTCAAGTACAACTAAAAGATGATAGCCGACATATATAAATATGTATAATGAAACCTAACACACTCTCCATCCGTCCACATGGGATTACGCTGCACCCGCGTCCGGCAGCGTCGTGCAATAAATTGGCGGCGGAGGTGCCTCAGTTTGTATTCCCGGTGTGAGCGAGCACGAAACCTGCTGCTCATGGAACAGCAACTACTGTACCGTTTCAACAGTTTTGTAGCCCCAAATGTAATGAATTTTATGACTGACTAACCACTTAAAGAGAGAGTAAGGTAGAGAAATGAACGTGTTTTAAGACAATTTCTCACTGGTAGGGATTCGAATTATTTATCATTCATATAATAAAAATTACGTGTCACCAGAGAAAGGTAGAGAACCGAATCTTCCTTGTTGGAAACATACTGCACAAAGTTACTTTACAGCCAGGCGTCACCTCAGGTAGACTTCCTTTCGGCAATGAGAGGCTCTCGCCTGGTGGAGTTGAATTTAGACACGAGTTGTTGGTACATACCCACTGGCTGATACTGCAACCACTTCATCCACCACTTGCAGATTATGAGTATGGTGAGACACAGCCTCATCTGGAAGATAAACTATAGAGAAAGTTCAGTCATCCTTAACAATCTTCAGTAATTTCCGTCTTCACTTTGAAGTATTGTTTGCATTTAGAGGTTCAACATGCTTTCAACTTCGGCCATAGATGCAAATGCATTCGCTTCTCTAGTATTTTCTGCCTCTTTGCACTATCTTTCCCTATTCACAGTACGACGTACGCAAATGTAAACGTTTTATTTAGATACACGTTCATCTGAACCACTTCCCAGATTCTATGTCCAGGTTTGTCAAGGCGTTAGATTATTGCTGTCAATAATTGTTATGCCATTAACTCCGCCTTTTCATGTAATAGAGTAAGTTAATTAAAGTCCTTCTTTAATTTCATAGATAACGGCTTGCTATAACGGCTTGCTTGATCATTGTTTTGGTGGGTCAGCGAGTTAATGACGTCAGATATACACTGTCATTTTTGAATATACACTTAAAGATTCACATTTTTAAACCACCACCACCGCCACCAATAAATTTAAAATCGACGGCTTATACTATGCGTAAGCTGGAATTTACCCAGAGTCTATTTTCATTCATGTAGAACATATACTGAAATCAGATAAATATTTTTTAACCATCCTCCATTATACGGACGTGAATGAAATACTACGCATATATTCGTCGATCTTTATGATAATCCATATGAGATACATTACGTACTGTGTTGGAAAGTACTTTCGATATCATTATCACTTCTCACATTCCAACGACTGTAGGCAAACTAACGTATGAGCGGCAGTCTCTCTGACTTATCCGTGACGTGCCCACCACGATCATCTCACGAGGAGAAGGGTACCTGGCTCTTACAGTTACGAAAGCCCTCGTTAATTTAACAGACATGTCAATTCTCTTGCAGAAGTTCAGTATTATGTAATAGTACACACAGCAGTCGCTTTTTTATTGTTTGAATGACGGAAACCAAAGTGCATGCATTCCATGTAAATCATATAGGGATTAGCACTGATAGTTTGAAGTAATCAGGTTTTGTTTTTAGTCCTCTGTGGTTTCTGATATACATAAATCCCTTTCTGTGTGCAGTTTCAGACGTAAATTTCATCTATTATGGAGATGCGTAGGAATAAAAATGAAATGCTCCCTTTACACAAAGAGCTTTCTCAGAGAGTCAAATACAAGAATCAGACAGTGTTAAGTTTTTGGGACTACAGATAGATCACAGCCTTAGTTTGAAAGTAGAGTGCATATTTCCGGATATCGGGATGCAAGGCACGTCCAGTGCATCTCACGTGTCCCTCGATAGGTGCAGTACAGTGATCGAGTGGGAAGTCGTTCCAGGATGTGGCGAAAGCATTAAGAGGGCCGAGCTAGAAGCCTCCCCAGTTTGTTTGACAAGTATGTTTCAGGCGCTATCTGTGGCTAATAAACACCCTGGACCAGTTGCAATCGCTTAGACGGCAAGAGCGTTCGGAGAAGGTAGGACTATTGGTAGTTGTGGGATCCATTATGTATTAATACAGTGTTTTATAAGCAGTACCATCGATAATTTTCCACCACGCAATACAGTGACAGCAAATAGTTTTGTTTCGTAGCGTTAATCAAAAAGCAAAGATTCCTTAAAAATATTTGAAATTTCTTATCGTTCATGTTACGAGGGTGGGGCGTGGCAGTGATGAAAGTAACAGTCTTTCTGGCAAGACGTAGACATCATCGCTGTATCACACTGGCTGTTTTCCAAAGACCATGCGTTAATAATAGTAACAAAAGAAAAATTGTGCTTTGACTGAAAAGAAAACATCATTAAGTTCACGTTCAGCTTTGGCCACGATTAGTTGGAGGTTATTAAGACATTTTATTAATGTTTGAGAAGTGTCTGTTTACTTGAGTGTGTAAAACTTCGCCGCCCGCGGTGGTCTAGCGGTTCTAGGCGCTCAGTCCGGAACCGCGCGACTGCTACGGTCGCAGGTTCGAATCCTGCCTCGGGCATGGATGTGTGTGATGTCCTTAGGTTAGTTAGGTTTAAGTAGTTCTAAGTTCTAGGGAACTGATGACCACAGATGTTAAGTCCCATAGTGCTCAGAGCCATTTGAACCATTTTGGGTTTTGTAAAACTTACGTAATGAAGATTCTCACACATTATGTCTGTCTTTGCAGAACAGAAGAAAATTGAACTTTTTAAATTTTACCCGAAGAACAAATTAATTAATTATTGGTCTAGAGAAAACTTACTTAAGATCGAATGAAGTTTTTTGTAAGTTGAAGTGTCATTTAACACACGTAGAGCTGATACGAAATAGTAACGTCTCTGAGTTACTGAAATTACGCTAAGCAGTTTGACGTTACTTTATTTCACGAGAATTCTTCGGGTCTACATTGACATTATTTTCATTCTAGAACGCAGAAATATTAATTTAACGGTGAGAAAAGTATTCAAGTGCCAGATCTTAAATAACAATACAGAGATTATCTCTGCGACTAGCGCGAACCTGAAGCAAGCAATGACAATATTGCAGGAGGCTATTAATTACGACAGATGTATTATTAATGCCGAGTGTCGTCGTATTTGAAAAAAAAAAACTTGTTAAAACAACATCTTTGATCCAAAAATATTCCTTATAATGGGTTATGGAGCTTAATTAGATTTATATTTCGTGAGTTAGTTCAGGACTATTTCATAACTGAAAACTGATGCACCAGAGGTAATAAACTGCGTCGACTTCACACGAAGTGAATATTTGTGAGATGTTGCATCAGCCAAAAAAGAAAAAAAAAGATGACTGTGGTAAGGCAACATTCAAATTTCGAACATTACAACTACTGTTAATTGTCAAAAGCTTAAGCACCAGACGACCGATCATCAGATTTGAGCCTACGACCTAATTAATTTTATCTTCGGGACTATACTGTGGCGTACGCCGGTGGTGCGAGTCAAACATTGCAGCAGTAAAACGACAGGATAGTACGTCTCGATATGGTGTATGAAGATCTACGGGCCACTGTAAGCGGCAGAGAAGTGCAGTGCGAGATCCAGGAGCAGCAGCAGTACAACGAGCATGAGAAACGAGGAAGCCATTTGGGGCAGGGGTATGGGGTTGTAGGCCTGTACCGTCCACATTGTGCTCTAGTACGAGCTGGCCGATGCGCTGGAGAACCTGGTCCAAATCCACTCCCGTCGGAGACACAGTCGGCGCCTGCAGTACACCGGCTTCGCATCGCAGTCGCATTCGGCCTTGCAGTACACCGGCTTCACGTTTCGGTCGCGTTCGACGCTTGCAGTACCACGACTTCGCATTCCAGGTGGCACACCATCGCAGTCCTGGCGGCGCAGTGCAGAGACAACACAGCACTGGCTGTCAGCTATTTACAAGGGAACCGCCCCATCGCACCCCCCTCAGATTTAGTTATAAGTTTGCACACTGGATAGGCCTTGAAAAACTGAACACAGATCAGTCGAGAAAACAGGAAGAAGTTGTGTGGAACTATGAAAAAAAAAGCAAAATATACAAACGGAGTAGTCCATGCCCAAGATAGGCAACATCTAGAATAGCGTGAGCTCAGGAGTGCTGGGGTCCCGTGGTCAGCGTGAGCAGCTGCGGAATGAGAGGTCCTTGCATCAAGTCTTCCGTCGAGTGAAAAATTTAACTTTTTATTTTCAGACGGTTATTATCTGTCCGTCCGTCCGTCCCGATGCGAGGTAATGCACTGTAGTATGGGGACGCTACACCTAAACAAACATCGAATCACACGACGTCAGTCGACTACAGCGTACGGAAGAGAGAGTATTCCTGCTAACGAGGCTCCCTGGCTGACAGTTGACTGTTCGCTACTTTGGACGAGAGTGCATTAAAAATGTGAGATGTGTTCCGTGGGCAATATGAATCCAGCAAATATAGCTCGCGACTTCAATAACAATCGCACGGTTTTGTTGTGCTGTCGCAAAACACATACACTAAACTTACTACAGTGAACAGAGATGTCAATGAACGAACGGACAGATCACAACTTTTCGAAAAAAAGAAAGAAAGTAAACTTTTCATACCAGGGAAGACTTGAACCAAGGACCTCTCTTTTTGCAGCGGCTCACGCTAACCACGGGACCACGGCGCTCCTGAGCTTATATTGTACTTGATGTTGCCTGTCTTGCGCATGGACTACTCTGTTTGTATATTTTCCTTATTTTTTTTTCATAGTTCCACACAACTTCTTCCTGTTTTCTCGATTGACCTGTGTTCAGTTTTTCAAGGCCTGTGCCAACTTATAACTAAATCTGAGTGGGGTTCGATGGGGAGGTTCCCTTGTTAATCGTTGATGTAACAGAACTCCTGAGACAAATCTAGTAATTACTGAATGTAAATAGGTCTGTGTACTGAAGAGAGGTTAGCAGTAAACCTACAATAATAACGTTCTTGTGGAACTAGAATGTCATTCTTGTAGATTAAACTGAAAAACTTAAATCATAAATTAGATGGACTCTTACATTTAATGTAAACTATCAACACCGAATTGTCTGAAAATAGGTAGTAACAGGTCGGAACTGTCCAAGCAGATACAGGCTAATAATGCACAGATAGAGGCAGAAATAAAACAAGTGCGAGATGATATCTACGAGGAACTACTACAGAATATAGCAGTAGTACGAAGTAAGACAGAAACGATAAACAAAAGGTAAATGCCCATAATGAAGAATAGAAGAAGGACAACAGGCAAATTCAAGTAAAAACTGCTGGCCGCGGTGGTCTCGCGGTTCTAGGCGCGCAGTCCGGAACCGCGCGACTGCTACGGTCGCAGGTTCGAATCCTGCCTCGGGCATGGATGTGTGTGATGTCCTTAGGTTAGTTAGGTTTAAGTAGTTGTAAGTTCTAGGGGACTGATGACCTGAGAAGTTAAGTCCCATAGTGCTCAGAGCCATTTGAACCAAGTAAAAATACAGACGTTAACCAACTAACTTTGTGAAGTGCAGCTGAAGACCAGGAGTATAACAGAAAGAGAATGTAGGGATAGTGCATCAACAAATAACTAATGCAATTAATATACTGAAAAAAAGTGAAATAAACCTAATGGCTCCAGATTGCCGGGAGGAGGGTTTAGGATGTTTAAAAAAAAAGGTTCAAATGGCTCTGAGCACTATGGGACTTAACTTCTAAGGTCATCAGTCCCCTAGAACTTAGAACTACTTAAACCTAACTAACCTAAGGACATCACACACATCCGTGCCCGATGCAGGATTCGACTGTGACGGTCGCGCGGTTCCACACTGTAGCGCCTAGGACCGCTCTTTCGTTTTCCGCACTGTGCGCAGTCAAAGTGTAACGGTATTTCAGCATCGAAACTGTTCTTACGAAGTTTTACACACTCGCACCCCCACAGACTACACACTCCCTTCGTTCCTCGGTCGGTTGTACTCCATATTTGCGACGAAAAGTCGAACAATTTTCTTCGCTGGATAAAAATGGAATTAGGTTCTTTCATGTGGGAGAATCCGCCGAAGAAACGTCAAGAACACCAGACATCCCACTCACTAACGACATAAATCGTCTGCGTTTCCCTAGCAACTCACAAGTAATTCGCTGAGGTATGTAAATTAGGGCTCGGCTACTCCGGCCGGCAGAGTGTTAAAAAACGAATTAGAGTGTTTACTGGATCAATTAGGGATAATAAGAGGACAAAGGGATCTAGACATGAAAACGTCAGAAAATGGAGACTTACAAGTCTGTCACATAACATTCAGAAAGAGAATGGTAATGTGAAGCATGGGCAACATCACCTAAAAATTGGGGTAGAAAACTTCTCATTGGATATGATACATTGTCTGGGCGAATTTCCAGCTATAACTGTACCAGGTTAGATTAAAGAAATCAACGGAAATTAGTAAGGAACAGTAGGTGGAACCGAGTTCAGTTAAGGGTGGCCTCTGACTCTGAGCACTATGCGACTTAGCTTCTGAGGTCATCAGTCGCCTAAAACTTAGAACTAATTAAACCTAACTAACCTAAGGACATCACCCACAGCCATGCTCGAGGGAGGATTCGAACCTGCGACCGTAGCGGTCGCTCGGCTCCAGACTGTAGCGCCTAGAACCGCACGGCCACAGAGGCCGGCAGTTAAAGGTGGATTGGAAGAATACCGTTTGGAAACAAGTGGCATTCTCTGCATTTAAACCAGGGAACTTGTTACATACGATACTTTTATTGAGTACTTTTGAGGGGCTTTCCCACGTTCATGGAAGCACTGCAAGAAAATTCAGCTTGCCAAAGGAGATTTAGGTTCCAAGACGATAGAGTGGGGTGTATTTGATACAAATGAATTTACAGACTGTGAAATATCTTGCGAATTGTTTAAAGAAAAGTACTGTTCCGAAAAAGGGCATAGAAGTCAGAACTCATACCAAAGTCATTCAGTAGAATGGAAATAAGAACCAGAATGAATCTCCAGTTAGCTAACGTAATCATAGAAATGTGGGAAACGACAACAGAGGGGCCAGCCTGGGAGACCAATAAAGAATGAGTACAAGCCCAGCGTGGTACGATTACAGACTGTTTGCCAGGGACAAGTGCTGTGGTAAGAATTGCTAGTAGAAAGGGTGATCACATTAAAAAAAAAAAAAAAAAGAATTTTAAAACCAATAGTACTGGGAAGTACTGATGGACCCACCCTGAACAGGGTCACTTTCAACGGAGACCGAAACGCTAGTAGTTTTACATATTGACAATGCGGTCACAAAAACAGTAATTTTTTACTGACAGTGACAATGGCCGCGGAAGCCTACGCTTAAAATTTTCAGGTCTAGGTTGGATAAATGCACACCAGACCATATTAGATTTTGGAGATGAAAATTTGTTCCTAAGTACTCAAGGTAACAGATGTGATACTCAGGATAACATTTGTGAATCAAAGAACAGAGGACAAGTCATAGTAAAAATTTAATGACATGCACCAGTTCTAAAAGGGAGAAACCGCTTGCTGATAGAAAACAGTGTGTAAATAGTTATTTATGCATGCATCTTAAATCAGGTTACAGAAATTAAACGAGGTAGCCCCGTACATATTTAGAATTATGTATTAGTAAAATTAGACAGATCCATTACATTATCTGTATGGATCTGTCTGCAGGGTATTGCCATGTACAATTACACCCAGATTCCGGATCAGTCACGAATTTCCCTTTTGAGGCACAGTCCTAAAAATTTAATTAGCTCCTTTTGGTCTTGAAAGAGACTGTGGGTGTGAGCAATATGAAACTGTCAAGACGTGGCCATCGTCGTTGGGCTGTATTTGTGCCGAATCGACTGCCGTTTTCCAAAGATTAAATACTAAAGCAACTCTCAGGACTCTGACTTAGTAATGACAAGAAAAACTGTTCTTTGAATCGTAAGAAATTAAACGAAGTATTCAGTTCATATCCAGCTTTGGCTACGATTAGTTGGAAGTTATAATACACTATTGGCCATTAAAATTGCTACACCAACAAGAAATGCAGGTGATAAACGGGCATTCATTGGACAAATATATTATTCTGTAACTGACATCTGATTACATTTTCGCGCAATTGGGCGCATAGATCCTGAGAAATCAGTATCCAGGACAACTACCTCTGGCCGTAATAACGGCCTTGATATGCCTGGGCATTGAGTCAAACAGAGCTTAGATGGCGTGTACAGGGACAGCGGCCCATGCAGCTTCAACACTATACCTAACTTAATCAAGAGTAGTGACTGGCGTATTGTAACGAGCCAGTTGCTCGGCCACCATTGACCAGACGTTTTCAATTGGTAAGAAATGTGGAGAATGTGCTGGCCAGGGCAGCAGTCGAACATTTCTGAATCCAGAAAGGCGACCATCACGATGCTGTAAATGAACCGGGATTCATCCGAAACAATGACGTTTGGCCATTCGTGCACCCAGGTTCATCGTTGCGTACACCATCGCAGGCGCTCCTGTCTGTGATGCAGCGTCAAGAGTACCGCAGCAATGGTCTACGAGCTGACAGTCCATGCTGCTGCAAACGTCGTCGCACTGTTCGTGCAGATGGTTGTTGTCTTGCAAACGTTTGCATCTGTTGACTCAAGGATCGAGACGTGGGTGCACGATCCGTTACAGCCATGCAGATAAGATGCGTGTCATCTCGACTGCTAGTGATACGAGGCCGTTGAGATCCAGCATGGCGTTCCGTATTACCCTCCTGAACCCACCGATTCCGTATTCTGCTAACATTCATTGGATCTCGACCAACGCGAACAGCAACGTCACGATACGATAAACCGCAATTGCAATAGGCTACAATCCGACCTTTATCAAAGTCGGAATCGTGATGGTACGTATTTCTCCTCCGTACACGAGGCATCACAAAAACGTTTCAACAGGCAACGCCGGTTAACTGTTGTTTGTGTATGAGAAATCGGTTGGAAACTTTCCTCATGTCAGCACGTTACATGTGTCGCCACCGGCGCCCACCTCGTGTGTGTAGTACCTCACGCCGCGGAAGTCGAACACGCGCCAGAACAAATGGACGTGGCCAGCCCATAGAGGGTTCCCAATCCGCGGCGGCTATTCCACGCAGTGGCTCTCGCGCAGCGAGGGCGCCGCCGCTACGGCCGCCAATAGCCGCTCCTTCCGGTTTCGTACATAGGGACCCGCTCTGCCCTAGTGCATTCCGATTTCGAGGGTTGGATTCCCTCACTTCCTCATTGAGGATTCGCACTGCCTGGGCTACTCTCAGGGTGTATCTTCGACGTGGAAGAGCCCCAACCGTGCCTGTAGCGTTGTTGCCCGTCTGCACGCCGTCACTGCTGCCCGCCGCCGCCGCCGCCGCCTGGTCGCCGTCTCTCGGTGCTCGCTGATCCTGCCGCCGCCGCTGCCGCCTTCACTCGGTGTTCGCTGTCGCCTGCATTCATGGACGCTCCAACTACCACAATCATCTACACCTCCCCTTCACCTGCTCCCACTGTAATGTCATGGAGCGCTTCCTCTGGGATTAACCCGTCTTATCCACCTCCCCTACTCACCGTCTCCTCCCCATCTACTCATCTCCATCACTGTATCCCCACCTGTATGTCACTCCCGCTCCTACCCCTGCTACTGCACCTGCTGCTGCTCCTGCTCCTGCCTCTGTCCCTGCTCCCATCCCCCCTTCAGCTCCTGTCATCCGCCGAGACGACTTTCCCCCTCTCCCCCCTACAACTACCACTGCTTCCCCTGTCCGAGTCACCGCCCGTCGCGCCACAGTCGCCGCCACAGAGCGTCCTATCCTCTCTTCCGGTGCTACTGCCTCACAGGAGGGCCCTGCCTCCCACCACCTCCCCATCGATCCAGTCCCTCATCCCTCCTCACAGGCCACACCCGCCAAAAAATCTTCCAAACGGCCCAGTGGCGACCTCTCCTCTACCCCCTCATCCAAAAAGTCACTGACACCGCTGTGGATACCACCCAACCTCCCTCCTCTCCAGCCCTCTCCCTGTATACCTTTGTCCTAGCCAACCCCGATCCGAAATTCCTGGATGCCCACACCCTGACCGTTGAAATCCAGAAGTTCATCCCCAGTGCACCCATCACCCAACTTATCTCTCGCAGAGATTCTGTTCTCATCAAGCCTCCCTCCCCATCCTTCCATACTGATCTCCTCCGGCGCCTTCCCCACATCACCTTTTGGCCCCACACATCCCTCACCCCCTTCCTTATATCCTCCTCTCCTCATCAACCACAACCGCCTCGTCGTCCGCCAACCCTCACAGCCGTCATCACAAAACTCAGCCCTGTGGTCACGGAGGCTGAGGTGTTGGCGGAACTGAATGCCCACCTCGCCCCGGAAGTCCGTTCCACCCGCCATATTTACAACTCCGCTGGCCCTACTTTCCTCATGCGTATCTTTACAGAGTCTGCCTCCTCCATTGACCACCTCCTCACGCAGGGAGCCCTGATTTTCAACCGCCGCCACCCTGTCGACCCGTCCCGTTCCCCTCCTCAATTCTACCACTGCCAGTGCTGCCTTCTGTACAACGACCACCTCACCCACAACTGCAAGAACCCACCCACCTGCCCCCGTTGTAAAGCCTCCCACTTCCTTAAACAGTGTCCCAACCTCGCCTCCCCCACCCATCCTGCAACACCTGCAATGAACCTCACCCCACCTATTCCTCCAAATGCAAAGCCACGCACCCTCCTACCAATCCTGGACTCACTGTTCCTGTTCGCCCCATTGACCAACCCATCCACCCTAACAACTCCCTCCGTCCGCTCCCTACAGCAGAAGACATCATCCAGTTCCTCACCATCGTCCTGCAGAACATCCACCCCTTCCAGCGCCCCCACACCCTCTAGCAGATTTCACTTGCTGCCCACTCTGTTTTCCACTTAAACACCTACACCACGTACTCCCACAACCAGGCCCACTTTAACTTCACCCGCCTCGACACCCTCGTTTAAGCCCCTCTCTCTCCATTCCGCACCCTTCCCACCTCCCACCTCCTGGTGCGTCAACAGTATCATCCCCTCTACCTCAACATTCGCTTGCTCGCTGCACACAAATACCTCTTCATGCATACCCTCTCCCAGCACCAGGTTGACTCCTTCATCCTTAATTAAACCTTCCTCCAACCGCACCATGTTGTCTGCACCTCCTCTTATCTCCTTCACCGCACTGACAATCCCCTTCCCCTAGCCCGAGGTGGGGTCGCTATAGGCCACCTCCAGCATCGCCCTGTCTGGCCACAACCCCTCCTCAGTGACCCGACCGAACACGTTCTCCTCAGCCTATTTTTTCCCTCCCTCACTGTCACCTGAGCCACTATCTATATCCGCCCCACAGCTCCTCTCCCCTTTGACTTCATTTCCGATGTTGACCGTACCTTCTCCACCTATGTGATCACCACTGACCTCAACGTCCACAGCTGTGACCCTGCCACCCTTCGGTGGTGGCATCAGTTCCTCGCCACCCTCCATGGTGACCTTGTTCCTTTCCGACAGCACACCCATCCTGAAAGTAACTCCACCCCCCTGATTGTTATCCTCGCTTCACCCAAACTCCTTGGTCGCATCGCCGTTGATGTACTCAATCCTGTCGGTAGTGACCATCTTCCTGTCCTTCTCACCATCTCCTCTACCCATCCCGCCACTGCAGCCACCCGCCCAGCTGCCCCTCCAAAGTCTGTCCATGACTACAACTGTGCCAATTGGGATGCCTACTGGGAATCCATTGCCTTACAGGTCGAAAGCCACCCCCTCTCCTTTCACCACCCTGATGACATCACCCATGCCTCTTCCTTCCTTCAGAAGACCATCACTGACACTGTGGAGTCTCATGACCCTCCCAAACTCATCCACCCTCACCGCCCTAAGCTTCCTCCACAGGCCGTCCTTCTTCTGCGTTAAACCCGCAGGTTCTACCAGCTCGTTCCTCCGCACTCGTGACCGGGATACTCTCACCCGCCACCGGCAATTACAGCGACATGTCCGCAACCTCATTACAGCAAAGAAACTCCGGGACTGGCGCCAGACATGCGCACATCTCAACTCCACCCTCCGTGTCAACTCCTCCAAGTACTGGTCAGCCTTCCACCGCCTTACTGGTAGCCATCCCACCCCACATTACACCATCCTCCATGACGATAGACCTTTTCCTGACAACCTCAGTAAGGCTAACCATTTTGCTTCCCACCTATCCGAGGTCTTCTCCATTCCTGACGATCCCCATTTTCATTACTCCCTCTTCCCCACCATCCTTGACCGCACTGATACCTCTGTCCCACCACTCGCCCCTAGCTTCCAGTACTTGGATCAGTTACCCCCCTGAAACATCAACACTCCCATCACCGCACAAGACATCACACTTGTCCTCCACTCTAAATGCAACGCCGCCCCTGGTCATGATGGCCTCACCTACCATCACCTGAAGGAATCCCCTCAATCCTTCCTGTCTGTCCTTGTTACACTGTACAATGTCCTCCTCTCCACTGGATTTTACCCTGACCTGTGGAAGACTTCCCGTGTCCTGCTGTTCCCTAAACCTAACAAACCCCCCTCTGATACCTCTTCCTATCGCTCAATCTGCCTCACCTCCGTGTTGAGTAAGGTCTTCGAGGCCATCCTCTCTCACCGTATTCACCGCCACCTTAACCAGCACCGCCTCCTTCCTCTTACGCAATGTGGCTTCCGGCCTTCCTTCTCCGCCGATGACCAGCACCTTAACCTTACCAATTTTCTTGCCCTCCAACTTAACTGCATTCTCTCCCTTGATCTCCAGAATCCCTATGACAGTGTCTGGCATCCCGGGCTCCACTTCAAACTTCGGACCTATGCTCTCCCCATCAACTTCGTCCATCTCGTTGCTTCCTTCCTCTCCCATCGTCCCTCCTAAGTGACTATCCACAATGCCAACTCTCGTACTTTCTACCCTTCTGCCAGCGTGCCCCATGGTTCTGTCCTTTCCCCTCTCCTCTATCTCCTGTACACTGCTGACATGCCCAAACCTCCCCCTCCAATTCATCTTCTCCAGTTTGCTGATGACACCACCTTCCTAGCCCTTTATCCTACCCTTCAACGGTCCCAACATACCCTCCAAACCTACCCTGACCAATTCACTGCTTGGTGCAACCAGTAGTTCCTCCATGTTAATCCCTCCAAGACCCAGGCGATCATCATAGGCCGCACCACCCGCTCCTTCCGCCTCCATGATTTCTAACTCACCATTTATGGCTGTCCTATCCACCTCACTCCTACCCTCAAATACCTTAATACCTTGGCCTCACTCTCGACCGCCACCTCACCTGGATTCCCAATCTCCTTACCATCCAAAACAAAGCTCACAACCGTCACCGGCTCCTGAAATTCCTGTCTGGCCGGACGTGTGGTCTGCATCCTTCCACCATCCTTCACACTACAAATCCTTGATCCGCCCCATCCTTTGTTATGCCAGTGTTGCTTGGATTTCCACCCCTCCCCAGTTCTAGAAAGCCCTCCAAATCCTCGAACGTCATGTGCTCCGCCTCGCCTTCCACATCTGCCTTCCATCTCCCACCTGCATCCTCTATGACCTCATCCCCTTCTCCCACCTTCTCCTATTCCTTGAACACATCCACACACTCTATGTTGTCCGCCGCCTTGCTCCCCCTCACCCCCTGGTTTCTCCCATCTTCTCCACCCCCAACCAGTTGCCGCGCCTTTACCGTTGTGTCCCACCCTCTCTCCATCTCCACACCCTCCATCTCCTTTCCCAAAACAACTTCCACTGTCTACCCCTCCCGGATGATGAGCTTCGCCCTGACATCTACCTCTCCTACCAACTCTAACCCCTTCTTGCTTCCTCCTCTGGGCTCCCTTTCCTCCCTCTCCCCCCTCCTGAGCGGCTTCCCCCTCCTACTCCCCTTCCATCTCTTGTGCCACCTTCCAGTGTCTCTGCGCTCCCTCCTGCCCTGTCTTCCCTCTTCATCTCCCACCCCACGTGTCTCCTGCCTCTTCGTGAACCCACTGATGACCCTCCTCTCTTCATCCCGCCGCTTCCCCAGCAGCCCCATGCTCTCCCCTCCTTTTCCGTACTCTCTGAACTTTTCCCTCGGCAGGTCCCATCTGGCAGTTTTATTGTTCGTAGTGTGTGCTCCAAGTGGGTTTTAAGTGTGTTGTTCTGGAGTGTTTTTACTAATGTGGCCGACTTTTAAACTGTGCCTGCGCATTCAGTGTCTTCTCTGTGTTTTAAGTATCGCCAGTTGTGTTTCTTAACTTTCTGGTGACATTTTTAACTGTCCCCCATGAACGTCTCCATGTCAGTGTATATTTTACCTCCATTTTCTCTCCTTACTCTGTTTTATGTTCCCCTTTTTTATCTCCTTATGCATTTGTATCATTTTATTCTCGTTTTAGTTGTAGTGTCACTCGGCTGAAGAGCGGCGGATTGCACCGCTGACAGCCCTCCGCTGCCCATATGGGACAGGGGAATGAAATCACATTAAAGAAAAGAAACCTAATCAATTCCCCCACACAGCTCCTGTATGAACTGATCCCCTTCCTCCACCTCCTCCTGTTCCTCCAACATCTCCACATCCTTTACATTGTCTGCAGGCTTGATGCCCCCCCTGCACCCTCTGGTTTCCTCCTTCCTGTCCACCCCCTGCCCATTGCCGCACCTCTATCGCTGTATCCTTCCCTCTCTCCACCTCCATACCCTCCATCTCCTCCATCAGGGCAATTTCCAACACCTCCCCCTCCCAGATGACGAACTTTGCCGTGACATCTACCCTTCCTTCCAACTGTAACCTGGCCTTGTTCCCTCCCCCCTCCCCAGGGCCCCCTTTTTCCTCTTCCCTCCTTCTCCCACAGCGGATTTCCCTCCTTCCCCCCCCCCCCCCCCCCTACCCCTGAGACCCTGCACCCAATTCTTGCCTCTTTCCTTCCCACATTCCTTCCTACCTGGCCCTCTTCAGCGCCCCCCCCCCCCCGCTCATCTCCCCCATCTCTTCCCCTCCCTCCCTTCTTCAGGTCTCCCTCTTCTCCTAGCGCCTGGCAGATCCTCCGTTTTGATCATCATCAGTGTTGTGTGTAGTGCTGTTTCTCCTGTGTGTCAAGAGGTGTGATTTTAATTGTGTACTTCCTTGAGATTCACCGTCAGTGTTACATTATGTGCTATGCCATCCGTCGATACTTTTATGCTCCAGTCATACTGTGCCTTGTATTCTTTTAATCGTCGCAGTGTGTGGCTTTTTGTGTGTGCTACTTCTAACCAGTTTGTTATCTCCTTTTTACAGTCACCCCGTTTCTTGTCTATTGTCTTCCATGATGTTCCCCCTTTTTTATATCTATGTTCACCATATTCTCTCCTTTGTAATTTTTAAATGTCTTCTACTGTTTTTTTTATGTCTTTCGGCTGAAGAGTAGCGCATACGCTGCTGCCAGCCCGCCCCGATGGGGCAGTGAAATACAATAAAAAAATAAAAAAAACCCTTGTCCAGCCAGTCTGGTACTCGCTCTGGATTGAGTTTCTATCTCGTTGCTCGTTATTGACTTTTGCCTGGCTCTGGTTCCGAGTGGATTTACTGTTGGTGTTTGGTGTTGTGGTTTCTACAAACCTCCGTTGTTTATCTCTTCCTTGTTGTGTCGGTCATAGTCGGTCGTTGTCGGTCGTTGTCGGTTGTCGTTGGTCTGTCGTCCGACTCGTCCTTGTGTTTACCCGGTGCTGCGTGCTCCACCGCCGGCGGCTTCCCCGCCTGGCGGCTCCGATCCGCAGCCCAAGGCGTTCCCACAGTTGGTTGTGGTTACTACAGTGTGACTGCTCTGAAAAGCTAATAACTTGCATATCACAGCATTTTCTTCCTGTCGGTTAAATTTCGTGTCCCTAGCATGTCATCTTCGTGGTCTAGCAATTTCAATGGCCAGTAGTGTGCATTTAGTTAATGTCTGCGACGTTGCTACATTTTCTTTGTGCATAGAACTTAACGTAATAAAGATTCAAAAAGTGAACAAATGTATTTTGAAGATTTGAAAGTCCACCTGAACGACAATATCTTGAACTGTGGCTCTAGGGTAAATTTCTTTCAAAATGATTGAAGTTTCTTCCAAGCGTCATTTAATATAAGTATTGCAGGAACTAATACCTAGTAGTTACACGTCTGATATTTTTTATTACGCTACAGAGCTTGAGGGGACATTATTCCTCAATATTTGAGTGTAAGTGCTATCCAGGTGTTTTTTTTTCAAGGTTAGATTGACATTATTTCCATTCTAGAATGAAAGAATATGAATTAAACAGTGAAAAAAGCATTCAAGTCACAGTTTTTAAGTAACAGTGGAGAGATTACCTGTGCGATTAAAGCGAACCTTACGAAGCAACAACACTAATATTGCCTACGCTGTTAATTACGACTGATGCAATATTAATGCAGAGTGGCGTCGTATCTAGGAAAGAACGATGATGAAATAATATCTTCGAGATAAAAACTTTTTTTATAACTGTCTATGCGGCTTAGTTGAGTTCATATCGAACATTAGAGCTACTATTAATTATCAAAAATTTAAGCCCCGCTAATCGACCATCAAATTAAAACCTTATCTTTGGAACTATAGGTCTATAGTTGAGTGTGCTTGTGCTACGAGTTAAGCATGCAGCAGTTACAGTTCATAAGTGATAGGATAGCATATTCCAATTCGGCGTATGAAGATCTACGGATCACTATAAATGCTGGATGCGTGATGGAGTCCCTTACAAATATGGCTGCCACGGAGAGGAAGAAGTGCATCGTACTTTCTGTGGGCGTTCCGGGTGGAACAACATCTGATGTGAAACGGATTCTTCCTATGCTATGAAGTGTACATGGTTCACGTGGTAACCTTGACAATACTAATGATGTGTGTTGCTTCCAATCGTAAGAGTTTCTCGCAGGTTTCCAGCGGCTCTCGGAACTGGTAAACACACCCAGTCCTGCTTTCACTATCAAGACGAAGTTAATATCCTGTAGCAGGGTTAACAGGACCGACTGTAGACCTTTGATACAGAGCCTTGTGAA
This sequence comes from Schistocerca gregaria, assembly GCF_023897955.1. Classification (NCBI taxonomy): domain Eukaryota; kingdom Metazoa; phylum Arthropoda; class Insecta; order Orthoptera; family Acrididae; genus Schistocerca; species Schistocerca gregaria. The sequence goes on from NC_064924.1 coordinate 185,031,575, forward strand.
GGGTCTAATAGGCTCAGACGATTATGCGACCGTGTGGACTGCAGAGTCCTTGATTTGCGTCATAGGGTGGTGCGGTTTCAGTTCCAGTTAATAGATTAGACGATGATTATAGGTAGGAGAGGGCTACGTGTTGATGATTCATGGGTTAGGCCGCTTAACGTCGAGGCCATAAGCGACCGTGTCTACACGGGTGAGAAATGGACAAGGTGGTTTTTTTAGGTTAGAGGCTCGCTCTAAAAACAGAGGATCATTAACAAAGGGTGCAGGTAAAACAGAGGACGAGGGTAGAACTGGGAAATAATTGAATCTCAGTTGTAAACTGTCGTCGCTATGTTGGGAAAGAACCAGAGCCCCAAGCGCTCATAGAAGGCACTGAAACAGGAAACGTTTTAGGCACAGAAAGCTGCCTAAAACCGGAGGTAAGGTCAGCCGAAGTTTTTACCAGGGCCTAATGGTATTCAGGAAGGCTAGATTAAGTACCGTTTGTACTGCCGTGTACGTTGCTATTAGAAGTAATTTATTTTGTAAATGGAATTGCAATAAATAGTTGCTGCGAGTTAGTATTTGTAGGAGTTACACTCGACCACCAAAATAAATTAATAATTGCTTTGTTTTTGTGACGATTCCACTCGAATGCTGAAGGATCCAAGGAAACTTTGAGTGTCATTTCGAATAGCTACCCAATTAATTCACTTATACCTGATGGTGTGGAATTACTCACATGAGTACTAAAACAAATCCGCTATATTTCGATTACGCGATAAGTCACACAAATCTGAAGGCTGTAAATTCAACTAAATACTTAGGGATTACGATTAGAAATAACCTAAACTGGAACGAGCACATAAATAATGTTGTGACTAGAGCAAACCAAAGACGACGATTTATTGGCAGGACAATTCGAATTGAAACAGGTCTACTAAAGAGACTTCTTACACCACGCTTGTCCGCCCTATTGTAGAGTATTGCCATGCTGCGTGGGATCCCCATCAGGTGGGGTTGACGGATGACATCGAAAAATTACAAAGAAGGGCAGCTCGTCTTGTGTTATAGCGAAATAGGGGAGATAGTGCCACAGACGTGATACGTGAACTGGGGTGGCAATCGTCGAAACAAAGCGGTTTTTCTTTGTGACATATAATTTCAATCACCAGTTTTCTCCGATTGCGAAAACATTCTGTTGGTACCCACCTGTGTAGGGAGAGATGATAATCACGATAAAATAAGAGAAACAAGGGCTCGCCCAGAAAAACTTAACTGCTCGTTTTTCCCTCGCGCCGTTAGAGAGTAGAACGGTAGAGAGACAGCTTGAAGGTGGTTCATTGAACCCTCTGCCAGGCTCTTTATTGTGAATAGCAGAGTACTCATGTAGACGTAGATGCAGATGTAGATGGTGCCTACAACCTACCGTCGATATATTGGGCAAATATTCATGTTTAAGTAAGGTTATAAAAGTAAAACCTCTCCCAAAATTGTACTAAATGCATTCAATAAAAATAACTTTGGGAATTACGTCAGGAGGCCTCTTAAAGCGTAAATGTTTGCAGTAACACACTTGACTTCTAAGAAATAAATAATCCTAAGCATATAGGATAGGGAGCAGCATGATGTCAACAGTGATCAAAGACGGCAAGTGAGGCTGTATCCCATAAGATCCTAAGCCGCCGACAGTAAACGCAAAATGTATGCGTATAAAACAGAAGACAGAAATTCATTTGACACGTCCTTTAGGAGACAGTCTCCATTCCTTCCAAACTAACCATATACGAGAAGACCAGATGGTTTTGGACTCAAAGAAATAGTACTGACATCAGTTGAGAAATTTGTACCAAATGAAGTAATAACAGAAGGAACAGATCCACTGTGGTACACCAACCAGGTCAGAACACTGCTGTAGAAGCAACGACAAAGACAAGCAGGATTTCATAGAATGCAGAAGCTCCAAAATTGGCCAGATCTTACAGAACATCAAAATTTAGCGCGAACTTCAACGTGAGATGCTTTGAATACACTTGCGTGCAAAACTTATGGACGAAAGCAACTTTCACGTCACTGCCAAATAACATGACTTCTTGGAACACGGACCATACATAGAAAGAAATTCTATGTAGGACCTATAGAACAGACGGTAAAGAAATACGCAATGAGAAGTCAAGAACTGACACTTACTGAACGACAATAATAGCTCTAGTGTCATCCTAATTCATGGTAGTACCCTGCACAGTACAGAACACTGGTCACGGTTATTAATATGGTGTGTTGTCACCACAGATGGTGATGCGTGGTTTGCAACACTTCCAAACTGGCCGTAAGTTTGGTAAAGAGCTGTCTGGTAAGGCGTTCTGTTCCTGTGACAGTGCGATTGACAACTGCCCGATAATAACTGGTCCATGTGGACGTACTGCAATAGCTCCCCGCAACACGTCTCACTCTACGAGGTTAACTTTGGGGGAATATCCTCCAATTTCAAGAGTCCCTCCTGCGCAGTTAGATGGAATGTCATTTATAAAAATGAAGTGAGGCAGAATGTACCCCGGAAATACATTTTGCCACCCCACACCATGACACTTGAACCACCAAAACAATCATGTTCGACAATGCTGGACATTAATATGGCGAGAGGTGGAAACACATAATTCACTCTCGTTGCAGAAAGCAACTAAAATCACTTAATAATGTCAAGTCTTCTGGTCGAGAATGCGTGCATTTAGATTTCTTTCACAATATCCTGATGTAATAGCTCCATAAATAGCGGTCATATACAACCTCTCACTTGACGAAATTGTTACCTAAGGTTTGGAAACTTTCACAGGAAAAAGCTGTGCACAAGAAAGGAGATAGAAGTAATCGGTTAAATTACAGACCCGCGTCACTCACGTCGATTTTCAGCATCACTTCGAAACATATACCATATTCGAATATTATGAATTAATGTAAAGAACGACTTCTTCTTATGGGCCATTTGAAACGCAAAGTTTACTGCCGCAAACCTCTTTAACTCAACGATCTGAAGATTGCAGTACGTGAAGAAATCGCTGCTGTTTCACACAACTCTTTGACAAACGTTATGCAGAACTTGGAAGACAAACATTTAATGTCTGTGCACAAAGAATGACGCATTCTTTCCGATATCGTCCATAAAAAAAAATAGCAATTATTAAAACGGGCCATTTACAGGATGTGTTGGAGTAGAAACATTTTATTTGGATCAAATAAATCTAATAATAGCAGTTTGAAACCCATTCGTTCCTTTCGCACCATTCTGTACTTCATATTACCTTTGGAACCTTCTTCTGCCCTACTGAAGAGTATTTTCACAGAAACTACTATATTTAGTAATTTGTGTTTCTACAATTGCAATTAGTAATGTAATGCAATAGCCTTTCGTGATGTTAGTTCGTTTCAATGGGTTGTACTTACGTTGAATTAAATGTACATCTTCATCATCTTTTCCAACAGAGCACTCTCCGTGGGATCCATGGGATGCGACTAATTCAACGTAAGTAAAAACCTCCTCCTGAGGGGAAACGCACCTGTCGTAGCTGCAGCCACTGCAAACTGATGGTCATCGCCGTGGTGCTTTCTGTCTTCCCATTCGAATTCATAAGGAGGTACATTGTTTTCTTTGTATCTTCTCCATATCTTACCTGGCAAACCACCTACCCACACTGACGAGAAATAATTAACAAGGAACCCCTTGAGTGCGAGTCTGCAAGTTCAGCCTTTAGTAAGGTTCTTTTGTAAGCGTTGTGTTAACAATTATGACAGCAAAAATATTAATTGCTGACTACTCACCATGTGCATCAGGAGTGCGACAGAAAGCTGGTGTCCGGGAGCTTCAGAAAGCAACCTTCTACAGTATGTAGGTATCACACTTCACGAAATGAACATCGTCGACATTCTAGAAATGTTTAGAACAAATCATTAACTTGCATCGTGAAACTGGGTATCCTTTAAGGTGTAGTATCAAGACAGTGCGATGATGTGTTACATACACACGGGAAAAACAAACATTAAGAGGCTGAATTTGTCCACTGGTTCCAGGTGGTAAAAACTGCAATGTCACAAACTTCTCGGGAGGGATAGTCTGCTCTGAAGCTGTATGATTTTTATACACAGACCAGGAACCAAGCAAAAGATATTTATTTCGACCAGCTGTTTGCCAAAAGCAGTGCTCTTGCTATAGTTTTAATTTTCTTACGCCCATTTTTGCTTGGTTTGAATTAAATATACCCTTCTGCCCTTTAAAGATCACGCACACCAGCAAGATTCGTAGGGACAGAGCATCTCCTACTTCTTGCAACACAATACATAACTTTCCATCTAATTTACAAGATTGAAAGCTGGTATAACGATATACGAATGCGTTAAGGCATTGATATTAGTTGATCGTGGTACAATTGTCTTGGTATCTCCAATTTCCACAGTTCCTCTCATATGCAGTTCCTCTTCAAATCAAGATTGGTCCGAGTTGAAAACAAATTCCTTAATGAACGATGGGATAAGTTTGCCGTCCTACCTCAAGTTGACACTTTGTTTGAATGTTCGTTACCTTACATAGACCGAATCTGTAGCACTGCTTGGAGTTTTGCAACAATCTACTGCTTCCCTTCAAATCACTCTCATTTATGTCGTGCGCAGTTTGATATGCGTAACGTTGTAGGTCACTATTATGCACATCATATAAATTTTATAGAGCATAATTGAAACGCACGAACACCAGTGTTCGTAACAGGTTCTCCTTCTCCCATCTCTGATATACGTAGATTTTCTTATGCACTATACGATCATATTGCTGATGATTTATTCGAAATCTTCATAATTGTTTCTTTACTATGCTGCGGATAATCGCCCTTGCACGTAATTATGTTTAGTAACCGCTTCTTGGACAACGATTGTTCTTTACTACGTTTCACTGGAGACGGGATTTGTGGCTCCCTGACCGACATTGATGATGAAATACATAGCTCTCACCTGTTTCGATATTACTTTTACTTATTAAGCTCGTCGCATCATCATTGTAATCCTCACGTGCATTGAGCGCACAGTTGAGTGTATACAACACATTCCACTGACTCATCTAGCGGAAATTCTAATATTTCTTCTGCATATTCTTTCCCACTCTAGTAAATTCCTGGGGTTCCTTTGCGACGATATGTCTACTTCGTCAACTGTTGTAGACAGAGTGCAATGTTTGCTTTGTTTATCGTTGCCATTGCCCCGCTTTGTATCAATACCATCAGCACCGTAGCAGTGTTTTGAGTTATCCTCGACTAAACAGATCACCTACGCTCGTAGCTTCATGATGTACTCGAGTCCCATGCCCTTTTGGCATTAGCAGCCAATATTGTGGTTCCTTGGTAGACAATATATGGGGCATCGAATACTGTGAACATCATTGAACTTTTGCGACCACGCGCTCAAAGGGTTCCTTTCAAGAAAAGGTCGACAAAGGATGGTGTAAAATACATTTTCGTGAATTTATTACACTACCTTAGGACTCTGTCAAAGGATTTCCTACAACTAGTAGTACGTCTTAATTGCAGTTGTGGTGTTCTTCGATATTTTACAATCTTTTACTATTTCCAGTTATTTATCGCAAAAAGCGAAGTCCAACAATAATGGATCATTCCGCGCTTTTGTGCACAATACGAAACTTTTTTTGAGGATTAATTGGCTGTCCCTCTACTAATCGTGGTTTCTCTGCCGGTCTTCCTGGATTTCGTTACAGTTTTCCGGCCGGCCGCAGTGGCCATGCGGTTCTAGGCGCTTCAGTCTGGAACCGCGCGACCGCTACGGTCGCAGGTTCGAATCCTGCATCGGGCATGGATGTGTGTGATGTCCTTAGGTTAGTTAGGTTTAATTAGTTCTAAGTTCTAGGGGACTGATGACCTCAGTTCTTAAGTCCCATAGTGCTCAGAGCCATTTGAACCATTTTGAACAGTTTTACGACGTTCCAACATTCCTTTATATAACAGCTCTCTCAGTGTATTGAAACTTCGACAATATCTGGCGCATTATTTATGTGTGTATTGTGATCACTGAAGCCACTATAAAACTCACGTGGGGTACTCCTGTAGTTAGCTTTAAATTTGGCGATTTTGCCCCGATAAAATCTCGTATCGACCTCCATCTGCTAGGAAGCCCTCAATCCTATCACAAGGTGCTTCGAATTTCATAAGCTTATTTTCGTTTCATTAGGCAGTAATGCAGAGCGTAGCGATACTTCCTGCAACACAAGAAACGTGGTGTGAACATCACTGCTGTCATATGCTGTCCTATGTACGTCATGGACCTGCACGGCGAGGTAAGCATCACAAGATCGCTGTTCGAAATTCCATGTCGACTCAGATTTGGTTTTCATTCTCCAAAATGTACACAGTACTGCTTGTAATTTCCTCATCGTATTCACCGTCACATGTGATCAACTTAACTATATAGGAGTATTACTTTTGGCAGTTGAACCCGTCAGTGTTTTGTAACAAGTTTCAAGCCCAAGCCTGTGATCATAGAAACCATAAATGCTCAGCGCAGTCACTATTGTTTATTCTTAGTTATGAAAACAGTAAATGTCTCGTAAGGTCTGTGGCTGACGAATTGTAGAGTATAGCTATACTAGGAGGAGGGGGGCGATATGGGTTTGGGTCTGTCCTGGAGGCAAAGGAACGAAGAAAAGTCTTTGTCCACATCTGGAATCGAACCCGACGCTAGACCACCTTGTCCACGTGAAAACAGTTGACGAGTATAAAAGCATATTTAAATGGTTAAGAAATTCATGAAAAGTGAGATGGCGTAAGCCTGCCAAGCACACCTATCGGCAAAGACGTGGCGAAAATCGATTGGTAGGCGCTGGATGAAGCACGCCTATAACGAGAGAGGCCAGAGACACACCGACAAGCAACATGCTGCCAATGCCGTCTCGACAGCATCACGGGCTACGACAGTACATCGCCACCGCATTTGAGACTGTATTGGAACTAGTACTTTACATCAGTCTGCAAGAGAACTATTGCTGATGAGTCTGTACTACAAAACAGGGACTCTATTCAAGTTAAATAAAGCTTCCAGTTAATGTTAATAAAGAACCATATAAATCCATGAGTACATTCTTGTTGTAGAAGGAAGGTACTGATCATGCATAACAACATCCTCTCCCTTAATTCCTGAAAAAGAAAGCTTGTGATATTCATAAAGATCTGAATCAACAGGTAGTGCACATTGCTCTCTGTGATCAGAGCAACCCTCGAGACGTACAAGAAAATACTTGCAGTGGTTTGTTGAAGACGCTACACATTTTCTCTTGATTTGAGTTCTAAATATATCGATAAGTTAAATATAGTTAGTTGTTCTCTCTATGTTATTATTTCAGAATTAATCCAAGCTCTTTTCCTTACTTGAGACCAACTTTCACTCTTTCTGTCGTGCATTCAACTTAGTTCAGATACATAGAACTTTAAAGGGGGCCATAATAAATCAATATTGCTCTTCCTCCCACCAGGTACCGAGTAGAAGGCACTTCAAGATTGTTGCTATACTTTCGCGGACGTTATTCTCTATTGCAAACGATAGCTATTTGTTCTCCATTACAAGCCATCAAACTGTACAGTGGAAATCAAAACACTCCCTACTTGTCAACAGCCTCTTTAAGTGTGACGTCAGGCACCGTAGCCATACGCCTTCTTACCTTCTCCTTTATTGATTCGCTTAAACTTCCCCTCGCTGGGACTCACCTGAGATAGTCCTTTAAATATCTCATATACATTCAGCGTTGATTAAGTTGTAAGATTGCTCTGGAAAAAAAAGTCAAAGAGTCACTAATAGCTCCAGAGAAGATGAAATTCTCACAGCGCTCAGTTCTCCTCTGATGTTCTACGCTTCCCGTTTCTTAAGTAAATATTTCATGGAGGCTGATTTAGGCCGAAGGAGAAATCGCGTTTCGCCGAGCCCTGCTGCAGGAGTTTCTCAAGATTTGTTTGAATCCACAATTAGCTGTGGAACTGCGACCTGATGATCTGTAAGAGGATTTCACGGTATAACTGAGTCTTTTAATTAGCGCTCTCGAGGGATTGAAGCTCTGAGGATAGCGACGGGAGAGCACTTAACAAAGTTTGGAGCGCGCCGGGCGGCTAGGGACGTGTATTAGGCGGCGATACCGCCTCTGTGCCAAATGGTCTTACGATTCAGAAACCTGTTGTGATACATCGCAGGCAGATAATGTTATGCGATAGAGTAATTAACTGTTGTCATTCCTGGGAACTAGCGTAATTAAATCGAGTCACTACAAACGACCAATATACTTGTCCAGCACGTAAAAAATAATTTCCGCAAAAATATTGAAGGCACAGGTACAGATATGCACCAAAACTCTACAAAATATTAAAATAGTGTAATATTGTTTTTGTTGCTGTGGTCTTCAGTCAGAAGTCTAAGGCAATTCTCCACGCTCGTCTTTACTGAGCTAGTTTCTTCGGCTCTACATGGATAGTGCTACCTACATATATTTGACCTGCTTAATGTGGTCACCGCCACAATCCTTGTTCCAAACTGCCCCCTCCTATATTCCCCTCCATTATCAATTCATAGATGTACCACGGCGATCCTATCAACTGGTACTTCCTTTCAGTCATATTATGCCATCCTTAATTTCCATTTCGATTAACTACCTCCTTATTAGTTATACGATCTAGCGCTTTCAATCTTCAACATTCTCCTGGAGCATCACATTTCAAAAACTTCTATTTTCCTCTTATCCCAACTGCTCATCGTTCACGTTTCACATCCGTACCTGGCTACACTCCTGAGAAATACTTCAAGTATGTCTCAAAATTATGTTTCAGGTTCATAAAGTTCTCTTTTTTAGAAACGCATTTCTTGATATTGCCAGTCGGCATTTTATATACTCTCTGCCTTGACCAACGTCAGTTACTTTTCTGCTAATAACAAAACTCATCGAGAACTTTTAATGTTCCATTTCTTCAGCATCGTCTTATTTAATTAGACTACATTTCATTATCCTCGTTTTATTTTAGTTGACCTTCCTAATACAGTCTGTTTCAAAGGAGCTGTCCATTCAATTCAAAAAGTCTTACGGGGCCCTTGAAATCTATGTATTACGTTATCATTGGTAAACATTAACATTTTTACTTCTTTTTCCTGAAATATTTATCCTTGACTTCCTTTAGTACTTGTTCAATGTATGAACTATATTGAAACTCATCATAGCGTGTAGGCTTTCACGGCCGGCGTCTTCAGTAATTAAAACTTCCGGGCTAAGAGGCCGTGGTCGAATAGCAGAAATACTTCTCCCTGGGGACGGCCGCGGTGGCCGTGCGGTTCTGGCGCTGCAGTCTGGAACCGCGGGGCTGCTACGGTCGCAGGTTCGAATCCTGCCTCGGGCATGGGTGTGTGTGATGTCCTTAGGTTAGTTAGGTTTAAGTACTTCTAAGTTCTAGGGGACTCATGACCTAAGATGTTGAGTCCAATAGTGCTCAGAGCCATTTGAACCACTTTGAACTTCTCCCTGACGTTTTGTTGCCAGCTGCGGGCAACATCATCTGAGGTGAGTCTACGACTGAAACTCATTCCTGTCTCAACTAATACTTCCCTTTCATGTCCTTCGATCATTAAAAATGCAGTCTGATTTCTGTGCAAATAAACTTACGCTCCTTGTTTTTTATTCAAACTTCCTAAAATATTACAGAGAATGTGTCATCGTTAAAAAATATCAGAACAGATTACTTTTCATTAGCTGCTGAATCTGCTGATTTGTATTTACTTTCGAGAACGTCAGTGCATCAAACACAAAATAGCATGCTGAGAAAGAGTTAAGTCAATTATATTTCATGGCAAATCTCACCTTACATTCTTATGAGAAAAAAGTACATAGTCAGAATATCAGGTGTTGTGCTAATGAAGCAGATTAGTTTTCGGTAAAACTTGTTGATATCTTCATACAGTTAGTTTTCTCAGTAGAGCAGTAATTTATTTTTGTTGTTATTCCAGGTCAAACATTGCACTTCATATCACGCAGCTTTCGTAATATACCTCGGTATTGAGTTTCAGTTATATTGTTTTCATTGGGTACACAGTTACTTTCTTTTGGCAGTTAAGTGGATTCGTTTTCATTTTTTAAAGTTCTGCATTTTATATCATTTAAAATTTTGTTTCAGGCCACTGTTCACATGGACAACAAAGGGACAACCAACAATCAATATTACTCAGCAGTTGAACTCGATATCTAAAGTATATGTCACACGAGGAGGATGTTTTGGAAAACCGATAATGTTCTGGAGAGCCAAATATGCAGTATTCTCACTTACAGACGTTTGTTTTATAGAAAGCTTACAATTTTTATACACTAATTTTAATGTAACGTTATTTGTAATGATATTTACCGCTCTGCTGCTTTTTGAAACTGCGAAACACTGCAACACCGAAGTTCTGTCTCCAAATAACGACCCCAGTGTTAACATTAAGTTTGCTACTGCCAGATAATTAGGTTGCTATAGTAATGCGTACAAATTTTAAACTTCCCGTAACGCTAACAGACGAATAAGAATATGTTTTCCTCTTTTCCCCTGTTGCGAACTAATCCATGGTTAGAACCTACCACAACAGCACATAGCACAGAACAGTAAACGGCAGCACTTATATTAAGTTTAACTGGAAGTAAGAAGTGAACTGGTTAAAGAAACAACTGTGCTGAAGTAAGGCCAAAAGTGTACAGTAGTAGGTCTTGGCTAAAGTTATGGATGGGCAATAGCCTACAGCGCTGTGGATATATTAACAGTTTACGCCTATTGTTGGCGTTGACTTTCGAGAGTGAGTGTTCCATTTCCGTAGCGACTGAAAATCAAAATACCTTTCAACTTCACTATGTGGCAAGTACGTCGTGTGCAGTTTGACTGAGGTGATAGAGGAAGCCTGGACGCTTTGGCTACGTCCTCTTTTTAAGTAAACCTGTTTTGTATATTTAAGTCACTAAATCTTTCAAAACAGGGAAGCGATCATCTTATGGGGTGACGTTCAGTGACTGCAGTGCTGAAAACTTCGGCGCCAAACTTAACAGGGCACTGTTGCAGGGACGTTGCGCGTAGAGATAACTGCCAGTAATAGCTTTCAAGATATTCCTTCTGAAACGCTGTCCTAATCAGTCCTCTTATCCTGAAATCAATTAATTAGAAAGGATTTTAATTCCAGTGATCTAGGCGAGTAGGTGCTTCAATCGTTTTTTTTTTTTTTTTTTTTTTTTTCGTGTCTCATGAGCGTTGAGACGAGTTCGAGTATCGACTATGGCACAAAAAACGTTTGCCACATTTGAGGTTATGCCGTCGTATAAGTTGTCAGTCAGTGCGGGCTCAAGTATTTTTCTACGAGACGACAATACAACGTCTCATACAGCTCGGAGATGGGATCTTATTTAGTTCTTATACCATTTCATTCCTAACAGAGTCATTTACACCCAGCACTATTATGTAATTACGTAATAATACAATGAAGTGAGGTACATCCAAAATGCTTGCAGATTCATACAACACGTTCCACTATTAAACACGAAGGTCGAAGCCGTCACCAAAAGAGGTAACGCAGTTCTTTGCCCGCAAGACTCGCATTCTGACGGATGTCGATTTAAATCCTTTTGTAGCCACCCAGATCTAGGTTCCTTGGAAAGAGATATGCCCGATTTTCTAGATAGTTTACAATATTCAGTTGTTTCACTGCGATGAATCACTTTTCTATGATGTTTATTTGGTTTTAAGTACTGTACATGCGTTTGACGGACTGTTGTGTACGGAAAGCCACCGCATTGTACACAGTCCTTTCAAAAAGTAATAAATTTGAGTAGAAGTTTCAATGAACGTGCCGATATTAAAAACTTGAGCGGTTCAGCGTTTAACCAGCGTGTTGTATTTCGTATATTAATTCAAATAATTTTTATACCAGGGCTAGATGAAAAGTTCAGGACATAGTGCACAGATGGTTAAATAATTTTGTTGCTACGGTAGCGTATGTGGTTCAGCCACATTAGTCAACCGTCAATTCTATCACTGGAATAGATTTATTTACATTATAAAAACAAGTTTTGAGGTTTGTTTGTAGAGCATATGATTTAAAAGGAATACTGTGCTACCACAAAAATAAGTTAGGACAGCATTTTCACCCATGAAAAAACGTCTAATGTGAATTAATGTTCGAAGTTTTATTGAGCAGTTATGGAAACAGCTTTTGAATTCAAATTAACCGCAGTTTGCTTGCAGATGATGTTGCGTAGGAATTAGGTAGAGTCGGGTTCAGCAAACGAGTCGCTCAATTTAACAATTTTTATTTCACATAAAAGTACTTCTGATGACAGGATAAAAACGTACTTGCAGTAAAACAAAATATTTCTGACAGGTTGCATACGATGAGTACAACAAATTAATTAAAATCCAACCTTTGCCTTATCATACACAATTGGGCAATAACGTCAATATTCAATAATTGGTCATGCCTGCTGCCCACCCCCTACTCGCACCCCCACCACCCCCTTTCTCTCTCTCTCTCTCTCTCTCTCTCTCTCTCTCTCTCCCTCCCTCCCCCTCTCCCCCTGTGTGTGTGTGTGTGTGTGTGTGTGTGTGTGTGTGTGTGTGGTGTGTGGTAGAGAGAGAGACAGAGAGAGAGACAGAGAGAGAGAGAGAGAGAGAGAGAGACAATCTGGCATGCATAAGTGACAATGCTTCTTGTTTACTTCCTGCAGAGTAGACTAAGTATCTGCAGATACTGCATAAGTTTTTTGGACTAACTACATGAAGAAATACCGTACGTTAGTATAGCCATGTAGCGCAGAATACCCAAAAAAATCTATCCTTTGCCAAAATATTACAACAAGCAACTACGGTGCTTGGTTAGAGAAGAAATTCAGGTATTTTAAGTGTCAATTGCAAAAAATTTACTCTCCCTACAAATACACCGTGTTTTTACCGGCAGACTTTCACAGCCACGCATAAAAATACTTGTGGCTGAAAATCGTTGTGAGACCAATGGTGGTGTTATGACAGCTGTAGTTACCTTGAGACCTTCCAGAATCACATTCCATAACTGGAATCTACACATCGGAAAAATGTTGGACAAAGTTTAGGGCCTACTGATTTAAATGGAAGTACAGCCAAATATAAACGCACTTCTATCTACGGTCGTTCACAGTCTTCTACTGTCACATCAAGAAAAAACATGGTGACATGTTTTTATTTTATTTTACTTTCTGCTCTTTCTGATTTCGAGATTTTTCATTCCTTCTTCAAGACTTATTTTGTGTTCTGCGACCGTCGACAATTATCCTGAAAATTTTTTTCGAAATAAGGAATTATATATAAGCTTCCAGCCGTAATAACGTTATTAGGAATGGATCTCAAATTGCTCGGGGATGGGGTTGGAAATTTACCGCGACGTATACATACACTCCTGGAAATGGAAAAAAGAACACATTGACACCGGTGTGTCAGACCCACCATACTTGCTCCGGACACTGCGAGAGGGCTGAACAAGCAATGATCACACGCACGGCACAGCGGACACACCAGGAACCGCGGTGTTGGCCGTCGAATGGCGCTAGCTGCGCAGCATTTGCGCACCGCCGCCGTCAGTGTCAGCCAGTTTGCCGTGGCATACGGAGCTCCATCGCAGTCTTTAACACTGGTAGCATGCCGCGACAGCGTGGACGTGAACCGTATGTGCAGTTGACGGACTTTGAGCGAGGGCGAATAGTGGGCATGCGGGAGGCCGGGTGGACGTACCGCCGAATTGCTCAAACCGTGGGGCGTGAGGTCTCCACAGTACATCGATGTTGTCGCCAGTGGTCGGCGGAAGGTGCACGTGCCCGTCGACCTGGGACCGGACCGCAGCGACGCACGGATGCACGGCAAGACCGTAGGATCCTACGCAGTGCCGTAGGGGACTGCACAGCCACTTCCCAGCAAATTAGGGACACTGTTGCTCCTGGGGTATCGGCGAGGACCATTCGCAACCGTCTCCATGAAGCTGGGCTACGGTCCCGCACACCGTTAGGCCGTCTTCCGCTCACGCCCCAACATCGTGCAGCCCGCCTCCAGTGGTGTCACGACAGGCGTGAATGGAGGGACGAATGGAGACGTGTCGTCTTCAGCGATGAGAGTCGCTTCTGCCTTGGTGCCAATGATGGTCGTATGCGTGTTTGGCGCCGTGCAGATGAGCGCCACAATCAGGACTGCATACGACCCAGGCACACAGGGCCAACACCCGGCATCATGGTGTGGGGTGCGATCTCCTACACTGGCCGTACACCTCTGGTGATCGTCGAGGGGACACTGTATAGTGCACAGTACATCCAAACCGTCATCGAACCCATCGTTCTACCATTCCTAGACCGGCAAGGGAACTTGCTGTTCCAACAGGACAATGCACGTCCGCATGTATCCCGTGCCACCCAACGTGCTCTAGAAGGTGTAAGTCAACTACCCTGGCCAGCAAGATCTCCGGATCTGTCCCCCATTGAGCATGTTTGGGACTGGATGAAGCGTCGTCTCACGCGGTCTGCACGTCCAGCACGAACGCTGGTCCAACTGAGGCGCCAGGTGGAAATGGCATGGCAAGCCGTTCCACAGGACTACATCCAGCATCTCTACGATCGTCTCTATGGGAGAATAGCAGCATGCATTGCTGCGAATGGTGGATATACACTGTACTAGTGCCGACATTGTGCATGCTGTGTTGCCTGTGTCTATGTGCCTGTGGTTCTGTCAATGTGGTCATGTGATGTATCTGACCCCAGGAATGTGTGAATAAAGTTTCCCCTTCCTGGGACAATGAATTAAAGGTGTTCTTATTTCAATTTCGAGGAGTGTATAAACGGCCTAATGTAATGATATACAATTTTATTTGGAGGAGGCGGTAAAAGATTTACAGTTTTTTGTCTCTGTATTATTAATTTATTGCAAAATCAAGTCCTCATCTGGTGGCGGCTGGAAGCTGGCACTCGACCACGGGCTCCTTGGCAGCGAAATGTGGCAATAGGACACCGGCCGCTTATATCCTCAGCACGAACCAGCAATAGGACGTCCTTGCGTTGTAGTCAATCTCGGCCAGCGTCAGAGCTATGCAACACGCTGACACTGCCAGCTGAGTGTGTGACTCTGAGTCCCACCCAGCCGTGGTAAGCGAGAGACACAGACGCCCACGGAGCGAAGCGTCGACCAGCGACTTGCTGTGAGTGACAGCAGGAGAGGCAGCAGATGTTCAGAAATACCGTGTGCGAAAGTGTCTCTGCTTACGGTGAAATGCTGGGTCAGCGTATTGTCCTATGCGGCCCGGTTTACGGCTTCTAACTTATTCACCTAGGTTCGTATCGATTGACAAGAATTGTTCTATGGTACAGAAAGAAGTTGTTGAGGACTAACATCTTTAATTTAACTGGGAGAATTCTTACAGCAACTGAACGGCACTGACGACCACATTAGGTTTACTATGGAAGTGGAGATAGGTAGTGCGCTGCCCTTCCTCGACGCTCTCATTGGCCGGAAATCCAATGGGCACCTCAGCCACTGTTTGTACACACGGATCTCGGTCAGCTCGCGGTCACCACCATCTGACACCAAAACATAGTGTTGTGAATACTCTTGTGCTACAGTCATCTCCGAAGCTGAAACCTGCCTCTATAAGAAGGGATCTCCGAAAATTCTCTCGGCAAAATCGCTACAATCACCACCAGGCATCACAAGCTATTTCTGGTCAGACGCACTATAAAAACCGTACCGAAGAAGAGAGCCTTTCTGTGGCACAGTATCAGGAAGGATTAGCTGGCTCCTGAAGAGAGACAACAGCTCATGTGTTCAGGTCCCCAGAAAAAATTCGACAGCAGTAGTTGACAGAATCTGGAGGGTTTAGCAGTTCCTGCTCCGTGGCTCTGCCTCCGCACACGAAATTTGGACTACGATCTGGTTCGCCTTTGGACTGAAACCGGTCACCAGCATATGTGACTTGTGCGTTCTACACCAGTACAGTTGTGAAACTGACCGCTATTTCCCCAAAATACAACAGCTCAATAGGCCTGTGAATGACGATTCGAGGCTAGGACCCCTGGAGTGTACAAGATACCATGACAATATAGCTGCTGATATGTCGGCCAAACAGTACGCGGTGTTGGTCAACACTGCATGGGGAAAGAGAGGTGCTCGCGCTTACGCTATCCTGAAAATTCAGCAGTGGTAGACCACGCTTTAGAAAATCGTCAACGAGTTCTGTTCGACGAAACATCTTCCATTATGAGAAAGAAGGTATTATGGGACAGCAATATACACTGAAGAGCCAAATAAACCAGTACGTCTGTCTGATATCGTGTAGCTCCCCCGCGGGAACGCAGAAATGCCCAACAACACGTGGCATAGACTCAACTAATGTCTGAAGTAATGCTGGAGCGAATTGACTCCATGAATCCTGCAGGGCTGTCCATAAATCCATAATAGCACGAGGGGGTGGAGATCTATTCTTAACAGCACGTTGTAAGGCGTACGAGATTTCCTCAGTAAATATCGTGTTTGGGGAGTTACGTGGGCAGAGGAAGTGTTGCAACTCAGAACGGTGTTCCTGGATCTAGACTGTATCAATTCTGAACGTGTGAGGTGTAGCATTGTCCTGCTGGAATTGTTCAACTCCGTCGGACTGCAAAATCTACGTGAATGGATGCAATGATCAGACAGGATGCCTACTTCCGTGTCACCTGTCAGAGTCGTACCTAGACGCGTCAGGGGTTACTCATCACTCCAACTGCACACACCCCACACCATTACAGAGTCTCTACCGGTCCCCTGGTGACATGCAGGGTCCATGGATTCATGAAGTCGTCTCCACTCCCGTACACGTCCATTCTCTCGATACAATTCGGAACGAGACTCTCTGACCAGACAACGTGTTTCCAGTCATCAACAGTCCAACTTCGGTGTTGCTGTGCCCAGGCGACGCGTAAAGCTTTGTGTAGTGCATTCTTTTCAGTCGTCTTTGGTCCCGATCTTGCAGTATCTTTTTTCGGCCGCAGCGCTGACAGAGTTCTGATGTTTTACTCGAATCGCGCTACCCACGGTACACTAGTGAAATGGTCGTACGGGAAAGTTCCCATTTCATCTCTACCTCGGAAATGCAGCCACCCATCACTCGTGCGCCGAGTATAAGACCACGTTCAAATTCATTTAAATCTTCATAACCTGCCATTGTAGCAGCAGCAGCAGCCGATTTGACAAATGCTCGAGACACTTGTTGTCAAATATAGGCGTTGCCGACCGCTGCGCCGCATTCTGCCTTTATTTAAATAAGCGTACCTATACCAGTTTCTTCGGCGCTTCAGTGTAAAAGGAATTATGTAAATAAAAATGTGTGCAAAAATTATTAGTAAGGACGGTGATTTGCAGCTCGGCACAGCTTGGGACCTGGCCTTCATGATGCGGGCGCGACGGGCGCGGGATGAAAACATTACCATATTCTGGGAGGGAGTGGGCACCAGTTGCGTCACAGCCAGCAGCGCGGCTGTATAACGGCGAGGCCACTTCACACGCTAGTCTTTTACCACTTGACAATCGCTGAGGAGAGCTCAGTTGAAAGCTCGTGGAATTTTAATCACCTTAATCGAATCGTAGCTCTAGAAGATTTTATTGACCTTAATCTACACCTACAATCTCTTTTGTTGCCAGGCATTTTATTTCTGTGGGTAGATCGTTCAAAAATTTTATAAATGCATATTTTATTCTTTTATGTGCCAAAGTTAGATTTATTAAAGGGTAATGAAGAACAGTTTTTTCTTTTAGTGCCGCACTTATATGCTTTTATTTTCAGACGGAGATGGATTGTTGATGACACGTTTCGTAAGTAACTTAATGTGCTGTGAGCGATAGTTAAAGTTCTCCTGTAATTAAATAGATGCCTGCAAGCCGTATATGTGTTAACCCCACACATAATTATAATTACTTTTTTTTTGTTGCTATGATTGCATATTGCCTAAGCGAAGAGCTATCGCAGAATATTACGCCTTAAGCCAGTAAGACATCAGTGAAAGGAAATAGGCATTTAAGGTAGATTACTGACTCCTACACCAACGAAGTTGCCAATGATTCTTACGAAAAGTGACCCAACATAAAAGTTTTAGCGTGTCTACTGTACTGTTATACCAGTTAAAGATTTCCTCAAAATGCACACCTAAGAAACCTGTATATTATATCTAGTCGGTGTACAGATTGATTGAACGTGTGTCAATCTGGATTAATTGTTTCTCTGTCTCTGTTCTTTCTTAAAGTTTAGAGCTAGGATATAGTAAAAAATCAACGGGTAAGTGTCTCGAAAGAACAGTTTACTGGTTTCTCACTTGATGCTTCTGTGCTAGGCTAGGCAACAATGCTAGTATCAACTGCAAACGGTAGCCAACTAATGCTGCCTCATGAGTGAAATAAAATCATGTAACATAAAGTAAGGACAGTAGTGTGACAGTGGACCAGCCCTGTGGAATTACCGTATGCCTCGTACAACCAATTTTTACTCTCTACACTCTGATCCTTAAGTAAGCCCTGCAGGATTCATTGTGTTAGTTCTCTCTAGTGCTACTAGTCGAGTCCATGCCATATCGTGTTGCGGCGCTTCTGCGTGCTCGCGGGGGCCCTACACGATATTAGACACGTGTACCAGTTTCTATGGCTTTTCACTGTGTATTTGCGTATTACGAAAACACGTATCTGGTTTAAGTAGCGGAACGTGTTACTCGTCTTACCGTGTTTAGTACGGTTCGTTGTGCTAAAATGTTGGAAATGTGACATGGATGGATGAACTTACTACCACATGTATTACCGAGGTCAAATGTAATACATCAAATCAATAACAGTCGTTAAATATTACTGTATTGCCTGCTATGTGAGTTTTGTAGCTACTGTTGTAAAACAAACTTTAAACATCGAAATATCTTTGTTGTAGTAAATATGAGATTCTACAGTGCTGTTTTTAGACACCGCACTTTAATTTCACTTTCTCCACTGATCGACACATATTTTAACTAAGAATAAGTTTTATAGAACATATTAGTAGTATATCAATCTACCAGCAATCCAACAGACCACCACATCCTCTAACATCTTAGACGCAACAACCTCATTGACATAACCATTGTGTTTGCTTATGTTGTTTTGATAAATAATACATCGCTTTGTACTACCTTAAACATTCTGTTCAGTATAAAACACGTTTTTTCCAAAGTTATATAAAAATAATGCAGATAGACATAGGAATAGCATGCGGCGCTTAATTTGAAAGTCGTCATTCACGTTTTACACATCAGTTATGATGAATATGGCATCTTTTGTTTCTTACATATGTGTATACAGCGAGTGAGATGGAGCTGTGGTTACCACGCAGGCCCGCATTCGGAAGGACGAAGGTTCAGACACGAGTCCGGCCGTCCTGATTTATGTTTCCCGTGTTTTTGCTAAATCGCGTCACGTGAATACCGGGATGGTTCCTTTCTAAGGGCGCCGCCAGTTTCCTTCCCCAATACGAACTTGTACTCCGTCTCTAATGACCTCGTTGTCGACGGGTCGTTAAACAGTAATATCCTTCTCCTCCTTATATACACGAAAGCGTATTACTGTTTTACCGCAATGTTTGGTATTATCAGCAGAAGACGGAAAACGTATTGTACTAAAAGATAAAATTAATACTGTAACATGGATTCCCTATAATGTCTGGCTAACTTTGAAAGCATAACAAACCTCGTTTCTTACGCATACAAGGGTGTGCATATTACTGCTATTCAGTACGGTATTCCGTCAAAGTGATATGCAGTTTCGACTGTGTGACAATAGAAGATGATAAACGGTTTGTACAGCAAGAAAAACTTTATACCCCGTATGGGGTCATTATAATGTTTGACTGAGTGTCATATTAGAGTGTAATTCGTATTTGGGAATAACTTTTTTACTTTGGAATCTCTCATCAACAAGTGTTCCTTTAGCTACAGGTTGGATGAGAAGTGGTGCCTATATATGATTAGTGAATGACATGCGTGTTGTACTGCGCTGACTGGATGTGAGCAAGACAAGACTTGTAAGAACAAGCAAAGCTCCCAGTAAGCAAGTTCACTCTACGAATTCCTGCCTCACGACATCGTGACACTTGACATTTATCATAGAACAGTTTATTTGTGGAAATTAATTAATTTGACGCTCCGTTCGAATTTGCCCCTATGCAAGAGCTACTTCACATAATATTTTAAGTAAATATTTTTGTTTGTAACCCCCCCCCCAAAAAAAAAATAGCGTTGGGATATTTTCTGGTATCCGGTAAAGAACTGTGAAATACTGCAAGTTATTTTAAGTAAATATTTTTGTTTGTAACCCCCCCCCCCCCAAAAAAAAATAGCGTTGGGATATTTTCTGGTATCCGGTAAAGAACTGTGAAATACTGCAAGTTACATGCTTTCTGTATTTCTCTGAATAAACGGTTCAGAAAATGGCGTAAAAAAATTCAGTGTTCGGGTACTGTTGAGCATCTCGTAAAGCAACTTGGATATCGCAGTTGACACCATTTACCTAAGTTTTGGATAAATACTTTTCGATATGGCACAAATAATCCACAGCGTTCAGATACGATGAAGATTGAAGCATAGTGACTAGCTTTTTCATTTTAATGGCTCAAAATACTAAACTGTGATTGGCTGTATCAGTTTAAGGGTATGCTGTGATTGGCCGGAGTGTTGGCGAGGAGGGCAGGAATGAGGACATTGAAGATGGTGGGGAGTGGTGGGAGGCGAGCGTAAATGCTGAGGGTTTGTCACGTGATGACGTCATTGATAAGAAAACTTTGCTACGTCATAAAATGTGAACAATGTCTCACATAAACGATGTCTTTTGGGTAGTTGGAACGGAATGCTACTACAATCTTTTTATTAGTTTGTTGTGGCCCGCCGCGCATTCCTCTCTTGTGCCAAACGCTTCAAATGTGTGTGTGAATTCCTAAGGGATCAAACTCCTGAGGCCCTCGCTCGCTAGTATTATACACAACTTAAACTAACTTATGCTAAGAACAATACACATACCCATGCCCGAGGGAGGAACCGCGCAGTCCGTGACATGCCGCCCTAAACCGCACGGCCACTCAGCGCGGCGCCAACCTCTTCATCTCAGATTAGAGCTTGCATCCGAGCTCTGTTATCCCTAATAATTGTCACCACCTAGAGCTAATTCTAGCACCATGGAAGTGATTCCCTGGTGTTTTAACACCTGTCGTATCATCCTGCCCTTCTTCTTGTCAATGTATTCCATACGTTGTTTTCTTCGCCATTCCTCCAGAGGACCTTTTCATTTCTTATGAGTCCAGCTAATTTTCATCGTCCCTCTACAGAACCGGGTCTCAAACGGGAAGATTCTCTTCCTTGCAGTTTTCCAACAGCCCATCGTTTTCTACAAGGCTTTGCCACCACACAAGGCTGTGCTATAAACATACATCCTCAGAAATTTCTTTCTGAAAGTGAGGCCTATGTTTAACAGTAGTAGACTTGTCACAGCCAGAAATACTGCCTTTGCCTATGTCTGTCTGCTTTTTGTGTCCTCTTTGCCTGACCCGTCACATGTAATTTTGCTTCGAAGGTAGGAGAAATTGTTAACTTCTTCAACCTTTTGGCCACCAATTTTGACGTTAAATTTATTGCCGTTCTAATTTATATTACTTCTTGTCTTCTTGTTACTTTCACCTGTCTTCTGTTTACTCTCAATCAATGTTTCGTTCTCATTACGCTGTTCATTCCATTAAAAAGTTTCTGTAACTCTTCTACCCTTTCACTCAGAATAGCAATGGCATTTATCATTGGTATCCTTAGAACCTGAATTTTAACCCTACTCTCTAACCTTCCTTTTATTTCCGTCAGTGCTTCTCTGATGTACAGATTGAACATCAGGGGCAAAAACTACATCTTTGTCTTATACCCTTTCCACTCCGAGCGCCTCGTCTCCCAGTCTTATAGTGTCTTCTCGGACCTTGTTCGTATTGTTTAGTACCTGTGTATCCTTATAGCTTACTGCCATTGTTCTCAATATTTTGTACATATTGCTGCAATATACAAAGTCGAATGCTTTTTCCAGGTCTACAGATCCTGTAACTGTGCCTTGACTTTCCTTGTCTTGTTTCCATTATCAAGCATAACGTCGGCTGCCTTTATAGTACCTCTACTTTTGAAACGTCCCCTTTGAAAAATTGAACATGACTCTGCTTAAACTGACACACAATAATTTTGGCGCAACGCAATCTGACTTTCAATAATCCCTACAAGAGAATGGCCCTGACTAAATTAACCTATACGTTTAAAAAATCACTTACCTCAAAAAAATCTTCGTTGCTCAAACTACTGCAATACAGCGAGCGCCACTACTGCCAGCTAAATAAAAGATTCAAACTACGGAAGGCACTAACTACTGATTGGCATAGTTAGCTAATGAAAGATTTTAATAGAGAACAATCAAAGTATTTACCTTAATAGTCATAATATATATATATATATATATATATATATATATATATATATATATATATATATATATATATATATCAGTTCATGACATCCATTCTTACAAATTTCAAAACTCAGCCATCTCTCTCCCCACGTCCACCACTGCTGGCGGCTCACCTCCAACTGCGCAACGCTACGCGCTGTTAACATCCAGCCGCCCAACACTACAATGGCGAGTATTACAACAATGCCAACCAGCCACAGACTGCACACGGTACAGCCAATGATTTTCATACAGAGCGCTACGTGGCGGCGGCGTTACCAATAAAAAAACCTAAACAGCCTACTTACACTTTTAATGAAGATAAGCTAAACGTCATCCAACAGGTGCTCAATTTTCTTTACATATCTTTGGTGCACAATATGTTCAACTGGGTTCGCAATGTTTCTCACACTTTTCTGCCCTTGCTGTCATCGCTACTCTGTGGATAATACTTTTCCTAAATCTGATGGTATCATTCTACACAACAACTTGAATAGTCGTTCTGTTGCCGCTTCCACAAATAATTTTAGAAATTCCGGAGGAATGACGTTTGTCCCTTCCGCTTTTGATCGCAAGTCTCCAAAAAATCCCCTGTACTTTCCATATGGATTTCCATTTCTTCTTCTATCGCGTCATCAGATGAGTCCTGTTCTGGTAGAGGTTCAGTGTACTCTTTCCCCCTCTCTGGTCTCACTTATTCACTTAAATTTGGAATTAGTTAGTCACTCTTGATTTTAATTTCATCGAAGGGTGCTTTGACTTTCCAATATGCAGAATCAGTCCTACCGGCAACCATTTCTTTTTCGATGTCTTTGCAAAATGTTCCTGAAGCCATTTAGCCTCGGCTTTCATACACTTACTATTTATTTCATTTCTTATTCAATTATATTGCTTTACTAACTTCTTTACCCGAACATTTTTTGTGTTTCCTCCTTTCGTCGCTCAGTGGAAGCATTTCTTCTGTTTCTTTTGGTAGTCATGGTTGTTTCACGGTTGTCTTAGACCTATGATTGTCTGTCCAAGTTCTGTAATTGCTGTTTTAGGGAAGTCCCTTCCTCTTCAGCTGAACTGTCTATTGTGGTATTCATCACCACAGTATCTACAGCCTTAGAATTCAAAAGCATCTTCTAAACATTCATGGTGGTGTCTGTTTGTTCTATATCGTGTCTCCCTACCACTTTCCCGCAACGACGCTCTGAGCGTATTTTTTAGGGAATTGACTAGTTTGAACCTGGGACCTGTTGCTGGTAAGGAGACGCCAGACCACACATGACATGTAGAATTCAGAAGAGTTCAGTGAGACTAGCGATGATATAATCAAATACTAAATGATCTCAGCGTCAGCTCCACTGCACTCCCTGTAAAAGAATCTTAATACTAACTAAATTTAGTGGAAGGGGTTCAAGGCTTTCCTAGTTTTAGTTAGGTGGTAAATTAACGTCGAAAAAGCAGTTAAGTTTGCCATTGGAAATTTTATTCCACTCACAAAACATTGTTTATAAATTGCACTATTGATAAAAGGTTGTGTTTTAATACAGGATGGTAAACACCAACTGCGTTGAACAAAAATGTAAACGAATATTCCCTGAATGGGTTTACAAGTTCTACAATGGATCGAAGGATGACCTATGCTATATCACATCTATAATCTAGGTTTAAATTAAGTTTCACAACAGAGAAAACTATCAAAATGGTCTACAGTGACCCTCAATTATCTTTAATTACTTATCTAGCTTGTCGTAAATTACAGTGGCTGGTGTGGCTTTTCAATAACTATATAAAAGAAAAATCATCGCGTTTCAGATCTGTTCTTCAAGTGGCAAATGTGAACACCATGAGTTTTCATTAACGATCGACACTAGTATTACTCAAAAAAGGGGGTGTAACAGATGAGACTTCTGCAGTTCTGAGTGAAGCCTTATGCGCTCAAAAATGCGGCATCGCGTGCGTTCATTACCTTGTCGGTGTTTAGGCAGCGTCAGGGCAGCGGCGGGCAGCACAGCTCCGCTCACCTCGCCATCTCGGAAGCAACTCTCTTCTCCTAACTTCTCCTTACTACAATTTACCGAAGTTGGTTTAAAAAAAAACTATCTGGCTGTGTTTTCATCTGACCAGTCAGGGTCTCAATGTTAACCTTAAGCTCCGCCTACAAAGATTCTATCTATCCAATGAGAAACGTTATACTTTTCGTGGTGGGGCAATGTTTTTAAAGTTTGCAACGTAACAGAGACGCTAAAAAGTCTCACGCGAAGACCTGCAGCTGGTGTGGTCCTTTTAGTGTTATCGTAAGATCTATACTGTTTTTCTGGAGGGCTCTATCTTTTAACATGAGCTGGGGGGTGGTCCTTGACGTACCTGTGACGCGAAAAAGTCTCACGCTAAAACTTGCAGGTGGTAGTGGTCCTTTTTGTGTTATTGTAAGTTCTATACTGTTTTTCTGGAGGGCTCTAGCTTTTAGGCTTTTAACATGGGCGGGGGGGTGGCCTTGACGTAACAGGGATGTGAAAAAGCCTCATGCTAAAACTTGCGGGTGGTAGTCTTAGAGGAAGGCTGGCGACGTGGGTGTCCAGTCCGTCCCTTATCGTGGGGCCTTCTAGCTTAACACGGTTCTGCTCTCGGCTTCTGTCCTCGTTTTTCTCCTGGGAACTGCGTCTGCCTCACGGTGGGAAGGTACGACATGCATTTAGGCATTCTTGTGTGGTATTCCATTTGCTCACTCGTTACTCGTATTATTTTGGTTAATTTAATGTCACGATTTATTCGGAGCTATGTGACATACTACTGGATTAGCTTATCATGTCAGGGTTTTCATGGAAGGCGTTGGATTTGCCTGACACCTTACAATCTTATCATAACGCAGTATTTCAGTATCCCAGCTTTTTGCACGTTTATTTTTCCCGAGGATTGTCTTGAACATCAGTCTGCTCTTCTTGATTCCTAGTAACCATCACCTTCATTTCATGGAGGAGGCTTCACAGACTATTACAGACGTCCGACAATTCGCTGTCCAATAGGTTTGTATTTCATAGTGATTCTAGGCAAACGATCTTGCTAAGTACTTTCTAAATGGTTACACCAGTTTGCTTTTTATTTTTTTAATTTTGTATTTCAAATCGAAAATTTTGAGCTCTAGTCTTATATCTGTGATTCTTATGTTGTCCATCCGTGTACTGCCTTTGATACACTGAAGAGTACCATCTCAGCTGACCTAATTTTCGTTCTGTTTTTCTTTGAGAGTACCCTTGTCTCACTTCCACATAATACGAACGGAACAGTCATTGTTTGACAAAGATTAACTTTAGTTTCTTTTATGGTTTTATATTTTAGAGTTCTAGGAACTAAATTTTTAAATTCGCAAAATTTTCCTTCCAGATGACATCAAGTTGTTGGAGATTCTTCAGTCAAAGATGATTAAAGGAGGATGACTGCTGGTCCTAGTCAGTGCCGCCTCGGGCGTGGAACCCTAAGAGCGGCGAACTTCATCACGCTCACATCTGACTCTTGTATCATTACGCAACCTGTCTGCGATAATGGAATACCGTATGAGTGGTTGGGCCCATAGGCTTTTGCCAATAATACGAGTACGGTTAACTGACAGGGTGCATCTCGAAATACTAGTCCATTGGCAGGACCATTTGGTACTGTGTTAGTTGAGGCATTGCAGGTAATACTTGGAATATGTCCACTATTTTCAGACAAGAAAAAAGTCGATATGTACTGACTGATGAAAAAATATCATAAAGCCCAGAATTTAAAAGGAGCATAGGGCACATGAAAACAGCCAATTCACTGCCAGATCCTCCACCTGTGACAGAAATGATGGGTGATGCGAAGCAACGAGGCGTAGCCATTCGTTTTCTTCAAAATATGCGAGAAATAAGGCACCTGAATCCGCCAAGAGATCACGGCCCTTACGCCAGCTACTGGCATTAAAATGGTCAAAGACAAACTCCTGAATGTGCCTGTTCTGAGAAAGACGCGCCGAAACGTGCTGTATGGAGATTTCCGCTCTGTACCAATGTTACTAATACGTTTTGTAGTAGGGTAGGTTTTATTAATGGTAGAACTGGTTATGGTAATGGGGAGTGCGAAGGGCGTTCAATAACTAATGCAGCACATTGTATGTGTCGGACAGTATCGGACGCCAAAATGAACTTGTTGCGCGATATTGGGGAATGTTCCCGCATCAACCTCTGCACTTCCCCGCAGTTACGACAGGTGGCAGCGCAATATCTATCCTTCAAAATGGTCTCTGCAATGGAGGTACGTTCCAGGCAGACAGCTGTCACTGAGTTTCTTCTGGAGAAAAACCAGAGTGTCGTAAATATTCATAGGCGCTTGCAGAACATGTACGGGGATCTGGAACTGAACAAAAGCATGAAGAGTCGTTGGAAGCGCCATCTGTCGTCATCGCAACAGGGTCGCGTAAACATGTCTGGTCTTCCGCGTTCCGGGCGGCGGTACATATTTGTGGCTCCTGCAGTGTTGGAACGTGCGGATACTCTTATTCGAGGTGATTGACAGATGACAAACAGCCAACTCGCTGCTCAAGTGGACGTCCTCATTGGTGGTGCTGACACATTAGTCCAACCGTTGGAGTACTCGAACGTGTGTACCCCATAGGTTTCTTGCCATGTAACACAAGACCGTAACGAGCTACTTTAAACCATCTGTGCGGAATTTTTTACGTATTGTGAGGCTGATCGTGACAGTTTTTTGTCAAATATCGTTGAAGGCAAGGAAACATGGGTTCATCACTCTGAACCGGAAACCATGTGACAATCCATAGAGTGGCGTCACATCAACTTTTCTTCGAAGAAAAAGTTCAAAGCCGTGCCGTCAGTCGGTGAAATCATGGCTACGGTCTTCTGCGACTCTGAAGGGCTTAGTTTGCTTGTGTCCTCCTTTATGGTGCAACTACACTCCTGGAAATTGAAATAAGAACACCGTGAATTCATTGTCCCAGGAAGGGGAAACTTTATTGACACATTCCTGGGGTCAGATACATCACATGATCACACTGACAGAACCACAGGCACATAGACACAGGCAACAGAGCATGCACAATATCGACACTAGTACAGTGTATATCCACCTTTCGCAGCAATGCAGGCTGCTATTCTCCCATGGAGACGATCGTAGAGATGCTGGATGTAGTCCTGTGGAACGGCTTGCCATGCCATTTCCACCTGGCGCCTCAGTTGGACCAGCGTTCGTGCTGGACGTGCAGACCGCGTGAGACGACGCTTCATCCAGTCCCAAACATGCTCAATGGGGGACAGATCCGGAGATCTTGCTGGCCAGGGTAGTTGACTTACACCTTCTAGAGCACGTTGGGTGGCACGGGATACATGCGGACGTGCATTGTCCTGTTGGAACAGCAAGTTCCCTTGCCGGTCTAGGAATGGTAGAACGATGGGTTCGATGACGGTTTGGATGTACTGTGCACTATACAGTGTCCCCTCGACGATCACCAGAGGTGTACGGCCAGTGTAGGAGATCGCACCCCACACCATGATGCCGGGTGTTGGCCCTGTGTGTCTCGGTCGTATGCAGTCCTGATTGTGGCGCTCACCTGCACGGCGCCAAACACGCATACGACCATCATTGGCACCAAGGCAGAAGCGACTCTCATCGCTGAAGACGACACGTCTCCATTCGTCCTTCCATTCACGCCTGTCGCGACACCACTGGAGGCGGGCTGTACGATGTTGGGGCGTGAGCGGAAGACGGGCTAACGGTGTGAGGGACCGTAGCCCAGCTTCATGGAGACGGTTGCGACTGGTCCTCGCCGATACCCCAGGAGCAACAGTGTCCCTAATTTGCTGGGAAGTGGCGGTGCGGTCCCCTACGGCACTGCGTAGGATCCTACGGTCTTGGCGTGCATCCGTGCGTCGCTGCGGTCCGGTCCCAAGTCGACGGGTACGTGTACCTTCCGCCGACCACTGGCGACAACATCGATGTACTGTGGAGACCTCACGCCCCACGTGTTGAGCAATTCGGCGGTACGTCCACCTGGCCTCCCGCATGCCCACTATATGCCCTCGCTCAAAGTCCGTCAACTGCACATACGGTTCCCGTCCACGCTGTCGCGGCATGCTACCAGTGTTAAAGACTGCGATGGAGCTCCGTATGCCACGGCAAACTGGCTGACACTGACGGCGGCGGTGCACAAATGCTGCGCAGCTCGCGCCATTCGACGGCCAACACCGCGGTTCCTGGTGTGTCCGCTGTGCCGTGCGTGTGATCATTGCTTGTACAGCCCTCTCGCAGTGTCCGGAGCAAGTATGGTGGGTCTGACACACCGGTGTCAATGTGTTCTTTTTTCCGTTTCCAGGAGTGTATAAACTCTGAAGTGAACTGTACTTCTCTCAGGAAACTGATAAAACTTCCGCTTATTCGACCCCACAAAAATGCAGACAAACGTCTGCTTCATGACAAAAACAAAAAAACAAAAAAAATGGCTTCTTAGCACTATGGGACTTAACTCCTGAGTTCATCAGTCGCTTAGAACTTAGAAGTAATTAAACTTAACTAACCTAGGACCATCACACACATCGATGCCCGAGGCAGGATTCGAACCAGCGACCGGAGCGATCGCTCGGCTCCAGACAGTAGCGACTAGAACCGCACGGCCATTCCGGCCGGCTCCATGGCAAAGCAAGGTCTCGTACAAGCCTGTGCACCCGAGAGGAGCTCACAAAACTTCATTGGGCTAGTCTTCCCTCCCATTCACCTTGCAACCCGATCTCGCATCTTCGGGCCGATGAAGGATGCACTCCACGGAAAGCAGTACGTAGATCACTGATGAAGCAAGGCGTTGACTCCGATGTCGATCAGTAGAGTCGTACCATGTGGACATACGGGCCCTCAGGCCGGCCGCTGTGGCCGAGCGGTTCTAGGTGCTTCAGTCCGCAATACCCCTGCTGCTATTGTCACAGATTCGAATCCTGCCTCGGGCATGGATGTGTATGATGCCCTTAGGTTAGTTAGGTTTAAGTAATTCTAAGCCTAGGGGACTGATGACGTCAGATGTTAAGTCCTATAGTGCTCAGAGGCATTTGATTTTGAACGGGACCTTCCAGTAAGGTGGTGTTCAACCGTCGCATTGAACGGAGTGAACGGAGACACTGTTGAAGAATAGGGTTTTCTAGCTAAAAGGGAGGGGAATAGTATGGTGTATCACAATCCCCAACAAACCCAATCCGCTTTCAGAAATAAAAAAAAATGTGTTGCGTTATTTACTGAGCGTCTCTCATAGTACTACATTGAATGAAATAACGTGTATTGTAAAATTAGCCAGCAATGTATAGGAAAAATAGTAATTTAGTTCTGATGGTAATAATTTGTGTATGAATGAATACTACATCTGTTTGATGTAGAGATAACAGGGTATAGTGTTGTAAATAAACAAACTTAGTTCATTGTCATTCTTACTTGTTACAGTCATGCGTCTTACCCACGTACCTAAAAAAAGGCAGTTTAGCACACGATAACCCACTTTATAAATAAGCTGAGCCCTAACAGCGTAATACGATACTCTAGCGCTTGCATTTCAATTTTACCGGGGTTGGAGACATGTGCCTAAAAAAACCTAATTACGTAAATTTATTTTATTCTGTAATAAATTTCATGATAGCACTCATAGGCCTGTAATTATAGTTATGTATAGGTCCATCCTCTCTCCCTGAAAATTCCCTAATTCTCCGCTTATTTTTCACTAAGATTCTTTCGACAGTGAGCTCCCGTTATGGTATGTGAGACCCGTGTATTGCCTTCCACAAGCAGCCATTGTACTACCTTCGGTAGGGCCAATTTGCAGAATGCCGCCTGCATGCACCCTTTTTTCCCAGGCAGGTGAAGAGCGCGCCGCACAGGTTGGAGAACAGCCTTCCTCAGTCCACTCTGCCCTGCAACAATAGGTGGGAGTTGTTTCTTAGCAGGTGGCACGCCGCCCGTGTGTTCTTAGCCGCAGCTCCGCGGTGTGTCGCAGCCGCGGGAAACCGTATTGTTTGGCACGCAGCCTCTCTCTCGAGCGGCGCATTCGGGTCAGGTGGAGCAGCGGAGAGCCGTTGAAGTTTCAGACACGCCGGAACGACCGCCGGCAACCGCGCGATAAGAGCGCCGGCAATCTCTGCGGCGATCACACCGTCCCGCGAATGCCGAGCGCAAAATAAAGCTGCGACCTCACCGTGCCACGAGCTCTCCCGCTTTCTCTCGCTTTTGACTTTTACGGGGCGCGACCGGTGACTTCTGCGAAGTGTTCCCTATCCGATCGTATCGGGCTGCTCTGAAGAACTTGAGAACGGTGTCCCAGGATTTTATGTGCACTGCAGTGTTCGTGGTACCCTGTCCTAATATATGCTAATGTTGTTGTCCACCAGCTGTATATGTAAAAGCAAACCTCTCAATACTTATTTTTTTTATAAGAGTATAGGCTTCCTTCGTCAGAGTTCATTTCCATAAAAGTTTCTCAGTGTGTGTGTGTGTGTGTGTGTGAGTGTGTGACTCAGTCATACGTGATTAAACTGATGATGAGGTCCCATACTCCGCGGAGAGTAGGGGACGATGCGGGAGACCCGCATTGCTGTACTATGCAAGGTCCTAGTGGAGGTGGTTTGCCATTGTCTTCCTCCGACCGTAATGGGGATGAATAATGACGATGATGAAGTTGACACAACACCCAGTCATCACGAGGCAGGAAAAAATCCGTGACCCGCCGGGAATAGAACCCGGGACCTCGTGCACGGGAAGCGAGAACGCTACCGCAAGACCACAAGCTGGGGACGTGATTAAACTACGAATTACTTATTTGTTAATTTGTCCTGATAAGAATGGAGCTGTAGGACCATACCTTATGAACAGCCACACATTATTCATAAGATCAAATGAGTTTAGGCCACGATTTATTAACTCTTATGACGAGTTTCAGCTGAATAAGCCATTCTCACAGTTATAGCCACAATAAAGAAAAAATATTCGTCATTTTCTAGCCTCTAAGTTTGTAACAGTATAGTAGTACTATGACAGCCACAACAGTGCTAGCGTAACATTACTTTTTAATACGATGATCGTCAGAGCGTAAGCAAGCTACACTCACATGTGTGCCTGTTTAGGTAAGTATAGCTCATGATGTATCCCGTACCCCCCTTCAACCCCTCCCTAACTGCCCAACGCACGTAATGTTGGAAATCCCATCGTTGTTGCCAGGCGATCCATGCAGAAGGACGTGGGCACGAACGTGTTCTATGCATCGTGCTATGAGGCAGTATACATGATACATCTTGTAAATTGCGCAACAAATTTATAATTTTTTAACTTGTATTCTGCTCAATGGTATAAAGAAAGATAGACGTTCCTTTTGAAAAGAGAGAAATGTTCCGTTAATTTGGAATGAAAATGTTTTGTTAAAGAAAATCTCTTTTACGATCATTAAACCCACGGCTAAATTTAATTTCTCAGGGCGCTATCGCCAGAAACATCATACGTATTCCAACGTAAACACATTTTACTCGCGATGGATAAAAAAAATCTTTCTTAAGTGTTATTCAATAAGCAATGTAAATATAATACTCAAATAATTATTTTTCTCTGTGGTGCTTGATGTTCCTGTAGAGCTGCCTACGAGCAATGGCAGCGTACAAAATTAAAATAATTCTTTTCAAATGAAACTCTACATCTGGCGTAAAACGAAATATAAATTATTGTGAGACGCCGTTTTACATTTATTAAGATTAAATCCTTTCAATAATTGCACAATTAAACGACAACTAAGAAGTTTTTGTCAATTTTAACAGAAATGGCGTCGCTTCAACAATACAATTACAAATGGCCAGGGCAACATTTAATTGTTACCTAAATAATTAAATAAAGGGGACAGTGAAAATACTTTCTTGCTACTAAAGAAAACACATACTGCATTAGATACTGACATATAAATATAGCAGAAATTATACACTTCATATGAGTACATTAATTAATTACAGACCGTGATCTACGTGCAACCTTTAGCTAGGACGTCAGAACAAAGAAGATGAAAGAACAGTAGCTGTACAAAGAAACAAAATTTCTTTTCTATTTACTACGAGACAAAGATCACACTTATTACAATTCTCAGAGCGTATATATCACTTTCATTTTCGTTTAATATAGATTATTACATTTTATATTCCTTTTTTCAAGAAGCGATGGTATATCCTCCAACCCCTCCCCAACTGCCCAACGCACGTCATCTTGGCAATCACATCGTTGTTGCGGGGCGATCCGTACAGGACTACGTGGGCCGGAACCTGTTCTAGCATCGTGCTATGAGGCAGTACGCATGATGCATCGTGTAAATTGCGCAACAAATTTATAATTTTCCACTTGTATTGTGCTCAATGGTGTAACGAAAGATAGATGTTCCACTCATTACTTCATCGTGAAAGGGGTCGGATTTCATTTCATTTTATTTCAGTTTCATTTCTATTTTATAAAACTACATCTAAAAATTTAACCAAATTTCTAAAGAATATAACATGAAAAAATCTATTCCCAAAACAAAAGTGATGTCTTTCAAATTGCAAAATCGATGAGGATCAAATTCATAATAGGAAACAAAACCACATAACAAGTCATTTCAGGTACCAGGGAAATATCTTAAGTTATCACTGCCAACAAACTGGAGTAATACCCAGGGATATGCTGAACAATCAACAGAACGATGAGAAATGAAGTGACAAAAGACACAAAAATAAAGTTTTGTGACGTAATGGCCGTCCCCATATCGCTACTTGGAAATGAAACTTGGACAACTACTAAAAAACAACAATGTAGTATCCAACCAGCAGAAATAAAATTTCTGAAACGAGTCAAGGGCTGCACGGGATTAAACACACCAAGCTACGAAGACATACGAACTTGGGATACGTGATGTAAATAAGAAGATCAAGTCCAACCGACAAAGCTAGCTGGAGCATCTATAAAAAAAGTGACAGATTCTAGACGACCAAAACATGGGCCGAGCGGTTCTAGGCGATACAGTCTGCAACCGCGCGACCGCTACGGTCGCAGGTTCGAATCCTGCCTCGGGCATGCATCTGTGTGATGTTCTTAGGTTAGTTAGGTTTAAGTAGTTCTAAGTTCTAGGGGACGTATGACCTCAGAAGTTAAGTCCCATAGTGCTCAGAGCCATTTGAACCATAACATGCCTTCAGTTTCAGACCTTTACGTAGAATATCCGTAGGAAGACCAAGAAAAATATGGCTGGATACTTACAAGAAGGAACAGGCCCACGGCCTGGAGCGTGATGGTAGAAGAAAAAATATCCAACTTTCTCACTCAGCGTTCAACATCTCTCCATACCCAATTTCATCGAAATCGATTCACCGGTTTAGTCATCAAAACGTAACAAACAGAGCTACTTTCACATTTAATAACACTAGTGTGGATTGCATGAGCATTGTATTCATTACGTTGGCTCCTATTACGTAGTTAACGTCAACCAATAAAGGCATTTTCACAAATATGATTAAGTTCAAAAGTCAAAGAGCAAATTAAAAAATTGACTCTGAGCACTATGGGACTTAATTTCTGAGGTCGTCAGTCCCCTTGAGCTTAGAACTACTTAAACCTAACTAACCTAAGGACATCACACACATCCATGCCCGAGGGAGGATTCGAACCTGCGACCGCAGAGGTCACGCAGATCCAAACTGTAGCGCCTAGAACCGCTCAGGTTTTCCGTGATTTCCGAAAATCACTCCGGACAAATACAAGTATGGTGTCTTAGTAACAGCACGGCCGATTTTCTTCACCATACTTTCGTAATCTCAGCTTGTGCTCCGCATCTCATGATCGTCTTGTCGACGGTAAGTGAAACTATACTCTTCCTTCGCTAACCAGGAATGACACAATGTTTAGATCCCACGATGAACTGTACGTCCGCTTTTCCCAGTAGTTGAAACCTATTAGTCAAGGGAAGGCAGGATTCGGTTACGAGTGCGGGTGGGGCCGTACTCAGTTACTACCGGTTGCCTTTTACAGTTACACACAATTTATTTTAAACCAGTAATTCCAGACTCAACCATAAATAAAAAATACCACACGTTATTAATGAAGGTATAAAATACGGTGTGAAAAATAGTGTTTTCAGCGAGTTCCAATTTAGCAAATCACCATCAAATACAGATACTGTAAGCAGGCTTTTTAGGTTTATATGTTGGTAACGCCGTGTAGCGCTCTATGTGAAAATCACTGACTGTGCTGTGTGAAGGCTGTGGTTGGCTTGCATTGTTTGAGTAATATTCGCCATTGTAGTGTTGGGCAGTTGGCTGTTAACAGCGCGTAGCGTTGTGCAGTTGGAGATGAGCCGCCAGCAGTGGTGGACGTGTGGAGAGATGGCAGAAATTTGAGAGCGGACGATCTGGAGGTGTGTCCATCAGAGACAGTAAATTTGTAAGACTGAATGTCATGAACTGCTATATATATATATATATATATATATATATATATATATATAACTTTTGAACACTATTAAGGTAAATACATTGTTTGTTCTCTATCAAAATCTTTCATTTGCTAACTATGCCTATCAGTAGTTAGTGTCTTCAGAAATTTGAATCTTTTAGTTAGCTGGCAGTAGAGGCGCTCGCTGTATTGCAGTAGTTCGAGTAACGAAGATTTTTGTGAGGTAAGTGATTTGTGAAAGGTATAAGTTAATGTTAGTCAGGGCCATTCTTTTGTAGGGATTATTGAAAGTCAGGTTGCGTTGCGCTAAAAATATCGTGTGTCAGCTTAGTGTTGATCGGAATAGGTAAAGAGCGAAAATGTCTGAGTACGTTCAGTTCTGCTCAGCTGTTTGAAAATCAAATAATGTAAGAGGTTTATCAGCACAGTAATTCATTAAGTTTTCTAAGGGGACGTTTCAAAACAATAGGTAATGTTTTAAAAGCAAGCCATTGTGATCTGGGCAGAAGGCTTTACACGAGAGGAATAGGAAAAAATTAAGAATTGTTTAAAACTCGCTGCAACTTACAAATTACATGTATTTAAATATTAAAGAGAAGTCGCCACAAACACAGCAGATGGCATCAGACGCCAGGAATGGCAGTAAATAAGGTTTGAAAGGCTTACTGCGTAAATGCAAATACAAAATTAATGTAGGGTGTCAGGCAAATCCAACACCTTAGATGAAAACCCTGACGTGATAAGCAAATCCAGTAGTATGTCACATAGCTCGGAATAAATCGTGACATTAAATTAACCAAAGTAATACGAGTAACGAGTGAGCAAATGGAATACCACAGACTAACACAAGAATGCCTAAATGCATGTCGTACCTTCCCACCGTGAGGTAGACACAGTTCCGAGAGGAGAAACGAGGACAGAAGCCGAGAGCAGAACCGTGTTAAGCTAGATAAGGGAGGGGCTGGGCACCCACGCCGCGAGCCTACCTGTACGACTATACAACCCGCACGTTTTAGCGTGAGGCTTTTTCGCGTCTCAGGTACGTCAAGGATCACCCCCAGCCCATGTTAAAAGCTAGAGCCCTCCAGAAAAGCAGTATAGATCTTACGATAGCACAAAAAGGGCCAGTACCACTTGCAAGTTTTAGCGTGAGCGTTTTCGCGTGTCTGTTACATTAGGATCACTCCCCAGCCCATGTTAAAAGATAGAGCCCTCCAGAAGAGCAGTACAGATCTTACGATACCGCTAAAAGGACCACACTAGCTGCAGGTTTTAGCGTGAGACTTTTTAGCGTCTCTGTTACGTTGCAAACTTTAAAAACATTGCCCCACCACGAAAAGTATAACGTTTCTCATTGGATAGACAGAATTTTTGTAGGCGGAGCTTAAGGTTAACATTGAGACCCTGATTGGTCAGATGAAAACATAGCCAGATATTTTTTTTAAACTAACTTCGGTAAATGGTAGTAAGGAGAAGTTAGAAAGGAGTTAGTTCCGAGACGGCGGGCTGGATGGCTGCTGCGCCGGCCGCTGCCACCCTGACGCTGCTTAAACACCGACAAGGTAATGAACGCACGCGATGCCGCATTTTTGAGCGCATAAGGCTTCACTCAGAACTGCAGAAGTCTCATCTGTTACACCCCTTTTTTGCATAATACTAGTGTCGATCGTTAATTAAAACTCATGGTGTTCACATTTGCCACTTGAAGAACAGATCTGAAACGCGAGGATTTTTCTTTTATATAGTTATTGAGAAGCCACATCAGCCACTGTAATTTACGACAAGTTAAATAAGTAATTAAAGATAATTAAGGGTCGCTGTAGACCATTTTGATAGTTGTTCACCATTTTGATAGTTTTCTCTTTTTTGAAACATAAATTAAACCGATATTATAGATGTGATATGGCATAGGTCATCCTACGATCGATTGTAGAACTTGGAAAACCACCCAGGGAATATTCGTTCACATTTTTGTTGAACGCAGTTGGTTTTTACCATCCTGTATTAAAACATTTCCTTTTATCAATAGTGTAATTTATAAACGATATTTTGTGAGTAGAATAAACTTTCCAATGGTAAACTTAACTGCTTTTTCGACGTTATTTTACCAGCTAACTAAAAATAGGAAAGCCTTGAACCCTTTCCACTAAATTTAGTTAGTATTAAGAATCTTTTACAGGGAGTGCAGTGGAGCTGACGCTGAGATCATTTAGTGTTTGGTTATATCATCGCTAGTCCCACTGAACTCTTCTGAATTCTACATGTCATGTGTGGTCTGGCGTCTCCTTACCAGCAGCAGGTCCCAGGTTCAAACTAGTTAATTCCCTAAAAAACACGCTCAGAGCGTAGTTGCGCGAAAGAGGTAGGGAGACACGATATAGTACAAACAGGCACCACCATGAATTTTTAGAATAAGGTTTGAAAGGCTTACTGCGTAAATGCAAATACAAAATTAGAATTTTAAAGCAAATGACCACAATCGCGGCTGAAGGCTTTACTCAACAGGAATGGCAATAATATAAAGAAATTTGAAACCGCCTGCATTACAGCAAATGTAATTGCAAAAGTTAATTAAAAAAATAAGCAACTGATCCAGACGGTGCTCCAGGAATCGACCTCTGAGAACGTCCGGCCACAAACACTTTCGCGATCGATGAGATAGGCAGCCAAGAGTTTCATTCACTTCACAAGATAGTAACTCAGACTAGTGGCAGTCTAACGAATGACTAATGATAATCATGCTGACGTTACTTGACGTCCGATAAACTAAATGTAACGATGGGACAATATGCCAAAGCCGGAACCGGCGGTCTTTACTACGTCCAGAATTCTGTTTTTAGAGTGACCAGAACGAGAAAGGAATCATTACCACCAGTGTAGCAGAATCACGAACTGTCCTACTATCAAGAAAGCTGTCAAAACTACACGCCTTACCGGACAGCAGCGTCAAGGCGAGGAAATATACACTACCGTTACATACACTAGCCCCAGAGCAGGTAACTGGGGCGTTAGCGGCCTCTATGTAGGAAAAATTACCGCTGGTTGAACTTAACAAATTGTAACAACTTGAACGCAGTAAATAGTAATAAGAAGTCGAGGAAAGCTAATAAGATCCGCCTTCCCCAAGCACTCCACTCGCTGATCTTCGCCTCGGCGACACTACGAGCAGCAACGCGAACCCAAATCACTGGAGAATCGCGAGATATCTCAGTGGTGGAGGTTTCTCTACTTGGATTAAAATGCACTCAACTTAAAGCATACTGTATCAAACTTACGACGAGGTCGTGCACTCTCATGACCACAGCCCTTCCATCCGGCAGTCCATGCGTGCCGCCAGCGATCGCGGTGTGTTCTGGCACTGTGCGGACCTTGCTCCTCCCGAATCCCTAACCGAACTGGCCCACTCACATGATCCGGAAAAACGACGATGTCGCCCCAAACATAACCGCCGCTGCTGCTACTAACGGACAGGCAACTCTTGCGAAACCAAGTGGCGCCAGTCAACACTAGAAGAAGACAAACAACCACAACCATGCCAACTAAACGTTACCATCTGGTCTCCAATAGAGAGTGGAAACCTACAGACCGCAACAACTCAAGCCGCAGCACGTCTCAGTAGTATTAATGCATTAGGTTAAGGAAATTAAGGTCGTTGAAGGGGAATCCAATTGAAAGACTTGCACCAGGCCATTGAATGTTCCAATGTGTGTGAAATCTTATGGGACTTAACTGGTAAGGTCGTCAGTCCCTAAGCTTACACACTACTTAACCTAAATTATCCTATGGACAAACACACACACCCATGCCCGAGGGAGGACTCTAACCTCCGCTGGGACCAGCCGCACAGTCCATGACTGCAGCGCCCTAGGCCACTGCGTTACACGTAATTAAAATATATTGTTTCAGTAATATATGAAGAAATACAGTACTGACCATTAAAATTGCTACACCACGAAGATGACGTGCTACAGACGTGAAATTAAACCTACAGGAAGAAGATGCTGTGATATGCAAATGATTAACATTTTAGAGCATTCACACAAGGTTGGCGCTGGTGGTGACACCTACAACGTGCAGACGTGAGGAAAGTTTCCAACCAATTTCTCATACACAAACAGCTGCTGACCGGCGTTGCCTGGTGAAACGTTGTTGTGATGCCTCGTGTAAGGAGGAGAAATGCGAGCCATCACGTTTACGACTTTGATAAAGACCGGATTGTAGCCTATCGCTATTGCGGTTTATCGTATCGCGACATTGCTGCTCGCGTTGTTCGAGATCCAATGACTGTTAGCAGAATATGGAATCGGTGGGTTCAGGAGGGTAATACGGAAAGCCGTGCTGGATCCCAACGGCCTCGTATCTGTAACAGTCGAGGTGACAGGCATCTTATCCGCATGGCTGTAACGGATCGTGCAGCCACGTCTAGATCCCTGAGTCAACAGATGGGGATGTTTACAAGGCAACAACCATCTGCACGAACAGTTCGACGACGTTTACAGCAGCATGGACTATCAGCTCGGAGACCATGGCTGCGGTTACTCTTGACGCTGCATCACAGACAAGAGCGCCTGCGATGGTTTACTCAACGACGAACCTTGGTTCACGAATGTAAAATGTCATATTTCGGATATATCCATGTTCTGTTTACTGTATCATGATGGTGGCATCCGTGTTTGGCGACATCGCGGTGTACGCGCGTTGGAAGCGTGTATTCGATATCACCATACTGGCGTATCATCCGGCGTGATGGCATGGGGTGCCATTGGTTACACGACTCGGTCACCTCTTGTTCGCATTGACGGCACTTTGAACAGTGGACGTTACATTTCAGATGTGTTACGACCCGTGACTCCACCCTTCATTCGATCCCTGGGAAACCCTACATTTCAGCAGGATAATGCAAGACCGCATGTTGCAGGTCCTGTACGGGCCTTTCTAGATACAGAAAATGTTCGAGCGTTAATCTGTCCAGCACATTCTCCATATCTCTCACCAACTGAAAACGTCTGGTCAATGGTGACCGAGCAACTGGCTCCTCACAATACGCTAGTCACTACTCTTGATGAACTGTGGTATCGTGTTGAAGTTGCATGGGCAGCTGTACATGCATACGCCATCCAAACTCTGTTTGACACAATTCCCAGGCGTATCATGGCCGTTATTATGGCCAGAGGTGGTTGTTCTGGGTACTAATTTCTCAAGATCTATGCACCCAAATTGTGTGAAAATGTAATCACATGTCAGTTGTAGTATAATGTAGTTGTCCATTGAATACCCGTTTATCGCTGCATTTCTTCTTAGTGTAGCAATTTTAATGGCCAGTAGTGTAAGTACGTAAATGATGCCATTACCTAACATACTA
Organism: Schistocerca gregaria; assembly: GCF_023897955.1. Taxonomy (NCBI): domain Eukaryota; kingdom Metazoa; phylum Arthropoda; class Insecta; order Orthoptera; family Acrididae; genus Schistocerca; species Schistocerca gregaria. The sequence goes on from NC_064924.1 coordinate 185,071,910, forward strand.
GCGTCGAACTCTTGATCATCGTCTTAATCGAGGGGCAGTCAAAATATAGGGTCGTGGGTTGTGACCTGGAACGAGTGTCACAGTAGTCAGTTTCGCTGCACATTTTCCCTCACTGATACGCCCCGCTTGCGAGTGGGCGGAGAGGGTGAAAGGGAGAGAGGTTGGAACTGCGAACGCACCACATCAACACAGATCACAATCAAAACAAATTTTCAGTGTTACATAATTGACACTGACAATGTTGAGTGTTTATGGAAAAAGTTTAAGGCAATTGTAAAATGCGTTTTAGACAGGTAAGTGCCGAGTAAAATTGTGAGGGTTGGGAGAAACCCACCGTGGTTCAACAACAAAGTTAGGAAACTACTGCGAAAGCAAAGAGAGCTTCACTCCAAGTTTAAACGCAGCCAAAACCTCTCAGACAAACAGAACCTAAACTATGTCAAAGTTGCGCGTACGGAGGGCAATGCGTGAAGCGTTCAGTGAATTCGAAAGTAAAAGTCTGTGTACCGACTTGACAGAAAATCCTAGGAAGTTCTGGTCTTACGTTAAATCAGTATGTGGCTCGAAATAGCAAATCCAGACACTCCGGGATAATGATGGGATTGAAACAGAGGATGACACGCGTAAAGCTGATAAACTAAACATCTTTTTCCAAAGCTGTTTCACAGACGAAGACCGCACTGCAGTTCCTTCTCTAAATCCTCGCACAAACGAAAAAAAGGGCTGACATCGAAATAAGTGTCCAAGGAATAGAAAACCAACTGGAATCACTCAATAGAGGAAAGTCCACTGGACCTTACGGGATACCAATTCGATTCTACACAGAGTACACGCAAGAACTTGCCCCCCTTCTAACAGCCGTGTACCGCAAGTCTCTAGAGGAACGGAAGGTTCCAAATGATTGGAAAAAAGCACAGGTAGTCCCAGTCTTCAAGAAGGGTCGTCGAGCAGATGCGCAAAACTATAGACGTATAAGTCTGACATCGATCTGTTGTAGAATTTTAGAACATGTTTTTTACTCACGTATCATGTCGTTTCTGGAAATCCAGAATCTACTCTGTAGGGATCAACATGGATTCCGGAAACAGCGATTGAGTGAGACCCAACTCGCTTTCTTTGTTCATGAGACCCAGAAAATATTAGATACAGGCTCCCAGGTAGATGCCATTTTCCTTTACTTCCGGAAGGCGCTCGATACAGATCCGCACTGTCGCCTGATAAACAAAGTAAGAGCCTACGGAATATCAGACCAGCTGTGTGTCTGGATTGAAGAGTTTTTAGCAAACAGAACACAGCATGTTGTTATAAATGGAGAGACGTCTTCAGACGTTAAAGTAACCTCTGGCGTGCCACAGGGGAGTGTTATGGGACCGTGGCTTTTCACAATATATATAAATGACCTAGTAGATAGTGTCGGAAGTTCCATGCGTCTTTTCGCGGATGATGCTGTAGTATACAGAGAAGTTGCAGCATTAGGAAATTGTAGCGAAATGCAGGAAGCTCTGCAGCGGATACGCACTTGGTGCAGGGAGTGGCAACTGACCCTTAACATAGACAAATTTAATGTATTGCGAATACATAGAAAGAAGGATCCTTTATTGTATTATTATATGATAGCGGAACCAACACTGGTAGCAGTTACTTCTGTAAAATGTCTGGAAGTATGCGTGCGGAACGATTGGAAGTGGAATGATCATAATATTAATTGTTGGTAAGGCGGGTACCAGATTGAGATTCATTGGGAGAGTCCTTAGAAAATGTAGCCCATCAACAGAGAAGGTGGCTTACAAAACACTCGTTCGACCTATACTTCAGTATTGCTCGTCAGTTTGGGATCCGTACCAGATCGGGTTGACAGAGAAGATAGAGAAGATCCAAAGAACAGTGGCGCTTTTAGTCACAGGGTTATTTAGTAACCGTGATAGCGTTACGGAGATGTTTAGCAAACTCAAGTGGCAGACTCTGCAAGAGAGGCGCTCTGCATCGCGTTGTAGCTTGCTGTCCAGGTTTCGAGAGGGTGCGTTTCTGGATGAGGTATCGAATATATTGCTTCCCCCTACTTATAACTCCCGAGGAGATCACGAATGTAAAATTAGAGAGATTCTAGCGCGAACGGAGGCTTTCAGACAGTCGTTCTTCCCGCGTACCATAAGCGACTGGAATAGAAAAGGGAGGTAATGAGAGTAGCACGTAAAGTGCCCTGGGCCACACACCGTTGGGTAGCTTGCGGAGTATAAATGTAGATGTAGATGTAGACTTTTTGGCGTGCTGAAGACAGAATTTTGCTCTGGTACAAGTTGTCGGTATATGGACAGACGTAGTCAGTTGCACTCTGGTCGTCTCGTAATAGTAACTTACTTAGTTTCAAAACCGAAAAAAAGGTGTTTCACCTAAATATGTCGTTCGAAATATTGTAGATCTTTTGCAATCTTGTTATGGAGACGTGGAAACTCTAACTGAGGGCACCAATGTAAACATTCTAGACAGTTTAAACGTAAAAAGGATTTGTTATAAAATGGGGATTACCTTGCAGATCAGTCAGTTACACCTGCACGTTCACACGGGTACTTTCAACTGGAACGGCAAACCGTCACGAAAACAGCTAAAAACAGATGTCCTCAAACTGTAGGAATCTATCTTCGAAATTCATTCAAGGCCACAGTGAATTCTTCAGATCTTACGTTTTCATTAACGGCTGTGAGTTTAGGGAACTGGAATGTCTTGATCTAAATGTGTCCCTTCTATAACTTTATTTTCTTTTGTATTTTGTAATGCGTCCCCGACAAATCAGAAAGAAGTTGTTCTTTACCTTGCTGTGTCTTACTGTGGACAGTGTGCTGTCGAGTCCACTTAAAATGCGGGGTCTGCAATCCATTTCGGATGTTGTTGTTTTCTTTACTGCACTACATTCTCCTCATAAATTCAACAATAGCCTGTTTTAAACCAAAAGTTCGCTCCAGGCTTGCCCCTTGAATTAAGCAACGTACTCTGCAATAATATATAAGATCTTCATACTATTTGTTAAGTTTAATCGGAAACATTTGCAACTGACAGTGGAACAATCCGTGCGACACCAAAAATGTTCCTATTCGTATCACCAATCTTGTCACGCATAAGATGCCTACAAAGTTACCACAAAGTGCTCCTTGGTGTTCAGAAGAATAAACCTCATCTGTCTACCTGTGTAATTCTTCGCTCTTTCGTTGCCAACAGGGCCTTTAAATTCTTTCTGCACAGTAATGTAACATCGAATAAATGACCAGCACCCTTCGCCTATGCGACTGCACAGCACATGCTGAAAGTTCTCATCCCTCTCTTCTGTCATTCTCATTCCCATGACTGAGTGGTGCTGCGGCTCTCAATGGTGCTGTTTGTAGGTTTCCGTCCTCTGTTGGAGGCCAGACGGTATCGTTTAGTTGGCACGGTTGCGGTTGTTTGCCTTCTTCTAGTGTTTTGACTGGCCCCAAGCGTTGCTTGTCCGCTAGAGGGAGCAGCGGCGATTATCGATATGTCGTAAATGTTGCCCTATCTTTGGGGCGACATCGTCGTTTTTCCGGATAGTGTGAGTGGGCCAGTTCGGTTGAAGATTCAGGAGGAGCCAGGTCCGCACAGTGCCAGAACACGCCGGGACCACTGGCAGCACGCTTCGACTGCCGGCTGTGGTCATGAGGATGCACGACTTCGTCGTAAACCGCATCCAGCAAGCTTTAAGAGGAGTGCATTTCAATCGAAGTAGAGAAACTTCCACCACTGTGATATCTCGCGACTCTCCAGTGACTTAGGTTCGCGTTGCTGCTCGTAATGTTGCCGAGGCGAAGAGCACCAAGTGGAGTGCGTGAGGAAGGGGGATCTGTTTAGCTTTCCTCTACAGCTTATTACTATTTACTGCGTTCAAGTTGTTACAATTTGTTAAGTTCAACCAGTGGTAGTTCTTCTAGCCTGGTGGCAGCTAACTCCCCAGATACCTGCCCTGGGGGTTAGTGTATGCAACGGCAGTGTACGTTTCCTCGCTTTGGCGCTGCTGTGCGGTAAGTCGTGTAATTTTGACAGTTTTCTTGATTGTAGGCCGGTTGGTGATTCTTCCGCTCTGGTGGTACTTATTCCTTTCTCGTTCCGGGCGCTCTAAACACAATATTCTGGGGACGTAGTGCAGATCGCCGGTTCCGGCTTTGGCGTATTGTTCCATCGTTGCATTTGGTTGATCGGATGTCAGATAGCTCCAGCAATATTATCATTAGTCATTCGTTAGACTGCCACTAATGTGAGTTACCACCCTGTGGAGTGAATGCCAATCTTGGCTGCCTATCTCATCGCTCACGAAAGTATTTGTTGCCGGACCTCCTCAGAGGTCGATTCCTGAAGCACCGTTGTGGCCCCTTGGTTCTTGTAAGACATGTGTGTTCTAAAAGGAGGTCTGATGGCCAGTAGTTCAGTGTAACGCTCCTTCAGCCCACGTCTTCTGCGGGTATAGATTGCCTCAGCACCCTTTAAAGAACGTACGTACTGGTACAGGCCGCTGTGGCCGAGCGGTTCGAGGCGTTTCAGTCCGGAACCGCGAGCCTGTTACCGTCGCAAGTTCGAATCCTGCCACGGGCGTGGATGTGTGTAACGTTCGTCGGTTGGTTAGGTTTAAGTAGTTCTAAGTTCTTGGGGACTGATGACCTCAGATGATAAGTCCCATAGTCCTCAGAGCCATATATATGAAACACTATCGTTTACACATTTGTTTATTCCTTCATTAATAAGATTATTTATTGTTGAGTCTGTAATTACTGGTTTAAAATAACCTGTGTCTACCTGTAAAAGGCAACCAACAATAACTGATTACGGCCCCGTGCACAATCGTAAGCGACTCCTGCTTGCCTTGACTACCAGGTTTCAGTGACGATACATCCATAGATTTCCCGGTTTTGTGCAAACTACCACTGGATCTGTGAATGTCCTTCATTCCATGTAAAAACCAGGGTATTCAGCGCTGACACCACGGTTCTGCCGAAATGAAGAGTTGTGCCGATCAAATAATGCCGCCCCGCATTACTACATGAAATGTCGCGCTTACCGACTACTTACGAGAAGGAACGAGCAAAGACGATACAGGCGGATCCTTCGTCCGTCCATGGTCCGCACGCTCGGCCCACGTGAAGTTTGGCACGCTTTGACCGGACCAGTCTTAACGGAACAGTTACAAAACATCATGTGACTATGCGATACGACAGAACGATGGAGCAAATAGCCTATTTTTGTGCTGTTCTGTAAGGGGCAGCACAGATATGTCGGGTGTGGGGCATGGAGAGGATCATCGATCCTCATGACATTCACACTGACTGATCCAAAGCCGCACTCTTGTATCCACAGCGCCACTACTAATGGACAGATTTACAGCACTGGTGTCTCTTTCACACAGCCAATGAGAATGTTGATTAACTTGTTCGGAGCCGAATCAATCTTCTTTAGAAGGTGCTTGTAACGCCGGAAATGCATATCCTCCTATTTCCATCTATTGTACCATAAATATTTTTCCTTATTTTGTTACCTGAAGATATGACATTTCTGTGTCTTTATATATTGTAATTGTTCTACTATATATATATATATATATATATATATATATATATATATCGATGTATAATTGATTTGTTTTGTAAATATTATTTCTATTTTTACGCTTAGTCTGGCATAGGAAAAACTATGCTATCGAACTATTACATCGATAGGTCGTGTGGATAACCAAAGTGTTTAGGATCTTTGGTAGTGTTAATTCTGCCGCATGGAGCGCGGGCAAAGGGGTCTGGCTGGGGTAGGGCGGTGGAGCAGGTGTGTTGTGTTACGCTCCCGCAAGTTGTCGCGCTTTCGGGGTTTGGCAGCATGTAATTGAGCTCGACTTGCTATGATAGTTTCTGATACGGTGTCGCGGACGAGAAGCGTTGTCTGGCGCACATCAAGAGCTCGTTTCGCCTGGTGACTGTGTCGAGGAGAAGGCGCGCCAACATCCAGCTTCTGCAACAGCGACGGCCGACAATGAGTTACTGTCGCCACCTCCCCGATCGACGACTCTTAACCTTCAATCAATCAACGAGGACTGTTGCATCACAAAAATACAGCAACTTAGCATGAACCTTTGTTGCCCATTGTCCTAATTGCATTACCAAGCAGGGTCCCTTCCTTTTCTGGAATGAACCCGAGTGTCGTTGAAATTCATACGCCACCATTAAAGTAACATCATTCCATTTCACTGCTTTAATTTCAAAGTTCAGTTGAAGTATTCATAGCTGGCTACAATATTTATATTACACAAGCAGAAATTAAGAGTGCGAGTTTTGTTACCATATTTTAGATTACCTGTGACTGCAGCTCACCTTGGTACGTACTAAAGTTTACTATTGTTAATTGTTCAGAATCGTTTAATTCAAGTTCAAATTTAAATCACTTATTTATAAATTGTGTAGATTTAAGTAGCTTTTGAAATGATTGTTGAGGTAGCCCAAGAATAACCTTATTTTATTGAATTTCGTAGTGCTTCGGAAACAAAGTTCCCTATTAATTTCAGTCACTAAATTAACTTTCAGTTTTCCGGTTTTATTAATTCTTTTGCTAAATTAAGTCGGAGTGTAGCGAAATTTATTACTCCTGACAAACATTCAGTTTTCACACAACACGTGTCAACCTTCAGTCGCCACGCTTTTAGTGCTAATTTTCAGTTATTGTAGTAGTTGCCCATAGGAATGGCGACCGTAATTTTCCCCAAATCTCAAATATCTAATTAACGCCAAATAATTGTTAACCTAACGACCGCGCATTTACTTTCTTTATTAATTTTACCCTTTTCTCAAAATTAATTTCCACCAATTTCATTTGCATTTTTCCTTTCATTTACATGTAACCCTTTCCTCCCTCTTTACCGACAGATTAACTTCGGGGACGATTGCTTTTCCCAAATTTCCATTAGGTGCACGCGGTTTAATTTTCACTGTCATTAAGGTCGATAAGTGAGGAGTAGGTTGCAGGCTGATAATCAAAAATCGGTGTTCTGGACTCTCCCGCTAAAGAAGAAATAACTCCAAAGCCTTCGACTGGTCCTGGTGACAGTTTGCTGCTTGTGTTGGTCATGTTAATCCTGAAGCTCTCTTTCCCTTTTTTTTTCACAGAGTTGCTTACATGAAAGGGAGCGATTGACGCTAGTGCTTAAGTTCTTTAGACTGTCACACTGATCTGGTTTCACTGCTTTCCACTTGACAGTCAATTGCCTTCTCACCTCTTTATTGCGAAGGTAAGGCGCTGGAACTCTCGTCTTTTCTTGGTTAGGCTAAAGGTGCTTATTGTCTTAGCATCAACTTGGTCATTTGCATAAATATTATACAGCAGCAGAGAATGGCCATTACCGTGAAGCAATTATTTTTTCTGGCCCTTTCATCGATTCCTTTCTACTTGTAGTGTCAGAAATGCCCTGTTATTTGACACTCCCTTAGTATCGTTTATCATTAGTGTATCCTTAGAGATATTACAAATCGTGGCTATAGCCTTCTTGTAAGTGTATCGGAGTATCAGATATTCCAGTCACTGCACCACCTATCAGTTTTCTTTTCCTTTTTGGTAGGTATATTCACTTTATTGTGAGATTCAATAATTGACTGCAGTAGGATTTCCCTGTCCTTTATCCAGATTGCGCTGGAATCAGTTTTACTTCAATTTCAGAAATCATCTTGTCAATAACTTCATTCAGGTGGCACAGTTAAGGAACTGGCAGAAAGTTCTTTATTTCTTTTCCAAGTTTAAGCAGCGTCATCGCCTTCTCTTTAGTTCTCTAGAAGCATCGAAGTCTTTGTTCCGAAATGTGTCACTTATTTCTGCTGTCACGTGGACCTGAAGCTTTTCTGTTCACTGTGAATGTTACGGCGTAAAGTCAAGCGCCGGCACGCCAGTCGGGAACGAGAGAGCAGAGAGGGCTGTGAAGAAGGCGTCAGCCAATTGCACGCTGACCGACTCCTTTCCAGGAAGACAACGCGCCAACAACGGCCTCTATGCGAAGAGAACATAAGCGCCGAGCCCGACTGGCCGCGGCCCAGTTCAATAAAAGATACAAAACTAGCGACCTGAATAGAAGCGTCAAATGTATTACTTCACATGTATTACGAATTCTATATACTGAAGAGATTTCTTGTCCTATCTGTCGCCCTTTACTTGCGACACATCCATGTAATTCTCAAAGTTGAGTACTGCCATTTACATGTCGCAATACAACTCATTAACAGGATTAGCTTGAATTGTCTGTCTATCGATCTGAAAAATCAGGTTTACTAGACTCCCCATAGTTGACGACGAGGCACGATTCAACAGTTAACTTGATCAGCTGTTGAAGTTTTGAGAAGGTTCCGGAATTTTCACTTTAAGCGTCAGTCGATGGGCTTTCTGCTTCGAAATTAAATGAGTGCTCGCCACAGAGCGGTCCTTGGCATAGTTGCTTTAATTGATAGTTAGCTCCCATGCTTTCTTTTGGTTCTGAGCCATATGAAGATCATATTGGAGTCTTTTTCCCTTTCTCCGTCCGCAGTGCATTTCATTAAGGCTTCAATGTTCGCTTCTCAACACAAGCCAATGTAATAACTTTCTTATAATTCCCACTAGAGGATTCAGAAGTGATCCTAGGAATAAAAATAAGTGAAGAATCCAGGTACGAGCTTTATAGTAATTCTCATAATCAGTTGCACAAAGTCATTCCACCTTAGGGGCCCTCTCGATGCAAATCCTTTGAGAGCATATTCCATATTGCTTCCCGACACTTGAAGATAATTTCACATCTGTGAAGTTTGAATTTCTATAGGCGGATATAACGTGCGAATAACTTTCCGGACTGCATAATTAATAAAATATTCCGGGCTATTAGGCCGTGGTCAATGGATATTGCATTGGAAATCAACGTTCCTTCCCCATTTGCGGAGAACGTTTTAAATGGGGATCGTGTTCATTGGTGATCGTAGCTTCTTTGAGCGTTCGATTTACGCCTTTGCTGGTTCCTGACTCCAGAAAAATTCTGTTTCTGCGTGCTAACTAGAGGGGCGTCACGTCACAGGCTTTGAATAGCCGAGAAAAAGTAGTCGTTGTCGGTTGCTGTCGTCCGCTGTCGCTGTTACCCCACCGTGGGAGACTAGCTAACATTTTCTTCAGCATTGGGATCCAGATGTCATTCAGTTTCGCTCCTTCCTCCTTTTTGTTCAGATTCCTGGGGTGTTAAACAATGTCTATGGATTCTCTCATGTTATCCACCGTGACTGCCAGTACTTGAGTCCTATCAAAATGAATCCGGTAGTCTCCTCGTTGCAAAGCTGGTTCCACAGCAACTGGTATGGCAGTCTCTCTCCTTCTGCAATTTCCCTTGTCTTCTACTCGTTTCTTGAGCATGTTTTTGTAGTATCCTTATACAGAAGAACACGAAAAGACACCTAGAGCAGCCTCTGGAGGACCACAAAGGCAAATCTAGACGGAGAGAGACTGATATATCAGCTGTTGTGAAAGTGCTGTGTAACCAGGAGAACACCGTACTCATCTTAATAGGACTAAAGTATTGGCAGCCACAAGCAGATACCATGAAAGGCTATACACAACGGCAGTACACATTGTTAAAAAGTCCAGGAATTTCGATAGGAAGGAGGAGGGCATGAAACTGAATGGCATCTGGATCCCTGTGATGAATAATTTGTGTACTTGTCTCCTACCATGAGGTGAAAAAACAGCAGACGACGGCAATATTCAACGGCCAAGTTCACTCGCGTACTCAAAGCAAGTGACGTCACGTTATGCACCTGAGCACGCTTAAACAACGTTTGCTGCAGTTTGTAGAAATCAAGGGCGTGAATCGGACGCTCAAAGAAGCTACGACAGCCCCTTGAAAATGTCCGCCACAGACGGGGACAAAACGTTTGGTTTTAATTTGAAATCCATTCGACCACAGCATAGTAGCCCGGAATATTTTGCTAACTGAGACAAGTAAGGACCTGAAAATTTTCATTTTACAATTACCGGATTGCAGTTACGTGCCGTTTTCAACAACCACTGACGTTCAACAGGTGTACAACCCGTTTTCAAGGCATAATCGCAAAGAAATTGCTCTGTGCAAGAACATTTAAAACACTGGTATGCAGAGCATATGCAGAAAGTCGGCGCATTCCATAAATACTTGCGACACCACATATACAAAGATGGCCAACCACTCGATGGTAATCGGAGTGAATATTAATTATCAACGGATGAGCAGGCGCCACTGAACCTCTACCTCTGTTGTGTGACTACAAAGAGAGAAGACTCTACGTAAAAAGAACAGTCTCTATTTATAATGCCACTTGCTATATAATCTCAGCTGATTTCTTAGTAACGGTATCCAACAAGTTGGAGGTGCATTCCAGAATCTGCGTGTTCTTATGCTCATACTGTTTCATCATCGTATCCAAACGGCAGGATCATTATACGCACCACGCAGGCGTCTCGACGGCAGCAGCGGTCGGGTCCTGATGAGGCAGCGACTGCCTAAAGCACTATACTTTTCATAGTCATCAAAACTGTTATCATTTGCACAGTAGTGTGCAGACTCCTGTGTTACGTTAGGTTGACAGACACTGGGCTACCTTACAAAACGGAAACGCCATCACATCAAAAATTCCTAACTTCTGAATTAATTCAATGATGACGAGCTAATACCATGGACAATATCTGGGGCATACTTCTATTTTGTATCATAATCCGATTATAATCAAGAGTAGTAAAATTATAATCCAAATTAATTCATATAGGAAAATTCAGCTATCCTTAAAGACCTGTATACCTCTAATGACGCTACTTTTAATGTGGCAATAGTAGTTTGGAGAGTGTGGAGTCGTATAAATCAGATAAATGCAGGTAATAAGCCATTAATTCGACGTTTTTCGGCAATCAAATCATCAATTTTTTCACAAGCCATTGAGTGACAGGATTCACTGTTTCTATTTGACCGATGAGTTGCGGCAAACAATTGTTACACACAATTCAGCATCAACCGTTCTATGCCTGAAGCAATGCTTGAGGTATCTTCAGCGTAACCAACGAAACACACTGTGGTAACAAAAGTAATGGGATAACGATATGCACAGCTACAGTCCGTGGCAGTATAGCGAGCGCAAGGTATAAAAGGGAAACGCATTGGCGGAGCTGTCTTTTCTACTCAGCACATGATACATGTGAAAATTTTTCAAACTGATTATGGCTGCACGACGGGAATTAATAGATTTTGAAAGCGGCATGGTAGTTGTAGCCAGACGTGTGGGACATTACATTTCGTAAATCGTAAAGAAATTCTGTTATCAGAGATACAAAGTGTCAAGAGTGTGCCGAGAAAGAAAACAAAATGTCAGGGATTACCTCTCAACTTGGGCAACGCAGTGGCCGACGGGCTTCACTTAACGACCGAAAGCAGCGGAGTTCAAGTAGAGCTGTCACTGCTAAGAAACAAGGAACACTGCTTGAAATAACAGTTGAAATTAATTTGGGACGTACTACGAACGTATCTGTTAGGAGAGTGTGTCGAAATTTGGCGTCAGTGAACTATGGTAGCAGACCATCGACGTTAGTTCCTTTACTAACTGCACTACATCGCCTGCAGCGCCTCTCTTGGGCTCGTGACCACATTGGTTGGGTCCTAGGCACCTGAAAAACTGTGACCTGGACAGATGAATCCCGATAAAAGCTGGCAAGACCTGCGCACGAGGTTTAGGGGTAGCGTCTTTGATTAACGATCAAAACGTCCACGGTACCGGGTTCCAATCCCGCCATTGCTTACATTTTGGTTAATAATCAGCATTGGTGGCCGAAGCCTTCAGGCATAAGAAGTCACCCTCAATCTCCCAACGGCGCTGCAAAAGAGGACGAAGGAGCGGACAGAATGGGAAATTGCCCCTAAAGGCGGAAGAATCAGCAATGATCAACGGCACGAGGATATACAATGCAATGGAAACCACTGCATTAAAGACACATGTATCCATAACACAAGTGGCCTGTAATTGAGAAACTAAAGTGTCATGATGGTCTGTCCATTGCCAAAATATTCCGGAATAGTCCACCATCCGGAATGCCGGGAAAGGAGTGCCAAGAGGGAGGTGACCATGACAAAAGTACTGAGCAATCAACGAAAGGATAACGTTCTATGACTCGGGGCGTGGAATATTAGAAGCTTGAACGTGTTAGGAAAAGTAAAACATCGGAAAAGGGAAATGCAAGAGTTCAATGTTGATATAGTGGGGGTCAGTGAAGTGAAATGGAAAGAAGAGAAGACAGGGATCTCTGGTCAGATGAGTAAGGGTAATATCAACATAAGCAGAAAATGGTATAACAGGAGTAGGATTCGTTATTAATAGGAATAGAATTGTAGGGGAAGGAGTAGAAGAAAAGGTTACAGGAGAATATGGGATGGGGACAAGGAATGAAAGAGGGGAAAGACTAGTTGACTTCTGTAATAAGTTTTCGCTATCAATAGCGAATACTCTGTTCAATAATCACAAGAGGAGGAGGTATACTTGGGAAAGGCTGGGTGGTTCGGGAAGATTTCAGTTATATTGCATCATGGTCAGACAGATTCCGAAATCAGATGCTGGATTGAAGGGTGTACCCAGAAGCAGATACAGACTCAGATCACTATGTGGTAGTGATGCAGAGAAGGCTGAAGTCAAAGACATTATTCAGGAAGAATCATATACAAAGAAGTGGGATACGGAACGACGAGATACGGCTGAAGTTCTCTAAGGCTATAGATACAGCAATAAGGAATAGCTCGACAGTACGGTGCAAGAGGAATGGACATCTCTAAAAAGAGGAATCACGAAAGTGGGAAAGTAAATAATAGGTGCCAAGAAGGTATCTGCGAAGAAACCAAGAGCAACAGAAGAAATAATTCAGTTGATCGATGAAAGGAGGAACTGCAAAAATGTTCCGGGAAACTTAGGAAAAGGAATTACAAGTCGCTGAAGAGAGAAATGAATAGGAAGTGCGTGGAAGCTAAAATAAAATGGCTGCATAAAAAACGTAAGGGAATCGGAAAAGAAATAATTGTCGGAAGGACAGTCTGAGCATTCAGGGAAGTCAAAACAACCTTCGGTGACATTAAAAGCAAGGGTGGTAATATTAAGACTACAACGGGAATTCGACTGTTAAATGCAGAGCAGAAAGCGGATAGATGGAAAGAATACCTTGAAAGTCTCCGTGAAGGGGAAGTTATTTCTGCTGCGATAAAAGAAGAAACAGGAGTCGATTTAGAAGAGGTAGGGGATCCAACATTGCGAGCAGAATTAAAGAACTTTGGAAGACTTAAGATCAAATAAGACAGAAGGGATAGATAACGTTCCATCAGAATTTCTAAAACGACTATTTATGTTGGTGTGTAGAATGTATGAATCTGGGGAGATACCAGACTTAGTGAAAAACATTATACACAATTCCGAAGACTGAAAGAGATGACAAGTGCGATAACTATCGCACAATCAGTTTAACGACTCACGCATCCACGTTGCTGACAAGATTAATATGCAGAAGAACGGAAAAGAAAATTGAGGATGTAGCAGATGACAATATGTTGAGCTTCAGAAAAGGTAAATGAACCATATAGTCAATTCTGACGTTGCGATAGATAATGGAAGCAATACTAAAGAAAAATCAACACACGTTCACAGGATATGTCGACCTAGAAAAAAGTATTCGAAAATGTAAAATGGTGCAAGATGTTGGAAATTCTGAGAAAAATGCGGGTAAGCTGTAGGGAGAGACGGGTAATATGCAAGAGTGGACGACCAAGGATGAAGTGGTAGGAATAAAAAGGGGGTGTGTATTCTTTCGCCCCTACTGTTCAAACTGTACATTGAAGGAACTATGAGATAAAATAAAGATTCAGGAGTGGAATTAAATTTCAAAGTGAAATGATATCAATCATTCGATTCGCTGATTGCATTGCTATCCTGAGTGAAAGTGAAGAAGAATTACATGATCTGCTGAATGAAATGGTCAAATGAGAACAGAATATGGACTGGGCTAAAGTAATGAAAAGTTGCAGAAATGAAAACAGTGAGAAACATATCAGGCTTGATGGTCACGAAGTTGATGAAATTAAGGAATTCTTCTACCCAGACAACAAAATAACCAGTGACGGACGAAGCAAATGTATCACTGGCAATGGCAAAAGGCCCTTCCTGCCCAAGAGAAGTCTACTAGTGTCAAACATAGGCCTTAATTTGAGGAATAAGTTTCTGAGAATGTACATCTGGAATATAGCATTGTGTGGGAGTGAAACATGGACTGTGGGAAAACGGGAACAGAAGAGAATCGAAGCATTTGAGATGGGGACTGATAAGCTAAGGAATTAGGAGGTTCCGCATAGAATTGGAGAGGAAAGGAATATGGGGGAAACACTGGCAAGAAGAAGGGGCAGAATGACAGGACGTCCCTTAAAAATCAGAGAATGACTTCCATGTTACTAGAGGGAGCTGTAGATGGCAAAAACTGTAGGGCAAGAGGGATTGGAATACATGCAGTAAATAATTGAGGACGTATTATGGAAGTGCTACTCTGAGATGAAGCGGTTAACAAGGGAGAGGAATTAATGGCGGGCCGCGTCAAACCAGTCAGAAGAGTGATGACGCAAAAAGGAAAAAAAAGAGCTTATAAGAGTCGACTGTGGCGCAGAACTCATGAAGCAATGAACTCATGTTGTCAACAAGGCACTTGGCAAGCCGGTGGCGACTCGATGTCGGTGTGGACTGCGTCTGCATGGAATGGACATGATCCTCTGGTCCAACTGATCTGATCCTTGCCGGGAAATGGTTATGTTTGGCTGCTTGAAGACCATTTGCTGCCATTTAGCGAAGGAATTTTTGTAAATGACAATGCGTCATGCCAAAATGCCACAGTTGTTCCGACTGATTTGAGGAAAATTCTGGACAGTTGGAGCGAAAAATGTGATCTCCCAAATAGCCCAACATGAATCACATCAAACATTTATGGGAAATAATCGAGAGGTCAGTTCGTGCAGAAAATACTTTATCATCCACATTTCCGCAATTGCGAACAGCTATAGAGGCAGCACGGCTCAACATTTCTGCCGGCGACTTCCAACAATTTATTAAGTCACTGCCACATGGAAGGACTGCAGTAAGGCAGGCAAAAGAAGACTCTTGTCACCTTAGTGCAAGCTATCATTTCCCTGTGAGTCTGTGAGGATTGTTTTCTGGTTGCGAATATTGTATCTTGTACTGAATGTTGTTACACTCTCTGTCTACTTTCATACTCTTGGCCGCAGACGCTGAAAGAATATGAAATTCCGGATCAGGTGGAATAACCCTCAATATGGCTCTAAAATAAATCCTTAGCGAATGCGTAATGTTTAATTAAAATGATGGTCCTGATTAAAATTTTCTGTATTTGACTACCTTAAAGTAAAGTTCGTCCCTACCTGAAGAATGTAAAGTCTGCAGTTCTGTAGCAGTTACGATAAAATTTTCGACGAGATACAGGGAGCATGGAGATGCTTTTAGATTGAGCAGCTACAGCAGATCGGTAGGTGCCAGATAAATGTATGAGACTAGTCACTGCTGCAGGGTATAGAAAAGAAGTTTTAGGGCTAACCTTAGTATGATAAATGTGTATGATTTTGAACAGATAACCTTGGTATGGTGACTCTTAATGTCCTTTGTTACATATTTGGAATATTACGGAATGACTGATGGCTCAGTGACGATTCTCAGAGTGATACACAGTTTTACGAACCAACAGTGCACGGAGAGGTAACTGATGTGTCCGATGTTTACTGCTTTATGGAAGGAACGATTTGGTACATGGACGGTAATATGGACAAGCCGAACAGGAATTTGGTGTCGCCGTTTTTAAAGTAAGATGAGGACTTCGTATCTGAATCATTTTTTTTGTTTTTATTTTTGGAGTGCATTTGAAGAACACTTTGTATAGGATTAATTTAGACAACCGGGTGATGAGAGCTTGACTCCAGAAACTTGTTGCTGTTGCCTCTGTTTCTAATATTAGCGATAACATGCTAAAATATTTTATAGAAGTTACTGAAATGAGAATTTTAAAATGATAGGTGGCCATCTGATTTTATTCGATTCAAATAACGAAAAAAACATGAAGCAATTTCGACAGCCAGTGTAACATTAGTACTTGCAACATCATTCGTGGATACTAATCATCATTTGTCGAGCACGACAGAAAGCTACAGGCAGTATTTCACACGATCTTAAGATTAACACCAGATGGCACAAATAGGTTTTCCGAGGCAACTTTTAATAAAGTGTTCGCTTTCTGCATGACATCACACTTCACTCAGGGACTCACGTGTTGTTTCTTCGGAAACTGGTCGCAGACTCCCCGTGAGCTGTCTCAACTGTTTGACGCCTGCACACTCAGGGCAAGCTTTTACTAGGTTGATTCTGCCCAAAAACAGTCATCACCATTATCTAAAGCCTGCAGTTATTTTCTGAGTACGAATTTAGAGTTACTGAAATTATTTTTGAAAGATTGTCACAGCAGATATTGTCAGCAGCACTGCTGGAGATGTATATCAAAGTTTAAACTGAAAGTCTAAATAACGGAATGTACATTAAGACTGCAGTGGGTATTCCACTGCTGGATGCAAAGGAGAGTGCTAATATGTGTAAGGAGGTCTCTATGATGGGAGTACTTGTCTGATGATATGATAAAAGAAGAAACAGGAGTCGACAGCGAAGAGGTAGGAGACCGAGTATTAGAATTTAAAAGGACTTTGGAAGACCTAAGACCAAATAATGCAGAAGGTATACATAACATTACATCGGAATTTCCAAAATTCCTGGGAGAAGTGGCAACAAAACGACTATTCATGCTGGTGCTCAGAATGTATATAGCATCAGACATTCGATAAATCATGTTCCACACTGTGTAAGTAGGCTGTTTCTGTTTTCTTATTGGTAACGCCACGTAGCGCTCTGTATGAAAATCACTGGCTCTGCTGTGTGCAGTCTGTGGCTAGTTTTCATTGTTGTCTGCCATTGTAGAGTTGGGCAGCTGGATGTTAACAACTCGTAGCGTTGCCCAGTTGGAGGTGAGCCGCCAGCAGTGGTGGATGTGGGGAAGTGACATTGCGGATTTTTGAGAATGGATAATCTGGAGGGTTGTCCATCAGAAACAGTACATTTGTAAGAATGGATGTCATGAACTGTTATATATATTATGACTATTAAGGTAAATACATTGTTTGTTCTCTATTAAAATCTTTCATTTGCTAACTATGCCCATCAGTAGTTAGTGCCTTCCATAGTTTGAATCTTTTATTTAGCTGGCAGTAGTGGCGCTCGCTGTATTGCAGTAGTTCGAGTAACGAAGATTTTTGTGAGCTAAGTGATTTGTGAAACGTATAGGTTAATTTAGTCAGGGCCATTCTCTTGTAGGGATTACTGAAAGTCAGATTGCGTTACACTGAAACAATATTGTGTGTCAGTTTAAGCACAGTCTTGTACAATTTTTCTAAGGGGGCGTTTCAACAGTTCTGAAGATTGCAACGGCCGATTAGTGGGAAAATTATATCACAGTCACCTTAACAGTTCATGCATCCAATTTACTGACAAAAATAATGTACAGCAGAATGGAAAAGAAAATTAAGGAACTGTTAGATAACGATCAGTTTGACTGTAGGAAAGGTAAAGGCACCAGAGAGGCTGATCTGACGCGTTTAATAATGGAAGCAAGACTGAAGAAAAATGAAGACACATTCATAGGACTTACCGAACTTGAAAAATATTTCGACAACGTATAACGGAGCAAGGGGTTAGAAGTTTTGAGAAAAATAGATAAGATATAGGGAAAGAAGGGTGATATATATCACGTACAAATTCCAAGAGCGAACAATAAGAGTGGAGGACCAAGAACGAAGTGCATGGCTCGAAAAGGGCATCAGACAGGGATGTAGCCCTTCGGCCCCGCTGTTCAATCCGTACGTCGAAGAAGCAATGACAAAGTTTCAAGAGTGGGATTAAAATTCAAGGTGAGAGGATATCAGTGATAAGATTCGCTGATGACATTGCTAGCCTCAGAGAATGTGAAGAAGAATTACAGGGTCTGTTGTTCGGAATGGATAGTGTAATGAACACAGAATATGGATTGAGAGTGAATCGAAGAAAGTTGAAGGTAATTAGAAAAAAATGGCTCAAATGGCTTCGAGCACTATGGGACTTGACATCTGTGGTCATCAGTCCCCTAGAACTTAGAACTGTTTAAATCTAACTAACCTAAGGACATCACAACATCCATGCCCGAGGCAGGATTCGAACCTGCGACCGTAGCAGTCGCACGGTTTCGGACTGCGCGCCTAGAACCGCGAGACCACCGCGGCCGGCGGTAATTAGAAGTAACAGAAATGAGGACAGCGAGAAATGTAACGTCGTCAAGGAATTCTGCTGACTAGGCAGCAAAATAACTCAAGGTGGACGGAGCAAGTAGGATATAAAAAGCAGGCTAGCACAGGCAAATAGGACTTCTCTGGAAAAGAGATGTTTACCAGTATTAAACATAGGCCTTAATGTGAGGAATAAATTTATGAGAATGTGCGTTTGATGCACAGCATTGTATGGTAGTAAAAACCGGAGCGGAAGAGAGTAGAAGCTATTGAGATGTTAGGTGAATCACCACTGTCTCTACAAGTTCCAGGATCGGATGAATTCTGCACACCACATTGCTCTGAAGCTCTGAGTCGACCTATCATTTGGTCTTGCTAGCATGCAGAGATGTGAATCATGATATACTGTAGGTTAAAGCGTAATAACAAAATATAATGTAATGTAGGCAGAGATGTGGCCAGAAGTTGACTATTGCGTAGGTTCAGGTTTGTACGATTATACCCATTGTCGTCTTCTATTCCTGTTTGTATACGATTTTAGAATTTTATTTCTAGATTTTTAGGAGTATTTCTTTAACCTATTGACACGAGCTTATTTTTGAGCTTTGATCAAATCGTATATAATCCATTTCAGAGAGATGTTAATCTCAACTAAATGCTCGTGCAAAATCGAATGTGGTGCAATACCTTTAAGGGTGTCTTTATCTCACGTTAATTCACAAGGCGATGCTCTTTAATCGTTCAGCGTACAGCATAAACGTTTTGTGGAGAACAACCTATTTGGTCTACCTGACCTCAACGAAATTCTGCAGACACAATTAAGAAGTCCCTTCTAAGTCAGATTAATTACCAAAACTTGAACAATTAATTTAGAAGTAGTTTGCTGAATGATTCTATTACGAAACTCGTAAAAAAAATTATACAACGAAAACCACCAAGTGAAATTTCCATTTTCCTCAACACTTATTTCTTTAAATGCTAACTGTAGACACACTATCTGTCAGATTTATGGTGTGTCATTGTTTTAACGATACAAATACCAACTTTTCAAATAATGGTCTTTTATAAAAACTTAAGATTTCGAGGCCCATAATAAACTTCTCATTCCAGTATTATCTCTGGCAATAAGAAACTTTCCTGTTGGCAAACGTGCTCGTGTGCTTCAGTTCATAATGATAATGCTGATATGGCGGCGTGAGCACACGACTGCAAGCTCTTCAGTGGTCCTGTTAAAATTTAATGATGCAAGTAAGGATGACGGTCGCAAAAATTATTAAAATATGACCTGAAAATAAAACCTTAAAGAGTGTCTCAAAAACATAAGCACACACACAAGCACAACCCAACGAAAATCACGATGTCACATCTAAACGGTATGAAAAAGCGAGAAGCCAGTGCAAAGAATTAAAATAAGTGCAAAGAATTAAAATAATACAGCATACAGCTACAGCTCGTTTATGGCTGGAAAAAAGGGATGATCCACCCACTCTGCGACGCACTAAAATCTCCTGCCTAATAACAACCTGGGGCAGAATCCAGTCGCTTCACAAAACACTAAGACCTTCGCTACACTCGTCTCGTCGTCAGCTAAAACAGCCGGCAGATCCCGACTTAAACTGCTATCTGCCCAGTTAAAACAATACAAAATTCACTCCGTTAAAATATAGCGTACAGGGATTTGTACGCCACAGGCATTACAGGTCGTGGGTGATCCTCTCGCCGGAGTAAAAAGCCACGCGAGATGAGTCTGCCCAATTCGGAAGCATGCCAGGGCCGCTTGATCCCAACGGAGTGAGCAGGATGAAGCTCCTCACAGCCGGATAGCTGGCTATATCAACCATAGCTTACTGTCCACCACTGCTAGCCGCTCCTACTTCCACAATTTCTTGGTTTGACTCTGTAGTGATACGACAGTTTGTACGGTTATAGCACGAAGTGTCTTGTTTTGTTGCCGGCAGGTGTCCTTGGCGGCCTGGTCTCTTCGTTCACTTCTCCAAGTTTCCACATGACCTGCTATCCTACACAATGATACCAGCTTCCTCTGCTGTTTAGGGGAAGTTGCTAATATATTGTTGTTGTTGTTGTGGTCTTCAGTCCTGAGACTGGTTTGATGCAGCTCTCCCTGCTACTCTATCCTGTGCAAGCTTCTTCATCTCCCAGTACCTACTGCAGCCTACATCCTTTTCAATCCGCTTAGTGTATTCATCTCTTGGTCTCCCTTTACCATTTTTACCCTCCACGCTGTCCTTCAGTACTAAATTGGTGATCCCTTGATGCCTCAGAACATGTCCTACCAACCGATCCCTTCTTCTAATCAAGTTGTGCCACAAACTTCTCTTCTCCCCAATCCTATTCAATACCTCCTCATTAGTTATGTGATCTACCCGTCTAATCTTCACCATTCTTCTGTAGCACCACATTTCGAAAGCTTCTATTCTCTTCTTGTCCAAACTATTTATCGTCCATGTTTCACTCCCATACATGGCTACACTCCATAGAAATACTTTCAGAAAGTACTTCCTGACATTTAAATCTGTACTCGATGTTAGCAAATTTC
This sequence comes from Schistocerca gregaria, assembly GCF_023897955.1. Lineage (NCBI taxonomy): Eukaryota > Metazoa > Arthropoda > Insecta > Orthoptera > Acrididae > Schistocerca > Schistocerca gregaria. The sequence goes on from NC_064924.1 coordinate 185,092,855, forward strand.
TCTTCTTCAGAAACGCTTTCCTTGCCATGGCCAGTCTACGTTTTATATCCACTCTACTTCAACCATCATTAGTTATTTTGCTCCCCAAATAGCAAAACTCATTTACTACTTTAAGTGTCTCATTTCCTAATGTAATTCCCTCAACATCACCCGACTTAATTCGACTACATTCCATTATCCTCGGTTTGCTTTTGTTGATGTTCATCTTATATGCTCCTTTCAAGACACTATCCATTCCGTTCAACGGCTCTTCCAAGTCCTTTGCTGTCTCTGACAGAATTACGATGTCATCGGCGAACCTCAAAGTTTTCATTTCTTCTCCGTGGATTTTAATACCTACTCCGAATTTTTCTTTTGTTTCCTTCACTGCTTGCTCAATATAGAGATTGAATAACATCGGGGAAGGGCTACAACCCCGTCTCGCTCCCTTCCCAACTACTGCTTCCCTTTCATGCCTCCCGCTTTCAGAACCGCATGAAGCTGTTTAGTGAAAACAGTATACTGGGTGTAACTAAATTTGTTTAACAGAAGTTGAGGACTTGTGGATCAAGATGGTTAAGTCCAGCTACACGCAAAAGACAACATAAGTTTTCGACGCTACTGACTTGGATATTACGTACCACATTGACCGGCCACTCGATGTCCAATGCCCACTACAGGTGATCTGCACGATGGCGTAGCGCCTCATTTTTCACCTGTGATCTGAGATCACCTGGACCAACGATTTGGGCAACTGTGAATCAGTCGCGGTGGCGACTGCTTGGGTGAATGTACTCAAAACTTGAACCCACTAGACTATTACCTGTGGGGTACATGAAATCCTTACTTTACGAGACTTCTGTGGCATCCGAGAAAGACTTAGTGGGAGTGGTACGTGATTGCAACGGCTGCTGGAGAACCAGGGGTTGGTCATCATGTGTTCCGAAACATGATACAGAGATAACATGTTTGTGTTGACGTTGGTGGTCATTATTTGTAATTGGTTCCAGACCACAAGAGCAACTTGTGTTGTGGCATTTTGCGTCTAGTATAAAAACTGTACGTTTCCGGACATGTGTTCTTGAGCTAAACTTAGCCGTCTTGGTCCCCACTATAAGTCCTCAACGTCTGTAATGGGAATTAGTTACACCCTGTTCGCAAGGAGGGCAAACCCTGAAGTAAAAGCTGAGAATATTGTTGGCAAAGTCCGCGTGCTTAGCTGAGTGGTAACGTATTAGCCTGCCGTGCAACAGGCCTCGTTTCGATCCCCGGCCGGGTTGGAGACTTTATCCTTTCGTGGACTGGATATTGTACTGTCCTCATTATCATTTCGTCATCACCCCGCGCAGGCTGCCGAATGTGGCGTCACCTGAAATAAGACTTGTAGCCGCGAGGGGTAGCCGCGCGGCCTGGGGCGTCTTGTAACGGTCCGGGCGGTTGCCCCCGTCGGTGGTTCGAGTCCTCCCCCGGTCATGAGTTAAATTAGATTAAATAGTGCGTACGCTTAGGGACCGATAACCTCAGCAGTTTGGTTCCATAAGACCTTACCACAAATTTCCAATTTTCCTAAGACTGGCATCAGGCGGCCGAACTTACTCCAATGGAGTGTCCTGGCCATCAATAGCACACGATCATTTCATTTCACTGTTGACCAGTCAAGGGAATATTTTGTTTGGAGCTATCAGTTTAGATAACATTAAGACATAAGTGTGTATACAAAATATTAAATAACAGAGACTGAAATATAAAATTTGGGGTGCTGTCCTTCTTGAAATTCGTCAAGTCTAAAACAATCCTGATCCACTGTAGAAACCGTCGTCCAATGTTGGACTAAAACGTTAACATCAACCAAACCCACACTCTTTCTGGCCAATATTATAGGGTTTCATCGCTCAGTGTCAATTATGACAGCGCCTTTCCATCGGTCGTGGAGAACCACTATATTATTCTAATCTGTGTATTGCGTGGTGAGTGCTTTAAGGGCCTATCAGCACATTAGGAGCCATCGCTTGATGTGAATCGGCACCTCACTAGCCTTAGCAGAAAGGTGCTTTATGGGACTGGATGAAAATGTGCCAGGGACCAAGTCGAAGTCTTTCATGGCGCATTTCCTGCATTGTGCAGTTCCATACATAACGCATCCGTAAATCAGCAGTGATCGCACGAAAGCCTCGTAAAACGCGGCAGTATAGTAGCTGACCGTCGTTTCATCTGTTATCGAATGACGAGACTTAATTCGGGAAGTAATCAACTCCTCCATGAGCAATGTTCGTTATATTTTATATGTTAAATTTTATTAGTACAAATGGGACTACCTCCATATCGATTGGCATACGATTAATTTTCAATTACTATTTTATTGTTAGTGAACATTTTATCCTGACATACTGGTCTCGATCGGGCTATATTTGGAAAGAGAGCTAACGGTGCACTTCCTACCACAATATCTACCTCCTCTTGAAGTTTGCTATCATCAACCCTGCTTCCCTCACCACTTTTCCCTATTCTTGTCTGCAGAGGTCTCTACTGATAGTCTTTTCTTTCCTAGCAGCCATTGTAACGTTCATTTCGATCCTACCCTCTCTCATTATCCTTTTCACTTCTTTTAATACCAAAGAAAGTTTGGAAAGTGTATGGTGTCAGGCAAATCCAACACCTTCCATGAAAACCCTGACATGATAATCAAATCCAGTAGTGTGTCACATAGCTCCGAATAAATCGTGACATTAAATTAACCAAAATAATACGAATAACGAGTGATCAAATGGAATACCACAGACTAACACAAGAATGCCTAAATGCATGTCGTACCTTCCCACCGTGACACCGACGCAGTTCCGAGGGGAGAAACGAGAACAGAAGCCGAGAGCAGAACCGTGTTAAGCTAGAAGGTCCTACGATAAGGGACAGACTAGACACCCACGTCGCCAGCTAACCACTAGGGCCACACAACCCGCAAGTTTTAGCGTGAGACTTTTTCGCGTCTCAGGTACGTCAAGAACCTCCCCCCAGCCCATGTTAAAAGCTAGAGCCCTCCAGAAAAACAGTATAGATCTTACGATAACACAAAAAGGGTCACGACCACTCGCAAGTTTTAGCGTGAGACTTTTTTGCGTCTCTCTTACATTAGGACCACCCCTCAGCCCATGTTAAAAGATAGAGCCCTCCACAAGAACAGCATAGATCTTACGATAACGCTAAAAGGACCACATCAGCTGCAGGTCTTCGCGTGATACTTTTTCGTGTCTGTGTTACGTTGCAAACTTTAAAAACATTGCCCCACCACGAAAAGTATAACGTTTCTCATTGGATAGACAGAATTTTTGTAGGCAGAGCTTAAGGTTAACATCGAGACCCTGATTGGTCAGATGAAAATACAGCCAGATAGTTTTTTTGAAACCAACTTCGGTAAATTGTAGTAAGGAGAAGTTAGAAGAGAGTTAGTTCCGAGATGGCGACGTGAGCGGAGCTGTGCTGCCCGCCGCCCTGAAGCTGCCTACCCAACGACAAGGTAATGAACGCACGCGATGCCGCATTTTTGAGCGCATAAGGCTTCACTCAGAACTGCAGAAGTCTCATCTGTTACACCCCCTTTTTTGCGTAATACTATTGTCGATGGTTAATTAAAACTCATGGTGTTCACATTTGCCACTTGAAGTAAAGATCTGAAACGCGATGATTTTTCTGTTATATAGTTATTGAGAAGCCACATCAACCACTGTAATTTACGACAAGTTAAATAAGTAATTAAAGATAAATGAGGGTCACTGTAGACCATTTTGATAGTTTTCTCTTTTGTGAAACTTAATTTAAACCTAGATTATAGATGTGATATGGCATAGGTCATCCTTCGATCCACTGTAGAACTTGGAAACCCACTCAGGGAATATTTGTTCACATTTTTGTTGAACGCAGCTGGTTTTTACCTTCCTGTATTGAAACATTTACTTATATCAATAGTGCATTTTATAAACAATGTTTCGTGAGTAGAATAAAATTTCCAATGGTAAACTTAACTGCTTTTTCGACGTCATTTTACCTGCTAACTAAAAATAGGAAAGCCTTGAACCCCCTTCCACTAAATTTAGTTAGTATTAAGATTCTTTTACAGGGAGTGCAGTGGAGCTGACGCTGAGATCATTTAGTATTTGGTTATATCATCGCTAGTCTCACTGAACTCTTCTGAATTCTACATGTCATGTGTGGTCTGGCGTCTCCTTACCAGCAACAGGTCCCAGATTCAAACTAAAAACACGCTCAGAGAGTCGTTGCGCGAAAGTGGTAGGGAGACACGATATAGAACAAAAAGACACCACCACGAATGTTTAGAAAAGTTCTAAACTATTAAATAACATTCTTAATGCCCTCAATATTTTATTGTTGTTATTGGTGTAACTTATAATTATTACTCTTGCCATTTGTTACTTTTTGTTAGTAATGCAAATTATCATTATTGTCTGTTATTTAATAACTTATCAATGTTATTCTTAATGCTTCCATTATTTTATCATCATTGTTTGTGTTACTGTTATTAAATCATTATTACAGCTAATTACTGTTTTATTGATGTAGCTAATTATTATTATTGTTACTGCTACGTAAAATAAGACAATAGCTAGGTCCAGTTATATTAGCAGTAAATAAATAATTAAACCCACTGGAATTGCCACAGTGCGAGTGAGACTGTGGCCCCTTCCGTGGGCGCGGCCAAAGGCATCATGGGCACAGGCTTAGCTCACCAGTGGACAATGCTGGATTGTCTGACAAACTTGGTCGTCTTTGTTTAAGTAGCGCAGGGCTGTCTGTTCACGGTGTCCGACTCTTAGAACGTGGGGTGGGATAACAGAGCCGGCAGCATGATATACTATGCTTGCTCCTTGATGTATTCCGCCTTACGGCAGGTCTTGTCATGTGTTAAGCCTCTTCCACTTTTGTCTGTTCATAGCCAGTCTTTTCATTTCTTAATATTTGCTTCCTTTGATATTGTCCAGCATTTCATATCTTCTTTTTCCTCTTCCCTTTTTTCTCTCCACCATTGCGTCTATTCCTTCCTTCAATAAACACTGCCTCCTCAAACAATGTCCAATCCAGTTCCGTTTTCTCTTTCCGATGACTTTCAGCATGTTGTTTCTTCTCCAACTCTTCTTAATACTTTCTCATTCCTTACTCGGTCTTCCTATTTCACTTTTTTCATGCTCCTTGAGAACACTAGTAAATATCGCAGTATGAACTTTCTCCGAACACCTAGGGCGCAGTGTGGAGAGCAACAAGACGTAGCACATGTAAGACACAATCAAGATGCAAGAACTGCTGGTAAAAAAATTATTCAACCTGTGGGAATGTATTATGCAGATGCCAGTTAGGTGTTTGAAGTTTTACGACGCACCTGGGTGTAGTAAAAAGTGGAAAGTTTACTTCAGGCAGTGGGAAACCGAGAACTCAGTAGCGGTTGGTCGCCTGTGTAAAATGCTGTCGGCCCGGAGGCCATTGCAGCGGTTCTCCATTTGATGGGTGGCCTTAGAGTGTTAAGAGAGGAGAGCGATTTTAACCAGAATTTGTTCATTTTGTTTGACACGAACAAATCCCCTGATTCGCGGAAGAGCAACATAACTTTTAGTTAGGGATATGGTAGAGCCTTCCATGTGAGCTGGACAGTAGGGAGTCGGCATTCTGGGATTTCCTGACACGGACTCGGTTTCTGGGCCGGATTCTGGGTCTGTCGAGTAGTATTCCTGGACGAGGATAAGGATGCGAGCCTTTCGCTTCCTGCCTTCGATGTCTGTCTTGTGAACTTCGTTTCTGAATGGTTCCGACCCCTACTCTCGGAGTGCTTGTTTCATTCATTCGGGGCAACCACCAGTCTTATTAACGGTTCACGGACTCAGTGTGGGTGGTTTTATGTTTCTCGTGTAGTGGTCATTAGTCCACACTCTTTTCCCAGTACCAGAGATGTTTATTTGATTGATCTCGTAACTGCTGACATAATGTAATTTTTCTTATGTGTAGGGCATATAATCTCCGAGAGAAGAGAGCAGAAATCAACTTGTTTATTATGCTCTTTATTTATCTGTCCTTTTGTAATAAATTCTGATCCATAACTAGATCTTTAACGTTAGTTAGATGATCTTGGTACACGATTATTAAATAATGACTTGCATTAGTTCAGAATAACATTTGTATCCCGGAAACTTCGCCATGACTTTAAATGGTTCAAATGGTTCTGAGGACTATGAACATTTGAGGTCATCAGTCCCCTAGAACTTAAAACTACTTAAACCTAACTAACCTAAGGACATCACACACATCCTTGTCCGAGGCAGAATTTGAACCTGCGACCGCAGCGGTTACGTGGTTCCAGACTCAAGCGCCTAGAACCGCTCGGCCACCCCGGTCGGCCATGACTTTAAAAGTAATAACAATGTCTTCCCATCCGCAACACAAGATAGCTAAAGACAAAACTAGAACACTTAAAAAGAATGCACACCGTCTTCTGTGTGATTCGGCACGGATGACCAAGGTTGGTTTTCGTGTTAAATTAACTAATCCAGTTCGACGTTTGTTGAATTCCGCTTACATTTCATTCAATGAGCAGCATTATGAACAGACAGATGTAGCTGCGATGGGATGCCCGTTGTCACCTATTACTGCGAATTCGTGTATGGAACACACAGGGCGGCATTGAAACTGGTGAGTGTTTTCAGATGTCTGAACGATAGTTCCATTGTTTGGCCTCGTGATATGGCGCATTTAAATGGCTTCTTGGAACATCTGAATACAATGAAATCGAATACTGATTTCACGTTGCTGATGTAGAAGGATGGCTGCCTTCCGTTTCTTGATATGTTGGCCAGGAGGAAGGTTGATGATAACGTTGGGACACGCCATTTAAACGAAGCCAGCCCTCGCTCACTTGTATCTACAGGCTAATACTTGTCGCTATCTGGCTCAAGTTGAAGGGGTACTTCGTTTTCTCCGACTCCAAAAGTCGACTACTAAAAATCCGCCATTGCAGAACATTGCCTCAGCACAGGTAATACTATGGAATATAATAATACGGGGTTGGTGACACGCACTTCCAGTTAAGGGGATGGTGATATTAAGGAACCAGTTAAAACTGATTTATTACGCAAGGAGTTAAAATTGAATTAGCAAGTGACCTTATAAATAGAGATGGAGGTTTCTGGTGAAATTTTGCTTGGATTCTTACTCTGTCCCTTGTCAAACAACGGAATGACAGCCTTAAAGCTACGTCATCCTTTACTTATTAATTCTTACTATTTCGATAAATTCTGATATCGGTCATCTTTGGTTGTATTGGCGCTAGTGTTTATGTTATATGTGTCTTACCTACCGGGAAATGCTCTGTCTACCGTTGTTTTAAATTTCCTTACACGACACTTTCTTGCTGCATTTGTGACTTGGAAGTTAAGCGGGGTGCATCTGTCGAAATATAGGCAGTTGGTGAATACTACACTCGGATTCATTCCTGTGAGTTTTTGCAACTGATAAAAAAGGATTGCTCCATCCAAACACGTCAGTGCTAGTGCTGTTACACTGAAGCGTGGGAGAAGGTACATTTTGACAATGAGTTTTAACAATGACGCTCCTTTTTGGTCATCAGTCTATTGACTTGTTTGATGCGGCCCGCCACGAGTCCAACCTCTTCATCTCAGAGTACCACTTGAAACTTACGTCCTCAATTATTTGCTTGACGTATTCCAATCTCTGTCTTCCTCTACAGTTTTTGCCCTCTACACCTCCCTCTAGTACCATGGAAGTCATTCCCTCATGTCTTAGCAGATGTTCTATCATCCTGTCCCTTCTCCTTATCAGTGTTTTCCACATATTCCTTTCCTCTCCGATTCTGCGTAGAACCTCCTCATTCCTTACCTTACCAGTCCACCTAATTTTCAACATTCGTCTATAGCACCACATCTCAAATGCTTCGATGCTCTTCTGTTCCGGTATTCCCACAGTCCATGTTTCACTACCATACAATGCTGTACTCCAGACGTACATCCTCAGAAATTTCTTCCTCAAATTAAGGCCGGTATTTGATATTAGTACACTTCTCTTGGCCAGAAATGCCATTTTGGCCATAGCGAGTCTGCTTTTGATGTCTTCCTTGCTCCGTCAGTAATTGGTTATTTTACTGCCTAGGTAGCAGAATTCCTTAACTTCATTGACTTCGTGACCATCAATCCTGATTTTAAGTTTCTCGCTGTTCTCATTTCTACTACTACTCATTACCTTCGTCTTTCTCCGATTTACTCTCAAACCATACTGTGTACTCATTAGACTGTTCATTCCGTTCAGCAGATCATTTAATACTTCTTCACTTTCACTCAGGATACCAATGTCATCAGCGAATCGTATTATTGATATCCTTTCACCTTGTATTTTAATTCCACTCCTGAACCTTTCTTTTATTTCAATCATTGCTTCCTCGATGTACAGATTGAAGAGTAGGGGCGAAAGGGCACAGCGTTGTCTTACACCCTTCTAAATACGAGCACTTCGTTCTTGATCGTCCACTCTTCTTATTCCCTCTTGGTTGTTGTACGTATTCTATATGACCCGTCTCTCCCTATAGCTTACCCATACTTTTTTCAGTATCTTGAACAGCTTGCACCATTTTATATTGTCGAACGATTTTTCCAGGTCGACAAATCCTGTGAACGTGTCTTGATTATTATTTAGCCTTGCTTCCATTATTAGCCGTAACGTCAGAATTGCCTCTCTCGTGCCTTTACTTTTCCTAAAGCCAAACTGATCGTCACCTAGCGTATTCTCAATTTTCTTTTCCATTCTTCTGTATATTATTCTTGTAAAAAGCTTCGATGCATGAGCTGTTAAGCTGATTGTGCGATATTTCTCGCACTTGTCAGCTCTTGCCGTCTTAGGAATTGTGTGAATGATGCTTTTCCGAAAGACAGATGGTATGTCGCCAGACTCATATATTCTACACACCAACGTGAAAAGTCGTATTGTTGCCACTTCCCCTAATGATTTTAGAAATTCTGATGGAATGTTATCTATCCCTTCTGCCTTATATGACCAGAAGTCCTCCAAAGCTCTTTTAAATTCCGATTCTAATACTGGATCCCATATCTCTTCCAAATCGACTCCTGTTTCTTCTTCTATCACATCAGACAAATCTTCACCCTCATAGAGGCTTTCAATGTACTCTTTTCACCTCTCTGCTCTCTCCTCTGCATTTAACAGTGGAATCCCCGTTGCACTCTTAATGTTACAACCGTTGCTTTTAATGCCACCAAAGGTTGCCTTGACTTTCCTGTATGCTGAGTCTGTCCTTCCGACAATCATATCTTTTTCGATGTCTTCACATTTTTCCTGCAGCCATTTCGTCTTAGCTTCCCTGCACTTCCTATTTATTTCATTCCTCAGCGACTTGTATTTCTGTATTCCTGATTTTCCCGGAACATGTTTGTACTTCCTCCTTTCATCAATCAACTGAAGTATTTCTTCTGTTACCGATGGTTTCTTCGCGGCTACCTTCTTTGTATCTATATTTTCCTTCCGAACTTCAGTGATGGCCCTTTTTAGAGATGTCCATTCCTCTTCAACTGTACTGCCTACTGCGCTATTTCTTATTGCTGTATCTATAGAGTTAGAGAACTTCAAACGTATCTCGTCATTCCTTAGAACTTCCGTATCCCACTTCTTTGCGTATTGATTCTTCCTGACTAATGTCTTGAACTTGAGCCTACTCTTCATCAGTACTATATTGTGATCTGTGTCTATATCTGCTACTGGGTACGCCTTATAATCCAATATCTGATTTCGGAATCTCTGTCCTACTCATAACGAATCCTACACCTGTTATACCATTTTCTGCTGCTGTTAATATTACCCGATACTCATCTGACCAGAAAATCCTTGTCTTCCTTCCACTTCACTTCACTGACCCCTACTATATCTAGATTGAGCCTTTGCATTTCCCTTTTCAGAATTTCTAGTTTCCCTACCAAGTTCAAGCTTCGGACATTCCACGTCCCGACTCATAGAACGTTATCCTTTCGTTGATTATTCAATCTTTTTCTCATGGTAACCTCCCCCTTGGCAGTCCCCTCCCAGAGATCCGAATGGGTGACTAATCCGGAATCTTTTGCCAATGGAGAGATCATCATGACACTTCTTCAACTACAGACCACATGTCCTGTGGATACACGTTACGTGTCTTTAATGCAGTGGTTTCCATTGCCTTCTGCATCCTCATGTCGTTGATCATTGCTGATTCTTCCGCCTTTAGGGGCAATTTTCCACCCCTAGGACAAGAGAGTGCCCTGAACCTCTATCCGCTCCTCCGGCCGGTGGCTGAATGAGGCCGACTTCTTATGACGGAAGTCTTCGGCCGACAATGCTGATTATTTATCAAAATTTAGGCAGTGGCGGGGATCGAACCTGGGACCGAAGACGTTTTTGATTATGAATCAAAGACGCTACCCCTAGACCTATGTACATGGAATTACGTTTCAACACTTTAACTGACTCGTCTTTTTAACCATAGTCGCCTGCACCAAGGACAGTATATAACATTTTATCGGTAAACACATTTGTCCTGCTAATAACAGAATATAGTTGGCTTTGTTTCCCTTTTTTAAAAGATCACTAACAATAGATGGACAAACGCACCCTAATAATCGGAAACTTATTTTACGAGAATTTATTTGACGAACCCTGTGAACCGAAATAAAAATACGGCACGTTGAAAACTCTAAATGCACAGTATTAATGTCCCACGATAAAATTTATTCCATAATTCTTTGTGAACCGGCTTTCGGCTTCTTAGCCCGTTGTCAGATAACTTAACACTAAACAGTTAGTCAACATAACTTCAGTGAGAGCTTTTAACTCTACAAAGATTTCTGTACAAAGATATGGGACATTTTGTGACTATATTGATACAAAACACAAGCATAACGAACACCCAAAGAGACAATGAAAAAATAAGTCTTAAATTACAGTACAATTAAATATTGAAACCATATGAATGTATAGGCCAGTATTTGAAAATACTGTAATTTAAGAGTTATTTGTCCATTTTCGCTTTGGGTGTTACGTTATGTTTGTGTTTTGTATCTGTACAGTCACAAGATATCACATCGTATCTTTGTACAACAATTTTTGTACAGCCAAGAACTCTCTCTGAAGCCGTTTGGACTATTTATTGCCGCGGGGGTTTAGCCATGCGGTCACAGGCGCCGCAGTCATGGACTGTGCGGCTGGTTCCGCCGGAGGTTCGAGTCCTCCCTCTGTCATGGGTGTGTGTCTTTGTCCTTAGGATAATTTAGTTTAAGTAGTGTGTAAGCTTAGGGACTGATGACCTTAGCAGTTAAGTCCCATAACATCTCACACACATTTGAACATTTTGACTATGTATTTCGTATTAAGATATCTCATCGTGGGCGAAGAAGCCGAAAGCCGGTTCATAACGATTAAATAAATGTTGTTGTGGAACATTAATACTGTGCATTTAAGGTTTTTAATGTATCTGTGTTCCTCCAAGAACCGACGGAATATTACACAAATAATATAAGTGATCTAGAATGAAATTTTCACTCTACAGCGGAGTGTGCGGTGATATGAAACTTCCTGGTAGATTAAAACTGTGTGCCGGACCGAGATTCGAACTCGGGACCTTTGCCTTTCGTGGGCAAGCTCTCTAGCAACTTAGCTACCCAAGCACGACTCATGGCCTGTCCTCACAGCTTTAGTTCTCTGGTCCCGAGTTCAAGTCTCGGTCCGGCACACAGTTTTAATGTGCCAAAATATAAGACATGCTGAAGAACAACGCGAATAGCTGTAATATTTCGAAGGAGACTCAGAAACTAAGTAAGACAGATCGATAAGTCGTCAATATCCATGACCCGCTCACAGCAGATTTCGCGAGCTCAGAGTGATCATAAAACGTCTTTAGCATTCAATGTCAGAGAATTTACAATGACATCTATAGGGGCGGATGACGTCCACCGCAGCAGAAGACGTAGTCAAAGGTCCATCAACAGTTACCTCGGAACTTTTGATAATTTGTAATGCAACTGGTCATTGTGAAAGCAAAATCGTTGGCTCGTTACCCTACTTCATTTGCGCCGAAGCAAGTGGCTAAGTGGCTGCAGGTAATTAGTGAAATGGAGCACCCTCCCGAGATCCGTCCGTGAGTGGCGGCAGAGATAAGCGGCCCCTGTTGACGGTACTAACGTTCACTTTCTTTTGTCTCGAGTCAGGAGCTCCGGCCTGCTTTGGCAAGATAGCGGCAACATTAATTTTGTAAGACTGTAAATAATGCAAGAGATGCCAGGCTACAGTTCCTGAATATTTCCCGCTTTTCCTAAAAGCAGCCGCTGGGCTTTTATTTCTCTCTCTCTTTACCGTTTTACGCATGCTGCCCGCGTTTATACAGGCCCACTCCTAGACGAGCTCGGTATCTACTTCTTAAGAGTTTTAACGAGCTCTCCGTAATGGAGTTGTCGCGGCTCTTTTCTTTCTTTTGCGCGTCGAGCGAATTAACTTGGTGGGGGCAGAGGAACAGTTTCACAGCTGACTGAAGCCCGGGCGCCACGCGCTCGTGGCGCTGCCACTGTGCTAATGCCGCAGCACTCTGCGCTAAGTAGTCCACCGCTCTCCCCGAGGCGCTTGTGCCTTCTCAAGCCGGAACAGGTGACTGCCGGCAGTGCCCATAGACAACGGCTCATCCTCAGCCCTAAACTTACATTTACCAAAAAAAAAAAAAGGTTCAAATGGCTCTGAGCACTATGGAACTCTACTGCTGTGGTCATCAGTCCCCTAGAACTTAGAACTACTTAAGCCTAACTAACCAAAGGACATCACACACAGCCATGCCCGAGGCAGGATTCCAACCTGCGACCGTAGTAGTCGCGCGGTTCCGGACTGCGCGCCTAGAACCGCTAGACAACCGCGGCCGGCATTTACTCAAAGACAGACGTTGAGAAGAAAATATTATTGTCTTTCTTCTGACGTTCAGCAAATCTTGTAAACAGGGTTACCACCATTCATTACACTACTGGCCATTAAAATCGCTGCACCAAGATGAAACGCAGATGATAAACAGTTGTTCATTGGACTAATATATTATACTAGAACTGACATGTGATTACATTTTCACGCAAATGGGGTGAATAGATCCTGAGAAATCAGGACCTAGAACAACCATCTATGGCCGTAATAACGGCCTTGATGCGCCTGGGCATTGTGTCAAACAGAACTTGGATGGCGTGTACAGTTCCATCTGCCCATGCAGCTTCAACACGATACCACAGTTCATCAAGAGTAGTGACTGGCGTATTGTGACGAGCAAGTTGCTCGGCCACCATCCAGCATACGTTTCCAATTGGTGAGAGATCTGGAGAATGTGCTGGCCAGGGCAACAGTCGAATATTTTCTGTATCCAGAAAGGCCCGTACAGGACCTGCAAGATGCGGTCGTGCATTATCCTTCTGAAATGTAGGGTTTCGCAGGGATCGATTGAAGAGTACAGCCACGGGTCGTAACACTTCTGAAATGTAACGTCCACTGTTCAACGTGCCGTCAGTGTGAACAAGCGGTGACCCAGACGTGTAACCAATGGCGCCCCATACCATCACTCCGGGTGATACGCCAGTATCGCGATGACAAATACACGCTTCCAATTTCCCTTCATCGCGATGTTGCCAAACACGCATGCGACCATCATGATGCTGTAAACAGATTCCGGATTCATCCAAAAAAATGAGGATTTGTCATCCGTGCACCCATGTTCGTCGTTCAGTACACCATCGCAGGCGCTCCTGTCTGTGATGCAGTGTCAAGGGTAACAGAGCTGATACTCCATGCTGCTGCAAACGTCGTCGAACTGTTCGTGCAGATGGTTGTTGTCTAGCAAACGTCCCCATCTGTTGACTCAGTGATCGAGACGTGGCTGCACGATCCGTTACAGCCATGCGGATAAGATGACTTCCATCTCGACTGCTAGTGATACGAGGCCGTTGGGATCCAGGACGGCGTTCAGTATTAGCCTCCTGAACCACCGATTCCATATTATGCTAACAGTCATTGTATCTTGACCCAGGCGAGCAGCAGTGTCGCGATACGATAAACCGCAATCGCAATAGACTACAATCTGTCCTTTATCAAAGTCGGAAACGTGATGGTACGCATTTCTCCTGCTGTTGGTGTATGAGAAATCTGTTGGAAACTTTCCTCATGTCAGCACGTTGTAGGTGTCGCCACCGGCGCTAACCTTGTGTGAATGCTCTGAAAAGCTATTCATTTGCATATCACAGCATGTGCCTCCTGTCGGTTACGTTTCGCGTCTGTAGCACGTCATCTTCGCGGTGCTGCTATTTTAATGGCCAGTAGTGTATTTATCTAGCTCACTGAAGTAATGCTAGAGAATCCTAATTTACTATCTGTTTAGTATTTCCTCCATGGACTAGTAGTTAGCTCTTCAATAACTTACGTACAATGCGGAAGGAATTTTGTACGATTCGACCAGGGAGACATCAAGAAGGGTGGTCAACAGAACTTCATACAAATACATAGCATCAGTAATTACTGAAATGATAGGAGTTGTTGAGATCGTGATGGTTAAAACAGGCACCAGGGTGTATTAGTGTGGTTCAAATTTGCTGTTGTTAGTGGGCCTTGTAGAGAAAATAAAAGGTGTGAACAGTGTTAGACGTTGAGTGATCACTGTGAACGACTAAGTCAGAGACCACTATTGTGTGAGACAACATTATCAGTACCTGACAGGCTTTTACAGTAGCCTCGTTGTCAGTATCCATTTGGCCAGCTGATGGAATTGTGCAAAATTTAGATTTTTGAGGCATCTGGTTTTGGACGACTGTGGTCCGATGTTGGACTGAATGGGAACATGATGTCAAACTGTTGTGTACATAGTTCCGCGTAGTCAGCGCATACACAACTTTCCCACTAGAGTGCTCCCCGCCAAGCACAACAGCGCAGGCGCAGCGATCGTCTGTCTCTGCACTACGAGATAACGCTGCCATAGAGACGGACTAAATTCTGCTTCCGCTGATCCGCGTATTAATATGTAATGCAGCCAATGAGATTGCTGCTAACATAGAACCTCTTCTCTTCACGGATCACACTCATGCAGTGATACATAAACAGGCGAGGTATTATAACGAGTGTACAGACCTACGATTAGTGAGTCTGCATTTGTCTGCACCAGTCTGGACCAGTCTCCATTAGTCTGTACAAGTCTGTACGAGTTCTACATTTGTCTGTAGCAGTCTATAGTCAAGTTTCAGTCTGCGCCTAATACGATTACCATATTCCTGTACATAGCCATGAAGGTAAATGTATAGACACTTTTGTCAATTATCAGAGATATATGTGAGAATAAGATTGACGTACCAATACCAAAGGAATTTCAGATTGTCAATTGTAAATAGCATCCAGAACCAAGTTAAGTAATTCTTATGCTTGTTATTATTTTAATAAATGTGTGTGAAAATTAATCAAGTTCTGTTTAAAGTTGGTCACTGTCAATCTGCTACTCTAAGCATGCAAGTGGCATTTTTATCGTCTGACCTAACGGCAGAATATAAACACGATAAGACCACCAGAAATATTGCTGTCACTAGCCTACTTCGTTAGAGCGACAAGTCAAATAATCTGATGGTGTGTGTACTGAAGGTCTTACAGCACGCACACCACACAGTCATATTTGTTGTCAACGTTCCCGTTTACAACAAGGGAAGTACACTGTATTGTGCACCGAGAACATTGTTAATCGTTCATGTCCGCATCTGCTATACGGGAACAAGTAATGGGCACTCTCCAACGTTCTGTGTCATCTCTCGCCATTTCTCGGAGACTAGGAGCAGCCGAACTAGGGAATTACCGTCCCATGTGTAGGCCGTGTTGTATCAAGGAATGAACCACTGTTCTGCACTAGCCTGGTTCAAAAATTGTTCAAATGGCTCTGAGCACTAGGCGACTTAACGTCTGAGGTCATCACTCACCTACAACTTAGAACTACTTAAACCTAACTAACCTAAGGACATCACACACATCCGTGTGTAGTGTAACGACGTAAATTTTGTGTAAATGATTTTCTTTTGACAGTTGACCATGTGCTGACTTCGTCACCTACATCAGTTACAAAACACTTCAAAATTATTTAAATTCTTTTTAAAGTTATCTCTGAATGGCTCTTGAACGACAATGTAATTAAAACATCATCAATTGAGTCGAATGCGCAGAATTACGTCACTCAGTCCAATTGGTTTGCGCAAATTTTTTCCAAATTAGATTTCGTTTGTTTCTTCTCAGAAATTACTTTAATGCAAGTTATCTGGTTTAATAAATATTAATACCACATTGAATAAACCTTTAAGACTCAAACTCGCGATGAACGTAGTTAAAAATTAATAATCCTGTCAAATAAATCAATAACACTTCTTCCTTAATATAATTCTTCATAAATAAATTTTCGAAACACGTATTTAAACTTTTGTAGTATACACTAGTTCATTATCTTCATATATACTACATGTAGACGTGAACATGAGCCTTGACAAGATAGGACTGAACATTTGCAACATGATTAAACTTTGTATGATTTCATTGTTGTAGAAACATTACAAATTCTTATTTTTTCAGTTTTTGGAAGCACGACGCAACAACTCGGTTTCAGGATCTTCTGTTGCTCTTTGGCTGTCGACCCGCAACGTATAGCGGCCAGCAATTTTCTCTCTGGTCCCGGCAGTGAAGATGCTGTCTCCGTTCGTTGCGCCGCCCTCTCCGTACATGAAACATAAAAATAAATACAAAACTTTAGATAATTCACAAACATTACAAATATTACAAATTACATAAACAAAACACTACATTAAACTTATATTCACCTGCAAATTGGGCTGAAACTGGTGGATGGGTGACGCTTCAATTTCGCGTTCCACTGCACATCCCCGAGGCAGGATTCGAAACTGCGACCGTAGCCACAAGCCTGGATGAGCATTGTTGATGAGTATGACGATGACTTGGGGAAAAGTACATTCTTCCAATGTTTTTGAGACACATTGGTGTTACTTCTGGCTTCATGGTATGGGGAGCCATGGGGTACGAAATTAGTTTGCGGGCCGGCCGTTGTGGCCGAGCGGTTCTAGGCGCTTTAGTCCGGAATCGCGCTGCTGCTCACGTCGCAGGTTAGAATCCTGCCTCGTTCATGGATGTGTATGGTTTTCTTAGGTTAGTTAGTTTTAAGTGGTTCTAAGTCTAGGAGCTGATGACCTCAGATGTTAAGTCCCATAGTGCCATTTGAACCACTTTTCAGTTTGCGCTGGTAGCGACTACGGCAAACCAGGACATAATGGACATCCATCGTCCTCATGTGTTACCTCTCACGCGACAGTACTGTGGTGTTAGTTCTGAACAGAAAAATGCTGGTCCACACATGTTACGTGTTTCTGTAAATTGCCTATGCGATGTTGAGCTGCTCCTGTGCCCAGCAAGATCTCCTGATTTGTCCCCAAACGTGTGAGATCAGCTCCATCGGCAACTCCGTATCACTGCCAGTACCCAGGATATCAAGGACTGTTTACAACAGTTGTTGGCCAACGTGCTTGAGGAGAAGGAAGAACAGGTTTATTGTACCTCTACCAGCTGAATCAGTGCATGCTTGAAGACTGGAGTGACAAGTCCTACTGATAAGTGGGTTCATGGTGTTAACTTCTTTGTACATTTTACGCTAAACGTAATCACTGAAACAACATAACATACGCTCCCAACCCATGTTGTGTTCCAGTCCTTTTCCTCTTCTCCTTCTGGCCTTCTGGCTGCCATAATTTTTTGATGAGGCAGTATGTCACACACACTTCGTCTCCACAGCTGAGTGGTCAGTGCAGCTGCTTGCCATGCGAGGACCTGTGTTTGATTACTAGTACTGTCAGCAATTTTTCCTTGTACTAAGGATTGGAAAAGGTGCACTCAGTCTCGTGATGTCAATTGAGGGGCTTCTTAAGGCTCCAGGTCACGAAAACTGACAACAGCAAGGAGAGCAGTACGCTGACAGGCCCCTCCATTCAACGTCTAATGATGCCAGTAGCAGAGGATGAAAAGGCGGTTGGTCAGTACAGATGGTCCTGCGAGAACTAACGTTTATGCTTATGTAGTTGCATCACACACACTGACGAATACCACTTGCAATACTGCACAGCCAGTTGGTACTTTGTACACAATCATGCGATTCTACAGACCAGGAAAATTTTTATTCAGAATGTCTCAGATGCAGTCCCAGAACAAAAATAATGTACTGTACTGTCTGAAACGTTTCGTTATAAATTGAGGAAAGTGATACATTATTTAAGATAATGGCACTGTACCTTTGCATGTGCATCATGTATTAGCTAGTCACCACAGTGACATGAGCACAACTCTGGCGTCCCCGCCAACGCTGAAGTTCATGTATATTGACTAATTTTGTGGGCTCAGCACCACGCTGATGTTGGAGGCAACAAGATTTTGGACCCAGCCGTAGAGGGGGGGGGGGGGGGCAGTGGCTGACAAGCTGACGGTGTTTTGCTGGGGCCAAAGATGATGTGCCGGCAGTGCTTGTTTGTGTTAACGCTGTGGCTGGTGCAGGCAGTTTCCATTGACAGGGAATCAGAGTTGAGGGTAACTGCTGTCGCCATCGGCTACAGCCTTGGAGGAATGGAGATGTTTGTAACAGCCAGCGAAGGAGAACACTACTAGTGACTTGGATCACGAGACCAGATTCTTGAAGAGGTGAAGCCGGAAGCGTGGGACAGAGCAGTGAGGCAGCGTGGTGGACGGATGACCATGGCTGGTGAAGGCTGTCTGTCAACACGAGTAGTCATTACAGATGGACCAGTAGACAGTGCAGAGCTTCGTGGATGAATGGATCTCAGTGCTGCCGGAATAGAAGAGTTGCTGTGGTGTATTTTTAGTTAGTACATGTAGAGGAGGCTGTATTGGCTGTGCCCCGAGCTAACTTGTAGTGAATACAACTGAGAAGGTGAGGGTCTGTCATGTGGGTCACCGATTTTCATCAAGTTTTGCGGTGACGTTCTATACTGAAAATAAAGAGGCCCGTGTTCCATCTTTTTGCTAGGCACTCCCTGGTTTTTGGAAACGAATATGAGGTCAAAGTTGATGACGGAAAAAGTATTTCCAAACCTTTACATCCGAGGATCGTCTTAAAACAAACATTTTTATGACTATGGTTCAAATGGCTCTGAGCGCTATGGGGCTTAACATCTGAAGTCACCAGTCCCCCAGAACTTAGAACTACTTAAACCTAACTAACCTAAGGACATCACACACATCCATGCCCGAGGCAGGATTCGAACCTGCGAGCGTAGCGATCGCGAGATTCCAGACCTCAGCGCCTAGAACCGCTCGGGTATTGATGAATATGATTTGGGGTCCTAGTTAATAAGTTTGAGTTATGAACGCGTTTGTTTTTCCATGCTGTATCTTGGGTACCTGTCACTCTACACGCCTAGCAGACTGAGGACGGCAGTCGAGGGTTCGAAGCGTTAGACTTATAACGCAAATGCAAGTCGTATATAACCTTTAAGCTCCCTGTTAACCGAACTTCTAGTCCTGTCACGGAGAAACCAAGTACAACCCATGCGCTACCATTCTGCGTTCAGTGTAACACTTAATTGGAACTAGCGTTACCCTCTGTGAGGAATTTTGCATAGTTTGACCGTGTTGACCTAATGGACAGAGGGTATCGAACATATGATTTCGTACAAATTCAGTTAGTAGAAAAACTGAAAGACTATATTTTTGGAAGTTAAGAAAGTAATTAAATTCACGTAAAAGAATGAATATACGGTCGCAAGCCTAATTAGACATAATAATTTAGAATAGTAAATTCAAAGAATTTTACTGTAGTTTTACGAAAGGAAACATTCGATACTTCTTTCTTTGTAAACACACAACTACCAGACGAACCGAAGAGTAGCTAGGAGTTATCATTCGTCCAAACAGCAATCACAGAAAGACAAATGGCCCTATACATCTATTAATAATTATTATTATCTCAACCAATAAACCGATGCAATACCAAATGTTACCAAAGGAATCACAAGACCAACATTGAGCATCAACAGATTCTTGATTTAAGTAACAACCAAACATTAAAAATGAAATTAAATGACACTGTACATACACTCTACTGTGGGAATTCTTCATATTTCATTGGCAAAACTACTATTTAGGTTAACTTTCTCATATTAGAATAGATTAGAGTGGGGACACTCCTTTATAAGCAAATTATGCACACATTTCATAAACAATTTCCATCACACTAATACTGATTTCCAACACCACTTGAGATTATTTCTTTCAATGCTTTATCACATTTTACACTTACAATATTCTTAATTAACTTTAGAAATAAGTTCAAGGTAAAGTTAAGTTACAAGCAGGTTCAAAATCGTGTGGCTCTTTCATTACTTGTGAAGCAAGTGATTTTGAACTAACAACATTTATGCCCTTTAGCACATTCAAAGTAGAAACAATGCAAAGCTAAATAAAGTTTTTCATAAGTTCCAAATTATGTGCCTCTCTCTTTAACTAGAAACATTTATATGCTTTAACACTGTAACCTAGACACATTCAAATAGAAACAAGTTTGTGGTTCTTCATAAACAGGATACTCGGTCTTTAGCACTTTTGGGATAGTACTCTGCTTGGTTTCATGAAAAGGGCAGTTTCAAAGTTAAAACACGAATTTTTATCATTGAGATTATTGTTGAAAATCACTCACAGATAAGCATACTGGTCCATACTGTGATACACATCTGAATTCCTGCAGTTGGTGGAGCAGTGGCGCAAGAGTGGTGTCAAGCACGTGGTGGCTAAGTGGTCCCATGATCCTGGAATTGAATGCTCTTTATAAATTCTTCTTGGCGATGTATTTCCTTTCTTCCAGAGCCATTCCATGATAATAAGAGCACCATACGACAGTCAAAACCACATCGGAGGCAAATTTCAACATAAATTGGCTTTCAAACGCCTCACTTGGCACCTACCTTGTTATAGTACAACGTCTAGCCATTGTCTGTATAATGTGCTCTCTCTCTCTTGCCGCCCAGACTGACCGCCAGATCCAGCTTTTCCCAGGCGTCAAGCCCCTTCTGTAGCGGAGGGGTTCCCTACACCTTTTAAGTTTTCCCTAAGAATGAACCAGTACTCAAATTACAAACTCTCGTTTACAAACAGATATAATTTACAAAATTTCATAATTTTTAAATATCTTTTAAGTTTTTATATTACATATTTTACACATATTGTGGTGTATGTACTGTAAGACCTACGGTACACACACCAACAGATTATTTGACTTGTCGCTCTAACGAAGTAGGCGAGCGTCAGCATTATGTCTCGCGGTCTTATTGTGGCGTGTTTATCTTCAGCCGTTAGGTCAGAGGATAGAAATTCCACTTGCATGCTTAGAGTAGCAGATTGATGGTGACCCACTTTAAACAGAACTTGATTAATTTTCACACACATTTATTAAAATAATAAGAAGCATAAATATTACGTAACTTGATTCTGGGTGCTATTTACAATTGACAATCTGAAGTTCCTTTGATCTTGGTGCGTTAATCTCACATATCTCTGATACTTGACAAAGTGTCTATACATTTATCTTCATGGATATGTACAGGAATATGATAATCTTATTAGGCACATACTGAAACTTGACTATAGAGTGGTACAGACTAATGAAGATGGTACATATTGATGCAGACAAATGCAGACTGACTAATCGGAGGTCTGTACACTCATTATAATGCCTCGCGCGTTCAGGTATCATTGCGCGAGTGTGATCCGCAAGGAGAAAAGGTTCTATGTTAGCAGCAATGTAATTGGTTGCGTTACATATTAATACGCGGATTGGCGGAAGCAGAATTTGGTCTGTCTGTAAGGCAGCAACATCTCGTAGTGCGGAGACGGACGAGCGCTGCGCCTGCGCTGTTGTGCTTAGTCGGGGCACGCTCTAGTGCGAAAGTTGTGTGCACGCTGATTACGCGGAACTATGTACACAACACATATCAACTTTCCTTTCACAACTCAATGACCTTAATCAGTAAAGAACAAATACTTCATAGTTACATACACATAATTACATTGTATAAACTACTTACAACCCATATTGGTGTTACAGATTGTCGGATCACTGGTCCAAGCTCGATTCTTGGTTGGTTTTTTCGCTTCAGTCGACATATTGGAATATTTTTGTGCCTTTTTAATAAAACATCAGGAGGTGTGATTAGCAATGAAATAATCACATGTAATGTACTGACAGCTGACTTAGTTGTGAAGCACGACTTCTATAGATAGTGATGTTCAACTGTCCTGCACCATGACAGCGATACAACCGAAATGTACTTACCTTTATCAACCATGCGACTATTCCTGAACACAGCTGTGACAGACGAGGCCATTGGGGGATTTAGCGTCCCTAGTTGATTTAGGCGTATCGTCCGAGCTACTCGTTCAAAATGGAGCAACATTATGAACTGGTAGCCACCGATTTTGTTACCTGGGGAGTATATGTAGGGTGAGCACTTCAAAAAATAGAGAAAGCTGACGATTGGTTCTCTAACGTGCTGTAGACCGACAATGCCCATTCCTCACTCCGAGAACCTGTCAACACCCACGACTGAAGAATTTGCGCTATCAAAAATAAAAGGACTCTTGGAAAGCCCATGTCACGACAAGAAAGTCCGATCTGGTGTGCATTTACCACATTATTCGTGATCGGATGCTTTTTCTTCGTAAAAACACGGGGGCTGCATTTCAAAGCGTCAGCGTGACTGGAGCGATGTACGCCGATATGTTACAGAATAGCATCATCCATAGCCCAACTGATAAACACGTGCTGAAAGGTGCGACTTTTATGCAGGATGGCGCTCCCCCCTGTACAGCCACACGAGTGATAAATCTATTGCACATCTAGTCTGGTGAGGATCGCGTGCTGGGCCACCACTTTCGGCATGCTTGGCGCCAAGGTCCCAAGATATCAATATGTGTGATTAATGCTTGTCGGGTTACCTGAGGGTGCAAGTCTACCGCGATCATCCGATCTCACTAGGTTCAAACGGCTCTGAACACTATGCGACTTAAATTCTGAGGTCACCAGTCGCCTAGAAGTTAGAACTAATTAAACCTAACTAACCTAAGGACATCACACACATCCATGCCCGAGGCAGGATTCGAACCTGCTCGGTTCCAGACTGTAGCGCCTAGAACCGTATGGTCACTCTGGCCGGCGATCTCACTAGGCATCCTATAGGACAATCAAGTGGTTTCTCGTTATGGCAGGATCTCCTCATGAAACTTCAATCACCAATTTTCTCCTAAGAATAAGAACATTTTTGTTTGTACCCACCTTCATAGGAGGTAGTTGTGTAGATGTAGATACTTGTACAAGCACATGCTGGAAAGTCAATGGTACAGAGAAACATAAAGAATTTTTTCCACATATCAAAAGGGTGATCACATTAAAGTAAATGTAATTTGTAGGTTCTGACTTACCCATTGAAAGTTTATGAAAATTGTATATAACAATACCAAATTTTTTCAGTATATAGAAAAAATAAAACAGAAAATCAGTTCAAGGGGAACAGATTCTTTTATTATAAAAACAGTTGTTGTATACAAATTGTAATATTTTTATTAAACAGTAAATTGGACATATATCAAAATTTTCTTAAGAAACTACTAAGATGCGACTTATTTGAGAAAAAATATATGCACCAGTACAACGCCAAATGAGAATAATATTAACTAAACAAATAATTACAAATATGATATTCACTATCACTATTTTTCATTTTCTTTAGTCCACTGTATCTCAGTTCCATCTGTACTTCTTCAAAAAATATAAACGCCGATCTACTTATTAATTTCTAGTACCTACCTGGCAATATAATATTAAACTTATTATCCAGCTCCATAAAAATTTTTCCTCCATATTTAGTATTAAAATATTTGCATCCAGTAATACCATACAAAATATTTACTTGTAACATACACTTTTTATAAACAAATTTAAATTGCTTACATTATTGAGTTTCTGGAGTAGGGACTCTATTTATGTAGGAAAAAAGTTTACTAACAAAATTTATTAAAATTCAGGCCATATTGGAGAAACATGGATGGTTTTTTCCTTGATGTTTTTTCTTGCTTACTATTTTCTCCCTACTGCTGTCCTATTTTCTTCCGCTTGTGGAATGTTGGGCTGTTGACAGATTAGCTGCCAAATGTTCTCAAAGAATGCAGGACAGCAAATGTTTCAGTAATTGCTGGCTCAATCATTAGTTAAAGCATTAGCTTTGCCCATATGGACTTAGTATTTGAGTCATCAACTTCATAGATAGATTTATTTCTGATGCAAATACATTACTTCCTTTGCATTGTTATATGTTTTTGGAAGGTACAAATAGTAACAAAATTCAAATATGAATGTGAACACTCAAATTAAGATTAAAGATATTTTACTTGAAAAACGATGTACATTCCCATAATGTATATATTGGAGATTGCGTCAGCATCATCTATGAACAGAGTTATCAACTGGTGTGCTAACAGTGCTGACATGCTGGGTAGGTGAGACAGAGATGAGTAGGTGTAGCAAAGTGGAAGACATGATTTGAATGCTGTATCACCTGTGCCCACTTGCTGAAACAATTAGTTGAGTCAGTTCTAGTGTAAGAGGGATCTATATACTGCAGCGGCCACCTGTCAGCATCCAAACAAAGTTTTGTTTACTCCTCAGCTAAGCTTTAAGCAAATTTAAAAATTTAAAAATGTGGTATAATGTACACACTATCTTGCTAACTACTTTTGGTTAATATCATATGAAGGGCACTATATGTGGAAATCTTTTTACTGTAAATAATTACATAAACAAGGATATCAGCAGGAATTTTATCATTAAAAGTTGCACAAAGTTTCATCTTTGCTTTTTAGTGGCCACTACAATGATTTTATGAAACATATTTGTGATATAAGTTGGATGATTCGCTATGAAATTTGATGTTATTATATCATCATCACCTTTAAATTTTATAACTCATTTAAAATCCAGAAAAGAACTGCAAGCCTTAAAATAATTACCACAATAAAATTTATTAGTTCTAACATAATATTTGGAGTTGAAATGTAGCATGGAAACCCACGAGTGCATCATTGCTATATTTCTGTTGTGTAGGTACACTCAATATCTGAGAATGGATAATGTACCACTCACTTGAAATAGCCAACTGATTTCTGCTAGAAAAAGGCTATTAATGAAAGAAAATCTGATTGGGAAACCAAGATCAGAAATACATAGAAGAAATCAAATAAGGATGCTACACTCTTGCCAAATTCTGTTCAATGTGCAGTAATAGGGCAAAGTGTATATGGAAAACCAAGGAATTGGAGAATTAGGTGATAATGTTCTGGAAGCTATTGAAGAAAACAGAGAAGCTGAAGAACAAATGGTTCCATAATATATTAAATGATAGTTAAGTTGCCATTTGAAATGGTCTGATGATAAATCTGGTATGTAGGATTATAGATTAAGTGAATCAAAAATACAGGCTGCACTGGATAAATATGAAAAATTAAACGAATATGAATGTCCACAGTTTGAGCACACATTAAGTGGATCAGAAATACAGGCAGCAATTATTAATTATGAAGAAGAGCAAATAAATTAAACAGAGAAGAGAGTGATATCAAAAAATAAATATAAGTGAAAGAATATAAAAAGTCTATTAACAATAGCAGAGAAAGTTTTAGGATTAAAAGTTTTTTGTACATTATTTGTTGACTGTTTCCCAACTCAAGTCGATGGAGACAAATTAAAAGTTGTTGAAAAGAATATGAAGGTACACATTGACTGATAAATCTTTTAATTACAAAGCATGTTACTATACATGATCTAAATACAAAGGTTGATGAAGTTGATTTATCGAATTGTGTGGATAAATCGTAACATTTAGTAGCATTATATGATGATAATAATCGAAATAAAATAAATGAAGGTGAAAAACATAGAAATTTGATAAAAGAACTTGTTGATGCCCATTTCCCAACATTAAAATTTAATTTAGAATCTAGTTTAGATGAAGGTTTGATAAGGAAATATGCATAAAAACCAATTGAACCATGTTTGGATGAACGATGTGCATGAATTAATCAACAGATTAAAAGTAGCTGGAAAAAAATATTGTAACAGAAAGTAGGACTGACATAAATCTTAGAATATAAATTTACTACTATCTTTATCAGTAATCTGAAAGCAATACTATATCTCATCAGAATTGTTAATAACACAACACAGACATTTAGAAAAACGAAAAATATGGAAACAGTTTATTTAAGAAACGATCAAATAAATTACATGCATCTACCAGGCTATAGATTTTGTGGCCCAGGGATTAAACTGTATCAGGTATTAGCTAGAGGAGATCAAGGAATTAATCCACTAGCTGAAGTAAACAACGAAACATTGCCTATAGAGACAATAAGGATTTAGAAAAAGGATTTGATGGAGACAAAAAACTTCAGATCCATCTCTTGGTGAAAAATTAGCTGCAACGGCAGTTAGAGGACTAATGTATGGAAAACGAAATTTAGGTATGAGCAATGGCACTGTTCTTGATGAAAATGGGTGTGGCTCATAATTTTTTTACTTACGTAAATGAATTATTTTTGCTGATTACTTGTTGCTACTTAGAAGCGAAACTAAACCTAAATAATTAACATTATTATCACTGAAGAAGAGTTATGTAGTATTGATAATTATTTAACTGAGGCACAAAAAAGAAAAGACACAAGAAGACAAGTGGAAATTTGCTTATACCATTAAATTTACTTGTTGTGAAAAAAGTTATCAAATAAAAAAAAAGGAGGAACAGAATTAGGAATGTGAATGAATGACGAAAATGGTACAGTATTATTTAAATTTTTATCTCTATATATGAATAAATTGATGATCGATTACGAATTGCTACTTAATTGCAAGACTAAAGTTAAAGTACTTAAAACTAAACTCAATAAACAACAGTTATGTAGTATTTTTAATTTTTTAGCTGAGGCACAAGCAAGAAAGAGAGATAATAAATTGGTGGGAGTTTGCTCATAAGACACAGCACACTTTTTGTGAAAAAGGGTATTGAACATTTGATAAAAAAAAACTAAGAAATATCATTACTAACAAAACTTATGGTGGACTTCCTCGAATTTTACTAGTACTTTTAGGCAGAATTGGTTCATTTGAGTTTGCTAAACATCTCCGTAACGCTATCACGCTTACCAAATAACCCTGTGACGAAACGCGCCGCTCTTCTTTGGATCTTCTCTGTCTCCTCTGACAACCCGATCAGGCACAGATCCCACACTGATGAGAAATACTCAAGTATAGGTCGAGCGAGTGTTTTGTAAGCCACCTCCTTTGATGATGGACTACATTTTCTAAGGACTCTCCCAATGAAGCTCAACCTGGTACCCGCCTTAAAAACAATTAATTTTATATGATCATTCCACTTCAAATCGTTCAGCACGGATACCCCAAATATTTTACAGAAGTAACTGCTAACAGTGTTTGTTCCACTATCGTATAATCGTACAATAAAGGATCCTTCTTTCTATGTATTCGCAATGCATTACATTTGTCTATGTTAAGGTTCAGTTGCCACTCCCTGCACCAAGTGCCTATCCGCTGCATTTCGCTGCAATTTTCTAATGCTGTATCTTCTCTGTATACTACAGCATCATCCGCGAAAAGCCGCATGGAACTTCCGACACTATCTACTAGGTCATTTATATATATTGTGAAAAGCAATGGTCCCATAACACTCACATATGGCACGACAGAGGTTCCTTTAACGTTTGTAGACGTCTCTCCATTGAGAACAACGTGCTGTGTTCTGTTTGCTAAAAACTCTTCATTCCAGCCACACAGCTGGTTTGATATTCCGTAGGCTCTTAGTTGTTTATCAAGCGACAGTGCGGAACTGTATCGAACGCCTTCCGGAAGTAAAGGAAAATGGCATCTAATATTTTCAGGGTCTCATGAACAAATAAAGCGAGTTGGGTCTCACTCAATCGCTGTTTCCGGAATCCATGTTGATCCCTACAGAGTAGATTCTAGGTTTCCAGAAACGACATGATACGTGAGAAAAAAACATGTTCTAAAATTCTACAACAGATCGACGACAGACATATACGTCTATAGTTTGCGCATGTGCTCTTTTCCAATCATTTGGAACCTTCCGTTCCTCTAGAGACTTTTTGTACACGGCTGTTAGAAAGGGAACAAGTTCTTGCGTGTACTCTGTGTACAATCGAACTGGTATTCCGTTACGTCCAGTGGACTTTCCTCTGTTGAGTGATTCCAGTTGCTTTTCTATTCCTTGGACACTAATTTCGATGTCAGCCATTTTTTTCGTTTGTGCAAGGATTTACAGAAGGAACTGCAGTGCGGTCTTCCTCTGTGAAACAGCTTTGGAAAAACGTGTTTAGTATTTCAGCCTTACGCGTGTCATCCTCTGTTTCAATGCCATCATCATCCCGGAGTGTCTGGATATGCTGTTTCGTGCCACTTACTGATGGTAAGAGCATAACTTCCTAGGATTTTCTGCCAAGTCGGTACATAGACTTTTACTTTCGAATTCACTGAACACTTCACGCATAGCCCTCCTTACGCCAACTTTGACATTGTTTAGCTTCTGTTGGTCTGAGAGGTTTTGGCTGCGTTTAAACTTGCAGTGAAGCTCTCTTTGCTTTCGCAGTAGTTTCCTAACTTTGTTGTGGAACCACGGTGGGTTTTTCCCGTCCCTCACTGTTTTACTCGGCACGTAAACGCATTTTACGATTGCCTTTAACTTTTTCCATAAACGCTCCACGTTGTCTGTGTCGGAACAGTAATTTTCGTTTTGATCTGTTAGGTAGTCTCAAATCTGCCTTCTATTACTCTTGCTAAACAGATAAACTTTCCTCGCTTTATTTGGTATTCCTATTTACTTCCATATTCAGCGATGCTGCAACGGCCTTATGATCATTGATTCCTTGTTCTGCGGTTACAGAGTCTAAGAGTTCGGGTCTGTTTGTTATCAGTAGGTCCAAGATATTATCTCCACAAGTCGGTTCCCTGTTTAATTGCTCGAGGTAATTTTCGGATAGTGCACTCACTATAATGTCACTCGATGCTCTGTCCCTACCACCCATTCTAAACGTCTGAGTGTCCCAGTCTATACCTGGTAAATTGAAATCTCCACGAGACTATAACATGCTGAGGAAATTTATGTGAAATATATTCCAGATTTTCTCTCAGTTGTTCTGCCACTAATGCTGCTGAGTCAGGAGGTCGGTAAAAGGAGCCAATTATTAACCTAGCTCCGTTGTTGAGTGTAACCTCCACCCATAATAATTCACAGGAACTATCCACTTCTGCTTCACTACAGGATGTACTACTACTAACAGCGACAAACACGCCTCCACCGGTTGCATGCAATCTACCATTTCTGAACACCGTCTGTGCCTCTGTAAAAATTTCGGCAGAATTTATCTCTGGCTTCAGCCAGCTTTCCGTACCTATAACGATTTCAGCTTCAGTGCTTCCTATCAGCACTTGAAGTTCCAGTACTTTACCAATGCAGCTTCGACAATTTAAAATTACAATACCGATTGCTGCTTGGTCCCCGCATGTCCTGACTTTGGCCCACACCCATTGAGGCTGTGGCTCTTTCTGTACTTTCCCGAGGCATCTAACCTAAAAGAGCGCCCATTCCACACCACATAACCTCTGGTACCCATGTGGCCTCCTGCTGTGTGTAGTGGTCTTCTGACCTATCCAGTGGAACCCGAAACCCCACCACCCTACCACGCATGTCCAGGAATCTTCAGCCCACACGGTCGCAGAACCGTCTCAGTCTCTGATTCAGACCCTCCACTCGGCTCTGTACCACAGGTCTGCAGTCAGTCCTGTCGACGATGCTGCAGATGGTGAACTCTGCTTTCATCCCTCTAGCGAGACTGGCAGTCTTCACCAAATCAGATAGCCGCCGGAAGCCAGAGAGGATTTCCTCCAATCCATAGCGACACACATCATTGGTGCCGAAATGATCGACCACCTGTAGATGGGTGCACCCTGTACCCTACATGGCATCTGGAAGGACCCTTTCCACATCCGGAATGACTCCCCCAGGTATACACTCGGAGTGCACACTGATTTTCTTCCCCTCTCTTGCTGAAAAATCCCTAAGGGGCCCCATTACGCGCCTGACGTTGGAGCTCCCAACTACCATAAGCCCACCCTTTGCAACTGGCCGCATCTTGCAGACTGAGGAGCAACCTCTGAAACAGGACAAGCAGCCATGTCTGGCCGAAGATCAGTATCAGCTGGAGACAGAGCCTGAAACTGGTTTGTCAGGCAAACTCTAGAGGCCTTCCGCTCAGCCCTCCGGAATGTCTGTCACCCCCTGCCACACCTCTACCACCACTCTACCACGGGTGAGGGGCAGCCTCAATGTGGGCAGTATCCCGGGCAGCCACAACTGTAGTCCGATCGGGGGATGCGTGGGACGAGCTGGTCGTCCCCGACAAACCCCTATCCGGACCCCAATAGTGATGCAGATTGGCAACAGCCTCAAGCTGTTTGCCCGAAGCCAACACTGCCTGAAGCTGGAAGTGTAGGGATGCCAACACAGCCCGCATCGGAAAACAGCAGTCGTAGTCCCTACCCATGCCAAAAACTGTTGTGCAAAGAATGTCTGAACTAATCTACAGAGAGCACAAACAATTCGACACAAAATTTAGACGGTTATTGAAATACAAGGCTGCCTAGTAAATGCAGTAATGCTGCTACTTGCGCACTGCTGACACACTGCTCAGCGACAGAAGGAGACTACGAGATTTTACACTATTCAGGTACTAAAGCGCTATGATACAACTCTCAAATACTATAATACGCCCTAAATTTATGAATTAAACAATGCAAGTACCCAAAAACACGCAAAGAAATTAAGAATTAAACTTTGTAACAAATAAGTGAGCTAAGAGTATACGACTTGCTGCAGCAGCTGCTTATCCAACGGCGGGAGGGAGCACACATGGATACACTGCAAATCACATTCACGTGCCTGGCAGAGGGTTCATCGAATCACCTTCACAATTTTCTATTATTCCAGTCTCGTATAGCGCGTGGAGAGAATGAACACCTATATCTTTCCATATGAGCTTTGATTTCTCTTATTTTATCGTGGTGATCGTTCCTCCCTGTGTAGGTCGGTGTCATCAAAATATTTTCGCATTCAGAGGAGAAAGTTGGTGATTGGAGTTTTGTGAGAAGATTCCGTCGCAGCGAAAAACGACTTTCTTTTAATGATTTCCAGCCCAAATCCTGGATCATTTCCGTAACAATCTCTCCTACATTTCACGATAATACAAAACGTGCTGCCTTTCTTCGAACTATTTCGATGTACTCCCTCAGTGCTATCTGGTAAGAATCCCACACCGCGCAGCAGTATTCTAAAAGGGGACGGACAAGCGTAGTGTATGAAGTCTCCTTAGTAGGTCTGTTACGTTTTCTAAGTGTCGCGCCAATAAAACTCAGTCTTTGGTTGGCATTCCCCACAACATTTTCTGTGTGTTCCTTCCAATTTAAGTTGTTCGCAAATGTAATACCGAGGTAATTAGTTGAATTTACAGCTTTTAGATTAGAGTGATTTATCGTGTAACCGAAGTTTAACGAGTTCCTTTTAGCACTCATGTGGATGACCTCACACTTTTTATTATTTATGGTCAACTGCCAATTTTCGCACCTTTCAGATACCTTTTCTAAATAGTTTTGCAGTTTGTTTTGATCTTCTGATGACTTTATTAGTCGATAAACGACAGCTTCATCTGCAAACAACCGAAGACAGCTGCTCAGATTGTCTCCCAAATCGGCTGTATAGATAAGGAACAGCAAAGGGCCTATAACACTACCTTGGCGGACGCCAGAAATCACTGCTGTTTTAGTCGATAACTTTCAGTTCCTACGAACTATGACCTGTCTGACAGGAAATCACAAATCTAGTCACATAACTGAGACAGATATTCCATTAGCACGTAATTTCACTACGAGCCGCTTGTGTGGTACAATGTCAAAAGGCTTCCAGAAATCCAGAAATACGGAACCTATGTGAAATCACTTGTCAATAGCACTCAACACTTCATGTGAATAAAGAGCTAGTTGTGTTTCACAGGAACTATGTTTTCTAAACCCATGTTGACTGTGTGTCAATAGACCGTTTTCTTCGAGGTAATTCATAATGTTCGAACACAATATATGTTCCAAAATCCTTTTGCATATTGACGTTAACGATATGGGCCTGTAATCTAATGGATTATTCGTACTACCTTTCTTGAATATTGGTGTGACCTGTACAACTTTCCAGTCTTTGGGTACGGATCTTTCGTCTGGCGAACGGTTGCATATGATTGTTAAGTATGGATCTAATGTATCAGCTTACTCCGAAAGGAACCTAACTGGTATAGAGTCTGGACCAGAAGACTTGCTTTTATTAACTGATTTAAGTTGCTTCACTACTCCGAGGATATTTACTTCTACATTACCCGTGTTGGCAGCTGTTCTCGATTCGAGTTCTGGAGAATTTACTTCGTCTTCTTTTGTGAAGGAATTTAGGAAGGCTGTGTTTAGTAACTCGGCTTTGGCAGCACTGTCTTCGATACTATGTCCATTGCTATCGCGCAGAGAAGGCACTGATTGTTTCAAGCCGCTAACATACTTCACATACGACCAGAATCTCTTTCGATTTTCTGCCAGGTTTAGAGACAAAGTTTCGTTGTGTAAACTGTTATAGGCATCTCGCATTGAAGTCCGTGCTAAATTTTGAGCTTCTTTAAAGGATTGCGAATCTTGGAGATTTTGCGTATGTTTAAATTTGGCATGTTTGTTTCGTTGTTTCTGCAACAGTATCAGGATCAGCTCCGTCGTTTGTTAATTTATTTGGTATAAATCTCTCAATTGCTGCTGATACTATTTCTTTGAATTTAAGCTACATCTGGTCTACACTCTTAAGATCTTCTACGATAGTTCGCAGAACAGCTTCTGTGAAGTTTGGAAGGTAGGAGACGAGGTACTGGCAGAATTGAAGCTGTGAAGATGGGTCGTGAGTCGTGCTTGGGTGGTTCAGGTGGTAGAGCACTCGCCCGCGAAACGCAAAGCTCCCGTGTTCGAGTTTCGGTCCGGCACACAATTTTAATCTGTCAGGGACTTTCTTATCAGCGCACACTCCGCTTCAGAGTGAATGGTTCAAATGGCTCTGAGCACTATGGGACTCAACTGCTGTGGTCATTAGTCCCCTAGAACTTAGAACTACTTAAACCTAACTAACCTAAGGACATCACACACATCCATGCCCGAGGCAGGATTCGAACCTGCGACCGCAGCAGTCGCACGGTTCCGGACTGCGCGCCTAGAACCGCGAGACCACCACGGCCGGCTTCAGAGTGAAAATCTCATTCTATGAACCAGGTGGTTTTT
Source organism: Schistocerca gregaria (assembly GCF_023897955.1). Taxonomy (NCBI): domain Eukaryota; kingdom Metazoa; phylum Arthropoda; class Insecta; order Orthoptera; family Acrididae; genus Schistocerca; species Schistocerca gregaria. Next base: position 185,126,405 of record NC_064924.1, read on the forward strand.
CTTAAGATATCAAATACGTCAGTTGATGCTACAAGGATCTCGTCACATATTAAGTTCCAAATTGTCGTAACAAATTCACTGAAAATATAAAAGAAGAGGATGATGGTATTGGAATCAGTCATTCTGAAACTGCTGAGAAAAAACCGTTAATGTCTGAAGGACAATCAATGTATACGAGATTTAGTGTACACTCATTATACAGTCGTTGTTATACAAAATATAATAAAAAAGTTTTCCACACTATCATTAAGCAGGAAAATTAATAAACCCAGATGTAATTTACAACTGAAAAATTCTAATTTTGTAACAGTTTCTTTACATAATTTCTAGCAGCTATGCCTTTTAAAACTGCTGTTTTGTTGTAAGCTGAAATGTTTGACAATTTCAGAAAAACTTTTATAAAACATCTAATGATTTGGATTCATCTTGGTACTGCATAAAGTTCTACGGAGCTTAATAAAATGTTTAAGACTATTTCCCAGATCGATGTCTTAAATTAATGAGTAATTGAAATTTTATATTTTTTGGCGAAGTACAGATTAAATTGAGATACAATGGATTAATGAACATGAAAAAATACACTCCTGGAAATTGAAATAAGAACACCGTAAATTCATTGTCCCAGGAAGGGGAAACTTTATTGACACATTCCTGGGGTCAGATACATCACATGATCACACTGACAGAACCACAGGCACATAGACACAGGCAACAGAGCATGCACAACGTCGGCACTAGTACAGTGTATATCCGCCTTTCGCAGCAATGCAGGCTGCTATTCTCTCTTGGAGACGATCGTAGAGATGCTGGATGTAGTCCTGTGGAACGGCTTGCCATGCCATTTCCACCTGGTGCCTCAGTTGGACCAGAGTTCGTGCTGGACGTGCAGACCGCGTGAGACGACGCTTCATCCAGTCCCAAACATGCTCAATGGGGGACAGATCCGGAGGTCTTGCTGGCCAGGGTAGTTGACTTACACCTTCTAGAGCACGTTGGGTGGCACGGGATACATGCGGACGTGCATTCTCCTGTTGGAACAGCAAGTTCCCTTGCCGGTATAGGAATGGTAGAACGATGGGTTCGATGACGGTTTGGATGTACCGTGCACTATTCAGTGTCCCCTCGACGATCACCAGAGGTGTACGGCCAGTGTAGGAGATCGCTACCCATACCATGATGCCGGGTGTTGGCCGTGTGTGTCTCGGTCGTATGCAGTTCTGATTGTGGCGCTCACCTGCACGGCGCCAAACACGCATACGACCATCATTGGCACCAAGGCAGAAGCGACTCTCATCGCTGAAGACGACACGTCTCCATTCGTCCCTCCATTCACGCCTGTCGCTACACCACTGGAGGCGGGCTGCACGATGTTGGGACGTGAGCGGAAAACGGCCTAACGGTGTGCGGGACCGTAGCCCAGCTTCATGGAGACGGTTGCGAATGTTCCTCGCCGATACCCCAGGAGCAACAGTGTTCCTAATTTGCTGGGAAGTGGCGGTGAGGTCCCCTACGACACTGCGTAGGATCCTACGGTCTTGGCGTGCATCCGTGCGTCGCTGCGGTCCCGTTCCAGGTCGACGGGCACGTGCACCTTCCGCCGACCACTGGCGACAACGTCGATGTACTGTGGAGACCTCACGCCCCACGTGTCGAGCAATTCGGCGGTACGTCCGGTCCACCCGGCCTCCCGCATGCCCACTATACGCCCTCGCTCAAAGTCCGTCAACTGCACATAATGTTCACGTCCACGCTGTCGCGGCATGCTACCAGTGTTAAAGAGTGCGATGGAGCTCCGTATGCCACGGCAAACTGGCTGACACTGACGGCGGCGGTGCACAAATGCTGCGCAGCTAGCGCCATTCGACGGCCAACACCGCAGTTCCTGGTGTGTCCGCTGTGCCGTGCGTGTGATCATTGCTTGTACAGCCCTCTCGCAGTGTCTGGAGCAAGTATGGTGGGTCTGACACACCGGTGTCAATGCGTTCTTTTTTCCATTTCCAGGAGTGTATTAAGAAGTATATGACTTGGAATTTGTAGTTTAATTAATGTTATTACTCCAACTTGCCAATGCACTGCTGCAGATACTTTTTCACAAATAAGTCCGCTCTTAGTAGATTCTTATAAAATGTCTGTTCATACCTAAACTTAATTTTCAAATAAAATGTTAAAAATTTAAATACAAACAATTTTATAATAAAAGAATTATTTCACCTTATTTTCTAAAAGTGATTTTTAATGAAAATAGAACATAAGAAACGATAAAACAAAAAATTTGAAACTTTAGATAATTTTTTATATAATTTTGATTACATGAGTTAGAAATAATGTGGGAGTCCGCAGATATATTTTGTAGGCGTTGAGTCACTCATTCAAAATATATGAAAATTATTGTAGCTGCTGATACGTAAAAAGATGTTGCCAATGTACACAGCTTTGTAGAAGAATAAATACAAGTTTCTTTAATCGCACTCAATCTCTTGGAGAAATAGTTGGGCATCTTCCACACTCAGTACTGTTGATATATTGCTCATTTACACATGACCATTTTCTCACATGCAGAACCACAATCGTAAATTTGTTAAAAGGCCATTAGATATGCTCAGCACTCCATCATACAATCATTCATACTCATAGCTGCCCCCCTAGTGAAGCAAGCTTGACTCACAACAAACAGTTAGTTCATAAATGTTACAAGGCTCTATTAGCCACTCGCTAAAATAAGTATTGTTCGAAAAGATTTGCCAGGATAAGAGTTTTGGTGGCTTACTATAATTTCGCGAAAGCTGCTTGCAAATGTACATTTACCGAACAAAAGGTGACTATGATAACTTACAAAATCTAAAGTCACATAAACCGCCAATAGAGGGCAACCCATGAACATGCACATGCATAAGCGCAGTCAAAATAGAATTCGTAGCACGAAAAATACAACAGCAATAACCTACGTTTATAGCCTTACAATCACATAATGACTAAGGAAATACTGAATAAAATTATTTTCCATAGCCAGAGATAAAGCAGGAGATTATGATATACGCAGCACTGAAATGAGCGTAGGAGAACATTCCTGTAGAAAGAAGGCACGAGAGGAGTACACAGATCAGATTACGGAAAAGGATGGGTGGTGTTGCTGTGATTTATGGAGATCTTCATTGGAGAAAAAGAGAATTGCTATTACTCGTGAGTAATTCAATAGACGATTTGCTTTCCTGAAGTATCGAGTAGTTCACAAGAAAGTTCAGAGGAAAGAGAAGTGGAGGTTATTATCTATGGATAGCACAAATTTTAAAAAGTAGTTTCCAGGTGGAGCGTTGGACTGATCTTTTAAAAAATATCGGTGACCAGTGCTTGGTGACCTTCTCATTCGTGACGTATCTTTTGCACAGTTTAGTGCAGAGGAGAGAGGACAAAGAGATTTTTTTTGACACATTGGGTAGAGACAAGGACGAGGAGACATGGACTAATGAACACTCTCGACCAGCCTGGAGACACCGTGACTTCGGAGATGCGGCAGAAGGCAGACTTGCATTTTGAAATAGTCGTTCGGTGATTATATCTGGCAGCACAACTATCCGGGAAGGAGGGCATGTTCTCAGGGCAAAGCTTTTAAACTTAATTGGGTCCCATGGAGTAGCACTGGATCAGGTATTTAAGGGCTCATCCACTACCGAGTGGGCTTTGTCATTCGTATGTGGATGTCGTAAGTCTTCCTAGTACGATCGGGGCACACATACACAGTTACACTTTTTCGATGATGACCTGTCGAGATAACGGTCACATTCCATTACTTGTTCCTTTCAGGCTTTGCCAAATCATCCAGCACTGGTTTAAATTTGCTTCAATGTTTATAATGACGGTTCCTCTCACTTTGCATTTTATTAATGACGTTATGTGTAATTATTGCTGTCTTGTTTATATTTGTGGTCTCAAGGTACAACTGTAATAGCCTGGGCTCAAATTTGATCGAAATTTTTAATTCAATAGCTAATTACTAAACATATAGGTGAGGTTGTTCAACAGCATCTTTGAAATAATGGTATGTGGACAACAGCATTCCTAAAATGGATCTCCCTATCTAGTGCCTCGAACCTGAACCCAGGTCTACCCGTCTGATGTAAGTTACAGTTTTAACTTTTCTCTGGAACCCGGCATGCAATATAAATACTTTCTCTGGTTTCGGCACCTGAGGAAGAAGGGATTGTCATTCCTCCACAGGCATCCAGACTGCTCATTCAAGTGTCCCTGGCAAGTTTCGGGCCATCAGAAATGAGAAGGTTATAAAAATCCCAGATTAAAGTCCGCTAACATGTGTCCACGTAGTTTTGACCAGATAGTGTTCAAGGGTCTTCGCTGTATTCTTAGGATTTCAGTTGGTTGGAAAATTCCCACCTGTCATTTCCTAATTAAACCGTTTGACAGTGATGTCATCTGAAGCCAACTGCGAATGTAAAATCTAGTGTTTGGGCTATAATCATTGCTCAGTATTTTATTGAAAGATTTAAGAGTTTTCAGCTTACGAATGATAAACTACCAGCCTTTCGTTTATAAAAGTCGTGATGTTGCTATTGTACACTAGGTAAGTAAACTGCAAGAAAAAAATTAGCACACCTTTTTAGAGGTTTGCAGCTTACTACAGATTTAATCTTCCAGCAGTGCATATGGAGTACACGAAATTAGTACATTTACAGGTCGACAGCACAAACGGTTCTGGGATACCAGGCATCGATTTAGGCTGAAGCACCCATATTAGTACGGACGGCAATGTAGGAACTGACTCTGGAATCCAGTCGATCGTACAATTGCGAATACTGATCTGGGATACTTCATGCTACGTATGACTGACCTATTCACGTTGTTCTGTAAGCGTTGTTGTTTGACAAGTCGGACGAGACACTTCTCATCCCATCATATCGACTGGCGACAACTCTAGAGATTTTGTTGGCCAAGGAAGTTGCTGTGCGCGTTGATAAGCACGTTGAGTATCACAGGCGGTGCGTGGGCTATCGTTATCCTGTTGGATCAAGACATCACCTTCCTACTGCAAGAACGGCAAAAGAAACGGCTACCAGCATTCCGCACTTTTCGAGCGCTCCTTAGCATCGCCTCCAGAAACACTGAAGTCAATCGAGAGTTGTAGGCTATTGCACCCATGACCATAAGGCCTGGGCTGGGGCGAGTGTGTGTTGGACAAATGCATTCTATGAGACAGCGCTGACCAGGTCTACGTCGTACCCACAAACGGAGGTCAGTGTGCAGGAGAATCTGCTTTCATCACTGAAGACCACGGCGCTCCATTCCATCTTCCAAGTCATCGTCAGTCGAACCATCAGTCGAACCGTGGGCGTCGATGCTGTGGCGTGAGTGCAAGAGGGGCTAGAGTTGTGCGTAACTGTAGTCACAATGGCAATAGCTGGTTCGCAACAGTTCGTGCTGACACGACTGTGCTGTCAAGCCCTCTTACCTGTGGTGTGGCAGCTGTACTATCTATCACTGCTACCCTTACAGTACAAAGATACTGGTGGGCTTCCGTGCTGCATTGACGCCCAGAACCTCATCTATGGATGTGAGAATGTTCACGTGACCATTGATACAAAAATCATTGCACAACTGACGCAGCACGTCCAATTTGTGTGGCAATTCCGAATGGACCATGCCGTCAATCGCAAGGCCAGAATTTCATTCTTTTCAAACCCATTCAGTTGGCTTTAAGAAGCAAAATCGCATCTCTGTGGCATAGCTGCCTGCTTGCTTCACATGTCTGCATTACGCTGAACCTTCCGGTTGTGAGCATTCCCTGTTAAAGGGTAGACGTAGGTGGTGTTCTGGTAGCTATGCCACTACAGTATCTGTTAGGGGACAACGTTGAAATCATTGCTAGTACACTTACTATCCCACAGGCTGCATATGCCGCCATCGGATTATCCAGGTTTACTATTTTTTTTTTTTGGCCGTGTGTAGGATCTGGTTTTTATAATGTTATTCAGACTGCGAAATGTATATACACTCGACAGCAAAAAAATTGGGTCACGCCTGTATTCCAACGTGTAGGCTGCCCCTGAATGTATGCAACCAACATAGCGTATCTGTGTTACACATCGTCCCAAGCCTCCACAGTACAGTCATTGTAAGATACACAATGGGTACCGCTAGAGGCTGCTAGAGAACACCGGTCTTTGTGACAGTCAGTCCAGATGTAAAGTACCACGATAGTACAGAAGAGATCAGACAGTCCTTAACGTTTGTAAACTAATTTAATTACAATAAGTGACATTTCAAACGTTATGGGACAACTAATTTTGTCACATAAATCGTTCAGTAATCCTAAGGCACAGTTAAATATTTGAGACAGTATATGGATTTAAAAACTTGTATGGCAATGGGAAACAAGTTCTTTGCTGTCTAAAAGTTTTACCCAACACATGCTGAACGTCGTTCAACGTTCAACAGGGAGTGGTTTCGCATCAACTTTGTGTAATACTAAGCAGTTAAAAAGAAACCGTGACTAATGGCGGCAAGCACTCTACGGAAATCCCAACATTAACAGCGAATCACAAGTAATATCATTGTTCACATTACTCATAAACAGTTACTTGTACACAAAGTTTTACTTTAAATGGCATGACCAACGTCTTCGTTCTGGATCCGGTTGCAAACCCAGAACATAAAGCCATTGTTAACCAAGCAAACTTTGGTGCCTTATCTAGACTCGATTACTAGGCAGAAAGAGACGTCAAATATTGACGTTTGCACCAGTATCAGTTATCAATTCTCAACTTGAACGTAAAAGACGATAATGTTTGTACGAAACCAGGAACTCTAACATGACAATTACCTTCTTGGTAATTAACCTCGAAAAACGTATATTGTTGCATTGTCAAGGAACAAAGGATGCACATGTCTAAAATTGAAATGTTATCATGTAATGCTGGTGACAAGGATGCGAACCCAGCACCTAACCGGATTGTTGAATAAGTACGTAAAATCAGAATGTAGATATCACAGTTTGTCACCAGTAGTGAGGATGGAACCTTAAATGACGACTGAAGTTGTATTGCCTGACCGGGATTCGAACACGGCGTCTACCGCCGTCGTTATCTAACCAGGAACAGACAAGAAATGTCCAATGTTGGTCCACCATTAGCGATATATGCGCACGTTTAACTATATATAAGTCGACGAAAACGTCTATACTGACTGAGAGTCGAACGCCACCACATGGTTATGAAGACACATTAATAATCACGTTCTTGTTCAGTAGTAGCTACGAGTAGCATGTTTAGTTGCAAACTTTAAGGCCTTTCTCATCCCTAGTAAAGTGTTCCTAATATCTACGATATCGTGGTGTTAATTTACAAGAGATTGACTGTCATAAAGAGAAACGCTCTCTAGTAGTCGTGTATCATTGAGATGTAAATGAAGTGCCTCAGCAGGAAGTAATTTCCGTCGTGCAGCACGTATTGTTTCAGAGACACTGAGTACATGTTATAAGTGCATCAAACGTGTATTATATACTACGTATATGCAATTATTTGGAGAAGCTGTCGCCAAACCTGTTTACTTTTACATTCCACTTAGTTGTCGTGGTTGAATACAGGTTTTCTTAAGGCTACATCTAATGCAGAGCGCTTACAAGAAAGAATAGTTTCCTGCGTCATGCTATTGCTACCTAGGTGAAATATTTTGTGGAATCTATGTTTAAAATGAATGTATTTTTGAACGTATTGTTCGTAAAATATTTGAATGAATCGTCAACTCTAGGTGGGCCTGCACATGCTATAGCATAATAGCTGTAGCTGCGTTAGTTTATGCTACAGACGTGGGTAGGTTAGGTGTAACTTTTGATCTTTCAAGGGGTGATCGTGGCCTTGCGGCCCGGGTCTGTACTAGCCGCGGCTCGCGAGATACGGGCCAGCCAGGCTGGGCGAGGAGAGACGCAAGTGAGCGAGCTGGCGGTGGCGTTGGTGGGCCAAGAGCCCGAGTCGAGCCAGCACGGCTGCTCCACATGCCTCTTCTTCTGCCGCTCCGTTTGATGTAGGTATGTTATGTTTACCTCCTCTCCTGGCATCAGTATAAGAGCGGCAAGCAGAAATACACATCAGGCTGTCTGCCGTAATGGCTCACTGGGAGAGGTCTATTCGAGACAGAGTCGTCGCGCTCATTAAAGAAGGAGGCTGTTCCATCAGAGAAGCTGGCAGATGGTATGGCGTACCACATACCACTGCGACGAGATGGTGGAGGATCTGCCTTGAAAGAGACACCACCAACAGGGCTCGTGGCTCAGGAACCAACCCCAACGAACTACTGCGGACGCTCTTTGGGACTGCGTCCTGGAAGCCTGGGAGGAAGTTGCTTAAGTGCGTTGGCTTATACATCCTATGCCAAGACGCATGAATGAAGTAAAAAATAATGAAGGATTCTGGATAAAATATTGTTGTTGTTGTTGTGGTCTTCAGTCCTGAGACTGGTTTGATGCAGCTCTCCATGCTACTCTATCCTGTGCAAGCTTCTTCATTAGAGTCCTTAAAATGCCTTCCTTTTCGTCATTTTTCCTCATTGGGAGCTAGTGGAAAATCGCGTGGCAACAGAAAAGATACAATATGGGTTAGTTTTCCTTTTAGTTGTAAACATGAGCACATCTCGCTACTGATGAACCAACAATAGCTATTTATCGTCTGTTCCTGGCTAGAAAACGACGGCGCTAGATGCTGAGTTCAAATCCCAGTCAGGCAAAAACAATTTTATCGTCATTTAAGATTCCAACATCGTGCTATTGGTGCAAACATTTGATATTTAACTTCTGATTTTACGTACTTCGTCAACAATCCGATTAGGTGCTGGGTTCGCATACCTGTCAAAAGCTCTACATGATGGTATTTCAATTTTAAACATGAGCATACCTTGTTCCTTGTGAATGACACCATATTAAACGTCGTATATGGACTATCAGACCAATTGTGTGATTTGATTGAAGAGTTCCTAGATAACAGAAAGCAGCCTGTCATTCTCAATGGAGAGAAGTCTTCCGAAGTAAGAGTGATTTCAGGTGTGCCGCAGTGGAGTGTCGTAGGACCGTTTCTATTCACAGTATACATAAACGACCTTGTGGATGACATCGGAAGTTCACTGAGGCTTTTTGCGGATGATGCTGTGGTGTGTAGAGAGGTTGTAACAATGGAAAATTGTAATGAAGATCTGCAGCGAATTGACGCATGGTGCAGGGAATGGAAATTGAATCTCAATGTAGACAAGTGTAATGAGCTGTAAATACAAAGAAAGTAAATTCCCTTGTCATTTAACTACAGTATAGTAGGTCAGCAACTGAAAGCAGTTAATTCCATAAATTATCGGGGAGTACGCATTAGGAGTGATTTAAAATGTAATGATCATATAAAATTGATCGTCGCTAAAGCAGATGCCAGACTCAGAGTCATTGAAAGAATCCTAAGGAAATGCAATCCGAAAACAAAGGAATTAGGTTACAGTACGCTTGTTAGCCCACTGCTTGAATACTGCTCAGAAGTTGGGATCCGTACCTGATAGGGTTGATAGATGAGACAGAGAAGATCCAACGGAGAGCAGCGCGCTTCGTTACAGGATCATTTAGTAATCATGAAAGCGTTACGGAGACGATAAACCCCAGTGGAAGACTCTGCAGGAGAGACGCTCAATAGCTCGGTACAGGATTTTGTTGAAGCTTCGAGAACATTCCTTCAAGCAGTATATTGCTCCCTCCTACGTAAATCTCGCGAAGAGACCATGCGGATAAAATCAGAGAGATTAGAGCCCACACAGAGGCATACCGACAATCCTTCTTTCCACGAACAATACGAGACTGGAATAGAAGGGAGAACCGATAGAGGTATTCAAGGTACCCTCCGCCACACACCGTCAGGAAGGTTGCGGAGTATGGGTGTAGATGTAGATGTCGATGTTGGGGGTAGCTCCCAGGAAGGTAACCGTTATGACAGGATTCCCACTACAGTACAAACATTTTCGTCATTTATTTTCAGGATCTGAACTGATAACTGATACTGGTGCAAACGTCTATACTTCACGTCTCTTTATGCCTAGTGATCGGGCCTCAATAAGGCACAAAGAAAGCTTAGCTTGGTTAGCAATGGCTATACGTGCTGGGTTGTAATCCAGGTCCAGAACGACGACGTTGGTCATGTCATTTAAAGTTGAGATTTGTGTACACGTAGCTGTTGATGTGTTACGAGAACAATGATATTACTGGTGATTCGCTGTTAATGTTGAGATTGCCGTAGAGTGCTTGTTGCCGTTAATCGCGTTTTTTTACTGGTGCGCCCAATGTCCAGTTTTCAGAGCCACTCGCCGTTGAGCGATGTTCAGCATTTGGATGGAAAACGTTTTCGAAAGAGGAAAACTTTTTTCCGATTGCCGTACAGCTTTGTTGACTCTATATATTGTATCAAGTATTTGACTTTGATTAAGGATTACTGTACTATATATGTAAAATAATCAGTTTTCTCAGAGCTTTTGGAATGTCACTTGTTGTAATTAAGGTTAGTTTATGAGTGTTACGGGGTGTCTCATCGCTAAGAACGTGTTTTGTAATATGTTTTGTATGACGATATTAGTTGACGGTTAGACTGACTGCCATAAATACCTTTTGTCTCTAGTAGTCTCTTGTGGTACTCATTGTGTTTAGTCAAACGACTGTCCCCCAAGGGGTTTTGTTGTTTAGAGGACCTGCAATACAACTATGTTATGTTGTTTATATTCAGCAATGACACACTTTTTTTGCTTTCAAGTGTACTATCTCTCCCACTGAATAATAGCATTCACGAAGCGATTTTTGGGGATAGTTAAAGGTGCATGTTATGTAGATCTTCTGCATGTAGTACAGAGGCATGTAGTGGGTTTCAACCACCATCGCCTCTCTTACTAATCCTGTGTCTTGCCACTAAGCAACATTGTTCGCTTTGACGATCCAAGAAACTTTGGCAACGTATTTGCTGCGAGTACAAGACGTGCGCTTCCACAGAAGTGTCGGCCCGGCCGTTTCTTGCGCACGTGCCCGCCACTGGTCGCCACGCCCAAGCCTTGGCCTGCCAGACAGACGGCCCTTCATCCCTGCAAACCGTGCAAGGGCGGGGGCTGGGATGGCCCCTCCCACAGAGGAAGCCTGCCCCCTCCCAGCCAATTACGCCGCTGCACCTGCGACCTGTTTGCCCCGCTGTCAGCTTCGCCGTCCTGCGGCAATTTGCTTTCTTCAGACAAACTGAGGGCGCGTAACCAGATAGCGGCGGTAGCTGCCGTGCTGCACTGTGTCGAGCACACAGGCCCCCCCCCCCCCCCCCCCCCCGTTGCGTGATTCCAACCACTTCGCTGCACTGTGCCTTTCTGTCCTCTCCAGAGCGGACGACAGCGCTCGTTACACAGAGAAGGGAACACGTTTTGAGTCAGAGACGCTATAAATAAGGGAAAACTTCAAAACTTCGGTGAACACAACTTCCGAATCTACAGCAGAACATCAATTATTCGAAACATTTGGGAATGGGTGTGTATAGATTTCTGATTTTCGAGTAACCGAGATCATTAACGACAGCGTGCAATACAGCCTACCTGTGACGATGGGCTATACAGGGTGTTACAAAAAGGTACGAGCAAACTTTCAGGAAACGTTCCTCTACACAAAGAAAGAAAATATGTTATGTGGACATGTGTCCAAAAACGCTTACTTTGCATGTCAGAGTTCATTTTATTGCTTCTCTTTAAATCACATTAATCATGGAATGGAAACACCAGCGTGACTTCAAGCACTTTGTTACAGGAAATGTTCAAAATGTCCTCCGTTAGCGAGGATACATGCATCCACCCTCCGTCGCATGGAATCTTTGATGTGCTGATGCAGCCCTGGAGAATGGCGTATTGTATCACAGCCATCCACAATACGAGCGCGAAGAGTCTCTACATTTGGTACCGGGGTTGCGTAGACAAGAGCTTTCAAATGCCCCCATAAATGAAAGTCAAGAGGGTTGAGGTCAGCAGAGCTATGGAATTGGTCCGCCTCTACCAATCCATCGGTCACCGAATTTGTTGTTGGGAAGCGTACGAACACTTCGACTGAAATGTGCAGGAGGTCCATCGTGCGTGAACCACATGTTGTGTCGTACTTGTAAAGGCACGTGTTCTAGCAGCACAGATAGAGTATCCCGTATGAAATCATGATAACGTGCTCCATTGAGCTTTGGTGGAAGAACATGGGGCCCAATCAAGACATCACCAACAATGCCTGCCCAAACAATCACAGAAAATCTGTGTTGATGATGTGATTGCACAATTGCGTGCGGATTCTCGTTAGCCCACACATGTTGATTGTGAAAACTTACAATTTCATCACGTTGGAATGAAGCCTGATCCGTAAAGAGAACATTTGCACTGAAATGAGGATTGACACATTGTTGGATGAACCATTCGCAAAAGTGTACCCGTGGAGGCCAATCAGCTGCTGATAGTGCCAGCACACGCTGTACAGGGTACGGAAACAACTGGTTCTCCCGTAGCACTCTGCATACAGTGATGTGGTCAACGTTACCTTTTGCAGCAGCAACTTCTCTGACGCTGACATTAGGGTTATCGTCAACTGCACGAAGAACTGCCTCGTCCATTGCAGGTGTCCTCGTCGTTCTAGGTCTTCACCCGGTCGCGAGTCATAGACTGGAGTGTTCCGTGCTCCCTAAGACGCCGATCAATTGCTTCAAACGCCTTCCAGTCGCGACACCTTCGTTCTGGAAATCTGTCTCGATACAAACGTACCGCGTCACGGCTATTTCCCCGTGCTAACCCATACATCAAATGGGCATCTGCCAACTCCGCGTTTGTAAACATTGCACTGACTGCAAAACCACGTTCGTGATTAACACTAACCTGTTGATGCTACGTACCGATGTGATTGATGCTAGTACTGTAGAGCAATGAGTCGCATTTCAACACAAGCACCGAAGTCAACAGTACCTTCCTTCAATTGGGCCAACTGACGGTGAATCAAGGAAGTACAGCATACTCACGAAATTAAAATGAGTTCTAACATGGAAATTAAGCCTTTCCGGACACATGTACACATAACATCTTTTTTTTATTTGTGTGTGAGAAATGTTTCCTTAAAGTTTGGCCGTACTTTTTTGTAACACCCTGTATACACCCCATTGGCACTGGTATAAGATAGGAAAAGAAAATAGGCATCACGAGCAAACTTAATTACGTAGACACACTACAGAGTTGAATTAAATTATCACTTTTTCGAAACGCCGTGATTATCCTCCATTCCAACGCATAAGTTGGAAATTGGGCTCAAATGTGCCTAGAATAGCGCGATAGCAAGGTGCCGTGCGACGTCGCTCTCGGGGACCACGACACTTCAAACAGCAAGGTGTTGACACATGCGAGAAAAAGGGCAAGGTTTGGAAGTTCATGGGATAATGATGTACAACACCACCAAATTTCACCACAATTCTGCGCAATGCCATTGAGGACATGTCACACGGTTGAAAGGTCGTTACAGACTATCTTATCCAAATTCCACCCCTTCTTTTGACGCCAATGCAAAGTCGGTCAGAACGTAGACCCGCAGCCTTGGGATCAAGCGATTTTTCTTAGGGGTGAACGAGGAAAGCTGTTGAGACACATCATCGGTCGCAATCTAAACGAAAAGTCCTCAGGGGGTGGCATAAAGGGCGTCAGTGAAACGGCCCCTATCCTTTTGACGTTGATTCTTACACATTTCTCAGACGAAAACAACAGTTCGCATTGCGAGGAGTAACGGGAATATTTTGGTTCAAATGGTTCAAATGGCTCTGAGCACTATGGGACTTAACATATGAGGTCATCAGTCCCCTAAACCTAACTAACTTAAGGACATCACACACATCCATGCCCGAGGCAGGATTCGAACCTGCGACCGTAGCGATCGCGCGGTTCCAGACTGAAGCGCCTAGAACCGCTCTGCCACTTCATCCGGCGGGAAGTTTTTCCTGACAATTTTTGACGCTGCTGGCACCCTCGGACGTTTTCGTCTTTCTTCACGGACACTGTGCTGCTGTATCCCCACTTAACAAGATTACACATCATTGGAATGAACCTGCAATGGCAGTGTTTAATCTTAATCTAATGCAATGCAGTAGTAACCTAGTCCTAGGTACCGAGCGAGGAGGCGCAGTGGTTAACACAATGGACTCGCGAATGGGAGGTTTTTCGTGATTTCCCTAAACTGCTTCAGGCAAATGTCGTGATGGCTCTATTGAAATGGCACGACGGACTTCGATCCCCATCCTTCCCTAATACGAGCTTGTGCTCTCTCTACACAGAGGCAACCAGCCTCGGAGGTGTGTGAAGCGGCTGCTCGCCCACATCTGGCTCGGGCTACTTTGCAGCTTTTATTTGTAAAGATTCATGTTTAACCTTGTAGGTGGGCAACCACAGTTTCGAATATTGGGAATTAATAACCACTTCAGCAGAATTTGGTCCTTTATTATTGTACGAGGTTTGGGGCTTTTAGTGGCAACTATTTATTTACAGCTCGTACAAAATAGATACGTGTGTCAAAGTTTTACTGACCTTCAAAGTAGTCACGAGCATTTTGTACAGCCCGTTGCCAGCGATGTGGAAGTCGTAGGATACCCTTAGCAGTGCTAGTTGTCAAATTGCCTATTGGCTTCTGCCTCGGGTCCTTCTGATGAACATCGACCGAAGAACCCTAGACAGTAGCCAATAGGCAGTTTGTCCACAAGTGGCCACGAAAGCCTTAACAATTTTGTATTGCCAGTTGTGTTGACAGTTGGAGCGGCTCGGCCTTTTGCCCTACGAATTTGTAGAAGCTCTGAAGCGAATGCCGTGAAGTGTTGTCTTCAGTTTAGAAATGGAATTCAACTTACGAGGGCTTATGTGAGGGGAGAGCAGTAGGTGGTATAGCACTTAGCAGCCCCAATAGTCAAACAAATCAGTAACAGCTTGCACTGTACGTGCTTGAGCATTGTCCTGCAAAATGATGGACAGGTCCTGCAGAGAGTGTCATCACTTCTGTCACTAAGCTGGTCGTAGGTTGTGTTCCAGAAATGAAACTTTCTGCAGTACCTTGTAAGCAGGCTGTTTAGGTTTTTATGTTGGTGACGCCATGTCTGTATGAAAATCACTGACTGTGCTCTGTGAAGTCTGTGGCTGATTTGCATTGTTGGCATATTTGCTATTGTAGTGTTGGGCAGTTGGATGAGAACAGCGCATAACGTTGAGCAGTTGGAGGTGGACCGCCAGCATTGATGGATGTGGGGAGAGAGATGGCAGAATTTTGACAGCGGACGATCTGGACGTGTGTCCGCCAGAAAAAGGAAACTTGTAAAGATGGATGTCACGAATTGATATATGACTTTTGAACATTATTAAGGTAAATACATTGTTCGCTCTCCATCAAAATCTTTCATTTGCTAACTATGCATATCAGTAGTTAGTGCCTTCAGTTGTTAGAATCTTCTATTTAGTTGGCAGTATTGGCACACGCTGTATTGCAGTAGTTCGAGTAACGAAGATTTTTGTGAGGTAAGTGATTCATGAAAGGTATAGGTTATTGTTAGTAAGGGCCCTTCTTTTGTAGGGATTATTGAAAGTCAGATTGCGTAGCGCTAAAAAAATAATGTTAATAATTGTGTGTCAGTTTTGTGTTGATCAGAATAAGTAAAGAGAGAAATGTCTGGGTGCGTTCAGTTTTGCTCAGCTGTTTGAAAAGCAAATAACGTAAGATATTTACGAGCACTGTCATTTTATAAATTTCTAAGGGTATGCTTCAACCTGACCATCATTTTGCAGGACAATGCTCAGGCACGTACAGTGCAAGCTGTTACAAATGACAGACGAATCATGGTCTGAGTTATACATAACACCATCCGTGCTGTTCCATATGCTTGACTACACAAGTTCGGCAGTCAGCAGTTGGTACAGTGTTGGTTAGGCATGCCCAATCACCACGGCATGGTCGTACCATAACGTATGGCAAAAATCGGTTTTTAATTGTCCTGGGGCCAAAAATTGCAAAAAAGCAGAATGACGTCGGTTTTGTCGTCCAGGGGCCAAAAACCGCATAAAAAGCCAAATGACATCGGTTCCTGTCGTGAGGCTAGTGCAAGGCATGTTCAATTTCCTGACCACTGTTTCCTGCCACAAACTGAATTCGAGAAACACCATGTTCCACAACAGATCACAGTGTCTCGGTGGTCAGCTACGTTCGTGATTGGTTCACTGAACTCAACATCTTTGAGACAACCACACAGAAGTTACACGGCTTAAGATCAGGTTATCTGGACGTCCAAGTTGTACGAAAATGACCTCTGCTAATTATAGCACTAGCGAAATGCCTCATCAGGAGCCGCGCCCTGACTGTGCAGTACGCGCTGGAACGCCATCTTGCATACAAAAGATTCTATCCACACATCACGTTGTGGAAGGGTTGGAATGACGTTGATGCATAAGGAACTCTCATTGCGTTTAGCAGTGACGGTACATGTAGCAGGATCTACAGGACTCATCTAGAAAAAAATACGGCCCTCGATAAACGATGCCGTCAACCAGCACCACACAGTCACCTTTCCAGAATGGAGTGGTACCGGTTGATACGCACAGAGATTTTCCATTGCCCATAATCTGCAGTTCTGCCTCTTGACACCTGCTTGGAGATGAAAATGGGCTTTGTCTGTCCACAGAATGTCTTAAGCCCATTCATTTTCGACTTCCATATGAGCAGGAAATTCCAGAGTGAACGTTCTGGCAACTCAGCAGGAGGTATCTCCTAAACTTGGGTGATTTTGTATGGATAGCTATGTTGCTCGAAGGCATGTTCAACGTTCGGTATGCGCTGCTTGTTTACACACCACTGCTCGACCACTCTGCAGCACTGTTGCCGCATCTTCGAAAGACGTCGGATCAACTGCTTTCCTATCTCTGCCACACTGCACTTCAAAAGGACCTGTTCTCCCCAGTTTTGTATTACTTTGCTCCAGACCATCAACAGACCAACCCCTTCTTTCATACCCATAACTGCCACATAATCAGCGTTTTGTAAAAGAGCTCTATCTGAAACGAGTGATCCCTCATGGAGATACTGTTGCCACATCTTCGAAAGACGTCGGATCAACTGCTTCCCTATCTCTGCCACACTGCACTTCAAGACGACCTGTTCTCCCCAGTCTTGTATCACTTTGCTCCAGACCATCAAAAGACCAACCCCTTCTTTCATACCCATAACTGCCACATAATCAGCGTTTTGTAAAAGAGCTCTATCTGAAACGAGTGATCCCTCATGGAGACACTGATGTCGGGCGTCTTGGATGCAAACTGAGGAACAGCTGTGCCCGACTCCCTTTTTGCTGTTTATATTTTTAAACTTAAATTGCCATTTATAATTGAAACTTTCAAATATATTATTTCGTGGCTTTTCTGTTAATTTGACGTCATTCTGATCAGTAGTTGTCTGCCTACAGCATTTTGAAACTGCGACACCTTCTACATCGTTATTACTGTAAGTAGGCTGTTTAGGTTTTTATGTTGGTAACGTCACGTAGCGCTCTGTATGAAAATCACTGGCTGTGCTGTGTGCAGTCTGTGGCTCGTTGGCATTGTTGGAATATTCTCTATTGTAGTGTTGGGCAATAGGATGTGAACAGCGCGTAGCGTTGCGCAGTTGGCGGTGATTCACCACCATTAGTGGATGCCGGGAGAGAGATGCCAGAGTTTTGAGATATTAATATGAGCGGACTATCTGGACGTGTGTCCGTCAGAAAAAGGTAATTTGTAAGACTGGATGTCATATATTATGACTGTTGAACACTGTTAAGGAAAATACATTGTTTGTTCTCTATCAAAATCTTTCATTTGCTAACTATGCCTATCAGTAGTTAGTGCCTTCAGTAGTTAGAATCTTTTATTTAGCTGGCACAGTATTGGCCCTCGCTGTATTGGAGTAGTTCGAGTAACGAAGATTTTTGCGAGGTAAGTGATTCATGAAAGGTATTGGTTATTGTTAGTCTCGGCCATTCTTTTGTAGGGATTATTTAAAGTCAGATTGCGTTGCGCTAAAAATATTGTGTGTCAGTTTAGTGATGATCAGAATATATAAACAGAGAAATATCTGAATACGTTCAGTTTTGCTCAGCTGTTTGAAAATCAGATAACATATTGTTCATGTACCAAAGAAATTATAACGCTGACTAGCGAAGCATGTCTGGTTAGATTTAAGAAAGGGCTTGAAGACTGTGGTCTTGCCAGTTGACATAAACGCACAAGTAAATAAATAAATAAATTAGGGCTACTGTTTGACAAAATAATCGACAGTTTGTTTTTGCTTCAGACTTGAGTTACTTCTGTTTTTCACTAAATCTCCCAAACAATTTAAAGATAGTAATTGTACAGAAACAAGTCCTTCTTCTTGCTCAAATCATTTTACGTCCGTCTCAAGACAGTGAATAACTTCATCTCCAGGTTGTAATTTTTCAGCACGACCATTGTCCCTAAGCACTTCCTCGTGGTCACATGTGTCTTGGGTCTTCAATGACCTGTCATCCGTCAACATTTGATATCCAGAATCAGCAAACCTCACATTCGAGCCATTTTTTGTATTCCTGATCACATTCTCCAAATCCTGAAGATCCTTTAATCAGCCTATCTAGTTCGGATAAAAAGGTGCAGTGACAGATTCATCTAAGGAGAGGAACATATGCCAAGCTAGGATTCCCCCACAGATCTAATGTCGTGGTGAAGACTTTTATTCCATAGTGCATATCTTACTATGAGGCCATTGCCTTGGAGTGAGGTATTTAAAATTTTCAAGTTACCTGTTAAATCAACAAGGACAACTGATAAGGACCTCCTAAGTGTGAGGTCGCGAAAGGTCATTGATGTTGGGCTCTACAATACTGGCTGTTAATGGCAACAGGGGTCGATAATAGAACAGCTAATGGACTAGTAATTCACACAAGTACAACAGTGCTAGTGGTAAGGGCAGTGGCTCAAAAATGGTTCAAACGGCTCTGAGCACTATGGGACTCAACTGCTGTGGTCATTAGTCCCCTAGAACTTAGAACTACTTAAAGCTAACTAACCTAAGAACATCCCACACATCCATGACCGAGGCAGGATTCGAACCTGCGACCGTAGCAGTCGCACGGTTCCGGACTGCGCACCTAGAACCGCGAGAAGGGCAGTGGCAATGATAAACAAAACAAACATTGCGTTGTATCTACAACAACAAATTCCGAAGTTGACACTTCGACAGAAGGTAATCCTAGGGATTTAGCAGACTGAGAAAGATGTGGCAGATGCAGTGTTAGGGTGTCTACAAGAGGAGAGAGTGGAATGTGGGGCGTCGGATATGCTCGACTGTACGGACAATGTACTTGTGGAGTACAACGATCACGATACCTGCTTAACAAGTGAAAATCATGTTGAAACAAGTGTCGAACCATGTAGTTCATCGTCCTTGTCGGACAGAGAGCCGCAAATCCCGTTTCCAGTGAAACATAGTGAAGAACAACCGCTGTCCAAGGAAAGGATACTACACATAAATACGTACGTGGGAGATCGTCTGCAGCATAGTAAGAAAACAGTTATGAACAATTTCTAAAATGTCCGCAGCAGTATGACCGAGTAGTGAATAAGGAAAAAAAAACATGGATATTCACGGTGGAACAAGGCTCCCTAGTTATAAAATCTAGTGTTCGCACGTTTCAAGGATGCTCGATACAATTTGCAAAGTGTGCTTGATGGTGACTTACTTTGTTATGCACATCAAACTGATTGTGACATACACTCATGCTCACAAATTAAGGATAATGCTGACACATAGTGAAATAACGCTCTGGTGAGCAGTTCGCCAGTTTAAATCACCTCGGGGTATGATCATGAGGTGCATTTGACCTGCGTTCGTCACACGGTGGCTCTGGGAGCAGTCCACATACGCAGAGGTGTGTTGGTGCATGTCAGAGTGCGGTGCAGAGAGTAAGTGTGTAGACGTTGTGGGATGTGCTAATAGTGACTCTGTGTTGAAAATGGCTCAAAGAACACATACTGATGACGTTATGAGGGATAGAATACTAGGGCTACTGGAGAGTGGTCAAACACAGCAGATCGTACCACTGGCCCTCCGTGTGCCACAAAGTGTGACCGCAAGATTATGGCAATGATTCCAGTAGACAGGAAACTTGTGCAGGCGCTACAGTACAGCAAGTCTACAAAATACAAAACCACAACAAGACAAATATCTCACCATCAGTGTCCGCAGACGGCCACGGAGTACTGCAGGTGGCCTTGCTCGGGACCTTATAGCAGCCACTGGAACAGTTGTCTCCAGACACAGAGTCTCCAGACGACTGACCAGATATGGCCCCTGATCTCAGGAGAGCCCGTAAAGCCTCGTGTCAAGAACACAGTACATGCTCATTGGAACAGTGGACCAAGGTTATGTTCAGGGACGAGTCCAGATATAGTCTGAACAGTGATTCTCGCCGGGTTTTCATCTGGTGCGAACCAGGAACCAGATGTCATTTGTAATTGACCTGTATGAAGGTCGCGGTTTCATGGTGTGGGGCGGGATTATAATTGATGCACGTACACCCCTGCATGTCTTTGACAGAGGAAATGTAACAGGTCAGGTGTGTAGGGACGTCAATTTTCCCCAGTATGTCCACCATTTCAGGGGTGCAGTGGGTCCCACCTTCCCCATGATGGATGATAACGCACGGCCCCACCGAGCTGTAATCGTAGAGGAGTACCTTGAAACAGACGATATCAGGCGATCGGAGTGGCCTGCCCGTTCTCAAGACCTAAAACCCATCAAGCACGTCTGGGATGCTCTCGGTTGACGTATCACTGCACGTCTTCAAACCCCTAGGACACGTCAGGAGTTCCGACAGGCACTGGTGCAAGAATGGGAGGCTATACCCCAGCAGCTGCTCGACCACCTGATCGAGAGTAGGCCAATCCGTGGCGCGGCCTGTGTACGTGTGCGTCCCATATTGATGTCGGGGTACATGCGCAGGAAACAGTGGAGTTTTGTAGCACATGTGTTTCGGGACGGTTTTCTCAACGTTGTGCGGCACCACATTCTGCAATTATCCTTAATTTATGAGCATGAGTGTTGATTACAGTGATTTCAAAGGAAGAAGTGCATGGCTGTGTAACTTCACAGTACTACAGACAACGAAATTTCAAACAAAGCATCAACTTGACGATTCTTATTTTACTGCAGAATCGGCTAAAAATTTGTAGTTGAGATAAACAAATACCACCGTTAAGTAAGGAGTTGCTTTTGAACACAGACCAGTCGGCATTCGAAGAGGAACTGCATGTGAAAGTGACCCTGGAAATTAGAGGTACAGAGACATGTGTCAAGATCAGCTACCATCAAGCCTTAACACACTCGTATGCAATTATATTTATTGTTAATCTGTGTGTTAAATTGGCTAAAAAGTTATTTATTGCGCTGCGAGAAGCAGGAGGTGCTTTGCCCCCTACTACTCTTTCCCGTGTGACTTATCCTGCGAGGGCAGTAGGGAATATTCACTTCACAGTAAGCATGGCTGGAAAAATGGATGTAAGAGAACTGCAACTAAGGTATTAGCACTGCTTTTGTCCAATAGCTAGTATGTATAACTTGCTTTTGTTTTAATCCTGGTGTGCGCATAAAACTCATAGAGCAAAATACTCCTCCTGAAAAGTGTGTGACGTTGCAATTCACACCACCTGAAATCACTGGACAAATTCAGCCTGTTGATGTTTTCCCGCACCAAAAATACGTGGTATCACATAATCTGCAGCACCACCGTAAAGGATAGCCGATTTCATCAGAACCTCCACGACAGACTGTTTCTAAGTATGTTGCATGCCATCACATTCTATCAGTTCTCAGCACACCGTTACACCAATATGATACTATATGCTTTCTTTGAAAGTGGATACCTACACGTTCTGTAACTCCCAAGGAGTTTGCCTTCGATCTCAATGGTGCGAACTATTGTGATCACTGTGACGCGACATTTTTCACTCAGTATTCATGATGTAAGCTAATGGCTTGTTTTGAACACTTCTTGAATGTCGACGATGTCAATTTTGTGAAGTGTAATATATGCATTCCATGATCTCTGCACTTCCTGTGTACTCATTTTCTGTCACCCTTCTGATGTGCGTGGTGGGTCATTAGCAAATAATATTTTTTCCTGTCATCTTTGTTAACACAAAACTTCCGAATGAGCCTTACTAAAGAGTGAACTTGCGACCTGTAAGACACAGATTCAGGTTTCTTCTTGCAACTGAGGAATAATGATTCTGGTTAGTTCAAAGAATCGGTCTAACAGCTTAGTCCTGCGCAACCCACGCATATTAAAATGATAATGGAGACCAACATACTGACTGCCATATTCTTCTAGAAATGTTTTAAACTGTTTTTGAGGCGTCTTGAAAGCATGGAATCTGAAACTTGTGTCATGGTATTGGTAAAATTTTTAACTTTAATGCACTTGGCTCAGAGATTTTCTTGTTGAATAAGGCAGTGGGCTGCAGTAATATCATGTGTTGCACCAGGAACAGATTTCATATGTTCTTTCATGCGTGTGATTAATCCACCATCAGGGTGTATTCGCGGACAAGGAAAAAATAATCCCTGATTTTTCCCAGTTAAAGATACACATTCTCCCGGTTAAAAATACTCTTTTTCTGTGTTATGTGGCAGTTTACTTTCTGTCACAACTGTAAAACCTATCAATCCTTTGAATAGTTATGGTTTTATACAGAGGTGTAGAATGGCGCAGCACTTTGGAAAACGGAACTCACGGGAAAAAATACGTTTTGGAAAGGTCTTTAATGTACAGTAATATGTACGCTCGATATTTTCGTATTATTTAAATTCGAATTCCACTAAACACAGCATCGAAATCCTGACTGCGATGCGCCTTTGTAAGCCAGTCATAGCTCATCTCACGTGATCTCACCAGCCGATAACAGCCGGATATTCAGAGTATAGGACACGTGATGCGACCAGCCAATAGCAACCTCACTGTCAAGCAGCGCGAACACATAAATAGGAAAAGTTACGGTTTAAATTAATATACGTAGTGTTGCTACAAGGACAGCAAAGCTTTCACATATAATATTGGTCTCGAAGATTAACAAGCTGCAAGAGAAGCTAAGCTTTCACATATAATGTTGATCTTCTTTGCGCGTGTTAAACTTTAAGATATGCCGGTAAAGCTTTTAATAACGACATAAATGTCTGATCTTCTGGGCTCGAAATTTTTCTAACTGGCTCGTCATCAAAGAGTTGATTTTTAAATGAGAGTCAAACGCTCTGTGATTTAAGAAATTCATCGTACATTCTCGCAGATAGTTCATCTTGCGTAAAAGGAAATTTACTTTGAAAGTAACGTTTTAAAACCACCATTCGTAATATTTTCCCGCTATCTCTTAAAACAGGTTTGTTCCAGCAGTTGTCAGAGCGCCAGATAGGCGTTACTGGGCTTGCGCAGCTACAATGACGTACGAAGCCTGTATGTTATTACGTGTAAAACATTAAAAGATCTTATTTTATCTCATAAAAGAAATAAGACATCAGAAGCTACGCCAAAAGCATAGGATATTTGTGAACCAAACTAAAATGCATGATCCGGTTTAAAGTGTACATTTGTATGCCGAGATTCCCAATGAATTAGGCCTCGACAATTAAGTAGGCTTTTCAGTGTGCTTTTCGGGACGTAAATTTTCTTGAGTACCGGTATTGTATTATCTCATGTTTGGTTCTTTATTATGGCATGACACCATACGTACTAGAATTTAAAAACGTGCACTTGAAATGCTGCGAACAGTTGAAACTAGCCAATAGTGTCTAATTAAACACTTCGTTTCAAATAAATTGACTGCCTCAGCGGAAACGATAAATAAAAGCAAAATTTCTGTAGCAAACCGACAAAAAAACTTCACTGACCTGCAAGGTGATTAATGCTAATAACACATTTTAGCCTTCCGCAATTATGTGAACGTATTTTAATTCACTTGATAGCTACCGGCCACAGAAATCCGTTCTGTTTTTATTTGACGTGAGGGCAGTAAACGAAGAGGAAACCGCGAAACTACTAAACGTAAACACGGGTCATGTGGAGACTACCGACTTCCCCACTACAACTCAGATTGCTCTGCGCATCAGCCCCGGATTTACGATATTTCCGCACCGGGGCAATACTTTATAGTGCCACCACCCCTCCCGAGTGCTTTTGAGATAAGACTTTTCGAAAATATGTTCATTTTGTAGCTTACGTTTTTCTGAAGAGTCAGATACATACAAAATATCTGTTCCAGGACATGTAAAACATGTTATTTTGTCTCAGGTGTGCCAAAGTGCAGCGCCATGCCCCTTATATTGCACGTCCCTGAATTTCGTTCTGTGGAATTCAAACGTGTATATTTTGTAATGGATGCCATCAAACTATATTCAGGGCAGGTTTGACATCCTACCCCTCTTAAAAAGAAAACCCAGCAATTAATACTGGATAGGGTGATTTGTAACGGGGAGAACAATAAATATTCAGAAAATTTGCACTCTTTATTGCCTATTAGCTAATAACTTGCTGTTTTGTGTGACATAAAATTAAATATAGGATACAGAAAACCAGTAAAGGCAAGAAACACCCAAGACAGTATACATTTCTTTAATACTTAGGTCCTAGCTATTTTTTCTCTCTATCTTGCACTTTACATGGTGTGCTTTCCTTCCTGCGAAAGAATCTATTACCTCATCAACGTTCGTCAAATGTTTTGCTACAAGAAAAATCGAAATGTCGTTAACTAATACTGAAAAAGCTGTTAATACAAACAGTACCCAAGACTGTTTAGGTTTTTCGATCTGATTGCGTCTATTTTGTCACTGTCTGCTTTGATAAAACGAAATAGGACTTTCTATTATTGCAACCATTGTAACATACATCTAATTAACGAGACTGTTTTGGCACAAATGGTTATTTTTATAGCACGACAGAATATAATTCAGGTAGTACCAATACGAAATGCCCGCCCCCTAGATCCAGGCCTGCTGTGCATGGGTGCATCTGGCAGCTTGGGAGCACTAGTAAAATTTTTCCGGGTAGCATCTGGCTTTTTGCTGTTACTGCTTGCACAGCTGATAGCCACACTTTTTTTATCCAGAAGCGGGAGAAGGTACTACTCATACGCCACTCAATAGCGCGTGCGCAAGAGCGCGTTCGCAACTGCTCAAACGAATCTATAAGGTGAACAGTTGTGACATCACGCTCATCAGAGGCAGTTTGTTGTTGCAAACGCCTTCGACACATTTTGCTGTTGTCAGACGCTTGTATGAGTCCTGTGTTTTCTTCTATACCCGCATTTACTTTGCAACTTAAGTTTTACTTTTGTTTTTCCTCTCATTCATGTTTTATTGGTGCAGTATTATTCTGCAGTAGCGGGATATAGTAATATCTTTTGTTTTTTAGAGTATCAGTTCTTACCAGTCAAAATTAAAAAAAAAAAATTAACTGAAAGCTAAAACAACGAATTCTAAAAAATTCCCTGCTCTTTCCCGGATCTTCCGGTTGTCCCGGGTCGTATACATCCTGACCGTTGACTCCTACCATACATGAAGACCCATCTATTACAAAAGAAACAACCTTATTCCAACTCAGGCCAGCATTTTCAACACCTCTTTCAACACTCCTGTAAATGTCCAACATCGTAGTGGAGCCTTTAAGGGGAAGGGGAAGTAAACGCGGATGAGTAGGAAAAGCAAATCTGAAGTGTGCCGATATAGCAATTGTAGGGTACTGCTTGACACAGTTACGTATGTTAAACATCTGGAAGTAACGTTTCAAAACGATATAAAGTGGAACGAGCACGTGCGGACTATAGTAGGGAAGGCGAATGGTCTATCGGGAGAATCTTAGGAAAGTGTGGTTCATCCGTAAAGGAAATCGCATATAGGACGCTGGTGAGACCTACTCTTGAATACTCAAAATGGTTCAAATGGCTCTGAGCACTATGGGACTTAATATCTGTGGTCATCAGTCCCCTATAACTTAGAACTACTTAAACCTACCTAACCTAAGGACAGCACACATATCCATGCCCGAGGCAGGATTCGAACCTGCGACCGTAGAGGTCATGTGGTTCCAGACTGTAGCGCCAAGAACTGCACGGCCACACCCGCCGGCTCTTGAATACTGCTGGAGTGTTTAGTATACGCGTCAAGGTGGATTGAAGGAGGACACCGAAGAAATTCAGAGGCGGGCTGCGAGATTTGTTACGGGTTGGTTCGAATAACACGGAAGTGTTATGCAGATGCTTTACATGGGAATCCGTGGACGCAAGGCAACGCTATTTTCGAGGAAAGCTATCGAGATAATTTAGAAAACGGCATTTGAAGCTGGCAGCCGAATGGTTCTACTGCCCCCAACACACATTGCGCGGAAGAACTAAGAAGATAATGTAGGAGAAATTAGGAGTCTTATGGAGGCATGTACACAATCTTTTTTCCCACGCTCTATTTGCGAGTGGAACAGGAAGAAAAGGAGTAGTAGCGGTAGACTGTGCTCGTCGCCACGCACGCGACAGAGCTTGTGGAGTTTCTGCACAGGTGTATATGTTAATTAGAACCAGCAATATCTCTGTAAAGCTTACTTGTCATTGACGCCGCTAATGAAGAAAGCTAATTGCGCAATATCTGATATGTCACCATTCTCATCAACAGCTAAGGAACAGAGGAAAAGTTAAGTGGCATAAAACCTAGTCCATGTTGGACATCTGCATCCATTTTCTGACTACGTGGCATAATAATCTTGGGAGACAATCTTACTCTATCAAAGACTTGTGCAAGATGTGGACACATTCATTCAATGGCCACCACAGCTACGAGGGGCGTTCTGTAAGTAATGCTACAATACACAACGTTACTGCCCATTCTTTCAGATATAAATCCCTGTTTCCCAACATTACCGCCGTTCAGAGAGACAGTCTTGCGCCACTTTACTGGGAGGATTTGTACAACTGCTTGGTACCACCCTACTGGTTGACATCAGAGCCTCCCAACTATCCACGTACTGCTTCCTGCAGTGTGCCTCCTTCATTAGACCAAACAGATGGAGTCGGAAGGTGCGAGATCCAGATTGTAGGATGGACGAAGAAGAACAGTCCGATGAAGTTTTGTCAGCTCCTCACAGGTGTGAAAACTTGTGTGACGCATTATATTGCCATGGAGAAGGAGGTGTTTAATTGTGATCCGTCGATCACCTCGAATGAGAGTGTCTGAGCGTTCAACACTGCAGGAGCCAGTGTTGCGTGCGGCCAAACAGCATGCGGGAGATCAGACAGGTTTGCGCGGCTTTGTTGCGATAATGACAGACGCCCCTCCCATCGACTCTCCCATTGTACTTGTATTCACTACCAGGTATCTGCAGACACTCTACAATGCCTATGAGTATCTGAGACTCTCTGGTTTTCTGGCAAAAGAAATTCAGTGACAGCGCTCTGCTTGGAATGGCCCGTGTTACAGAGGCTAATTTAAAGGCTATGTATATTTTCACCACCTATGGAAGCTTCCCTCCCCCCAATGAACCATGGACCTTGCCGTTGGTGGGGAGGCTGGCGTGCCTCAGTGATACAGTTAGCCGTACCGTAGGTGCAACCACAACGGAGGGGTATCTGTTGAGAGGCCAGACAAACGTGTGGCTCCTGAAGAGGGGCAGCAGCCTTTTCAGTAGTTGCTGGGGCAACAGTCTGTATGATTGACTGATCTGGCCTTGTGACACTAACCAAACCGGCCTTGCTGTGCTGGTACTGCAAACGGTTGAAAGCAAGGGGAAACTACAGCCGTAATTTTTCCCGAGGGCATGCAGCTTTATTGTATGGTTAATGATGATGGCGTCCTCTTGGGTAAAATATTCCGGAGGTAAAACAGTCCCCTATTGAGATCTCCGGGCGGGGTCCACTCAAGAGGACGTCGTTATCAGGAGAAAGAAAACTGGCGTTCTATGGATCGGAGCATGAAATGTCAGATCTCTTAATCGGGCAGGTAGGTTAGAAAATTTAAAAAGGGAAATAGATAGGTTAAAGTTAGATATAGTGAGAATTAGTGAAGTTCGGTGGCAGGAGGAACAAGACTTTTGGTCAGGCGAATACAGGGTTATAAATACAAAGTCAAATAGGGGTAATGCAGGAATAGGTTTAATAACTAATAAAAAAAATAGGAATGCGAGTAAGCTACTACAAACAGCAGAGTGAACGCATTATTGTGGCCAAGATAGACACGAAGCCCACGCCTACTACAGTAGTACAAGTTTATATGCTTACTAGCTCAGCAGATGACGAAGAAATTGAAGAAATGTATGATGAAATAAAAGAAATTATTCAGGTAGTGAAGGTAGACGAAAATTTAATAGTCATGGGTGACTGGAATTCGGTAGTAGGAAAAGGGAGAGAAGGAAACGTAGGAGGTGAATATTTATTGGGGATAAGAAATGAAAGAGAAAGCCGCCTCGTATAATTTTGCACAAAGCATAACTTAATCATAGCTAACACTTGGTTCAAGAATCGTAAAACAAGTTTGTATACATGGAAGAACCCTGGAGATACTAAAAGGTATCAGATAGATTATATAATGGTAAGACAGAGATTTAGGAACCAGGTTTTCAATTGTAAGACATTTCCAGGGGCAGGTGTGGACTCTGATCACAATCTATTGGTTATGAACTGTAGATTGAAACTGAAGAAACAGCAAAAAGGTGGGAATTTTAGGAGATGGAACCTGGATAAACTGACTAAACCAGAGGTTTTACAGAGTTTCAGGGAGAGCGTAAGGGAACAAATGGCAAAAATGGGGGAAATAAGTACAGTAGAAGAAGAATGGGTAGCTTTAAGAGATGAAGTAGTGAAGGCAGCAGAAGATCAAGTAGGTAAAAAGACGAGGGCTAGTAGAAATCCTTGGGTAACAGACGAAATACTGAATTTAATTGACGAAAGGAGAAAATATAAAAATGCAGTAAATGAAGCAGGCAAAAAAGAATACAAACGTCTCAAAAATGAGATCGACAGGAAGAGCAAAATGGCTAAGCGGGGATGGCTACAGGATAAAGGATGTAGAGGTTTATCACATTAGGGGTAAGACAGAATCTGCCTACAGGAAAATTAAAGAAACCTTTGGTGAAAACAGAACCACTTGTATGAATATCATCGAGTATTGATTTAAGTGTTAGGAAGTCGTTTCTGAAAGTACGTGTATGGAGTGTAGCAATGTATGGAAGTGAAACATGGGTGATAAATAGTTTAGACAAGAAGAGAATAGAAGCTTTAGAAATGTGGTGCTACAGAAGAATGCTGAAGATTAGATGGGTAGATCACATAACTAATGAGGAGGTGTTGAATACGATTGGGGAGAAGAGTCGTTTGTGGCACAACTTGACTAGAAGAAGGGATCGGTTGGTAGGACATGTTTTGAGTTATCAAGGGATCACCAATTTAGAATTGGAGGGCAGCGTGGAGGGTAAAAATCGTAGAGGGAGACCAAGAGATGAATACACCAAGCAGATTCAGAAGGATGTAGGTTGCAGTAGGTACTGGGAGATGAAGAAACTTTCACAGGATAGAGTAGCATGCGGAGCTGCATCAAACCAGTCTCAGGACTGAAGACCACAACAACAACAATGGAAGTTTCATAAGACTACAGGGGCAGAAGTGGGGATATTCCTCGACGCTATGATATTTTCTAACCAAAACTGGTAAAAATTAAGACTGCTGCATTACTTATTGAACGCACTTCACACTTCTGACGCAAAGACTCTTTCAGTAAACGAGCTCACTTTCTAGGCTATATGAAGATTTATTCTGTAGGTCCTCCAGATCTGCATGTTCCTTTAATTCTGATATTACTGTGTCACGTTCCTCTCCTTGATATTTCTCACATTCATTTGCGATGCGCACAGGACGTTTAAAACTACAAATCTTAATACTCCGTACTTATTTGTTAAATACGAGTACAACACTTTGAAACTTCGCCGGCCGGGGTGGCTGAGCGGTTCTAGGCGCTACAGTCTGGAACCACGCTGCTGGTGCGGTCGCAGGTTCGAATCCTGCCTTGGGCATGGATGTGTGTGATGTCCTTAGGTTAGTTAGGTTTAAGTTGTTTAAGTTCAATGGGGCTGATGACCTCAGAAGATGTCCCGTAGTGCTCAGAGTCATCCCACTTTGCAACTTCACCCCATTGCAAAAATAGAAAAACAAGTTTTTGGACGTCTTAGTAAAGTGCAAAACACGGCACTATGGGACGCATCGTGTACAGGAAGGTCACCTACACTGATTTGTATCCCCACTCTGCCAGCTGCCGTTATCCCTCACAGTGTGAGTGTGATACGTACACTGGTATACAGGACCAGAGCAACATCGGACGAAGAATGCCTACCAAGGTAGCTCTACAGACTTGGAGACGTATTCAAGAAGAATGAACTCGGCGAGAGACATATCCGACGTTCCTTCAAGCGGAACGTACAGGCCGAGCACACAGGAAACGACGAGGAGGATATGATGATGCCGTGTCTGCTGTACGCCGACAACGTGTCGAATAATATCGGCAGAATCCTGGCTCAACGTAACATTAAGTGCGTTTTCCGTCCACTTCCGAAAACGCGTGCACTGTTAGGTACGGTGAAAGATGACCGCGTGTTTACCGAATTCCATGCAAATTCGGTAAGGCGTATATCAGGATGACGATAGAAGAAATATACAAGGAATACAGAAGACACAGTGAGTTTTAAGCGACCAACACAATCTGCGGTTGCAGAACATTGCACGGCTACGGGGGAACAATAAAGTACATCTACATCTACATCTACATCCGTACTCCGCAAGCCACCTGACGGTGTGTGGCGGAGGGTACCCTGAGTACCTCTATCGGTTCTCCCTTCTATTCCAGTCTCGTATTGTACGTGGAAAGAAGGATTGTCGGTATGCTTCTGTGTGGGCTCTAATCTCTCTGATTTTATCCTCATGGTCTCTTCGCGAGATATACGTAGGAGGGAGCAATATACTGCTTGACTCTTCGGTGAAGGTATGTTCTCGAAACTTCAACAAAAGCCCGTACCGAGCTACTGAGCGTCTCTCCTGCAGAGTCTTCCACTGGAGTTTATCTATCATCTCCGTAACGCTTTCGCAATTACTGAATGATCCTGTAACGAAGCGCGCTGCTCTCCGTTGGATCTTCTCTATCTCTTCTATCAACCCTACCTGGTGCGGATCCCACACTGCTGAGCAGTATTCAAGCATTGGGCGAACAAGCGTACTGTAACCTACTTCCTTTGTTGTCGGATTGCATTTCCTTAGGATTCTTCCAATGAATCTCAGTCTGGCATCTGCTTTACCGACGATCAACTTTATATGATCATTCCATTTTAAATCACTCCTAATGCGTACTCCCAGATAATTTATGGAATTAACTGCTTCCAGTTGCTGACCTGCTATTTTGTAGCTAAATGATAAGGGACCTATCTTTCTATGTATTCGCATCACATTACACTTCGCTACATTGAGATTCAATTGCCATTCCGTGCACCATGCGTCAATTCGCTGCAGATCCTCCTGCATTTCAGTACAATTTTCCATTGTTGCAACCTCTCGATACACCACAGCATCATCTGCAAAAAGCCTCAGTGAACTTCCGATGTCATCCACCAGGTCATTTATGTATACTGTGAATAGCAACGGTCCTATGACACTCCCCTGCGGCACACCTGAAATCACTCTTACTTCGGAAGACTTCTCTCCATTGAGAATGACGTGCTGCGTTCTGTTATCTAGGAACTCCTCAATCCAATCACGCAATTGATCTGATAGTCCGTATGCTCTTACTTTGTTCATTAAACGACTATGGGGAACTGTGTCAAACGCCTTGCGGAAGTCAAGAAACACGGCATCTACCTGTGAACCCGTGTCTAAGGCCCTCTGAGTCTCGTGGACGAATAGCGCGAGCTGGGTTTCACACGATCGTCTTTTTCGAAACCCATGCTGATTCCTACAGAGTAGATTTCTAGTCTCCAGAAAAGACATTATACTCGAACATAATACGTGTTCCAAAATTCTACCACTGATCGACGTTAGAGATATAGGTCTATAGTTCTGCACATCTGTTCGACGTCCCTTCTTGAGAACGGGGATGACCTGTGCCCTTTTCCAATCCTTTGGAACGCTTCGCTCTTCTAGAGACCTACGGTACACCGCTGCAAGAAGGGGGGCAAGTTCCTTCGCGTACTCTGTGTAAAATCGAACTGGTATCCCATCAGGACCAGCGGCCTTTCCTCTTTTGAGCGATTTTAATTGTTTCTCTATCCCTCTGTCGTCTACTTCGATATCTACCATTTTGTCAACTGTGCGACAATCTAGAGAAGGAAGCACAGTGCAGTCTTCCTCTGTGAAACAGCTTTGGAAGAAGACATTTAGTAATTCGGCCTTTAGTCTGTCATCCTCTGTTTCAGTACCATTTTGGTCACAGAGTGTCTGGACATTTTGTTTTGATCCACCTACCGCTTTGACATAGGACCAAAATTTCTTAGGATTTTCTGCCAAGTCAGTACATAGAACGTTACTTTCGAATTCATTGAAAGCCTCTCGCATAGCCCTCCTCACACTACATTTCGCTTCGCGTAATTTTAAAGTATGAAGAAATGGAAATATTAAGATACACCTCGTCATGCTCTTGAAATTCGAATGGCAGACGGACTGATCAACAGAGACAGTAGCTACACGCTAAGCAAAGCTTGACCTAATACTCATCCAAGTAACGGGGCTACAGAAGTACTGAAAGACCGGGGTTCGTTTGCAGCAATCGGCGATGCCTTCTGCGTACACCGCCCCCCCCCCCCCCCAATCTCCCAAGGCCTCACCCCTTCTCCACGAGACCCACCCTCGCCTCGTGCGACCGGGTAGTGGAGGAAGCGATGGAAAGAGATCGAAGTACAGAATGTTACGAAGAAGCTAATTCTACAGGTGACACTGAAATTGAATGCAAGGTACGCTGTCGAAATATCATGTTACGAAGAATCTGAGCAAACAGTCGACTCGCCGGCAAAACATAACATCACACAAACAGAAAAATATTTTCACATATAGACAGAAAAACTGGCTACTCCGTTTTACTTCTGCTTTCTGCTCGCCATGTTATAATCATGGAGAGCACTGAAGCTGACTGAACCCTCTAGTTCCTTCTTCACAGCGCCGTTAAGCAACATTGCAGTACACAGCTCTCGTGTGACGTCACACCAAGTGACAGGCTTGCACTTCGTTTCTACACGTCACACCGCCTGAAAGTGTCCTCCTTTGTAACACAGAGGCGAGTGTAGTACGGCACCCCCATGCAAGGGTGGCATGTGGAACCTTTAACATTCAATAGTATACGGCACGTTTTAACATATAACGTGCTGAAATACACTCCTGGAAATTGAAATAAGAACACCGTGAATTCATTGTCCCAGGAAGGGGAAACTTTATTGACACATTCCTGGGGTCAGATACATCACATGATCACACTGACAGAACCACAGGCACATAGACACAGGCAACAGAGCATGCACAATGTCGGGACTAGTACAGTGTATATCCACCTTTCGCAGAAATGCAGGCTGCTATTCTCCCATGGAGACGATCGTAGAGATGCTGGATGTAGTCCTGTGGAACAGCTTGCCATGCCATTTCCACCTGGCGCCTCAGTTGGACCAGCATTCTTGCTGGACGTGCAGACCGCGTGAGACGACGCTTCATCCAGTCCCAAACATGCTCAATGGGGGACAGATCCGGAGATCTTGCTGGCCAGGGTAGTTGACTTACACCTTCTAGAGCACGTTGGGTGGCACGGGATACATGCGGACGTGCATTGTCTTGTTGGAACAGCAAGTTCCCTTGCCGGTCTAGGAATGGTAGAACGATGGGTTCGATGACGGTTTGGATGTACCGTGCACTATTCAGTGTCCCCTCGACGATCACCAGAGGTGTACGGCCAGTGTAGGAGATCGCTCCCCACACCATGATGCCGGGTGTTGGCCCTGTGTGCCTCGGTCGTATGCAGCCCTGATTATGGCGCTCACCTGCACTGCGCCAAACACGTATACGACCATCATTGGCACCAAGGCAGAAGCGACTCGCATCGCTGAAGACGAGACGTCTCCATTCGTCCCTCCATTCACGCCTGTCGCGACACCACTGGAGGAGGGCTGCACGATATTGGGGCGTGAGCGGAAGACGGCCTAACGGTGTGCGGGACCGTAGCCCAGCTTCATGGAGACGGTTGCGAATGGTCCTCGCCGATACCCCAGGAGCAACAGTGTCCCTAATTTGCTGGGAAGTGGCGATGCGGTCCCCTACGGCACAGCGTAGGATCCTACGGTCTTGGCGTGCATCAGTGCGTCGCTGCGGTCCGGTCCCAGGTCGACGGGCACGTGCACCTTCCGCCGACCACTGGCGACAACATCGATGTACTGTGGAGACCTCACGCCCCACGTGTTGAGCAATTCGGCGGTACGTCCACCCGGCCTCCCGCATGCCCACTATACGCCCTCGCTCAAAGTCCGTCAACTGCACATACGGTTCACGTCCACGCTGTCGCGGCATGCTACCAGTGTTAAAGACTGCGATGGAGCTCCATATGCCACGGCAAACTGGCTGACACTGACGGCGGCGGCGCACAAATGCTGCGCAGCTAGCGCCATTCGACGGCCAACACCGCGGTTCCTGGTGTGTCCGCTGTGCCGTGCGTGTGATCATTGCTTGTACAGCCCTCTCGCAGTGTCCGGAGCAAGTATGGTGTGTCTGACACACCGGTGTCAATGTGTTCTTTTTTCCATTTCCAGGAGTGTATATTGTAATTCACGTTAAGGTAGGCCAGGCCGAAATCTGAGCCATATTACGTGGCAACTTGACCGAGTTGGCGTTTCAAATGCATTCGAAATAATTAGCGTAATACTTCACTCTGAACTCAATAGCTCGAGCACCTATTTACTTTTGTTATCGCATATTTTCCCCTCCTCAGTATTTCCTATATTTTATGTTGCACCCTGTACATGAAACTGTAAATCCGTCAAAAGCCCAACGTAATTATAAATATCTACGAATTCTAAAGGTATAGCTCCAAGAAGCCTGTATATTTTGGCTCTCCTTTTAAAATTTTGTTTTATTCGTTATATTTAATAATAAATGTCGTTATATTAAAATATTACTATCACATATATTGGAACATTTAGTTTCATTGTATCTTCGTGTATCTCTGCTCTAGGAGAGCCTGTTTAGACAAAAAAACTGAAACATCGAGGGGTAAGGGGGTTGTTAAGGAGGACTACGATGATGGTTGATATGACACGACTGGTGGACTGGCTTTCGTTTCTGAGGGCCCAGATAGAACAGTTTAAGTAATATGTGCACCATATCAGTATGAACGTAAAAAGGAAGTGCCTACTGTTGAATGTACTTCACTGCAATTTCATTCCTGGAAAGCTGAATTTTTAAAATTCCTGTTTAAGAAACGGTTCATCCAGAAGAATCGTACAAACACACAATCGTTTGAATCCTCTATGGACGCCATAGTAACACTCATCCCTGACGTAGAGAAACAGTTACAAGACTTGAAACGAAATGAGTCGCCAGGTCCATAACTTAACTTGCATTTATCGCGTATCTCACACCAGAGGATAGATCCAAGTGACTAGTGGAAACCGCAGATGACTCCTGTATATATGGAGGGCAAAAGACCTGACCCGCAGAATTATAGAATACCCTCGGCATCGGTTACGTGTGTAAATCTTGAACATATTCTTAATTCGAACACTACAAATTTCTTTGAGACGGAAAAGCTTCTAACCACGAAACAACACGTTATCAGAAAGCACCGCTCGTGCATAACTCACCTTGTCAGTTTCTCATTCGATATACAGGGTGGTCCATTGATCGTGACCGGGCCAAATATCTCACGAAATAAGCATCAAACGATAAAACTACAAAGAACTAAACGTGTCTAGCTTGAAGGGGCAAACCAGATGGCGCTACGGATGGCCGCTAGATGGCGCTGCCATGGCTAAAACAGATATCAACTGCATTTTTTAAAATAGGAACCCTCATTTTTATTACATATTAGTGTACTACGTAAAGAAATATAAATGTTTTGGTTGGACCACTTTTTTCGCTTTGTGGTAGACAGCTCTGTAACTGTCACAAACATATAGCGCACAATTTTAGGCGAACAGTTGGTAACAGTTAGGGTTTTTAAATTAAAATACAGAACGTTGGTACCTTTGAACATTTTATTTCGGTTGCTCCAATGTGATACATGTACCTTTGTGAACTTATCATTTCTGAGAACGCATGCTGTTAGAGCGTGATTACCTGTAAATACCACATTAAAGCAATAATTGCTCAAAATGATATCTGTCAACCTCAATGCATTTGGCAACACGTGTAACGACATTCCTCTCAACAGCGAGTAGTTCGCCTTCCGTAATATTCGCACATGCATTGACAATGCGCTGACGCATGATGTCAGGTGTTGTCGGTAGATCACAATAGCAAATATCCTTCAACTTTCCCCACAGAAAGAAATCCGGGGACGTCAGATCCGGTTAACGTGCGGGCCATGGTATGGTGCTTCGACGACCAATCTACCTGTCATGAAATATGCTATTCCGTACCACTTCAACCGCACGCGAGCTATGTGCCGGACTTCTATCATGTTGGAAGTGCATCGCCTTTCTGTCATGCAGTGACACATCTTGTAGTAACATCGGTAGAAAATTACGTAGGAAATCCGCATACATTGATCAATTCAGACTGACATCGATAAAGTGGGGGCCCATTTCTCCCATAATGCCGCACCATACATTAACCCTACAAGGTGGCTGATGTTCCACTTGTCGCAGCCGTCATGGATTTTCCGTTGGCTAATACTGCATATCATGCACGTTTACGTTACCGCTGTTTGTGAATGACGCTTCGTCGCTAAACAGAACGCGTGAAAAAAATCTGTCATCATCCCGTAATTTCTCTTGTGCCCAGTGGCAGAACTGTACACGACGTTCAAAGTCGTCACCATGCAATTCCTGGCGCATACAAATATGGTACGGGTGCAATCGATGTTGATGTAGCATTCTCAACACCGAGGTTTTTGAGATTCCCGATTCTCGCGCAATTTGTGTGCTACTGATGTGCGGATTAGCCACGACAGCAGCTAAAACACCTACTTGGGCATCATCATTTGTTGCAGGTCGTGGTTGACGTTTCACATGTGGCTGAACACTTCCTGTTTCCTTAAATAACGTAACTATCCGGCGAACGGTCCGGACACTTAGATGATGTCGTCCAGGATACCGAGCAGCATACATAGCACGCGCCCGTAGGGCATTTTGATCACGATATCGACCTTTTCCGCAATTGGTAAACGGTCCATTTTAACACGGGTAATGTATCTCCAAGCAAATAGCGTCCGCACTGGCGGAATGTTAAGTGATTCCAAGTACTTATACGTTTGTGACCATTACAGCGCCATTTATCACAATCCGGAAAAAGTGGTCCAACTAAAACATTCGTATTTTTTTACGTACTACACGAATATGTAATAAAAAATAGGGGTTCCTATTTAAAAAACGCAGTTGATGTCCGTTTGACCTATGGCAGCGCCATCTAGCAGGCCAACCATAGCTCCATCTGGTTTCCCCTTCAAGCTAGACGAGTTTCGTTGTTTGTAGTTTTTTCGTTGGTGCTTATTTCTTGAGATATTTGGCCCGGTCACTATCAATGGACCCCCGTGTATACCATAGTGGAACCACCGTTGTTATAAATATTACGCCGAAGGAAAGAAAAGGGAAAGAACTAATGAAATGAAATGAATCAGGACTCTGTGTGGAATCAGTTGCGATGAATGAAAATTTGTGCCAGAGAAAGAATCAAACCTGGGATTTCCTGCTCACAGGGCAGTTGAATTAACCACTGTACCCCTTGGACACAATCTTTATTGCAACTGTGTTGACTATATCGTCTCAGCCGATGTACATTCCCAGATAGCGCCAGCCTTCAACAGACACAATCCATGTCCTCTGTGCTCGCTAATTTTAGATTCCCACTTATGGTTGAGCGTAAATATGCATCTGTACTGACAGTTCTGTGATCATAGCCAATCGAGACACATCTACGATATAAAAGCGTGTTGTCTGTTCTTTCAGACATGTCCAAGCATTCATGTGATCCACTCGCAATGATGGGAATGAATTAACAACCTTCAATGCGGATACAATTTATGTTCGACCTCCAGCAGGAATCTAAAATTAGCAAGCACGGATGACATGGATAGGGACTGCAGATAAGTGGCGCTTTTTGGAATCTCACACCGGCTTGGGAGTGTCCTGAGACAGTTCACACATTTGGGATGAACACTGTATCTGGATGGTGCAGTGTGATGCGCCGCGCGCTGCTATCCTGTGATCTTGTATAGAGCGAGCGCTATAATCGATTATAGTTCGCTGTTCTGGTGCGGGTGGCGCTCCAGTGGTGATTTGCTATTACGTTGCTGGCGTGTGTTTTCTGTGGCCGGCGGAAAGCGAGAGGGTGGTCGGAACGTGAAGTACGCTCTGCCTGACCTGCCGGTGACTTGCGCTAAGGTTGTTGTGCCTCGCGATATTAGCAGAGTGGTCTGGGGCAGAGGCGACTCGCCGCTGTGCTGGCCGTACGGTGGTGATTAACTGGAGTCGGCGTACTTGTTCTGCCTGCCTGTCTGATGTGGAGGTCCGGTGGGGTCCTGTGATACTCTGGCCCGGAGACAACTAGTTGCTGAATTTTAGAGTCGTCTGCCAGGTTAGGGTGTGGGCTCGGTTGGCTCGTCTGATTTTCCGCTGGAAGCTCCAGCAGCGGTTTCTGAACTTCATTCTGATGTGGGACGGCGTTGTTGGAAGTTTTTGCTGTGCCTGTTTGGCACGTTACTAATTTATTTGCTCAACTGGAGTATCTTTTGGTTATCCCGCTGACTGGGTCGTTGCCCACCCTGTCTACTCAGCGTTACCTTTGGTGGTGCCTGTTTGTTCCTTTTTGAAGGAATTCACGTAGGTGGTTCCTGTTACCTGCCCAGAGTTGCGTTCATGTATGGTATATTTGGCATTTGATGTGTTAGGTAAAGTCTGCCTAAGAAATGCGGTTTTGGACAGTGTATGCATAGTGAATTACTGCTGCTTGGTATAAGTGGTCTTCAGGGACCTGAAAAACACGATCTCGCCAATTTGGTTTGTCTAACAGCATTTAGTGATATGTTCTGTATTTTGTAACTTGGTGAAGTAGTCGGGTTTGGTGTCGTTAAGGCACTTCTAAGACTGTGGTTTGACTATTCATGTGTGTTTGGATTTTATTGTTTTGTTTTAAGAAGCGGTAATTATTTATTAAGATTTGTGTGTGTTGGCTTCCGGCACTTGTTAAGAGCGCCCGAGTTAACGGCGCTGTGGTTATCATGTGCTGACGGCGTGTTATATTGTTATTTGATTTTTGAATTTTATCTTGTGTTGATATTATCTGTCGTGTGTTACAGAACATAACCAAGGCGCGTAAGTGATGGGCAGTTGTGGGAGGCCTGTCGGGGGGCTCTCAGCAGTTTATTTCGGGGACCGTTTCTAGTGGGAAGGCTCCGAAGTTCAAAAAATGGTTCAAATGGCGCTGAGCACTTTGGGACTCAACATCTTAGGTTATCAGTCCCCTAGAACTTAGAACTACTTAAACCTAACTAACCTAAGGACATCACACGCATCCATGCCCGAGGCAGGATTCGAACCTGCGACCGTAGCAGTCCCGCGGTTCCGGACTGCAACGCCAGAACCGCATGACCACCGCGCCCGGCGGCTCCGAAGTGTTGAGAGCTCGCTCGTTTGTGATCGAGTTGGGAGTTGCCCTTGCCCTTTGGTTGTATCGAATTACTATTTTGTTATATATTTGTTGGTTGTGTGTTGCGCGTCTTTGATTTTATGGTGCCAAGTGCCATTATCTTTCTCAAAGTTTTTTTATAAAATTATTTTAAATTTTAATGCCAAGTTAACTTATTATTGTAT
This sequence comes from Schistocerca gregaria, assembly GCF_023897955.1. Lineage (NCBI taxonomy): Eukaryota > Metazoa > Arthropoda > Insecta > Orthoptera > Acrididae > Schistocerca > Schistocerca gregaria. The sequence goes on from NC_064924.1 coordinate 185,166,502, forward strand.
CTTGGTTTGTGGAGTAAAATCTTTTAAAGCACCATTGTAATTTGTTCTTGCAAAAGAAATTTATCTTACTTCATGGTGCCAAGTCGCTATTATTATTACTTTTTTAGTTTATTACTGCTCTTAATGTTCTCCGGTTTTATGGGGCCAAGTGTCATTATGACTGTTAAAGGTTTTGGTAAATGATCTTAAGTTGTATTGCAAAGTTATCTTATTATTGGGTTTTGTCTCTTGAGTAAACTCTAAAAGCACTATTGTAAAAAGGTTCTTTGAATTTATGGTGGCAAGCCGCCGCTATGGTTTTTCAAGCTCATTCATTTAACCATTTATTAAGTTCTGTAAATAAATGAATTTGTTGTTTGTTGAAAGAGTTTAGTATTGGCAATTTAATAAACTGTGTACACAGTCTGCTGTTAGGATATTATTGGGTGGACATCCTGGGATAGTTATTCTATAAGACCACACATTCCACAGTGGTTAACGCAAGTCTGGTAAGGAAGAGGTGCCGGGTTCGAGTCCCGGTCCAGCACACATTTTCACTCTTCGCCACATTCCCCACTAAGTCCCGATCCAGCTCATATCATAAGATCCTTCCTTTCCTTTCCCTTCTCGCCCCTCCCCATTCAGTTTATATAGGTCAATGATTTGACTAGAGTGGGAGGCATACACTGATGCTAATAAGATATATGGCGCCAAAAGCTGGAATTGTGCATTAATGTCTTCGTTTGTGGCATCCCTTGAATAATACGCCACTGGCTATTAAAACTGCTACACCATGAATATGACATGCTACAGATGCGAAATTTAAACGACAGGAAGAAGATGCTGTGATATGCAAATGATTAGCTTTTCAGAGCATTCACAAAACTTTGGCGCCGAAGGCGACAACGTGAAGTTTCCAATAGATTTGTAATACACAAACAGCAGTTGACTGGCTTTGCTTGGTGAAACGTTGTTGTGATGCCACGTGTAAGGATGAGAAATGTGAACCATCACGTTTCCGACTTTGATAAAGGTCGGATTGTAGTCCATCGCGATTGCGGTTTATCGTATCGCGACATTGCTACTCGCGTTGGTCGAGATCCAATGACTCTTAGCAGAATATGGAATAGGTGGGTTCAGGAGGGTAATACGGAACGCCGTGCTGGATCCCAACGGCCTCGTATCACTAGGAGTCAAGATGACAGGCATCTTACCCACATGGCTGTAACGGATTGTGCAGCCACGTCTCGATCCCTGAGCCAACAGATGGGGACGTCTGCAAGACAACAACCATCTGCACGAACAGTTCGACGACGTTTGCAGCAGCACGGACTCTCAACTCGGAGACCATGGCGGTGATTACCCTTGACACTGCATCACAGACAGGAGCGCCTGCGACATGGGAGCACGAATGGCAAAACGTCATTTTTTTCGGACGAATCCAGGTCCTGTTTACAGCTTCATGATGGTAGTATCCGCGTGTGGCGACATCGCGGTGAACGCACATTGGAAGGGTGTATTCGTCATCGCCATACTGGCGTATCACCTGGCATCATGGTATGTGGTGCCATACATGGCTCGGTCACCTCTTGTTCGCACTGACGGCACTTCGAACAGTGAACGTTACATTTCAGATGTGATCCGACCCGTGGCTCTACCCTTCATTCGATCCCGGCGAAACCCTTCATTTCAGCAGGATAATGCACGACCGCATGTTGCATGTCCTATACGGGACTCTCTGGATAGAGAAGATGTTCGACTGGTGCCCTGGCCAGCGCATTCTCCAGATCTCTGACCAATTGAAAACGTCTGGTCAATGATGGCCGAGCAACTGGCTCATCACAATCCGCCAGTCACTACTCTTGATGAACTGTGGTATCGTGTTGAAGCTACAAGGGCAGCTAGCTGAACCTGTAAACGCCATCCAAGCTCTGTTTGACTCAATGCCCAGGCGTATCAAGGCCGTTATTACGGCTAGTTAAAAAAAAAAAGGTTCAAATGGCTCTGAGCACTATGGGACTTAACATCTGAGGTCATCAGTCCCCTAGAACTTAGAACTACTTAAAACTAACTAATCTAAGGACAGCACACACATCAATGCCCGAGGCAGGATTCGAACCTGCGACCGTAGCGGTCACGCGGTTCCAGACTGAAGCGCTTAGAACCGCTCGGTCAGAACGGCCGGCTGTATTACGGCTAGAGGTGGTTGTTATGGGTACTGATTTCTCAGGATCTATACACCCAAATTGGGTGAAAATGTAATCACATGTCAGTTCTAGTATAATATATTTGTCCAATGAATACCCGCTTATCATCTGCATTTCTTATTGGTGTAGCAATTTTAATGGCCAGTAGTGTATAAAATCCATTCCCCAATCGTTGTGGTAAAGGTATCGCATTTGAGTGCACTGCTGTCCTCCCATCCCACCGTCCTCATTACTGAAACTCAAGCACCACCGCTTCTCAACGCCGTCTGCAGCGCTCGTCCACTTAGGCGACGGTCAGCCGGCCCCCGGGCCCTGGCAGGTTACAGCGTTGCAGTATCCATTATTCCTCCCCCGGCGCAGCACTCTACAATCGCTCGCCTGACCGCGGCCGCAGACCAAGGCGAAGACAACACCGGGCACCGGAACTGCGTAGGAGCGGTGACGTCACCGCGCAAGTGCCGCGGTGTCCGGTAACAACAGGTAGCGCTGGCGACGGCGTGTCGGCCGCCTCTGGCCGCTGCGCTTCCGCCATTCCGCGCGCGCCGTCCCTTAATGCAGGGGGCCCAAGTGTCACAAAGGGCGCCCGCGCTCGTGTTTTGGCCGGAATCGAGTTTCCGCGGGGTCGCTATTAATGCGACGCTCCGCGAGCGCGCGGGTGCAGATAATTGCATCAGCGCTAAAATATGCAAATCTTTACCATCCAACCGAGTTCGGTATATTCCTCCCGTGCTGCCTCTCTCTCGCTCGCCCCCTCTATTGGCCCAGGAGGAAATTCCAACGCCTGTGGACTACGGTGCTGTAGAGCGCCTAACAAACTGTAACTGTTTAACAGTGTTTGTACACTGACCGTAAAGTAATTACGGTGCTCGAGTCCGGTTTCGATGGTAATGCTCGTGCATGGGGATTTATTGAATAACTCTGGCTTCAAAAAAGGCTAAAATAATCGTGGGTGTTCCTCCTCGCCCAGAGCTGCAGAACATTTTGCTTCTCCCTAACACTGCGTTGAGCAATGTGACAGCTCTTACAACTTCACAACAACAAATTATGATATATTTATTTTACCCTGCTTCAAGTAGCTAATTTTGAAACAGACATATAAACTAGGAATATGTTCAGAAGCTCTTGGAACATTCAGTGAAATATCGGAAAGCCGTAAGATGTAAGTTCCTCTACTATAAGCTCGGCTTCAGTCGTTCTAGCGATTGTCTCTAAGACTGTCATTCCAGTCTTAAATATTGTTACTCAGTACAGTCAGTACCTCGATAGCATAAACCCATCACAGACTGTGCAGATGGAAGTCCAGCATACAGGAGTGCAGAAATTTCTTTAAGTTGCTGTATTCAGCAAGAAACCTACGGCTCCCAGTCTTGAACTGGCTCGGGCATAGTCTTCAAAAATGGTTCAAATGGCTCTAAGCACTATGGGACTTAACATGTGAGGTCAACAGTCACCTAGACTTAGAAGTACGAAACCTGACTAGCCTAACGACATCACACACATCCACGACCGAGGCAGGATTCGAACCTCCGACCATAGCAGCCGCTCGGTTCCGGACTGAAGCACCTAGAACCGCTCGGCCACAACGACCGGCTCATAGCATTCATCTTATGACATGATCCGACCGTCATAATGACATATTTAAAAGATGCTTTTTAGCCAAGGGAGATAAATGTTAAATTTGGACAATGCGCAAATATCACATAAGGAAACGGAGACTTTCTGAAACTTTTATCACCTTACGACAACACGTTATTTCACAACGCGGCCTACACGCAAAGGAATGTCTGCAGATGAAAGAGACGTGGATGATAACAGCTTCTGTATCTGAAACCATATACGCAATACTTTCCACTCCTGTTACATGTCCGCAACTCGTGGTCTCGCGGTCGCGTTCTCGCTTCCAGAGCACGGTGCCCCGGGTTCGATTCCCGGCCGGGTCAGGGATTTTCACCTGCCTCGAGATCACTGGGTGTTTGTGTTGTCCTCATCTTACATCACCATTCATGAAAGTGATGAGATTGGGCTGAGCAAAGCCCAATTTGTATGGGCGCAGATAACCGCATAGTTGAGTGCCCCACAAACCAAACATCATCATCATCATCATCCAATTACACGGTCAAATTACATTAAGGTGACCACCTGACCACCTGTCAAAAGCCTGAATAACCACCTATTGCCACGGACGGATCGCGGATGTACCGTCAGGGATGTGAAGTCATGCTGAATCCAGTGTCGTTCCAGACTGTGCTAGGTTTCTCGGCCGAGGATACATGATGCAAGCCTCCTACAGAATCTCGACTGGATGGAAATCCGGGAAGTTTCATGTGTAGGGTAAAACGGTAAATTGATTCTTGTGCTCTTCGAGCCACACACATACACTGCGAGCTGTGTGACACGTTGCATTTTCCTGCTGGTTTAAGCCATAGTGCCGAGAAAAAAACGAACTGCATATAGAGATGGACGTGACCCCCGAGGACTAATGCATACTACGATGATCCAGTGTGCCCTCCAGAATAATGAGATCACTCATGGAATGCCACGAAAACATTCGGTAGCCGATAACGTTCAATAATTGTTTCCAAAGGGCTGCCAATCCTTTCCTTTCCTTCTATCTCGAAACATGCTGTTTTGACAGTATTATCACATTACGCTTATCGGGAAAACACCAACAATTACTAACATGGAGAAGGAAATGCAGAACTGTGGAGTACGCAGAAAACACACAAATCCCTTATGGCGGGCCTGTTTATGTGCCACGAGTCAGTAGCAGTAGGAGTTGGTTAAAATGGTTCAAATGGCTCTGAGCACTATGGGTCTTATCATCTGAGGTCATCAGTCCCCTAGAGCTTAGAACTACTTAAACCTAACTAACCTAAGGACATCACACACATCCATGCCCGAAGCAGGATTCGAACCTGCGACCGTAGCGGTCTCGCGGTTCCAGATTGCAGCGCCTAGAACCGCTCAGCCACTCCGGCTGTCTATTGGAGTTGAATGGGGGGAGTTCTCCCGCAGTTCTGACAACATTCATACCTCACGCTACGATCTGACCACTTGCTACAATGAAAATGACGGAAGAGAGTAAAAAGATTTCGTCAAAGCGGGTTACGGCTATGTTCATGTTCACATCTGGTGCTCATTTGTAAGTAAGAATATGAAATGAAATGAAATTAATGCCACAGCTCAAGTTCAAGCAGTTCACAGTGCAAAGGCTAGTGCCGGGCCATTGACTGTCAGCTCTTGTAGATTGGCATGCACGATGGCAGCGTCACGAAAACTTACGAATTCAAGCGAAGAATTCTGTGCCATTATAGGGGACATAGTCTCGGAAACAGTATGACAAGTTATGCAGCATAGTAACATGTGAATGCAGTGATCCTTAGCGTATTTAGTAAGAAACGGCAAGGTTAAGAAGAAGTGATTTGCGTATGATGCGAGTCAATTGTCTGGATCGCCGCTACTTGAGCGTGAAAGAAAAAAGAATGATATGTTACATGTAGACTACTTTCATCTCAGTTGTGAAGCTTTTTGGTTTTAAGTAAGCAAACAGCGAGTTACGTATTAATGGTGATACGGCAATCACACACTTTCATTCAAATTCAAAAAATTTCTTATTGGAAGTGTATGTCTAGAAACACAACTCACCACACCGCAGTCACATTCTTCAGTCAAAGTGTCATACTATGTGAGAAATGAACATTTGTTTGTAAAATTAAGGACTCCCTACGCAGGAACTGAGAAATTGCATGCTAAAATTAAATGGGTTGTATTAGTAACGGCGGCAACTGCGTAGATACCCTGGGAGAACGTCAAACCTTTACAAGTGACAAGAAACAAGGCCTTTTTTTCATAGTTTCGAGGATACACCACACGCCTTTCCTTTAAAGATCTGTACGATCGAGAAAGGTAACCAGTTTTTGATGAGTCAATATGTTGAAAAGCTCCCCAAGTTAGGCCTACATGCATGGAAGCAATCATCACTTCCCTTGAGAAAGAGAACTCAACCAGCACAGACAAATATTGGAAGACGAGAATGAAACGAATATGAAAGTGAAAAAATCGGTTATTATGTATTGCTGTACGTGAAAGGTGAAATTTACACGCAAATGTATTTGAAAATAGAATAACAGAAAAATCAACTGCTAGTTCAATGCTGATAACTTAGTGCAAGTTTCGGTCTTATAACTTGCTATGGAAAAGAGTAGGAAAAAGTTGTCCATGAAACTCGCACTGAATGGCTTCTCCGTTAAGTCATTAGTTTCTGTCACAACGGAATAAAATACGACCCCTTCTAGACATGTGTGTGTTTTGAATGAAAGCATTGTTCCCTTTATCTAAGTGTGTGCCGTACGGATTTAAGACAAATATCTCATTGGTTAATGGTTTTTTAATTAACTGTGAATTCTCTTCTTGGAGGACACTCTCATGGAGTACCTTCCCGTGTTCCAAGGGGATCCATAATGCAAGTTGGATGACGAAAACCACTGATGTTTTGAAAAGTTTATCATTCACGAAGTTGAAATGCGGCCACAAGAACAAATTGCAGTTTGTTCTGATTGTATTCTCCCTACTGCTTTGTATGTTCAAGGATGGCCCGGTGCTGCTTCAGAAGCACAGCTTCGTAACTGTATTTCAGAATTATTTCAAAACTTCATATCACCTTGCCGATAGTGATATGCTGCCTGTGGTTTAACAAAAAGCGAAATACCATTTACGACTCGTGTCCAGTGTTATGTCGTCTTAATCTTCTGAATAAAAATATAAAGTGTCACTGTACTGAATCACGAAGCAAAACCAAGAGACGAAGATACATAGGGATTCAAAGAGATACGCAGGAATTCAAGTAGTAGTCGATCAAATCCCAAAAGTATGACTAATGGAATTGAATCGCCCGTTTTCAATAGAATAAGAGTACGTTCAAACAACTTACTGTGAGAGACAAGTTTCTTAAGACAGATTCTTCACAGTGGCATTCAGTAGGTCAAATTAACATGTCATCGCTCTGCACCTAGTGGCTGAACCAAACGTTGTAAACTACCCGTTTGAGGCAGGTGTCAAGTTCATGTGGCATTGCAATAAATAATTTAAAAAGAATAATACCAATAATAGATTTGTATATATTTCAAATTATGCCCGGGTATCCCGATAAATTTCCCAGGGAAAAAGCAAAAAACAAGTCTTCATCGAAGAATATGGAGGTGTATTTTTAAAAGAAAATGTGATCTTCTCGGCGTATTTGTCTCACAAGCTTAGTAAATAATAGGTTTACAGGATATGTTATTAATGTTATTACGGCAATGCAGTATTAATAAATGAGTTGAAAGAAATAAAGTTTTTCACTTGGAATGTACTTGTGAACAACATTTTTTAAGATAAAAAATACATGTTTTTTGTCATCCTACAAGTTTTCAAATGGAGAGGCATAGCTTCTGCTTTTTGTAATGAGCCGAAATCATCAGCAAACTTACTTTTTGTGCACACATACCAAACTAGAGGGTAGCACAAGGAAACAACCAAATGTGAAAAATAAGAGACTCCCTACATGTTATGTTTTATGTTAGCTTTCTTACACTACAACAAAAAATTATTAAAAGCTATCTAACAAACTAGGCATCAAATCAAGCTAATAAAACTAGAAAAATCTACGAATAAGAAACAAAACTTGCGTGATGATATTGTGTGTTCTAAAGTTGATGTTATGAAGAAGAAAGAAGTAGGTTTCTTGTTTGTTGCCTGAAAAATCATATATATTAGACGCAACTTTATTTTTTATAACTATAAAAAAGATGAATAGGAAAGTGGAAGGACTGACTACCTGAAAAAGAACGAGACGGAGGCGGCAACCAGAGTGGCCACGATCGTTCCTGGAACGAGGGTCGACCATTCCTGGAACATGGATCGATCATACAGGGAACAAGAGCGTTCCCAACAGAAGTGAACGCTGAACAACCATTCCTTAGAAGTCGTTCTTCGATCCTTCGATTCATTTTAGTGAACCGTGCCTTTGGACCTGTTAATTCGTAAATGAACCATCTCTACTAACCATCGTAGTTTTTCTTCTACAGTGCTTTCATTCGATTCACTTTTATCAAAATGTTCAATAGATGTAACTTGCGTTCCTGTTCCAAACGGTGAAACAGTTTGACGGTTTAGCTGCAAATATTTTGGGATACTGATCTGAATGACCATCTTGAGCTTGAGCAGAATTGAGCCACCCACTCCCAGAAGAAAAAAATTGTCTACGCCATTGCATTGTTCCAATGTTTCAACGAAACCTTTCACCTGGTTCGTCACCAACAGGTCCTAAATTTTCCGGGAAATAGTACACATCTGAATGGCGAAATATAGTTGCAGATACATTCGACATCTCATCGCGTTATATGCACCAACAAGGTTTTAGGAAGACATTGCCACTTTTTCTCCTCGGTTTTACCAGGAAAGCATTCCATTACATTCATAAATGCCTTCCATGCAGTCTGATTAATTTTATTTAACTTATTGTAAACTTTCGAGTCACTTATCATTTTTCTGATGTAAATTCTAGTGAAAATTAATCTTTCCGATTTAGATTAAGGAAAATTTTATGTCAAATACTTACAACCTACGGCTTCCGTACCCTTACATTTGACTAAGCCCTTCGTCAAGCCATTTTTTTTTTATGAGGCAGAGGAAGAAGTCCTTCTTGGGATTAAGTAAGGGCGCGTAAGACAGTTGTCCCATACACATATAAAACCAATTTTCCTCTCTGAATACTTTGCAGTAAAATTAATGTAGCTAGAAACCTTGACATTTGCGACTTAAATTCATCACACCTTATTCCACTTAATACTGTTACCATTTTATCACATGTCTCTTTCATTAAAACTGAGTGAGCAGCTCAGTGGTTTCGGCATTCATTGTGAAGCAAAACTGTTTATATGAATCAATGAAAAGGTGCCATTCTGTAGGGCTATGATATCTTCCACATTCGTTCGTTAACCCGTTAATGTCAAAACAGACACAGAGATAGATTTCTTATATATAGAACGCTGGAACGGCAACATTTCTCTTCCTGAAGGAAGTTATTGTAATATCTGCATATGACAGGTTGCATTCTTGTAATCATGATACGTGAAATTTAACTTGCTGCTTAGAGAGGCTTAAGTCAAAAATTATATCATTAACTTCATGTTGCTGGATAGAATGTGATTCCTTAGAGTTACCCGGTTCATAAGTGAGATCAAATTTGCTATAAGGAAAATCCTCAACTGAATCATTGCCATCACTGAGATATAAATATCTTTCCATGATAATGATGTTGTTAAACCTTCTCCTTGTGAAACTGGTCTAACTTCTGATGGAGTCTTAGGATATAAATGTTTTTTTAATATAATTCACTGTCCGCCGCGTGTCGGACATCCTTGTTCCCGGCGTAGTCCAGTACCTCGATGTGGCATGGACTCAACAAGTCGTTGGAATTCCCCTGCAACAATACTGACCCGTGCTGCCACAATAGCCAACCATTATTGCGAATGTGTTGGCGGTGCAGGATTTTGTGTGCGAACAGACCTCTCGATTGTCCCATAAATGTTAGATAGGATTCATGTCGAGATATCTCGCTCGAACTGTCGAGAATGTTCTTCAAGTTGTGACCCGTTGGCGTTGCGCATAGTTGTCCATAAAAATTCCATCGTTGTTGGGAAGCATTAAGTCCATAAATGGCAGCAAATGATCTCCACATAGCCGAACATAGCCATTTCCTGTTGATAAGTACTTCACTTGGACCAGACGACTCTGTCCATTCCATGTAAACACAGCCCACATAATTTTGGAGCCGCTACCCACCTTGCACAGTCCATTGTTAAGAAATTGGGTCCTAGGATTCGTAGGGTCTGCGCCACACTCGAACTCACCATTAGCTCTCGACAGCTGAAGTCGGGGCTAATCCGACCAAGGTTTTTGCAGTTTTAACTCCAAGCAAACACCGCTGATCTCTTTCGTCGAGTGACTGCCGCCAGCCACTGCGTTGTCCGCGGTGAGAGGTAATGGCAGAAATTATGTGTTCACACTCTTGACACGATGGAACTCGGGACATTGAATTCTCTAACGATTTTCTAAATAAAATGTCCCATGCGTCGAGCTCCAACTTCCATTCCACTTTCAAAGTCTGTTAATGCCTTTCGTGCGGCCAAAACCACGTTGGAGACATTTTCATATGAATCACCTGAATACAAATGACATCTCTGTCAATACCTTGTGTACTTGATACTATCGCCGTCTGTGTATCTGCATTCCATGACTTCTGTTGCCTCTGTGTGAACTGCTGTTGAAAATAAGCGCAACTTTAATCTACCTTCAGTTTGTGTACACATTGTGTGCCGAGCTGACAATCTCACAACGTGACTCTTTCTTCCAAGACCAACGACTCGTGAGTGTTTCCAACTGATCTTCTTAAAAGTTATCAGTCTGCACTATAGAATGAAATAAACGATGCTGTTCTACGACTTCTTTAACAATGGCATTTTGGTTGATGTTACAAAACGATAGTTAACCTGTGTAACATAATATAGCCCTTGAAGGTAGTGCCCTCTACACTAGAAAGACATTTATTGTTTAGACCATCTGCATAGTGTGAACTCGTTGGAAGTGGATACACAGACTGTTAGCGGCAATTAAATTTTTGTCCGTCGTTTGGGCCCAAGATCATCGATTACTATGTTACGGTCGTAGTCACTGGTAATCACCGTCATATTTTGACGTAGTGTCCTCGAGTAAAAAGAATGTAGCATTGAGTAAAAGTATGGATTAGTTTAGTTGAACGGAGATCTCTGTCTGTGTTACTACATGACAGACATGTAGTGAAACTCATGTTTCGCTTGTAAATCGGGAGTGTCGGGTGAGGGTGTAGTTTTCAATTGACTCAACTGTCCACTGCTCGCGATCATGGTAGAACCACTTGCCATGAGACATAATGAATGCCCTTAAGCGTTTTTAGTTGTAGTGTTTTAGGCAGCCTCGGGCTGTGGACGTCCACAACCATATAATAAAACAGGAAGATGAGAGTACGTTTCATTGAAAGGCACAGTAGGGCTCATACAAAATTCTACCAACGTGCTACTGTGTTACAAAAATAAATTTGTATCTGACTGAGTCGTCATGATAGGCGCTATTTAATATTGTTGCGATATTAACTTTAACTATTGCAGTAAAATCAATAGCGTTTATTATATGTTCACGATTTTCGGCATGTTTTTTTGTTTCAATTAACGGGGAAAGATGTCCAAAGTCTCTCACTGCTCCTATACCCTACCCATCACTTTAACCGAAAAAAAATATGGCAAGCAAAAAAAGGCACTGGAAACGTCACACCCTGAGACCCATCTTTTTTCAAACTCTTTCATACCGAAATTTCCTCTCACTCTCTCTTTACATCACCATCTACAGACTTTTGACTTACAAGAGTAGTAATCATAACTAAACTGAATACATTAATTTTGCATGCATAAAATGAGCTGCTTAAATATATTTAAATTTTGTAGTTAATAGTTCAATACTGAGAGGCGGAAAAGCGGGTTGCGGCAAGAATGGAACCTGAGTCAACCAGCTGACAGTCGGTGCATTTGACCATTGCACCACGGCGCTAATACGTCATGTATTGCTCAAAAATTCCACACACTGTACTGGTAAGTCTTTAGAGAATATTTTCACCTTTTCGCATGCCCACTCATGGGAAATATTCTATTCTTGAAATGGCCTTCTACCCGCTTCTATTACATTGGTTAAAATTAATTTTGAGTTTGTCTACCTAAGTCTTAAATTGTCACTTTCTCTTCTGGAGATGTACTACAAAAGGACATCTTTAGCAGATCATCTACTGAATTCACGGTGTTACTTGGTTGCTTGCACAATATTTAGACGCACTTTAAAAGAAGAATACTGACCTAGTGCTGTGAGCAATGAAACACGTGCAGTACCAGCTGGGATGACATCACATCAGAGCATCTACAGTCGAAAATAGACAGCTGTGTTCTTTCTTGAGTTGACTGTAGCACGAATGACCATCATTTCAGCACTCGACACTGGCTTCTAGTTATCACGGAGAAAACACTACAAATTAGCTACAAATTATATTTCCGTTTGTTTTATTTGCATATCAGCACGCACTCGAGGAGAAACTGCCCAATTTTAGTGCAATTTCCGGTTTGCATTCAAAGAGAAATGGTACAACTTTATTACAATAATCACAGTGTCTATAGCACATTAGTAAATTACCACTGGGTGCCATGGCGTAACAAATCACAAGGTTATCATCAATGGACAGTATGATAGCTTTGTCGTTGTACGAATAAGATTCAAAAAGTTACATGGCATGAGGCCGAACGGAGCAAGTTTACAATGTTGTGATGATAAATAATGGAATCTCATTGTTAATAACTACTTTTTAATACAAACATCAAATGCAATAACGTGTTCTTGGGTTTCTAGACCATCTAACGACTGCTTTGTTGTGTTCAATATTCGGAACTGACGTCATCTTCTACAGATGCTTCGAGCAGTGGTCTTGTATGTGTACGCTGCCTGAAGGTCCTCTGAAGATTGTCTGTGTGTAGTAATGTGTCACTAACAGTATCTCATATTCTAATTGCAACCGGAGAGCAACTTTATGAAACACAATCACTGTCAGCATCTGAAGAAAATAATTAGGTAAATCATGGTGTGCAATAATGATATCATTGTCTATACAAGAAGCCAGAATCATACATTTATTTAACGTAAAGGTAGCTCAATTAACATCCATCAATTGCTTAATTTTGCGAAATAAATAGATTTAAAACTCTATAATTACTAATTATTATAAATTTTAAATTATTCAAGGGCTGCCCCTTGCACTGCAAAGTAATCTCTCAGATTGCCAGGGTATTTTCGCCTGCTACAGCTTATTAAGATGTGTTTGATGGCCTGATGAGTGCCACAGTCACATTCGGAACATGAAGCCTCTACACAGATGTTATGGCCTGTACGAATACTATTAATTGTCTGCCCTTCCTTTGTTCGCTTCTCCGATATTCTTTTCTGGTGCATGCACTGGTCTCGCGGCGGCAGTTCGATTTCAGCGGCAATGGCAGAAGGAGGGCGCGATCGGCAGTACGGCGGAAAGAGTGATCGATACAGGGCAGTGTTGCTGAGGGGCTCTGGCTGGACGGAAGCAGCAGCGTGAGATTGGAGGCGACTGCCAGAGCGGACAGGAGGGGGCCCCATCGGTTTTCAGAACGAGATGCCCACAGGCGTTTTCGTTCGGTTGAGGGGGATCATAGACTGCCTTGGTCGTGTTTCCACTACTTAGTGGCCTTCTGTAACTTCTGTTATTTGGTGGAGTGGCTGTAGTTCTGTGCTGCCAGACACGAATTTGATCCTAGTTGTAAAACTCTGACTGTTACTTTAGTTGTTTGCTTATGTTAATTCAAGAAAGAATCAGCCCGTATTGTATTGCGTTGGTGGCAATTGTTTCATACCTATTCAGTTAATATGAAGCCCCACCCGGTGTTCTATTCTAGTTATTTCCTGACATCTTCGAGATAATGGGCGCGTATCCTTAAACCTCGCCCTTGATCTGTGCAGGTTGCTGACTTCTCTGGAGTTGACCTAAGTTGGGCGGCAGTTTGGTTTAACCTTTGCACCTGTCTTCACCTCTTTAGTTATTCTCTTGTGTTTACGTTCGATACGCCCACGTGTGGGTTGCGGGCCTTGGTTTCAGCGCATTGACTTTTGAGCCGCTGGTGGCTCGGTACGTCCATATTGACTATGATTTCACGAAGGTAGTATGTAATTTCGAACCAGACGGAATTATATTCTCCTCCCGTATCTTCAAACGTCTTTCTCTGAATGATGGCCTCTTATGAAATGAACAACTGCAGTTACGTAATTAAATTTTTTTCAGTGGCTTAAAGCTGTTACTTAAACATGTCTGCAATCTAATGTTGGTTATGCGCTTTCCCGTTATGCCTCTTAAATACTGTTTGACTCCCCCTTGCTTTTATGATTTATATCCTGTTAATTTGATACTCAGTGTTATATTAATTTCGTATAGATGTTGTTAAACCTTTGTAAATTCTGCTACTCGATGGCGCGAGCTGTATCATGTTCATGTCGTCATTTGCTACGGCCCACTGGCGCAGTCGCTGTTACTCACTCGTGTTCTATACTGCTGTAGTGCCCTTAGCGGCATATTTATACGTTGTTTAAAAATTTTGACTATACCTGTTATGTATTCAGCTGGAAAATATTTTTATTGTGGTTTTAATGTTTTGGCTAGAGCGATGTCGCTCAAATTTCTTTTTAACCACATGTGAATATTTTTATTAAATTGAATTTGTAAAAATGAAGTGTTTGTTCTAATGCCTACCTGCTATTAATGTACTTTCCTGTGAAACTCTTAGATAAGGTAACAGTTTCTTCTGAAGAAGGCGCCCCTAGTTGACATTGAAAACTACTTAAAGAATTTTAAATTCTATTTGCAACCGGTTCGCAGGAAATTTATGACTTTGTGACATTGTGGTTAACATTTCTAAGAGTTTTCCTTTCATTTAACTGAAAGAAATTGTAAGCTTTTATTAAGTATGGTGGAATCACGGAGACTTTCATATTTTAAATCAATTATACATAATTAGAAGCTGGCGTTGAAAGCACATTTGGGGGGGGGGGGGGGGGAAATCTCATGAACCGTTGTTTTTCTTCAATGGTTAATTTTTTTGAAAAATTCTGTTGCTTCTTTAACTGAGAGAAAAAGGCAAGATTTGCTAAAATTCTGGACTCATTGGGAGTTTAAATATATGAAAGAATTTAATGTATATATTTGCTAAGTTGAGTTACAAGCACATTTTTGGAAAGTCTCTTAAATTGTTCTCTGCCTTTTAAGTGGTCGATACTTCTTCCTCAAGCGCTTAAGTAGGCTTGTAGTTTACGCTACATGTTTCTTTATTTAAACTCTTTACATTTTGTTATTATATTGCTTAAAACAGAAGAAATGTTTTCTTACTGAAAAATTTTGGGTCTTGTTTAATTAAAGTGTGAAATATGTTTTCCCTGAACCTTGCCTAGCCTTTGTACGTTTTCTTGCCCTTGACTGTAAAACTGTTATCAAATTTTGACTGGCCATGTCACTTGTTTTCCAAGTACGTCACGGTAATTCGAAGCAGACTGTTCCTGTTTCCCGGTGTTGTGAGACACAAATATCCGCCGTCCCCAATGCTATTGAATGCTCGTTACCACTCCCTCTACATGCTGGGGTCCACTGCTTGCAGCGATACTGGCAGCGTGATGGGTGATGGCCTGGAATTTAATAGTCTAAATGCAGACATTCCAGAGTGGTTTGAGAATTGTGGAATCTTAATTAACTTTTCAGATTCTTTGGGTCCGCCTCGTAGCTGAGCAGGCTGTGCGACTGACTGCCTCGCGGAGGTCCGACTTCGATTCTCGGTAATGCCAGGAAGTCTGCTTCGGTGGGAGGGCCGCTATAGGGTGTACGCAGCCTCGTGATGACTGTTGAGGAACTATCTGACCTAGCAGCAGCGGCTCCAGGTCACAAAAGCTGACAACGTCTGGGAGAGGGGTGTGCTGACTCCAAGCCCCTCCGTATCACTTCGGTGTCTACAAGATCTCAATCCCCGCAACGAAACTGTGGCATCACTGTAGTCGGCTTTGCGAAAGTTCGGCTCCGTGCAGGGCCCACAGGAACTCATTATGTAATTGAGAAGGCACTCACTAAACATCTTAACGTTATCGTGTGCTATCGAGAGCTTTCACGCATTAAATTGTGCAGTCAAGTGTCACTAAAATCGTCTGGAATAGTTACCCGCTCCCTACCGCAGATGGCTGGGGCATTCGCAATTCTTACAGTGTCATGTGCTGTGACGTACGTTCCAAGGTCTGTTTTTATCGTGGGCTCTCGCATCGCATCCAATGACGTCAGGAACGAAGGGTGGCCGGCCAGAGTGGCCGTGCGGATCTACGCGCTACAGTCTGGAAGCGAGCGACCGCTACGGTCGCATGTTGGAATCCTGCCTCGGGCATGGATGTGTGTGATGTCTTAAGGTTAGTTAGGTTTAATTAGTTCTAAGTTCTAGGCCACTGATGACCTCAGAAGTTAAGTCGCATAGGGCTCAGAACCATTTGAACCATTTGACGAAGGTTGACACGGCGTATGCTCGGTGCAGAGGGGACCCACCAGAGCCTTTGGATGGACTTACGTACATTATTCTTTGAGAAGGGAATTCAGTCTTCGCGGATCTGGTGGTCCAATGCTGCTTAGAGATGATAGTCAGTGAAGAGCAGTTTACCTGATGTATTCCGATAGCGTTCTCAATGCCGCATTTGACTGAACATCCATTTTTCTGACATGTGAACTATTAAGCCATACTTTAGCACTGTATTCGGAGAAGCTTAGACGAAACCGGAAAAAAACACTGTAAACAACAGTCATTGCTTCAGTACAATAGGGTACATATTTCTGCGTAGAAGTTATATGCGTCAAACCTAAATCCTTTGTAGGAGGATTAGCTGAATATCATATCCCTCGAAGAAAAAGCTTCTCCAGTGGACGTAAGAGATGGTTACCACATACCAGCATATGCGGACTTCAACGCGCTGGCGGGAGAAGAAATGTGTTTCCGGCCAGGTCGTCTCTATGGTTTACTCGGAAGTTCAAAATGTTCAATTGTGTGTGAAATCTTATGGGACTTAACTGCTAAGGTCAACAGTCCCTAACCTTACACACTACTTAACCTAAGTTATTCTAAGGACAAACAAACACACCCATGCCCGAGGGAGGGCTCGAACCTCTGCCGGGACCAGCCGCACAGTCCATGTTTGCAGCGCCCTAGACCGCTCGGCTAATACCGCACGGCTACTCGGAAGTTACGTCAAAGTGACGTGCTAGTCTTCAGCAGCATATTTCGAGTATTCCGAACGTGACACAACGTATTCCGTGTGTCAGTGAGCCCTCGGAATACGCAACATATTCGAAAATAATCAGCCTAATATTTGTAAAAAGGAAGTTCATTTCATAAACAGATAGAAACTCATTCTTGAGAGAGAGTGTTCTTATATGTGACACTGAATATTGCAGTCTGGAACCGCGAGACCGCTACGGTCGCAGGTTCAAATCCTGCCTCGGGCATCGATGTGCGTAATGTCCTTAAGTTAGTTAGGTTTAAGTAGTTCTAAGTTGTAGGGGACGGATGACGTCAGATGTTAAGATGAAAAAAAAAGCATATACAACACAGGGAACATGCTTCCTGACACTCTCTAATATCACGCAGATACTCAAAAGCTATGGTGAATACATTAAACTATTAACAATATCATCATTTATCGTTAACGTCTACTGGAGGCTTTTACAGTTGATGTGTAATTATCTAATATTTTAAAAAACCGTATCAAACGCGACGCTTTTCTGAAAAATATTCAAAATGTCGTTGCTTTTAAATAGAATACCGTCGCAAACCCCCATCTTGATGGATGTATAAAATTCTCAAAATATTCCGAAGTCCAATGAGAGGCTGTCGGTCAGACGCTGCCAGAGCGTTGCGAAACAGCTTGAACAAGCAGGAACAATCATCCAGACTCCCGACAGCGCGCAACAAACGGGGCTCTTACACACAAATGGAAAGCTGCTGGTATTCTGCGCTTGATCCCAGCCACTCCGGAACCAAATACACGTCAATGACAGTGTTCTAGAATAACTCCTTACATCGTATGGTCCAAGAAAGCTACCCAGAAAGAACAAGTCTTCAGCAGGAAGGAGACATTAAGACTGTGCCACTCAACGCCCGGTCTCAGAACAGCTACTAACACCGGCGTGCCGCCAATGCTAATGAGATAGGTTCGGAGGAATAGTTAGCCGACTTACATCGTCACGCAGTTCCATTATCATGACTTCATTCTGACTTAAATACTTGTTCTGCTTCCTTGAGATCTACACCGAGTTCCGTAGTCTGAATGCAGCCACTATTGGGAGTATCTAAACAGCCCACGCCAATTTCGCTCGTCGATTGAGTAGCCTGGGGTAAGACCCTCTTTCAACAGTAAGGTGTCCTTCTATCTCTCTCTTGAGACACGACAATATTGCCACAACACGCTAGTTATAACACAAAGTCAACAAAATACGGCGAGGTCGATATGGCGTCTCCAGAGCTGTCGACTACAAGCTCAGCTTACTGAAGACTTCCGAGTAAGCCGTGCGTGTAACGATCGCATACTGTTTATAGCCTGAGCAACATTAACACGGAAGTGTGTATCTCTTTTGATCTGGGACGAGTGAGCGTCAACAACGCAGCGGACAAGTTGTGGCGCACTGTGTATGGGAGTTCGCAATTGGTGCGAGACGTTCCTGGCCCGGTCATTGTGTTAGCCTCGTTGTTTATGAACTCCTATTGTGGTTAAAAAAGTTGCTGCTGTTTATTGATTTCGACCATATTTTTTATTTCTTTGTTTGTGGTTTACCTTTCTGGCGTCAATTAATTTAACCGCCTCCCAAAGTGTTAGAAATCCCAGAATTTGTCGGACATTTTTGCCTATTCCAAAAGGCAATACAACTTCGATTCATCAATTTTATTGAGTCAGTTTTAAATTGTTTGCGTTTCTAAATTGTTGAAGTTCTACTTGCGAGATTTGTCTTGTAAACAAAGCTGTCTATTGTTTCAGCAAATGCAGTTGGTCGCAGTAGAACGCAGCCTTTCACTCCCCATTGTTAACAATTGCATGTCAAGTAGCGGTAGACATTTTTGGTAACCCTGTACGCCTGCAGCTGGGGACAGACACGTATTTCGTCAACACAGAAACTAACGTACTGTTATTCCGTTCGAGTTAGTCGTAATCAGACCGAGCTTGTCCTACATCCGTGTCTGCAACCCACCAGGTATGAGATGGTGCCTGCAGAAGAGTTCATCGCATAAACATGTCAGTTTCACCACTCTCTTCCATTCTTGGATGGTGGTTGAGCAACGGTGGATGATACGGCAAGAAAAAAGAGTAAAAGTGAGATAGAGTTAATACTTTCATCCTTCTTTACCTCCTCTGCATTACTGCAGATGACGTGTCACTGAGCATATTTGTACTGTGCATGCAGTACACGTGAGGTGCCTAGCTGTTTCCACTGCCCTGTGTGGAATACATAATTTCTTGTACACTTCACTAACCTGCTGTCTTCGAGATGATGATGTCCCCAGCGCAGAAAACAGTACGCAGGTCGGGGATTCTTTTTCTTGAGGCTGAAATTAACTTCGCAAGGATCTGCTGCTACGAATAAACTATAACTCATTTGGGATGCCACTCGCGTTTTTATTGATATAGACACGGGAAACTATTCTTGATGACAACGTATTGAACATATCTTTCCACAGTCATTACATCTGGCTAAAATAACTTGAAATACATCCTGCCACAGACAACATGTCTGTCTACTGGAACGGTCAGAACTGGAGAGCCGGACTGCCCGAGACACTTCGCGCGCCAAGCCAGCAAGGCGTGACCCGAACGCCACCGAAGTGCATCGGCAGTAATATCGTTAGTCTTTTGTTTTAGTAATACCCTGATTTTAAAAATTTTGAAATGACTGACTGGTAGCTGGCTGTTGAAACATGTTTATTTAAAAAAATAAAGTAATTTCGATGACAGGTTTAATTAATAATAGCAACTAAAGTTTAACGTTTTGGCGCCATACCGCTGAACACAGAAGCCAATCAAAGAGCAGCAGCATCATGCAGGCGGTCTTTCTCGCGGGAATGGTACCGAATCTAACATCTGTCACCGGTACCTTATCAAATGGCTCAAATGGCTCTGCGACTTAACTTCTGAGATCATCAGTCACCTAGAACATAGAACTAATTAAACCTAACTAACCTAAGGACATCACACACATCCATGCCCGAGGCAGGATTCGAACCTGCGACCGTAGCGGTAGCCCGGTTCCAGACTCCAGCTCCTAGAACCGCACGGCCACTCCGGCCACCGGTACCTCATCCCACATTACGTCATCTCTATGCTTCTTGCATCTCCACTGCCCTGGGAATAGCTTCCTGGAGCCTAATATGATTGCTGAATAAGCCAGAAATATTACAATGAGCACACTTCATAAGGAGGCTAAAATATCTCAAAGTTTTCTGTAGGAGGAAATAATTTGTTGTGATTTTTCTTGTATCGATCCTTATCACTTGCAGAGTAAAGGACTAGTCCACTATGTTTTATATGTAGCGTCTGCCATTGGACATTTTTGAAAATTACCGACACCGTCTCTCCATGACTGACAAGTCTTTGATTAATCGCATAAATATTATCTGAAATTATTTTTCATCGTCCGTTACTCGTACTTTGAGAAAATGCCTCACTGATCGATTTTCCATCGGTCAAAAAGGCGGAATGTATTCTTCTATTGGTACACGTTATGTTATATCTGGGTACGTTGCGGGTTACTGCCAGTAATTACACTAAGAGACTATCCTCTGCAGACATTCCTACATTTTACAACTAATTTCCAGTTGCGTGACGTCTGAAGGCGGCCAGTCATTGAGAACGATGGGAAGAGTTCCGCTTATGCCGCGTTTACGCTCTCAGAAATATAATAAGCTAGAGTGTTATGTTCAGCCACGTTTATTTTTTGGTCCATGCGTTTGATTAAGTACTAAATGCATAGATTCTTCGAAATTGTGTACAGTAGTGCAATTATTTACTTTCGTATACGATTTGGTGCTAGAGTGATACGCGGGATGGGACAAGAAGATATAGAGTAAGTGAGAAGGAGCCGAAAGCAAACCAAGAATGAAAGAGAAACTGGAAAGGAAAGAGGAAGTGTGGGGTTGGCAGACGAGTACCAGGCTAAAGAAGTGAGATTATTTATTCCTATTCAGAACTACTGAGGCGTTATTATACGGAATTTATAGGACGGTCATAAATATTCTTTTTAATTGTGTCATTAAAATAGGCGCCAGGATCAAGGAGGGGCCACAGACCGGGAGACGGCGGCGTCGTCTGCTGTGAAAAGGGGTTGGGCGGAGGTTCAGCAGGCGCGGCTGCGGGGGCTAAATGAAGATAAAGTGACACGTCAGCGGGAATCCGATTATTTCATTAAAGGTCATCTGCCTGTTCCTGCGCCTTCGGCGGGGAGGCAGCAAGGCGAAGGGGTGGCATTGGCAGGAGAGGGGGACGGTGCAGCAAGCGCTGTGTCAAGTGCTGCGGGAGCGCCGCACCGAGTTAAAGTTGCTTGGAAGTCGGGGGGGGGGGGGGGGGGGGGGGATGGGGTCACGGATGAGAGAGGGAGGAGGGGAAGGGGTACTCTTGGCCCGCAAAGTGTCGCTGCGCTGCGTCGCGGTGATAAATTAGCGGCGAGTGCCACGGACCGACGGCCGCGTCCTTATCGCGTAGCGGACGCTCCCAGCTGCGCGGATTACTGACAGTCGCTCCTCTGATTCCGCCGCTTCAGATGTGCTGCACCGAAGAAAGGGACAGATAAGACACGCGTAACTGATTAAGTGCTGCTATACAAGCGACCTGTCGGCGGCGGGAGAAGTTGAAGAGCACGAACGATGTCACTTTCTTACACACTTATTTTGACTCATCACTCTTGTGACTGGTTTGATGAAGCCCACCTCCTACACCAGCCGCTTGGTCTCAGACTAGCTCTTTCACCTAACGCCCTTGATTATTTATTGTATCTTTTCTCATTTCTGGCTACGCGTATAATTTTTAGCATCTACAAGTCCTTCTAGTACAACAGAAGTTATTCCCAGATGTCCAGTTGTCCACCTTCTTCTTCTTCTTCTTCTAAATAGTTTCCAAATACCCCTCACCTCCCTGAACTTCCTCAGGTCTTGTCAGTCTAACAGATTGTCAACATTCTTCTGTAGCACCACATCTGAAAAGCTACGACTCTCATCTTTTTGGGTTTATCCACAGTCCATAGTGACTTTCATTTTGTATTACGTCCGAAACGTATATTCTCAAAAATTTCTCCCCAGTCTCAGGCCAATGTCTGATACTAGTACTTCTTTTGACCAGGATATGCTTTTCCCCTCTGCTAGTCTCCTTTTTACGCTAACGCTGCGTAATATGTCATGTGTTATTTCTCTCCCACGGTATGAGAATTCTTGTAATTAATCCATCTTGCGATCACCATATTCGATAATAATTTTATCGATAATCTCGTTTCTTCAGCTTCCCCTTACTTTCGTATTTCTTGGGTTTATCATGAGTCCACATTCCGTTCTCATTAGGAAGTTCATTGCATCCAGCAAGTTCTGTCACTCATCTCCTTTTCTTTCACTATATATAACAATGTCATCAGCGAATCCAGTAATTGATATCCTTTCACCTTGAATTTTAATTCCACTCTTCAACCGTTCCTCTATTTCTGTAATAGCTTCTTTGGTGCATACATTGAGCAGTACGGTGAGAGAATACACACCAGTCTTACTCCATATTCATCAGATCACTTAGTAATTGGTCTTCTTATTATTTCCTCTTACTTTCTGTTCACATTGTATATTACCCTTCTATCCCTATAGCCGGCTTCCACTTTTCTGAGGATTTTGAACATCATTCAACTTTTCACAAATTTGAAAAGTTTTTTATAGGCCTCCAAATGGTAGTGTCAGATGCTATTTTTCTATTTCTTGCTTCCTTTATTCAGCTCAACTGCATTACTACAGCACTGCCTCCCTCGTGGCTCTTCCTTTCCTAAAGCGAAACTAATGGTCATTTATCATATCCTTCATTTTATCTATTTTATTATTTAATAATTATTCTCATGCTTCATACAGGAGATTTCCTGGTAGCAGCCTAGTTGCAGCTCGTCAGGTACAACAAACATGCCCACAAAATGGTTCAAATGGCTCTGAGCACTATGGGCTTAACATCTTAGGTCATCAGTCCCTTAGAACTTAGAAATACTTAGACCTAACTAACCTAAGGATATCACATACATCCATGCCCGAGGCAGGATTCGAACCTGCGACCGTAGCGGTCGCGCGGTTCCAGACTGAAGCGCCTAGAACCGCACGACAACTCTAGCCCACGCTCACAGGCAGACAGATACACACACACATAGTCTCTCTCTCTCTCTCTCTCTCTCTCTCTCTCTCACTCTCCCTCCCTCTCTCCCTCTACGTGATCAAATGCATCCGGACGCTATTAATGGGCATTAATACAGGGGGTTGGAACTTAAATAGTCTGAACTAGTTATTCACAACCATTACAAAAGAGTTACATGTTTGCACATGTTACCGACCTTCAAAGAAGTCACCAGCGTTGTGTAGAACTCGTTTCCAGCGATGTGGAAAGCGGAATATACCGTTAGCAGAGCGTGTTCTGTTGATGGCGCGTATGGAGCTGTCTACTGCCTGTCGAATCTCGGGAACAGTTCGGAATCAAAACAAAGTCACAAGGACCTAAGTCCGATGAGTATGGTGGATGGTACAGTATTTCCCAGTCCCATCGACAGAACAGAGCAGCCACAGCTTGCGCTGTATGCGCCCGCGCATTGTCGTGCAAAATGACGGGTGCGTTGGGCACGAAGTGTCGCCGCTTCTTTCGCAAAGCTGGTCGCAGGTGATGCTCCAAAAACGAACAGTAATACTGTGCGTTTACGGTCTTCCGTGGAGCACCGTAATAGCGTTAGGATAACGCCATCGCAGTCGTACACGAGAATCACCATAACTTCCACCTTACTGCGGCTCTGACGCACATTGAATTTCGCGGCGACCCATAATGACGGCATTCGTTGGATTGGCGTTTCAATTTTGGCTTCGTATCATTCGCTTCAGAACTGTTCCGAAGATTCGACAGGCAGTAGGCCGCTCCATTCGCTTCATCAACAGATCACTCTCTGCTAACGGTACACTACGCCTTCCACATCGCAGGCAACGGGTTCTACACAACGCTGGTGACTACTCTGAACGACAGTAGCAGGTGCAAACTTGTAACTCTTTTGTATCGGCTGTGAATAAATAGTTTCCATTATTAAAGTTCCAACCGTCGCATGTGGAGTGTCCGACCTCGGCTGTTATGAAGGCTTCAACTGCTGGACGCGCTTTCAATGTTGAAATGTGTGTGAAATCTTATGGGACTTAACTACTAAGGTCATCAGTCCCTAAGCTTACACACTACTTAACCTAAATTATCCTAAGGACAAACACACACACACACACACACATGCACGAGGGAGGCCTCGAACCTCCTCCGTGAGCGGCGCTTTCAATGTGGTGTGTTCCTCAAGAGCGAAAACCAGATATGATAGTGATGTAGGATACTGGTGTCTGAAGCGAAGTCGACGTTCTAACTCATTAGGAGAGGCTTTTCATTCGGATCAGGTCGCGTCTGTGGACAGAACTGTTCATTTCAGAAATGTTATTTTCCATAAACAATTGCCTCACAGATGCCGCATTATGATAAGGCGCATGGTAATGGTGATAGAGTCACAGTGTCCGGACAGCACCACTACTGTACGCAATAAACAATGCTGTGAGATGTGTTCAGTTTGCCGGCCGCTGTGGCCGAGCGGTTCTAGGAGCATCAGTCCGGAACCGTGCTGCTGCTACGGTGGCAGGTTCGAATCCTGCCTCGGGCATAAGAGTGTGTGATGTCATTTGGTTAGTTAGGTTTAAGTAGTTCTAAGTCTAGGGGGACTGATGAGCTGAGATGTTAAGTCCCATAGTGCTCTGAACCATTTGAACCATTTTTGTCTTCAGTTTCTTCAGCATTTACCGTTAACATAAGCGCAATAAGAGGGCCACAACGCGACCACGAGGAACACCCCTCTACCACCACTCCAGCTAGTGTGTTACAGTCCGTAGTGCACATGACGGCTTGTGATATTTTCCAGAAATTCACCAGACCTTTCCAAATGGTTCAAATGCCTCTGACCACTATGGGACAATTTCTGAGGTCATCAGTCCCTAGAACTTAGAACTACTTAAAACTAACTAACCTAAGGACATCACACACATCCATGCCCGAGGCAGGAGTCGAACCTGCGACCGTAGCGTACGCGCAACTCCAGACTGTAGCGCCTAGAATCGCTCGGTCACTACGGCCGGCCCAGACCTTTCCGTCTGACTGCCACAGGGAGTATCGTGATGCAGCACCTCGACCTCTAATCACTCGTTTCCATTCATCCACATTCCAGTAGCGTAGACCTGTATGTCATATCAGGCATCGCTTAGCACTGACTCCAGAAATTTGTGACTTGCGAGGAGCTGCTCGACCACTTCACAATCACTGCACGATCTGCAGTGCTGGAAGGACGTCGGCTCTCACGAATGATTGCTTAAGTTGATCTGATCCGATTTTTTACAGCCGCCCTGTGCAATGCTCGATGCTCACTGTCCATGACTACATGAGCGCTGCCAGATCCTGGGTCGGTTGTGGTTCCCCCTTTGCGTTTCCACTTCACAATCATATAACCGCAATTCGACTTGGGCATCTTTAGAAAAGCAGAAATATGAAATGTCCCTTATGGATATAATACTCAGGTAATAACCGCAACAGTCGCTCAGAGATGGTGGGTGTTAGCACTTGTAGTGGACAGTATATGAAACGTGTTGTGGGGGCATGGAAAACAGAGCACTCGTTGTCGTAATGCGGAAACGGAGCGATTTATCTGACGTCCAAGATGGCATCATTATTGGCTTTGAGACTGAGGATGGTAATATTCAGGAAACGACAACGTTTGTAAACTGTTCACGTGCCGCCGTGTCGTGCATGTCGAAACTGCGCTATCCAGAACCGGGGCCGATGCGACAGTGGAAAACCATGGCCCAGAGATGACAGCGGTGAAAGACGGCTGCGGAGATGTGTACAAATGGTTGAAATGGCTCTAGGCACTATATGAGACTTAACGTCTGGGGTCATCAGTCCCCTAGACGTAGATCTACTTAAACCTAACTAACCTAAGGACATCACACACATCCATGCCCTAGGCAGGATTCGAACCGGCGACCGCAACAGCAGCGTAGTTCTATTGATCAGCTGAGTGCCCAGATGAACCAAGAGGCTACCGACAGTGTCTCCTTAACGACCGTTCTTCGAATTGGCTGCGTATGGGCTGACTGCTGTTCTTCGGCGACGAAGGCTCGTATCATCGATTTAGCTATTATAGGGAAAAGTCTGTCCGCAGTGCAGTACGACTGTCAGCCGCGGGTGCCGTATGATTCTTAGCCTGCCTGGGTGACTTCTCTTCAAGTGGGCTCTCCCAACATTCCATTGTTTCGTTTATCTCAGCAAGCGTCAGTAGGATCGTTGGTGCGTGTCGTTACGTGATGACGTGAACGTATAAGTTTAGTTCCTTTGTTTGTTTGTTTCATTTTTGTCACCTCTAAAATGCTATCCATTGAATAACATGTATATTGAGTAGAACAAGTGTTTAAAGCTGGCGGTAAATACACAGTTTCAGTTCGTCAGACATTTAATTCAGTTTTCCGGAGACAACACTCCCACATCGCGATGCTATGCGAGATTTGACTAAAAAATTTCGGATCAAGGGTTCAGTGACAGATAGACCGAGTAGTGGTCGTCTAGCGTTTTGTCTGAGGATAAAATACGCGATATTTCTGATAAAATGTCCCTGACTCCGAACACGTCAGTAAAAAACTCGCCCAGGAAATCGATGTTAGCCGGAACGGCCCACACAGCTGTAAGAAAAAATTAGAAATTTCCCCATACAAAGTGACAGTCGTGTAAGAACTGAAAAGTACTGATCATGGCTAGAGACAGCATTATTGCCAATGGTTCAAAAATTTCGTTCTACTAAATGGAAGGGATATTCTTAATGAAACGACGTTTTTCACTGATGAGACGTGGTTTCCTTTATCCGGGTACATGGACTCGCAAAATTCTCGTATGTGGAGTACTGCAAATCCATTGTGTATTCATGAGGAACCACTTCATTCAGTGAAATAGGAGTTTGGATTGTAATTTCTAAACGTCGGATTATGGGTCCCATATTTTTCAACGAAACAATAAACGCACAACGATAATGCAGTGACATTCTGTACCCACTCATAGGAGAACTTGTTTTAAGTGAAATACTGAACGGTTATTTTCATCAAGAAATTTAACAATGAGTTCCTATGGGGCAGTCACAGCTATATAAGTCCACTTTGTATAATGAAGAAACCACAAAACAGCTGCTTAATCCACATTCTTTTATTGTCCACACCGCTAGTTTCGGGACATTAAAAATTCCATCAACTGATGAAAAAATGAAATCACTTAAACATTTTAGGTCATCCTCACACCGATGCTGTCACTGAATCGAAGGTTCCGTGTCAGAAGGATAAAAGCAATTCCTGCTTATATTCCGTAAAAACCATTCCCCCATGCTGCATGACTGGGAACACGAACATAAATTTATATTCCTTTTATCGTGTTGAAATAGAACCTTTGGTACTATGTCAACATTGAACTAAGTATGACCTCAGATGGTTCAGTGATTTTATTTTTACACCAGACGATGAAAATTTATGTGCTCTGAAACTGCTGATGAGCACTATAAAAACTGTGTATTAAGCAACACTTGTGTGGCTTTTTTATTTTACAAAAAAACTCTAATTGCATTAAATTTTCTACGAAAAATTCCGTTCATTTTTTTCTATAAGACTAATAATTTGGACAAAGGGAGTGAGAGAAAATGAAAATTTCGCATGTGGTTTCTGAAGGTGTTGCAGCTTGCGTAAAACCTATTGGTAGGGGCAGATGAATCAGACTGTGTATAAGTACAATACCTGTAAGATTTTCGTAGTAGTTCCCAACCTATGTAGTTAGCAATTAGTGGTTGGTAGCATCGCAAAGAACTTCATGGTATTATTAAAAGTTTTCTTTGAAGTGTTCCACACAGATTAAAACTGAATTCGATAGCTGTTCAGAAGACTCTATTAGTAAAAGAGTTTATATCGTGCAGCAAAGGATTAGTAGAAACCCTAGAGAGTTCTCTCTGACAAACTGAGATCAGTGTACATGAACTCATTGAAAAGGTCCATGATGTGGCGACTAATATTATAAGAATACAAATGCACGGGACTGATAAAGACTTTCATAATTTCATAACATCCAGCATGTACACCTGGAAATGAAAAAGTCTTCTTCTTACTGGGAACCACGATTGCAGCTTTTCGACGAAAACATACGCAAAATAAATTTTCAGCAATTTATCTCGCAATGCTTAGGTACACGTCTCAGGACTTTTTTGTTTGGATTTGTGGTTAATGACAAAATTTGAATCCACCTCCAAACTACAGAATATGTTTTAGGGGCATGTAGAACAAATTCCAGTCATACTATCTAGACGAAATCAGAACAGCAACGGAACTGATTTTGCGTCCATATTCGAATGATTTAATCATCAGATGACAAAGGACACGATAACTGCATTATAAAATACCACAATTTCTTTTTCGCAGTGCTCTCGGTCGCGCAGTGGCTACCGTATGGACGGAAGTAGTTTATTATTACCTCACGAATTCTACAGTCTTTGTATTGCAGTTTCAAATAACTTTCATTTAGAAGTAATCATCTTCACAACGAAATATTCCACAACGTTCCAAATAATCCACTTTTAAAATACGATATAAGATTTGTAGTCTTGTTAGTTACTTGTTCTACAGATTGCTTTCATGATAAACATTATCAGAAGTACTACAAATGCCGCACAATCTGCCTAATAGCTCGCGGTAATTGTTACCCAGAACAGTTTAGGTAAGAATGGAAAATATAAATGAGACCATGTTACCGGATGTAGGTTCGGCTGCCGGCCGGTGTGGCCGAACGGTTCTAGGCGCTTCAGTCTAGAACCGCCCGACCGCTACGGTGGCAGGTTCGAATCCTGCCTCATGCATGGATGAGTGTGATGTCCTTAAGTTAGTTAAGTTTCAATAGTTCTAAGTTGTAGTGGACTGATGACCCCAGACGTTAAGTCCCATAGTGCTCAGAGCCATTTGAACCATCAGTTCGACTAAAGCATAGATAAAGTCGCCATAAATTCAGTTACGTGGCTTAAGAAAAATCAAAAAGTTGTCATTGGATTCGGCGACCCGTGGAAGTGTTTAACAATGCAAAGTATTGTAAGATCTTTGGTTATGTTGATGTGTCAATACCCAGATGCTGTTAATATTCTAATAATGATCTTTAGCTGCAGTTGAGTTAAGACAGTATTTTTACATGCAGAAGTGTTTCACCTCAGTTTTATATGGTATCATAAATGGCTTGAAATACCAATACATTTTCATTTGTATGTAGTACATTCAATTTACATGTTCGTGATGCAGTTGTTCAGCAAGAACACATGAAAAACAAAATCGAAATACACAGTAACTAAAACAGTATTAAACAACAGGTGCCTAGGTCAGAAATATTTGTTTATTACATGTACAGTAGTAAAATATTTAAGTTGAAAGTGTTGCCTGTACGTCTACTACTAAAATACAAAAATTCTGATCTAGGCACCACTGGTTCAGTATATACTTTTAATTAAATACTGAGTATGTTATTGTTCCACATGTGTTTTTGCTGAACTGCTGATGAAGCTGATGTTCTGCCTGTATCACTAAACATCATTTTCAGCCACATGTTTACTTATTTATGATATGAAATGTTGCACGCTGTGAAATGTAATTTGCACTGCCTATGTATGTGTGACACGCATGGAGAGGCGCGGGCGTGCATGCGTGTGTGTGTATGTGTGTGTGTGTGTGTGTGTGTGTGTGTGTGTGTGTGTGTGTGTGGCGGGGAGGGAGTGAACTAAACCTGCAACACAGGTGAAGTTGGTGAAATTTAGTAACTGTCTGATGTATTGAAACATTCCCACCTACACAATCCTTAGGCTTGATTCCGGGACAGCAAGGCAGGCAGGAGCAAATTTAACAAGGAACGGAAAATAAAGAAGATCGCTGGGACAGAGCGTCGCAGTAAGTACAAGAAGTTAAATGAACGCCGATCTGTAACCGCAGCTCGGCACAGAACAGAGGTCCCAATGAGGTCCTCATACCGGTCTCCACACGGAACTGAGCTAGCTTCCTCTCCCGTCGTGAAGTCGGCCGACTGATGGGACACACCGGAAGAATTCGTTGACCGGTCGGACAACCAGGAGCTTGGTCAGCGTACTATATGGCCAATGAGCCCAGCTTGCAAAACTGACAACCTTATATTAGCGTCAGATCAACTTAGACAGTAACCACGTAAATCACAAGAATAAGTCACCATTTGAACCTCCTGCACATTTGTTCCCCCTTTCTTTTTAAAAAAATGACGAACACGTAAATAAGATTATAACACTCCGCCCAAGAAATAATCAAAGAAAGCTGCAAAAACACTATTATTTTTCCCTAGAAAACATTTAAACAACAGGGTAATATTTAATTAGAAGGTTAATTCACGGTAATTACAAGTTGCCTCCACAGGTCCAGTACAGCGTTAAGATTGACTGTTCAACCCATTGGACGGTTAATGTAATTCTAAAAAACAATTTTAAAAAAAGAATTTAACAACTCACTGCAATAACTGTCCGGTCCATCCCAGTATAGCTCCTATTAGTTGCACCACAAGCAATTCAAACAATACTAAAACCAGTCACGGTGCAGCCACAGGGACGAATTGCAGTAATCATGGGAACAGAGAACCCAGAAGTGGCTCTGAGCACTATGGGACTCAACTGCTGTGGTCATCAGTCCCCTAGAACTTAGAAATACTTAAACCTAACTAACCTAAGGACATCACACACATCCATGCCCGAGGCAGGATTCGAACCTGCGACCGTAGCAGTTGCACGGTTCCGGACTGCGCGCCTAGAACCGCGAGACCACCGCGGCCGGCGCCCAGAAGTGGTCTAAAGACCCAATACACGTCGTCCGCTGTGATGACCGACGCCAGCCAATGATCGTTCCCGATGAAACCACAGTCAAGGAAGGATAAAGGCTGCAAGTGAGTCTCCAAATGACAGTTTTCTATGAGGAGGCCACTTCAACTGACGGCAACACAATGGGCTGCGGCAGCAACAGTGTTTCGAAGGAAAACCAACAGCCATAAACTTCTCGCGGAACCAAGCCTTTGGTTACTTCCGCTCGATACGACTTGAAACGAGACACCTCCGATCTGGCAACATGTTTCCAGTCAATAACAAACAATCCAATGACGGTGTTGACAGGCCCGGCTGATGTGTAATTCTTCGTGTCGTGCAGTCACCAAGGGTACGCGAGTGGGCCTTCGGATCCGAGAGTACACATCGATGATGTTTCCTTGAATGGTTGTCACGCTGACACTTGTTGGTGGACCAGCGCAGAAATCTGCAGCAATTTGAGGAAGGGTTGCACTTCTGCCCCGTTGAATGGTTGCCTTCAGTCATCGTTAGTCCCATTCTTTCAGGATCTTTTTCCGGCCGCAGCGATGTCGGAGATTTGATGTTTTACCGGACTCCTGATATTCACGGTATACTCACGAAATGGTCGTACGGACAATCCCCACTCCGTCGGTACCTCGGAGATGCGGTGTCCCATCGCTCGTACGCAGACTATAGCACCACATTCAGACTGATATCTGGGTAACCTTCCATTGTAGCAGCAATAACCGATCTAACAACTGTGTCAGACAGTTGTTGTCTCATGTAGGTGTTGCGCCATATTCTGCCTGTTACTCATCTCTGTATTTGAATACACATGGCTGTATCAGTTACACTGACGCTTCAATACATGATTTCGATTTAGACTTTCTTCCGCCTCATCTTCAAACACTCTATGTAATCGGTGTGATCTGGGATCCAGAGTACGATTTTCCGTTCAAGTCTGCTTTTCATGTCGTTAGTTCTCCCATCATGCGTCATTTGGCATCCAGGGCAGAAGACTTTCTGCACTTCGTCTGCCGGCCGCGGTGTTCTCGCGGTTCTAGGCGCGCAGTCCGGAACCGTGCGACTGCTACGGTCGCAGGTTCGAATCCTGTCTCGGGCATGGATGTGTGTGATGTCCTTAGGTTAGTTAGGTTTAAGTAGTGCTCAGAGCCATTTTTTGCACTTCGTCTAACAAGAGATCCCTAATTTTCATGTGTAATTCTACTACTTCTCAATACTTTCATAGTATGTGCTCAATAGACTGTGCACTTCATTCACCCACGTGCTCAAATTCTTCCCCAGGTCTACAGATGACAGAATTACCATCTGCGAATATTATCACTGTTATCCCTAAATCCCGCATTTTTATCCCACTTCTAAACTTTTCTTTTATTTCCTTCGTTACATCTCTGATGTTAGGAGTAAACAATAGAGGAGAATAACAGCACCTTCTAAGTCCTTTTCAATTCGAGCACTTCACTCTTGGTCTGACAGTCTTATTGCTCTCTCTTGCTCCTTGTAAGTACTATGTATTATCCACATTTCCTTACAGCTCGTGTCTTTTTCCAAGGATTTGAAATATATTATATTAGTCATATATTATCTCGTATAATATTGCTCATTTTTAGGTAGAGACTTGCTGTTTCGAACCAAATGAATGCAATATCTTTTTTTTGCCTACACATTCCGCATCGGTTTTTTAGGGAATTAGTGGTCTGAAACTCATACAAATAGACATACATTTGGTTAATGTCGGCTCGTAGCGATTTCTCTTCTGGGCGACTTCCTCTATTTCGTCTCTTCTCTGGTTGTCCGCTGGCAGCGCTGCCACGCCGCTGCCGGTACGGCAAATTTTTCGCGGCTTGCGAGTCACGTTTAGACAACGCTGGAAGGAAGCTGGTGCTCCGAGACGAACGGTTGGGATGACGGTTGGCCGATCATGGGTACAAGGATGGTAACTGACAAGAAACCGTGTGTAACATAAGAAATACTTCAATTGATCGATGAACGGAGGAAGTACAAAAAAGTTCCGGGAAACTCAGGAATATAGAAATACAAGTCACTGAGGAATGAAATAAATAGGATGTTCAGGGAAGCTAAAACGAAATGCCTGATGGAAAAATGTGAAGAAATGGAAAGAGAAATGACTGTCGGTAGGACTGACTCATGATAAGGAGTGTCAAACTGGCCTTCGGTGACATTAAAAGCAAGGGTGGCAGCATTAATAGTGCAACGGGAATTCCACTGTTAAATGCAGAGGAGAGAGCGGATAGGTGGAAAGAATACTTCGAAGATTTGTCTCATGTGGTAGAAGAAGAAACAGGTGCTGGTTTAGAAGAGATAGGGGACCCGGTATTAGAATCAGAATTTAAAAGAGCTTCGTGAGACTTGAGAACACGTAAGGCAGAAGGGATGGATAACATTTCATCGGATTTTCTAAAGTCGTTAGGGGAAGTGGCAACAAAACGATTATTCATTTTGGTCCAAAAAACTGGTTCAAATGGCTCTAAACACTGTTGGACTTAACATCTGAGGTCATCAGTCCCCTAGACTTAGAACTACTTATATCTAATTTACCTAAGGACATCACACACGTCCAAGCCTGAGGCAGGATTCCAACCTGCGACCGTAGCAGCAGCGCGGTTCCGGACTGAAGTGCCTAGAAGCGCTCGCCCACTCCGGCCGGTATTTCACTGTGGTGGGTAGAATATATGAGTCTGGCGACATACCATCTCACTTTCGGAAAGATGTCATCCACACAATTTTGGAAAGACAGTAAGAGCTGACGAGTGCGAGAATTATCTCACAATCAGCTTGACAGCTCATGCATCCAAGTTGCTGACTAGAATAATATACAAAAGAACGGGAAAGAAAATTGAGGAATCGCTATCTGACGGTCAGTTTGGATTTAGGAAAGGTAAAAGCACGAGAGAGGCAATTCTGACGTTGCGGTTCATTATGGAAGCAAGACTAAAGAAAAATGAAGACCCGTTCATTGGGTTTGTCGATCTGGAAAAAGCATTCGACAATGTAAAATGTGGGAAGATGTTCGAAATTCTGAGAAAAGTAGGTGAAAGCTATAGGGAGAGTCGGGTCATATACAATTTGTACAATGGCAAGAGGAAATAATAAGAGGACCGAGAACAAAGTGCAAGTATTAAAAAGTGTGTAAGACGAGGATGTAGCACCGCGGGACTGCTACGGTCGCAGGTTCGAATCCTGCCTCGGGCATGCATGTGTGTGATGTCCTTAGGTTAGTTAGGTTTAATTAGTTCTAAGTACTAGGGGATTGATGACCACAGATGTTAAATCCCATAGTGCTCAGAGCCATTTGAACCACGAGGATGTAGCCTTTCGCCAATAGTGTTTAATCTGTACATCGAGGAAGCAATGATCGAAATAAAAGAAATGTTCAGGAGTGGAATTAAAATTCAAGGCGAAAGGACATCAGTGATATGATTCGCTGATGACATTGCTATCCTGAGTGAAAGTGAAGTAGAATTACATGATCTGCTGAACGGAATGAACAGTCTAATGACTACACAGTATGGACTGAGAGTAAACCGAAGAAGGACGAAGGTAATGAGATGTAGTACAAATGGGAACAGGATTGATAGTCACGAAATAGATAAAGTTACGGAATTCTGCTACCTAGGCAGTAAAATATCCAATGATGGACAGAGCATGGAGGACATCGAAAGCAGACTAGCAAAGGAGAAGAAGGCATTCTACTAATGTCAAATATCGGCCTTATTTTGAAGAAGAAATTTCTGAGGATGTACGTCTGGAGTACAGCATTATATGGCAGTGAAACATGGACTGTGGGAAAACCGGAAGAGAAGATAATCGAGGCATTTGAGATATGGTGCTACGGAAGAATGTTGAGAAATAGATGGACTGATAAGGTAAGGAATGAGGAGGTTCTGCGCAGAAGGGGAAAACACTGGCAAGGAGAAGTGGCAGGATGATAGGACATGTATTTAATACTCGTACATGAGGGAATGACTTTCATATTACTAAGGCGAGCTGTAGAGGGAATAAACTGTAGAGGAAGACAGAGGTTGGATTACATCCTGCAAATAGTTGAGGACGTAGTCTGGAAGTGCTGCTTTGAAAATAAGAGATTAAAAAAAAGAACGTGTTTTTTATCCCATTCCTTAATGTGATGTAATTCTTAGTAGAGGCTTTTTTTTTCATCATCAACCTTCTGACTGGTTAGCGCTTTAAACCTAGTCCGTGCAGTTGCTGTGCCCCGGATGGCGCTGAGTTACCGCGCCAGCCTTGTAAGCAGGACATCGCTGGCTCGCTCACCGGTCCAGTCACATTTTCGCTCGTCGCTGCTGATTCCGCTTAATATCTCACTGGACTTGATAGCAGTAATACCCCTTCAATTTACATATCAGTGAATTGTCTTTTGTGATTACGTACTGATCCACTGCCTGCTTTGGCTGTGGTTACGTAAGAAAGGCAGAATTGTAGTTTCATCAATTTTCACTCTCCTGTGTAGGGATTTAAAGACAGAATTATGTCGGCGATATGAAACGCAACAACTGCCAGTGTTGAAATTTATTAAAAAAATTCTTGCTTTCAATGGTTGCTCAGTTTGTGTGCTTCTTGGCTTATGCTGACGGTTCATAAAGGTTGATGGCTCGACAAATACCGTATAACTCGTTTGTGAATTTATTGCGTTTTTTATATGTTGTAGGGTGCGACTTAATTTGTTTGTATAGTGTCAGACGCTGCCTCAGGCAATGTCACTGTCCACTGCAGTTAGGGGGCCATATGCCCTGTGAAGTGTGCCACAGCGGAATGGCAACACAATTGAAGTATATGTACGTTGTTAAGAAAGTGTTTTCTCTTTAAAATAAAGGGTTCTGATTCTACTGAACCCATCTGGTTAGAAGTTTGATAAATTTACATGTTGGTAAAAGATTTTCTCCTCAGTGATTTCTATTGAATAAATATTTAAATTGTGTCTTGCTTAAAGTTTCTCTTTTCGGAGGGGTTGGCCGAATCTTTCAAGCTTTTCTGCTTATAATAATGCAATTATTACTACTGGTTTAAATTATTTTAAATTTAGTTTTGTAATACCATTCTAGTTGCGACAACTCCCAGTTGGCATTATATAGATTTTTGTAACCTGGATGTCGATACTTTTACCAATGTGTAGTGCTGTTATTTTTGGCAAATAAATAAACTCCGTCTTCAGGCCACAAGTGGCCCACCGGGACCATCCGACCGCCTTGTCATCCTCATCTACATCTACATCTACATGACTACTCTGCAATTCACATTTAACTGCTTGGCAGAGGGTTCATCGAACCACAATCATACTATCTCTCTACTATTCCACTCCCGAACAGCGAGCGGGAAAAACGAACACCTAAACCTTTCTGTTCGAGCTCTGATTTCTCTTATTTTATTTTGATGATCATTCCTACCTATGTAGGTTGGGCTCAACAAAATATTTTCGCATTCGGAAGAGAAAGTTGGTGACTGAAATTTCGTAAAAAGGTCTCGCCGCGACGAAAAACGTCTATGCTGTAATGACTTCCATCCCAACTCGTGTATCATATCTGCCACACTCTCTCCCCTATAACGTGATAATACAAAACGAGCTGCCCTTTTTTGCACCCTTTCGATGTCCTCCGTCAATCCCACCTGGTAAGGATCCCACACCGCGCAGCAATATTCTAACAGAGGACGAACGAGTGTAGTGTAAGCTGTCTCTTTAGTGAACTTGTTGCATCTTCTAAGTGTGGGAATGCGGATAGGAGGGGCGTGTGGTCAGCACACCGCTCTCCCAGTCTTTACGATTGTTTTCTTTGACCGGAGCCGCAACTATTCGGTAGAGTAGCTCCTCAATTGGCATCACGAGGCTGAATGCAGCTCGAAAAAAAAGGCAAAAGCACATGGTGGCCTGGACGGTCACCCACGCAAGTGCCGGCCATGCCCGACAGCGCTTAACTTCGGTGAATTAGCGGAACCGGGGTTACCACTGCGGCAAGGCATGCGTCGTACATTCCACTCCAACAGACCTGTGCCCTGCTATCATCTATCAAGCACATTCAGTAGTAGGATACAAACCATGTTAAAATTGTAGATACACATATATCATTGTCAAGTTTCTCTATGAGTACTGGCAGGACAAACATACAACTCAGCGTTAAACGACACATGGAAACTCGAGATTTAAATATTTTTCACAAATCTCACCCTGAATGCTAGAGGTGACAGCATTCCAGGATTTCAGCTGTTGTTCGTAAAAGCCAGTAGAACATTTGTACGATCTTCTGTTACAAGGGGAGGCCGCCAATTGTGAAATTCAGATTCGATTCATACTGTGCATAATAAAAGCTCATGGACAGAGGTGTAATGTGGCAAATCACCAAGATGCACTTCTCAGCCGTTCTCGAGAAAATCGACAGTTAAAACAAACGGTTGCGGTGAAATACTTTCTACAGTAAAATTGTGTTCGTGGGATCTGTCTTCTAATTCGAACATTTGACTTACGCTATACGTAACTTTCTACAGCCTCGTGGTGCAGCGGTAAGCGCTTGGGTTCGTAATGCAAAGGTCACCGGATGGAATCTCGCGCTATGGAACTTTTTTTATTATTAGTTTTTTTAATTCAAAAATTAATGAATTGCTTATCCATGTTGGTGAAGACGGATCGCTCCCCAACTGTACCGCCTCCATTTTTCCGTTATTTTTTTTAACAGGGTGTACCACAGCTCTCCCGTCCGCACCGATTTTCGACGATGTTATAAGTTGCGCTAGGGACCGCATGTACCTTCTTCCGAAGTTAGCAGGCAACTACGTTGTTATGCGGCGGCTCGTTTCGGCCCATTCAACATCTGTCCTTCAAGTGTAACGAGCGAGTAACGGAGTTTATATTTCATACCTGCCACAGCAAATTTGTATTCGTGGGGTCTCTATTCTAATTCGAACGTTTGACTTACGCTGTACGTATTCGTTTCGAAAGATCGTTTCTACGTCTTCCGTTACCTATACGTGGTTAACATTATGAAGACAATTAGTAACATTTGTGAAATACAACTTTGTTTGCGCAAAACATAATGATGTTGGAAGTCGCCAGTTTTTCCACGACAAACGACTTTCAACAACTTATTATTTGCATAATTGTTGCAACTGATTGCCGGGATATATATATATAAAATTCCCGGCAATCAGTTGCAACAATTATGCATGTATTATATATTTTAATTACAAAAAACAAATACTAAGAAAAAAAGGTTTCATGGCGGGAGATTCGATCCGGCGACCTTCGGATTACGAACGCCAGTGCTTACCGCTGCGCCACGACGCTATACAAATTTATTAACCGTAGAGAGTATTTCACCGCAACGGTTTGTTTTAACTGTCGATTTTCTCGACAACGGCTGAGAAGTGCATCTTAGTGCTTTGCCACGTTACACCTCTGGCCACGAGCTTTTATTATGCGCAGTATGAATCGAATCTGAATTTCACAATTGGCGGCCTCCCCTTGTTAGTGCAAGCCTTCTGGGGGGACCTACGCCCACTATTCGTGCCACACTGTTATTCTGAGTCCACCTTGTCACCATTCACTCTACGGCTCATTGAATTACAAAAACAGTCCATATGATCTGTCTGTGCGGCCCTTGTTCCAATGAGACAACCTTTCTCAAAGTCCAAAACGTGGGTATAAGATGCATCTACGTGTCCTTCCGGCTTGCACTATAGTATCAGTCTCATAGCGATGTACAGTCGCTGAGACTTCTATGTGGAACGGTCACTGGTTCCATGTCACCACAATTATTGCGTGATACTGGGTGCACATAGTACACATGGACGTATGTGCAGTGTAAATGGTATGTTGAAACCTCTCCTTCAATTGGTGATGGGTACTGTACGAACACGTACAGTAATCGATGGGCTCTCAAATGCTCCACCAACTTAATTTCTCGATGCGCGTTAGAGGTAATTTATTGTTTGAAAGAATTGCACTGTGACTAAATGTACCTAGGGACATTACGTCAAGGTGGTTTACTGGTGTATGGTATGTTGTTCTTTTTCGGTCTCAGTACATTCACCAATGGTAATCTTTAATGTGGAACATAGACATAATACGGTTGTGCGGTTGCATACCGTTAAAAATCAGCTGATTTCTCAAACAGGTAGGCAGGGTGTTGACCTGCAGGATGGCGTACCTCCCAACACACGATGTCTCCTGATCAGTGTCTCGATCTACTGACTGCTTTTAGTATCACATAAAGGAATGTCCAATAGCACTCGCCATTAACTGTTTTCGGTACTTTCCAATGTTTTTTATTGTTGTTAGACACGAAGCTGAGTTTTTTGCAGTGTTTGTAAATATTAATGGTCATACATATTGAAGTGCTGTGTAATATATTAAAGTTATTTGGAGGACACTGTTAATACTTCAGTTACAGAGCTTTATGGTGAATAAAATTCAGTTCAAAAATGGCTCTGAGCACTATAGGACTTAACTTCTGATGTCATCAGTCCCCTAGAACTTAGAACTACTTAAACCAAACTAACCTAAGGACATCACACACATCCATGCACGAGGCAGGATTCGAACCTGCGACCGCAGCAGTTGCGCGGTTCCCGACGGTAGCACCTAGAACCGCACGGCTACTCCAGGCGGCAAAATTCAGTATGTTCCTATTTTTTTAAATAGTTACGCAACATAAGGGTGTTTAAGTAATACTCTCTAGGTCCTGCATCATCTTGTACCTTGAAACGGAAGAAGGTCTTCTATCACTGAACACGTGATATTTTGAAATAAATAAACTAAATTTCGTTAATGTGTTAAGAGGTTTCCCTTTCTCGAAAATAAACATCTATGTTATTAGCGAATACTCTCTATTTCAGAATGTTTCTTACCTGAAACTGGTTGTTGATAATACTTCTCCATAATTTGATTGAACTTATTGCCTTTTTAAGAATAGTAAATTCACAATGTAACACATAGACTGTTAAATACAATACTGACAAGATTTTCACGATTGCAACACTTTTTAATTTGATAAGAATATTCGCTCTTAGGTACATGACCACATTGTACCCTGGAGCAGGTTTTTCACATTTAAGTTAATAAGTAATTATTGTAAATTCAAAAAAGGCTGGAGCGAATGCTATTACTACATAACGGACAACGAAAATATATCAATCTTTTATTACACTGCTGGCTAGGGACGAATGTCTGCAGTGTTCCAAGCTGCAACACTCTCTCCTAGTATCGCACAGTTATTATTGCTATTCGTATAATTTATTTCCGGAATCCTTGTGTGTGTGAATGGGTTTCGTCAGTTATATGCACTGACATATTCGTGTTGTGCTTTAGGCAAGAAATGACAGACGAAATGAACTGTGGATAAGTGCGATATCTACAGTAAAACACGCATACTTTTCGTTTTTCTGCCCTAAAAAGTAATTTTGATTTCATTCTGATTTGCTCATTAACCTGGGAACAAGCACGAGAATGTTAAAAATCGCTTGTTCTCGAACATACGTCATTTTCACGTGGTAAATGAGAGGGATTAGAAAAGAATTAGACTGTAAATTTCTAGATGAAAAATGCTTCTATTCCCCTATAAAATCAGTAAAGTGCTATTAATATTTCCACAAACATCTTCTCATTAGTAAATATTGAAAATTTTAATTTTCTTGTATATTTAAGAATATTTAAAATGTGAAAAATCTTGGAGACCTAAAACATTTTCAACACCCCAATTTTGCCTACTCAATGTGAAGAAATTTTTCTAAGTTTATAGAGACACAAGCCGGTAAGTCTCTATCACATGAGCTACGAAGCGTTTGTATATTACACTGCAGGTTTACTTCACTTACTGTTGGCGTTACGAGGAAAACATATTAAAGAAAATGCTATACAGCGTACAAGTTTATAGCGCAGCGTTCTTCTTTCCACCGAAACACGAAGCGGTGGAAAACAAAGGATTAATTAAGCTTCCTGCTGGGAGCTTACGCTTTGAAATTAAACATTAATTGTTGTTTCCGAGACAGCAAGCTCTGGGTCGCTTTAAAATATTAATTTTAGACTGAACCAAAGTGTACTAAAGGAGTCTCAGCTACAAGCAGGGCGTTTTTTGCCTTACTCCTTCGCACTGTTTTCGCCACAGCAAAGTCACTGTAGCGCCTTACACGTCTCAAGCAGTACACTGGGCTTACCATAAGTGGCAATTCTGTGTAGCACATTCTATTAATCTGCTAGCATCAGTAACATTAAAGGGCTCACAAGTAAATACAGTCTGAGCTTGCAGGGAACCCTTAAATTATAATTTACAGAAGCATTTATTATAATCCTGATATTTTGACATTTTTGTGTTCTTACTATACTGGAGCAAAATGTTATTCATTTTGAATATTGGCTGTATTGGCTTTATGTACAACAACAAACATTAAAATTCCATTATTGTTCTGTAACTTTGTAGAATTCAGTAGAAGTACTTGCTGAAGCAAGAATACAGAGTAAGTATCGATATTCTTGAATGAGGAATCTCTTTACGCTCCAGATACAAGTGGGTATTGATTAGTTTGGTCAGAGAGTAGGTAATGATACAGTACGCTGTGGTCTGCGGAACACGACTCTCGTTTCATACGATGCTTCCTCCTTCAACAACTTCGTAGTTTTTTTCTTTGTACGGGATTCAGTATTGTACCTGTTCGGAAGCATGGACTTTTATACACAGGATCGGCATGAGATCCGACATAAAATGCCATCTCCTGCACAAACAGAAAAATCTTTATTACCCATGATAACTTAATTATACAACAAACTGACATTAACGAAATGTAGCTGTAGTGTGAAGTATATGTCCTGCGACTCCTCTAATAGAATAAGATGACCTCAATTTCTGTACTATGTGGGACGCACCATTGTTCTACTAACTTACGAACAAATTTACTGGAAGACATCTCACAGCTTGTGTTCAGTACAGAATTTAGCGACTGCTTTATCAGGTCCTGAACGATTTCCGTATCAACTGGTTTAAACTGCTTTTCACTTCCATCATTAGGTATTACCAATTCCTTTCGCTCGACACGACAGCCCAGAAGTTTTATTCAATAGTAACATTTTTCATTGAAATAATTTCGAAAGGCGATATAACATACTTTACAATTCATCATTCTGCGAACATTCGTTTATGTGACGTCATTATCAACATAACAAAAGGACAGACGAGTTTGCTCCACAGTCTGATTGCACGTAAATTCAGAAACTTTTAGATAAATTTCTGGGCAGAATTCACTGAATGTTTCTTTCATAGCTATTGTTACTCTTGGTATCGTTTTGCTGAAAGTTTATGAAGCGCGCATGACAACAAGGTAGCAGTAGAAATTCAAAAAAAGGATAGCGAGTGGAAATCGTTGCTATTTTGCCTTGCAGAATGTATTTTATTCCAGGAATGTTAATAGGAATACAGAAATCAAGATATAAACGACCATATTAAGACCTTAGTAATATATTGATCAGAAGCCTCGGTATTGACATTAAAGGAGGAGAAGTGGTTATCAAGATGGGAAAGAAAGGTACTGAGAAGGTTTTTTGGAGCAGTGAAAGAGAAAGATGGCTGGACAATAAGGACAAATGTACAACTACAAACACGTTATGTACAGATGGATATAGTTGGTAAAATTAAGCAGAGAAGAATAAGATGGGCAGGACATGTACAGAGAATGCCAGAAACTCGGAGTGTCAAGAAAGTTTTCATGGGAAATCCTGGCGGGAGAAGGAGAAGAGGTAGACCAAGGGAAATGTGACGGGACGATATGGAAGAAGATCTAAAGGCGATGGGAATAAGAAATTGGATAAGGAATGAGACGTACAGAGAAGAATGGAAGCAGGTGATATAGGAGGCGAAGGTTCTTCAAGGACTGTAGAGCCAACCAAGAAGAAGAAGGAGAAGCATGACAATAAAAGGACTATACGACAATCATAAGCAAAAGTTATTACCTGTTTTTCCATTATTAAGGGATTGATACAACACGAATTTAAAAAAAAAAAGGCTTGTTTGCTTCACAGTAGCCTAAAGCCACCAAAATAATATATCAATTATTTACACATAAAAATCCAGTAGTACACGAGAAACGCACTTGATAACAGGTATTATTTCGGGAAAGCTGACGTGCGGAAAATAGATAAAGAGAAACCTTGACTGGTATCAGAAAATGTCATTGAACTACAAACAAAACCAGTGCGTTTTATTCGTTCAAATTCAATTACTTGTCCTTCATAATAATAACGACCATTTAGTTTTAAAGTATTTATAGAAAAGGTACGCTACATCGGTAAATGGCTAACTGATCCAAATGTCGCGATTTCGATCCTTGCAAAATCGCTCCTTTTCCTTCTTGTGCTGGCCATTGTGGTCGAGCGGTTCTAGGCGCTTCACGCCGGGACCGCGCAACAGCTACGATAGCAGGTTCGAATCCTGCCTCGGGCATGGATGTGTGTGATGTCCTTAGGTTAGTTAGCTGTAAGTAGTTCTAAGGTCTATGGGACTGGTGACCTCATATGTTAAGTCCCATAGTGCTCAGAGCCATCTGAATCATTTGAACCTTCTTGCAACTGCACTGGTTCGTAAAACTTAACGGATCAAAATAACCTTCTCATGATATGTCTCTGTCAAGCAACATAGCTCAAAGAAATATTTGTATTACGTAGAAGGAACTGCTATAGTATAGTACTGAAAGAAATACGCAACAAGACGAAAAGAAATGGCACTTTTATTCAAAGAAAATAATTACACTGATAATAATGCTATTCAGGTTGGTCGTTCGGACATAAAAAAAGCGGGACGTGGTTCTTCATGGATTATGTGATCACCACGGACCGCAACGTGTTCCCATGCAGGCCACAATGTTGGCAAGGAGCTCTTATGCTATTGCGTACCATGCCTCCACCGGCGCGGTTGATAACTGCTTGAAAATCGATGGTGCACGTGGACGTGTTTCAGTACATGTTCTCAACGTATCCCCCACGTGCTCGATGGGATTAAATCAGGAGAACATGCAGGCCAGTCCATCTAAGGGTTGCTTAAAAACTTAATTATGTACGTAGATAATTCTTCCGTATTAGGAATCGAGAATCTCGACAATTTTTGCCTGTTATCGACATTGATACTGGACAGACATCAGTCCAAGGGACTCAAAGGTTAAAAAAAAAAAATGGTTCAAATGGCTCTGAGCACTATGCGACTTAACTTCTGAGGTCATCAGTCGCCTAGAGCTTAGAAGTACTTAAACCTA
The DNA here is from genome assembly GCF_023897955.1 of Schistocerca gregaria. Classification (NCBI taxonomy): domain Eukaryota; kingdom Metazoa; phylum Arthropoda; class Insecta; order Orthoptera; family Acrididae; genus Schistocerca; species Schistocerca gregaria. The sequence continues at coordinate 185,210,803 of NC_064924.1, forward strand.
ACTAACCTATCATACAAACCTATGCCCGAGGCAGGATTCCAACCTGCGACCGTAGCGGTCGCGCGGTTCCAGACTGAAGCGCCTAGAACCGCTCGGCCACTCCGGCCGGCAGGGACCGATTACCTCAGAAGCTTGTTCTCATAGGAACTTACCACAAATTTCTATTTTATTTTTTATTTAATTTATTTATTTATTTTTGCCTGACGTTTGACCTCCCCCACGCGACCCAGTAAGTCTGAATGCAGAACTACTGATTTATTAAAATTTCATATTTAACGGCGGATAACAACTGAAAAAAGATATACTTTTTGATGTCATGTAATTAATAATTTACAGTTTTCGAATATTTTTTTGACTGTAGTGTTAAATCTTCTTTTTTGACCAGTTTCATGCTTCTAGGCCAACGGTAACTAACCTACAGTTTTTGATGAGTGGGTTTGAGAGTATTAAAATACGTGACAAATGGCGGTACCTTTTATTTTTATTTATTTACTGATTTATTTAACCTGGCAAGATTAGGGCCATCAGGCCCTCTCTTACATCTAACCAGGCATTCTACTTATTTTACATTCATATGTTTTAGTAGGCATGTTAAACTACATCTAGTGCAAAAAGTGAACAATTACAAAGGCATACTTGGAAAATCACATACATATAGAGTTTATATTCGTAGATGATAAGTACTGTTATAATTAGAGATTATGAAAGAGTTTTAGATAGGAGTGCTAGCAGCATGGAGTATGAGAGATGCTGATGGTGAAGGGAGGAGAAAAATAGAGACATGATGAAGCATAATTAAGGAAATATAAAGGAAAAGAAGATTGCATGGCATTGACTTAGAAACTTCAATTTTTAACCTCTCCATAGACTTCACTTGAGAAGAAGGGTTTTTAAAATTCGGACATACACGCGGACAACAAAGCGAAATTATAAGGGTTCTGTTTTTACCGACTGAAGCACGGAACCTTAAAAACAAAGTTCGGGCTGAATGCGCCTATGGAAATTTGCTAGCGTACCTCTATGCCAGCACACCGGTCGGCACTAGGGAACTGCACTGAACTAGGTGCGCCTATGACAAGACAAGACCAAAAGACGCCCCCAGGCTACGAGTTCCCTGGACAGCGTGCATCAGGCCGCCGCCGACCGAGCTACCTCAGTCTCTGAATCAGTACCTCAGTACTCCGCAGCGGGACTCAGTTCGCATTCCTCTAGTCTTTCACAATGATGGTCATCAACTCGCACCTTAGCTAGCTGTGACGGAACGTTAGTCATTGTACATAGTTGTGATATGAGCACGGACAAAATTCAAGAATTATTACATGTTATATCCAGCCGCGGTGGCCGAGTGGTTCTAGGTTCTTCATGCTACGGCCGCAGGTTCGAATTTTGCCTCGGACATGGATGTGTGGGATGACCTTAGTTAGGTCTACGTATTTCTGTGTCTACGCGACTGATGAGCTCAGATGTTAAGTCCCATAGTGCTTAGAGCCATTTATTACATGTTATTTGATTGCTGTTAACCACAGAACTTCAAATAGAGCATCACTGAAGTTACATACTCTAGTGGTTGCTGTAATAAAATGCAATTCAACCACGTCTACATTCTGTGTTGTAGTGAGAGGAAACCGGCCACTCATCTATCATACCACCCTCTCCTCATGCAGCCAGGAACCACAAAACATTACAGGAGGGCACAGCCACAACAAGAAAGGAGTGCATTGTCACAATAGCGTTGATAAGTGACTACATCGTGTTCAACGATTTAGAGGTCAGAACGCTTTTGCAAAATAATGCCACGCACACTGTAATGCTTGGACCTTCAAAAAGATTATGTTCGACAATTTTCCTAGCTTCGTTACGTTTTCCAACCTCTCGCAATATGAGGGTGTGTTCAGAGTCAATACTGAGACTCAAAATACTGCAATCCGAGTTGAATACGGGGCCCCACTCTCCGTAGGTTCAGCCCCTAAGGTCTTGACACAATCGCAGACAGTGCTGCCGGTTAGCGAGTATCAACGGAACACAACGTACTGGTCGTTGGTCAAGGAGAGTCTCCCCATGCTTTCCACTGTGGAACGTGAACCTTTCTATGTATGACGTGGGACCAACCTTGCCTGCTGCACAGTATAGCGGTCACGCTATACTTGCCCGAGTTCGATCAACCACTAAATTTGGGCAGCAGTGCATGCGGTTCGGAATACTCCCCACGCACTAGAATCAGTGCTGTGAACAGTACCAAACCTCTCGGCTAGGCTGGTCATTTCGCGTCCTTCTTACAGTTACCCAATGATTCTTTCCCTTGTGAAGTCATACAAATGTCGTCTCTGGGCCATGTTGTAATGAAGGACACCGCCAGGGCGCACCGTGTCTGCTCACTGATTGACACACGCTGTCTCTTTCAGTTTTTTCAACTGCCTCGTGTTTAGGGGCTAGACCCATTTGGCATTACAGCAACGATGAACTCACGCCACAAGTTGGCACTTGATGGTTGGATTGCTGACACATTATCTGCGTATCCAGTGATGCTGGCAGCTGATGTGTTATGCAGGGGGATCATTTCAACATGTACCCCATCAAAAACAGCCTCAAGGTGACGCACTGATGCGTTGAAACTGGCAGCGACAAAATAAAATAAAATCATAAGGAGGGCTGTAAGTGTTTTTATTTGTCACGATTGTAAACGGCCGTCGTCCCAGAGACCTCCTGCTCAAAGGATGGACGTACAAAAGTACGACGAAGAAATCCAGCTTTTCGTGCATGATTGGGAGACCTTTGGATGCGTGCTCCCACACTTCAACTTATTTTCTAAGAGGTGTTAATATGATATGTTACTTTATCTACCTCATGTTTTTCGAGACAATATGTTTGTTAATGCCCAGGCTTCGAGCAGCAGTGCTGTCTTTAAATAGCCTGCTAGTTAGATGTACTTTATACAAAAAGAAGCTTTCACTTAGAATGCAGGATAGGCCGAAGATTTCGAGGGCTGTACTTTACAGCACCAAAGTTTAAGACTTTTTGAATGTGTTATGCTATATCGTCGTAGGCGAAAGGTAGAGCGCAGCAGACACGAAAGAATGAGACCGTGACGAGTCGGGGGAAAGGAAGTAAGCCGACGGATGAGGAGACGGGGCAGTGGGCGGAACCAGCAGCTGCGATAAAAAAAGCGACCTATTTGTCTGGCGTCTGAAAAGCTCATATCCCTTTTGATGTCCGAGTTCTGACGGCTAGCCGGCTTAAGAGGGGATGAAGAGAGGCGGTGGAGTGGGGTGGGAGGGTGTTGGCGGGGGCGGCGCCGGTGGCGGCGCGGCGTGAATCAGTAGGGCTTAGCCAGCAGCCCCCTGTCTTGTCCGCCTAATACCCCGTTAGGCCGATAGCGGTGGCTGTCGCCCCTCCCCCCCCTCACTACTGAGGGGCGCCGGAAGCCTTGTACTCGTTTATGGCCTGCCTGGCGCTCTGGCCAACCTCTCTACTGACCATTCTTATCGTTTTGTCCTTCCCTTAGGCTACCCCTCCACCCGACCGCTTTGATACGTTCATCGGCTTCTTTTTCTCCAGCCCCCCCTACCTTCCGCTGCAACCCTTACTCCAGCGAGCGTAAATGCCATTGACAGCAATAATTAACTGAAGTGTTGGTCCACCAGTGATCATATTACTGCACGATTCTGCATTGCATCAGGGAATTTGCGAGTATGAAATATGTGACATAAGCGGCTGTACCCTTTAACTTCATTGACGTAGAAGGTTTAATATTTCACATCCTCCATTGACAGTAGACCTTATGTGACATAAATTCAACTTTCTTTTCTGAGAAAGACGAGTCTTAACAGTCGGATAGGCAGACATACATACAGATGGATAGACAGACAGATGCACAACAAAATGGTCCTATAAGCGTTCCGTTTTTACCGACTAAGTCATGCAACTCTAATGGACGTATGTTAATAACACTTGTGTTCAGCCCTGAAACGACTCAGTGAGGTCTCAAAAGCTGGTAAACTAGAATCTAGGCGAAGGCACGCAGTTCTCACATAGCGATTAATGATGGGGAGACTTAACAAAAATACTGACATGTTCGTAGGATTTCTGGTCTTAGAAAAAGCATTCGACGGTCTAAAATGGTGCAGAAAGTTCGAAATTATGAGAGAAATATGTGTAAGATATGGGGAAAAACAGATTTTATACTCGTACAGTTTATACATGATCGAAAATGGAATAATATGTATATAGGACCATTAACTAAGTGCTCAGATTAAAAAGCATGTAAAGCAAACGTACAAGCTTTCGCCATTGTCTTTCGGTCTGTGTGCTGAAGAATCAATAACGGAAATAAAAGAACGCTTTAAGATATCAGTGAAAGGTTCGCTGATGACACATTGCTATCCTCAGTGAAAAGGAATAATTGTGTAACCTGTTGAATGGAATGAACAATCTAATCAGAATAGAATATCAGTTGAGAGTAAACTGAGGAAAGACGAAAGTAATGAAGAGTAGTAAAAGTAAGAATAGCGAGAAACACAATATCAAAATAGATGATCAGATGAAGTTAAGAAGTTGCGCTAATTTGGAAGGAAAAAATCACATGATGGACGATGCAAGGAGGACATAAAAAGTAGATTAGCACACGTAAAGAGAGCATTCCTGACCAAGGGAAGTCTGCTAGTATCAAACGTCGGCCTTAATCCGAGGAAGAAATTTATGAGAACGTGCGTTTAGAACACAGTGCTCTATGGCAGAGAATCATGCATACAGAATGGAAGAGAATAAAAGTGTTTTGAAGGATGCTGAAAATAAGGTGAACAAATACGATAAGTGATGAAGAGGTTCAACGCAGAATCGGCGAAAAAAGGAACATAAGGGAAACAGTGATAAGAAGGACAGAACGACAGGACATTGTTAAGACAACTTCCTTGGGACCGGAGGTGACTAGAGGAATAAATGTGTAGGTGAAGTCAGAGATTGGGATACATCCAAGAAATAATTGAGGACGTAAGGTCCAAGCGCTACCCTGAGGCGAAGACATAGTTACAAGGGAGGAATCCGTGGCGTGAAGTGATATATCGAAGCAGTTAGATAAAGAATGTCTGAAATATAGGAAAAAAGAATTGAAATGGCTTAAAATCAAACAATGGGCTAATCCACTTAGAAAGCATAACACTGATATCCTTCCACATCCTACCCCAAACCTAGTTTTTGCTCCATGTCCAGGGTCCTCGTCGAAGGGACATTAAACCATAATTTTACTTTCTTCCTCCTTTTACGACTATTAATAACTTGTATGTTCAACGTCCCAAGACCGAGTTCTTCCATCTTAAAGAAAGCTGTACGTTAAAGCTGTAGTGACATAAAACATCCTCTAACATCAATTTCGCTGTTCAGTTCTTGTTACACAGATCAACACCCCCATACACACACTAACTTTACAGCTCTACAATCTGTTACAATTGTGGCCACCAAAATTATTTTGTAATACATATTCTTCTGTAGACCTTAATCTTAATTATGTAAATTCACACACAATGGATCGAAAAGAGATTAGGATTTAACATACAATCAACATCGAGGTCATCAGAGACGGAGCACAAACTCGGAATGTTTGATGGATGGAGAAGGAAACCAGCGTGCCCTTTCAAAGGAAACGTCTCGGAGTTTTACCTGGAGCGATTTACGGAAATCTGACAAACCTAGATCTGGGTGGCCAGACGCTGATTTCAACCGTCGTCCTCCCTAATGCGAATCCAGTGTGCTAACGATTGCGCCACCTCGCTCCGTATATTCACCTACAGATATCTATACTGCTTTGTTATTACGTTCTTTGGCAAATATTTTAACGAAGTCCTTACGCCGACTTTCATTATGAAACATAATTGCCTTTTGCAGGATTAGTACTCTACTCGTATGTACACTGCTTAACAAAACATGTGAAGGACACGGAAGACTTGGTCGGATAATAATATAACTTCGTACACTTACACACCGACGGTGAATATGTAGATGTCTTGAGCTGCAATTCTCTGTGACAGCTAGAACGGCCAGCAGAGTACATTAGCGGTCAACTCAGTTATTATTTGTTTTTCCGTCCTAAGATTACTATAATTAAAGAGTATTTCACACCAGACGCGTTCCCCTTTTATTTACAGAGCACCTTCTGAAGTCATCCTGACAATATGGTTACACAATGTGCGTGTACATTTCGGTTTTTGTAGATTAAAAACAGAATTTCGTTATAACGGCGTCATACAGTTTGCTTACAGTGTTTCTGCCCCTTGTAATATTCTGCAAAACGCTGATTTTTCCTTCATTGTTAGTGGAGGTTAAGGTTGAAAGAAACTTGGTTCCACACCAACTCTTGACAATTTTTCGTCTTTTTTTGAAACAACTTTTTCTTGCGTTGAATGAGCGTTATTTTCATTTGACCTCACTTTTTACGACTTCCCAACAGAGAAGGAAGTACAGCTTCTCGCGTCCCGCACTCAGCACAGTGTATATGTTCAGTCATTTGTGTTCTGTGTAGTTAGTGAATATTGCTAACCTGTAAGTGCATTTTCTATCGTTGTTGTGTGTGTGCGTGCGCTTGTGTGTGTGTGTGTGTGTGTGTGTGTGTGTGTGTGTGTGTTTTGTCTACTGGGAAGGAGGATAGAGAGAGAGAGAGAGAGAGAGAGAGAGAGAGAGGGTGGGGGGCAGGTAGAGAGGGACGGAGAGTGAGAGAGGGAGTGATGTTACACTGAAGTGAATGGACGGGTGAAAAGTGTGCGTGGGTGGGTGGATGAGAGAATCTACTTACTCGAGTGCGCTCGTAGGTGTATATGAGTAAGCGTGTGTGAGTGTAACTTAGTGAAAATGTTGTGTGTGTGTGTGTGTGTGTGTGTGTGTGTGTGTGAATTAGTGAAGATGTCTCAATTGTTCAGCAGATATGTGTCTTAGACGTTGAGCCGAGATGCAAGTGGAAAGTGGAGTTTGGGTCAAGGAGGGGGGATGGTGTCGGGGACGGGAGTAGTGGTTTGTGTTTCGGGGCAGGGGGAAGGACCAGTGATTATAGGGGGTTACTGGAGTCAGCGTGGGATGGGGTTGCAGTGCGTGGGTGACGTATCTAGAAGTGTGGTCATATATACACTGGCTATTAATCAAAAAGTGTGTGGTTTCCCCAGTTGGTCGTATATACGTTATGTTTTCCTAAATGGGGTAGGTTTCTTGTTGGATGAGAAGCTTTTTCTTGTTGCTTGTGATTTCCGCGCCTGTCTCTTTGATGATAGTTTCAAATGGTTCAAATGGCTCTGAGCACTGTGGGACTTAACATCTGTGGTCATAAGTCCCCTAGAACTTAGAACTACTTAAACCTAACTAAACTAAGGACATCACACACATCCATGCCCGCGGCAGGATTCGAACCTGCGACCGTAGCGGTCACGCCGCTCCAGACTGAAGCGCCTAGAACCGCACGGCCACACCGGCCGGCGATGATACTTTCATACTGGTGTTGGCATAAATGTTCGGCAAAAGCTGAATGATTTGTCCTGTCCTTCATGTTTTGTTTTTATCTGTTGTTGATCGGTGATCTGTGTATATAGAGGTACATATTTCATACAGATAAGTGACCTCATACTGCCAAGTTCTTTGAAAATTTGACCGGAAGTTTGTGATCACCAAAATAACATCAGACCTTTTAATTTCATTTCGTTCCGTCCTATCCGTCTCGACGCTTCACGTTTTTTGTTAGTGTACTTCGGAACTGTCCCGAAATCTTCCCTCCTCGAGATAACTTAGTTAAATGGAACTGATTTATTGATCCCCTTTGGCTTGGAAAGTCGTCATTAATGACCAGTGTCTTACTGATAGCGCAATACTCGTATCATTCCTCTGTGGATTCGTAACGACAGTTAAAACATAATTCTACAAATTTTCGACAACTTCATGACATCAGAAAAAACTGAGGTGTATCGAACAAGAGATAATCATAGTATTCGTAGTTATATTTGTGGTGATATCCACTCAATTTGTAGCTTGTACATTATTTAAGAAGTGTTTATACGATACGTCAATACACCATATCTCTTAAAATGTCTGGCGGAGGAAGCAGACTAACACAGGGAACAATTTTCTGTTGGAAATGCTAAGTTATTTCTCGTAAACACTCTTTTTTCCTGATATGACTATCCTTATTTATGATAACTTTAAACAGACTACACTTTGAAGATATCGTTCGTTAGAAACTACTGCTCGGTCTCTTTCTATAAAGATTGGAATGAACTACTTTTGTGTGCAAATGTCTTCTCGCAGCTATAACAGTACTAGTGGCAGCAGTACTTTTCTACAGTACGATACAGTCAAACTTAAGAAAAACTAACATTTGTGTATGGGCACCTGAGGCGATCTGTCATCTGTAAACGCTTTTAGTACTGGAAAAGTAAATGAAATTAAATTTTTAAAAATGTGAGCTTTTAAAGGACCTATCTTAATCTCCCTGAGCTGCAGACGACGGAGCACCTTTTAAATTGCTGCTTAACAGACGTAATCACGATAATGATTTGGTCGGAGAAAAAGGTATTAATTTTCCGTAGTTTCCGAAATGCGATGTTTTGCTGCAAGTAGATAGGGCCAACGAATGTTGAAAAGTGTGTGAATTCCTAAAGGACCAAACTGCTGTGGTCATCGGTCCCTAGACTGACACACTACTTAAACTAACTTATGCTAAGAACAACATACACACACACGCCCGAGGAAGGACTCAAAACTCTGGCAGGAGAGGCCGCGCAATCCGTGACAGGACGCCCTAAAACGTGGGCCCTCTACGCGAGGCGGGGCGAATGGTAATTAGTTGCCTTGGGCTGCAGCAGCAAGTGTCAATATCCCTGTTACGTCAGAGTCGAATCCAATACTAAAGTCAATAACTTGATCATAACGTCTGGTGGTAGGCTGTTGATATACTTTCGGGATGTGAGGTCGTGGTCCAAGAACTTTTCTGCTCCTTACGTTTCGTCCAGGACTGCGCTGGACTTCCTCAGAGGAGCTGCTCCGCTGAGTCTCATCCCGAAAAGTATGTCAACAGCCATGTCACCCGGTCGTGAAAGCCTTCATTCTACAGTCTGGTGGTAGCTCCTATTCTCCATCATACACACATCTAAAAGAGTTTCCTATCACCTCGGTTTCCAGAACTCCTGACGATAGACTTTGTCTGTGGATATTGTATCAGAGACATAGATCCTCTGTGTGTTTGGAGATGTCACTGAACGTGCACAAAGATGTAAACAACCACGCATGAGCAGCGCCTATGAGACGGAGGGGATCCGATATCCGATCAGTTCCAGTCATTCCACCAGAAAGGAGGTACACGGCTCGTTTTGTCTGTAGTTCAGCCATGCCTAGACGGTCAATACCACAGTTCGATCACGTCCACGTTGTTACTTTGTGCCAGGCTGGAGGAGATACAGAGAGACAAGAATTGTCGATGACATGCCTCGCTCAGGCCGCCCGAGAGCTACTACTGCAGTGGATATCCGCTACCTACGGATTATATCTCGGAAAAACCCTGACACCAACTCCAACATGTTGAACAGTGCTTCTCGTTCAGCCACAGGACGTCGTCTTACGACTCAAACTCTGCGCAATAGGCTGCATGGTGCGCAAGTTCACTCCCGACGTCCATGGCGGGGTCCACTTTTACAACCACGACACCAGGCTGCGCAGTACACATGGGCCCGACAACATGCTAAATGGACCGCTCAGAATTGGCATCACGTTCTCTTTATCGATGAATGCCGCATATGCCTTCAACCAGGCAATCATCGGAGACGTCTTTGGAGGCAACTCAGTCTGGCTGAACGCCTTAGACACTGTCCAACGGGTCCAGCAAGGTGGAGGTTCCCTGCTGTTTTGGGGTGGTATTACGTGGTGCTGAAGTACGCCGCTGGTGGTCATGGAAGGCGTCGTAGCGGCTGTACGATACGTGAATGCCATCCTCCGACCGATAGTTCAACCATATCGGTAGCACACTGGCGAGGCATTCGTCTTCATGGACGACAATTCGCACCCCCATCGTGCACATTTTGTGAATGACTTCCTTCAGGATAACGACAAGGCTCGACTAGAGCATGTTCTCCAGAAATAACCCTATCGAACATGCCTGGGATAGATTGAAAAGGGCTGCTTATGGACGACGTGACCCACCAACCACTCTGAGTAATCTACGCCGAATCGCCGTTGACGAACGGGACAATCTGGACCATCGGTGCCTTGATGAACTAGTGGATACCATGTCACGACGAATACAAGCATGCATGAATTCAAGAGGGAATGCTACCGGGTATTAGAAGTAACCGGTGTGTACAGCAATCTGGACCACCACCTCTCAAGGTCTCACTGTATGGTGATACAACATGGAATGTGTAGTTTTCATGAGCAATAACAAATGCGCAGATGATGTTTATGTTTATCTCTATTCCAATTATCTGAACGAGTTCCGGAACTCCCGGAATCGAGCTACTGCGAAAGTTTCTTTGAAGCGTCTAGATTTCCATTTCTGTTCACCAACAAAATTAACACATTTTGCTAGTATTTTAGATGATCATGCTCTTTTCCTCCAATTGTCCATAATGTGAGAGGACGAAATTAACTGCCAAGTCACATTAATGTAATTTACAGTGCTAGACATACAGGAGGAGAGTCAGTGAGGTTCTGAAAGATACCGGCAGAGGTCTGGGCCATGATGCCTCCACTGCTGCGGCCAGTCTTGCTACGTTTCTCGTTTCAGGATCCATGATGCGAACAGTCCGTTCTACGAGATGCCGCAGTTTCTAGATTTGGTTGAAATTCCGTGAGTTTGGTGGCCAGGGGTGTACGGTAAATTGATCCCTGCGCTCTTCGAATCACGCGCGTATACTGCGAGCTGTGTTTGCACGTTTCATTGTTATGCTTGTAGATGTAATGGTGGTGAAAAAAATGCATGTAATGGCAGACGTGGTCCATAAGTGTAGATGCATACTTGTATTGATCCACTGCGCCTTCCAGAATGAGGAGATCTTCCAGGGGATGCCACGAAAATATTCCACAGGCCATCACGCCCGCTAGTGATTGCAAGGTGTCTCGTTTCAGACGTTTGTCGCCGTACACCCCAATGGTCATTTGTCCAATGGGGCACAAAACGCGATTAATCTTAAAAAAAAAAAAAACAGATGTCGCCTCTGATTGGACGCCCAGTTGCGGTATTGGCGTGCAAATTTCAGCCTTAGTCACCGATGAACTGCAGCTAGCATGGCTGCATGATGAAAGCAACCTCTGCTGAGTGCAGAAGGCAGCAACGTTTCCTGAACCGTCGTTTAGGAGACACTGCTGGTATTCCCTTGGTACATCTGGGCAGTCAGTTACTCAACAGCTGCACGTCTGTTACCTCGTACACATCTTCGTAGCCGTCATCACCACTGCCATCTGTGGCCAATGTTGCACCACAGTTGTCTCTGCGCTGGTAGTTTTGGAGAATACCATTTTGCTATGCACGATAGGTATATTTTGATCACAATGGCACGCAAGCCGTTTGAAAACTTATCCCCTTCCGAAGTGCTTCCACCCTGCTCCGAAAGCCAGCGATTACACCCTATTGCACGTCAAGATACATTGCTCCGTTTCCGAATTACGGTAACGACTGCACTGTTTACCGTGTACTCCCGACGCTTTACATACCCCCCCCCCCCCCTGCTAGTGCTGCCACCTCCGTCTGTGAACGGTTATTGGAACATTGGCGGTGGTCACATTAATGTGACTGTACTGTGTACCAATCATCCTTTTACAAAGACCACACTACCCACTTTGGAACGCTTTATAGCTGGTACCACGTGGTAATGCGACCGTCCGCCGCTGACGTAAATCATGGCAGTGAAATGACATGACCGCCGTCGTTACTGGCTGAGAAACCTATCTGCGGTTGTTCGGCCACCTTGACGGCACTTCGATGACTTGCATGTCGATGATGATGAAATGATGAACAAACACCCAAGCACTGCGCCGATAAAATCTCCGAGCTGGCGGGGAAACGAACCCATCCCGCCCCCCCTTCCCGATGAGTGCACATGGGGGTTTTTTAGGTTAGAGAATTCCTTCCCTAGGCCCGACAAGACGCCTCCTGAGACGCGGCAAGGTAGGAGTAGGCAAAATGCAACAGGGAATAACAATATTAATGTGCTAATAGTAAACTTCAGGAGCGTCTATAGAAAGGTTCCAGTACTGCTCTCATTAATAAACGGTCACAACGCCCATATAGTCCTAGGGACAGAAGTTGGCTGAAACCAGACGTAAACAGTAATGAAATCCTAAACTCAGATTCGAATGTATACCGCAGAGACAGGCTGGACAGTGAAAGGAGTGGCGTGTTTATAGCGATAAGAAGTGCAATAGTATCGAAGGAAATTCACGGAGATCCGAATTGTGAAATGATTTGGGTGAAGCTCACGGTTAAAGCAGGCTCAGACATGGTAATTGGATGTCTCTTATAGGCCCCCGGGCTCAGCAGCTGTTGTGGCTGAACACCTGAAGGATAATTTGCAAAATATTTCGAGTAGATTTCCCCACCATGTTATAGTTCTGGGTGGAGATTTTAATTTGCCAGATATAGACTGGGAGACTCAAACGTTCATAACGGGCGGCAGGAAAAAAGAATCCAGTGAATTTTTTAAAAGTGCTTTATCGGAAAACTACCTTGAGCAGTTAAACAGAGAACCGACTCGTGGTGATAACATATTAGACCTTCTGGTGACAAACAGACCCGAACTATTTGAATCAGTTAATGCAGAACAGGGAATCAGCGATCATAAAGCGGTTACTGCATCGATGATTTCAGCCTTCAATACAAATACTAAACAAGGTAGGAAGATTTTTCTGTTTGGCAAATGTGACAAAAAGTAGATTTCAGAGTACTTGATGGCTCAACACAATAGTTTTGTCTCAAGTACAGAGAGTGTTGAGGATCAATGGACAAAGTTCAAAACCATCGTACAATATGCGTTAGATGAGTATGTGCCAAGCAAGATCGTAAGAGATGGAAAAGAGCCACCGTGGTGCAACAACCGAGTTAGAAAACTGCTGCGGAAGCAAAGGGAACTTCACAGCAAACATAAACATAGCCAAAACCTTGCAGACAAACAAAAATTACGCGAAGAGAAATGTAGTGTGAGGAGGGCTATGCGAGAGACGTTCAATGGATTCGAAGGTAAAGTTCTATGTACTGACTTGGCAGAAAATCCTAAGAAATTTTGGCCTTCTGTCAAAGCGGTAGGTAGATCAAAACAAAATGTCCAGACGCTCTGTGACCAAAATGGTACTGAAACAGAGGATGACAGACTAAAGGTCGAAATACTAAATGTCTTCTTCCAATGCTGTTTCACAGAGGAAGACTGCATTGTGCATCGTTCTCTAGATTGTCGCACAGATGACAAAATGGTAGATATCGAAATAGACGACAGAGGGATAAAGAAACAATTAAAACCGCTCAAAAGAGGAAAGGCCTGATGGGATACCAGTTCAATTTTACACAGAGTACGCAGCGGTGTACCGTAGGTCTCTAGAAGAGCGAAGGGCACAGGTCATCACCGTTTTCAAGTTCATTTACCAGTCAGTCGATTACATCAAAAATAGCACTGATAATTACCGCAGAAACACCTTAATTCCATTACCATGAAAGAACATCTACACTGAAGTTACATTGCTGAGAAAGGCATCAAGGAATAAAATTGTAGAATAAATTGTGCATGGAGATTAAATAGATCACTAAAACGAACTTACACTCCAGGAAATGGAAAAAAGAACACATTGACACCGGTGTGTCAGACCCACCATACTTGCTCCGGACACTGCGAGAGGGCTGTACAAGGAATGATCACACGCACGGCACAGCGGACACACCAGGAACCGCGGTGTTGGCCGTCGAATGGCGCAGCATATAAGCACCGCCGCCGTCAGTGTCAGCCAGTTTGACGTGGCATACGGAGCTCCATCGCAGTCTTTAACACTGGTAGCATGCCGCGACAGCGTGGACGTGAACCGTATGTGCAGTTGACGGACTTTGAGCGAGGGCGTATAGTGGGCATGCGGGAGGCCGGGTGGACGTACCACCGAATTGCTCAACACGTGGGGCGTGAGGTCTCCACAGTGCATCGATGTTGTCGCCAGTAGTCGGCGGAAGGTGCACGTGTCCGTCGACCTGGGACCGGATCGCAGCGACGCACGGATGCACGCCAACCCCATAGGATCCTACGCAGTGCCGTAGGGGACCGCACCGCCACTTCCCAGCAAATTAGGGACACTGTTGCTCCTGGGGTATCGGCGAGGACCATTCGCAACCGTCTCCATGAAGCTGGGCTACGGTCCCGCACACCGTTAGGCCGTCTTCCGCTCACGCCCCAACATCGTGCAGCCGGCCTCCAGTGGTGTCGCGACAGGCGTGAATGAAGGGGCGAATGGAGACGTGTCGTCTTCAGCGATGAGAGTCGCTTTTGCCTTGGTGCCAATGATGGTCGTATGCGTGTTTGGCGCCGTGCAGGTGAGCGCCACAATCAGGACTGCATACGACCGAGGCACACAGGGCCAACACCCGGCATCATGGTGTGGGGAGCGATCTCCTACACTGGCCGTACACCTCTGGTGATCGGCGAGGGGACACTGAATAGTGCAGGGTACATCCAAACCGTCATCGAACCTATCGCTCTACCATTCCTAGACCGGCAAGGGAACTTGCTGTTCCAACAGGACAATGCACGTCCGCATGTGTCCCGTGCCACCCAACGTGCTCTACAAGGTGTAAGTCAACTACCCTGGCCAGAAAGATATCCGGATCTGTCCCCCATTGAGCATGTCTGGGACTGGATGAAGCGTCGTCTCACGCGGTCTGCACGTCCAGCACGAACGCTGGTCCAACTGAGGCGTCAGGTGGAAATGGCATGGCAAGCCGTTCCACAGGACTACATCCAGCATCTCTACGATCGTCTCCATGGGAGAATAGCAGCCTGCATTGCTACGAAAGGTGGATATACACTGTACTAGTGCCGACATTGTGCATGTTCTGTGCCTGTGTCTATGTGCCTGTGGTTCTGTCAGTGTGATCATGTGATGTATCTGACCGCAGGAATGTGTCAATAAAGTTTCCCCTTCCTGGGACAATGAATTCACGGTGTTCTTATTTCAATTTCCAGGAGTGTATTTAAAAAGGCTTCTCAAAAGTTCCTGTTAAGCAATACATTCTGTACAATGAAGTAATATTTACTTAACCCAGAATAGGTGTTTGGTAAAAGAATCTTATATATATGAATAATAATAACGATCATAAAACGTCTATCATTTTGCTTAACACATTCAGTATATGTTGTTTCCTTCTTTTATTTTCTGCATAATCTCACACGTGAAACTATGCATTGCATAATACTAACACCTCATACTCTCTCTACGCTGACCATCTCGCTCACTATGGACGTAGGTTGTCTCAGTTTTTAGGATAGCAAATGGGAAATCGCGGTACACGAAACGAAAACCAGACATAGTTACGACAGTCCTTATGTAACTTTAAAGTGTGTGTGTTATGAAATAACATGTGTATAATGTGAGAACTGTGTGCAGTGACTGGGAGCGAGCATGATTGAACAATGTGCCACTTTCATATTATAACTGTATTTAAGAACTATTGTTGTGCACTATTGGTAAACTGAATGAGGTAACACTGTTTTAGATAGACTTGCCAATCGGACATCATGATCTGGCAACTGATAAAATGAAGTGAAATTAACTGCCAGGTGGATCAATCTTCTGCTACCTCGCCAACAAATGGTGGGTATATAGCTTTAAAATATAATTAGCTCATCTGCAGATTAGAGGTTCGGTCATGCACTGTTTTTTATGTCTTTCTAGAAGCATGGATTATTTATAAGTCACACTCAGCAAACAATCAGTGACATTTTTATAAAACAACGCAAGTAAAAGAATAGATAAATAAATAATAGAGACAATAAAGGACTGATCCCTCAGAACAATGATGCAGCCTAACAACAGGATTAAAGGTCACTATCAATTTATTCACATGAACTACAATGTTACTTCGAATGATGAGGATACACTCGCTGAGATTTAAGCACAATTTAGGAGTAAGGGGTCACCTGGTTGACTTAGTAGAGCAATCAGGGCGTTCACACGTAATAAAGAATGTAAGCCAAAATCATTGTGCAATGTACCCAAACTACTAAAACTCAATGAAATGTCTATATTTTGCTAAGTTTATTTAAGACTATACACAACAACCAATCCACCAAGGCAAAAGACCAGTCACTTATAATTATACTAGCACTCAAAGTTCAAATATATTCTTAACCTCGAATAGCTGGACATCAGAATAACTTTATGTCCGAAACAACATTTAACGGAAGCACCCTACAAAACAACCTTATCCTACAAGACGTGAACATCAAAAGAAAACGACACATGCTCTTATCGCCTATTTAAAACTTCTGTCACGTGGCTAATGATTACAGGCAAGTGATTGCTTTAGAACTGGACCGCCATTCTAACGATTACATATTTTTGCAGTTTTTACATATTTCGTAGATACATTCTAAGTTAATGAAACTTATTACATTATTGCACACTAAACCTTGAAGAGTAATCAAGTCTTATTTATACGTTGTTCATCGTGAACGAGACGAAAAATATAGTCGAAGTGAAGTATTTATTCAGCTTGCTGCTACTGTACTATGCTACTCGACTAGTCATCTTCCAAACATTAACTCACCGAATATTCATTTAAAAAAATAGATACGAACAACAGGACAAATCATTCATACTGATGCAAATTTATAGTGTAACTGAGGAGAGCTCCTTGTTTTAATACTACATTCTGAATCATAAGCCAAATATTATCATTTTTAGCAGTCATGAAGGCTTGTCTAACTGTATGTCGTACACATACAATATGCAGCGTGTCTGTAGCTATTATTATTATTTTTATAAACAATTTTCATATAAATGTTGATAACTTTATTAATGTTTACTTTACAAGTATGGTAACCATTTTAGTGAATTAGTATCATTATTGCGATTTCTCCGCTGTCATTAGATTTTCTGTAGCCCGTCTGCTAGCGGTTTTTGTGTTTTTAATGAATATTTAAAGCTTTTAGCTTCAGTACACTCAGCCCCTGACCGTATTGCTCAAGGGCATACAGGGTTACACTTTACTAACGGTTGCGGGAAATCAAAGCTGAGATCGCACGGTGACCTGTCGGGCACCAGTCGCCACCTACTCTCACGGCCTGCTGCAGGAACTCTGCACACACCGCTTGTAAAGCTACAAATCAAGGACAATTTACAACATACGTGGGCCAGTTTGACACTGGAGAATATACGTGTACTACAGCAATATGACATCCCTTCCAACTGAACTGGTGCGTGCATCTCCTCATACTTCTAAGGTCTTTGTAAAGTCTTTTCAATTTTGCACTCGAAGCGCTATCACTTACCTGCTCATCCGTTAAGTCCTATTCTGGGTGCTTTACTTTCTTTGTCAGATAGCATATTTCAAATAAATGAAAATGCTGTGGCATGAAATTATAGCAGAGGAAACTGTTCAGCAGATATATTGAATCTCCAATATGATGAACCTGTAGTGACAGTTCAAAATAGAGTTTCGAGTTGTTGTTACATATTAAGTATATCGTAACTTCCGCTTACTTGAACAGTTTGAGCTGATATCATTTCGCGTCATGTCATAGCATCATCACTGACAATATCCCTGTCGATCCATTTATTCCATTGCAGTACGCTTAATTTTGTTCACAAATCAATCGGTGCCGAATCACAGTTTAGAAGTTACCCGAAAGACCATTCATCCATTGCCTAGCCTTGGCTACATTATAATGATCTCTCGGGGAAGCGAAATTGCACATTGTGGTACTTGAAATAATCCTTTCTCACATGGGGGCTCTACCTTGGAATTCAACAGATACGGCATTTTTATTGAGTAAGGGAGGCCGCCAGGTTTTATAAGCAGCAATATCATTAAGGTGTAAAACGTTGCCGGCCGGGATGGCCGAGCGGTTCTAGGCGCTACAGTCTGGAACCGCGCGACCGATACTGTCGCAGGTTTTTGAACCATTTTTGTAAAACGTTGACTGGAAATTTATTGTTCCACGATGCATTAGTAATAATCGGCATACACTCCATCACTGTGTATACCGTATCATATTTCTCTTGATGACAGAAAATTCTGTGTCACAATGAAGGAAGAAATGACCATTCATTCCGACTTACTCATTTATAGAATGAAATTTATCTTTGTAGAGCGCAAGGAGCATTCTCACTACACTATTAATTCCGTAATTCCGTTTTAGGAAGAAAACCCATTTGCTAATATGTGCAAATGTTTTACATTTTTAGGAATTTATTTGGTATGGACATTCAAAAAGTAAAGTGCCTCATCAGGTCCTTAGGCTATTAGTGAGCTTCTGTTACCAGCAGCTGATACCGACATCACACTAAAGCGGTAAAAGACTTTTACGTTGAGAAACCCCGCAAGTCTGTGACTTATGGAGTTTCAAAACCAAAGCAAATACTTGCGATGCTCTCATGGCTATTTTATACAGCACACTTCCGCCATTTCTACACTTAATGATGTATGTGCCCTTCACCTTTCATTTTGTCATATAAAACGGATTTTTCAAAAAGAATGACCTTTTTAAAAATAACCGAATCATATATATTGATTTGTAATCATTCATTGACATATGAGCTTTATACCACACGTTTATCCGAAATGTCGTAGAAATTCAGTCAGTGGAAATGCAGTTTCACCCTCCCCTTCTCCCTCCACCCCCACCTGCCCTTTCAACAAAACCGAGCAGTTAGCGCACTGGACTCGCATTCGGGAGGACGACGGTTTAAACCCGCGTCCGTCAATCCTGATTTAGGTTTTCTGTGATTTATTTAAATCGCTTCAGGTAAATGCTGAAATGGTTCCTTTGAAAGGGCATGGGCGATTTCCTTCCCCATCCTTTCCTAATCCGAACCTGTGTTCACCCACAATTACCTCGTTGACCATGGGACGTTAAACACTTATCTACCCCTGTCCCTCTTTCTTCACAAAGAAAAGTTAGCAGAGGCCAGAGATTACAAAACAAATATCTTACTACACCTATGAAGATTCATTCCTGAGAATTACTTTTGCGCGCTGATTTTGGACTTTTTAAAATAAACAGGCTGTTACACGAAGGTATGGCCAAACTTTCAGGAAACATTCCTCACACACAAAGAAAGAAAATATTTTATGTGAACATGTGTCCGGAAACACTTACTTTCTATGTTAGAGCTCATTTTATTATTTCTCTTCAAATCACATTAATCATGGAATGGTAACACACAGCAACGTACCATCGTGACTTCAAACACTTTGTTACATGAAATGTTCAAAATGTCCTCCGTTAGCGAGGATACATGCATACACCCTCCGTCGCATGGAATCCCTGATGCGCTGATGCAACCCTGGAGAATGGCGTATTGTATCACAGCCGTCCACAATACGAGCACGAAGAGTCTCTACATTTGGTACCAAGGTTGCGTAGACAAGAGCGTTCAAATGCCCCCATGAATGAAAGTCAAGAGGGTTGAGGTCAGGAGAGCGTGGAGGCCATGAAATTGGTCCGCCTCTACCAATCCATCGGTCACCGAATCTGTTGTTGAGAAGCGTACGAACACTTCGACTGAAATTTACAGGAGCTCCATCGTGCATGAACCACATGTTGTGTCGTACTTGTAAAGGCACATATTCTAACAGCACAGATAGAGTATCACGTATGAAATCATGATAACGTGCTCCATTGAGCGTAGTTGGAAGACATGGGGCCCAATCAAGACATCACCAACAATGCCTGCCCAACGTTCATAGAAAATCTGTGTTGATGACGCGATTGCACAATTGCGTGTGGATTCTCGTCAGTCCACACATGTTGACTGTGAAAATTTACAATTTGATCACGTTGGAATCAAGCATCATCCGTAAAGAGAACATTTGCTCTGAAATGAGGATTTACACATTGTTGGATGAACCTTTCGCAGAAGCGTACCTGTGGAGGCCAACCAGCTGATGATAGTGCCTGCACACGCTGTACATGGTACGGAAACCACTGGTTCTCCCGTAGCACTCTCCATACAGTGAAGTGGTCAACGTTACCTTGTACAGCAGCAACTTCTGTGACGCTAACATTAGGGTTATTGTCAACTGCACGAAGAATTGCCTCGTCCATTGCAGGTGTCCTCGTCGTTCTAGGTCTTCCCCAGTCGCGAGTCATAGGCTGCAATGTTCCGTGCTCCCTAAGACGCCGATCAATTGCTTCGAACGTCTTCCTGTCGGGACACCTTCGTTCTGGAAATCTGTCTCGATACAAACGTACCGCGCCACGGCTATTGCCCCGTGCTAATCTATACATCAAATGGGCATCTGCCAACTCCGCATTTGTAAACATTGCACTGACTGCAAAACCACTTTCGTGACGAACACTAACCTGTTGATGCTACGTACTTACGTGCTTGATTCTAGTACTGTAGAGCAATGAGTCGCATGTCAACACAAGCACCGAAGTCAACATGACCTTCCTTCAATTGGGCAAACTGGCGGTGTATCGAGAAAGTACAGTACTTACTGACGAAACTAAAATGAGCTCTAACATGGCAATTAAGCGTTTCCGGACACATGTCCACATAACATCTTTTCTTTATTTGTGTGTGAGGAATGTCTCCTGAAAGTTTGGCCGTACCTTTTTGTAACACCCTGTACGTGGCCCAATCCATGATGAGCCTCCTTTGTCACTTTATTGACTGTCATTTTAAATGGTTGTTAGGATTTCATTACCGTCTCTAAGCTATTTCTAACGACGAGAAAGAGCTTTCGGCAGCTGTACGACGAAGGAATCAGGCGCGTAAGAGCGTGCTCCAGGTTGGTTTGTGTGGACTGCTGGCAGCGTCTGTTCTCATCTTGTAAACTCGGGTATACGGTGGCACGTTACTGGCGGCACCTCTTATGACGCCGTAAACTGCGGTGCACGAGTTAATTAAGACCCCTGTCTACAGTAACGCAAGGTTAACTCGCATTTGCGCGCTACGCTCGAGTGGGTAGCGCGGATGCTGGAACAAACAGCGCGCGTTTCGCCGCCGGCTCGCACGTGCGACGTGCGTTAGGGTCCATTTTCCTCTCCAAAGGGGAGCGAACAGTACTGCAGCGTAATGGCGCTGCTAGTTAAGTACGGCCGTGTGTAGTACACGTGGCACCTGCGCCGGCGGCTACTGTAGAAAGGGTAGCTCTTTCCGCTAATCCGTTAATGCGTGGCTAGCGCAGTCAGTCTGAAACAGAAGGGAAATGGACAGAAGAGTGCGAGGCAAGAAGCTATAAAAAAAAGGTAATTTTTTTCTGAAGCATTATCTTGTGTCGTTGTAGACAGTATAGTGCAGTGTTAAGTGCAACAGCGGATCACCCGAACCCGCAAACGGAATGTAATTTACTATCTACTAGGGTCGTGAGAATGAGTATTTTACTTTTTAGCTCGTCGGATGTGGACATTAAATTCTGCCTTGTTGTAGATATTTTACCGAAGACTGTGCTTTAATGTCGTTTTCGGTAAAATATCTACAACTAGACTAATAATGCTCCATAGCAATTAGCAGAAAAAATTTTAACATTGAGAAGAAAAACGTGCTTATACACTGAAGAGCCAACGAAACTGGTACACCTGCCTAATATCGTGTAGGGCCCCCGCGAGCACGCAGAAGTGCCGCAACACGACGTGGCATGGACTCGACTAACGTCTGGAGTAGTTCTGGAGGGAACTGACACTATGAATCCTGCAGAGCTATCCACAAATCCGTAAGAGAACGAGGGGGTGGAGATCTCTTCTGAACAGCACGTTGCATGGCTACCCAGATATTATCAACAATGTTCATGTCTGCCAAGTTTCTTGGCCAGCGGAAGTGTTTAAATTCAGAGGAATTCCACTATGTAGCAATTCTGGACATATGGGTTATCGCACTATACTGCTGGAACGCCGAAGTCCGTCGGAATGCACAATGGACATGAATGGAATCAGATGATCAGACAGGATGCTTACTTACGTGTCACCTGTCAGAGTCGTATCTAGACGTATTTAAAACTCAACTCCGCCAGAACAGGCCATGAAGGCGCACCGGTAATGACTGCCTGCCGTGTCATCCTCAGCCCGAAGGCGATCTATACGTATCAGGGGTGTCATATCACTCCAACAGCGCACACCGCACACCATTACTGAGCCCCCACCAGCTTGAAAAGTCCCATGCTGACATGCATGATCAACAGATACATGAGGTTGTCTCCATACCTGCACACGACTATCTGCTCGATACAATTTGAAACGAGACTCGTCCGACCAGGCCACATATTTCCAGTCATCTACAGTCCAATGTCGGTGTTGACGGGCCCAGGCGAGGTGTAAAGCTTCGTGTCGTGCAGTCATCAAGAGTACATGAATGGGCCTCCGACTCCGAAAGCCCATATCGTTGATGTTCCGTTGAATGGTTCTCACGCTGACACTTGTTAATGGCCCAGCACTGAAATCTGGGGCAATTTTTGGATGGGTCGCACTGCTGTCACGTTGAACGATTTTGTCCACAGCTCGTGGTCTAGTGGCTAATGTTGCTGCCTCTGCATCACGGAGTTTCGGCTTTGATTCCCGGCCGGGTTGGGGATTTTCCCTGCCCGGGGACTGGGTGTTTGTGTCGTTCTCATCATTTCATCATCACCATCATCATTCGTGACTGTTGCTAGATCGGACTGAGTTAAACATTGTACTTTGTAAAAATCGGGACTTTGTAGGGCGCTAATGACTGCGCAGTTGAGCGCCCCAGAAACCAGACATCATCATCACGTTGAACGATTCTCTTCAGTCGTCGTTGGTGCCGTTATTGCGAGATCCTTTTCCGGCCGCAGCAATGTCGGGGATTTGATGTTTTACCGCATTCCTGAAGTTCACGGTGCATCGTGAAATGGTCGTAAAGGGAAAATCCCCACTTCAATGCTGCATTGGAGACGCTGTGTGCCATTGCTCGTGAGCCGACGGAACGCCACGTTCAAACTCTCTTAAATCTTGATGACTTGGCATTGTAACAGCAGTAACCGATCTAACAACTGCGCCAGGCACTTGTCGTCTTATAGTCGTTGATGACCGCAGCGCTGTATATCTGTGTATTTGAATACGCATGCCTACACCGGGTTGGCGCTTCAGTGTATTTATTTAGTGAACTTACAATGCGAGATCAAATACCACATGGGAGATGTCAACCAAAACCGCGAAGAACTTCCACTGACGGCCCCTTAAAGTAAAGGGCGAAAGGTGTCTGGAAGAAATAGACAACATTGGAGTAAGAGAAGGCGATTTCTATTAACAAAAAGGATATTTTTGTGCTTTCTGCGCATGAGGGCCACAAAAACAAACTTGTTAGCCAACTGCGTTTGTGTGCCACCGGATATCCACAAACTACGTATGAAACACTTAGCCTCTGAGCAATTTCCGGTAAAAAGACGGATGGCAAGAGAATGGCCGTTGTCCTAAAAGCTCATAAAGACCAGAAAACAAAGTCAACTGGGGGGACGCGTACTTTTCAAAGAACATAAAAGCAGGATATGTAGTAGACTGTTTATCAGGATGGGCAGGAACAGAACTGAGAAGCAGTTCTAACTAAATTTAATTACCGAACCTTTTCTATAGGAAACAGTTGGACCACCAATACAGTGAGACACAAAGCAGAACTGGAAAATAAAGACGCCGTCTCGCAAATTTTCGTCAGTTTTGGGAGCAGAGATAACACGACACGGAAAACTGAAAACACACAGTCGGTCCAGAAAGCTCAGAGGCTGATTTTATTCCTGGCGTACATGCGATGTCCGTGTAGTATCTAGGTTGGCAGATCGAAGTAACAACCGGTAAACAGCAGATGTGCATTCGACCAGTAAGTTGTGGGGGCAGAGGTATGGAGTGAACGTGTGGCAGTAGTGTGTCGATATTGTTGTGTTTCCAACTGCAATGGAGGAACACCTGCAAATCAAGCGTCCAGGGCATTCTTTGAAGAAGAGAAAAATGTGTGAGAAGTTTGTTCTGCAAACATTTACTCCTGCACAAAAACAACGACGCTTGGACACCTGCTGCGGCTTGATTCAAAAGCAAAATGCGGACACCTCTTTTGTGCAACAAAATTGTCAAGAGTGCAAGACTTGATACTATGAGTGTAACCTAGCGCAATAGGAGAAAATGCAGAAATTTTCGCGACAGATCAACGCCTTCATGACTTAACTCATCGTTCAAGTCAATGTGACGAGCTAAAGCTGTAGTTGGAGGGATGTGGAAGGAAAGAATTATAAGGAAGGAAGGTTGGTGATGTAGGGTGCAGAAGTTACATTGAACGGAAGGAGACGAATGGCAAATCGTAAGAATGGAGGAGCATGTCTATTCAAATTTATGTCCGGTGACAGAAACAACAGCTGCTATACGAGATTAATGTCGAAGAAAAGATTAAGAATAAATAAATTGTGTTTGGTGTTCTATGAAGACTGCTCTTCTGGAAAACAAATGAACGCATTTATATTGTACTTTCTACATGAAATGCATTAGAGTTATAGGATTTGAACTACTGGTCACCATTTGGTACGGAGAAATTTCTCTTGGGCTACCTGTTGGTTAAAAAAACGGATTGGGCGGAATATTTGATGAGAGCCAGTTATTCTAGTGGTCAAGTGGTCTCCGCAGAAGCGTGAGACTGAAATCTTGAGGCCCATAGCTGAGTAGCAGGACGCTGCCTGGTGGAGTGCGCGATGCGCTATGTGGTTGCTTCTGACAGTATTATGAGACTTTTTTTGTCAAAACTGTCTCGTACCATAATCAAGCCTCAATAAATTAATAAATCCGTCTAAATTTAAATTAACCCCAAGAAAAAATGAGGGTCCCTGTGTGATCAAAATTAATTTCCGTAATTGTCATAGCTAATTACTACGTTTCCATACTGATATCTTATTCTGCACGTCAGTTTAAATGTAGACAACTGTGTGCAAGTTGAGCAGAGGCCATCCAACCAGGGCAAGCAGCCAGCTTGGGGCCGTTAAGGGGGGACACAGGCCTTTTCTAAGAACAAACACCGCTATTCGTCTACATCTACATCTACGTGATTACTCTGCTATTCACAATAAAGTGCCTGGCAGAGGGTTCAATGAACCACCTTCAAGCTGTCTCTCTACCGTTCCACTCTTGAGAGACACGCGGGAAAAACTAGCACTTAAATTTTTCTGTGCCAGCCCTGATTTCTCTTACTTTATCGTGAAGATCATTTCTCCCTATGTAGGTGGCTGCCAACAGAATGTTTTCGAAATCGGAGGAGAAAACTGGTGATTGAAATTTCATAAGAAGATCCCGTCGCAACGAAAAACGCCTTTGTTTTAATGATTGCCACTCCAATCCACGTATCATGTCTGTGACACTATCTCCCCTATTTCGCGATACTACGAAACGAGCTGCTCTGCTATTTACCTTTTCAATGTCATCCGTCAGTGCCACCTGATGCGGATCCCACACCGCACAGCAATACTCCAGAATAGGGCGGGCAAGCGTGGTGAAGCAGTCTCTTTAGTAGACCTGTTGCACCTTCTAAGTGTTCTGCCAATGAATCTTAGTCTTTGGTTTTCTCTACCCACAATATTATCTATGTGATCGTTCCCATTTAGGTTTTTGTAATTGTAATCCCCAAGTATTTAATTGAATTTTTGTGACGATTACGACCGGTGGATGAGAGTACTGGTAGAAATTTAGAATCAGTGTAGGCTAAACGTCGCCAAAGTGGTGTCCTAAACGATGGACAGTCAATGTATCGGCATTTTTAATGTGGGAAGGCTGCTGGCGCGCAAGGACAATGCCATCAGTAGGCAATATAGGGATTCTTAATTCTCTGAAAGAAGCAAATATTTTGGAAAACACTAGGGCCGAGGCAGCACAAAGATTCGATCTCTGAAGTTGAGTGAGACAGAATGTCATTCAGTCCTTCACTGTTTAAGAACAAAGGCCCCACAGCTATCAGCCTGTTGCCTAGTTAATTGCCCTGCTGCGGACTCTTAAGATATAGTAATAGCAGGTACCACTGAATATAAAAAATAGTCTTGACCTAGAAGAACCTGTTTACGTAGGGGAAGATCTGGTTGGCTAAGACGTGTAACAGAACAGATGGTGAAACTCAAAAGCTGCATATTATTCAACCCTGCACTAAAAACAAACCCACTGGTTAAATTACGTTTAAACTGAGTATGAAAAGATTAATGCTTTATTAAAACGGACATGTTAGGTTGTCGTTGTACAGTGCATGGTAACGGTGCAGTTAATAGCAGTATTGTTGGATGATTGGTAAGGAGAATTAAAACGTCAGGCAGCGCAGGAAGTGAGCTACATGATCGGCCTTGCCCAGGACGTCTTGTCACAGACATCCGGTGCGTCATAACTCGATTTCCATCTCTCTTGGCACTTGGGAATTTTCCACTTTCAAGATGACCATTAAGTCTTGCAGTGGACACTAGAGGTCTTACACTGAGAGAATACATGCTCTTACACAGCGCTGGCGAAATGGGATAGAACGTGACGGAGAGTAAATGAAAGCAATAATTGATACTGTCACCAAATACTGACGGAGAGTATATGAAAGAGATTATTGATACTTCACCAAATTCTTACTCTTAAGAATAGATATTTTCCGAAAGAAATGTGGGTACGTTATTTACTGAATGACGCCCGCACTATGGGAAAATATTTCCGATTTACCATAGCAAAGCTGTATCTGTACTTCGGGAAAATCAATATATTACTGGTGCATGAGTGTGGCTGGTTCCTTGCGAAGATGTCACGTCCAGGATAGCTCACTTCTATCACTGTAATATTGTCGTTCGAAAATAAATACCTGATTTCGTAATTATTGAAGGAGCCGAATATTATCAGACGTTCAAATAGACAACCAAATAGCTGAAAAACAACGAGAGGAATTATCTGCTTCTTGATGGGTTCAGAACAATGGGGGTGTATTATTAAACACTGTATCTGTGTATGATGTAGACGTGGTGAGTTTGCAGATGGTCTTCCTTATGCTTCAGGCATTTTGTTATCACGTTTCTGTTGATTTTCAAGAGCAAATACCGGACCCGAACGGAAAGTGAAGTTTGTACATGTACAGTAAAGGCCTCCCTAACTTTACTGTTTCACGGTTGGTAGCGCTGTTGCGCTGTACGCGGGACTGCGTAAGGTACACAAGATATAATGTGTGCCAAAGATATTGTCGAAATAAGAGTTTAAAAAACGCTGCGCTGAGGCCAGATGCGGCGAAGTGTGAAGAGGGAAAATAAAACTTCTGTTGAAATTACTCTCCAGATGGTTCCACTTTTCCTGCAGATGATGTGACTGCACAGAGAACTTAGTATAGTGGTCTCTTTACACTTCGACCAGGAAGAATGTATGTTTATGGAAAGGGAAGAATCTAACAATCACCGTGAACGATGTTAAGATTCTGGCTGACAAATGTTTATCCTCCAATTTCTCATAGAACGTATTATAAAATGCTGAAATAACCCGATTCGCAATGTTTTTTATTTTAATTTGTTTTCTGCGAACACTCTAGATCACCCGAGAACATAGTAAAAATGAACTTTAAAAAATCGTAAAAATGTTAGTATGTCATGCTAAAAAGTACTCTAGACTGCTCAATAATGCTCCCAGCACTCTTACATCCATTTACGTATTCAAATAATTAAATAACTTAAGTAAAATGAGGACCTTTCTAGAACGTTTCAAAATGTAAAACATTGGAGAACATTTTAGAACAGTCGAAAATACTCGTTAACATTCTAAATTATTCATAAAATATCGACAACATAGATAAACCTAAAATTTTTTGTCTTAAAAAACTCACTCACGCGAAACAGACCACCACAGGGTGACAGCGACCACTTGGAACACTCCAGATCACCGAAACACGACAGCTACTCTACAACTACTGTGGAGCTTTAACTGCTGTGGAATGAAGTAAGGGTAGCACCTTACACAAAAACCAGTTATTGACGGGAGGGATCTTAAAAGAACCAACCTTTAAATACAGAAGATATACTAAATCATCATACTCAATACAACTGTACTTACTTTAGTGCAAGGAAACTGTGTTGCATTGTATTTCATACTTCATTAACTTATTGTATCAGAATACTTGCTTTTGAACTACATTTCTCATCTTCTTTTCTCTGAGTACGTAAATTTGTTCCTTGGGTTTCTTACCCTTAGAACAAGTTCCATATAACTAACCGTCAGAAAAGCATGTTTCTTTCAAGTCCCTTTAAATATCAATCTTACTGGAAATAGCAGTTGATATGAAATACTAATCATACTGGAAATAGTAGTCATTTGAACTGAAACGGCAGTTCCGTAGATATGAGCAGAATACTCGGAATAAATGTTGTTTTTTTCTTTCTTTTCACGACATTATTTTTGATTCATTTTTTTTGTTTGATTACTGTTCACAACTACTTCTTGTTTCGAATTCTTACATCAATATCGCCAAGTACTTCATTTCTTAATGCTAAAATGACTCTTTCAAATAAACATCTTAGGTAATTAGAAACAATATCCGGGAAAACTTCATGGATTCATTCATTTGGGCTGATGGTAATGTTACAGAAATCATTTGTAAGTTCAATTTGTTTAGTGACACAATCAGTTGGATGAGTATCTTCGGTAATTTGTAAGAGTTTTTAGAAAAAAATGTTTCACTTCTTCATCATTGGAAAGCTGATTCTGAAATTTGTTCTTAATTTTACCTTCATCATCCTAGGAGAACAAATTTATTCAGACTGCATTGATTTCATCTGCTTGGATGGATTTTGGAATAACGGAAGCGTTTGAAAAAAAATGTCCAGAGTTTGTAAGTATTTTACTTCTCATTAATTCCGGATTACATTGAACATCTAGAACATTCTCGAATTTTCTGGAAGATTGTGTAACATTACGGAACATTCTCCAACATTCTCTTAGATTCCATAACTCCCATTCAGACCAGTCTCGGTCAGTTCTGCACTCGATTCCAAACAGCATCACCGTCTTCCCACAAGAAGTCCATTGGTGCGGGAGGCTCTCGTTTGTCAACCATAGCTTCGACATTCAGACCAATCTCGGTCAGTTCTGCACTTGATTCCAAGCAGCTTCACCGTCTTCCCGCAAGAAGTCCATTGTTGCGTTGCCCTCGTTTGACTGCCATAGCTTTCAAAAGGACCCCTGCAGTTCCAAATAAAACCTTCTCTATGGATAGGGATGGATGACTACCGTACCATATAACATCCATGGCAATGCGGGAGTATCTGGCGGTAAGTACGGACGAACAACACATACATGTATCATGTGATCAGGGCATCAGGGAAAAATTCCATCTTTAGACAGCCACATTTTCATAACGATCCGATACAGTTCCAAATCGAAACTGCTCCACGGATGCGGAGTGATGGTTACCACGCCATATGCCCCCCATGTGGCACGGAAGCTCGCTTGCGAAACTTTGGCAGCACGCACAGACTTTTTTAAACATACTGATGAACAATCAGGTATCATCGTCAGAGTAATGTAATTTTTTAAGGGGTTTCTAAAAAAATGTTGATTAACAAATACCAAATACAAACGTTATGATATGTTTCAGTACTTTGATAGTTCAAATCCTATACGTCGAGTATTCCTAAAAAATTAATCTTTAACTTGTTAGTGAAAGGGAATATGCTGAAAGAAACACGTTTACTTTATGAAGAAACAAGCAATCTGGGTTGAAGTGTTATCTTTTTTATTTCTTCCCAGTGACGTGTTTTACCTTTAATTAGGCATCTTCGGATTGGCTGATATTTGGTATCATTGTGTATATGAGATACCACACATAAGAATATCCCAGCAGCTAACTGTCCATTGTCGGAGCATTAGAAACTCCCCACGGTGTGTCATTATGGAATGTGGCGCAATCCAATGCAAACCAAACTGGATCAGGCCAACATCTTTACATCAATAACATGCCGGAGGCGCAATGTTTGTTTCTTCAATCATATATACTTATTTCTGTACCAGCCATGGAATAAGGTGGAAAAAGCATCCAGTTTATTTTGAGCTACCTTAGCAGTCACAATGCTAACTGAAAATATACCTAAACCACTGTTCTGCACCATTCCTAGGTTGTGAGTTTTCCATTTACAAAAGCAATCTACATGTAGTCTCAAAAATCTTGCATTTCTACGTCTTCTGTTCTTTAAACTGAACAGCTAAGGCTCATGGAGTTGTATGAGAATTACAGATCTCTACTACTGACTATTTTTAAAATGTAAAGATAATCCACTTACCTTCAACTATGTGTCGACTTTTTAAATATTTGTTTAGCTGCCTTTTCAATAACTTTTGTGGTAATTTTTTCGAAATTTTAGATGAGTGTGTAAAGTCTATGTGACAATAGTTTTACTACAAATAGCACATCTTCTTGTAGTAGCACATATGTGTAGGAACTCTAAGGTCCCTGAACAGGCTTTTCATCCACTTTGTCCGGTATCTTTCATTTAATATACTGACTATATCTTTCTGTCTGCCCTTGTCCAATCTACTATACATTTCCAATTCCTATAAAGGTCTCGTCCATTTAACAACACTCTGAAGCAGTTCTCTCGTGATAACCATTTCAGGTATTACTTATGTAAACAGACACTATTTCTCAGGGTAAGTATATTAGTATGAACAACTCCTGTATCTGCTACTGAATTCATACTTCTAAACTTTTATCATCAGTTTTCGGTCCATGTCATCTATTGTTAAAAGAGCAATTTGGATTCTAGATTGAAGTTTAGATATAAAGTAGATACACATGTCAGAATTGATTGGTTCACTACACCTATTTGAAACCACATTGTACTGTATTTTTATTGTATGCGGTACTAGTGCCATGTGCAGTGGGCCGTCCTTCGTGTGTAGCGGATGAAGGCACTGGCTGCAGACAGGCGAGACACTGGTTCGATTACCACCGCTGCAGTTTTTTTATAATTCCGCAGTACTAACTGTTGTAAGCCTTTACGAATTACTTATGGAGATTATAATTTCCTAAATCATTCAGTGAGTATATAAATAGGAGTAATCTGCTGTGTTGGGCAATTCAGCTGCTTTTGTACTTTTGTGTGTTCTCAATAAATGCACTCCAAGTATGAAATTTTGTTTCGTATAGACGGGTCTGCTTCGTAACTTATACCATATTCCGGAATCTACGTGGCCATAAGGTCAATTAATTCCACTAAACTCATCAGCCAGCTACAGAATGTAGGTAGCAGTTTCATATTTTGGCATTTCGTTTCTGGTTATGGCTCATAAGTATTCTACACACGACTTTAAACTTTTTCTAATGCCACACTAATCCGCATCAACAGGACACAGCATGCAAATAACGTACAGTAAAAGTATAATGTGGTTAGCCTACATAAACACATTACTTCGGACAGGAGTGCGCATACAGCGAATGATTGTGAAACTTCCAGAACCTTCTGTAATATGAGATCTTCTATTTCTGGAAAAAGATTTTTAGTACATGTAAAATGTATTCGTTAATGGCGTGAATTAATGTAAACGTTAGTGGAAGATTTCTCGGGATAACTGGTTCCTTGATTGATATTTTGTCACTTCAGCAGTGTAGTGCAAGGACTGTATTACCTTATAAAATTTAACTACCGTGTCTTGACTTGATACATTTTTTCCAAATGGCAAAGAACTGTGTAAATTGAATTCTGGATCTTATTAAATTTTTGGCTTCAGTGTTCCTTTATCTAAACTAATCAAATTAATATCTCATCGCCATAGCGCTAAGTCTCATAAATGCAAGCCGTACAATTTCGTTATTCATGTATCTTCCTCAATGATTCTGGTGCGCACTTAAAACAGCTGGATTTCAAATCTACTGTAAAAGAAACATACATGAGTGAAATTCTTAAAGTTGAGTTATTGCAGACCGGAAAGCGCTACACTTGTGTTCACTTAAAAATTAAGGAGGAAACAAGTAAATTCATATGCGCTACTTTGTACATAGGGCAGTCACAGCTAAAATTTACGTTGTTGACATTTAGGAATATTTAGACCATCTTTTACTAAAAAAGGTCTTATGAATTGATGAGATCTACAATGGATGAAGACTCTTCAAGCCACTATAGCTGTTTTGTAGTCCTTTAAAAGGAACACTACCGGTTTTGCACCGTCACAGGTGCACCCTCAGGTGATGAAATGATTAGCTGTCAAAGACTTGGGAGCGACAATGTCCAATAGTTCACTCACAAACCGATAACTGATCAATTATTGCCTGTTTTCAATAGTAATATTGGCAAAAGCCTCAGCAGGTGAATGTCGAATTGGGCACATGGAGTGATAAGGCCATTAAGCAGATATGTAAATGGTGACTGTTTGTTATCCCAGTGCTACAGGTACTGGTAACCAAAACGTCATGAATTACCAGTCTACAGCATTGGCATAAGAAGAATCAGGCACCGCTTTCACTTATGCTTTATGGCCTTATTATAGCTTCCTGAGTGTTTGAGGGCTAATCATTCCATCATCTGAGGGTGCACCTGTGACGGTGTGAATGTCCAGTGAATGACTACAAAACAGCTAAACTGATTTTAAGAGCCTTAATTCTCTGTGAATACCATAAATTCATAAGATCGTTTACGTAAAAAGAGGTTTTAAGGCTGTTAAATGCTAACAAATTTTTATGTGTAACACTTGGTCAAAGTATGCAGTTAGTGTTTCTGGCTTGCGTTTACAATAATTAAAAGAATCTGGAATGCATGAAGTCAGCAGTAATCATTAGTCGGAACCAGAGTAACAAGGTTGATTTGATGAGCATTAGATGTCAGTGATGTTTTAACATCATCACAAACAACAAGGGTGCCCTGCAACAGATACCATACAAATACTCTAAAGTTGCTTGTAAAGCAGTTTCAATTTGAAGTCATTACCTAACGCCATTTGTAAAGATCCTGCAGCCTTCATTATACATTATATTGACAATAATAATTACAACAGTTACTACTCTGTATCACGATGCCAGCTGTAGGCTATAATCAGTATTTACATAGGAATTGCGGCACCGCTTCAAATATTAAAGTGAAAGGTGATAGCACAAAGAGACAATTCCAAAGTAACTCCATTGATTCATTCATAAAGTTTCTATTGCTATCTAAGGATGTCCTAGTACTTTTCAGTAGAATTACATTTATGGGTGTACTTTGCTCGCAGAGTCGGTCATAATCAAAGTGACCATCATCTTTAGCGATTTGTCACACGGAGCTGGATAGAGTTCTTTGCGAGACATCTCCACGCTCTATGGTTTTGGAAGCATCCATGTTGCACTCGGTTGTTTTCTTACGTCATCTATATACGACTTCTAAGGGACCGTCGTTTCGATCTCTCTTTTGGTTCCAACAGATAACTTTCTTGGTTCATATTGTGTCAGTTCGACTATCCACCTCTACTTCATTTTCATTACGTCTACATCTCAATCAGACGCCTGATGGTATGTGCAGGACGGTACTTTTTGTTCTAGTGTCACTATCCATTCCCACATGTCCTGTTCCACTGGCGGGAAAAAGTATTATCTGCTAGTCTCCGTGTAAGTTCGAACGTCTTTAATGTTGACTACATGGTCTCTTCGTGAGACGTACGTGGGTGATAGCTAACAGTTTACGCTCATCGAATTTCAGCAGAAAACTCCATTGTGCTGCACAACACCTCTCATGTAGCGCCTGCCACAGAAGTTAAATAAGCATTTCCGTGATCATTTATCGCTTACTTAACGATTCTGTGTCGAAACCTGCTGCGCTTTCTGTTATCTTCTCTATTTCTTAAATCTGTCGTCTCTCGTACTGATCCCACATTGACGGTAATTGCTTACAAATGCTCCTCTCTTTCGCACGGAATCTTTATCTTTCATTCTACAGGCTATTGTTATGGTGATGCTACGGGCAAGTACGAATACGATAAATACACTCGTGGCCCTTTGACACTGAAAGCGTATGAATGCTCCTCTTGGGATAGGATATTGCTTACTTCACCACTGCCGTTCAGCTTTCGAGAAAGAGAGTCGTTTCGAAGCTGTTTGGTCTGTTACATACACTACTCGCCATTAAATTTGCTACACCACAAAGATAACGTGCTACAGACGCGAAATTTAACCGACAGGAAGAAGATTCTGTGATATGCAAATGATTAGCTTTTCAGAGCATTGACACAAGGTTGGCGCCGGTGGCGACACCTACAACCTGCTGACACGAGGAAAGTTTCCAACCGATTTCTCAAACACAAACAGGCTTTCCTGGTGAAAAGTTGTTGTGATGCCTCGTGTAAGGAGGAAAAATGCGTACCATCACGTTTCCGACTTTGATAAAGGTCGGATTGTAGCCTATCGCGATTGCGGTTTATCGTAACCCGACATTGCTCCTCGCGTTGGTCGAGATCCAATGACTGTTAGCAGAATATGGAGTCGGTGGGTTCAGGAAGGTAATACGGAACGCCATGCTGGATCCCAACGGCCTCGTATCAGTAGCAGTCGAGATGACAGGCATCTTATCCGCATGGCTGTAACGGATCGTACAGCCACGTCTCGATCCCTGAGTCAACAGATGGGGACGTTTGCAAAGGCAACAACCATTTGCACGAACAGTTCGACGACGCTTGCAGCAGTATGGCCTATCAGCTCGGAGACGATGGCTGCGGTTACCCTTGACGTTGCATCGCTGCCTGCGATGGTGTACTCAACGACGAACGTGGGTGCACGAATGGTAAAACGTCCGTTTTTCGGATGAATCCAGGTTCTGTTTACAGCATCATGCTGGTCTTATCCGTGTTTGGCGATATCGCGGTGAACGCACATTGGAAGGGTGTATTCGTCATCGCCATACTGGCCTATCACCTGGCGTGATGGTATGGGGTGCCAATGGTTACACGTCTCGGTCACCTCTTGTTCGCATTGACGGCTCTCTGAACAGTGGACGTTACATTTCAGATGTGTTACGACCCGTGGCTCTACCCTTCATTCGATCCCCGAGAAACCCTACATTACAGCAGGATAATGGACGACCGCATGTTGCAGGTCCTGTACGGGCCTTTCTGGATACAGAAAATTTTCGACTGCTGCCCTGGCCTGCAGATTCCCCAGATCTCTCACTAACTGAAAACGTCTGGTCAATGGTGGCCGAGCAACTTGCTCGTCACAATATGCCAGTCACTACTCTTGATGAACTGTGGCATCGTGTTGAAGCTGCATGAACCGTTGTACCTTTACACGCCATCTAAGGTCTGTTTGACTCAATGCCCAGCAGTATCAAGGCCGTTATTTCGGCCAGAGATGGTTGTTCTGGGTATGGATTTCTCAGGATCTACGCACCCAAATTCCGTAAAAATTTAATCACATATGAGTTCTAGTATACTATATTTGTCCAATGAATACCCGTTTATCATTTGCATTTCTTCTTGGTGTAGCAATTTTAATGGCCAGTAGTGTATTGTCCCAACAGTGGTTGCCGGTGACAATGAGTTTGAAAAATTCTTGTTTAAAAGCACTGAGCATTTTTCACAATACATAGCTTGATCTTGCAGTATGGTCGTCATGATACAGATGTTCAACAGATATATTAGTTTCACTCTGCACAGCAGTGTCGTCCTCTCACAGCAGCAGCTCACGGCAAGAACACGTCATTTCGCGTACTGTTCTCTCTACCGTTCCGGTATTCTCTGTATCCAGGACGAATTTAGGCAACATCAGACTGTTTATTTTCTTTTCCATCGTGCATAACGCAGGCAGTATTACTGCTGCTAACGTAATATTGGGTGTTTCAAAAGACTGATCAGGTTTCAGTAGCCATCGTCGTTGACGTGAAAGGAAATCGAAACTTGGAACGGATTTTAACTTACGCATATAACTGCAATGTTTCTGTTTTCACAAAATACATCCGATTTTACGAGCGTATTTCTTTCACACACAAACATGTGGTACGTTTTAAAATTCCGGTTGAGATAAAAGTTTCATATTGAGAGGGAACAGTTTGTTCCATCTTATTACATTTAATTTTTTGGTGCATTATATTGAATATACTTTCAACATTTTTTTAAATTTAAATAGTGTGATACCTCGAGTGAAGAAGTGGACTACCTGTTTATTTAATTCAATTCATAATTACATAAAAGCACTTCCTTTCCCTAATCCCACTACGTTGCCTTCGGTTGATTAAGCTTGGGGTTTTTATTAAGGGTTCGTCTGCTGGTACTGTCAAGGCAGAGATGTGATCACCCTGTAGGTCGGTTAGTGCCAACCTAAGCCTGGAGTAAACACAGAGATGATGCTAGGGGTTAGTCCGGTGTTAATAACAGGTCCCCCTCTTCTCCATGTAAGGGAACGGCCGCTGAAGGCCGCCATGATGGTCACTCTTGGGGTAGCGGCTGAACTGAGCGGACGAAATCGAAGGCGATCTCCGCCTTTGCCGTCAACTTCACAGTGGGATGAGGTAATCCGCTCTTTTTTCAGGATTGAAATAGCGTGCCGTGCCCTTACAATAAAGTTTTCAGTTAGGGATTCCTTTTCAGAGGCGAGCATTGGGGCTTGCGTTATTCATTTGTAGTGCTGCAATCACTTGGTGCCTTCAGCACACGACAGGAGCAATAGTTCTAAAAAAGTTCTTTTTTTTTTTTTGCTATCTTAACGTAACATTGGACCTTACTCCGCCTAGTTCCTAGTGAACACGTGGTCGTAACGCCTGATGAGTAATTTAGATGTCGATTCCGTGTGGAAGCTGGTAGGAGATGCGTGAGTGACATACTTAAGGTTCTAAGCGTGTGACGTAAAATTTTTCTGTTTTTGTTGTTGTTGTTGTTGTTGTCTTCAGTCCTGAGACTGGTTTGATGCAGCTCTCAATGCTACTCTATCCTGTGCAATCTGCTTCATCTCCCAGTACCTACTGCAACCTACTGCAACCTACATCCTTCTGAATCTGCTTAGTGTATTCATCTCTTGGTCTCCCTCTACGATTTTTACCCTCTACGCTGCCCTCCAATGCTAAATTTGTGATCCCTTGATGCCTCAAAACATGTCCTACCAACCGATCCCTTCTTCTAGTCAAGTTGTGCCACAAACTTCTCTTCTCCCCAATCCTATTCAATACCTCCTCATTAGTTACGTGATCTACCCATCTAATCTTCAGCATTCTTCTGTAGCACCACATTTCGAAAGCTTCTATTCTCTTCTTGTCCAAACTAGTTATCGTCCATATTTCACTTCCATACATGGCTACACTCCAAACAAATACTTTCATAAACGACTTCCTGATACATAAATCTATATTCGATGTTAACAAATTTCTCTTCTTGAGAAACGCTTTCCTTGCCATTGCCAGTCTACATTTTATATCCTCTCTACTTCGACCATCATCAGTTATTTTACTTCCTAAATAGCAAAACTCCTTTACTACTTTAAGTGTCTCATTTCCTAATCTAATTCCCTCAGCATCACCCGATTTAATTTGACTACATTCCATTATCCTCGTTTTGCTTTTGTTGATGTTCATCTTATATCCTCCTTTCAAGACACTGTCCATTCCGTTCAACTGCTCTTCCAAGTCCTTTGCCGTCTCTGACAGAATTACAATGTCATCGGTGAACCTCAAAGTTTTTATTTCTTCTCCATGAATTTTAATACCTACTCCAAATTTTTCTTTTGTTTCCTTTACTGCTTGCTCAATATACAGATTGAACAACATCGGGGAGAGGCTACAACCCTGTCTCACTCCTTTCCCAACCACTGCTTCCCTTTCATGCCCCTCGACTCTTATGACTGCCATCTGGTTTCTGTACAAATTGTAAATAGCCTTTCGCTCCCTGTATTTTACCCCTGCCACCTTCAGAATTTGAAATTTTGTCAAAAGCTTTCTCTAAGTCTACAAATGCTAGAAACGTAGGTTTGCCTTTTCTTAATCTTTCTTCTAAGATAAGTCGTAAGGTCAGTATTGCCTCTCGTGTTCCAACATTTCCACGGAATCCAAACTGATCCTCCCCGAGGTCAGCATCTACCAGTTTTTCCATTCGTCTGTAAAGAGTTCGCGTTAGTATTTTGCAGCTGTGACTTATTAAACTGATAGTTCGGTAATTTTCACATCTGTCAGCACCTACTTTCTTTGGGATGGAATTATTATATTCTTCTTGAAGTCTGAGGGTATTTCGCCTGTCTCATACATCTTGCTCACCAGCTGGTAGAGTTTTGTCAGGACTGGCTCTCCCAAGGCTGTCAGTAGTTCTAATGGAATGTTGTCTACTCCGGGGGCCTTGTTTCGACTCAGGTCTTTCAGTGCTCTGTCAAACTCTTCACGCAGTATCTTACCTCCCATTTCGTCTTCATCTACATCCTCTTCCATTTCCATAATATTGTCCTCAAGTACATCGCCCTTGTATAAACCTTCTATATACTCCTTCCACCTTTCTGCCTTCCCTTCTTTGCTTAGAACTGGATTGCCATCTGAGCTCTTGATATTCATACACGTGGTTCTCTTCTCTCCAAAGGTCTCTTTAATTTTCCTGTAGGCAGTATCTATCTTACCCCTAGTGAGATAAGCATCTACATCCTTACATTTGTCCTCTAGCCATCCCATCTTAGCCATTTTGCACTTCCTGTCGATCTCATTTTTGAGATGTTTGTATTCCTTTTTGCCTGCTTCATTTACTGCATTTTTATATTTTATCCTTTCATCAATTAAATTCAATATTTCTTCTGTTACCCAAGGATTTCTAGCAACCCTCGTCTTTTTACCTACTTTATCCTCTGCTGCCTTCACTACTTCATCCCTCAGAGCTACCCACTCTTCTTCAACTGTGTTTCTTTCCCCCATTGCTGCCAATTGTTCCCTTATGCTCTCCTTGAAACTCTGTACAAACTCTGGTTCTTTCAGCTTATCCAGATCCCATGTCCTTAAATTCCCACCTTTTTGCAGTTTCTTCAGTTTTAACCTACAGGTCATAACCAATAGATTGTGGTCAGAGTCCACATCTGCCCCTGGAAATGTCCTACAATTTAAAACCTGATTCCTAAATCTCTGTCTTACCATTATATAATCTATCTGATACCTTTTAGTAACTCCAGGATTCTTCCATGTATACAACCTTCTTTTATGATTCTTGAACCAAGTGTTAGCTATGATTAAGTTATGCTCTGTGCAAAATTCTACCAGACGGCTTCCTCTTTCATTTCTTAGCCCCAATCCATAATCACCTACTATGTTTCCTTCTCTCCCTTGTCCTACTGACGAATTCCAGTCACCCATGACTATTAAATTTTCGTCTCCCTTCACTACCTGAATAATTTCTCTTATCTCATCATACATTTCATCAATTTCTACATCATCTTCAGAGCTAGTTGGCATATAAACTTGTACTACTGTCGTAGGCATGGGCTTTGTGTCTATCTTGGCCACAATAATGCGTTCACTATGCTGTTTGTAGTAGCTTACCCGCATTCCTATTTTCCTATTCATTATTAAACCTACTCCTGCATTACCCCTATTTGATTTTGTATTTATAACCCTGTATTCACCCGACCAAAAGTCTTGTTCCTCCTGCCACCGAACTTCACTAATTCCCACTATATCTAACTTTAACCTATCCATTTCCCTTTTTAAATTTTCTAACCTACCTGCCCGATTAAGGGATCTGACATTCCACGCTCCGATCCGTAGAATGCCAGTTTTCTTTCTCCTGATAACGACGTCCTCCTGAGTAGTCCCCGCCCGGAGATCCGAATGGGGGACTATTTTACCTCCGGAATATTTTACCCAAGAGGACGTCATCATCATTTAATCATACAGTAAAGCTGCATGTCCTCGGGATAAATTACGGCTGTAGTTTCCCCTTGCTTTCAGCCGTTCGCAGTACCAGCACAGCTAGGCCGTTTTGGTTAATGTTGCAAGGCCAGATCAGTCAATCATCCAGACTGTTGCCCCTGCAACTACTGAAAAGGCTGCTGCCCCTCTTCAGGAACCACATGTTTGTCTGGCCTCTCAACAGATACCCCTCCGTTGTGGTTGCACCTACGGTACGGCCATCTGTATCGCTGAGGCACGCAAGCCTCCCCACCAACGGCAAGGTCCATGGTTCATGGGGGGGAAAATTTTTCTAGGCCATCTAATAAATTTTGTTCAAGGTTCCTTTTTAACACCCATTTGCAAGCAGCACGTCCTAACTACGTTGTTGAAGAATAGGTTGAGTGTGTGAATGATGTTATAGTATGGAAAGCAAGAACGAACAGAGGGGTGAGTACAAAGAAATTAGCTGTTGGTATCGGTCACCCACATGGTGCCGAATTGCACTACCAGCGAGCTACCAGTTCGTTCTTGGAAATTAGTTAAAGCGAGGATGCTTACGTGTGTTGTTAATTGATTATTTGTGTGTGCCGTATTTCACAGAATGTTTCAGTGTTTTAAGAATTTGCTTTCTTTTGTGAATATGGGAGATGTTTGTGTCTGCTTTGTTCCCCGTCAAAGATAATTTTTGTTATTCGGTCCTAGTAGTAATCTTGGCTGCTAATTGGGATTACTGTCCCAGCAGACGGACCACAAGGGCAGCAACGTAGTCCTATCCTCTTTCCCAGTGCTTAAGTGGAAACGAGATGCCTGTTAGTTTGCCGGCCGGGGTGGCCACGCGGTTCTAAGAGCTACAGCCTGGCCCCGCGCGACCGCTACGGTCGCAGGTTCGAATCCTCCCTCGGGCATGGATGTGTGAGATGTCGTTAGGTTAGTTAGGTTTAAGTAGTTCTACGTTCTAGGGGACTGATGACCTCAGAAGTTAAGTCCCATAGTGCTCAGAGCCATTTGAACCATTTTGAACCTTTAGTGCGAGACAAAACTAGAAGATAATTGACTTGACTTTGTTTCCTGCAATTATTAAATTTGTAAAGTTTTTGGGAATATAGATAACATATGTCATATTAAGTTTGTAAAAATTCTGGGGTCTGGACAATAAATGATCTATAAACTGGATGTCATGGATTTAGTGGTCATTACAAACCCCAGTCCTATGTCGAGAGCAATGTCATGAATTTAATAATCATTACATACTCCAGTCCTGTGTAGAGAGCAATGTTACCAACAAAGTGCAACAAACTGGTGAGGTCATTGGTCCCTAAGCTTAAGCACGACTTAATCCAACTGGAACTAACTTACTGTAAGGACAACACACACAACCATGCCCGAGGGAGTACTCGAACTTCAGACGGAGGACCTGTTCGGACCGTGACGAGGCGCCATAGACCATGCGTCTACTCTGCGTGGCAAAATGTATTAAAAATAACAATAATTTTAAAATCACAACCTCGGCATCAGGCGATTCATATAAGACGATCCGTAAAACCAGATAAAACGAAATAGGATAATAAGGTGTATTCAGGTAGAAAACGGGTGACAAAGCCAAACAAATTATTTTCCGAAGTGGTCGTGACTTCACACAAAACACCGACCACAATTGCCTCATTATCAGTTAAAGAACATTCATGAAAAAAAATGTTTTGCACCATGTATCCCGTTTCCCATAACTCCAGAAGATAGACTGACTGTGGATATTATATCACAGACACAGTGCCTTTGACTTTTCAGAGATGTCAATAAGATGTAAACACCCATGCTTGAGCAGCGCTTATTAGACGGAGGGGGTCCGACAGCCTATCAGTTCCAGTAATTTCACCAGGAAGAAGGTATACGGCTCGTGTTATGTGTAGTTCAACCATGTCTAGACGGTCAATACTGTGGTTCGATCGCGTCCGCATTGTTACTTAGTGCCAGGAAGGGCTCTCGACAAGGAAGTGTACAGGCGTCTCGGAGTGAACCAAAGTGATATTCTTCGGACATGGAGAAGATAAAGAGAGACAGGAATTGTCGATGACATGCCACGCTCACGCAGCTCAAGGGCTACTACTGCACTGGATAACCACTACCTACGGATTATGGCTCGGAGGAAGCTTGGCAACAACGTCACCATGCTGAATATTGCTTTTCGTGCAGCCACAGACGGTGCGCAATAGGCTGCACGATGAGCAATTTCGCTCCCGATGTGCATGGTGAGGTCATCTTTGCAACCAGTCATCTTTGCAAGCACGACACCATGCAGGGCGCTACAGATGGGCCCACCAACATGCCGAATGGACCGCAGGATTGGCATCACTTTCTCTTGACTGATGAGTGTCGCATACGCCTTCAACCAGACAATCGTCGTAGACGTCTTTGGAGGCAACCCAGTCAGGCTGAACGCCTTATACACTCTGTTCACCGAGTGCAGCAATGTGAAGACTCACTCCTGTTTTAGGGCTGCATTATGTGGGGCCGGCATACGCCGTTGGTGGTCATGGAAGGTGCCGTAATGCTGTGCGATATGTGAATGCCATCCTCCGACGGATAGTGCAACCATATCAGCTTCATATTGTCGAGGCATTCGTCTTCATGGATGACAATTCGCACTCGATCGTGCACATCTTGTGAGTTACTTCCTTCAGCATAACAACATCGCTCGACTAGAACGGCCAGCATATTCTCCAGATATGAACCCTATCGAAAGTGCCTGGGATAGATTGGAAAGGGCTGCTTATGGACGACGTGACACACCAACCACTGTGAGGGATCTACGCCGAATCGCCGTTGAGAAATGGGACAACCTGGATCAGCAGTCCATTGATGTACTTGTGGATACTTAGCCACGACCAATACAAGCATGCATCAATGCAACGGGACTTGCTACTGGGCATTAGAGGTACCGGTGTGTGCAGCAAGTGGGACCACCACCTCTGAAATTCTTGTTGTATGGTGATAGAACATGCATTGTGTGGTTTTCATGAGCAATAACAAGGGCGGAGATGATGTTTATATTGATCTCTATTCCAATTTTCTGTACAGGTTCCGGATCTCTTGGAACTGAGGTGATGCAAAGCCTTTTTGATGTCTGGAGAGGGCATGCCCCGTGCAAGAATCTGTCCAGGCCTCGTGTCGTCATATGAAACCCTTTTAAAATACGCTGTACTGACTCCCCTCTTCCACATCTGGAACAAACTGGTGGCTCCTCGCGACCTAAAAGAGAACCTTGTGCCAGTGGGGAATGTCCTTCTCATCAGCCTGTCGTGGTCAGAAGGAGGTAACTATTCGCTCGCACTGAAGGTTCCAATAACAGCAACGTCTAGCTCCTTACTTCCAGCCACTGAGCCTCCTGCCAGCACATCGTCTTCTGGGTCCATATATGTGGTAATAGCCTGTAGGGGGACCGAAGAGAGCGGGAGGTTGATAGGAGACGTCTCCTTGGTAGCTACAACAGTGATTTCATTTCCCCGTATCTTAAAATCCCAGCTGAAAATTACTTCCCTTTCCTGCCTTTGTAGAGAATGGGGGCATCCTTGGCGTTCATGCACCACCTATCCGCTGTGTAATTTGGGAATCAGAGCAGATGAAGAATTTCAAGCCACGACTCCGCCTCATCTTCTCTAGTATGCTAAGGATAGCGAACACTTCCCTGTAATAAAATGAAAATAGCTCTCGAAAACTTATGTTAGGAATAACGCTTATACCCAAGCGTGCAAACAGTAATAATATCAGGGTAGAGGTTTGAAATTTCGTAAAATTTAGTTATAAACATATAATTTAGGGTCAGTGCTTGCTGTACACAGTCAAATCCAGAAATAACTTGGGCCTCTTTAGCAGCCAGATGGATTCTGTACTCACCCTTGGATTTGAACCTTGGTCACTACCACCTGCAATAACTGAAAGCTCCCCCTCGCACGGAGTCCAAAAGAACTCTTTGCCCACGGACGGATACAAAACACACATTCCAGTGGTGGCAGGGCAACTGAGATGTAGGAGGTGCCAATTTTGTAAAGTAGCCCTGTACTGTTGGTGTACCATGAGGAGGAGACTTCGAATAGATGGGCCTTGTGGATCTTCATCAGTCACTACCCGAAGCTAGAAACTGGAAACGTTCGCTAAGCCCCTGTTGCCAGCCTA
This sequence comes from Schistocerca gregaria, assembly GCF_023897955.1. Lineage (NCBI taxonomy): Eukaryota > Metazoa > Arthropoda > Insecta > Orthoptera > Acrididae > Schistocerca > Schistocerca gregaria. The sequence continues at coordinate 185,254,907 of NC_064924.1, forward strand.
ATACCCTCCTGGTGCACTGCGTCCCGCATTTTGAGTTATGAAATCCTTGATGGTCCTCAATTTTGACATCTGCATTCAAGGTGCAGTCCACAATAGGCATTATAAAATTTGTAAAGACATGCCCCTCTGCTCCCTGAGATCGCTGGCTGACACAGTTAGAATATTTAAAGTCTTGAGGGTTCTGAATTTCAATTCCGTAATGCGTGTCAACCATGTTAGCCTCTCATCGTAAGTAAGGCCTAGAACATCACCTTTTCCATAAAATTGACAACGCTAAGCCTCCGTTTTAAAACGTCAATTAAAAACCGGGCAAAGAGATTAAAATAAAGGCACATGGTTTTCTCCGGAGAGAATCTGACGCCTTTAGTGTTTCCTACAGCCTCCTGATCGTGAAATGAAACTGCCAAGTAGCGGTTGTAATGTTGGAGGTTTTCACAGAAGATGGAGAGGTCGTCCACGAACAAAGAATACTGTACAGGACTCCCCACCTTGGACGTAAGGATGATTATCAGGATGGGGAATGCCGTTACATTTAATGCACTCCTTTGAAGGGTGTCGTCCTCTTGCTTCAGTATAAAATATCTTCCTGAGAGGAAGGATTATATAAGGATTATAAGTGCTCCTTATAACATGGCAAGGGATGCATCTCAACTTGTTGAATCACGGCTGTAATGTGATCCACCCAGTCATGGACCAATTCACAATTCCCGAAAACAGCTAATTGGCTGTAAGGCTTCCAATCAGCATTTCTGAACAGCCATTTCGGCGGATTTTTCTCTAGTTCTGCTCCATGTGGTAAATGTATTTAGACGGGATAGATTACCATTTCATGAAGGTCGTCACCTCCCAGTGAGTGAGCGTCATGTGTAAGGGCAGGTAACCAGAGGTAGAGGACATAGACGAACCTGTAACACAGCTGACATGAGTAACTTGACCCACGTTCATCAGTATAATGTTCAGCAGTATAATTCCTTTCAGTTTTCGTGAGATCCTCAATCACTCGACCCCTAAGGCAAGTGGTATTGAACCCCCATAGTGTTTTATGTGAATTAAAACCACCTAAGAATAGAAAGGAACAGAAATATAGGCTTTTATCATAAGTACCACTGCTTGAAGTGTTGAGGTTGACTTCACAGACGAGGAATGGCATAAGTCGTTGACAAACACCAGTACCCTACATTTCGTCCTGTCACCATCTTAAATGTGAAGGTTGTAGCATATAACTGTAAGTGAATTACGATGTTTAAAATGAAACTATTGGAAATAGAGATGGAAATGTCTGTTCTTTACGAGGAGTGTCAACTGCTCCAAATGGGTTCTTTACCAATTCATATCCCACTGAAGTATGGAAGCCGTCCCCAGTCACAGTTTCATTTTATCCCTCTATCTTTGTGCTAGGACAGTGAGATACTGGAAGAGCGTGGGAGAGTGGAGGGGCTGACTGGCTATAATGACGAGGCATCCAATTCCACAGTATCGTCATCGTCATTCAGGCGTACTAGCGCGACATCTGATTGAGCCTGGAACTGCTTTTGACCCAAACGTCGTGCTCCTTCTCTGTTCGAGGTTGTTGGGGAAAGGAAGTTGAGAGGCACTCAGTGTTAGATATGCTTCTCTCTGTGACATGGCTCTCTGGATCGGTGTACCTTTACTCTCATTGCCTTTTCAGGTACGAGTGCTGGCCTAGGTCTGGGTTATGTTGCTTTGGAGATTCTTTGTGTTGAAACGTCCAGCCCAGAGACAGGTTTCTTCAGTAAGAAAGCAACGGAGGTGACCGAGACTGGGACTTCCGGTGACCTATACCCTTTTTTTAGGCTTCTGCATAAGAAATTCGCTTTGTAAGTTTTATTGTTTGAATTTTTAGTTCTTAAGCCAATGCCGGTCCTTCTCTGCTCGAGACTGGGTGGCAGTCTTAATAGTTGATGCACACTGTGGGAGATAGGCAGTCAGTATCAGATTCATGCGGTGCCACATGTCATGTAAGTCGCTTCTTTCCGTAACTTAAGGTTGTGTCGCCAAATCGCTGGCATATGTAATACCTCATGTATACATACAATAAATACATGCATACATAACACATGCAATAGGCATGTAAGATCTACTCTAAGCTGGAGAAAGGTTGCCATGATGTGTTCAGGAAGCCTTGGGGAAATGAAGGACACAAAATGTGAATCATGTGTCGACGGACATGACTTTTTAAACTTGTAAGTGCCGTGCTTTGTTTGACTTTTTAGACTCAATATTAAACGCACACCAGTGTACTGGACTGTTTGTAATTTACAATTCGTATACGTTTCTTGAATCGAATAAAAGAATAGGGATGTTATAAAATCAAGCACGTATGATGTGTTGTATCGATTATGCAGAGTTATGAATGGTACACGTAGAGGTATATAAAGTTCACCAGGGACTTCGTTGGTGAGGCCGGATTTCTCGACCCCATAACGGCCACTGAATTCTAAGAGCGCAAAACATAAGTCATGAGCCCGAATAGTTATCAATATGGAAACACGTATTCATGAAAATGCAAACAAGAGCGTGTTATGGTAATAGCTGCACCAACGAGAGCACGAGAAACATTAGCCTCGCAGTGTACGGGAACAGTGCGTGTACATCTCTGATCACGGTAAGCACGGTTCAATTACATTCATTACATTCCCGTATCTATACATAAGATACCAACATTCACGAATTAAATATTTCTCTTTGCATCTTATTAACATTTGGAAACCGGTTAATGTTTGTCGCAGCAGAAGTGTTGATTTTGATTTAACAAAAGGATGGATGGATTACCAACTGTGGTGGACTTCCAATTAACATGTAGTGACACGTCTGTTACCCAACAGAAATTTTTAATCTGATGTAATAGTGACTAATGGCTAAGACGGCGAGGGTGAAAACAGAACTTCGTCTCAGCCTCATGCTCTTGGACGGTATTCAGCCCATAAAAGGCCTAAAAGGCAATGATGAACATCATGAAGATGCCGACGGCAATGAAAAGCACTTCATTAAAGACACATACTATGTGTCCACATGACATTTGGTCTGTAATTAGAAAGGACTGATGACGTGGAAAGGAAGAAGACTGAATTTGACAAGGTAGCTAGAAAATTGGAAAAGGGAAATGCCAAAGCTCGTTCTAAATTTGAGGTCAGTGAAGTGAAGGGGAAAGTAGATAAGGGATACGATTCGTCATGATTAGGAAGGTAGTGCACTGATTGAGATGCTGTGAACTGTTCGCGTAAGACTACCGTCAGCAGTGACAGCAAAGCATCGCCAGCAGCAGTAGTCTGAGTGTACATTCCAACGTTACAAGTATAAGGCAGCTGAAGATATAGAGAAAGCATATGGAGACATGAAATGGATAACTCATTCTGTAAATGGAAAGCAAAACGTAATAATCATGGATAACTGGAACACTGTCGCACGGGAAGGAATAGAAGACAGAGTTAAGGTAGGATATGTATTCGGTAGTAAGAATCACAGAGGAGAAAGGCAAACCGAATTCCGCAATTAATTGCAGCTAGTAATAGCGCATACACTGTTCAAAAATCACAAATGGAGGAGGTATACATGGAAGCAGCCTCTAGGTACTGTGTGATGGAAGATGCGAGACGGGTCACATCATGGCCAGACAGAGAGTCTGAAATAATGTATAAGGACGTACCCAGCAGCACATAGAATCATATCACAATCTAGGACTAGTGAAGAGCAAACTGCACTTCAAGAGAAAACGCCAGGTAGAATCTACGTGAAAAGAAGTGGGACGCTGAACTAAAGAGGAATAATGATGTGCATTTGAAGTTCTCTCAGACTATAGAGACTGTCATAATGCATACCACAGTGGGTAATTCAGTTGAAGATGAATGGACAATTCTAAAAGGGGCAATCACAGTGATTGGATAAACAAATATAGGTACATGGAATGTAACAGCGAAGAAAGTTTAGGTAACAGGAGAAGTATTTTAATCGAAGAAAAAAGGATCTACAGAAAAGCTCATGAAACTATTGGAATGCCATGCAGATGTCATTTGGTAATAAAATAAGCAGGAATTGCGGGGAAGGTGAAACGATAAATGTTAGGAAATCCCAAAAGCCACAAAAACCTTTAGTGCAATGGCATCAACATCACGAGTCCAAAACGAACTCACAGTTAACACCAGTCACAGGTGAAAAGAGCGCCCTGAAGACCTCTACAGTGGGGAGGGACTGAATCATGATGTAATAGAAGAAGAAATGGAAGTAATTATTTAGACATGGGTGACCCGGTAGTAGTGTCAGAGTTAAGTGATGACTTAGAAGATTTATGAGTAAATTAAGCAGACAGAATAGACACCATTCCTTTGGAATTTCTAAAGTTCCGGGAAGTGGCAGCCAAACGACTATTCAAATTGGTGTGTAGAGACTGTGACACTGGAGACTCGCTTTCAGACTCTCGGAAAAACATAAATCACCCAATCCCGAAGCCAGTGAGGGCAGATAAGAGCGAGAACTATCGCACAATCACCTTAACAAGTGATGGTTCTAAGTTTCTATCAGGAATAGCAGGAATAGGAAACAGACGAATGGGAAAGACAATTGAGGACATGGTAGATGACGGTCAGTTTGCATCTACGAAAGGTAGAGGCACCTGAGATATGACTTAAGTTCAAGATTTTCAGAAAAATACATGTAAGCTTCACGGAAAGGCGGATAATTTCCAATGTGTACGAAAACCAAAAGGGAATATTAACAAGGAAATACTAAGAAAGATGTGCTCGGCTTAGGGAGTATACGAAACAAAGTTACAGATTTTTGCCTCTATTTCGAAGAAGAAATGACGTAAATGTAGGCTTGAGAAGTGGTCTTAACATTCAGGGTTAAATGATGTGAATGATAAGATCCGCTAACAGTTTTGCTATCCTCAGTGACAGTGTAGAACAGCTACAGGACCTGTTGAACGGAATGAACAGTCCAGTCACATGGTGATCAGTTTCTTGGTAATAAGCATGGTAGTACCAGCAGTTTATTTTCATAGAGCTACTCTTGAACGTTTCTTTGGTGTTGTGGCCTTTGATAACGACGGAAGACTGGTGTGAGAGGCACTTACGTTGATGGCGTGGAACTGCTCCGTTTTGCCTGCCTCTAGTATTAATCTCCTAAATAGAATTACGTATCACGTGTTAATACCAGGGCTTTAGCGGGTACGTTAACCAGGTTCAGAAATAATAACGCCTTTCGAGCGCCCGATAAGGGCTAGGCGGCGTGTAATAGCCGACCCTGGCCGCATGCAACAAGTAGGCGCGCACGCGAGTGGCCGGAAGCAAGGCCCGCGTTCCGCACGAGCCGTGAAAGCACCCGCGGCCGCGCGCCGATCAATACGGCCGCAGCCGCGTGCCTTTCAGACCGCTGCCCTCTGCACTTACCCGCCGCGCCGCAAGAGACGTTAAGCTCTCGTAACGTTCACCAGTTTCTTGTTCAGTCGGCAAAGGGTATTCATGACGTCATGATACCACGTAAATGGTTGGACAAAAATTTGGAAACTCCGCGAGAAATGGATTCTAGAACATATGCAGATGCTAGCGAACCCCGCACGTTGTGCTGTTCTATTTGACGACAAACGGCACCTTTCCAATGTCCTCAATACGTTCCAAGTGCCAGCCCTGGGCATAAAAGTGTTCCGAATAATGGTTAGTGCGATATGTTAGAGCTAATCAGACGTGAGGAAATTGATGGAGCTCGTATGAAGGGTAGGGTTGGGAAAACAGTTAGAATCGATAACAACACTATGTGATTAAAAGTATCAGGACACCTGGCTGAAAATAGCTTACACGTTCGTGGCGCCCTCCATTGGTAATGCTCTAATTCAGTAAGGTGTTGGCCCACCTTTGGCCTCGATGACAGCTTCCACTATCGCAGACATACTTTCAGACAGGTGCTGGAAGGTTTCTTGGATAATACCAGCCTATACTTCACGGAGTGCTGAACTGAGGAGAGGTATCGATGTCGGTCGGTGAGGCCTGACACCATGTCGGCGTACCAAAACATCCCAAAGGTGTTCTATAGGATTCAGGTCAGGACTCTGAGCAGGCCAGTCCATTACAGAGATGTTATTGTTGTGGAACGACTCCGCCACAGCCCTTGCATTATGAACAGCAGCACGATCCTGCTGAAAAATGCAATCGCCGTCTGCGCATTGGTCTTCAGCAGTGGGAAGCAAAAAGATCCTTAAAACATCAATGTAGGCCTGTGCCGTGATAGTGCCACGCAAAATAACATGGGGCGCAAGCGACCTCCAAGAAAAACACGACCACACCATAACACCACATCCTCCGAATTTAACTGTTGCCACTACACACGCTGACAGATGACGTTCACCGGGCATTCCCCATGCTCACACCCTGCCATCGGATCGCCACATTGTATATCGTGATTCGTCTCCCCACACAACGTTTTTCCATTGTTCAATCGTCCAATGTTTACACTCGCTGGCCGGCCGCGGTGGTCTCGCGGTTCTAGGCGCGCAGTCCGGAACCGTGCGAATGCTGCGGTCGCACGTTCGAATCCTGCCACGGGCATGGATGTGCGTGATGTCCTTAGGTTAGTTAGGTTTAAGTAGTTCTAAGTTCTAGGGGACTAATGACCACAGCAGTTGAGTCCCATAGTGCTCAGAGCCATTTGACCCATTTGAACACTCCTTACACCAAGCGAGCAGCCGGTCGACCATGAAACCCAAGTTTTCTCACCTCCCGCCTAACTGTCATAGTACTTGCAGTGGATCCTGATGCAGTTTAGAATTCCTGTTTGATGGTCTGGATATATGTGTGCCTATTACACATTACGACAGTCTTCAACTGTCGGTGGTCTCTGTCATTCAACAGACGAGGTCGGCCTGTACGCTTGTGTGCTGTACGTGTCCCTTCACGTTTCCATTTCACTATCACATCGTAAACAGTAGACGTAGGGGTGTTTAGGCGAGTGGAAATCTCGCGTACAGACGTATGACACAAGTGACACCCAATCACCTGACCACGTTCCAAGTCCATGAGTTTTGCGGAGCGCCCCATTCTGCTCTCTCACGATGTCTAATGCCTACTCAGGTCGCTGATATGGAGTGAGTACCTGGCAGTAGGTGGCAGCACAATGCGTCTAGTATGAAAAACGTACGTTTTTGGGGTTGTCCGGGTACATTTGATCACTAGTGTATATTCTAGCTTTCATTTACCCGTATTTTACAGGATTTGTTTGGTCTTGGCTGTAACAGCTCTTTTTTTTTTCATTTTGTCCTCACAGCCAGGTAAAAAACCGGCATGTCAATTTGTCAGAGCAGCAGTGCTTGATTTATTGTTTTTAAGTGAAATTTTTAGAAACGAGAGCTGTTTACTCATAAGATCTCTATTGCTTTGAAACATTGGGTTTTTCTAGGATGTAGGAAAAGGCAGCGGCAGTATTTTAATGCCAACGTCTGTAGTGAGACACTGGCAACATATGCATGACATAAAAATCGGTACAGCGTTTAAGAAACTTTCTTCGATGGTGTTCAGCCACAGTCACGCAATGAAACTTCCTTGTAGATTAAAACTGTGTGCCGGACCTACACTCGAACTCGGGACCTTTGCCTTTCGCGGGCAAGTGCTCTACCATTCTCATTATAGTCATGCAATATTTTTTTTGAAATAATAAACTGGTTTGGACTGCCTCAACAGGTATTCTATAACGTGTTAATAGTCTTAGAACATTTAACATTGCTCTCGATATCGGCATAAAAGGGGAAAACTACGTAGTACAGAAAATAAATACAGTAATATGCTGTTTAACGGAGGTTTATATTTACAAAAGAATTGCAGAATCTATTTCGTTCTGGCGTGACTTGTTAGATGCTTTGTGTGTATGTGCAGTCTGCAAAACTTCTTGTCAGCCTGGTGCGTACGTTAGTTTCTCGCTGCCGCCCTATGACAAGGGTTATATTGCAAAATGGTGCCATCTCTAGTATGAAAGTGTTTTTCAGAATGCTGTAGCAATGAATTAGAAGAATTGCAATGCTCTGTTTACTTAAAAAAAAAAAACTGGAGGAGGCAAGGCAGTCTTAGATATCATATAATTCCATGTGACGATGTTCGACAAAATATTGTCTCTATCAGCCTCGTAATACGCAATCATTTCCGCGAAGAACGTGCTTCGTTGTTCTTTACGGTCTTCTCTTAGGCGGCGAGAAATCCACCGGGCTCACACGTTTGAGTACTGAAACGGGTGGATGAGTGTGTCAGTACTACTAACGGAGACGTCCAGTTCTGCAGCGAGGTGTTTGATTGCGGTCCGTCCGTCACCTCGAATAAGAGTGTCTGCATGTTACAGCATTGCAGGAGTCAAGCTATGTGTGGCTGGCCGACACGCGGGAGATCAGATAGATTTGCGTGACCTTGTTGCGTTTATGAGAGAAGCCTCGCCTAGTGACTTATCGTGCTTTTGTTCACTGCTATGCCTCTGTAGTCATTCTATAAGCGCCTGTGAATATCTGAGATGCTCTAGTTTTCCACCAAAAGGAACTCAATGACAACTCTTTGCCTGGAACGCACCTCCATTAGGGAGGGCATTTTGCAAGATACTTATAGCATGCAACTTATCGGAACTACAGGAGCTGAAACGAGAATATTTCACGATGTCGCTCCGCTAACCCCTGATTTTTTCGCCCTAAACTCGACAAAAAAAGTGTGACATTACTCTTTGAATATCATCGTACAATACATACAACTTGTTACCCAGCCTAAATTGCGCAGTTGCGTTGATATACTATTCATTGACAAGCGATGTAGTATAGTTCATCATCACTTGACACTTGTTGCATGCCGCCTTCAGGCTTTTGAATTTTGAATGGCTGCCGGCGTAATTTCTGTTACTTGCTACACCCTGATCAGAAAATTTGAGGGACAGAAGAGTTCTTCGAAACCGTTTGGCAGGCTTAATTATATTCACGTTCCCATTCTCTCCATGAAATTTAATCGTCATCGTTAGTACGTGCATGTCCACCTCAACTGCCCACTTGATTTGCAGCGATACAGGTGGTGGACTTCTGTGAACTACTGTGATATAGAACAACAGAGTCACACCAGAACGACGTTTATAAAGAACGCTCGATGGAATTACTCGACTCTGATACACGTCCACTTACAGAGACAAATGAATTATTTGGATAATTCGTCGTTTCAGAATCATTCTTGCTCCCTTCAACCTTCTTTTGAAGTTTATAACTTTACTTTTCTTCCTTCTGTTGATAAAGTTATCCTCACGGTGCTAGTCTTGACTTCCACCTCTGCATTCACAACACGCATTCAAAAACAAAAAAATATGCGTCAATGCACGTCTGATTTTCCAAAAACGAAACAAAGCAAAATATCAAATATTTCAAATGTGTAATTTCGCTGTAAGAGTGTTTATAAATAAATGGATCTTTTCATTAACTAAAAGAAGAAAGTCTTGAACTGTCTTTTGGTTCGAAGTACACTCTAAGATACAAAATAAATAAATAAATGAATAAATAAAAATAAAAAATAAAAGAAAACGACGCATCAATTATCTGACTGAGTCTGAAATCAGTAAGAGCGATATACATGTACAGATAAAGAAATGATTACAGTTGCAGAAATATTGAATGTTTTATTCAAGAAAAAGAGATTCACAAATTGAGGAAGTCTATGCCGATTTGATCCACCTTTGGCTAGTATGCAAACGCTCATTTGGCTAGGCGTTGACTGGTAGAGCGTTGGGTGTCCTCGTGGAGGATATCGTGACAAATTCTGTCCAATCGGAGCTTTAGATCGTCAAATCCTGAGTGGTTGGAGAGCCCTGCTCTTGATCAACAAAAGGTTCTCAGTTGGGAAGAGGTCTGACGACTTTCCTGGCCAAGTCCCTGGCAAGCACGAGACGAGCAATAAAAACTCTCAACGAGCACGGGAAGGAAATATCTTGTTGAGCTCTAAGCACAGGATGGTTTGGCATGAAGGGCAACAAAATGGGGAGCAGATTACCTTCGGCGTACCGCTGGGCTGCAAGGGTGCCGCGGATGACAAAGGGGTCGTCCCGCTATGAAAAGAAGTGGCATCCAAGACCATCACGCCTGTCGTTGAGCCGTATGGTGGGCGACAGTCAGGTTAGTGTGTCACCACAGTACGGCGTGTCCCCAGTCGCCTCTTCGCTGGTCTTGGGGACTCAGTTCGAAGACATTTCTACTCCGATGGGATTCCAGGTCGAAGACGTGTCTGGTTATGGCACGGATAGCAGTGGGATACCAATCTGACTGTCCAAATCAATAACAAAAAATGGTTCAAATGGCTCTGAGCACTATGGGACTTAACAGCTGTGGTCATCAGTCCCCCAGAACTTAGAACTACTTAAACCTAACTAACCCAAGGACATCACACATATCCGTGCCCGAGGCAGGATTCGAACCTGCTACCGTAGCGGTCGCGAGGTTCCAGACTTACGCGCCTAGAACCGCTCGGCCAAAGGGGCCGGCTAAATCAATAACAATTCAACCTCTCCACACACGTTACGTGGAGCAAGCCAAAGCACACGGTACTAAGCTCTTGTTCCGTATCAGGTCTCATTTTCACGGGAAAGAAAAGAACTAAAATAGAGTACGAAATGATAACACGTGTTGCATGAAAAACCAAAAAGAAATTCACGTTTATTGTCCTGTACGTTCTGTGAATTCAACCACAACGTATTAAAAGTTTCCTAAAAATCAGAATTGCGAATACGTAGACACTAAATTCTTATATAAACTTTATTTAGAGCAGTGGACACACTTCACACACGGTTTTCAGATTCACTTCCCCCTTACAAAATTTGAAATATATAAATGACGATAATAATAATAATAATAATAATAATAATAATAATAATAATAATAATAATAATTGTTGTGTATGAGACGGAACTATGGGCCTTATGGAAAAAGGGTGACCCGGCTGAGTCACGCAATTTGACTCTTAGTCTGATCACGAGTTGTGGCCATTAATTGCACGCGTTGGTCACGTAGGCTGACGCGAGGATCAATGAACTATACTTGACGGGATGTATCTGGAACATCTTAGGTGATTAGAAAGTTACTACACAGGAATACTATTAAGTACTTAGCTTTAATTCAGCATCAGGGGTGATCGTCTATCTCGACTTTTTACAATAATATTTACAAGTGCAGTTATAGAATGAACTGCGAATACTTCTTTACAATTCTGATTGCTTCACACATATAGATCAATTGTCAATGCATAAACTGTATGGCTCTGAGAACTATGGGACTCAACTGCTGTGGTTATCAGTCCCCTAGAACTTAGAACTACTTAAACCTAACTAACCTAAGGACATCACACACATCCATGCCCGAGGCAGGATTCGAACCTGCGACCGTAGCAGTCGCACGGTTCCGGATTGCGCGCCTAGAACCGCGAGACCACCGCGGCCGGCTAAACTGTATGTGGCGCCTTGCTAGGTAGTAGCTACTGATTTACCATAAGGCTATGCTTACTAACGTATCTTCAGATGAGCTCTTTTAAGCTATAATAGGTGAACCATTGCTATTACAGTCGGCTGTGGAACTGGCCAGCGCGCTAGCTTGTCTCGCAAGACCAGCCGAGTAGCGGTGCTCGGTCTGCTAGCGTCGACAGTGGCGACTCGAGGGTCTTATGTGTACTGAAGGACTGCGGCCGATTTGGAGCCTACAACCTAGCAAGTGTGGTGCCTTGCGATGACACCTCAATAATAATTACAATAATACAGTATTTCCAAAACAGTAACACAATAAATGCTGCGCTATCAGTAAATTTAGTGTTGTGCTTCTCTTTATAAACTTCTTACTGCAAAATAATAAGAAAAGAACTTAAATGACTTAACTTTGTTGTTTTGATAGTTATTGAACTTTCAACTGAAACACTAGTTTCCAATTATCTAATAACTATGCTTCCTTCGGAAATGAAAAAAAAAAAATAGTTAGCGTTTTCGCGCCGGTTGGATAATTTCCGTTACACGCTGTCATACAACAACTGTACCGCATTTTGTCTGTTACTGACACAAATTTGAACTGCGCATCACATGAAAACCATTAAAAACATTCTAAAAACGTCACACTGATCAATACTCACGTATTCCCCAACTCATCCCAATGATACACGACACTAATCGTTTTCTGTTGTTCTGTGTACTCGTGGTATACGCTTCATGATGCTGGCAGGTAGCTTACAGACCCTCTTAATCTATGATGCGTTGTCTCTGGTCTCGCGGTTTCTGCTGTATGCAATATGGCAAATCCCCCTTCTTGAATTTCGCCATTAATATTATAGATGTTTGACGAAAGTCTGAAAAATAGTTGTAGTTTATCAGTTTTAAATGGTTCAAATAGCTCTAAACACTATCGGACCTAACATCTGAGGTCATCAGTCCCCTACACTTAGAACTGCTTAAACCTAAGAAACCTAAGCACATCAAACACATCCATGCCCGAGGCAGGACTCGAACCTGCGTCAGTAGCAGCAGCTCGGTTCCGGACTGAAGCGCCTAGAGCCGCTCGGTCACAGGGGCCGTCGCATTTATCAGTTTATCAAAATCAATTTCGTGTAGAGCAGTTCAATGGTACGATAATCCGTCGGTCTGGATTTTACTTGTAAATTCACAGAAACATTGGTTTCATTAGTGAAGATTACACATTCAGTTTATGTTGGAATAAAAATTTCAGTCGTTTATAGATTATGGACCACACAAATTTAACTTTTTATGTTCTCAGGCTCTAATCACTTGCCTATGTTCTTCCCACAACGTTCTTTCTTGCTTAAGAGTAGCACGTCGGCTACACACGCTCGTTAGCATGTCCTTTCAAATGTTGCTCTGCGAACTCGAACGGTCTAGGCGTTCTTTAACCTCCTTCCACACATATGATTAATTTTAAGTTTCTTCTGTTATAACTCTAAGTATCTCGTGTTCAACACGTCAGCATCCATTGAGGGAAACGTCAGTACTCCTCTCTAATGCAACCCTTCATTCATAGCACTGACTCTGCCTTCCTCTGACCATTGACTGATATTAATTTCTCTGGGCTTAGTACAATTACGAAACCTATACATGTACAATACTTCTACACACATTAAATTTACATATTTCAGGTAATGCAAAAGAATGAATTTGAGGAAACACATCAGTAAATAAACACAAAAAGAAAAACTCAGTCCCAACGTCATGTCGCCTTAAAGAAATTTAGGCAGTTCATCATCTTTGTCCACGATAGCAGTCAGTATAATGCTTACAGGCAATCTCAAGTATGAACTTCGCTTGCGCACATCACGTAGCATATTCTGTGAGTTATAAATATCATATGATGAGAGTATATTTCATGGGTGGATGTTCGTTGAGTTATATATATCTTATGATGAGAGTATATTTCATGGGTGGATGTTAGTAACAACGGAATGAAAGGTGAAAGTCTAGATTAAATACAGCAAAGGTTTTCAAAAAGTCAGTTTTACTTTACATAATAGCCTACTGAGTTATAATAGAAGACTGACAAAAAATTGGCAATACGGCAAATTATTTTGCATTTAATTACCCAGGTCATCAGCGATAAAAAAGTGCATGGGCACTTCCACAAGGCGATATTAACACGCCTTTAATTGTATCTCAGAGTGAGAAAAAGAGCAGTCGCATTCCGTTAATTATTTCCAGGCAAATGCGTTTAAGCTGCACAAAGCCGCTGTGGCGCAAAGTGTGCTTTATTGTTGAAACCATGCGTGTTAATTATGAAAGTAAACTGGTTCTGTTTTTATTTCAAGTCGGCGCATTTAAACACATTCAGTAAATGTTCCGCGTTGGGCAGATGGAATCCTGGGCTTATGTATTTACTACAATTACGAAAAGGCGTCTGTATGGGAGTTGTTTTCCTGTCTAAAATTTTCACGTAGACAGTTTAATGGTACGTTAACTTACGAATGCCGTGATATTAATTTTCCATTGTCATGTTAGTGCTATGTGTATAATAGGCCCGTGCCTCATGAAGAGGAAATGATGATGTTCATTATTGTTCTCTTCAGTGGATAAATGAAAATCGTCGTAATTAAATGATTTCTAAAGTTTTCATCAAAGTGAATACAGATTAATGTGGTAAGAAGGGAAGTTTGCACCTATCTGAATTGCTTGCTTAGTTCCTGCTATATTGATTGAGAACTTCTTTCTCGGTTCTGTTTTGATCACAAGAATTCACTACGTGCTGCCAGCACTTCCGTGGAGCTAAAAGTAAACTACGCTCTCAGCAACGTTCAATGGAACATGCGGTGTCTCCAGACACAAATGGGTCAATGTAGTTTGAATACTCTGTTCAGTCGAAATGTCTCGAAGGTTAATTTCGAGTTTCGAGCGTATGCGTCTTGTCAATTTACGTCAGGGATGCTTATCTACAGGAGAAAGCCGCTGAACTGGCGTACTGCATAGTGAAACCATGTGGAAAAAGCAACATCAATACCCGATGGAACGTCCCCTTGGTCGGTTGGAGGTTTGGATGCGTCTTGGCGTACCATCGATGAGATCATCATCCCAGTCCTGGCCCATATTGTCCCACTGTTGAATGACGTAAGTCACGCAGAGTACGTCGTCGTTCTCAACGTCCAGAGACAATTAATTTCAAACGATCCTACACATGTTTAGGAAACAGGCAGACCACTCCTAGGAACTGCATGATGAGCAAGTGAGTTATCATACATCAGTACGAAATGGCGATATGGTCCCATTATTGGTTGCAGAATCTCATCTCTCTACTATAGAGCAGTTAGACTGCCCTCAACAACCACAAGCGGTGTACAGTGGTCCCATGTAATTATATCCCAGAGCATCACTCCACCACCATCTTATTTTCACATGCGGCACAGTGATGGAGGTGACCTCGAGACGCGTTACCCGCTTTTGGACAACACCTGACGCCAATCGTGAGGCGTCTACTCTGCATAATTTCTTGCCCGTCTGCAACGGAGCCATGATGTGGCATAGGTAATGGTTCTCGCCATAGTCGTGGGTAATGGAGATCCGCTGTCGTCTCCTCGTCTGTTTGATCCGATATACTATGTCCTGTATCCTCTTAGATGCAATAATTTAACTCTGGAGCGCTCAGTCCACAGCCACTCAGATTCGAAAGTCGTAGATATCGATCATCCTGTTTTCGTCCCGAACGTGGTCGACCTTTTGCGGCATTAAGTCCTCAACTAGCTAACTGGAACAGATTTCATCTCCTCACCACATCAGTTTGAGTTCGGTGCTCACGTCGAACAACTTCCCAAGCCCTCTGCGCGCAACTTGACGATACAGATACTATCATTGTCTTCGCGGTATCATGGATGTTCATTCTACTGCTGCATAGTGGTGTCGTTTCGGCTCTTTTTATTGGTGGTAAATGCTGCAGTCGTACCTATGCACTTGGGAAACCGTGCCAGAACCGGCAGTCATTGGAGTCACAACTGACGATGATGATGGAGATAGCCATCGAAAGCTCGAAATTCTTATTCGAATCGACGCGGCTTGAACCCCTTGAGGATTTTATTCACGTACATAATTTGAAAATTACAGGCATACTATTTATATAATTGTTCATACCTGCTGTAGTGCCCAAGGGGCTTAACAAATTTTGAAAACACATTTCCACAATGTGCCTGAGAGTCTGTCTTGGAAAGCCACAGATACACTCTGCTCTGGTAGTCTTTCTCCAGCTGTATAGTAGGTCACCAAATCTCCCATAGTTGGTCCGGATCTTGTTAGTGTACTCCATGTTCGCCTGGGTTATCAGGCTCCCATGGTATTTTGTTAGCATGGAGATTGCTCTGGAGCACTGGTGGACTTTTATTACTCCACTCTTGCCTCCAAGTTTCGTGGTAGACTCATAACTGTTCTGAGTCGATAGTTTGGAGTCTGTTCATTTCTGTAGCAGGTATTCCCTCATGAATTGGCAGATGGTGGGTTTGTGCATAAGTTCTTATATTCCCTGTGAAGATTATTCTTACTACTTAGGTTAGCTGGTGGAATGCGGCCCAGGGCGGATAGCTGGAATAAGCTAGAACACTGGACTTTTTTGTGCCAGTTACTATCTGTGTAGTTAAATTCGGAGGCGAGTTACTACATTTATTACCGGTAGGTTCAATAATTAAGCAACTATTACGGCGGTTGCTTTCGGAATTCCCTGGGGAGAAGGGGACTATTTTTTCCGAGGAACACTGATGAGAAATTTATAGCACCTGGACTAGAAGTTGACTGCACAAGATTCTGCTGCGGCTACATTTTCATAAGGACCACGAACATAACATCAGAGAGATTAAGGCTTGTCCAGAGGCTTATAGATAATCGTTTTTGGTTCCATCTGTTTGTGAGTGGGACAGGAAATGAAATGACTGGTGGTTGTACAAGGTCGCATCTGCCACGCACCATACGGTGGTTTTATGTAGATGTAGAATACCATCGGTACAAAAATGTGTCTTACAAAATTTCGCCTAAAGCATCGCATTTTCAGCAGATAATTGATGACAGAGAAAGGCAATTTGGCGACACTGTAATCACGTTTACGAGAAATACACACCTGGAAATTGAAATAAGAACACCGTGAATTCATTGTCCCAGGAAGGGGAAACTTTATTGACACATTCCTGGGGTCAGATACATCACATGGTCACACTGACAGAACCACAGGCACATAGACACAGGCAACAGAGCATGCACAATGTCGGCCCTAGTACAGTGTATATCCACCTTTCGCAGCAATGCAGGCTGCTATTCTCCCATGGAGACGATCGTAGAGATACTGGATGTAGTCCTGTGGAACGGCTTGCCATGCCATTTCCACCTGGCGCCTCAGTTGGACCAGCGTTCGTGCTGGACGTGCAGACCGCGTGAGACGACGCTTCATCCAGTCCCAAACATGCTCAATGGGGGACACATCCGGAGATCTTGCTGGCCAGGGTAGTTGACTTACACCATCTAGAGCACGTTGGGTAGCACGGGATACATGCGGACGTGCATTGTCCTGTTGGAACAGCAAGTTCCCTTGCCGGTCTAGGAATGGTACAACGATGGGTTCGATGACGGTTTGGATGTACCGTGCACTATTCAGTGTCCCCTCGACGATCACCAGAGGTGTACGGCCAGTGTAGGAGATCGCTCCCCACACCATGATGCCGGGTGTTGGCCCTGTGTGCCTCGGTTGTATGGAGTCCTGATTGTGGCGCTCACATGCACGGCGCCAAACACGCATACGACCATCATTGGCACCAAGGCAGAAGCGACTCTCATCGCTGAAGACGACACGTTTCCATTCGTCCCTCCATTCACGCCTGTCGCGACACCACTGGAGGCGGGCAGCACGATGTTGGAGCGTGGGCGGAAGACGGTCTAACGGTGTGCGGGACCGTAGTCCAGCTTCATGGAGACGGTTGCGAATGGTCCTCGCCGATACCCCAGGAGCAACAGTGTCCCTAATTTGCTGGGAAGTGCCGGTGCGGTCCCCTACGGCACTGCGTACGATCCTATGGGGTTGGCGTGCATCCGTGCGTCGTTGCGATCCGGTCCCAGGTCGACGGACACGTGCACCTTCCGCCGACCACTGGCGACAACATCGATGTACTGTGGAGACCTCACGCCCCACGTGTTGAGCAATTCGGCGGTACGTCCACCCGGCCTCTCGCATGCCCACTAAACGCCCTCGCTCAAAGTCCGTCAACTGCACATACGGTTCACGTCCACGCTGTCGCGGCATGCTACCAGTGTTAAAGACTGCGATGGAGCTCCGTATGCCACGGCAAACTGGCTGACACTGACGGCGGCGGTGCACATATGCTGCGCCATTCGACGGCCAACACCGCGGTTCCTGGTGTGTCCGCTGTGCCGTGCGTGTGATCATTGCTTGTACAGCCCTCTCGCAGTGTCCGGAGTAAGTATGGTGGGTCTGACACACCGGTGTCAATGTGTTCTTTTTTCCATTTCCAAGAGTGTATCTTCATGAAATATCCCGCAGTTGTATAGCCCAGGTTTTGTTCACCAATACTGAAAATTGTAGTTCTTCAGGCTTTCACGGATATCTAATGACATCTTTTGTTGTCAGGTGTTCTGCCGGATATCAGCGTCGTACTTGCACGATATTTCGGTTACGTAGCTCGTTACCTTCATCAGGTGCGACCTGAGACTACTCCTCGAGTGGACCTGGTCCAGTATTTATGCCCGTGGCCTTCCCCCTTCAGGACCACAGCGGACGGAAAAGGTAATGGCAATGTTCCCAAATATCGCAGCGAGCGGGTGCGGACAGCTGAGAGAGCTACTTTACCGAATTACCGTGCAAGTAAGACACTGATACCCGGCAGAACACCCGACAACCCAAGATGACAATATTGAAAATTATTTTTATCATCAAATTTATTTGACAAAAAGAGGCTTGTCTTCAGTACGAGTAGCTTACCGAGGGCTGAAGATACTTTCTACAGTTCCTGTAAGGAAAAATTTGCTATTCGCTACCTGCTTAAGCCAATTGCGACGGAATTTTTGTTAAGTGCGTGCGATGCACCAATTGCGACGGATTGTACGTTGCTGCTGCAATGCAATTTCTTTTGTAATTTTTGTTCACCTACCTCTTTGGAGCGGTAGATCTTCGCACGCAAACTCCTGGCTGCAGCTACTTACGAGATCACAGAAAAGCAATGTTGAGGAAACTGTAACCTCATAGCTACTCGCCGGAGGCCGCTATAAGTAAAATTTGCTGAAAATTTTCTATGTACATTAAAGAAATAATTCAGAAAGGTGATGTCACTCGTACTTTAAACATGAAGTTCAAATCTAAACCTTCAATAGATCTTTATTACCGTTAAGCAAGATCATCAGCCCATATTTACGAAAATTACTAAAGTTTCTGCTCACAGTTATCATCATACCTAAAACAGCCGTTCGCAGCTCGTGGTCGTGCGGTAGCGTTCTCGCTTCCCACGCCCGGGTTCCCGGGTTCGATTCCCGGCGGGGTCATGGATTTTCTCTGCCTCGTGATGACTGGGTGTTGTGTGATGTCCTTAGGTTAGTTAGGTTTAAGTAGTACTAAGTTCTAGGGGACTGATGACCATAGATGTTAAGTCCCATACTGCCCACAGCCATTTGAACCATTTAAAACAGCCAGAACTTTTATGTTCCCCAATTCCGAAACCAATTACTTGTAACACAGTCAATGATCGGCCAATGACTTCTGCACACGATATTCAGTGGTTGACTTTAGTAAAAGTTTATGTTCGCCATAAAGTACTCAGTAACAATATACTCTGTACCGCCAAGCTATATAATTCAAAGATCACTCGCGGTTTTCGTCGGAACGAATTATCACAACACTCTTAAAGTTTTCATAAACAGTTTCTGGTCACTACCAGATACCATTAACACTGGACTATTACGCGGAAGTCATCCCAAGACTTCATCTTACCCATAATGGGAAAAGTCACATCCAGCATACCTGCCTCCAATCAAAGCTAGCTCACGACTCCTTTCTCCCTCTCCCACTACTCAAAACTATATCTCCTCGTTAGGCGGCCAACCGTCTCGCTTCTCATTGGCTGTCAGTACTTACGACCAATGAGAACTCACTTCTAGGGCGCGGCTCGCGAGAAAATCTAGCAAGCACCAACCACTTCTCTAGGCTCAAAGACGTCATCAAATTAAGTAGCACCAAACTCTCTAATTAAATAAACAAAACAAAATGAACTATAAGCTTTCCTCTACATCTGGAAATTTATTATGTAGTCGCGAATGTTCTGGTTGTCTTATACATAAGCATACATACTTGGACATCCGACATTCACTTGTAGGGGAACCAGTAGTGGATTCGTTTCCACGTTAAAGAGTTGGAACACTTGCCAGTTCCTGTACAGAATTAAATGAATGATTTTTAATGATGCCGAACGTCCCACGAATCGGTAACGTTTTGCAGAGGGTCAGTCCACGGCAATGGGGACTCACTCAGCCGGCACGACACGACGTGTAGCTCACGGCTCCCACACAACTCGACGGGCTCTGAAATCGAACTCTTGACACGTCACTCACGTAGTGCTAGCGGCGCTTCACAATCGATTTTCCCTATGATCGACTAGCTTGCAGTGAAAATACTTCTATTGTTGGGCCAGGGATCCTGACAAGGTGGAGAAAGTTGGAAGAGCTCAGGGACAGTACACTTGTGTGCAAAATTAAAGCAACAATCGCAAATTTTTGCAAGGTTGCGCTTACTTTTCCACAAAACAGTACAAATAGGTGATAGTAAAATAGAACCATATTAAGCATACAGAATATAAGCAACTGCAACATGAATACCGGTAGACAAAAACTTTCTTCGTTTTTCTTGAAGTCAAAATACCGCTGCTCTTTAAAAATCCTCTCAGTGAGCAGTCTAGATATCAAAATATTTTCAAGAGAACATGTTTTTGATAAACAGGAGGAAATCAATTTTGCCTAGTTCCTTATAATAAGTTAACAAGGAAAAATGTTTATGCAAATAAATATACTAATTCGCACACAACTGGTTAACGTCCTCAGTATGCATTGTGACCACCTCTGGCAGCAATACAGGTTTGACAACGACGGGGCAGTCGGTGAAAGATGTCAATCTCACGTTGAGGCAATAACGCCCATTCATCCTGCGGAACTGCTTGCAAGTCGGTCTCCATACAATGTCACCACATCCGAGAAGCAACAGAATGATTCACATTAAGCCACTGATTTGCGACTGTCCTGTTTCCATTTTTCCTGTGGCCTCTCACTGCAGAAAGTCTGGTAAACGTCTTCTCTGCTCCATACTGCACAGTCTTTGACTGTGTACACAGTGACTGCCGATGTGGGACGACCCGGAAAACACTACCCTCTTTGGTAGGTGCCCTGACGTCATCGTTGGCATGGCTGGACATTGACCGGAATGCCATCTTGCGTGCAGAACACGATCGAATTGACATCTCTTGACAGTCACATGATTATATCGCGACTTGGGCACAGGACGAGGAAATAGCTGTTTGTTGCTTTAATTTTAGGCAGCCGTGTATTTGAGATAGAGACCGGTGTAATTAAAAGGAGAGACGAATGGAACTCAGAACCTAAGCAACACGATTGCTTCAATGTTGTTACAATAATTAACAAACATATAGAGAGAAAGATTTGATTCTCAAGATCGATACGAAGAGCAAAGCACAAGTGGGATAGACCAAAAGAGAACAGAAGAATTAGAACCAAGAAAATTTATATCCAAGAGAAGAGGTAACCGAAAACACATAGAACGACCTAGAACCAGAAGCTGTCACATTACGAAAACGCATTTGCACTTTGATTTATTTGATTAACAAACCAAGCTGTTTACTGTGTTACGAAAAATTGAAAAGAGACTGCGAACTTTACTGTTCTATTAACTGGTTACGTGTGAAGACCGACTAGTGTTGTCCTGTACACAGAACTGTGAATTATCTTAAAAGATTAGATTAAACAGTGTGAGGGCTGAGGCTATGCACTATTGTGTAGTCTTCCACTGTTATACTTAAATCGGTATCTGCAAAATTTACAAGCCTGACCACTTCCTGTTTGGAAAGATCTGAAAGAGTTTACATTATGCAATCGATTACAGATTATATGCCACAACAACCGCGGAATTTATTACTTCAATTTTAGTTATTAATCCATCAGCTAACCACCGCAAATTTTGCTGTAGTTTCCACGTAGAGGCAGCAGCACTGAAAGAGCAGTAACGAGGTTAGTTATCTGCTGTACATCTTCAGGCGAGCCATTCTTGCAAGTATCATAAGCTCCCATCTTCGTTCTTACATCTCGTCAAAAACAGAATTCTGTCAGACTATTAACCGAGAGTGAAAAATGCTCCGAATGTAGCACAAAAAAAGGCTAATATGTCCTCAGCAAATTTAGGGATGTAAAAGTTGGGGACCAGCTTTTGACTTGTCTGGCAGCTTCACAGACATTTAGATCAAAACATTGTGACATATTCGCGGTTTTTTTACTTGTCAGTGTTAGTACCCGCGTCATGTAACACAAAGAATCGTGTTACGTGAAGCAACACTGTACGTGATGACATGTCTTGTCACATGACACGTGTCATCATCTCATCGAAAATGGCATTTGTAGTGGTCTGCAGTATGGAATACTTCATATTATAGATGTATCCCCACTCTCGGGTAGTTCCTATTGTAGGTTCGTCCCACTCTCTAGAAGTACATAAGTTTGTGTCTATTTGATCTTACACCCCTCACCATACATGTAACATTGGATGGACCTAAAAGAGCTCAATGTTAGACCGTCGTATCTCGAGATCAGATAAAGATTATTGGATAAAAAAATCGTTTTGACTTCATTTACCAGCCATCATGATAAATTTTAAGTGACTGGTACATGTTTAAAATACTGACTGAAGTATCCAATTCAGAACCTTCCAGAAAAACGTATTATTTTGCACTTAAAATCCTAACGAAGAAAATTTTTTTCAAACGTTTAAAACTCATCTTTGACCAACCCCCGATACAGCTGCTGGAGAGATTTGAACTATCACACCAGAGTTATTTAAGGATGACAATTTTTGCATGGAAAATCCGCAGCAGGGTGACTGTTGTTGGACGTAAAATCCAAACGGTGTTCTTACAAATGATGACAGTAGCTGAGTATGAATTTTAGCCCAATTGAAATATTTTACAAAAGCAATCGATTCGCACAGGACTGGAGATGTCCGATAGAATGGACACCATTGGCTTAACAGGGGCCATATGGCACACATTATTAACAGAAGTAAGTACTTCAGCTGCCTAAGGTATCGAATTACATCAATGGCGACAGAATCAATGTCCCAACATACACACACACACACACACACACACACACACACATATATATATATATATATATATATATATATATATATATATATATATATATATATATAAGATGGCTATAGGCTCTTTTTGTCCAGATGACCATATCCACCGAACTCGTGCTGGACTTACAAATGCTACGAGTAGTGGGACCAATGAATGGGGGAGCTACCTGCTCGTGACAGGTTGAGAATTTGTTTAGGATGGGAAGCGTGTCCGGATGGAGTAGGCGGTTGAGGCAATCGCTTTAGAGAAGTGTAGCATCAAGGTTTGAGTTCTGGTCAGTTACCAATTAAAAATAGATTCCTTCTCACAGAATAGAAATAACTACAAACCTTATCAGTCTGGAGACATTAAACGTACTGCATTCTGTAACAGGGGCCGGCTTTAATATTTTAAATACGCTAAAAATGTGTCAGCATGCCTTTCACAAAACATATGTAGTCCAGAGGCGTGAAAGGAAGGCAATGGAGGAGAAGAAATAGTTCAGCAGGTGCTGGGAGAATTAGATTAGGGAACGAGATACTTAAGTAGCAGACGAGTTTTGCTATCTGTGCAGTAAAATAACTAACGATGGCTGATTTAGAGAGGATATAAAATGTAGATTGCCAATGGCAAGAAAATCTTTTCTGAAAAAGAGAAATTTGTTAACATCGAAAACAGATTTAAATGTCAGAAAGTCTTCAAAAATACTTGTCTCTAGTATAACCTTACACGGGAGGGGACGTGGACGATAAACTGTTCAGACTGGAAGAGAATAGAAGCTTTTGAATCGCAATGTTCAGAAGAATGCTCAAGATGAGATGGGTAAAATTTTTGTTATTCATTGTTCAACACAACGTTGCTACTCGTGAGAGGCATACAAATTCAGTTACCCTGTTTTCCTAGCTCTAGTAATAATAGTAATAATAATAATAATACTAATAATAATATAGTGAAAGTTGAAGGACATAAAGCGGACTGACGCGTCTGAGTACGTCTTCTGCGGATTTTACGTCCCAGTAGATCTTAAGCAAATAAATTTCAGTTAATTAATTCATGGAAACTGCTAATTAAATAGAACTGAAATTACTTATCCAAATAGCTATAGAAGCTTAATGACCATTTAACAATTAAAGTTTATTTGAAACTGCTTGAGCAGAAAAACCTTAAAACCTAAATCATTATTTACACAACTTAGTGTAAAAGGCAAAAATTTTCTTTTAAACATTAAACAGGAATTAAGGAATTTTTTAAATTACATACACTTGACAAGGATTAGTAAATTTCTTTTTACTGCAGTTTGGTTGACAAAAGCCCCGGCGCCCCATTAGGAGCCGGCCGGGTGGCCGAGCGGTTCTAGGCGCTACAGTCTGGAACTGCGCGACCGCTACGCCTGCATGTTCGAATTCTGCCTCGGTCATGGATGTGTGTGATGTCCTTAGGTTAGTTAGGTTTAAGCAGTTCTAAGTTCTAGGGGACTGATAACCTTAGAAGTTAAGTCCCATAGTGCTCAGAGTCATTGGAACCATTTTTGAACCCATTAGGTTCTGACCCACTACGTTGACAAACCGCCACAAAGCACACATTGCCAAATAGCTTCAGACTAATACTAGTGACAATATTCCCTGATGGTCTACGAAGATTACATTGTATCAGACATTTCATCAGGTAATCTGATAACAACCACAATCAGTTTCTGGAAGCCCATATCTCTGAGGGCAGATGCCAACAGGATTTTCTCAATTTGAGAGAAAGTTACAGCAACACCACTGAGAAATTATACTCTTCTACATATTTTTTACTATAACTCATAAGTCACACGTTATAAGTTTGTCATTTATACTGCAATACAACCTTACAAAAGTATGTGATACCCATGGAAGAGAACCCGGTAACTTTTTGAAGGTGAAACACATTCAAGAAGCGAAATAATGGATAGGAGTGTCCTCTCATTTCTGTATTTAATAGTGGAAAACTACACTGGTCTTGAAGTATCATCTAAAACTCTACAGGCAACCATGAGATTACGCCCAGACAGCAGTAACTTTAACTGGTAAGTCGTTCTCTTGTCTGTCTGGCCTGTGTGTCTGCTAAATTGATTTGGCCCTTTAACAGTGGTTGTTGTTGCCTTTTATCACAAACTAAATAAATTAATGGCTCAAATAATTTAACAAAATGGTATCCCTGTCATGATTGTAATCAATTATTGATAGGAAATTAATATATCAATATTAGACTGACCTTTTAGAAAAATAATGGCAAAAAGTTCATTGATCATAAAATACGACGACAAATGAATTTTGAAATGTTGGCGACACAAATAAGCGGTATAAGTAGTTAACGCTCAATCGGGTGGCTACTGGTTGGCAAAGACTGTTTTATCTATTTACTCTGGCTGAAAACGTGGATAACACACTCTGAAATTACCTAATGCTGAATAGATTGGTTCAAATGGCTCTGAGCACTATGGGACTTAACTGATGTGGTCATAAGTCCCCTAGAACTTAGAGCTACTTAAACCTAACTAACCTAAGGACATCACACACATATATGACCGAAGCAAGATTCGAACCTGTGACTGTAGCGGACGCGAGGTCCCAGACTGTAGCGCCTAAAACCGATCGGCCACTCCAGCCGGCAATGGTGAATAGACTGATAGATTTATCGTACACACGAGTTACACTATGTTGGTGCAGCTGAGAACAAGTCGCGAGACTGTGTTTCTGTTTGTCTTAAGAAGCTGGAGCAGCAATACTGTATCCCTTTCTCTATGTATAGTGCTGTCTGGGGTGACGGTCGCGGTGCAACCGTCTGCAAAGTAGTGACGTGTCACTCCTGTAATTCGTTAACGTGGCAACAAAGTATACAAAGTCGTTGGCTGACAAGCTGTTAGACGGATCGCAGCTACATTCTAACGGAGCCCTGGAATCTCGACAGTTTCCAGCATGTGACAATCTCGTTAGCCGCTCATACCAAGGACTAATTTGATTTACTTATAGAGCAATATGCACAAGGATATCAAACGTGAATTCAGAAGACCTGACATGAATAAGATTGCCCTCAGAACAGTGAGTTGACCGAAATGACTGAGGTCTAAATTGTAAGTACAGCTAAGTCCTCACCACAGACTCCCCAGTCAAGACCAATACCAGTCTAAATCAGACCACATATCTCCACTCCTCCCTCTCCATCAGACCTCAGCAAACTCCACAAAAGCATCCATGCAACCATCCCCGCAATGGTTTCATACCAATCAGAAGACCTCACGAGCTCCACATCCCCCACCCAACTCATCTACTCTATCCATCGGCCCATCCCCTAACCAAAGTTAATAAAACTATTCTCTGAGAACCAGCCAATCTTTGACTCATAAATTCCTACATGACAGGAGAAGAAATTGCACGTTTCACTTGTATTTTCCCCGATGGCCACTTTTGCGGATGATGCTGTGGTGTATCGAGAGGTTGCAACAATGGAAAATTGTACTGAAATGCAGGAGGATCTGCAGCGAATTGACGCATGGTGCACGGAATGGCAATTGAATCTCAATGTAGCGAAGTGTAATGTGATGCGAATACATAGAAAGATAGGTCCCTTATCATTTAGCTACAAAATAGCAGGTCAGCAACTGGAAGCAGTTAATTCCATAAATTATCTGGGAGTACGCATTAGGAGTGATTTAAAATGGAATGATCATATAAAGTTGATCGTCGGTAAAGCAGATGCCAGACTGAGATTCATTGGAAGAATCCTAAGGAAATGCAATCCGACAACAAAGGAAGTAGGTTACAGTACGCTTGTTCGCCCAATGCTTGAATACTGCTCAGCAGTGTGGGATCCGCACCAGGTAGGGTTGATAGAAGAGATAGAGAAGATCCAACGGAGAGCAGCGCGCTTCGTTACAGGATCATTTAGTAATTGCGAAAGCGTTACGGAGATGATAGATAAACTCCAGTGGAAGACTCTGCAGGAGAGACGCTCAGTAGCTCGGTACGGGCTTTTGTTGAAGTTTCGAGAACATACCTTCACCGAAGAGTCAAGAAGTATATTGCTCCCTCCTACGTATATCTCGCGAAGAGACCATGAGGATAAAATCAGAGAGATTAGAGCCCACACAGAAGCATACCGACAATCCTTCTTTCCACGTACAATACGAGACTGGAATAGAAGGGAGAACCGATAGAGGTACTCAGGGTACCCTCCGCCACACACCGTCGGGTGGCTTGCGGAGTACGGATGTAGATGTAGATGTAGATGTAGAAGCAGTATTTTTTCAGTTTCTGTGTGGTCGTAAAGTGAATAACACATTTATCACAAAGATCATTATCTGAATATGCCAAACGTTGTAGCACGTTCAACCAGGGGCCGCGGCTAAGCTACGAGCAGTGCTTCTGTGTCCGAGTGTAGACCATTTCAAATTGACCATTAATGTTGCCTTCCATTCAAATATTCTCTTGAAGGCCAGAGGCTTCCGAAAAAAAATGTGGCTGGTGAAGGGAGAACGCAAGCTGATGGCTCCCTCGACAGCGAATCTTTATCACCGCCGCCCTTTTCACAAAGTGCGTTTGCGACACTGTAGAAACGTCTTAGCCAGCTGGCCTACATTTCTCTTACGTCTCTGCCCCTGCTGTGGCTAGAGTCAGCTAACAGTTAGATCCAGGTAGGCAGCTTTTTTCGTCTCTTCAGCCGAAAGTATTGTCTGCACACCAGTACGTGAAATTCCTGAAACCAGCGTTCTGTCACTGGTAAGTGCTTTGGGATGTTACTTTCCCTAATAGCTGCATGTGCCTTCCAAGTTACAGACGTCCACTGCAAGATTTACTGTTAAATGACCAAATGGCTTGCTTGTTCTCAAACTCCAGAAAATACTATTCAAAGGAGGCCACCATAAAGATACGGCATGCAATAACAATTTACATGCTGCCGTCAATGCCTGTTGATGTTGTTAGCTTCATGTCGTCGCACAAAAAAGATGTCTTGGGTGTAAAATCAATATTAAAGTGTAGCCTTGAATACGAAAACTGAACCGCAGTCCTGTCCTCGCATCAGGCAGAAATTCCCAGCAGTACCTGATATTGAACCCAGTGCCCTCCCCCCCCCCCCCCTCCCCCTTTCGTGAGAGTCTGTTGTGTTGACTTCTCAGTTATGGAGGAGGACAAGTAACCAAGTAACACGAGACATTACAATACTTAATATACTTATATTTTACACTACATAACAATAAAAATCGAGCACTCAGAAGAGATGGGCTGTTGTCAATGTAACTCTCTAAATGTACACACTATCAGTGGGTATGTAAATTCCTTATGATGGGTAGTATGGTCATCATAGTTTATTACTGTTCTTGTTTAGCGTGTTGTTTTGAGGCCTGATATGTAAGGGGGATGAACAGCAACAAATTATGAATGGTCGTTGTAAGAGGGAGATGCTGCACACTCCCATGAGACAGCATTATCTGTACCTGATATAGTTTGAAAGGGATCTTATTGTCGATCTCCTTTTAGTCAGTTGGTCGAAAGTGCTATATCCAGATTTGTGGGAGTTTCAGATTTGACAAAGATTTTATGCTGGATTGCATGAGAAAATGACGGTCAACAAACTCGTCGCCAAGGTGTCTATCGACCATGCATGACCACCCAATGGAGGATCGTCATATTGTGCACCAAGCATATCGTAATCCTTCACATTTGCGCCTGCAGTTCGACACCATTCTGTGTCATCCTGCACCATTGCTTCGACACTTGGCAAATGCGTCTATGAACAGTCTCCTTGATGCGGATCTACCCCACTGGCCTGAAACACGTGTCCCCTATGGAACATGCGTGGGGATAGCTCAGACTTCAACTCTACCCCAGCAGCAGCATCCGGGTTGCAAAGGACAGACTACAACAGTTGTGAGCCAGTTGGGCTCAGGAGGCGATTCAACGACTTCATGAATCAGTTCACGACCGAATCAGTACATGCATCCAGGCCAGAGGTGGTTCACCATTATATTGATAAGTCTCCTCCATCCTGCAGTTACTAATCACTCTTTTTGTCAGAAAGCGTGTAATTCGTTGTGCACTCTTCACCAAGCAGAGTTGTGTTTTACAATCTGAAAGATGAATAAAATGGATAACTGTTCCGAACAGGGTTCTCCAAGAATATTATTTTCCACTCACATAAACACAACCAACAATACCTAAGAAAGCTGTCGAAGGTCCTCCATTATATGACCTTGTGTTTATGTTCACATACTACATGAACATGCATCACACGAACAACATTCATCAGTGTCACACTGTTGCAATGCCAATCCTTTACTCCTTTCGTGAATAAAGATGACGACGATTAAGCATAGGAATTCTTTCAGGCCAAAAAATTTGTTTTATTAATGAGTGCTGGCGTACTTATTAATTGTATGTGTTATGCGAGGGTAGACGAGTTTCAAAATATATTTGTCATAGTTTTTGCGAATTGTTTACCTTTTTATTAAGAAGTTAGTGCTTTCCACCATAGCAGCATTTACCGTTAAACGAAAAGCATTGTGGAACCTATAACAACGCTTAAGACCTGGATACATTGGAAAGACAGTTTCATCCTTTATGAGACTTCAGTGTCTGGTAACCTAAAGGCTCTGATCAGCCTTCAAAAAGCTGTTATACTGAAAAGTTAGTGGGGTCGGTTGTAATACGTATCAGTTATCTGGGTAGTTGACTGGATTTTTTGAGTGGTGGAGTTCCAAAAGCACCAAAATCTAGTGGTAACTCTCAGATTGCTGATCTAACCTATACGGTTAGAACAATTGGCTTCCATCCCGTAAGGACGTTTAGCGTAGGACCATGTTGAAACAGTTTCCCTCAATATTTAAAGCCTCAGAGGTTGAAGAGATGCTGCCAGGTTTGTCGAAAAAAGTTTAAGATCTTCTTGTTCACTAGTCACAACAACTGATATAAGAGAATTACTGTTGTGGCTCGAACTACGAGCGTATCCAAAACGTTTAAAATGCTGTGTGCCGTCACTTGACAGAATCTTTGTCTCTCACCCTCAGTTTTTCATGTTTATTTCTACAGTAATAAACGTTCCATAATTTGTTGGTTTTCCTTATTGAGCTAGCACTATCATTCTGTCCTTAAAATAATAATTATCTACAACAAGAGCACTTTTTCCACTTATAGCAATCCTTCCTAATATATTAAAAGTGCGAGCTTTCTTACAAATGTATCTATAGGTCTCTGTGAAAGAATATATCTCCTTACCTGAGTCTGCAATTTACAATTATTTAAGAAGAGTTGTGCTGTCCCCTCCGATCAATAATTATAATTATATTTTGTCACCGTCAATGCGATCAAGCGTATTTTCATATATTGACAGTGAAATTAATCCGTTCTGGTTTCAGATTAATATTGTTGTCCGAATATGTGGTTTACATGTGTATATGTGATCGACTAATGTAGGCGCTGCCTATAATTTCGTTACAGTAATACTTAGTCCTACAGCCGTAAATTTTCTAGCTACCGTCAGTAATTTACAAGGAGTAATTAGAGGAGTAGAACGATTTAGAGGATTGGTTGACTCTCGTGGGGTTATAACCGCATCAGTATTCTGCAGCAATGACGCGAACCTAGTTATAGGGCGGCCGTGATGGATGGCGTGTCAGCAGGCTGGCATCCCGTATCGCCGATGTGATGGGGAAAAACAAGCCCCGCCAGCACCGCATCAATATCCCATCGCGTGCAGGGATTTAAGTTGGCCCCCCCGCTGCCACCTGCTCCGTATCACTTGTTGGATTCTGGCAGCAGCCGCAGCAGTATATTCCACCTGCTCGCAAGATGGCAATGAAGGCGCTCACTCTGATGCCACCCCAGTGGCACTAGAGAAATGAAATTTGGTTGTTTGAAGTACTGGTATTTTATTACTGCCGTAGCGTCACTCAGTATGTGACTGATTTAATTTAACGTGCTGTAGCCTTCTTAGCTCCGCAACAACATATTTTTCATGTTGGTGACAAGGGCCTGTTTCGTTAATGTAATGTATTTATTGCTATGACAGTATTGTTTCTCGTCCAGCAGAGACTAGTGCTTCGAATGTACAATAAAGTTTTTGCTGTCGGCAAGAAACGATCTCTATCTCAGTTGACCTTGAACTAAACTCCTTCGGCGGCACCAATTCACTTTGAGTAATAAACCATTAAGGAAGTAGTTCTAAATGTTATTTATTTATTGTGATTAAAAATTAATGGTAGCTCCGTTAAATACATTTATTGTCAATAAAATATGGAAGTGGAATCGTTCTTATGGAGGATTAACGTAACAATGTCTGGGAAGTTCTGAAAACGCCAGTCACCCTACCTGCCAACGGGAATTTGCTGGTTTGAAGACGGTACGCAAGTAAAAGGAAACGCAATTCCAAATAGTACTTTCAAAATAAATCCCTTGCTTTTAAAACAAGTAAAAGGAAAAAAGGAAGATTAGGGGTTAAAATTTTGTCATTAGCAGGGTGATTATAGGCAGAGCAAATGCTTGGATTAGGGATGATTGGGGGCTGAAATCGCTTAAGCGGTTCAGTTAAGACACCAAAAACCTTAATGCGTTACCAAGTTTAGAATCACCATCCTCCTGAATTCGAGTCTGGACTCTTCCCACTGGATCGCCTCTCACTGAGGTAAAGAAGTTGCAGAGTAGCGAAACGTTCGACATCCCCCATATGATGTGACCAGTCTACCCACATAACTGTGTCTGACTGCCATTCGCATGTGAAGAATACCTGTTCAATTTGTTGTTACTGGCGGAAAATTTTACTAGGTAGTAGTATTTGAATCGAGTGTACTCAGACTCGTGAAGTCAACGGAGGAGTTATGAAACGAGAAATAGCCACTCAAATGTCAGAAATGGCCCCTGTTGACGGAGGAGGGCACTGTGGATGGTCTGCATTGGATGGTCCTCTTGCCATGATTGAGGAGTGCCGTTTTTCTTTAATTTAATGCATTCACAAGCTACAAAGTCATGCTGGTCGTATTCCTAACCTATGTTACAGTAACAATGGACTAAGTGGTGGCAACCTGCTCTTCGCACCAGAGGTATCAGTGTATTCCCTGGGCTGTACAATTGAGCGGGGCCCAAATAAATTGCCGTAAACAGCTTTTTAAGTTGTGTTGACATTGTTAGCTTTATTCTATCTGCGCCCTCATTGTCCCTGAAGTTTGCGGCCGGGAACTGTCATGAAGAAAGAAATGCATGACATGTACGTTGTGCGTGCTGTATGAAATCAGGCGAAATCTCTCACAAGCAATCATACTTGACGGGGACATTATTTTCTAGACATCCCCACGTGCCTACTATGCGTCCTCAACTGGAAAGAAAAACCTCACGCGAACGACGGGCATACTAGAGGCACTGTCCAATACATCTGTAGAGATCATCTGGTTTTCACTATGGTTTTCGATTAGCCCTCGTATGTAATACATTGTCTCCAGCAAACAAATTTCGAAGTCTTGAAAGCGGTTTAATCCTGTTCGTCAAGGCTTCCTCTGCTTTAGTTTGCTGTAACATAAAATGTAATCCTGCATGCCTCTTCTTCCTCCTCCTTACTCAGTGACTGAACATCATGGCTGGCATTTCCCATCACTGCTAGCTGAGAGCTCTTATTGGAGATATGTTCACAAGCTGGACTGTATTTGCCAAGCCGAGTTAATGGAACTGCGCAATTATATTGTCATCCAATGTAATAGATGCAGCACAGAGTTGAGGAAGTGACCTCTATGTTTTGAATTCCTTGAAACCACTTATCCATTTCCTGTTCCTTGAAATGTAGACGCGAAAAATGACGACAACAATGACAGAAAAAATGCGTTGGCGACCTCAATACAGTTTCCCAGCTCTGGAATCTGGTGGAAACCTGTTCAGTAGAGATTTCACATATTAAATTCTGGGCAATTAAATACCGACCCGTTCCTTTTTCTAAACGGTGTAAATGAAATATCAACCGGTTACATTTCTTAAAAGGTTTGTGTGAATGAAATTGCAACCTGTCCCGGTTTCTGAATGGTGTGTGTGAACGCCACTATTTGATTTCGCTAACTATAATAGCATTTGACATCATCCGCCACACGTGAGCGGTGAGTTTGCTATAATCGGTTTACATGGTGACTAAGCCCTGCAGTTGTAAACATGCTTCACAATTCAGTTGGACAGTAGTACGGAAGATTAGTCTTAAAAGTCATGTGTTGGGATCTTGATGAAAATTTCCACAGGAAACTGCCGTCCGCTGCAAAAAAGGCAAGCAGGAGTCAGATCAGCACAGAAAAGGCCATTTTCTCATGTTTCTCGACCTCTGTCGAGATTGAGACAGCCATTCCGAAAGAAAACAGATCAAGAATGAATGTAAAGAAAACGTTTACTTACGAAAGCAGAAGCTGGAGACATTGGGCAGGTATTTTGCAAGAAGAGTAAGCAAAACTAAGAAGGTGAACACAAGGAAGCAACTGTGTTTATGAAAACAGAAAGTTCAGTCAACATTAAAGAAGGAGAAGTAGAAGAATACAATGAGGAAGAGGGTAACGTTAATGATGAGTAAGAGTCACGACAGAAAACTATGGCAGAGGCAGGACGTAAACTGGGAGTATAATTTTTGGTAAACCATTAGGCAAATGTATGATAATGTATACAGCGTGGTATTTGACCTAGTAACAAAAGTGTGGACGACTGGTGATTAACAGGTAACGATCGATGGAGATGATTCAATAAATCACAATGTGGGGGTCCTGGAAATTAGAGAAGTATATAATCTATTGTTTAAAATTAAACCGCGTAAAATTCCAACAAGGGCTATATATAATCACATTTCGTTAATCGTGCATTCGATGAAAGTGGCAGTGAATGAATATTGAGTGATAATGATGTCTATATTGGTCTGGGAGAGAATCAGAACGCACGTGCTATTCATGATTGGAAGACAGACACCCCCAGATCGGCAGTAAATAATAATTTCGCCACCATAATAATACAAGAGAACGGCTAAACGATTACTAGTCTTGTAATAATCCATATGTTTATAAAATAATATCTATAGAAGCAGAGCTGAAAGAAACATTAGTTATTGCTTGGAGTTTACGATGGCTGTCGTAAATAATAAAGTCAATGACTTATCTGCAAAATCGGAAGCAGCAGATGAGGACATTTCATCAGGTGAATAATGTCAACAGAAAGTGCTTTTCACTGATTTGGAAACAGTTCAGTGTTTGTTTTATGCAAATACCTTTGAAGATAACGCCATTTTAAACAAATTTCGTTGAACATGACGCCAATTCAAGAGATGTTTAAGTAATTTTTTGTGAACTACCTCATATCATCAGATCACAGATTTCACAGTCCCATGCTGATTGAGGGCATGGTTTTAATGCCCACAAAAACACAATGCTATGACTGGCAGTCTCGTTGCACTGCCAGATAAAATCCGAGGCTGAGGCCGATGAGAGAGGGATGGGGGATGGTGGAAAGAGTGTGGCTTGCCACGTAACACTCATGAAATCACTGATAAGGTTTACTCATTTTTAGAAGCAAGGGGCGATCTGTGATAATACATTAGAGAAGATAAACTTCTTTGCTAATATCGCTCATAGTAATATTTATTCTTGATAAACGATTTCACTAATTAAAGTTATCATCTACCGATATGGAAAGCATTTATACAGTGTCACTATATCCAAAACAGCTGTAACATTCCGTGTCAGGCACAATATAACTGAAAAAAAATAGAAAAACAACATACCTCGACATATAGGGTATTGCATGTGTCTCCAAATAGCAGTCAATGCCCTATTTTTTATAAATTCATTGCAGCCAGGCGCCACTATACTGGCAGTTGTTACTAGTAAAGCATCGGAATTGAGGATTGGATCGACAGATGCCAAGTCTCAATTTACGTGGAGCAAAATGCAGATATGAGAATTTTAACAAATCTGTTCACATATTGCAGGTCAACTTAGACATGGTAGAAGAGGTTTTTAAAATTAAGTAAATTAAGGTTCAATTTAATGACATAGAGACTTTCTTTAAAGGTAAATTACAAAAGCTGCTGCAACTCGTTTATGACAGGCACAGTATTAAGTTGAAAGTGTTCACGGACGGGGCCTATAGGACTAGCGCGTTAACGGTGAAACACGCTAGAGAGTCTCACTAACATTTTTTTCAGTGAGGCAGAAGTTAAACTACCAGCAAAGGGCTTGCACTACAATATGCCAAGTAGATGCAGAAAACACCATGTCAAAGAAGTTATAGCTGGGACTGAAATAGCGCTACCCTTCCGATATTAAGTAAAGTATGGTTATAGCAATGGCAGTAAAAGCAGCTAACCTTATCAGTAATTAACTAACTAGACCGACTGAAGGAAATAATGAAATAAAAATTTTGTCCTCTATTAAGAAAAAATTAGGAGCACCAAGTGACTAAAAAAATACAAAGAAACCTTACAAAAGCAATACAGTACTTCTTTTGGATGATTGAGATTACATCTCAAAAATTGAAAATTTGTTTCTGAAAGTAATACTATTAACGTTACTGAAGACCCAACGGACAAGTTCCAGTCAACTCTCTGTAACAATATTAAAGACTGCAACTTCGTTCTGGACTATAGTGAAAAGCGTAATCTAAAAATAACGAATTTTCCTGTTCCAAGCTTACATTTTGAGGTGAAGATGCACCAAGAAGAAGTTGAAAGTATTAGGCCTGTAGTTGACGGAAGGTTTGCACCTAATTACAAACTAAACAAGTTACTAAACAAAAATTAAAAGCATGATACGTTTCTGAAAATTCGCACAACATAAAATATAACTTAGAACTGGCATTACTTTCACAAAACACTGACAACCCCAATGGTTCGAACGTAGTAATCTTGACATAAAAGATTTGTTCGCTAATATACCGGTGAAAGAATACATAGAAATAGTAAAGAAAATTTACTAGAATATCAGAAACTGAGTAAGGCAGATGTGGTAGAATTCACTGAACTTTAAGTATTTTCACTATAGGGCTATTATTATTCGTCACAATAAAATTTACTGCCATTGAGAGCTGACTATGGGTAAGTGGCTAGCTGGTACTATGGCTGAGATCTTTGTCAACAGTCTGGAAAATAAGATCTCCAATATCAGTAAAAACTATGGTGATAAAACTATTACTGAAGGTACATTGACGATGTGACCACGCTCATCAGAGATGACGGGTTGGGTGTGTTAGATTATCAAACAGCACTGAACAGCTCATAGAGGGACGCGATTGAGATGGAAAAAGATAAAATCTTAATTACTTGCCCCTTATCGCTACTAAAGTAAACGGAAGATGTAAATTTAGCATCTTTCGGAAACCAACATACACAGATTCGATTATTAGAGCAGATTCATGTCACCATCCACACTACAAAAATGCATTTTTCAATTCTACTATTCAAGAAATTATATCTAGAAACAAATGGTGCAGTCACTGTCTCACAGAGGTTGAACAAACTGCCATAAAAAGGGTACAGCAAGCATTTAGTTGAGACCCTATATTATAAAATGAAAATGAAATTGGGTGCCGACATCAGTAGTAAAGCTCACAAACCCAAAGCCAAATTCTTGACCATTGTGTACAAAGGAAAATTCCCTGATAACATCGAAAGACAGTTTCGCAAATCAAATATTTCAATAGCTTTCCACAGCAATATATGTTTAAGATGTAAATTATGACACAGATTCGGAGATAATAACGATAAATATAAAAAAAATATTTGCATGTCCAAACTGTAATGTGATCAATGTAAAGGGGGTTCCATAACGCATACCAGCCGACCGTTCTGTGTTCGATACAGAGAACATACCAACAAGAACAACAAGACTATGTTTCAAGATCATTTGATGGAGTCATTGCATAACACTACCAATATTAATCATAGCTTTAAAGTGTTGCATAATTCCCACACAGGCAAAAAGTTAGATATTGTAGAAACTTATAGATATACTGCAAGCTTTCACCTGCTTTAATGATAAATATATATCTGAGTTATGCTAAGCTTTCACCTGCTTTAATCATAAATATATATCCGAGTTATGCTAAATATTATTGTCTTTACATATCTTC
This sequence comes from Schistocerca gregaria, assembly GCF_023897955.1. Classification (NCBI taxonomy): domain Eukaryota; kingdom Metazoa; phylum Arthropoda; class Insecta; order Orthoptera; family Acrididae; genus Schistocerca; species Schistocerca gregaria. The sequence goes on from NC_064924.1 coordinate 185,291,853, forward strand.
ATCAGTAACCTTCAAATCGTGATTTACATCCTTAATTTATTTATTTATGAAATTAGTATATTTACCCATGGCGATTTTGTTGCATATATCTGTGGTCACTTTCAGAATTCAAATTAATAATCAAATTAACTAATTTAATAGGACTGAACTTGGATTTTTGGTATACCATTGTATTACTACAAAAATATAAAAACGGTGAATACTTGAGGGAGAATGATTGAGGACGGTGGCGTATTTAAATTTACAAAAATAATGACAAGTTCTCATTCCACTTAGACGGGACCACAGCCCCTGATTTATGGAACGATCTAATCTTTCCAGGCTGACCATTTCCAGCTCCTGAAAGAAGACTGTTAAGCTTCCCAGACAATCGTGCCCAAGAAATAAATGTTTCCGCTGCTCGGTAAAAGAACCTGGTGACTGGCTGGCCCCTGGCAAGTTACTGTCTTGCCACCACTAAACACGTGGACCAGCTGCTGCGTCCGTAACGACCCAACTTTTAAGATGAGAATGCTTGGAGTTATATGACCATCCCACAATTTGCAAAAAGGCTCAGATTACAGCAGTCTCTCTTAAATAGCCTCCTCCATCCACTTTCCACCAACTGGCGCCTTCGCGATGATTTGTTGCCCAATCCAGGTAAAATGTTTAGCAAACTGGCGCCCTCCTGCTCTGACCCCAAGTAAGAAGAGGGGAGAGCCACGTATTGAAGTTTCTCTGCAGGTACAGAACGCTATTTCCCAGAATTACTCTCAAAACCAGGTCACTGGACACAGCATTCATGGCCCACTATCCATCTTTCTCCCTGTTGAAACTTCCTGGCAGATTAAAACTGTGTGCCCGACCGAGACTCGAACTCGGGACCTTTGCCTTCCGCGGGCAAGTGCTCTACCAACTGACCTACCGAAGCACGACTCACGACCGGTACTCACAGCTTCACTTCTGCCAGTATCCGTCTCCTACCTTCCAAACTTTACAGAAGCTCTTCTGCGAAACATGCAGAACTAGCACTCCTGAAAGAAAGGATACTGTGGAGACATGGCTTAGCCACAGCCTGGGGGATGTTTCCAGAATGAGATTTTCACTCTGCAGCGGAGTGTGCGCTGATATGAAACTTCCTGGCAGATTAAAACTGTGTGCCCGACCGAGACTCGAACTCGGGACCTTTGCCTTTCGCGGGCAAGTGCTCTACCAACTGAGCTACCGAAGCACGACTCACGACCGGTACTCACAGCTTCACTTCTGCCAGTATCCATCTCCTACCTTCCAAACTTTACAGAAGCTCTTCTGCGAAAGATGCAGAACTAGCACTCCTGAAAGAAAGGATACTGTGGAGACATGGCTTAGCCACAGCCTGGGGGATGTTTCCAGAATGAGATTTTCACTCTGCAGCGGAGTGTGCGCTGATATGAAACTTCCTGGCAGATTAAAACTGTGTGCCCGACCGAGACTCGAACTCGGGACTCGGGACTAGCACGTTGAATTAAGTGTTCTGCCACAGTTACCTTAGTTTCTCATCATGTGGTCTTCGTTTAGATGCAACCACAGCACAGACCGTTACCTAAATGACTTTGTGATAAGCCCAGCTAGTATCTGTTCGTCCATCCTTTCAAAAAAATGTTTAAAAAGTTTTTACTCTTTATTTTATTACGTGATTACATAGTATTGCTTCAGACCATAACTGCAGCACACAGCGCTGCTCAAATGACTTTGTGGCTGTCCGATTTATTTACATATGCGCTCCTGATCTCCACATACTTATAAAAAATTTAAAAATAAATATTTTTATGTTTTGTGTTTATTCTTATAGTGTTAGTATTCCAGTACATTGTTGTTACTTCGGACATAACCACAGTTAACAATGCTACTTAAACACTATGGTAGAAGCCCAGGCCTAAATGACTTGTGTAAGTCCAGATGTAAATTATGTTTACGCATTTTATAGCAATTTTTTTTGCTATGTTATCATTTGAGTACACTGCCATTACTTAGGATGTAACCGCAGCTTACATTGCTACTTCAAGGATATTGCAGAAGCCCAGATTTTAATGTTTTTACCCCTGCATATCTTAGGGTTGAAAAACTTTTTAAAATTTTTTGAAATATGTTAATAGCTTAGTACACATACTTTTTTCGTAAATTGAAAAATACTGTTTTAAGTAGTCTATTGAATACCTTTACAGTAATTGAACCAAATTTAAATTCATCTTCTACGTAGGTATCTTACGTAATGAAATCGACAAGAATAATTTTGACAGTCTGCTTTAATTATTTATATGCAGTAATAGTCTAAACATGTTTTTAGATTTTCTTGTGCACATTTTAGCTAGTACACTGTAATACAATCACCTAAATAATTTTAAGTAAGAAATACATGTTACACTGACAACATCTGTTGATTCAGTTGTCAATGCCTATCCTTTACTGGTCAGCGACTGCCAGTCCCGTCTCGCCCTGGCTGCAAAGGTTAACTCTGTTGTGAGCGACATAAGACAGATGTAAGTGTTGAATAACTGTGTGTGTAATTGTTTTAATTTTGACAGACTGATGCATCAGTCTCCTAGCCTGTCACATAGATGACAGTGCACGAAGACTAAGCAATAACATCTATGTTGAGATATGTTGTTCCTCTATTTCTTTTTTTTTTCTTTTAAGTTGCAACTGACTCTGTATACTACAATTGTTTTGATATAGTTACACTGTATATTGCTTACAGACCTGGTGACAGTAATTTTGAATACCAAAACCTGTTATCAAGATCAAAGGTCATTAATAGCGTTCTAGGCAAAGAAATTTATCTTCATTATTGTGTTATTGATAAGGACGGTGTTGTCAGTGACAAGAGTGATAACATCACTGATGAGGACGGTTGTATTTCTGATATCAAAGGCAGTAGAGCTAGCGATTTTCTAGGCTACTTGCACTTTCCAATGTCATTTTTGATCCCGAGTGCCTGTTGCCTTGTTACTATTTAAGTATTTGCAATCAGGGTCGTTTTTTATGTTAATTTGTAATTCATTTGACCCAGGCTGGGAAATTAAAACAGCCAAAAGCGTCTTTTTATGGGAATGCACATGACATCTTCCTAAAAATATGTCGTTTGAAGCTCTAGAAGAAGGTAAAGAAAGCATTTTGTGAAGCATCTTTGCTTAACGTCCCCTTCCTTTTCAGATTTGTCAGGAACGAAAATTGTTGATAAAATACCAGCTACGTAACCTCAGTTTGTAAACAGGCACCATTGTTAATCATATTCAATCTACATCAAAATCATAAAAAAAGGAAATGACCCTCGTCGGTGGAGAACAGGGTTATGGACATGTTGCAATTTCCTTTAAGCAACATCGGACCGGTTTTTCATGATTGTGTCAACAAAAAAAAAAAAAAAAAAGAAATATAAGTGTATGATACATTAAATTTTGCTGTAGACAAAATAGCGCACCCAGCCGGCATGTGTGTTATCGGAAGTGGGGTAATCAATAGTCAGCATTACTGAAGCCTGGACTGATGGCTTCTTTAAAATGCCTAGTGCATAATATAATGCTGAAGAAAGCAGCCTCTTCTCACTATTTCAGCAATCGTTGAGTTCCTTTTGCTGCTTGTGGAAATCTTAAAGGTGAGTTTAATAGAATGTAGGGACAGGCATCATCATACTAGTTACAACTAGCAAATGGGCTATGCCGTTGATGTTCATATGAAAGCCAAGATGTAACATTGGCCTTAGCGGCTACTCTAAAGCGGTTATTTATCCAGTTGTTTGCCCTGACAATGAGAAAGTCGGTAGGGAAAGTTATTCCAAACTTGACTTCATGTGTCAAGAAGTCACCTCTAATTACACTTCAAAATAATTTACGGTTATCAATACCTCTTTCGGGTTAAATCAGCTTAGCTGGTTGCCTTTTCGACTTACCAATTACTTGGGTAAGTAAAACTTCAGCTGCAACTGTTACGAGCAGTACCAACGATGCACAACAGTTCAAGTCGATGGAGGCAACACCTTCCCCTTCTATTATTCCCCCTGTCTCTTATGAGTCCCCACCTAGAATGGCTACCTCCTCAAATCAAAATATCGAAGTTGGAAGTACAGACGGTAAGATGTTAATCATGGCGGCGGAACTCCTGCCTCTTTCTGAATCACTTACTGCATCTAATGTCCCACATGTATGTCTAAACAGCATCAAAAACAAAGACGATTGCCTGGTACAGCCACCCACATTACCAGCGCTGTAAGAATCACCAGAGAGTGTTGTAGACCTTCTTAGGTGAGGCTGGAGCCAATGTGGTGACCTCCGACCGTTTGTGGCGATCAAAAATGGGAACATGATTTTTATCTGGCAATGGTTCTAATTTCCTGTCTATAGTATTGTCCAACGTTGATGTGGCTCCCTGCAGGTTCGGGGGTTAGCAATAGATAGATTCATGCCGCGTAAGTTAGTAAGAGACGGGACTGATCCACCAGGATACACAAAACACGTCAGAACACTGTTGTAGAAGCAATGAAAAAAGCATGGCAAATTCAGAAGAACGCAAAATACCGAAGCCTGGCTAAGTTTCACGGAAGCTCGAAACGTGAGAAGCTTTTAATAGTTTCCACAATGAATCACTGTCTCAAAATATGGCAGAAAACCAAACCAAAGAGATTCAGGTCGTAAGTAAAGTACACCAGTGGCAAAAAAAAAAAAAAAAAAAAAAAAAAGAAAGAAAGAAAGAAAAAGAAAAAAAAAGAACCAGTCAATACCGTCACTGCGCGATAGCGATGGTGCCACTAAAGCAGAGTTACTAAAGACAGTTTTCCGCAATTCCTACATGAAAGAAGACGAAGTCAATATTCCAGAATTCGAAATGGGAACAGCTGTCAGCATGAGTGACATAAAAGTAGGTACTTCAGGTGTTGCGAAACAACTCAAATCGCTTAAGAAAGGCAAGTCTTCCGGTCCAGATGGTATACCAATCAGGTTCCTTTCAGAGTATGCAGACACAATATCGCCTTTCTTATCAAATCATATACAACTGCTCACTTTACGAAAGGTCTGTTCCTAAAGACTGGAAAGTAGTACAGGTCACACCAATATTAGAGAAAGGAAATAGATGTAACCCGTTGAATTACAGACCCATATCACTGGCCTAAATTTTATTCATACATAACCAACACGGATTCAGAAAATATCGTTCTTGTGCAACACAGCTAGCTCATTATTCCCGCGAAGTAATGAGTCTCAGGTCGATTCCATATTCCTAGATTTCCAGAAGGCTTAATACCGTTCCTCATAAGCAACTGTTAATCAAATTGCGTGCATTGAGTATCGTCTCAGTTATGAGACTGGTTTCGTGATTTCGTCTCAGAGAGGTCACAGTTCGTAGTGATAGACGGTGAATCATCAAGTAGAACAGAAGTGATATTTGGCGTTCGGAAAGCTAGTGTCATAGGTCCTTTGCTCTTCCTGATTTACATAAATGGTCTAGGCGATAATCTGAGCAGACGCTGTAATTTACCGCCTGGTAAAATCATCAGACGATCAATTCCAATTACAAAATGATCTAGAGAGAAGTTCTGTATGGTGCGAAAAATGGCAATTGGCACTAAACAAAGAAAAGTGCGAGGTCATCAACATAGGTACTAAGAGAAATCCAATAAAATTTGGGTATACGATAAACGGCACAAATCTAAGGGCTGCCAATTCGACTTAATCCCTGGGAATTACAATTACGAGCAATTAAAATTGGAAAGGCGAAACAAAGATTGCGCTTCGTTGGCAGAACAGTTAGAAGATGCGACAAACCAACTGAAGAGACAGCCTACATTACATTCGTCCGCCTCTGCTGCAATATTGCTGCACGGTGTAGGATCCTTACCAAGTAGGATTGACGGAAGACATCGAAAAAGTGTAAAGAGGGGCAGCTAGTTTCGTGTTATCGCGGAATAGGGCAGAGGGTGTCACTGATATGATACTCTAGTTGGGGTGGCACTCACTGAAACAAAGGTGGTTTTCTTTACAGAGAGATCTATTTACGAAATTTCAATCACCGACTTTCTCTTCCGAATGCGAAAATATTTTGTTGACATTCACCTACGTAGGGAGAAATGATCATCATAATAAAATAAGAGAAATCACAGCTCGAACGGAAAGATTTAGGTGTTCCTTTTTCCCACGCGCCATTCGAGAGTAGAATGGTAGAGAAGTAGTATAAAAATGGTTCGATGAGCTCTCTGCCAGACACTTAAGTGTGAATTGCAGAGTCTCTATGTAGATGTAGGTGTAGAATAGGCCCGAGGTATTCCTGCCTGCTGTAAGAGGCGACTAAAAGGGATGTCACACTTTTCGGCCCTATGCGTTTGGGTCCCAATCTATGGTTTGACCTGCCACTTTCAAAATTCTACAGAACTGCGGGCCATACGGGGAAGGGCGACTTACATGGTGCACGAGTTTTCCATAGTGCCCTTAGATTCGATCTCCTGAATCTCCTGTCATGGCTTTTTATCTCCAACTGTGATTCAACTATTTAGGCGAGGGCACCTTCCGGGGTATGTCTTCTTCCACTGTCTCCTGTCCTCTTTCGCCCCCATGACAATATTGGATTTCCCTGCGCCCGATATCCAGCGTGGTAGCCAGTCCATTGAGATGGGGCTGTCATGAACCCATTTGGAGGTAGCCCTCTGACAATACAGGGATCACACTGCTGATGCCTGAGCTGTAAACTCCCCATGTATGCCAAGGAGTAGATGCTTATCTTTCTGGGGCATCTGGACTCCCGGCAACGGCCAGTTGGTCTTTGTTGTGGCTGGGGAGAGCCCCTGTTCGGAGTGGGTGGCATTAGGGTAGATGACCCACAATGAAAGAGACTAAGTCATCTCTTGCTGGTGATCATACGGCACCAGTAGTCTCTAAAAAGGGCAAGATCAAATACAGTGCCGACAGGTATGATCCTAAATTGTTTTCCATCCTCGCTACACCTTAGGAAGAACGTAGGGCTACAGAACTGAGAGAGACATATTCGTCTCAGGTTTTAGTCTTTCTACCTATGAAGCCTCAATAGTTCGTTGAACACCTTGAGGATAAGTTCTGAGAAGTGACAGCGTTGTCTAAGATGCGAAACGGTGCAGTCTCGATTCAGACAGCATCTCCAGCCCAATCCCAAGCGTTACTCCCCCGTGACAAACTGGGTGACATTCCAGTTTCCGTCACTTCACATAAAACCCTCAACATGGTCCAGGAGATCATTTTCCATCGCGATCTGCTCTTGCAGTCTGACGAAGAGCTCCACGCCAATTTAGAACTGCAAGGTGTTCATTTCATCTGGTGCGTTGACAAGGGACTCACAGGCAACTGGGTTGCTACCCGTGCCTTCATCTTGGCCTCTGAGGGTGATTCATTGCCTGAAAAGGTGATGGTTTACCACTGTGACGTTAAACTGAACATCCCTTCCCCTAAGCAGTGCCTTAAGCGCTGGAAGTTAAGCCACATGTCTTCCCGATGCACTTCCAGCCCCACACGTCGAGACTGCGGACGTCCACTGCAACTAGATACGCCATGTGTGCCTCCTCCCACTTGCATCAACTATGGAGAGTATCAGTCCCCCTGCTCACCAGACTGTCCATTACTCCAAAAGGAGCGGAAAATTATGGAGTACAAAACCCTGGCCCGGTTGACTAGCACAGAGGCTAAACGTAAATTTGAAAGACTACACCCCGTTCGGTTGTCGTCGACATATGCTGCAGCTATGTCACCATCGCTGTCCCAAGTGCCAGTGGTTCCTCACTTTGTGGTACGAACCATGGGCCCTCCTGGGCATCACAATACATCCAACCCCTTGGTACTAGGAGACAAATCTTCCTCCAATGCTCCCTAAGCACCTACCTTGGGAGCAAGCCTCCCCCCTCCCAATGCAGGGAACATCAGTCCCCTCCCCCCCCTGCTGGAGAAGCAACAGCCTCCTCCAGCTCTTCTAGTGTGGAAGGGATGCCTTGGGGCCCTCTCTCCCAAAATCTTCACTACCATCGCGGAAACTCGACAGTGGCTCAACGGCTGAAAAGCTGCTGGACAAAGAGCATTACAGTCTTCCTCTGTGCCTGAAGCTGCTTTGGAGAAATCTTCTCAGCAAGCCCCTAAAGAAATGAGAGAGAGCAAGCAAACTAAGAAGAAGTCTGCTAAGAAAAAGAACCCTCTGGTGGCCCCAACACCACCACTCCCTATCAATTACATCTGAGAATGCGGTGGAGATCTTAGCATCCCCTGCAGAACTGGATCTCAATGATGCCTCATCCACCATAGAAATGGCTACAAATACTCAATCGGTGGCAGCAGACCCGGAGGCATGACCTGCCTCCTTGCATGCTTCATGCTGCCCAGCCTCACGATAACATCATCCTCCAGTGGAATTGCGAAGGTTTTTTCCAGCACCCGGCTGAGCCATAGCAGCTATTAAGCTTTACATGTGCTTTCTGCATTGCCCTTCTGGCTCTATAGTGAGTGCATATTTTTAGTGACTCCTGTCTAGCAGGAGCTGTAGGGCCGTCCATTCTCACCCTCTCTGTATGCAGACGACTACTGCATTTCGTACTGCTACTCCAGTACAGGTGCCTACAGGGAGCCATCCAAAAGGGGCAGTCATAGGCCCTACCCCACGGCTTCCCGTTTTCGGCTGCAAAGTCGTGTGTTACGCGGCGTCGTACCTTTCATCCGGAACCAGAAATTTACCTTACTGACGATTCCCTCAGTGTAGTGGAGACATACTGATTTTTAGGACCGGATTTCGACGCTGAATCGACTTTGCTTCCTCACCTTCGTTAACTTAAGTGGAAGTGCTGGCAGCACCTCAATGCCCTCTGCTGCCTGAGCAACACCAACTGGGGTGGAGATCGCTCTACGCTGGTGCAACTCTACAGAGCCCTTGTTCAATTCCGCCTTGACTATGGGAGTCTGTTTTATGGTCCGGAGGCGCCCTCTGCGTTGCATTTACTCGAGCCAGTGAACCACTGTGGCGTTTAGCTATCGACGGGAGCCTTTAGGACGGGTCCAGTGAGCAGCGTCCTTGCGGAGGGTGGAGTCCCTCATTGCAAGTCAGGAGCGCACAATTGCTCGCCAGTTACGTTGCACACGTTCGTAGTTCTCCTGCGCATCCGAATTACCGTTTCCTTTTCCCACTCCCGCATGGGCGGCCCAGGTCAGGGCTTACAAGAGGAGTCCTCGTCCGATCCCTTATATCTGAACTTCAGTCCTTGCCTTTACCACCTATACTCGAGGTCCATTCGCATACAGCTCCTGTGTGTGCACCTAGGCCGTGGCTACGTCCAGACCTTTCACCTGGGCCAACGGACTCTGTTCACCCAATCGCTCTCTGCTGTCACTTCATCTAGATTCTTGACATGTAACGAGGCATTGGAGTAGTTTACACCAACGGCTCGATGACTGATGGTCACATCGGCTTTGCATATGCCCATGGAGAACATTCCATTCCTTGCCTGATGGCTGCGGTGTTTTCACTGCAGTGCTGGTGGCTATATTTCGTGCTCTTGAGCACATCCGTTCATGCCATTTGGAGTCGTTTCTTTTGTGTACTGACTCTATGAGCAGCCTACAAGCTATCGACCACTGCTACCCTACCATCCAGGCGTCCATGTGTGCCCTGAAACTGTCCGGACGGTCAATGGTGTTTGTGGAGACCGAGGACACACTGGAATCCCAGGCAATGAGCTTGCTGATAGACTGGCCAAACAGGCTACACGAAAACCGCTTATGGAGATCGGCATTCCAATAACTGACATGCGTTCGTTTTTATGCCACCAGGTTTTTCGGCTTTGGGAGACGAAATGGCATAGTCTCAGTACACATGGCGTGACATTAAGGAGACTGCGAATGTGTGGCAGTCCTCCATGCGGGCCTCTCACAGGGACTCTGTGGTTCTCTGCCAGCTCGGCAATGGCCACGCTTGGGTGACCCCTGGCTACCTTCTGCGCTGTGTAGACCTGCATCAGTATCGATGCAGCGCACTGGTGCACTGTCCAACTTTGACTGCCCTGCGATGAAATCTTCGGTTACCGGACTCATTGCCGCTAACTTTATCTGATAACGCCTCATCGACTGATCTAGTTTTACTTTTTATTCGTGAAGGTGGGTTTTATCATTTGATATTAGTTTTAGGGCATGTCCTTTGGCTTATGTTTTAATGTGTTGTAGAGTGGCTGGCTTCTCCTTTCTACTCTCACTGTCAGCCTGCCATGGCAATCTGTTTTGTCGTTTTAATCTCTTCTGTTTCTTGCTTTTCTGTTGCTTTCGTCTCCCCTTTTGTCCATATAAGTGTTTGTTGCCCTTCCGTCGTTCCTGTGGTTTTTCCTTTCTCTCTGCTCATGTTGTCAGTCTCCTTTGTTTCATTTTCACCCATGTGGCGTTGTTTTATTCAGAACAATGGACTGATGACTTAGCAGTTTGGTGCCTCTACCCCTCTTTTAAACTAACCAACCAATGTTGATGTATAGTGAGAGATGCTTGGCTGTTCAGCCACCAGGTTGGCCCGTCATGCTGTAGATTCCTCAAATAACGTGCGATGTAGGTGCGGCTGCCGGTGGCCGCCCTGCTGGTTCAATGCTGAGGGCAAATACTGTGACCTTGACTTGTTTACTAATTAGTGGATGATTAATCACGTTTTTCGGCAACCTTAACTGTATTTAACACTACTTCAGATTAACCATTCACTGCATAAATTCTGTCTTTATAGATTGCACGGAGATATATGGTTTCTGCCAATCACGCTTCGCAGTTTGTGCTGCTGATTATGAACTGCTTTCTATCTCGCCGACTGAGATATTGCAAACCAATAGTTATATCAGGCTATTTGACACTTTATCATCAAAATAATAAAGAGTGTGAAGAATACATCAGGGGAAATCAATGGATGAAGGTTAGAAGTAAAAATTGGAAGGATTATGTGAGAAAGATGAACCCCACAAGAGACGGGACAGTAGTTGGCCCAGTTCATCCACGGAATGAGGCAAGGAAACAGGGACAATCATAATTAGCAGAAGCAGAGGAAGAGAAAGAAGATGTTCCACGTTGCCTCACCCTAGTGGTGTACAACTCACAGTGCTGCATCTACATATCTACATATATACTCCGCTAGTCACCAAGCGGTGTGTGGCGGAGGGCACAATTCCCGCCAAAGTCATATTCCCCCTGTTCCACTAGCCAATCACACGAGAGAAAAACGATTGTCTGAACGTCTCAGTACGAGCTCTAATTTCCCTTATCTTTGAATGGTGAACAACCACGTGAAGCTCTCGCGAAAGTCCTTTCACTGGGTGTTGTGCAATCGTGCGCCACGTTCAGACTTTTTCGGTGTTGGCGAACCATCAGACACGCATTCTGCTTTTCCTCGTCTTGTGGTACAATGTCTCGTCAGCAGCGGTAAAGTTTTCAGAAATGAATTGTCGCGTTTTTCATCTCAGTCAAGTCGCAAGAGACGTGTATGTGTCGTTATTTTGTTTTTCTGAAGTGAAGGGGTGAGAAACAAATTTGTCACACAACTTTCTCGTCTTCAGAAATTCTGGAGATTGGCCTCAGCAGTTCATTTAGAGATGTTCAGTTCGTTGCTTCATTGAGATTTTTCACACGTCAATGTTTACATACTACCGCTGCACATTCACTACTTAATACTGATCTTTCACGACTGACTGTCCGAATGCACATATGTTTCTTACGGCTGTTACTTCATGATGCCAACCTAGTTACTGCACTATTGTTGCTTGTACGCCAGGAGTTAAACCAATCTCGGAAGTTTTTGGGCAGATGCCGTAGGTTAGTTGAATTATTCACATTCTTCAATTAACTGTGTGAACGAAATACATCCTCTGTATAACATCTCCCGTTTACGAGATCATGTGATTTCTTCAATCACATATTGTCTTCTAATACATTTAGCCTTTATGATAATATTTTGGGGCAGTTTTTTTACCCCATGTTAAGTAAGTTGATAGCCCGGCAATTGGTACAGTTTTTCTGTTTATTGGGTTATATCTAGAGAATTCTGCATAAAATGTTCGTAGCAGACATTTGCTGAGAAAGAACAAGAGCCTCATCTAACAATAGTCGCAGCGAACAATATGTTGGCATGAAAACAGTTGCCCAAATAAACAGTTTTCGAGTACTGTCTCGTACACCGTAGAATCCTAAGAGAAAAAGAAGGGCCTATGCATGAGAGATATCAAGGAAAACAGCACACCTGACGGTTTTTCCACATCGTGGTTATGCTGATTCGACTGATCCCTTCACATGCCCTGTGTGGAATTCGCTTCAACGAATGCTGTCGTTGTATCTCCCAGATGGTGTCAAATTTTGCCACCGTGTGAGTCAGAGCTGCGTTTCCGACGTGACAGCAGAGCAACGAAAGCAATTTTGCTGTAGGGGGTGGGGAGGGGGCTGTGCACAGATTTGCTGAGGGGCGTATTCACTATACAGGCCGCCAGTGCCGAACGCCACGAGCGATGAGTGTAACCTACTCATCCGCGGGATCCGAGCCGAAATGCGGCCGGCTGCACTGAATAAATGACCCAACTGTGCCCACCTGCGAGTTTTTCACAACGAGAATATCGGCTTTACACTTAAGGAACTGCGGTGAATGTGGTCGCGTATTTTCACGTACTGGGTCACGTGTTGCTGGTATGTCTCCTAAAAGAAACCACCAATTGACAAAAGAGTGATGCGGCAAAGTGAAAGTTCAACAGTTCTTCTCTGGATCTTATGTGGCTCATGGTTATCTCTGGCGTAAGAACGACTTCCTGAAACTAACTGTGTGATTGAGAAACCAAGCTCACTCAGTTGTTACGCAGAACAGAACTATTTCTTCTCATTAATATGATATATGCTTCACGAAGTTGTATGTAATGTTGTTTATTAATCGCTATCTGTGCCGAATGACGTTAGGCTATGTTAATAACCACGCTGGCAACCACAATGTATTATTTCATAATCTTGGATCCAGTATCACTCATTTTGTCAATTAAGTGGAGCCATATTTGATAACAGTCCTTGATTATGAACTAACAGCCTTGAAGGAGCACAGTATGTCGATGATCACCAAGTATGACTGATGATGAAGCCTATGGCCATTCGAAATAGACAGCGATTAGAGAAAAACATTACATAGACATTGTCGATGATCACCAAGTATGGCTGATGATGAAGCCTGCAGCCATTCGGAACAGACAGAGACTAGAAAATAACATTACATAGACGTTTTGTGAAATGTATACCATAATAAAGGAATAAATAGTTCTGTATTCTTTCTAATGAGTTGCATGACGTCCGCAGTTTCTTCCAGCATGATGAAAGGTGTAAGATAAACTTCATTCAAAGTGTTTGCATGTTGAATAATTTTAGACACAACATCTGTGGACGAAAAACGTCTTCCCTGCAGAAAACTGTCATAATCGAGTTTAATTAATCTTAAAATTGTTATTGCTTTCTGTCAGTAGGCCATCACTAGATAACATTTAGTACATCAGCAAGGTGGGCTTCCAAACGGTATTTGTCACCTGCTGAGTGGAGTGTAACTTATGTTTGTATCATAAAGTTTCCCTGTCGTTTTAATTAGTCCATGAGGTCTTGGGCATGCAGCCGTAATCCACTCCTTTTTCCCAGTATTTCGAGCACAAAACAATAATCAATTTTCGTAAATGAGGGACTGAAATTCTAGTTGTCTTCTTCTTTATTATTCCACTATTTTTGCGTAAACCTATCTATAGCTCGTGAAGGGTAAACAGTGTACATTTCCAAACAAGACTGTGACCCAAAGTGATAACAAAGCATTATACATGTATCACAGTATTCTGGTTGAAAATAAGGCGTTTGATGATGGTTTTCGGCCATACAAACTTGTGATTCTATAAGGTTACGAATAGTTAAGCTCGCTGGTTTTGGGTTTGGCGAATGCTCCTCTATGATTAATATGGTTAATGACTGTCAACAATTGAATAAACTTAGTATTTCGAACGTTGTGTATTTTCATTATGCTTCCTATAGGCTGAAACTCGTTGTCAATGACTCCAGTATCGCGTCACTAATCAGAAATATAATTCGATGAAGCAGAACATTTACAAGGAATACAGCTGCAGAGAATCAGTTTTTTGTGAATATTTTCTAAATTACATATGTTTTCTCTGCATTTAACAACATTAAAAATCTCGGTATTGATTATGTATCCTGTAACAAGCTTGGAAGACTTCTAGATTCTGCAGTGTCATATGTAACATTCACTGAGTGTCTCGCTGTCATATGAAGATATTCTTGTTTGGTTCCATTGGAAAAAAAAAATGGTTCTCAGCACTATGGTACTTAACATCTATGGTCATCAGTCCCCTAGAACTCAGAACTACTTAAAGCTAACTAACCTAAGGACAGCACACAATACCCAGTCATCACGAGGCAGAGAAAATCCCTGACCCCGCCGGGAATCGAACCTGGGGACCCGGGCGTGGGAAGCGAGAACGCTACCGCACGACCAAGAGCTGCGGACGGTTCCATTGGAGAATAAATCACAGACAGTGACTTTTGACTTCCATCAATACTTACTAAACATCCGTTTTGTGGCGTTCGCAAGCTCTGAGTCGAAACGGAAGAGAAATGAGCAGAAATTTCATGGAAGAAAAACTTACATATGGTTACATGGAAGTAGACTTCAGGATGTGAACAGTGCTGGAGAAAGTAGTAGTCTGAAGAATCCTGAAGATGATCCAGCTCACATGATTCTGAGGCGTATGTGAGATTTCAGAAGAAAAGGAAAAAAAAGCAATTTAGTTATAGAAACGGATGAAATACTTCACGCTAAGGACGAGAGTGTCTGTCTCTCTAAGACTCAGCTTAATGCGAAAATAAATGCGTAGCTAATTCAAGCACTTCGATCATTAATATCACCGTGACTAAGATACATAACTGAGAAAATTGTCTTGAAACCAGACGGAACACCAGCGATATTTATACGTGAATAGACATTGTTCTTCCCAAGATATTACAGTTCAACTAGCACCTACCACGTAACAGTACAACAAGCGGCGTATGATAATTCCAGCTAACAGAATAATATCGGTAACTGCCAGAGGCTTAGCATATTGTGTTAATGAAACACAGCGACGTTCTCGTATAACCTTTTATTACGTTATTCTGCATCATGTCACACATGTATCACAAGGGAAAATATGACAACAATACATCACAGACGAGCTTGTAAACCGAAATCACAAAGGAATTTAAAAAGTTCCCGTGTTAATTACTCCAGATCTTCGAATTAACAATTTCTGAAATTTTCTTGTTAGTATTAAAACCTTTCGTCAATAACAGAGTAACATCAACTAGAATTTAAAACCTACTTATTAAATATTAATCAGTTTTACGAGATGGAACAACTTGGCCCTTGAACAATGGAAGTAACTTCCAACTTCGAACTTAAATTTTCTCAGCAGTATTTTTCAACGTGCTATAGTGTATTTATGAAGAATTAAATACTAAAATAATCAGAACGTAGCAAACTAAAATGCAGGTTGACTGTGTAGGTGTGTGTAGTATGTGTGTGTTAGGGGGGGGGGGGGGGGGGAGGGGAGGAGTTGGGGGAGAGAGACGAGGGAGGGAGGGGGGTGGTAAAACTCTGTAATCAAATTGAGGGTTTGTGCATCTGGATTGGGATTATTCGAAATTCGGAGTGAAGGAACATTTACAGGTGGCAATAGGCATATTATTACGTAACTCGTGTAAGTTCCATCTCCCCATAAAAAGAATACTGGCACTTCACAAAATGCTGTTGACTTTTCCCTCGCTCATATTAGGTCTCGTTGAGGTAAGGCTGGCCCCACAAGGAACTAACGTAAGTAATTAAGTTTAGTGCTGAGCGTAATTAATTATATCTCTGCAGGATTAAAAATGCATCTCTCAATTCCATAATCGGAACCAACGTTCCTCGACTAAGCGGATCGTCGGCATGCACACAATATATTCGATTGCTTAATGTAATTAAAGCCGGGAAAATGCGAACAGCTCATTACATTAATTATGAGGAGAAACCACTGAAAGAGGACGTGGCCCCAAGCGTCCCTGGTCTACTGCAAAGGGCGCGGTGTGTGGGAAAGAACAACGGGTGAGGACAGGTGAGCGCTCGAGGTGTTTCTCTAAAACCACTTCGGAAAATCAGCGCTATTAGCTCGGTAACGGATTCCTACTATTAAGTGTTATACCAGACCTACAGATCGGTATAAGCTCTTCCACTGCTTACGCCCGTTGTACTGACCGCGTACTCCGAAACGTTCGTGATACAGAGCGGTACTATTAGGTTATGGTACTGTGAATTTTTCATATCATTGTACTACGCAAAATCTCCTTTCCCTTCGACCTCCCAACACCGATTTGCTTATCGATCAGTCAGCACTGCAGTTTCTAAGGTTAATTATGACTATTACGGTGTACTCCGAGTCTAATGAGTTTACTTATTCTCTTTGGTGATAACCCCACATAGAAAATGCGTGTATTAGTTGTCAGTGCTATGAAACGACTACTTAATGCTGTACTCAAGTGCTGGGACAGAATTATTCACCCAACATGAGTATAGCGAACAGCGTGTTGCACTTTTTACGAAAAAACGTTCAGAATAGTTCTTACGATAACTAGTACTGAAACATAACTTGAACAATTTTGCAAACCACAGATGTGATCAGTTTTCTGAAAGCCATGGTTGTTTCGTAGCAGCTCTCTGTTAATATAACTGTGTAGGCTTCCTGTGCAGTAGTCAGTTAACAGAAGCATATTCAGAGTATATTTTGAAATAGCCTACCTAACAGCAGATAAACCGACGTTTCTGCTATAGTTACAGTGGACATCTTCCGGGTCTATCATTGTATTTTGTTACCCAATATCTACTAAATTTCGTTATGTCTACTCTACTAAGCATTACATCACGACAAGGAATGGGGTGGATAGAATGGGAAACTTTATAGTAATATTGGTTTTATGTGCTGGAAGAATGTACCATGGAGAGTATTTATTGGCGAATGACGTATGAAGTCCAGTTTTCCTCACGTAGTCCATGGCTCATTCAGCGATAGCTTCTCGCGGAGTAACGTTCGCATCTCAGTTAGTTTGTGAGCCGTGTCGGGCTCCACTGGGTGGCACCCAAGCTTGTACAAGCCTATAGTGATTCTCTATATCCTTATTATTAGGCTATTTTGATATTTCAGTGACCTCTCTAATCTTGAGTTTCACCAATCCTGACAGATTTTCGTTGAAATTTATTTTCTTCCTGCAGTCTTCTACATTTTCGGCCAAGTCGAGTATAGCGCTCATGTTTTAGGACACACATCACTGCCGACCTGCTACTTTCACCGATACAGACTCCTCCACACTCCAATCCTAAGTTTACACGCTTTCACGTTGCAGAGCACCTGTCTTGTCCCTGGTGGAATCACATCATGAAACTTGAGGGTGCTTTGAAGACAGGATGAACGCCATCCTGACGAAGGTGTTAAGTCATTCGGTTAATAACACTTTTACAAAAGATAAGCCTGCTGTTTGTCGCGTTTGCCGTTGTACACCCGTCCCAAGCATTTCAGCACTCCGTTACACAGCTACGGTTGCAGCTGAGACAACTGGGCAGGAAACTATTGGAAGCCGCAGAAGTACAAATTTAGCCATGAGGAAAGGCAAGTTATTACAGAACATAAGGGGACGAAGTTGTGTTGTTAAAAGCGGATAAAGGCAATGATACCGTCATGCTGGACACCGTGCATTCGTGACGTACAAAGAAAAAACTGACTGAGCAGGTATCTGAAGGCAGACCCTCCTGCTAAGATTCCTGAAGCACGCAGACATTAACCGAAGACTCAAGAATTGACGCTGGTACAGCCATGCGACTCAAGCTCAGATCTGTACTTCCATTTAGAGTTAATTGTGTACAGCAAATATACGAAGAAGGCCATTCGTTAACGCCGAAAACAAATGGGACCAATTCGCTCACATTAAACCTGGCCAACTATCTAGCCTGTAAATTAGGACCACTCGTTACTTGAAAAGCTAAATGCGTACATGGAAACGCAAGGAGTGTGGCAATTTGCTTGATCATACTCGTATTCCATTCACTCTCGTAGTTGTCATCGTTCATGGAGAGAACTACCATCGAATGAAAGACAGCTCGTTTGTGGATCACTGGATGTTGTGAACTGGTACGTGTTACAATGGCAGAGGTGGTAGGCTTACTGTAAATCTTGAAACTATGAACTATTTTACTGGGTTATGTGCTTAGGTGTAAATAAAGTGAGGAGTTATCCCAAATACAGAATGAATTTGTTGCTGCTGTGTTGCTGCGCACAAAATTGTTGTCATTTCAATGACAAAGTATATAAATGCTTAAACCGTTTATCTGTGAGTCCCCCAATCAGTCCATTCTTTGTCAACTATTTTGAAAAACCATTTCTTGTAAAATAATCTTCTTTCTTCCATGATCGGATGCTGGTTTAGGTGTGTTGATGTTGCGCTATGCTTATGGACAGGTACTACCAGTCAACTACAAATATTCTTCAAGTAGCTAAATTTTAAGCACCGCCGTATCAAATTCGCATTGGAATTATTTACAACAGACTATACATATCAATGATCGTTCTCATAAATACAAGATTTACAGAACCCTACCATCACTGGCATTGTACTTACCACCCAGTGAACCACAAATAATCTGCCTTTTATTCCGTGATACATCAACAAATGTCTTATCCCGTGAGCGAAGACAACTTTCAAGCTGAATTATAGCCAAACAAATTCTCTTAAGACCTGGATACACTTCAGTCTTCGAGAACTCCATAATTCATAAAAAAAGTCTTCATTACCTGGTGCTCTACGCATCTTATTAAGAAGTTTTCAGTATAGTACTGTCATGTGAGATTCTGAAACGTTTACGGCGGGTTGTTCACGTAACAGCACAGAATAGAAGATGAGTCAGAGAGATAGGAATACGCCACGCGCTAAAAATTGTGCACGTGATACTGAATAATCAATGAGAAATGTTTTCAACCTCAATAAACGTTGCGCAGTTCCACAATGAGGAGAAATCACTGTGAATGTGGCCACAAAGCTTGGATCTCAGAATCTTAAAACTTCATTTTATACTCACAACACTAAGACACTTATTGCTGGTTTATAAAGTCAGAACTCAGTTTTAGAACCACTTTAGGCTGCGGAAAATTCTGTATCGGCCAGTCAGGCAAGGCAATATCCACTTGCTCGCAGGAACACCACAGAAGTTGGAGACTTAAAAAAGGAGGCTCTACGTTTGCAGGTCACTTGGTTAAAGAAGGCCACCGTTACAAGATTCAACATGTTTTACCTAACATCCACAAAGAAAGTAAGATGAAAAAAATTGTCTCTTTTTTTCCCTTTATTAGAAGAACTTGCCCTGACAAAATTTTACCTTGGATTATTGCTGACCTTTTATTTCACTCTGTGGTCTCATTTGTCAGATTTATCCTGTTTGTAATACTGGAATAGTTGAGGACAAAGTTATGTTGTCCTGTCACCCCCTTGGAACATTTCAACAAATTTTCCCGTATACTGTTCAAACTACTTTCATAATATTTTTGTAATCTATCATGTAGTTTATTATTTAATGTTTCACGTATTTTATCTAACCTACATCGCGTTTTTGTAAGAAAATTAATATCGGTTTAGTCTAAAATCAAACAGCAGAAATTATCATCTTGGG
Organism: Schistocerca gregaria; assembly: GCF_023897955.1. Taxonomy (NCBI): domain Eukaryota; kingdom Metazoa; phylum Arthropoda; class Insecta; order Orthoptera; family Acrididae; genus Schistocerca; species Schistocerca gregaria. The sequence continues at coordinate 185,311,572 of NC_064924.1, forward strand.
AATACTGCAGAGATATCTGTAGTTATACTACTGTAAAATTTTTGATATCACCAACATTTCACAGCCACGCATATTTATCTTTGTATCTTTGTTTGATGGCTGAACAGCTGAAAAATTGTTTGTAAACTAATAAATGGTGTAGAATATTACACAAGTGTTGCATGTTTCTTCATTCACAACACAAAAAGATGGCTAGTTCTGCTGCTGTCAATGGCCTTTTCCTCGAGAAAAACTCGTATGATCAGCTTTACTACTAGCGGTAAATCTAAAAATAGAGCTATGGTATATAAGACTTATGATTTACAAGGGAAAGCGACCAAAGAACGTGAAAGCCTGCAGTTTAAGTGGCAAGACAGATGTACAAGATCAAGAAGGCGAACGAATGGTTTTTATAGTAATGCTCCCTCTAAGTAGGCTATTGTAAACTCCTCTTCTCGTTGAAAGCTCTTCTATATATGAGAAACTCTATTTGAAACTTTATTAACAGAAAGAAACTTATCAGGAATATTTTCGCGTGTATTCACGCCTGGATGGGAATACCAATGGTCTTAGTGCTGTAGCAATCCTCCGCTTACGGGTAAAACAGACCAAATAAATTCAGGACTAATACTGTGTGTACACTGAAAAACACAGCAATAGAACGTACTGACGAATAGGAATATAGTCAACTAACGTCAAAATGTGACAGGTTCTTGGTTTTCGCGTCTAAACACAGTAGTATTGCTAGGAAGAGCACTTCGCATGAAAGACATGAGTTCGGGTTCTTGTACTTTGTAGGTATTAGACAGTCGGGAATATCATTGCAGGTGATAAACAGATGGCGTATTGTGTTGAAAGTATTTTTAACAGTTCGGCTGGAAGTTTGGGAGACTAGGTTGTAGGCTAATGTAGGCTCGGTAACAACTTCTTTCCCTGTATTACTAGAGATGTGAAGGCAGAAACGAGAACAGAGTTCAAGTAGAACAATATTAATTCTTTTGTGTTTAAATGTGACGCTCTGTTGTCTGATGATATACGATTTCTCATAAATCAGGAAATATTTCCTTGTCCCATACGCATTCCAGATTAGATCGATAATGTATGGGTTGATTCAACTCATCTTGTCTGTGCGAACACTAGACTCACAGTCTTACTTATCATAGTAAAGACGCGAAGAGAATGTATATTCAAACCTACGCCAGGTGTGAAAGTGTACGTGTGGTGAGTACGAGAGTGTATCACACCAAATATGTACCACTAGATCACATTTCTACAGACATGCCGAAATGGAACACTTGTGGTAGTCTCACAATATGTCGAGCAGAGTCTGGAAAGTATTTGTAAACCATCAAGTTTACTACGCTAAGATAATATTGATTAACAGCAATACAGCACTTAAGTGGCCCATCGGATGAGGACCAGTTAAAACACAGCAATCGAAGGAGCTATTTTCGGTGCAGTGCTGTATTTCGCTGATAATCCCGTTGCGAAGATTTTGTGACGAACTGTGAACCACACGTAAAAACATTGCCACAGAGACGTGAATTTGTTGAGGGAAGTCATTGTACTAGGGCACGTTGCTTTTATTTTTGAATGAACACCTTATTTCAGCTCTTCTTCCATTAGCTAATTACTCTCCCTTGGGCATTTTTAAGCTGCCCCGATCACAGTGAAAATTTCGAATCTACACGTTAGTGTGGAGGAAGCTCCGTCTAATTGTACCTCTGATACAGGTTACTTGTAGGCACAGCGGTAACGGGCACGACACATACCTTAATCAGATCCTCCAGCCGATACCCATGTACCTGTGTTAAGAAACGCTGCTCTTTGAAGAGTAAGAATTAGTCTTAAATTATATGTAAAGTGTGCGAATAACAACCAATGTTTTTCTTTTTCTATTAAAGAGTCGACGAAGACAGGAAAAAGCAGGTTGTTTTCAAAAGTGCTAAGAAGAAAGTCTCAGCAGTATTAAGCTCTTTGAATGATTTTCAATTTTAGCAGCACTTTGAGCTATTGAATGCTCTGAAGCACTACGTTTAGTGACTGATTCAGTATTCTACGTCTGTATCATCACAGAGAGCATGTTCACATTATGAGTGTCTGAGAGCGTGTCGCTATTTAAAAGCGCGCAAATCACAAGATTAATATATTTAAGAAATCATGGTCTGGGGTAAAAGAGTATGGTCTTCTTAATATGTTTCTACAAGTTGAGGTTGCAAGCAGAGGTACGGAAGATGTAATACATCTGTGACCACACTGATGCCTCCGTCCAGTATCATGACGAGGTCTCTCGAAGTCTTCAGGACCTGGTATGCTCTGCAGAATGTGGATATTTGTTCGAATAAAATATCGTGAAAGTCGCTTGAAATAAGAGACAGCAAAATTATTAGAATACATTGAGAACTAAGAAATTGTTGGGGCTTTCCTGGCTACTTGGTGGTGCTTTGTCTGTAGGCTTCCGTCCCGGGATCTTTCGCCTATGTATTTCTGTTAATTTTTCTGACATTTTGTTAACCCGAGTGACTGGAACTGTCGAAGTCCGACGCCGGCAGTGGACGGTGAAACTTCGGAAATTTAGCCGTTCATGCTGAGGAAACGTCAGAAAAATCATTGAATAAATGAAGTCCGAGGATTCCGAATCGAAAGCCAACAGACAACGAGTCTTATTTAGACCAGTGTGTAATGAATTGTAAAATGATCATGCTTTAGATGCTGTAAGTCTTACTTTCTATGCTTGCAGTTAAACTCCGCCTTATGCAAGACTCAGTGTCATTAGTTTTGTTTTACTGAAAGAAGTTTCAACCATGTACTTTACATTTTTTCGTTGTTTCTGATTCCGTAGCGTTGCTTCCTTTGCCTTAATGCGTTAAAACCATTCTTATCCCACTACTTTTTTGAACCGCTACACACGTATTTCCTCTATTTTATCAGAAAAACACAAAGTTTATGCTATCCATTCAAGTGTTATCGTAGCTACAATAACACGTGAACGAACAGCAGGAACCCTGTGTTGGATACGTATGTCACACAGTTACAGAAAAGAACTGTTTTACGAAGCACCACGATCGACATCCATTATATCATTCATAGATCACTAAATAAAGATAGAGCGTCTAACTGCCATACAAAGCGCCTCCAGTGATGTAGAAATGAAAGAAATATCGGTACCTTTCTCAGAGGATTGGCGCTGTTGTTTACATTAGCTATGATATGCGGTGGGTTACACGGAACAGTGACACTTGCTCCAGGATAGTGTCAGGATGTTAACAACCAGCTGCCGACAACATATGGCCGACAACACCACGTGCCGTTCTCACAGCATATTCTCATCATTGTTTGCCATCTAGACTTACCAGCAGTACGGGCCTTTAACATTATCCATTTATCGTGTGTGAGGTTGCGGTTGGTACACTTTATTAGCACTAATTGGTAGCGTTCAACCACTTTAATCGTACGTAGCACATGTCAAAAAATCGTTTCGAAAGCTAAGGGTTCCTCATCAGGTTGTTGAAGGCAACACATACGTTAAAGACACTAAATCGCAACAACACATTAGGGCATATTTGAGTTGTTTATAAGATAAAACATAATAAAAACACTTTGGAATATGGCTCCTTGTCTTATTTTAGTACGGCCGTTTGTTCTCACCCATCCCATCACATTCTGCAAACGTGCAGCAGGCCATGTTCTCCACAGCTGTGTGGACCAACAGTGTCCAGTTGACGCTTCTGCTTGTGTCCGGGAGTAGTTACAAGCATCTATGTCTGAGGTACCACTGAGTGCGCAGTGTGGCAAAAGTAGGTGACCAATGAAAGGGCGTTGGATTTAGGCAGCATAGCCTCTCACAGATATACACGGAAAGCAGCAGGAACGTCAAGTAGATACTCTTGGTACGATACGGTCTTAAGGGCCTTGGGAACTACGTATCCTGGGACGTGTATACTGTAGATGTACGTTTACTGAAACGTAAGAATCGGCATCAAATAACTCTCTGCGGCCCGCCATCACCTCATCATCTGTACCAACCTCTTCATCTCCGAGTAACACGGAAATTCCTCAATGATTTGTCAAATACGTATTCCAGTTTTCATGTTCTCCTACTGTTTTTATGTTCTACAGCTCCCTCTAATGTCATTGAAGTTATTTCCTGATGTCTTAGCAAGTTACTATCATCCCCCACCCCCAACTTCTTGTCAGTGGTTTCCACATTTACTTTTCCTTTCCGACTGTATGAAGAACCTCCTCATCTGCGATCAGTCCCATAATTCTAAATATCTACAGTACCACATCGAAAACTCTTCGAATCTCTTCTTTTCGGTTTACCCAGTATCCACGCTTTATTTACAAAGAATTCTGAGAAATTTTCTTCTTAAAGGTCTATTTTTTATACTAACAGATTTCTTTTAGCAGGAAATATCCTATTTACCTGTGCCAACCTTCTTCTTATACCCCATCGTCTGTCCGTGATGCGTATTTTTGTTGCCTAAATAGAAGAGTTATTTGACTTTGTGGTTCCCATGTTTGATGTTAACTTTAGCGCTAGTTTCATTTGCGTTTTTTTTTTTTTGTATAACTTTCGTTTTTCTTCGGTATCTTCTCAGTCCATGTACTGTTTTCTTTACACTATTCATTCCGTTCAACAAGTCCTGAAGTTTATCTTCACTTTCGCTGTAGTCATCGTCTCAGTGTACAGACTGAAGAGAAAATACAAAAGAATGCATTCTTTCTTACACTTTTTACTCTGAGTACATAATATAGAACAACTACACCAACATATGTTGCAGGATTGTAATAGGAGATTCGAATGCTGCGACTGGAGAAGGCAGAGAAGAAAACGTGAGACGGGAAACGTTAACTGACGTTTGTCGGAGCACGAAAATGTTCGTCGCTAATATGCGGTTTACAAACCACAAAAGACGGCACGGTAGACATATCTCACCAAGATATTGAACTGGATATCAACTAGATTAAAATTTGATGGGTGACAGAAAAGTAAATGCAGTAAAAACTCTCAAGGGCTGCCAAGTCTTCACATTAATATCAATCACCTCTCAGCTACGACACAAACGTGCATAACATCACAGAAGTGAAGAAAGTGTACAGTGTGAACTTAGAGTAAGACAAGATGGTATAAAAACACTAGGAGTGAAGATAGTCCAAACCATCAAGAAGGAAAAGGAATGGAGGACGTAGTAGTGGAAAAATGGGCAAAAATCAGAAGTGCTATAAGCAAAACAGCAAAATAAGATCTATACTATGTCTAGGGAAACAGAGAAATGAAACCAACAGAGGTGGTCAATGAAACGGAGGTCAATAAAGAAAGTAAAAAGAAAACGAGGATGGTCATACAATGAATAAAAGAATAAATAATCAGTTGAGGAGGGAGACGGAAAACGAAAGGGGGCAGTGGTTATATAGTGGATGACTAGACGGAGAGGAAAAGGAAAATGACGTACTTTATAAGAAGGCGCTTAGGTTTATTTCGGATAAATGAATACGGACTTAGGGAAGACATGTTAAGAAAAATGGTAAGATACTGACCACGGAAAAGGAAGCAAGAAGTAGATGGGAAGGGTACGTGGGAGGTGTAGATGGGGAAAAGGAGAATCGAAAGTTTGAAATGTAAGATGAGGTGAAGTACAGTATGAAGAAGCTTACGTTCTGATCTCCGATGAAGAAAAAGCGATAAAAGAAATGAAGAGAGTTATATATATTGGATTGGATGGCCCCCCTATAAAACTGCATCAGTATGTGGATGAAAATGACACAGTGGAATTGACAATATCGTGCAGTGCAATGTACAGAAGTGATGGTGAAGGTTGCATAGAAAAAAGAAAAGGAATGAATTGGTACTTCATAGATCTAGAAAGGCCTTTGACCAACTGAAGGTGAACTGGAAGGGAGGGAACTATTTAAACAGGTATAAATAAGGCAGAACACCACCATGAAGCTAAAAAATGGTGTGGAAGACTAGTTTGAAATTGGGAGAAGAGTACGGCAGGGGTCCTATCTTTCACCAACTCTGTTTATCTTTCACATCGAAAACCTAATAATGTAGACGCTAGATGAAGAGAAGGAAGGAATAAGCATAGAATGCCGGAAGATTAACTGCATCAGATTTGTCGATGGAATGATACTGCTTGCAGGTAAAATGATGCCTGTTTAAAGAACACTGTTCATACGTGATGAAGGATTACAAGACAACAAAATGAAAATCGACAGTAAGACACTACGATAATGAGAATATTTGACAAAGGAGATATGAAAATGAAAACAGTGGTAACTCCAAGTGATGATACTGGACAGTACAGGTCTTGGGGTGCATGCTGACGATACGGCAAATGATAAATGAAGATAAATCTAGATTGCGACAGGCAAAGCAAACTTTCCAGAAAAGGAAGCGCTTATTATGCAGCAAATTGTGGTCGATTATACGCTTCGTATGGAACGCTTTTCTATACAGTTGTGAAAGCTGGACGTAGAAGAAGATATATATAGAGCAAACTAAGGAAATAAAGTAGAGTGATAAAGTGATGAACAGTGAAGTACTGGAAAGCATAATGAGCAAAGGTTTCAAAAAATCAGACCGGATGGGAAATATACTGCGAGGAAAAGGAAGACAGATATCAAACCTACAGTGGAAGGACAGATGAAAATAAAAATAAAAAGAATGAAAATACTATAAGAACGAAACACTTGACACGAAAAAGGATCGGCGGGAGAATGCAGTGATATCAGGAACATAAAAATAGACAAAGCACCTTTTAATGGTGGTAGTTCTTAGTTTCCCATTCTTATTGTTTCATCTCGTCTTTCCATATGGATTACATTTATGTTAGAGAGAATTTCAAATATCTTGCACCATTTTTCAGGAACAAAGGAATTCTGTATACTTTGTATACTTCTTAGAAAAGAAAGAAAGGATGTGCATCAGTGTTGCTGAAAGTAGTCTCTCCTTCGCATCCTGGCTAATCGTAAAAGGTGTTTTGATATTTTAAGCAGTGTATATAAAAAGTAGTGTACTTCATATTTATAAAATTTTTTTACCTCTGAATATAGCCCGTACATCCAGTCATCATGTGTTTTATTCAAGTACGCAAGCTCTGTCTACATCTTTCTTGCAATGGAAAATTTGTGTCTTTAAAAAATATGTCTGTGTTCCATCATTCGCCCTCGAATAGCAGGATGACACAAAGCTATATATTTCACTCTCTGCTTGGTTCTTCGGTCTGTCGGCAGTTGCAACAACCGCTGTGGTGATAACATTTTATTTTACTAAAAACCAAAAGTATTAAATTTAACTCGCCATAAGCAAATAGTACGCAAGTCTCAGAAACTGCTTGGAATAGCGGACATCGTGATGGTAGCATAGCTAGCATTCTGGGTGGGGCGTCCTTGGCGGAAGAGGAACTTCCCTCAGATGCCACTCCGTCTGGCAGTGGACGCCAGCGATAACTCAATATACCGACGAAGAATAGGATTCCCCAAGTATTTTCAACTGCATTGTCGATGGAATCTGGAACATCCATTATTTTGTTTTCGTGCCACGTCATCCGGCAGAAATGTTGCCCGGAATCCGGCCGGCGGCGTGTGTTATAGGGGAGGGTGGGGCGGTACGGGTTGGGGCGGTATGGTCCAGATATATAGCGCCTCCCAGTGGACACGAGGGTCTCCCCCGTGGTCCGGATATCGGCTGTCGATGAGTTTTCTGTTGGCGCCGTCCGTCAAAAGGAGAAAGTGTCGCCCCGACACTTTGTGGAGATGTGTCCCTGTTCCTTCACTCGCTCTCGAACAGCAGGAGGACACAAAACAGTATGTTTTATTCTCCGCTTAGTCCACCGTCTGTCGGCAGTTGGAAAAACTGCTACAGCAGTTACATTTTATGTCACTGAAGCACTCTAGGTTTTCACGTACTGCATAAAATTCGTGTATGTCTCCAGGAACACGAAGTAGCAACACCAATATCAAAAAGAGAGCTTCAGGATGATTTTAAGAATTAGACACTTAAGAAAGGTAACTTCCCATGTGGAGCATATTTGGAACGTTCTGGGCTTGGATCCCTAACAGTCTTGCTCAAACCTGGCTGCTACGTAACACCCACTCAGAATTATCGTTTACTCAAAGGTTTTCCTGAAACAGTTCAGACGCATAACATGTTGGCAACATCAGTTTAACATACTCCTCTCTTCTGCCTCTTCCAAAGACCTAGGGTCTGTAAGAGTATGTAATAAACTGAAACAGTACTCAGGGGTACTGGAAACACATTGATAAATCAAATTTGAAGAACAGATTCTGAATTTTGCAGCCATAAATACGCAACGAAAACTTAATTCACTGCAGCATTTAACCAGTTTATTATTAACTGTCATTTCATATAACCAACAGGTCACAAAAGTTTACAGAACACTAAAACAGTTCAACCACTTTGGCTAAGCTGGGGCAGATATATCAAACCACCAGCATACACTAGTTGAAGAAAATCCATCTTTAATGACATATATCCTCGTATACGCAATAACGCACTATGTTCAGTATGTCACAATTCTCCGCCACAACTGCACACTCAACACCGGACACATTCCGAAACACCACAGGTACATTCTGCCCGATAGAACACAAGATCGTTAAGCCATCGCCTCGTGCTCTGGCAGTCAACACACCTGAACTCACAAGCATCTAACAGTGAACCGCTAGTCTATCACCATAAGGAGTTTTACATGAACTTTCTGCTCTGCGACTCTGATCCAGATAGGTTCCAACCAGGTTACATAAAGTAAAATCCTGTCGCCCGTGCCACACCTAACTGATTAACAACTGATTGTTGCTTAGAAGGATATTCTTGAATACATCATTATTAACTACCTTGAACCGAAGGGGCAGCATAGTTCAGAAACTGTAATCGATCAAATGAGTTCCTAACAGCATGATCCTGGACGAAATGGACACATTCCGCAAAGCCATCTTAGTCGTGCACACAGGGATGTTTCGTCAGAACCTCATAGCAGTGAAAGAGCACAACAAACTTAATATCAGTGGGATCCTATATTTTACAGACTCCATAGGCACGGAGACTGCGGAACTCAAAAATAACATAATGGAAGGTGGGATGTGTAACAGAATTAGTATGATGAGGAGCGTGACTAATTTCAATCTAGTGTGTAGTAAGCCTACCTTTCCTGAGAATATTTAAGGCTATTACATTCAATTATAGGTAAAATTCTACGTGGAGAAAATGAAGCGGTGCCAGGGTAAATGGAGACACCGCAAATTTGTGCAACCGTAAGACGTGTTTTGGAAAACCGTGAACTGTTGTCCCCGAGAATGGTTAGTAGTGTTGATCGCAAGACCCTTCAGTTTTTCGCGGGACCACTTTGACCAGAAGGGAAAGGGCCAAGTTTATTTGGAAGAATGAAAGTTGCAGAGAGAATGTTGTAACGAAGACTTAGTATAACTAACTTTACACTATCAAAGAGTTCAACTGTCCGCTAAGGACAATCACACTACGACCATTCACAAGTCCCGTTTGGGCACAATTGTCAATAGGGAGCATAAATGCAGCATGATGTAGTCAACGTAAGCGGAAACCCCATCCACAGGCCGTGGCGTAACTATAAGAACCAACCGACAGCCGTGTCGTCCTCCGGCAACGGCGGCATTGATTGCTGCGATATGGAGGCACGCGGGGTCACTAACAGCTCTGGAGCCCGTTTTCGCCTTTCGTGTGCCGGACCCCTCCTTCTCGGTAACGTGACTACTCCAATGGGCATCACGAGACTCAGTGCACTCTGTTTCAGTCCTCCAACCAGGAGAAAGTCCCAGGAATCGAAGCTGGGTCCCCCACACGCCAATCAGCTGCGCTGACCTCTCCGCTACGGGGGCTCACGTTTTCGTGCGAACTGACAACCACTAATCGAAGTCAACATAGTTGTAAAGCACCTTAAACAGCCGTGTCAGTAATCAGCAGTCAAATCAAACCGGTGTCGTCATAGGATTACTGTTCGTAGGGCGTAACGGATCCTGTCATGGAAGAGAATCAACTGATTAATGTAAATTCGTCAGTTTCAGCTAAATAATTTTGGCGTTCCAGATACTGTTCTTATGTTAAGAATTTCTGTGCATTTTGTTGCACATAACTGCAGTTTTCGTTACCGTAAGCAAGGCCCAAGTGCGTGGAAACTTTCTACGGCTAATCAGACTTGGGAGAAACTGCTTAGTCTAATATTTTCCGAGGTTGTTACTATGGTTAGGCTGTTTTTTTTTTTTTTTTTTTTTTTTTTTTTTTTTTTTTTTTTTAGTTTAACAAGTACAGGAATGTGTGCACCAGAACTTCAGATTTATGTTTTCTTACTCTGAGTCTTATTAATATTTCAGCTGTTTAATCTGACAGGGCTGTTATAGTTAAGTTTCTGGGAATTTTAGATGCTGTGAAACACAACTTCATGCGACTCTTAACGTGTTGGAACAGTACATATGTTGTTGACGGGATAATAGACTCATTTTCTCTTCTTCAAACGCCATTCGTCAAATGTACCCAAAAGACAACACGAAATAGAGCCGTACAAGGAATCATTTACATACTACAACGGTAAGGTAAGGAAGTGGTATTGTGCAGAGTATAGCATCACGTAAGAAATCAAGAAAACGAACTGCTGAATTACCAGAAACGGATGCTTGCCACGACAATTATGTACCATGAAACTTTATGCTACTGTCTCGCTGTTGAGGAGGAAAGTCACGACTGAATCGGATACAAGTTAATTGCGCCTCAAAGGAATTAACTACGGCAGAATAATCCAAACATGAATACATTCTTGGACTCACTGCTGTCACACATTCGGATAGAAGTGGCTTTATTACGATTAGAAATAGGACACTGCCTTCAGAAACATGATCATTTCCTTCTGTTGAAAGAACGCGTCAGAGCGTTGAGATTATGATAACTCAGTTTCACTGTGATACTGATATATATTATTTTATTGCGATTCACAGTCTCAGAAGAAGGCAGTAATATGCTTAGATGAAATGAAATGATCGTATGGCGTTGTTGGCCGGGAGGCCCCATTCGGGGAAGTTCGGCCGCCGTATTGCGAGTACTTTATAGTTGACGCAACATCGGCGGCTTGTTGCTAGTCAATGATGATGAAGGACACACAACACCCAGTCCCCTGCTGGGAATCGAACTCGGGCCCCCGGCGTGGTAGGCGGTAACGCTACCGCTACGCTACGGAGGCGGTATATTTACATGTTTAGATAATGCTATACCTTCAATGAACTGATGGTGAAGTGGATGCTATGTTTCAAAAAATAAAAAAAAAATAGAAATTGTGAAAAATGTTGACATCACAGCACGCGTTTACATAAATTATTGACAAAATGTTTACTTTCTTTACGTATCAGCCATACTGGGGTACCACAGTACATGTTGCACTTGTACTTCTAAGTTTTTCTTTGATACCAAAAGCAAGATTCATCTGTCTCTGTCATGAAACTGGCTTTGGAGATAAAGATAAAATAATACCCTTTCGAGATTATTTTTATTTTATACTCTTGTAACAGCGTCACCTTTTCTGAAAGACGGAGACACAAATGGCGTGCTCATATACTCACCGACCCGCGCACACACACACAGACACACAACACACACACACACACACACACACACACACACACTCACACAGCCGGCTGGTCCCGGCGGAGGTTCGCGTCCTCCCTCAGGCTTGGATGTCTGTGTTTGTCCTTAGGATAATTTAGATTAAGTAGTGTGTAAGCTTAGGGACTGATGACCTTAGCAGTTAACTCCCAAAAGATTTCACATACATTTGAACGTTTTGAACACACACAGCAAAGGCTCAGAAGAACACACGCTGTGCTTCGAGCAAAGTCCAATTTGTAAATAACACACATGTTCTGATTTACAGAGCAGTGATCACAGACTGCAGAATCCCATGAATCCATTAGAACATTCTCATTATTAGACCTTAAATCGAAAATCAGATTATTGCAAGTTTATCCCTTAATCCTGTTTGTCGATCAAACAACTATGTTTCCTTTGAAGCGCAAAGTTTCAGTGCAGATATACAGCCCCACTGTTAGCCATAATGAAGCTAATCGCATGTGGCTCTGACGGTGAAATGCTGTAGTCAAATACAGTTGCTGGCTGTTTCGTAATGATGCCTAAGGGTGTTTCATGAGATAGGTCTGTTATCTAAAATTTAATGATACATACGAAGAGCTTTCCAAATTGATTTGCACTTCACTTCTTCCCGTCATTCTTTGTGCGCCATTTGATTCATGACTACAGTTGACAGTGTGCAATATTTTAGTCTAACCGTAGGTGGCAGGATAGTCACTAGAAGTGTAATGCCAGCACAGCACGGCCCATTTCCCCAACTGCTGTCATTATGCGAGCTGACAACGTGTGCTGTGATCAGCACGGACAGCGCTGGACGACATGGCTTCTCGGCAAGAATATTCTAAGCACTGTTGATATTCACAGTTGGTTGGTGACAATGTGTCCAGTATGCAGCGACACGAAAACTCTTCCTGTAACGCTACGGCTCTCGGGCACATACGAGTCGCAAAACCACGGCTGCCATCGCTAAAATGGGAATCCAGGTACTGCCACGCTCATTGTATACTCCTGTCTTGGCGCCTCTAGCTTCTATAGGCCCTCGCCAACCACTTTACTGGAGTCTGCTGTTGCTAACGCTGAACATCTGCTTGCAAGTCCTGGAAGCCTGTGAAATTACGAGGGTAAGTGAAATGAAAACCTAAAATATTTTTTAAAATATTATTTATTGTGCAGAAATGGTACAAAGCTGTATCACCTTTCAACATAATCTCTCCCACGTTCATTGCAAGTCTTCCAGCGCTTACAGAGTGCATAAATTCCTATAGAAAAAACTTCTTTTGGTAGTCCGCGCAACCACTCATGCACCGCTTGGCTCACCTCTTCATCAGAACGGAACTTATTTCCCACCATTGCGTCTTTGAGTGGTCCAAACATATAGAAATCACCTGGGACAAGGTCTGGTGAGTATGGTGGACGAGGAAGACACTCAAAATTTAGGTCTGTGATTGTTACAACTGTTGCACGGGAATTGTGGGCCTTGCATTGTCATGTTGCAAAAGGATACCTGCTGACAGCAATCCACGTCGCTTTGATTGGATTGCAGGCCTCAGATGATTTGTTAGGAGACCTGTGTAGGATGCTCTGGTGACAGTGGTCCCTCTAGGCATGTTGTTGTTGTTGTTGTCTTCAGTCCTGAGACTGGTTTGATGCAGCTCTCCATGCTACTCTATCCTGTGAAAGCTGCTTCATCTCCCAGTACCTACTGCAACCTACATCCTTCTGAATCTGCTTAGTGTACTCATCTCTCGGTCTCCCTCTACGATTTTTACCCTCCACGCTGCCTTCCAATGCTAAATTTGTGATCCCTTGATGCCTCAAAACATGTCCTTCCAACCGATCCCTTCTTCTAGTCAAGTTGTGCCACAAACTTCTCTTCTCCCCAATCCTATTCAATACCTCCTCATTAGTTACGTGATCTATCCACCTTATCTTCAGTATTCTTCTGTAGCACCACATTTCGAAAGCTGCTATTCTCTTCTTGTCCAAACTAGTTATCGTCCATGTTTCACTTCCATACATGGCTACACTCCAAACAAATACTTTCAGAAACGACTTCCTGATACATAAATCTATATTCGATGTTAACAAATTTCTCTTCTTCAGAAACGCTTTCCTTGCCATTGCCAGTCTACATTTTATATCCTCTCTACTTCGACCATCATCAGTTATTTTACTTCCTAAATAGCAAAACTCCTTTACTACTTTAAGTGTCTCATTTCCTAATCTAATTCCCTCAGCATCACCCGATTTAATTTGACTACATTCCATTATCCTCGTTTTGCTTTTCTTAATGTTCATCTTATATCCTCCTTTCAAGACACTGTCCATTCCGTTCAACTGCTCTTCTCAAGTCCTTTGCCGTCTCTGACAGAATTACAATGTCATCGGCGAACCTCAAAGTTTTTACTTCGTCTCCATGAATTTTAATACCTACTCCAAATTTTTCTTTTGTTTCCTTTACTGCTTGCTCAATATACAGATTGAATAACATCGGGGAGAGGCTACAACCCTGTCTCACTCCTTTCCCAACCACTGCTTCCCTTTCATGCCCCTCGACTCTTATGACGGCCATCTGGTTTCTGTATAAATTGTAAATAGCCTTTCGCTCCCTGTATTTTACCCCTGCCACCTTTAGAATTTGAAAAAGAGTATTCCAGTCAACATTGTCAAAAGCTTTCTCTAAGTCTACAAATGCTAGAAACGTAGGTTTGCCTTTTCTTAATCTTTCTTCTAAGATAAGTCGTAAGGTCAGTATTGCCTCACGTGTTCCAACATTTCGGCGGAATCCAAACTGATCCTCCCCGAGGTCTGCATCTACCAGTTTTTCCATTCGTCTGTAAAGAATTCGCGTTAGTATTTTGCAGCCGTGGCTTATTAAACTGATAGTTCGGTAATTTTCACATCTGTCAGCACCTGCTTTCTTTGGGATTGGAATTATTATATTCTTCTTGAAGTCTGAGGGTATTTCGCCTGTCTCATACATCTTGCTCACCAGCTGGTAGAGTTTTGTCATGACTGGCTCTCCCAAGGCCGTCAGTAGTTCTAATGTAATGTTGTCTACTCCGGGGGCCTTGTTTCGACTCAGGTCTTTCAGTGCTCTGTCAAACTCTTCACGCAGTATCGTATTTCCCATTTCGTCTTCATCTACATCCTCTTCTATTTCCATAATATTGTCCTCAAGTACATCGCCCTTGTATAAACCTTCTATATACTCCTTCCACCTTTCTGCCTTTCCTTCTTTGCTTAGAACTGGGCTGCCATCTGAGCTCTTGATATTCATACACGTGGTTCTCTTCTCTCCAAAGGTCTCTTTAATTTTCCTGTAGGCAGTATCTATCTTACCCCTAGTGAGATAAGCTTCTACATCCTTACATTTGTCCTCTAGCCATCCCTGTTTAGCCATTTTGCACTTCCTGTCGATCTCATTTTTGAGACGTTTGTATTCCTTTTTGCCTGCTTCATTTACTGCATTTTTATATTTTCTCCTTTCATCAATTAAATTCAATATTTCTTCTGTTACCCAAGGATTTCTAGCAGCCCTCGTCTTTGTACCTACTTTATCCTCTGCTGCCTTCACTACTACATCCCTCAGAGCTACCCATTCTTCTTCTACTGTATTTCTTTCCCCTATTCCTGTCAATTGTTCCCTTATGCTCTCTCTGAAACTCTGTACAACCTCTGGTTCTTTCAGTTTATCCAGGTCCCATCTCCTTAATTTCCCACATTTTTGCAGTTTCTTCAGTTTTAATCTACAGGTCATAACCAATAGATTGTGGTCAGAGTCCACATCTGCCCCTGGAAATGTCTTACAACTTAAAACCTGGTACCTAAATCTCTGTTTTACCATTATATAATCTATCTGATACCTTTTAGTATCTCCAGGGTTCTTCCACGTATACAACCTTCTTTCATGATTCTTAAACCAAGTGTTAGCTATGATTAAGTTGTGCTCTGTGCAAAATTCTACTAGGCGGTTTCCTCTTTCATTTCTTAGCCCCAATCCATATTCACCTACTATGTTTCCTTCTCTCCCTTTTCCTACACACGAATTCCAGTCACCCATTACTATTAAATTTTCGTCTCACTTCACTATCTGAATAATTTCTTTTATTTCATCGTAAATTTCTTCAATTTCTTCATCATCTGCAGAGCTAGTTGGCATATAAACTTGTACTACAGTAGTAGGTGTGGGCTTTGTATCTATCTTGGCCATAATAATGCGTTCACTATGCTGTTTGTAGTAGCTTACCCGCATTCCTATTTTCCTATTCATTATTAAACCTACTCCTGCATTACCCCTATTTGATTTTGTGTTTATAACCCTGTAGTCACCTGACCAGAAGTCTTGTTCCTCCTGCCACCGAACTTCACTAATTCCCACTATATCTAACTTTAACCTATCCATTTCCCTTTTTAAATTTTCTAACCTACCTGCCCGATTAAGGGATCTGACATTCCACGCTCCGATCCGAAGAACGCCAGTTTTCTTCCTCCTGATAACGACATCCTCCTGAGTAGTCCCCGCCCGGAGATCCGAATGGGGGACTATTTTACCTCCGGAATATTTTACCCAAGAGGATGCCATCATCATTTAATCATTCAGTAAAGCTGCATGTCCTCGGGATAAATTACGGCTGTAGTTTCCCCTTGCTTTCAGCCGTTCGCAGTACCAGCACAGCAAGGCCGTTTTGGTTAATGTTGCAAAGGCATGTAATGCTAAAAAATTACGCCTTTCTTCTTCCCAAAGGAGAGTCAGCATAAACTTTCCTGCTGAAGGTTCTGCTCGAAACTTCTTTGGTTTTGGTGATGAGGAATGGCGCCATTCCTTGCTCGCTCTCTTCTTTTCCTGTTGCTGGAACTGCACCTAGGTTTCGTCCCCAGTAACGATTCTTGCAAAGAAGTCATCACCTTCTCGTTCAAAGCGCCGAAGAAGTTCTTCACAAGCATCAACACGTCATTCTCTCATTTCAGGAGTCAGCTGCCGTGGCACCCATCTTGCAGACACTTTGTGAAACTTGAGCACATCATGCATAATGTGGTGTGCTGACTCATGACTAATCTGTAAACATGCTGCAGTGTCATTCAGTGTCACTCGGCGGTTTTCCTTTACTATGGCTTCAACTGCTGCAATGTTATGTTGAGTCACAACTCGTTGTGCCTGACTTGGACGAGGAGCACCTTTCACTGAAGTCACACCATTTGCGAACTTCCTACTCCATTCGTATACTTGCTGCTGTGACAAACATGCATCATCCTACTGATCCTTCATTCGTGGATGAATTTCAATAGGTTTCACACCTTCACTACGCAAAAACCGGATAACAGAATGCTGTTCTTCGCTGGTACAAGTCGCAAGTGGGGCGGCCATCTTTAGAATGATATTGCGACGGTATGTGTACATCTGCATTATGCTGCCACCTACAGGCCATTCTGCACCCTGCTTGTAGCACGCTTACCAACTTACAGGATAACGGATCGAAATTTCCATTTGTTATTACAAATTTCACGTTCACCCTCGTATGTCCGCTCACAGGTTTCTTCATAGCCCCAAGTAGGTGGTAATCAGAAGAGACCGCCAGAAAAATTTCGTGGGTGTGGCAGTACCTGCCATTCTCATTCCAGTGATGGCACAAGTGGCTTTCCAACTTGTATGGGGACGAGTGTTGTCGTGTTGCTAGAGCCCAATGTATGGTTCAAATGGCAATGAGCACTATACCACCTAACTTCTGAGGTCATCAGTTGCCTAGAACTTAGAACTAATGAAACCTAACTAACCTAAGGACATCACACACATCCATTCTCGAGGTAGGATTCGAATCTGCGACCATAGCGGTCGCTCGGCTCCAGACTGTAGCTCCTAGAACCGCACGGCCACTCTGGCCGGCCGAGCCCAATATACACTTTCCACACACTGCCATCTATCGCCTGTGAGTATCTACAGTGTTTACACCCTCCTTGCAGCACATCGTTCAGCGCCGTATGTGCTGATCACACTCCATGCTGTGCGCTCACGTAGTCACAGCAGCTGGAAAAATGGGTTCCATTATGCAGAGATTACGCTTCTAGTGATTGTCCTGCCACCTACTGTTGCACCAAAATACTACACACTGTCAGCTCTAATTATGAGTCAACCGGTGTACCACGAATGGCGAGAAAAAAAGTGTAAATCAATATGGAACGCCGCTCGTAGAATGAAAGTGCATGTAAAGAAATTTTCTAGAATCCAATATAGGACCATACACGTCGATGTGAGACGAATGTAGAAAATGAGAGGGCTGGCAGAGTGGGTCATAGTAAGCATATTTGACACAGCAAACGATTTCCGCGTCCCTCAGCAAACGGCGCTAGGCGTTGTTGAAAACTGTCGCGCGCCTAGAGGGCTGGCATACCACATGCCATCCAAGACGTCATGGTAGGAGGTGTGCAGGGAAACGATTTCAGTGTATTTGTGAGATAAAGATGAAAAGAGACGTTGGGTTGATGTTTTGTGACCCGCAGTCGACACAGTTACGTATATTCCAGGTGGGACAGCACTACTTGATTTCCTCCTCTTACTGGAATGTGAACGCGTTGCTTTTGACTGTGAAAATGCCTGTTTGATAGATGTTGCACAGAGCACAGTACTTGTGCACACTGCGAAGTCTAGTTTGAGCTGCGTCAGTTTGTCATCAAACGGGGACCCTCTTGTTTTTTATTGTGTGGAGCGGACTGGAAACTGAGCGCTATTCTTGGGAGGAACGGGCAGACATGCTCTGTGCTTACGGGGCGGAGGACGGAAATTATCTGCTAGTCTGATTTCGACAGATTCTTTTAGAACACAATCCCAAAACCGCGAAGCGTTTTCTACTACTTGCGTCTCATTATATAGCATCCTGTGTCCCTCTGCAAGGCAATGCTCAGCAAGCGCAGACTAATCTGGTTGTAATAATAGTGTATGGCGATGATGTTCAGTACACCTGTCGTTGACGGTACAAACAGTTTGGCAAATGTAAATTTTCCCGCACTCACACGGTATTTTATAAACGCGAGACTTCCTCAAACCTAAATCATCTTTGACAGAGCCAAGAACTGCTTGAAAGCTGGCGGACGAAAAACACATCTGATCTCATATTTCTTCAAAAGTCTATCTATCCTGGTGGACAAATTCCCACCACAAGAAAGAAAAGCCACAGACGTAAAGGTGTCATCAGAACGTTCAGGTAGAGGTCCAAACTCAAAAGTACGTTTAATTTGTCGGTACGTACAGCTGTTATTATTGAAAACTTCCTTAAGATGTGGCAGCTCCAGTGGTAAAGTTTCAGCATTAGAGATAGCATACGCTCGTTTATCCAAGGTCCGAAGGACTCCTGTACGTTGAAAAAATGGATGGCAACTGGTAGCATGTAAATACCTGTCGGTATGCTTCGCTTTCCTGTTAATCCTGTGTCCAAGAGTTCCGTCTTCTTTTCTACAAAATAGTACATCCAAAAAAGGTAACTTTCCCTCCTTTTCAATTTCCATTGTGAATTTGATGTGCGGATGAAGACAATTAAAATGGCCCAATAACCGATGCAAAGAATCTATTCTTTGTGGCCAAACAAGAAACGATTCGTCAACATATCTCAGAAAACACGAAGGCTTCAAAAAAGATGTTTTCATGGCCATATCCTGGAAGTCCTCCATAAAAAGAGGAGTTATCGGCGACAGAAGCGTAGCTTTTTCTCACTTGATGATGGCGGGCATGTGGACTGCTGAAATATTGTGCTCAGATGACAGTTTGATCCGGCTGGAAACCCGACAAGAATTTGATAACAAGTGTGGGTACAGGAAAATCCTCACGCAACCCTTGTTCGTTGTCGCGAAGATCGCTTCGCTGTCAACTTGGTAGACGATAATCTAATCGGTCCATACATTTTCCCCCGGCGACTCTGCGCACACAGGTATTTCGTCTGTTTATTAGAAACGCTGCCAGAGTTGTTGGAACATGTTCCACGCAACGTGCGATAGCAAATGTGGTACCAACACGATGGTACACTTGTACACTTCATACATGCAGCGCGAATGTATTTGGACGAAACCTTGTGAACTGGCTAGGGCGCAACGTGCCGGTGGCATAGCCTGTACCGTCCCTCGACTATCACTGATTTTCTCCTTCTGAGGCCACCTGAAACCTGTTGACTATGGAACATCCATGGAGACTGATGCAGAGCTCATGACGCGCTTTATGGCAGCATTCGATGCACTTTCCAGTTTGCCAGGAGTGTTAGACAGAGAGCGACAGTCACTCCAGCGTCATTGCACGGCGTGGACTCGAGCAGGACGGCGTAATTTCGAATACTTTTTGTAACTGTTTTCTAGGAAAGGCCATAAACCTTCACCCTGACTTTTAATGCCACATATGCACTGCAAACCTGCTACCATGGCGGCTCGGATAGTGTGTTGCCTACCTACCGTCTTGGCGGCGCTCGACGCTATTCAACGATGCCTGTTGCCGTAAGCTAAGGGATGCAGACATGGTTTGCTATGTGAGAAATGCAAGCTACGACCCACTGTGGCAGCGCTCTCATTTTCTACATTCATTTCGGGTACACCTTACAACAGATACACCTTGTATGTGATGGTGCTGCTGCATCAGTGTAATTCTTTAATAACTCTACACAGAAATCTTTTGTTTCCCATCTATGCTTTCCTTTACATGAGTAGATTTCGTCACTCATCGTTTATCAACATATCAGAACATTTTTGTATAAGGTAGAAATGTGTGTTGCCCCTACACAGAATCTCGAAACAGCCCGGTGATGAGCTTTCCGTCGAGTCGATTTTCGATGACAAAAAGTGAGACGGAGAAGCCTTGTCTGAGAATAAGTGGCCATGCGATACTCCAGGAACAGCTTTTTCGTTAACAACGATTGTAGATGACTACTATAATTGCATGTATAGCTGTATCAATTAGGAGAGAAGAGTCATCCTTAATCAAATGTGGAACTGAGAGAAGTAAGTCATCATCCGAATTACATAGATGCTTGCAGGTGACATTATGAATATGGGGGACGTTGAACGATGAATGCATTTATCACTATAGTACCATAGAACTTCGAAATATAATCAAAGTGTTTGATAATAGAACATGAGTAACAATAGTTGGGTGACCAGTTAATTCAATGACATATATTTCTAATTAGACTATATATCACACCTTCATCATATTTATCAACTGTAGGGAATTTTTAATTGAAAAAGGTTCTGATATAATCAGATGAGTTCTTATACAGGCTAGGAAAATAAATACCCATATATCTCATAATTTTCAACGACTCGACTTACATTGTTTGGCGAAAAGGGGTAGGGAAGATTTCACTTACGAGCGAATTGTCATAAACAAAGCATAATTCTCGTTTCATAAAAACGTAAATCTGGGCCATGATTCCGATGGTTACATCATCAGCTACTAATAGAGTTTTACACCTGTATCAACTTTACACGCAAAAAGCCTTCTATAATATCACAGTACTTTCCACATGTACCTTGACGTAATTCTTGTATTTTTTATCCACGAAAGAAGATTTGAAACAGCCTACATTTTTACTTCATGAAGACTATTTACAGTAGAATTCCTTTACCCCAAACTGGCATCTTTCTATGCTGCTACTAATAACGTACAAACAATTACCTTCGTTCCATCCCCCCCCCCTTTCCGCTGTCAAAACGGATGAAACAGACACGTGAAACAGTTAACAAATTGAAGAGTGATTCGCCTCTGAAGAGCACATACTCTGTTAACTTCTGATGCCATGTTGCCGAGTGGACTATAAATTAGCCAATTTTTAAGCGGCCATGAGTAGTGTACGAATACACATACACACACACACACACACACACACACACACACACACACACACACACACACACACACACGCAAACAGCCTGCCTATGGCCTGGCATACACAGCAGCCGAAGTGATACTCTAATTCTCAATTTGTAACCAAATTTGAACCACTGGCTGGGCTGTAACACTTCGTTAGTACTTGAAATGATTCCTTGTGGCAGATCAAACGCTGCCTAAACTGCGTCTGTGTGTGACCTACTTATGGACGTTCTTGGTTTCTAATCTGTGAAACTCGTAATTACGCCGAAAATTTCAGAACGAAAGCAACGAATTTTCAAATGCCACACATGTGTCTAATACAAAACTTTTAATCTTGTTGGAATTAAACGACTAATCGGTTGTGGGAAACGTAACTGCATTACGAATATAAGCAACACAGAGCAATTTCTCTGTACAGTATGTGTTACGACGTTTTTGAAGAACGAAGATCTTTTATTTAAGAATTAACAAGGGTTCCCAAATGGAGATCTTGTGGAACTCAGCTCGCTCTATTACTCCACGAGATCAATAGCGCTGGAGACATAGGTGCGTGTTCCTCAAATTCAAGAGGCATCTGACACTGTCCCGCAATGCCGTTTAGTGAAAAGAAATACGGTCTTTTCGAGTATAGGACCAAATTTGCGACAGGATTAAGGATTTCATTACAGATGGAGCTCAACACATCATATTTAAACGAAGAAAATCTGAAGATGTATAGCTAATTCCTAGGGTACCCAAAGGAAGTGTGATAGGACTCTTATTCATGATCAGTGAATCCGCCACAGTTGCACATGACTTCTTGTGCATTATAGTAGCAAATATATGCCTAGTACAGATCAAACAACAAAAGCAAGACATGCAATTATAATGCAATTGTCAAGAAATAAAAATAATAAAAAGGTATAGTAAAATGGTCAAGAAATAGAATTATTAAAACAGAACTCAAAATTAATAAATGCATAGCATAAAATATAAAAGGGGCAAACCGGCATACCACGAATGAAACATAACAGTCAATATACAAAGTGAGTCATATTAAGAAAGCAGGACTATGGATGCAGGTAGTGCAGCATCATGCACAGGATAACCTATATAATCATAGCGCATAATGTCTCCAGTAACGTCGAAGACAGTGTGACTCACTAACTCCAAACTCATAATATATACTCCGGGAATACATATTTGATACCAGCAGACTTCTCTTGTCCACGATTTCCCACTTATCCAAAGCTAGTTTTCTTTTATCTCCTCCTTGCTCCATCTGTCATGGTTTATTTTGTCGTCTAGGTGGCAGAATTTCTTAACTCCATCAACTTCGTTATCACCAATTCTGATCTTAAGTTTCTCACTGCTCTAACTTTTGCTACTTCTGATTACTTTCGTCTTTCTTCCATTTTCTGTCAACCCATATTCTGTACTCCATTATACTGTTCATTCAATCAAACAGATCCTGTAATTCTTCTTCACTTTCAGTGATGATACCAATGTCTTCTGCCAATCTTAATATTGAGATTCCTTCACTTAGACTGCAAGTTCCACTCTGGAATCTTTCTTTTATTTCTGTCATTTTTTTCGACGCGTAGATTGACAGCTGGGCAAAAATTACATGCCTCTATTACACCCTTTTTAATCAGTGTTTTTCTTGCACTCTTATTCTTCGCTCTTGGTTGTTGTACATTATCTCCGTCACTGCTTCCAGAGATTTTCAGTTGAAAAAACATATAACTGTCTAGGTTGCAAAAGCCGCTTAGTTTATAGGCGCTTTCGCCTTTTTGAGGCATCTTCAGAAATCGTATAGGAACTGCGGGTAGCCCATCAGATACAACTAGTCGAAAATTTGGTGTGAACCTTCGACGAACCCATGTAACTAAGCCCCATACAGCACGCCTCCGCCGAAGGCAAACACGAAAATAACGACTACTTATAATTAATGTGGCACTTACAGTTCCTGTACGATTTATGAAGATGCCTCAAAAAGGTGAATCACACCAATAAAAGCTGGAAATCGTGACACCGAACGATAAGTTCACATTTTGTGCTACAGAATTTCATTGTAACCTAAAAAAACAAGAAAAAGACACTTCGAAATGTAATGTCGCAGTTTATTATACTTACCGCATAATACTTTATTGTATGTAAAAATGGAAACATGTATTACAGGCCATTAATGATGCTTTCCAAAGAAATGGAGCGAAACGAGTATGGCAGTAAACTGCCTTCAGTTGATTGCATAGGCGGTACAGACCCGCAAAACGCCAATAAACGTAACCTATTTTAGAAACCTAGGTTGCTTTTTCCTATTGAAAGTGTATCGTGATGGCTGAACCATGCCCGTAGAGTGAAAGAATTTATCTTCCAAAGCTCTTCTAAAGTCGTATTCTAATAATGAATCCCTTACCTCTTACCTTTCGAGTCCTGTTTATCCTTCCGTCACGTCATCAGACAAGTCCTCCCCCTCATGGAGGCCCTCAATGTACATTTTCCACCCATCCGTTCTCTCCTCTGCATTTGTCAATGGAATTCCTATTGCTCTCTTAATGTTACCACCCTTGCTTTTAAGTTTAATTTCACCGAAGTTTGCTTTGACTTTTCTATCTGCTGAGTCAGTTCATCCAACAATAATGTCTCTCTCGATTTCTTCGCTTTTTTCATGTAGCCATTGAGCCTTAGGTTCCCTGCACTTCCTGGCTATATAATTCCTAAGTGACTTGTATTTCTGCTTTCTTTAATTTCCCTGAACAATTTGTATTTTCTTCTTTCTTGATCGATCGAAGTATTTGTTTCTATTATCCATGACTTTTTCACAGTTACCTCCGTAGTACCTATGTTTTCCTTCCCAGTTTATGTGATCGCCTTTTTAGAGATGACTACTCACTTGAACTGCCTACTGAGCTACTCATTTCGCAGTATCTGTAGCCTAAGAGAACTTCAAGCTTCTCGCTTAATTCTTTAGCACTTACGTATCCCACTTCTTTGCGCATTGATTACTCTTGCCTAGTCTCTTAAACTGCAGCCTACTATTCATCATTATTAAATTGTGATCTGTATCTACATCTTATCCGGGTATGCCTCACAATTCAGTATCTGATTTTGAAATATTTGCCTGACCATGATGGAATCTGACTGAAATCTTCCCGTATCTCCGACTTTTTCCATGTATATCTCCTCTCCTGTGATTCTTGAACAGAGTATTTGCTAATACCATCGAAATTTGTTGCAGAACTCAGTTTGTGTCCATCCTCTCTCATTACCATTACCAAGCCCATATTTGCCCGCAACTCTTTCTTCTACTCCTTCCCCTATAACCGCATTCCAGCTTCCCATGACTGTTAGGCTTTCTTATTCATCTACATGCTGAATTACCCGTTTAATAGCCTAATAAACTTTTTCTATCTCTTCCCCAGCTTGCAATGCATTTTGTATACCAGAAATATTGTTGTTGAAGGTAGTTTGCTGTCGATTCTGATGAGAACATCCGTATCACTAAGCTCTTCGCCGTAACTCACTCTCCCCCCACTTTAATATTCATAACAATTGATATTCCTGTAATATCATTTTATGGTTCTGTTGACATCACCGTACATTCATCTGACCAGAAATCATTCTCTTCTTCCCATTTCACCTAAGTGAACCCCACTATATGTAGATTTAGCCTTAGCCTCTCACTTTACTAATATTGTATCTTACCTACCACGCTCGAACTCCTGACATACCATGCCCCGACTCGTAGAACGTTCCCCCTTTCGTTGGTTATCCAATCTTTTTCTCACGGTTACTTCTTCCTTGGCACTCTACACCTTAAGGTCCGAGTGGGGGACTAGCCCGGAATTGGTTGCCCATTGAAAGATCATCATGACACTTTTCAATTACAGGCGAAGTTTCCTGTGGGTACACGTTATGTGTCTTTAATACATTGGTTTCCATTGCCTTCTGCATCCTCGTGCCCTTCGTCATTGTTGATTCTTCCGCCTTTTAGGGGCAGTTTCCCTCCAAAAGATCAAGAGAGAGCCTTGAACGTCTGTCCGCTCCAACGGTCACTTTGACAAGGCCGTTGGTGAATCAGGATGACCCCTTATGTTCGAAGTCTTTGAAAGCCATTATTGATGATTTTTATTCAAAATTTTAGCTGTGGCGAGGTTGGCCCCTTGGAGCGAATATGTTTTGGTTACTAATTATTTTGATCGTTATTGTCCTCCGCGTTTGTTTGAGTGGACTTCACATGACTTATGTTCACGCTGATAACTAAAGACCTTTTTATTATAGGTAACCCCCTGGTTAATACCTGGGCTACTGCGGCGGCAACTCCTAAACCTAACGACGATACTTTCTGCAGTAGGAAGAATCCACTGTCACAAGTGACTTTGACATAAGGCAGATTGTACAGCTTGGCGTCTGGGGAAGAGTATCTAACATACTGCGAAGCTAGTCACGTTACCCGTGTGCCACTGTTATGACTGTCTAAGGAATTTGGTTGAAGGAAAACGAAACCACAAGTAGGTGGCAATGTGCTGGACGCCCACAACCCGTCACAAAAATTGGAGTTCGGGGGATAACTCGCACTGTAAAGCACGTTTAGCGGGGATCTGTGACATATCTGACAATAAAGTATAATGTTGGCGCAAGCACAGGCGTTTTACCACACACCGTTCATCTCACACTGTTGAAAACGCAGTTCTGCAATGGACGACCCATTCCTGTTTCTATGTTGACCCAACGACGTTGTGGTGGAACAGCATTTACGATAATAGACCGTGAATTAGTGGAAACGTTGGTTGGCTGAATCACGTTCCCTGTTACACCATGTTGATGGGCATGTCCAGATAAGTGCCGTCCAGGCGCACGTCTGTTCAAAACAGCACTGTACCATGGTCGTCAGTGGTGGAGGCAGTATTATGCTATGGGGAACATTCACCAGGTTTTCCACGGCGCTGTTGGTGTAATTGAAGGTACGCTGACAGATTGGGAGAGTGATCGATCCAACATGGAATGAAATGGAAATGGCACTGGACAAAATGAAAGAAGGAAAGGCACCAGGTACGGACGAAGTAAGTGTCTAAATGTTGAATGTAGCGAAGAAGGTTGGTAAATAGTGGCGGTTCCTTGTGGTGAGTGAGGTGTGGAATAAGGAAAAGACTACAGAAAATTGGAAGAGTATACTAACTGACCGTATACTCAAGAAAAGGAGAATGAAGGACTGTCTGACCTACAGGAGGGTCACACTGATACCACATTCCGTCATAATATATGAAAAGATCTTGGAGAGCAGAATCCGAACAAGGATCGAGAGAGGGACAGCACGGCTTCTGATCTGAGAGATCAACTGTTGACTTCATATTTGCACAGAGGGAGGTCCAGGAGCAGCGCTATGAATCTGAGGAAGACCTTCCTCGTTACAGAAAAGACATTTGAAGAAAGGTCTGGGAATCACTAGAAAAGAAGGAAGTCCTCAAAGGGACAAGAAAAAGGCGGAGGAGATGTACGGCACCATTCTCAGTTGTGTGAAATTGCGAAATGAAAGTTCTAATTGGTTCCAGTATACAAGTGGAGTGCAACAGAGCAGTGCATTGTCACCACTGTCATGTTAGTGGATGACTTGACTCTCTGGGGAACAGGGAGGAGGAAATTCAGGAACAGGTGGATTGAACCGTGAATTTAAAAATCTACTCTTAAAGAATTTACTTTATTGACTAGCGATTCATCAATAACATTAACACATTCAATCACATTAGGTGAGTGTGGAAGTAGTTGCCAGGGAGTAACTCATGAAAATGAAATTACCTTTGACAAGTGGGAATTTTATTCATAAAAGCCTTTTCAAAAACAGATTTATAAATTTATAAACAGAAAAGCACTCATGAACTATCAGGTTTCAATTTTATTTAGAGGCAGAAAGAACAATATTGACAGTATGAGCCTTCGGGCTGAGAAGCTTTCCGCTCCCTTTCAACACGGCCGTAGTCACGACCGCTCACAACGACCTCTGAAACACTACACTGGTGCAAATCTGCAACACACCAGATTACTTTAAACTAAAAACTTTAACAAGTCACACAAACACATTAACTATACACCCCGTAAGAGGGATGGAAATGCTACAAACACTCACACTAAGAAA
The DNA here is from genome assembly GCF_023897955.1 of Schistocerca gregaria. NCBI lineage: Eukaryota > Metazoa > Arthropoda > Insecta > Orthoptera > Acrididae > Schistocerca > Schistocerca gregaria. The sequence continues at coordinate 185,339,142 of NC_064924.1, forward strand.
TGATTTGCCACCGAAAGTGAAATTTGTTTTTAAAAGGACTCTTATGGTGGAAGGGTGGCAACTTTATAAAAATGACTATTTAAATAATACCCATGAAATTCAGACTTACATAAAATGTCCAACATGCTCTACATTACACATATACCGCCTCGCAACATGACACGCAAGATAAAAACATATTTCAGGAATTCGGCCTTTACACCTTAATTCTATAAATTCGTTAACACCGAATCCGGCAAACATGACAGAGATAGCTATTAACGTATGGCAGATTGACAGGGGGATTACTGAACAAACCTAACCGCAGATTGCTCTAACCCTCCCCAACGTCGCAAGGGAAAAACGGATCACCCAGTTCACAAGTAACCACCTTCCCGAGGGTTGGCAAACGGAGAAGAATGGTGGACGACCACAAAACAAAGCGACTGGTGACCTCACAAAAAAAAAAATAAAAAAAATAAATACAAGTAGAATTTAACAAGCAAATGAAACAACATATCTCCAATCACTTAACTTCGAATATACTGCGATTTCTGGCTAAGACCTGGCGCAGCACCCCCAACGGACTCCCGAAACGTCCGCTGCCAGCCGCTTCAACGGACGCAGGAAGGCGCGCCGATCTCCCGTCTCGCAGCGTCGCAGCTCGCCCCGGCCAGCCCGAGGTCGTGGTTTACCTCCTGTTGCTCTCGTGTCAACGGCGAAGCCACGGCGCGGCCTACTGGACTCAAGTGGGGACCTCACAAGCGCCGACGCTCAAGGTGCCGGCACGGTAGCTCAGCGTGTTCGGTCAGAGGGTAAGCAGCCCTCTCTAATAAAAAAAAAACTGAGCTAATCGATCAAAAACGAACTTAAACGGATGTCTTACGACGTCCGCCCCGAGCAGATCCAACAAACAAAAGTGAACAAAATGAGATTAAAAAAAAAAGCGTCCAGATCATCTCATGTCTCAGTGCGCGACCGACCAATCGACCGATCCAACCGCAATGACCATTGCCTGAGTAACTCGAGCGGACTGGTGGCCTAACGCGCAGACTCAGATGCAGGAACTCAGACCCGACCAGGCGACCACTAGCTGAGGTCTATTACTGGCGGAGTGGCAAGACTCTCATTTTCTGGCTTAAAGTTTGATCCAAACGACAGACATATTCGCACTGCGACCACAGACAGACGCTAACTGCTGCACAAATGCGAACGAGAGACAGACCAGCAACTGGTGACGCGAGGCTGACCCAGCCTCACTCCGACTGACCAACTGACCAGACTCGCCACCTAGCGAGCTCATAGCTCCTGTTAAATGCACGTTAACAGGCTACCTTTCCCCTCTCCCACTAGAGGGAGACACCAAAGCTGCAATTTCCACAGCGGCACCACCGCCAGAAACGCGCGCTGCGGCTTGCTCTTCAAAACAGCAATTTTTACCACGGCTCATGGAAGTGTGAGACAGTATCGAATGAAATTTAACGTAAATAAATTTGGGTTCGTCGTTACAACTAGAGACAAAGACAGACCAGATAGCGGAATAAGCACTGCAGGTGAAGAACTGAACAGTTTGGAAAGTGTCAAGTACTTGGGAGATTGTTATAGGAAAGTGGAAGAAATGAGAAAGAGATCACTGACGTGGGAGACAGGCAGAAGCATTCCTGCGAAGTTTTTGGACCTTGGTTTGAAAAAACGACTTCCCTTAAAAAAGAAAAAAAAAATATATAGAAGTTACCACGCCTCAGTAATAACCTATGCATCTGAAACAGAGCAGAACATAAACTGCAAGGCTAAGATCGCACATTTTCTTGAAGAGGATTGGACACAAGAGTTTTCCCAAGAACGGACTGTATGCGAAATGTGAATGAAAAAGAAACGACCAAAAGGAAGACCAAGGGCTAATTGGATGAAAGGTGTGCAGGAGTGTGTTGGAAAAAGAGGCAAAGACTGGACAGAGTGAACACGGAACGAGGGTGAGGAAACAGAACTAGGTGGCGAGTCTTATGTCCCAAACAAAGTCATCATGAGCTGGACACTATTCAAGATGATGATGATGATGATGATGATGATGATGGTGATGATAAATGACAGCTGAACATGTTATCGGTTGGTCACATAGGTTCCCGCCCGATCACCACAGTAAAGCAACGTTGGGCCCGGGTAGTGCTTTGATAGGTAACCGTCAGGGGAAAAACGTGCACTGTTGGATTTAAGGACACGTAAGTCAACGAAGTGGCGTCCAAATGAAACATTTGCAATAGGTCTCGATGCCACATGGCATTTTCTCTTTTTCTTATTACAACTGGATACTACGTGTACATTATAGCGGACCACCTGCTTGATGCCTTCTCCGACTATGATGACATCTTGCGGCATGATAACTGTCGGTATCATAAGGCCAGAACGGTGCTACAGTACTTTTAGTAGCATGATAGCGAACTGACGATAGTGTTGAGGCCATCAGGTTCGCATTATATGAACGCAATGGGCTTGCTCTGAACTTTGAAAAAACACAGTACATCCAATTTTCTATTGCAAGGAGTACAGTTTCTTCAATAAATGTCACTCTTCAATAGAAGTCAGTAGCCAGGATAGAGCATACTAAGTTTCTGGGTGTACATATAGGTAACAATCTTAATCGTAAAATTCATATCTGGGATCTCGTAAAGCGACTAGGTTCAGCAACATTTTCAATCAGAATAATTGCTAATTTTGAGGATATTGAAATTAGCAAGCTAACATACTTCGCGCTCTTTCGCTTTCTGATGTCGTACGGAATAATGTTTTTGGGGTAGCTCAACATTTAGGCAAAAAGTATTCACTGCACAAAAGAAAGTGGTTAGAAAAACGTATGTATCTCATAGACGCACATCTTGTAGGCATCTCGTTTGAAGGTTAGGAACTCTCACGACAGTTTCACAGTACTTCTACTCAGTAATGAAATTTGTTCTCAAGAACATGGACCAGTTTAAAAACAACAGTGACACTCATGATTATAGTGCGAGACGAAAGAAAGACTTACACTATCCTCTACTTCACCTATCTTTCGCACAGAAAAGGAAGACTTTCCGACTAATTACCAGACAAAATAAAATGTCTTTCAGAGACTAGTAACAGTTTTAAACATAAATTGAAACCACATCTCCTTGACAACTCCTTCTATACCATAGAAGAATTCTTGAATAGGAATAAATAAATCTATATGTATAATATACGTATTTTGTACCATGTAATGGCATTGGGTAGATAACGAAAATTTTAAGCTAAAAAAAACCCTCGTTCATGTGTGCATTTCTTATGCACTTGACACGTTCCTTATCATAACATTTACCGTGAGCTTTATCAATGTAACTAACTAACACATCCAAGACGCTATCAGCCGCCAGCTCTGTGCCCACAAATTATGTTTACGCGGACTGCGTTACCTGTACGTAGACACCTCGCTACCTAGGCCTCCAGAAACCTACCAAGGAGTTGTCGAATGTATGCCACGCGGAATCGCTGCTGTATTGCGTCCTAAGGAATGACCAACACGTTATGAAGCAGGTGGTGATAATGAGTTGGCTCAAAATTATCCTGAGGTTTATGATTTTGTTTTCGAGTAATGGATTTCAAATGATAACTATCACCTTTTCACAGGTTTCTTGCATGTAAACTATCGGTATGTGGCACACTAAAACTATGGATGATAAAAATGAAATGATGGGTAGCTTTTAAGCTCCAGTTGACGGCTATATAGATATATTAGAACGTTGCACATTACCAAGTCCGAGGCTGACGATAAGTGGGAAAGGAAATCTGATCTTTATGGTGAAACCATCCTGACATTTTCTGTACTCCTATGAGTCCCAGCATTATTACATACAATTTTAAAATTTACATAATTAACCTTTACTATCATAGTTACCAATGAATACAAGAATAAACTGGCTAAAAGTAATCAGTTGTATAAGGAGGTGGTGGCACTTTGGGAAATAAATGTAAAATTTTTCAGGATATTTATCTTTATTATCATAGAAAGAAACGAATATAATATGAAATTCGCAAACGGCAGTCAGTCAGTTGTTTTAAGGAGATGGTTTCACTTTGAAACCACAGGGAGATGTAGTTTTCCAACACCCGACATTCCATGTGATATACTTGAAACAAATTCGCATTTTTCATAGACAGAATCACAATTCTGAATCTTCCTAGAACTCATAACTCCTAAAAAATATTACAGTCTTTAAAAACAAGCAAAATTGGCCCTAACAGCAAAACGTTTGTATAATAGCTACATAGTGTCCCAGTGTTTTCATTTCCGTAACGTATATAAAAGCAGTAGCTGGAACTCAAATATACGTTACAGTAACTTACATATACTAACTTTCACTGTCAATGTTATCCTCAATAGGCAGTACATGAGAAAACCGCATGTCAGTCTCTTCTACGATCAAAGCACAAGCTCCGCGCCGACTGTTTCTTTGAAGGCTGTAAGCGACTGCTGCAGTGTAATATATTCGTAGAAGTTACGCGGGGTGCCGCTAGATGTCTCCGTCTTGCAACAGCACCGGTGATTTCACGCGAAAGACACTAGTATTTCCAAAAAAACTCGTTAGAACGTTGGTTTCACTCATCAACCGCAGGGGCTCAAAGGGTAAAGCGAATTTAAGGCCTTCACGGGCACTTAGTTCTAAATGTCCGGATGGGGCATGTATCATTGTCATCCTGACTGAGCACAGCTACACACCATCTGTTCCACTTTACCCGGTAACCGTAGAACGTTCTCTTCAGTATAGTTGAAAAGTACCGGAGTTATACTAGGTAAAAGGACGCCTGTCTGCTGAGCCGCTTCTGTCGTTGCACTATTCTCCATAGCTTAATGACTCTTCCTTTCAATAGAGGCAAACAGGGGATCAGAAACGGATCATGTGAATACTGTGCGACATGCGTTCAGCTGTGCATCTAGTTGCTTTCTCTCTTTATGAAATTTCGCCGTTGGTCTATACGATTCTTCCAGCAACATTATTTGAGTTACGACAGTGAATGTAAGATCAAATATATGGATCTTAGCTTTGAAGGCAGAATCACTTAAAGACGCAACATTTAAACACTGATAATTTTCTTTATGTTGTTTTTAAACACACAATTTATGAAAGTTTTGTTGTTGTATGTCTTGTAGATTGATGCACTTCCCCAGTTTGTTAGCAGAAATGTGTTTGAGTTATTAGGATTATACAAAAATTCGTTAGTTTGTTCAAACATCGATTACAGTATTTGGTGGAAGTGTTGTACTTATGTACCGTCTTCTGATTATATTCATAACAATGTCGTGTGCCGCTGATTCCACCGACACTTCTCATGTGTGTTTATACGCGGGGCGAGGAGAGTTTGTGTGTGTGTGTGTGTGTGAAACAGAATGAGAGAGAGAAAACGAGGACAGGACGAGAGGTATAAATATGCATAAACCTGTCACTTTGCAGTATCTAATATATATATATATATATATATATATATATATATATATATATATATATATATATATATATATATATATATATATGGTGTTTCAAAAATGACTGGTATATTTGAAGCGGCAATAAAAACTAAACGAGCACCGATAGAAATGCACCGTTTGTTCCAATATGCTTGGGACAACAGTACATTTTCAGGCGGACAAACTTTCGAAAATTACAGTAGTTACAATTTTCGCAAACAGATGGCGCTGCAAGTGATGTGAAACAAATAGAAGACAACGCAGTCTGTGGGTGCGCCATTCTGTACGTCCTCTATCTGCTGTAAGCGTGTGCTGTTCACAACGTGCAAGTGTGCTGTGGACAACATGGTTTATTCCTTAGAACAGAGGATTTTTCTGGTGTTGGAATTCCACCGCCTAGAACACAGTGTTGTTGCAACAAGACGAAGTTTTCAACGGAGGTTTAATGTAACCAAAGGACCGAAAAGCGATACAATAAAGGATCTGTTTGAAAAATTTCAACGGACTGGGAACGTGACGGATGAACGTGCTGGAAAGGTAGGGCGACCGCGTACGGCAACCACAGAGGGCAACGCGCAGCTAGTGCAGCAGGTGATCCAACAGCGGCCTCGGGTTTCCATTCGCCGTGTTGCAGCTGCAGTCCAAATGACGCCAAAGTGCACGTATCGTCTTATGCGCCAGAGTTTACACCTCTATCCATACAAAATGCAAACGCGGCAACCCCTCAGCGCCGCTACCATTGCTGCACGAGAGACATTCGCTAACGATATAGTGCACAGGATTGATGACGGCGATATGCATGTGGGCAGCATTTGGTTTACTGACGAAGCTTATTTTTACCTGGACAGCTCCGTGAATAAACAGAACTGGCGCATATGGGGAACCGAACAGCCCCATGTTGCAGTCCTATCGTCCCTGCATCCTCAAGAAGTACTGGTCTGGCCCGCCATTTCTTCCAAGGGAATCATTGGCCCATTTTTCAGCTCCGAAACGATTACTGCATCACGCTATCTGGACATTCTTCGTGAATTTGTGGCGGTACAAACTGCCTTAGACGACACTGCGAACACCTCGTGGTTTATGCAAGATGGTGCCCGGCCATATCGCACAGCCGACGTCTTTAATTTCATGAATGAATATTTCGATGATCGTGTGATTGCTTTGGGCTATCCGAAACATACAGGAGGCGGCGAGGATTGGCCTCCCTATTCGCCAGACATGAACCCCTGTGACTTCTTTCTGTGGGGACACTTGAAAGACCAGGTGTACCGCCAGAATCCAGAAACAATTGAACAGCTGAAGCAGTACATCTCATCTGCATGTGAAGCCATTCCGCCAGACACGTTGTCAAAGGTTTCGGGTAATTTCATTCAGAGACTACGCCATATTATTGCTACGCATGGTGGATATGTGGAAAATGTCGTACTATAGAGTTTCGCAGACCGCAGCGCCATCTGTTGTTGACAATTGTAACTACTGTAATTTCGAAAGTTTGTCTGCCTGAAAATGTACCATCTACAATGAAGAAAGGCAATGATTCAGCTTATTACATATGCATTGTTGACTCTCTCTTTTCAAAGGTGGAGACGATGCCAGAGAAATTATTTCAAAATCGTCGTTGAAGGCAATAAGACGCCTTTTAGTAAGTGGTCCACTATTGTCCGATATCCACAATTACAAGAATGCATATGAAACTGGCAGTGCACTTAAGGTTACTATAAGAGAAGAACTGTGGTTAAATACAAAAGAACCGCTGTTAAACACAAATGCATGCGTGAAATAATTTAATTAGGAAAGTTATTCTTTGTGTTACTAATACAATGAAGTTCATGTTCTCAGAACCATATTCATTGAGGACCAGCGAAATGTCTTATTGTTATGATATTTCAGGCCCAAGTCAGGGGAGACCCAATACATTATTATACGATATATAAGGGGCAAATAAAACGCGAAACACTTTTAACTTTTCATAAGAAAAACAATCTAGCAAAAGAAAAAGAGATAAAGGGAAGAAAACAGTAACATTAAATCCACTGTTCATTTTAATTATCTGTATCTGAATTCACAGCAGCCTTAGACTTAGTTATACAAGGCCGGAATATTTACTTGAGTTATAGTTTGTCAAACAATAAATTAACGAAGTTTGTCGATACCATTCTTAACGTACGTAGTAATTCTTGTTCCAAGTCTTGGCGCATATATCTTTCACGTTGAAACTTATAAATTGATAGTGAATTAATCTCCAAAATTACACTTTCAGTCTACTAGGTCAATATGGTACACCTGTGAAAGCTCTCTAATTGACATTCCTCTCCGACAGCAATTACGGCGGAACTTGCCAAGTTCTTGGGTCCACAGGGAGGAATTTTGCGTCACATTAATAACGACCACGTTTGTTATTCAGTACCACGGTTGTCTTCTGGGGTGTTAAATAGTTCACTACGAATTTCTTCGCCATCCTTAGGTAATTTATTGATCTTTTACGGTAAGATGTCGAAGCGAAAGAATTTATTCGTCCCACCCAACAATTTCCGGAAGTTAGTAGAGCGTAAATTAAGTTTTACCAGGTTTCTTCTGAAACCCATTTGGTGCTCTATGTCGGGGTCGAGTACGATAGTCTCCCAGAACGCGTAGAAAAAAAGGAAGACACAGAGATATTTTCCATTGCTTAGTGAGGTGAAAAAGTTAAATAAGGGTTATGGTAAATATTATTTCCCCTGATATACTGTGAAGCTCGTTTTAGTTTTTACTATGCTTTGGGATAACTTGTCCGTATTTATGTTCGCGGTATAATTAAGGTCGCTTGTTGCCTTTTCCGATTCGGTTATTGACTTCGATTCAATATTTATACAAGAGCGCTTCATATGCGAATTCCGGGTGGGTGTAACTGAAGTGCTGGTACTCTCAGAGGCCCAGCGGAGCTTGGTAGATACGCTTTTGCGTTAATGAAAAACCAGTTTACGCTGGAAAATAAAATTAGTTCCAGGTTTGGCCACCAGGTGCAAATCTGGCGCTGTGAATGAAAGGAAGACAAATAGACGTGTTTCCATACGTGATGGACTGGGAACGGGACGTGGGCAGAAAAGGTCAATCACATGAGAAAGACTTAATATTGATTTTATTACTAGCCACCGTTTACAGACTTCATTCAGTATGGGCATCGCAGACGCCTATGAGATACTCCATCCGTAAAACGACGTGATAAACAGATCTTCTCTGCAGTTCTTGAGGAATCTGAGCAACGTGTTTCCGTATACTGGCCTTCAGACCAGGTAGAGAATGAACGTCTCCTCGCTAAGTGCGCCCATTTCAATACGAGGGTTGGCACTGTAATAGTCGCAACTATTTATTTACAGCTCGTACAAAATAGATACGTGTTTCAAAGTCTTACTGAGTTTCAAAGCAGTCACCAGCACTGTGTATAGCCCGATGCCAGCGATGTGGAAGTCGTAGGATACTCTTAGCAGTGCCAGTTGTGTTGACAGTTCGAGAGGCGCGAGCTATTACCCGACGAATTTGTAGCAGTTCTGAAGCGAATGCCGTGAAGTGTTTCCTTCAGTTTACAAATCGAGTTGAACTCACGAGGGCTTAAGTCAGGGGAGTGCAGTAGATGGTATAGCACTTAGCAGCCCCATCAGTCAAACAAATCCATAACAGCTTGCACTGTACGTGCTTGAGCATTGTCCTGCAAACAGATGGTAAGGTCCTGCAAAAAAGTGTCATTACTTCTCTCTCTAAACTGTTCATAGTCTGTGTTAAAAAAATGAACAGCATTGAGACAGACGTGATGACACTTTAGGTAGGACCTGACCATCATTTTGCAGGGTAATGCTCAATCCTGTACAGTGCAAGCTGTTATTCATTTGTTTGAGTGATGGGGATGCTACGGCACTCCCCTGACTTAAACCCTCGTACGTTCAACTAAATTTCTAAATTGAAGGAAACACTTTAGGGTATTTGCTTCAGAACTGCTACAAATTCGTCGGGCAGTAGACCGCGCCGCTCGAACTGTCAACGCAGCTGGCACTGCTAAGAGTATAAGAGTATCCTAGGACTTCTACATCGCTGGTAGCGGGTTATACACATTGCTAGTGACTACTTTGATGGTTAGTAAAACTTCTAAACTTGTATCTATTTAGCAGGAGATGTAAATAGATAATTGCCACTATTAAAGTTCCAACCCTCGTATATGTGGCACGTTGACCTATTTCCGCACAGAGTTTCAGGGAGAGCATAAGGTAACAATTGACAGGAGTGGGGGAGAGAAATACAGTAGAAGACGAATGGGTAGCTCTGAGGGATGAAGTAGCGAAGGCAGGAGAGGATGAAGTAGGTAAAAAGACGAGGGCTAGTAGAAATCCTTGGGTAACAGAAGAAATATTGAATTTAATTGATGAAAGGAGAAAATATAAAAATTCAGTAAATGTAGCAGGCAAAAAGGAATACAAACGTCTCAAAAATGAGATCGACAGGAAGTGCAAAATGGCTAAGCAGGCATGGCTAGAGGACAAATGTAAGGATGTGGAGGCTTATCTCACTAGGGGTAAGATAGATACAGCCTACAGGAAAATTAAAGAGGCCTTTGGAGAAAAGAAAACCACTTTATGAATATCAAGAACTCTGATGGAAACTCAGTTCTAAGCAAAGAGGGGAAAGCAGAAAGGTGGAAGGAGTATATAGAGGGTCTATACATGGGAGATGTACTTGAGGACAATATTATGGAAATGGAAGAGGATGTAGATGTAGATGAAATGGGAGGTACAATACTACGAGAAGAGTTTGACAGAGCACTGAACGACCTGAGTCGAAACAAGGCCCCGGGAGTAGACAACATTCTATTAGAACTACTGACGGCCTTGGGATAGCCCATCCTGACAAAACTCTTCCATCTGGTGAGTAAGATGTACGAGACAGGCGAAATACCCTCAGACTTAAAGAAGAATGTAATAATTCCAATCCCAAAGAAAGCAGCTGTTGACAGATGTGAAAGTTACCGAACTATCAGTTTAATAAGTCACAGCTGCAAAATACTAATACGAATTATTTACAGACGAATGGAAAAACTGGTAGAAGCCACCTCGGGGAAGATCAGTTTGGATTCCGTAGAAATGTTGGAACACGTGAGGCAATACTGACCTTACGACTTATCTTAGAAGAAAGATTAAGAAAAGGCAAACCTACGTTTCTAGCATTTGTAGACTTAGAGAAAGCTTTTGACAATGTTGATTGGAATACTCTCTTTCAAATTCTAAAGGTGGCAGGGGTAAAATACAGGGAGCGAAAGGCTATTTACAATTTGTACAGAAAGCAGATGGCAGTTATAAGAGTCGAGGGACATGAAAGGGAAGCAGTGGTTGGGAAGGGAGTGAGACGGGGTTGTAGCCTCTCGCCGATGTTATTCAATCTGTATATTGAGCAAGCAGTAAAGGAAACAAAAGAAAAATGCGGAGTAGTTATTAAAATTTATGGAGAAGATATAAAAACTTTGAGGTTCGCCGATGACATTGTAATTCTATCAGAGACACCAAAGGACTTGGAAGGGCAGTTGAACGGAGTGGACAGTGTCTTGAAAGGAGGATATAAGATGAACATCAAAAAAAGCAAAACGAGGATAATGGAATGTACTCGCATTAAGTCGAGCTAAGCTGAGACAATTAGATTAGGAAATGAGACACTTAAAGTAGTAAAGGATGGTCGAAGTAGAGAGGATATAAAATGTAGACTGGCAATGGCACGGAAAGCGTTTCTGAAGAAGAGAAATTTGTTAACATCGAGTATAGATTTAAGTGTCAGGAAGTCGTTTCATAAGTACTTGTATGGAGTGTAGCCATGTGTGGAAGTGAAACATGGACCATAAATAGTTTGGACAAGAAGAGAGTAGAAGCTTTGGAAATGTGGTGCTACAGAGGAATGATGAAGATTAGGTGGGTAGATCACGTAAAAATGAGGAAGTATTGAATAGGATTGGGGAGAAGGGACTACTTGACTAGAAGAAGAGATCGGCTGGTAAGACATGTCCTGAGGCATCAAAGGATCACAAATTTAGCATTGGAGGGCAGCGTGGAGGGGAAAAATCGTAGAGGGAGACTAAGAGATAAATACACTAAGCAGATTCAGATGGATGTAGGTTGCGGTAGGTAGTGGGAGATGAAGGAGCTTGCACAGGATAGATTAGCAAGGAGAGCTGCATCAGACCAGTGTCAGGACTGAAGACCACAACAACAATACCTTGTGGTATATAGTGTGGGTGTGTTAGCATATTCCTTGGACGAATGCAGCAGTGGTCTCTTTTGTTAACTTTTTTTTTTTTTTGATAAAGCCATTATGAAAAGCATACACATATACCCTGTATGCACCTGTTCTGTATCTCACCTGCGATTCGTGATCGGCTTTAGGAAGTCTGTCGTATTAAACAAATAGGTTTTTCTTTCTCTGTTCCTTTCCAAATGTATTTTAACGGCATTGGATTTGTATGACTTTTGTGAGAGCAGTAGGACTTTCAGAAACGCTTGTAACTATAAGGAGCAGTCGAATGAAAACTGATCACTCGCCACAATGGGACCACTGAGTGGTTACATTCTAAATTAATCACCACATGTGTTAAGACATTTTTCCTACTAATAAATGTCACAATCAGATCCAGTTTCATGGAACGCAGCACTCGCCACAACTGGACTACGGGGTGGTTCCATTCTAGATTAATCACCACATGCGTTGAGACATTTATCCTACTAATAAACGTCACAATCAGATCCAGTTTCATGGAACGCAGTCAACTGTTGATTGATTCACAACCGCACTCACTCTTTTACTTCCTAGTCCGACTGAAATCTACGTTCGTGCATGTCTTTCTTGAGGTCGCCAAAGATGTGAAAATTACACGGTGAAAGAACTGGGCAGTACGGACGATGCTGCAGTGCTTCCCAACAAAACCGCTAAATCGTAGTCTTCGTCCTGTTAGAAGTCTGGGCAGGCGTTATTGTGCAACGAGGTGATTCCGATCGGCAGCATCGTATGGCGTTTGGCCATATTATCAGAAGAGGGCTACACATCTGTGATTTGCCGGCCGGAGTGGCCGTGCGGTTCTGGGCGCTCCAGTCTGGAACCGAGCGACCGCTACGGTCGCAGGTTAGAATCCTGCCTCGGGCATGGATGTGTGTGACGTCCTTAGGTTGGTTAGGTTTAATTAGTTCTAAGTTCTAGGCGACTGATGACCTCAGAAGTTGAGTCGCATAGCGCTCAGAGCCATTTTTTTTGAACATGTGTGATTTGGTTGGGAAACACAGCAACATCGTTCGCTCAGCCTATATCCTCTACCTTGTGATTTTCACATATTTGGTGACCTGGAGAGAGACATGTATGAACGTCGATTTCAATCGGACGAGGAAGTGTAACAATGGGTGCGTTTGTGGATCCGTCATCGGCTGACTGCATTCTACGAGACAAGAACTGATCGTCTCATCTCACAGTGGGATGAATGTCTTATGGTGATGACATTTGACTGGAACCATTCCATGGTCTCGTTGTAGCTGGTGTTCGATTTTCATTTGATTGCCACTCATATGTAGTACTTCCGTGATTTTGAAACAATAAATTTAATGCATATCTCATATCCTTATTTCAAATTCAAATTTTATTAATATAATTATATGAAATACAAATTTTGTCAGATAGTAGAAGCGCGCACACACGAGGCGTAGCAAAATGCCTTCACTATTCTCGAGCCTAATCCATATCACCTATCTCGGTAAAAATCATTTAGTTACTAGTAGATTTTCAAAAAGAACCACTCTTCGGATTCACGAATTATTTTCAGATCACAGGCGGCGAGTTATCTCCAGGACTTCGGGGTGGCGACTGCTCGACATTTAATTTACTGGGTTTGCGATACTGTGGTATTGGAAGGCCATTTGAAAACGAAATATAGTCGCATGACACATGGAAGCATAAATTTTTGTTTCTGTGTTGTTTTTGAGGCAAATTTTAAATATAGACGGGAAGAGCCAAGCTTGGTTCAGTAATGTGAAGACTACGCAGTAAGCAGAACCCAGGTATTACAGATATTAAACAAAATGCTACGCTGCGTTATGTGGTTACGTAAGTATGGGTGTCGTTAGAAAAACGACTGAGAATCATCAGACTGCATTTTGTTGATTTCGAGCTTATCGTTTGTGAAGGAAAATAAGACGAAGGCGTGAATTGAAGTTTGTATTAGGGAGGGCACTGGACTAAGGTAGTCCATGCAGAGGTGTTACCCATACTTGTATGGTGGTGTAATGTCTCATACATCTACCTAGTAAGCAGCAGACCTAGGTGCTGGCAATGGTACAAATATTTAGTGTGAGTCTACTCACAAGCAGCAAGGACCCGGATGCCATTTTGTCTGTTCTGCCAGGTGGGCGTTTTCTTAAATTCTATAATTCCCTTTTCATTTTGTTTGTTATTGATGTAATTACACATAGTTGTTTATCACCTAGAGGGAGTCCTATGTGATCTCAGCAAATGTATAAAAATAAATAAATAAATAAATTAGTATGATACATGAGAAAAAGGAAAATTGAAACAGCCGATCTATAGATCACCTGTGCCTGAGGTACAGGCAGGGTTCCCCCATTACGTACAAAGGTGGAGTGCTATTCCAGTGCCAGAGAGCCTCGGCAATACTGATGATTTAAAGAAGGGGAAAACAGCCAGTAGGTGTGAATTGAAGTTTGTGTTGGGGAGGGCATATGACTATGGTAGTCTTTGCAGGTGCGTTACTTATACTGCAACTGTTTGGCTAACACATCTCCCTAGTAAGCAGGAAACCCAGGTTCAGGTTCCGGCAATGATACAAATGTTAGTTTATTTCTTGAGCTTTTATCATTATCGGAGAGAAACTATAACGGCTTAAATTAAAAGTAATATCCATCAACTACACAGACTCCACACTGTCTGACCAAATCGCTGTTGCTCTTAGCACTACAAAAAGATGGGCGAAAAATTAGTGTTTAATTCCACATCGACAACTAAATGATTAGAAATGGAAGGCTCTCAAAGTTTGGGGAATAAAAACTGCCACTGTATTTCTCGAAAGAAACGTCTCATTATATGTCTTACTCAATGCAGGGAAACCACAGAGGAGAATACTTCGAATGGTCCGATGGGGCTTTGAACTGCCACACCCTAGAGTGCAGCGTCTCACTAGTGTGACACCTCACTCGGTCTGTACAAATGAGACTGTGTACTTCTTCCTTTGCTTTGGTTTTATCCTGCCTGGTACGGAGTCCGCTTTTAAGGATACAGAAAACTTTATTTTATTAACTATTTGGTCGTCTATACATCTCGATGCCACAGCCATAAAGGTTTCATAAGCCAAAGAAGTCGTGTGCGCCATATTGCCCATGAACCGCATAAAGTTTTCCCCGTGTATCAACGAATTTTAGCTGCTTGTGTATCGTGTTCTCTGCTGCTCATTTTGGGATCAACAGAGATCAGAGCGAGGCAGACCACTTAAAAACAGCACTGAACTGTAACAGCCCTAGATCGTTAATTCGTCATGCGGATTCCATTCGTGTCCGACACACCCTCCCGTCTCCCCAGTTTCCTCACTGCATGTCCCGCACTCATTCTCTCCGAACCTCACCCACGTTCACATGCTCAGTCACACCACCTCACACCCTTGAATGTACTGTAAATTTAGTCAAATGTTTTGAAGTTTTGAATTTAAAAAAGGCAAGCAGAATAACTGCATAATTACATACGGCTGACTTATCACTTACCAAACGTCAGACCTCTCTCTAAAGTTTAAGGAAGCAGACCTGACATTTCACAAAACTTAAAACTCATACATCTACATCTACATGGATACCCTGCAAATCACATTTAAGTGCCTGGCAGAGGATTCATCGAAACCACCTTCACAATTCTTTATTATTCCAAACTCGTACAGCGCGCGGAAAGAACGAACACCTGCATCTTTCCTAAAGAGCTCTGATTTCCCTTATTTTATGGTTGTGATCGTTTCTCCCTAATTAGGTCGGTGTCAACAAAATGTTTTCGCATTCGGAGAAAAAAGTTGGTGATTCTAATTTCATGAAAATATTCCGTCGCAACGAAAAACGTCTTTCTAAAAATTATGTGAAGCCCAAAACCTGTATCATTTCAGTGACATTCTCTCCCATACTTCACTATAATACAAAACGTGCTGCCTTTCTTTGAACATTTTCGATGTACTCCGTCAGTCCTATCTGGTAAAGATCCCACACCGCGCAGCACTATTCTAAAAGAGGACGGACAAGCGTAATGTAGGCAGTCTCCTTAGTAGATCTGTTAGTACATGTTGTAATTGTGCTGCCAGTAAAATGCAGTCTTTGGTTAGCCTTTGCCACAACATATTATATACGTTCCTTCCAATTTAACTTGTCCGTAATTGTAATTCCTAGGGATTTAGTTGAATTTACGGTCTTTAGATTTGACTGATTTATCTGGTGGTGGTGGTGGTGGTTAGTGTTTAACTTCCCGTCGACAACGAGGTCATTAGAGACGGAGCGCAAGCTCGGGTTAGGGAAGGATTGGGAAGGAAATCGGCCGTGCCCTTTCAAAGGAACCATCCCGGCATTTGCCTGAAACGATTTAGGGAAATCACGGAAAACCTAAATCAGGATGGCCGGAGACGGGCTTGAACCGTCGTCCTCCCGAATGCGAGTCCAGTGTGCTAACCACTGCGCCACCTCGCTCGGTACTGATTTATCGTGTAACCGAAGTTTAACGAACTCCTTTTGGCACTCATGAGGATGGCGTCACACATTTCGTTACTTAGGGTCAACTGCCAATATTCGCACTATTGAGATATCTTTTCTAAATCGTTTTGCAATTTGGTTTGATCTTCTGTTGACTTTATTAGCCGAAAAATGACAGCGTCATCTGCAACCAACCTAAGGCGGCTGCTCAGATTGTCACCGAAATCGTTTGTATAGGTAAGGAACAGAAAATGGCCTATAACACTGGCCGGCCGCAGTGGCCGGGAGGTTCTAGGTTCTTCAGTCTGGAACCGCGCGACCGCTACGGCAGGTTCGAATCCTGCTTCAGGCAATGACGTGTTTGATGTCCATAGCTTAGTTACGTTTAAGTAGTTCTAAGTTCTAGGGGACTGATGACCTCAGATGTTAAGTCCCATAGTTCTCAGAGCCACTTGAAACTATAACACTACCTTGGGGAACCCCAGAACTCACTTTTGTTTTACTCGATGGCTTTCGGTCAGTTGCCTCTATGACAGGAAATCACAAATTCAGTCACATAACTGAGACGTTATTCCATAATCACACAATCTCAATACAAGCTGCTTGTGTGGTACAGTGTCAAAAGCCTTCCGGAAATCCAGAAATGCAGAATAGATGTGAAATCCCTTATCAATAGCACTCTACACTTCATGCGAATAAAGAACTAGTTGTGTTCCATGCGAACGATGTTTTCTAAACTCAACTTGACTGTTTGTTAATAGACCGTTTTCTTCGAGGTAATTCATAATGTTTGAGCAAAATAAATGTTCCCAAATCCTGCTGCATATCGACGCTGATGAAAAGGGCATGTAGTTAAGTGTATTACTCCTACTACATTTCTTGAATATTAGTGTGACCTGTACAACTTTCCAGCCTTTGGGTACGGATATTTCGTCTAGAGAACAGTTGTATATGATTGTTAAGTATGGAGCTAATTCATCAGCATCCTCTGAAAGGAACCTAATTGGTATACAGTCTGGATCAGAAGATTTAAGTGATTTAAGTTGCTTCACTACTCCGAGGATATTCACTTCTAAGTTACTCATGTTGGCAGCTGTTCTGGATTCGAATTCTGGAATATCTACTTCGGCTTCTTTTGTGAAGGCATTTCGGAAGGCTGTGTTTACTAATTCTACTTTTGCAGCCCTGTCTTCGATAGTATCTCCATTGCTATCGCGCAGAGGAGGCATTGATTGTTTCTTGCCGCTAATATACTTCACATACGCCCAGAATCTCTTTGGATTTTCTATTAGGTTCCGAGACAAAGTTTCATTGTGGAAACTGTTACAAAAATTTCCCATTGATGTCCGTATTAAATTTCAAGCTTCTGTAAAATAACGCCAATCTTGGGGATTTTGCGTCTGTTTAAATTTGACATGTTTGTTTCGTTGTTTCAGCATCAGTGTTCTGACCCGTTTTGTGTACCAACGAGGATCAAGTCCGTCGTTTGTTAATTTGTTTGGTATAGATCTCTCAATTGCTGTGATACTATTTCTTTGATATCAAGCCACATCTGGTCTACACTTATATTATTGATTTGGAAGAAGTGGAGATTGTCTTTCTGGAAGTCGTCAAGTGAATTTTTATCTGCTTTTTTGAATAGGTATGTTGTCTGTTAATTTTTGGGGGATTTGGTAGTTACAATATTCACTATCACTACGACAACCCTGTGTTCACTAATCCCTATATCCGTTTTGATGCTCGTTATTAACTCAGGATTATTTTTTGCTAAGAGGTTAAGTGTGTTTTCACTACCGTTTACTATTCGCGTGGGCTCATGAACTAACTGCTCGAAATAATTTTCAGGGAATGCGTTTAGTATAATTTCGGGTGATGTTTTAAGCGTACCTCCGGAATTAAACACGTATTTTCGCAACATACGGAGGGTAAATTACAGTCATCACCAACAAAAATCGTATGAGTCTGGCACGTGTTTGAAATCAAACTCAAGTTTCCTTAGTGTCTTTCAGCAGCTGTATCATCTGAATTAGATGGTTAAGAGGATGAAATTATTATTTTATCAGGATTTCCAACAATGACCTCTGCCAACACTAACTCACACGAACTACCTACTTCAGTTTCCCGACAAGATAAAAACACGTCACCTCCGACCGTCTTTAGCCTGTCCTTTCGGAACTCCGTTACGTTCTTCGTGAAAATTTCGGCTGAGCTTATCTCCGGCTTTAGCCAGCTTTCAGTGCCTATAAAGATTTGACCATCAGTGTTTTCTATTGACGCTTGGAGCTCTGGTATTTTCCTGATACATCTACGATAATCTTCTGTATCTACACTCCTGGAAATCGAAAAAAGAACACATTGACACCGGTGTGTCAGACCCACCATACTTGCTCCGGACACTGCGAGAGGGCTGTACAAGCAATGATCACACGCACGGCACAGCGGACACACCAGGAACCGCGGTGTTGGCCGTCGAATGGCGCTAGCTGCGCAGCATTTGTGCTCCGCCGCCGTCAGTGTCAGCCAGTTTGCCGTGGCATAAGGAGCTCCATCACAGTCTTTAACACTGGTAGCATGCCGCGACAGGGTGGACGTGAACCGTATGTGCAGTTGACGGACTTTGAGCGAGGGCGTATAGTGGGCATGCGGGAGGCCGGATGGACGTACCGCCGAATTGCTCAACACGTGGGGCGTGAGGTCTCCACAGTACATCGATGTTGTCGCCAGTGGTCGGCGGAAGGTGCACGTGCCCGTCGACCTGGGACCGGACCGCAGCGACGCAAGGATGCACGCCAAGACCTTAGGATCTTACGCAGTGCCGTAGGGGACCGCACCGCCACTTCCCAGCGAATTAGGGACACTGTTGCTCCTGGGGTATCGGCGAGGACCATTCGCGACCGTCTCCATGAAGCTGAGCTACGGTCCCGCACACCGTTAGGCCGTCTTCCGCTCACGCCCCAATATCGTGCAGCCCGCCTCCAGTGGTGTCGCGACAGGCGTGAATGGAGGGACGAATGGAGACGTGTCGTCTTCAGCGATGAGAGTCGCTTCTGCCTTGGTGCCAATGATGGCCGTATGCGTGTTTGGTGCCGTGCAGGTGAGCGCCACAATCAGGAGTGCATACGACCGAGGCACACAGGGCCAACACCCGGCATCATGGTGTGGGGAGCGATCTCCTACACTGGCCGTACACCTCTGGTGATCGTCGAGGGGACACTGAATAGTGCACGGTACATCCAAACCGTCATCGAACCCATCGTTCTACCATTCCTAGTCCGGCAGGGGAACTTGCTGTTCCAACAGGACAATGCACGTCCGCATGTATCCCGTGCCACCCAACGTGCTCTAGAAGGTGTAAGTCAACTACCCTGGCCAGCAAGATCTCCGGATCTGTCCCCCACTGAGCATGTTTGGGACTGGATGAAGCGTCGTCTCACGCGGTCTGCACGTCCAGCACGAACGCTGGTCCAACTGAGGCGCCAGGTGGAAATGGCATGGCAAGCCGTTCCACAGGACTACATCCAGCATCTCTACGATCGTCTCCATGGGAGGATAGCAGCCTGCATTGCTGCGAAAGGTGGATATACACTGTACTAGTGCCGAAATTGTGCATGCTCTGTTGCCTATGTCTATGTGCCTGTGGTTCTGTCAGTGTGATCATGTGATGTATCTGACCCCAGGAATGTGTCAATAAGTTTCCCCTTCCTGGGACAATGAATTCACGGTGTTCTTATTTCAATTTCCAGGAGTGTACGTTGTTCCTGTGTTGGGCCTGCACTCTTTGTGACTGTAGCCCTTCTTTGTTTCCCCAAGACCCTCTAACCTAAATCCGTTAAGTCCACGCCACACAGCCCCTGCTACCCGTGTAGCCGCCTTCCACGTATAGTGGACACCTGACCTGTTCAGCGGAACCCGAAACTCAACCACCCTTTGGCGCAAGTCGAGGAATCAGCAGGTTACACGGTCGCAGAACCGTCTGATCGTGTGATTCAGACCTTCCACTCGGCTCTGTACCATGAGTCCGCAATCATTCCTGTCGACTATGTTGCAAATGGTCAGCTCTGATTTCATCTTTCAAAGAAGACTGGCAGCCTTTACCACTTATGTTTGCCGCTCGAAGCCAGAAAGACTGTCTTCTGATCCAAAGTGACGCACTTCATTGGTACCGACGTGAGCAACCACCTGCAGTTGGCTGCACCCTGTGTTCTTCATGGCATCCGGGAGGACCCATTCCACATCTGGAATGTCTACACCCGGTATGCACATGGATTGCACATTGGTTTTCTTTCCCTTCTTGGCAGCCATGTCCCTAAGAGGCACCATAACGAGCCTAGCGTTGGAGCTCCCAACTATCAATAACCCCATCCTCTATCCGGATCTTGCTGGCTGAGAGGTTTCGTCTGAAACAGGACAGGCGATAGCATCTTTCTCGGCGAAGGTGTCAGCCACAGACAGCACATGGAACCTGTTTTTCAGGGCAGGCCTTGCGTGCGGCCACCTGGGAAGACTTTCACCGACTGTTACGCCCAGGGGAGACCTGACCGGAGGACGTTCGTTGGATCTCCACGGCCGGCTTACTGGAGCCTCAAGCTGTGTAACCGAAGCCATCACAGGCCTTTCGTTGTCAGGGAGAAGTTCCTTTTCACTTTCGTGGCGCAAAACACGATGAAGTCGTTTTTTCAATTTCCTGAGGGTAGTGCGACACACTTCTGTGTTGATCATTGCGCCATGAGGTTTGAGAGACCCTGTTGCCATGTTTGCAGACGCCTCGCCCAAAGACTCAGAGTGGTTTTGTTCACTGCAAGGTCTCCGCAGACATTCTGCAAGCACCCATTAATTTGTGCGATGCTCTATCTTTCTTAAAAAAGAAACTGAGTTGCAGGTCTATGTACAGCGTCACCAACTATCGGAAATCCATGAAACTATAGGGGCTGACGCCGTATTAGCTATTCCATGATGTACACAACAAATTCTGCATCTTTCAACTGATACTGCCCAAGAAAAAAGGTGTGTAGCATTGCTTATTGAACCGCTCCTCGTTCTTTATCTGCTGGGTTATCAATCATTAAGAACACTTTGAGAGTTGGGGTAAACGAGGAATTTAGTATTTTCAACACATACCTTCTGCCGCAGGGCTTTAGGATCGTGCTTAGTTCTGCATTGAACAATGAGCTGTTTACGGAACCAAATCAGGAGAACGCGATAAAATAAAACATAAGAATCATCTTTACACAGATGCTAACGAGTCCGTACTCCTGAGAGTGTTAGAAGGAAGGTCAGCGTTGGCCGTAATATTGATGATTTATTGACAGTAAAATCGATTTTCAATCGCATAGTGATCCTCTTCAGTGCTGTAGTGTACAAATTAAACTCACAGGCACTGGTGTCAAGTTATTACCAGTAACCAAAGCTGTGAAACGGTGACAATAACTGTTGCCTATGAATTTAATTTGTACACTACAGCACTGAAGATGACCACTATGTGATTGAAAATCGATTTTGCTGTCAACAGACCATCAATATTACGGCCAACGCTGACCTTCCTTCTAATTTCACGTATATGGTCGTTGTGCACACAGCCCTCTATGGAGTCGCCAATCAACTCCTGAGAGTGTTACCGTGGTAAGACCGAATATTGTATTTGATTCGGAGGTTATTCGTCTCGATCACAAGACAGATTCGATGGGCCAGTACTGTGTTACACGAAATGTATGAGCAATTAGTGAATATGAACAACTATAAGCTGTATAATGAAATGATGACAATAATAATTGTTACCACACCAGGATACGAACCAAGGTTTCCTTCTTATCGCGAACGGTCACCTTAGAGTTAGGCTATCCGCACACGCTTCGCAGTAAGACCCAAGCTTCCACGTGCATTTAACCGCGTGTCTACGACTTTCACTCGTACATCTATTGTGTATATTTCTTTACAGTGGAGACGTTATTAATTGAAAGCCACTTGCATGTTATGGGTGGAGAAATACGATTTTGCAGCGCCTGTGTTGCTAAGAAATGTGACGCAGTTCTCTTTCGGACATATATCCATGTCTGAAGGAACAGGCATTGCGGCGACTACAGTAGTTATGAAATACATAATATGTATTCGCAGCAGCGAATATGGACCGCATTCAGCTGTTCTTAGGTGACAAAGATCAAGGAATACCTCCTAATTTGGTGCAGGACCTCTCTTTTCCCGTTGCAGGGCAGTAACTCGACGTGGCATGGACTCAACAACTCGTTGCAACCCCCTGCACAAATTTAGAGCTATGCTTCCTCTATAGCAGTTGATAACAGCGGAAGTCTTGCCATTGCAGAATTTTGCGCACTAGCTGACCTTTCGGTTATGATCCGTAAATGTTGGATGGGATTCACGTCGGGAAATCTGGGTGGTCCTGTGGGGCTGGTCCAGGCGGAGGTTCGAGGCCTCCCTGGGGCATGGGTGCGTGTGTTTGTCCTGAGGATAATTTAGGTTAAGTAGTGTGTAAGCTTAGGGATTGATGACCTTAGCAGTTAAGTCCCATAAGATTTCACATACACACATCTGGGTGTTCAAATCACTCGCTGGAACTTTCCAGAATGTTCTTCAAACTAATCGCGAACAGTTGTGGTAAGGTGACATGGCGAAGTGTAATCCATAACAATTCCATCGTTCATGAAAAGCTGGAAATGGTCTCCAAGAAGCCGAATGTAGCGATTTCCGGCCAACTAACAGTTCAGTTGCACCAGAGATCCCACTCTATTCCGCCTAAACACAGCCCACACCATTATGGAGCAACGACGAATTTGCACAGTGCCTTGTTGAGAGCTTGGGTCCATGGCTTCGTGGGATCTGCGCCTCTCTCAAACCCTACAGTCAGCTCTTACTAACTGAAATCGGTACTCTTCTAACTAGGCCACGATTTTTCAGTCATCCTGGGTGATGTGCTGTCAGTAAAGGCACTCGTCTCAGTCATCTCCTTCCGTAGATCATTAACGCCAGATTTCACCACACTGTTCTAACGTATACGTTCGTCGTACGTCCCGCATAGATTTCTGCTGTTATTTCACTGTGTCGTGCTTGTCTCTTAGCACTGACAACTTTGCTGTTATCAATCGTTAAATAAAGGCCGTTGGCCACTGCGTTGCCTGTGGTAACTGGTAACACATGAAGTTTGTTATCACACTGTTAACACTGTGTATCTCGGATCAGTGAATTCGTTAACGATTTCCGAAGAGTAATATAATATTCCATGCGTCTAACTCCAGTTACGATACTGAGTTCAAAGTGTGTTAAATCCTGTCGGGTGGGCATAATTATATCAGAAATGTATGCACATGATTCACTTAATTATAAACAACAGCTCCACCATTGCACTGCCCTTTTATGACAATACTACCGCCATCTGCATATGTGTATATCGGTATCATATGACTTTTGTCACCTCTGTTTATAATAGAATGACGACAAAGACAATGCATGTTGATCAGGGATTCGAACCCGGATTTCTCGCTTATCGAGAGTGGTCGCCTTACCACTAAGCCATACGATTACGCTCCACGGCCAGATCCCATCTTTCGTATGTGGTCAACCATGTGTTGCATCGTATTTCTGAGCAGCAGAGCCACTGCAGTATCATAATACAGCTGTTATATATTGTGTAATGAGACTTGAGGGAAAATGAAATATAAGCTTGTTTCGTTAGGCAAACCTCTGCGAGGGTTTTGAGGAAGTCCTGGGGCCCGCTTTGGCAGCGTAATGCCAACAGGTCTGCGGGGATGGGGCGCGGAGCGCCACTTGGTGCGTGGGCGGCGCCGCCCTGCTCCGGCGGCGTAATTGCGCCGTGGGCCGGCTCGCTGCCGCCGGCCCACTCTTCCCCCTCCACCGCCCCCTCCCCAAACCCCTACCCCAGCAATTTGCATGCAAATTGCGGTCGGCCTGCGGGAGCGCCCGCCCGGCCCGGATGGACACATTAATTGGCTTGTCAGGCCGCGGCGCTCAAAACTATCAAACGCCTGTGCCTCTCGCGGGCCGCACCGCCGAAAGCTGCGTACTCACCTGTTCTTTCCATTCTAATCGAAATTAATCCGGCCCACGGCGGTGCGGAAACTTCAGCCGCTCTCGCTGTTTGGCCGGCTGCGATTTCACTGCACTCGCGGATGCTGTCAACGTGGTGAAAGTTTTGACGTGCTCTGTCCGGGCTCGAGATACTCCCGTGGATGTAATCACCATGGCACATAGTGGCCTACAGGCGCGTTTGGAAACTCCATATGAACACTGGGATAGAAGCACATTGGAGTGGAGATATCTCGCCAATACCGTCGTCATTGATATACCATACTGAGGTGAAGCCGTTCGTTGATGATTAGACGTCGCGGAGTCACCTAACAGCGGAGGTGTTGACCTGTTGATCGTTACGTCTCACCCCTCTATTCCAGAAAATGCCAGACTTTTTTTGTGGTCTGGTTTGATGCAGCCCGCCACAGTTCTAGAGGACTGATGACCTCAGATGTCAAGTCCCATAGTGCTCAGAGCCATTTTCAATGCGTAAATGAGAATACCTGTCATTCGTGCGACCCGTTGAAGTTGATATAAACAAGTCGGGTGCACGGTTTTTCCTCCTTTCGCGCCAACGACGTTTGTCATGGCTTTCTCAATGTAGGATCGCGCTGTGCTTGTAAAGCTGTGTTACAAGAGTGATGACTGTGCACACGCCGCTCAGTAGAAGTTACATTTGAAACACGTCCGCATTATTTCACGATTTACACTACATGCAGGCGGTTGGGGTACACTGGTTCCGTCCTGCGGGGTACAGGGTGGTGGCAGGAAGAGCACCCGGCCATTCCTAACACTAACCTTGCCAAATCCGTTGCAACCACGCCAACCCTGCGATCGCTGCTGCACTTTGAAGTAAGCGAAAGAAAGGTCGTTAGGTAAAGTTCTCTCTCGATTTTAATACAACGGAAAAGAAAGAAAAAGAAATTGATGGTAACAGGCATAGCGTATGCAAATCATAAGTTATATGTGAATTAATAATGTGAGAGAATGAGGTGGCGCAGGCTGACATCTCGCACTTTAATACGCGACTCCAGTAGACTTGAAATGCTACGCAACATGGGCCCGTGCTGCGATAGGTTTAGATGAAATTCTGCGTGCAGTGTTGCCCGTCCAGGCTTGATTTAGTGCTTAAGGTCGATATATATATAAATCGATCTTAAGCACATCAGTTAAGAATAAGCTTACATTTGCTACAGTAGAGAAGCCATCTGAGAGACCTACTCACCTGACGGCGGAACAGCTGCCTGTGAACCTGTTATCTTCTTACTATTTGGTCAGTTCCAGAGAATTTCTGTTGGTAAATTCCTCTTAGAAAACTGTTTACTATGACACAGAAAAAAGTCACATTTCCAATTAAATATAAACTTCTCTTTTTAGAAGACTGTTTGCTATGATACAGAAAAAAGTACACATTTTCAATTAAGTATAAACCAAACCGATGCCATTATACATATATATGTACAGGTTCTGGATATACACTGAGGCAAAAAAAGTCATAAGAAAGCTATATGCACACATACAGGTGGCAGTAGTATCGCATACTCAAGGTATAAAAGGGCAGTGCTTTGGCCGAGTTGTCATTTGGCCACCACTGAGAAGAACCGGGTTTACCGGGAGTGGCAGCGGACAAGAAATGCCGACACCAAGCGCCTCCTCAACAGGATGCGGCGGGACATCCGGGTCGCCATTGACAACCATCGCAATCGCGACTGGAGTAACAAGGTCGCCACCCTCTGTCTTGACGACGTCACGGCCTGGCAGACGACGAAGCGTTTCCTACGCCGCACGCAACGTATCCCTCCGCTGCTGGTCCATGGTCAGGCTGTCTGCGAACCAGCTGCGAAGGCTGATGCCCTCGCAGACGTCTTCGAGGCTGCGTTTACGCCGATCGAAGACCCGACCGACGCTGTCCACGCGACCTGGTTGCTGGCCGGCTCCCACGCTACTTGGAGGCACGCGACGACGATGACGTCAATGAAGAGACGACGCGGAGGAGCTGTCGTCCATCCTGCGTGCCCTGAACCCCAGGAAAGCTGCGGGCCCGGACGAAGTTTCCAACGCCCTACTCCAGAAGTTGACGCCGGTGGCTGTCACTCATCTCGCCGACGTCTTTAATGTAATCATCCGGTCCTGCAGCTGTCCTCAGTCCTGGAAGCAAGCAGAGATCGTGGCGATTCCGAAGATTGGGAAGATTCTGCGTCAGCCAGCGAACTACAGGCCTATTAGTTTACTGCCGGCCGTCTCCAAGGTCTTTGAAAGGGTGTACATCAGGCGGCTGCAGCCCCACGTTGACGAGGAAGGCCTCCTGCCCGAAGAGCAGTTCGGCTTTCGCAGGGGCCACTCGGCAGTTTACCAACTCCTACGGCTAGTGGAATATGCGGTCGTCGCCCTCGAGCAGCGCGAGTTCTTCGGCGCGGTCTTCCTGGACGTGTCGCGTGCGTTGGACAGTGTGTGGCACCGCGGCTTCTTGTTCAAACTTTTTGAACTTGGGGTCCCGACGTCGCACGTCCGTCTCATCCATTCCTATCTAGCCGATAGGACCTTCCATGTGCGGGCCGCGCATGGCTTGTCCTCCGTCCGCCGCATGAACACCGGTGTGCCACAGGGCTCGGTCTTGGGACCACTCCTGTATTCGCTGTACACTTCTGATGCGCCGAAGATCGACCGTGTGCGGCTCTCCCTGTACGCGGATGACACGGCTCTATATACGAGGAGCCTCAATGCTGCCGTCATGCGCCGCCGTCTGCAGCTCGCCGTTGACACCCTGGCAGCCTGGGCCGTCAAGTGGCGTCTACAATTCAATGGAGCCAAGACGCAGTTCCTGATCGTCACCAGGTGACGCGTTCCTGCAGGTCTGCAACCGTTCACCGTCGGTGGCAGCCCTGTCCCGTGGCGTAACACGGCGCATTACCTCAGCGTCACCATCGACCGCCGACTCATGTGGGTTCTGCACATTCTCGAAGTGAAGGCCAAAGTGCGGAACCGGCTCCGCATCCTGTACCCGGTGCTGAACCCCGCTCCTGACTACCACCGATCCTTCGGCTGGCCTTGCACCTGCCTTACGATTTCCCCACCGCTCATCTTCACGACATCGCGGAAGTACCTCTGCTCCGTGACCTCTTCCAGGCGACCGCCCGCACCTTTTACGAACGTGCTGGCCGGTCACACAACGCCCACATCCGGACGCTGGGCCGCAAACTGCCGCGCAGCGTCACCACCCGCTGGCCACACCTGCTCGCTGCAGAACTGTGCTGAGGAGACACCCAAGAAGACAATCTACACGTGAAGACGCATTACATCGGCATGCATGGGAGACAAAGCAATAACTGCTGCGAACTCCATCACACATCGGAGGACAAGTTTTCTCCGTGCGGCTACATGCGAGGAGTTGTCATTTGTTCTCAGAGGATTAATGTGAAAAGATTTCCGAGCTGCTTATGGCCACACTAACGGAATTAACAGACTTTGAACGGGGAATAGTAGTTGGAGCTAGACTTGTGGGACACTCCATCTCGGAAATCATTGGGAAATTCAACATTCCGAGATCGACAGTATGAAGAGGGGGTTGAGAATATAAGATTGTAGGCACGATCTCTCAACACGGTCCACAAGTTGTCAGTGCTAGCAGACGACAACACCGCTTGAAACAACTGCAGGAATAAATATGGAACGTTCGATGACGGTATCAATTAGGATATGACTTTGACTGGCTATGGCAACAGAAATCTGACACTATTTTCTATGCTATCGTACGACATCGCATGTAGTGCCTTTCCTGGGCTCGTGGTCATATCACTTGGACCCAGGACGACTGGAAAACCGTAGCCTAGTCAGAAGAGTGCCTACTTCAGCTGGTAAGAGCTGATGGTAGGGTTCAAGCTGGTGGTGGCCCTACAATGGCGTGGGCAGCGTTTGTATGGAATATACAGTCTGCTCTGGTTCAACTGAAATGATCGCTGGCTGTAAATGGTTAAGTTTCGCCAATTGGAGACCATTTGAAGCCATTTATGGACTTCATGTCCCCAGAAACGATGGAATGGGCTATGTCACCGAGAATGTCACCTGGAATAATTGTTCGCGATTGCTTTGAAAAATATTGTGGACAGTTCGAACGAGTGATCAGGCAAATCACATCGCCCAACATGAATCCCATCGAACATTTATGTGACGTTATCGAAAGGTCAGTTGATACACAAAGTCTTGCACTGGTAACACTTCCGCAATTATGGTAGACTGTAGATGCAGCATGACTCACATTTCTGCAGGGGACTTCCAATGACTTGTTGACTCCACGTCACGAGGAGCTGCTGCTTTACACAAGGTAAAGGCAGGTTCGACACGATATTTCGTTTCTCATATCTTTTTCTCACCTCAGTGGGGTGCCTTCATGTTTCATAGAAAAGAGACTACCGAAAAATCTCAGGTAATATGTAGTTGAAATAATTGAATATTGCATTAAATATTTGTTATGCGAAAAACATTATTGATGAACAAGTATAATTGGTAAACTTTCAGTGTTATAGTGATGCTGATATCACCTGTAACCGCTAAATTACGGTAGTCGGATGGCACTTGGCAACTATATGGAGACATGAATCGACCATGCAACGGTAATTTGGTGCCCCAAGCAGATAGTGGCATCGCCAGAACTGATGGAGAAAACATGTCGTTGCCTGTGGACATATGTATAGGTCTAATTCCAGTAAAATTCAAATCACAAGAGAGTTGAGCATAATACCCGAAGATACTTCAAATATGGTAAATATGATATGGTAATCTAGCATATATCGGGATATTACGCTCAGTTCTCCTGTGATTTGAATTGTACTGGGGTTAGACTCGGCCCGAACAGGGTAATTCACTTGTGATGATACTTATTTGAGCGTCTTTAGTAAATAAAAATATTTGTCAAGTTCGCAGGCAAATACTTTCGAAATACTATTAAAAAACTATTTAAGTGGCTACGGCAATTTTTTAAGAACAGGTCTGAAAAATCCACACTATTTTACAGAATACATACACAATTGAGAAATTTGTTCATATGCAGAAAATTTAAAAACTATTTAGGGTAGTCAGTATCTTTGAGTAATATATGTAATCTATACAACTAAACGGTAAAACGCCGCACACGGTACCAGTCGCAAGTTGGCTACCTAAAGGTTTCCAGGGGAAACAATGTATACCAGTATTTCACAATTTATTGGCCGGACTTAAAACTTACAACGCTGTTGCAGTGAGAACATTTGTCGACTTCAAATGAAATTTACAATTCATTCGAAACATTTTCTCGTTGACATCTCTTACCGTGCAATGAAAGGGAAATAGTTTATAGCTTAATACATTTTCGATGTTGAAGCAAAACTTCAGCATCGGGCATGGCATTTCAGTTTATTACTTCTTTACTACTAACTATATTCGCAACACATTTTGCAGACGGTATCCGTTTACATGAAGAGCATTACATGCAGAATTATAGTATTGTTTGAGACGTAATTCAGAAGATGTCACGTATTCCAAATGGAACCTCGGCTGTTTAAAGATTCGGGGGGGGGGGGGGGGGGAGGTACTCTTGTGCAGCTGACGTAAGCGCAAACATCAACTGAACACAAGAATGGTGTTCTGTCTGGGAACGGACAGCACACACGCAGAAAGACAATCATTAATAGGAATCCTTAGTGGACCTCACAGAACTTCAATGTGAACTTTAGTGCAAAAGTGATTTTCTTATGTTATCTGTCCCACGTCTCGAACAGTTAGCGTTCTAAATTTTAGTTCATCCTCTTACTACTCCAGTACCCGGTGTGGCCCAGTTTTCTGCTAGTCTAACTTCTCCTTCCTCCACTATCTGTCCACCTCATCCTTCACCACCCGTCTACCCATCTTCTCCTCCCCAGTTCACTCTCCACATTATCACGTTTCTCCGAATAGGTGGCTGATGTTTCTTACCCCAACATTCTTCTTTTCCGGATCGTAGCTAATATGTGTGCCAAAATTGCTTGAAATTGTTTCTGCGTGTCCGCAGCTGGTGGTCGTGCGCTAGCGATCTCGCTTCCCACGCTCGGGTTCCCGGGTTCGAGTCCAGCGGGGTCAGGGATTTTCTCTGCCTCGTGATGACTGGGTGTTGTGTGCTGTCCTTAGGTTAGTTAGGTTTAAGTAGTTTTAAGTTCTAGGGAACTAATGAGCATAGATGTTAAGTCCCATAGTGCTCAGAGCCACCAAATTGTTTCTGTTGTTTAGGAAGAGCTTTTTACCAATGACACACGTAAGCACATTTCAGATATATTTAACATGTTCACACTTGTCTGCACACGTATCTCACATGTATTTACAACGAATTTCGCCCTGCATATATTGTTTCGAACTGCACATTGATGTACATTTTGCAGGTAGATACAGTGGTATGTGTGGCTACTGTTTGCAAAATGTGTTACGAGTATAGTTAGCAATAAATAAGTAATAAATGAGAGCATCACACGTCATATGGCAGTTTCTTACACATCTCAGTGTTTATGACATCATATCTCCTGAACTACTTATCGTGCAAAAGCATATTTTTGTAAGCACATTCAGTGGCGTAATTTGATTCTGTGTGTGAAATTTGTTGCGAATAGATTTAGTAGTAATGAATTACAAAGTCTCTTCCATGATGAAACATTCTTTCATGTCTTAGTATTTATGACATCATATGTCCTGAATCATGCGTCGTACAATGATAAAATATTGCTGGTGCATAGAATGCTAATATCATTTAAAAAATGTGTTGCAAATGCAGTTGCCAGTCGTTCTTCCCGCGAACCATACGCGACTGGAACAGGCAAGAAGGTAATGACAGTGGCTGGTAAAGTGCACTCCGCCACACACCGTTCGGTGGCTTTCGGAGTATAAATGTACACCCACCTGTAGGAGGTTCTAGCCCCCATAGCGATGATTTGCAGATGGTAAGTGATATGTCAACCAAATCTGGTTGAAATAGGTCCAGTGATTCAGTAGGAAATGTGGAACATACACAAACACACACTGTGTTTGTATCGATATTTGCGAATGTATGGATTTAATCATTCTTTGTTTTGTGGGATGTATGACAGTATCTGGCCTTATTCTCTTATGTCTTGTGTTATTATCATTAAAAGTCGAGTATTAACGCCGCAACAGTTCGAGTAACAGTGGAACTCGAGAACCCCCGCTCTGCCCCCCTCCCGCCTTTTTCGGTGCGTTGCTGCTGTACTACCTTCTAACGGTGATAACAACGGAAGACTCGTGAACAAGGTAATTGTTCACACACAGATTTCATTTAGAAGAGCAATTAGGCCAGTTATCACTATCGTTAAATAAAAATATGCTGGCGTTAACTCACTATGTACCAATGTACTTTGGTACTATTTGTGGCCAGGTTTTCTTATTAGTGAGTAGAACGTCAAAAATGACCACTCTGTGTATGATATTTTATAACTATACTATACATAGAAAAATTTTCTCCCATAAAAGATATATTTTGGCAATGAATAAAAGAATATAAAACACTGTACCTGCTCTTGTTTGATTCCAGTTTGATCCATGGCTGGTAGTATATTTTAAAGAATTTTAGTCGCTTTGAATGTAGTTGAAATCAAGTATACACATCTACATACTAAATTACGTTCGAGATATTTCGTGGAACTTTTAGTTGCTTAAAATTTAAAAGTTAAAATTAGGAAGAGATGAAGCACAAGTTAGTATAAAACAAATTGCATTTCGTAATGAACGATTAGCTGCACACATATCATAAAATGAAATATCCTCCATTAATAACGCAATTCATCACTTAGAAAGAAAGTACTGATTCTGAATAAGGAAGCAGTGTCAGTACAATGACTTGTCATGATTACTTAGTCACCTTGCAGACGTATTACCTGCCGCCTCACGATACATATTTCACTGTAGACATTTGTTGCAAATTACGCATCACTGTTTGCGAAGAAAAACAATATCCATAGGCACCAAACTGGACGTGTCCGGGGCTTCTGTTAGTACTGTAGATGCCACTGACAAAGAAACTAGTTCAATAAGTAGCCACATAAATTTCTGATCTTTAGAAAATTTTTAATATAGGATTAAGTCATTTCGGCTTGACAACTGTTCCTGTTCGTGTAATATTTAATTAATCAGTAGGTACAAATGTAGTGCAGTAGAAAAAATACCGTGTGTTACGTTTGTGTATACATTTTTGTACAGCTTGCAACACAGCACTAGCATTAGTTCATTATTACATGCGCAAAACAAGTAACTAACACTGACTCTAACCTCACTTGTTCTAAATTATTTCGATGGTAGTCGAGTAGATTACCCACGGGACATGTAATTAAGTTACTTTGACATTCTCGTTGCAAATTTCTCCTATTCACAACCGCAAATAGTGTGCTCAAGGAGACACGTATTAAGCTTTTGTGGAAAAGACGCAGACTTGAGATGAACGATCAGTTTCTTGTTCAGGTTGGACTTAACCACGTTTGTTTCAGTCACTTAGTTTGTGTTGATGAAAGTGAAGCTTTGCTACAGTTATAGTTACAAGGTTGCCTGGAACAGTAAATAAAGTGAAGTAGACAGATATTAATAATAAAGACGACTTGTGCTGTATCAAGCGCTTAATATCACTCAACCGACCGCTGCGGTTTCAGTCTGCATATGACTGGAGAGGTACTGCAAATGTGGCTGAGTAGATTGAAATTTATCTGTTTATGATTATTTAAGTGAAGGTGGACATATAATGTTCATTGTGTTTTTTATGTAACATTTTCCGTTTGATGCTAAACTTTGGGCTTCCTGCTTTGAATGGTGCGCGTACCACAACTTGGAGTTGATAATTTTCATAAAACTAACTGCTGGTGAGAAAATGCAACTACGAGAATGCACACCGAAATATAACTACGAGAACCATAAGAAAATTATGTGCTGTCTGAAATTTTTGTTGTCACAAAATATGACTATGAACTTTGATGAGAAAGTGGTTATTCTGCAACTAAAGTCGATCTCTGTGAAATTTAGTTAATGAAACAATCTGATTTCTGCGCTGATTGGCTTACCTTTGTAACACCTGGGCAATGCCGCGCAAACTGCCCACGTAGTTACAGCACTCTTGATAGCAGTGGTGCAAAGTCTAGCTACCGAGAGACATTCACAGGGGGAATTCGTTCGCTGAAGATATTTCTATCATCTTGTTCGTAGTTGCTGATAATGGTTTCAAAAAAATGAAACTTAATTAACTCTTGGTATGTGGACAATACTATGGCTTAAATGAACTTAACAGCAATCTCTTATCATTTGAGTTGATAACATTTAATGAAACTTAAGTAATAGTTAAGCCTTCTCTGAAATCATGTACCTATAATTCGAAAATTATAAAAATCAAGCTTCACTTATATAACCTTCCCTTAAACAAAATCCAAATTCTTAAATCTATTAGTCACACCAGCTCGATAATTCCTTACAAAAAAAAATTAAAAATTAAAAGCAAAGAGATTCCTGATCTGGATATCTCACGAACCAAGAATGATGCATTATGAGTGCGTTGCCACAAATAAAACAAATTTGGTCATTACCTGTAATTCATTCTTCACAAAGACTATAATCGTACAAATGTATAAATCAGTTGTTTTTCACTCCACAATAAGTCTTCTATTAACGCATAACGTAATTTCCAAAAATCTCCTTTGCTTACTGCTTATTGCCACTATACCAAAACTCGAATCTTCACATCTACCACGAAAGCCTAACACTCTGTCTCCTCTCCTCGCGGTCAACAAATAAATCTCACAAGCACATTCCCAGAGCAAAGATCATCTGTAACTTCCTCTCTGTGTAACATTCTCTGCCGACCCGCATCTCACATATCTGAATATGCACAAAGCTTTGCACATGCGATCTGTTATTCCTTTGTACGTAACTGCTTGGAAAATTACTGTTTTGCTGTGGAGGATTATTGGGGTTTCCCTTTGAATTATGAAGCTGGTGGTTTCGTATGTTGAAGCCGGTCGTAATGTGGGGGTCTTCTCAGAATGTTATGCACCTGATAGTGTTTTCGGTACTATTAGTTATTCCCATTATTCCTGTCTCTGTTATCAATGAATGATCTAAGTTGTCCCCTATTCCGAATTTCATTACGACTGCTTTTCTTCTGATAGAAGTTTCTCTCTCTGTATGTGCAGTCGGATTCTTGAGTCTCAAGCAACTGCAAAACGTCACGGAATTCATTGATGTTTTCTTTCTGATGTCCTATCACCAAACAAACACATAACGTCTTGGAACTTTAGAAATACAAAGCTGAATAAAGCAGATGGGCTGTGCGGTTCTGACAAACGTTGAATCTGGTGCTGCATATGCTCGAAGAAACGCTTTATGGCTGTAAATCGAAATTTGGCAAACTGAAGAGTTTGTCCGTAACTGCGCGCTGTATTGTCTCTGACCAGTATGCTGGGAGAAATGCATTTTGAATTTCCTCTAAAGAAAAGAATTTTCTTGCTACGGGCCTCATCTGCATAGGTAGTCTTTAAATTTTGTGGCAACCTTAAAGCCACACTCAGAGAAAACTGACGTAATTGTGTCTGTTTCCGTAATTTCTTCTATTCTTGTAGAGATTTTGCTTCCTAGTGTTCAGGCCCATCTTTACATCCTTTATGACTGAATCACTGCTTTGTTTTTGTTCTATTTCAGGTATTTTATTGTTTTCTTGAAAATTTAGTTTCATTTATTTTGCGATTTTCTTTTAATCTTATTTCAAACTTACTTTATAACTCCATTTCTCGCATTTTATTACTTCCTTGTAGTAAATGCTGAAGCATGAGTGCAAGTTCGTTTCTCTGTGAAGAATTCATGCTAACTGTTGTTTGATGAACTGATTGTTCGTCTGTGTTTTCATTCACTGCTACGATTTCTGAAAAAAAATTCCGTTCACTGTGTGGTGGTACCGTAAGACTGCGCTGAATCTAAAACTTATAGTCACGAGTCTCATGTCTCATTATCGAAGGAAATACTGAAGTTCGCAAAAATGTTGTCATATGATTTCTGTGTGTTGTCCACATTCCTCGCGACATGGTTGTCTGCGAGGGAAGCATCTACCTCAAACATTGTTGTCTCTGAATTAGTCTCTGTAGCATTAATAAGTGACTCGGAAGAAATTAAGATGTTCTTGTCACTTGAATTTTGGGTATTGGCTGTCTGAGAATGATTGCTACGCGACTTGCTATTTACTTTGTTGCGCAACATGCTAATTACAATAGCAAAGAAAAATACTCAAAATATATAAAGAAATTTTCAGAAATTATTCCAATGAGTGGT
Source organism: Schistocerca gregaria (assembly GCF_023897955.1). Classification (NCBI taxonomy): domain Eukaryota; kingdom Metazoa; phylum Arthropoda; class Insecta; order Orthoptera; family Acrididae; genus Schistocerca; species Schistocerca gregaria. Next base: position 185,374,665 of record NC_064924.1, read on the forward strand.
AAGAAAGCACAAATTATTAGAAAACAGCATAGCAGCAAAATAAAACTATAAGGAAATAGCGGTCGAGAGCAGTGCACTTTATCTAAGTACCTGAAAAAAAAAACCTCAGAAAATTCCAAGACCTAAAAGGAATGTCGCCAACTGAAAGTGGTCTGTTTAAAAATATTTCGCTGAGAGTAGATATTTAATGTTTATAATTTTTGTACTGTTACATTGTCTGTTAGATGCTATACTTTGGACTTACTGTTTTGAATGGTGTGCACACCGGAGCTTGATGCTCAAAGCTTGCGTATCTGTTGGTGCCAACATTCTTCTGTGAGTAGGCATAGATACATCTAAATGCCAGAATTCAAAGAAAATCGTACCCCGTTTCAAGTTTAGTGTTATTACAAAAGCTGACTAGGAATTTATATGAAAAACTGACTATTGTGAAACTAAAGTTCATCAAGCACTGAAAGACCTGAGTCGAAACAAGGCCCCCGGAGTAGACAACATTCCATTAGAACTACTGACGGCCTTTGGAGAGCAAGTCATGACAAAACTCTACCAGCTGGTGAGCAAGATGTATGAGACAGGCGAAATACCCTCAGACTTCAAGAAGAATATAATAATTCCAATCCCAAAGAAAGCAGGTGCTGACAGATGTGAAAATTACCGACCTATCAGTTTAATAAGTCACAGCTGCAAATACTAAGGCGAATTCTTTACAGATGAATGGAAAAACTGGTAGATGCGGACCTCGGGGAGGATCAGTTTGGATTCCGTAGAAATGTTGGAACACGTGAGGCAACACTGACCTTACGACTTATCTTAGAAGTAAGATTAAGAAAAGGCAAACCTACGTTTCTAGCATTTGTAGACTTAGAGAAAGCTTTTGACAATGTTGACTGAAATACTCTCTTTCAAATTCTGAAGGTGGCAGGGGTAAAATACAGGGAGCGAAAGGCTATTTACAATTTGTACAGAAACCAGATGGCAGTCATAAGAGTCGAGGGGCATGAAAGGGAAGCAGTGGTTGGGAAATGAGTGAGACAGGGTTGTAGCCTCTCCCCTATGTTATTCAATCTGTATATTGAGCAAGCAGTAAAGGAAACAAAAGAAAAATTCGGAGTAGGTATTAAAATTGATGGAGAAGAAGTAAAAACTTTGAGATTCACCGATGACATTGTAATTCTGTCAGAGACAGCAAAGGACCTGGAAGAGCAGTTGAACGGAATGGACAGGAGGATATAAGATGAACATCAACAAAAGCAAAACGAGGATAATTGAATGTAGTCAAATTAAATCGGGTGATGTTGAGAGAATTAGATTAGGAAATGAGACACTTAAAGTAGTAAAGGAGTTTTGCTATCTAGGAAGTAAAATAACTGATGATGGTCGAAGTAGAGAGGATATAAAATGCAGACTGGCAATGGCAAGGAAAGCGTTTCTGAAGAAGAGAAATTTGTTAACATCGAATATAGATTTATGTACCAGGAAGTCGTTTCTGAAAGTATTTGTTTGGAGTGTAGCCATGTATGGAAGTGAAACATGGACGATAACTAGTTTGGACAAGAAGAGAATAGAAGCTTTCGAAATGTGGTGCTACAGAAGAATACTGAAGATAAGGTGGATAGATCACGTAACTAATGAGGAGGTATTGAATAGGATTGGGGAGAAGAGAAGTTTGTGGCACAAGTTGACTAGAAGAAGAGATCGGTTGGTAGGACATGTTTTGAGGCATCAAGGGATCACAAATTTAGCATTGGAGGGCAGCGTGGAAGGTAAAAATCGTAGAGGGAGACCGAGAGATGAATACACTAAGCAGATTCAGAAGGATGTAGGTTGCAGTAGGTAGATAGAGTAGCATGGAGAGCTGCATCAAACCAGTCTCAGGACTGAAGACAACAACAACAAAGTTCATCACTGTTAAAATTCATTAACGAAAAAATAAGTTTTCTACACTATTTTGCTACCTGGTTCCCACTGGATAGCGCTGTACAAACTGCTCTCATAGCTACAGTGCGTCTCGATAACAGACTTGCAGATTCCAACTACTGAGGTATCAAGCGGTGCAGTTCTTTCTCTAAAGACGTTGCTATCATTCTTAGTTCACAGTTACTGGGAATGGTTTGAAATAAACTGAAAATTAATTGACTCTTGGGATGTGGACAATGACTCTGTGTTAAATGAGCTCAACAGCAATCTCATACAATTTGATTTGACAACACTGAATGAAACAATAGTAACAGTTAAGCTTCCTCTTAAATCATGCAGCTATAATCCACGACTAACAAGAATTAATTTCACTTGTAAAGACTTTCGATAAACAAAATTCCAAAATGTAATTCTTAATTACATGTTGTCTCTAATGATCAATAAATCCTATCAAAGTCCTGATTTGGATGTCTGATAATCCAAGAATTGCGGATTATAAAACCCTTGACTCAAACAAAACAAACTTAATCATTACCTGTAATGCTTTCTTCATAAAGAGTATAATTGTACCTTTATAAGATTCTGTTCTTTTCTCTCCGCAGTAAATCTTACGTTAATCCATAATGTAATTTCAAAATTTGTCCATTGCCTAATGCTTACTGCTACTAAATCAAAACTCGTCCTTTTATATCTAACACCAGAGCTCAGTTGTCTGTCTCCTCTGCTCTCCGCGTGATTAACAAGGGTTTACTTGTTAATCACGCGCATCGTTGCACGGGAAAGATCATCTTTAACTCATCTCTGTGCAGCGCAGCTTTCTGTCGATTCAAACCTTACGAGCGCGATACTAGGCTTCCAAAATAAGAAAAATTACGAAAATTTACGCACACCTCTTTCAAGGCAACGGAATTAAACGTCCCTTACTGGTGAATCAACGACTAATATAACGCGTTTCTGATAACTCATCATCGAATGTCAGATACATCGAGTTGTAGAAATAAACTGAAGTTATACGTTCATACATAACTGTGAAAGTCTGTATGTAACATATAACTTCATTTCATCTACGCAGCTGTTTATAATCAATATCTGATGGGTCATTTCGAAACGCGTAACATTAAAGTCATTCATTCATCTTCTTCATTAAGTGACCTGTTTAGCATTTTGCACTTCTGTTCCAATTACACACTGATCAGCCAGAAGATTATGAAAACCTACTTGATAGCCGGTAAGTCTACCTTTACCTCCGATTATAGCAGCGACGCCTCGGGGAGTGTAAGCAGTGAGGTCGCTGGAGGGCGTTCGCATCCAATCTTCACACACGTCACCTAATTTCTGTAAACTCCGGGAGGAGGGGCCATGAGCCCTGACGCCACGTTCGACCACATTTAGGATGTGTTCGATCAGTTTCAGATTTGGCGAATTGAGACGGCCACCACGTCAATTGAAACTCGCCTCTGTGTTCCTGTAACCACTTCATCTCACTCCTAGCCTTGTGACATGGCGCATTGTCTTGATGCCACTGCCGTCTAGAAATGTGACCGTCATGAAGGGGTGCACCCAGTCTGCACCCAGTGTACGATACTCGTTGGTCGTCACTGTGCTTTGCACGAGCTCCACTGGACCCATGGACGCCCACGTGAATGGTCTCCAGAGCATACTGGAGCCCCACGCCACCTCGTATCGGTCCTTCATTAACAGGTGTCAAGGAACAATTACCCTGCACGACTACGGATTATCACCCTCCCGTTGGCATAATCAAGAAGGTATCGTTATTTATGAGACCATGCAACGCTCTGCCACTGCCCCAACGTCCAGTGACGATGATCACGTGCCTACTTCAGTTGTACTTGGCGATGTTGTGGTGTTAAGAATGGCACATGCGTGGGTCGTCGGTTGCGGAGGTTCAACGTTTGGAGTGTTCATTGTACTGCGTGTTCAGACGCACTTGTACTCTGCCCGGCATTAAAGTCTGATGTTAGCGCCGCCACAGTTCCCCGCCTGTCCTGTTTTACCAGTCTGCCCATCCTATGACGCGCGACATCTGCAATTATGGGTGGCCACCAAACCCCACGACGTCTCGACGTGATTTCACGTGGGTTTCACCCCCTGTTGGAGACACTCACGACAGCATTCCTCGAACACGCGAGAGGTTGTGCAGTTTCCGAAACGCCCGTATCGAGCCTCCAGACCATTACAATGTGCCCTCGGTCAAACTCAGATAGATCACGCGCCTTCCTCATTCCACGCATGAACAGCCCTATCGCAGTCGTTTCTCGGCAGGAGACACGTGGACGGGTTTATATCGATAGCAGGCTGTTGGTCATGGTGTTCTGGCTGATCACTGTACAATTTGGTCGCGTGCTATTTTCAGCTGAAGTCACTGATTCTTGGCTACACCCGTTATTGCTATCAAACTACATGGATGGTGATTCTTACGTTTCTTGAACTGTCCCATATCGTCCCAGTCATTTCTATAGAATTATAATCTGTTGCTTTATTGTTGGCCAGTCGGTATTCGATAAGGTGCCTGCTTTTTCTTGAAACCATTAACGTATGCGTGCAGGCATGGGTGTGCCAAGACGAGAGTTTCTAAACATTCATGGTGGTGTCTGATTGTTCTATATCGTATCTCCCTACCACTTTAGCGCAACGACGCGCTGAGCATGTTTTTTAGGGAATTGACTAGTTTGAACCTGGGAACTGTTGCTGGTAAGGAGACGCCAGACCACACAAGACATGTAGAATTCAGAAGAGTTCAGTGAGACTAGCGATGACATAACCAAATACTAAATGATCTCAGCGTCAGCTCCACTGCACTCCCTGTAAAAGAATCTTAATACTAACTAAATATAGTGGAAAGGGTTCAAGGCTTTCCGATTTTTAGATAGCTGGTAAAATAACGTCGGAAAAGCAGTTAAGTTTACCATTGGAAATTTTATTCTACTCACAAAACCTCATTTATAAATTGCACTATTGATAAAACGAAGTGTTTTAATACAGGATGATAAAAACCAACTGCGTTCAACAAAAATGTGAACGAATATTCCCTGAATGGGTTTCCAAGTTCTACAATCGATCGAAGGATGACCTATGCCATATCACATCTATAATCTAGGTTTAATTTAAGTGTCACAAAAGACAAAACAATCAAAATGGTCTACAGTGATCCTCAATTATCTTTAATTACTTATCTAACTTGTCGTAAATTACAGAGGCTGATGTGGCTTCTCAATAACTATATAAAAGAAAAATCATCGCGTTTCACATATGTTCTTCAAGTGGCAAATGTGAACACCATGAGTTTTAATTAACGATCGATACTAGTATTACGCAAAAAAAGGGGTTAAAAGATGAGACTTCTGCACTTCTGAGTGTAGCTTTATGCGCTGTTATGCGGCATAGCGTGCGTTCATTACCTTGTCTGTGTTCGTCAGGGGGGTGGCGGACGGCGCAGCAGCCATCCAGCTCGCCGTCTCAGAACTAACTTTTTCCTAACTTCTCCTTACTACAACACACCGAAGTTGGTTTAAAAAAAAACTATGTGGCTGTGTTTTAATCTGACCAATCAGGGTCTCAATGTTAACCTTAAGCTCCGCCTACAAAAATTCTGTCTATCCAATGAGAAACGTTATACTTTTCGTGGTGGGGCAATGTTTTTCAAGTTTGCAATGTAACAGAGACGCTAAAAAGTCTCACGCTAAAACCTGCAGCTGGTGTGGTCCTTTTAGCGTTATCGTAAGATCTATACTGTTCTTCTGGAGGGTTCTATTAACATGGGCTGGGGGGTGGTCCTTGACGTACCTGAGACACGAAAAAGTCTCACGCTAAAACTTGTGGGTGGTAGTGGCCCTTTTTGTGTTATCGTAAGATCTATACTGTTTTTCTGGAGGGCTCTAGCTTTGAACATGGGCTGGGGGGTGGTCCTTGACGTAACAGAGACGCGAAAAAGCCTCACGCTAAAACGTGCGGGTAGTAGACTTAGCGGCAGGCTGCCGACGTGGGTGTCCAGTCCGCCGACGTGGGTGTCCAGTCCGTCTATTATCGTAGGGCCTTCTAGCTTAACATAGCTCTGCTCTTGGCTTCTGTCCTCGTTTCTCCCCTCGGAACTGCGTCTGCCTCACGGTGGGAAGGTACGACATGCATTTAGGCATTCTTGTGTTAGTCTGTGGCATTCCATTTGCTCACTCGTTACTTGTATTACTTTGGTTAATTTAATGTCATGATTTATTCGGAGCTATGTGACATACTAGTAGATTTGCTTATTATGTGAGGGTTTTCATGGAAGGTGTTGGATTTACCTGACACCTTACATATCACCACCCTTCGAACTTAATTTTTCCACTGAATTTAGGCAATGATTGAATCGTTGTCTAAGTCAGTCAAAAATTTTCTAATTTATCTAAATTTTGTTGCGTACTGTTCAGCCACATTATTCTGTTCTATGCTAGTTTGTATTACTAATTTATATTTTTATATTCTTCCACATTATAATTAAAAATGACAGAGAAGAATATTTTTATGCTATTATTAATTTTTAATTATTTTCTTTCTTTATTTAAGTGTGAAGTTTGTTTTCGAAAGTGAGGAGTCTTTCACATCGATTTTTTTAGAAATATTGTTTATATAAATATATTAATTAAGTAAAATCTATTCCTAACACATTTTCTAAACATCATGTACAAGTAAATTTTTTTTGTTTTTAGACACTCACTTCCACATTGTTACACTAACAAATAAGAATTATTTCCAAGAATTGCTTTGACAAAGAAATATTCATACACAAGTATTGAGATATTATCCTAACAAATTTTGCAAATGCAAAAAAAATTGCTTTGACAAAGAAATATACATACACATATATTGAGGTATTATCCTAATAAATGGGACAAATGTTAAAGAAAGGGAAAACATCAAATTTTTTATTCTTTGTTTTTATTTTTTGTTTTTATAAGGAGAAAATATGGTATATTCTTTATGGGGAGAAAATAAGTGGCATATTGTTTCTTTATATACTGTCCATTTCAGAACTAATGACTTATTTTTATCGATAGTCTATTTTTTACTTAAGTCCATAGTCAATGACTGTTAAGAAGTAGTTCATTAGCTGTCTTGTGTGCTTAACTTATTTAGTTTTTCACATGTTTCTTTTGCACAATTTCTGCATCACATAATTGGATTTCACACGTTCACACAATCCTGTGAATGTTTAAGCATGAGGTTGGCGAATGTTTTTGCATGAAGGTGATGGACTTGAGCGAGATGGATGTGGGCAAGTACTTGATGTACAGCTTCATTCGTTGTTCCTTGTTGGCTTTGCAAGTGTGTGTTGCTGTTGTGGAGGTGCCATAATGGAATGGAGCTGTGAGTGCAGAATCTCGTGGTTTACTGGCTTTGTGTGCGTGAAAGTCATCGTTATATGAAGCTGAAAGCGGTCGTTTTTCGTTGTAATACTTCGCAGACGACTAGTTTACAATAGGATAGTGATTGGGGAAGGTGTGTCGTCTATTCTTCACCCATCTTCTTTCTTGGTCTCAATCTTGTGAATCTTCAACTTCTGTTCTTCCTGCTTTTTCTCTGCTTCTTACTTGCTTCTTGGTTCTTCTCTCGGCAGGATATGGAAATATTTATTGATAACTAGTCGCTTTGAAGCTCTCCTCCTACTAACAATTTGATAAATTGTTTGGGCGTGTCATTTTTACTTTGTGGAAGTTCTTCTTCAGTTTAGTGCATCAGTGTGCTGTTTAAGAGCAGTAGTGTGACTTTTACGCATATTTTTTGCCAGCGGTGGCTTCCCCTAGCGGTCTTCTCGTCGGGCCATTTTTTGCTCGCTCCGCTGAGTGGGGGGGGGGGGGCGCCCCGGGGTTTATGAACGGTGAAAATCCGGTGTCCCTCCACAGGTCTCTTCTGGCGTCCTTTGGAGCCTCTGCACGGCTGTCACTGTGGGGCTCCCTGTTCCAAGATTCCACCTAGCGAGCAATTTTTTTGCCCACTTACGCTAAAAGGGCCTTCTGTTAGTTTCGCTGTCCTTTCCCTTCTCTCGACGCTCCTGCGATGTAGGAATCGTGTGTTGCTAATTACGTCCTTTTCTTTCCTGATACATCTCGCATTGCAACATGTGGGGCGTTGCATCTCTTCCTTGCTGGAGCTTTTACAATGGTTCTTACAAAAAGTTTTACTTATAATCATCTAACATATATCTAGTACCTACTTGTTTTACACCTTTTTAAAAAGCTTTACAAATTTCGGCGCCCTTTCCATGTTACAATTCTAAGATATTTGGAGTCTTAACATCTTCTCAAGAATCCTCAAATTCGTTTTTTATTTTTGTGTAGTGTTGTGGTGTATGGCATTTTAGTATTTCATGCTGTTAGACTATCTACACTTTATCCCTTCACCTTAAGCTATGGTACTATTGGTGTTATTATTGAAACCACTTTCTTTTTCTCACCTTCCTCTCTATTCATTCTTCTTTCTCCTGACGATCTTATCTGCAACATAATGTTGAAATATTGTGCTGATTATTTACCAATAATAAAATTAATCTTCAAACTTTTTGATATGGCTCACATGGTGAAGTCCTAAGGTTTTTCCTGTTTTTGGGTTCATTAGTTCCACAGCATTATCATGAGCAATTCAGCTAATTATTATAGGTCCTTTGTATGCAGCGTAAAACTTTTGTATTTTGTGTTTCTGTTTGCTGGAGAGATGGTGTGTTTTTACAAATACTTTCTGGCCTACTGAGAATGCTGTTCTATCTCCTCTTTCTTTTCTTTTAATGGCTGCCTTTCTGATGTTGGACAGTGCTGTTGCTATGATTTGTTTGTGCTGTCTACGTGGTACAATAGGAAATCTAACATTTTCTCTGGTTATGTTTGGGGCTTCAATATTTTTAAGTAAAGTAAGTGGAGGTAGTAGTGTAGTGCTATGTGGCATTTCATATATTACTTCTTGAAAATCTTTAAGGTATATATCCCAAGTGTTGTGTCTTTTGCCTGCATATAATCGGCATAAAGTGCCTATGTCCTTCATAGATCGTTCTGCTAGATTTACGCTAGGTTTGTACTTAGATATGTAGATGGGTTTTATTTTGTGTTGTTTTAACATGTTCTGCCCTTGCACTGATTTGTATTTTGGGCCATTATCAGAAATTATTCGTTCCACTCGACCTACTTGCCTGAGAAAATCTTGTCTAAATGCTTTACTTATAGCAAGTCCTGTTGCTCGTTTTAATGGTGTCAAGGTAAGATATTTAGAAGTGAGTTTCAAAACGACAAATATGAAAATATATCCATTATTTGTGCGTGGGAGGGGCCCCATCAAATCTGTTGCAGATATTGTTTTAATCTTTTAGGGATTATTGGAAACATAGGTGGTTTGGTTTGTAAAGTGACGTGTTTAGCCCTCATACATTTTTTGCATTTGACTAATACTGTTCTAATTCGTCTTTCCATATTAGGAAAATGGCTTGTTTGTTTTATTTTTAAAAAGCATTTCTTTGGTCCAAAGTGGCCATTACTTAAATGTGTATACCTAATGTACTTATTAATTAGTTCATCTGGGATATAAATTAACCATTCATTTGTTGCAACAATTTCGTATAAAAAATAAAACATTGTTTTTACGAGATAGTGCAGTCGAATGTCTGGAAAATCCTTACTTCTCCACTTTGATTCCTAGTATTTCGTAATCCTTGTCCTGTTCTTTGCCTATGTTTTTCAATGCTATCGTAATGTAGTTTTCGAAAGGTACTTGTTTCATATAGTACATGGTAAACTGGTCTTCCGCTGCTTCCAAACCTATGTTATTGGATGCATCCTGTGGACATCGTGATAAAGCATCTGCTAATACATTCGCTGGTCCAGGTGTGTGTGTAACAGTGAAGTCAAATTCTTGTAGTATTAACATCCATCAGGGTGACCTCCCATGAGTTAGTTTGGCGGATAACAGAAATTCTAATGCTTTGTGGTCAGTATATATTTTTGTTTTTCTTCCGAATAGGAAGTATCGAAACGTCAGAAGCCCCATACAATGGCCAATGCTTCCAGCTCTGTGACTGAATAGTTTTTCTCGCTTTTGTGAGTACCCGACTGGCAAAGGCAATTGTCCTTTATGATCTTAGCCCTGCTTGTTCGTATTCTTGGAATAAAACAACTCCTAAACCTGTTTTCGCGCTATCAGTGGCCATACAAAAATTTTGTGTTAGATCAGGATGTGCTAAAATCGGTGCTGTTGTTAGTGCGTTTTTCACTTTTAAAAATTCTTCATTGGCTTGTTGATCCCATACCCATGGCGTGTTTTTTCCAGTCAATGCACATAGGCGTGGTGTTGCAAGAGAGTCGATCCAAATAAATGTTTTATAGAATCCGGTGAGACCTAGAAATCCTCTGAGAGTTTTCTTATTATATGGAGTACAGAATTCTTTGATTGCCGTTAGTTTTTCTGGCTCGGGCGTTACCCCTTTCTCGGAAATTATGTGTCCTAGAAATTTGACCTCTCGCCTTCCAAATTTGGATTTTGTTATATTTACTGTGACCCCATGCTCTATCATGATCTGTAAAAACTGATTTAATGTGTCGTTGTGATGTTCCCAAGAGGGTTCTGCTATAATCACATCATCAACATAACAAGTAATTTTTTTGTAAAATTTCAGGACTGAGTGTAGTATTAAATCCCCTAATAAACGCTGTTGATGGTATGTTTAAACCAAATGGCAATCGTTTAAACTGGTAACATCTACCGAATACGATAAATGCTGTAAATTTTCTACATTCTGGGGCCAATTCTATTCGCCAGAAACTACTCTGTAAATCAATTGATGAAAATATCTTAGCACCATGGAAGTTTTGTATCAATTCCTCTCATTTTTCTGGGCGATCTGTCTCAGTGATTATGATTGTGTTGATCTGTCTGCAATCAAGCACTAACCTGATGCTCCCATCTCGTTTTTGTACAATATGGAGCGGGCTGTTATATGTGGACATAGCTAGTTCAATAATATCGTCATCTAAAATTTTGGATATCTCCTGGAATAATTTATTCATGTAGCTTAATGGGATTGTATAGGGTGGCGCTCTAAATGGTTTGTGCTGTTTTACTTCAAACTTATACTGAAAGTGTTTAATACCGCCAGTCTTAGGTAAAAATACCTCTGCTTTATCTCGTAAAATACCCTCTAATTCTCTTTTACTGTGTTCCGAAATACCTTGAACTTCTTTCAATTTTTCGTCGATTTCTTTGTGGACTTCTAACATGAGTTGAGGCGATTCCCCCTTTCGTGCATACCATTCTAATTCTTCATCCTCTTTATCTCGCGTCATTCTTAATTGTTTGTTTATAACTGGTATTTCTTCTAATTTTAGCTTTTGCTCAAAGAGAAGTGTGACATTCCCGAATGTTACTCTACCTTTCCCCACATCTATTATCGCTCGTTTCTCATTTAAAAAATCTGCACCTATAATCAAATCTACATTTAGTTTAGGTATAATCACGAAGTGGACTTGGATCTTTTGACCTTGGCACGAAATAGTTAACCTTGTTGGTCTCGTAGCTTCCGCAGCATTGTTTCTAATAGGACCTCTTACTTTAATCTTACGTGTTTTCAGAACTGGCAATTCCTCATTGGCATTACACTGCATGAATAAATTTTCTGAGATCGCAGTCAGTTCACTTCCGCTATCAATTACAATATTGACTGGGATATGCTTTACCATGGCCTTCACAATTGATTGAATTTGAAAGGGTTGGTTCTGTTCTTCTTCTTCTTGCATCAACGAATCCTCCACTGAATCATATATGAGTCTTTTTAGGAATCTCCCTTGTGAATTCGAACTTTCTGTAGGATAAGCTTCGACTGCTACTTCTCTCTCTTTTATTTCCTCTTCTCTATTTCTTCCTTCATTTACGCTTTCCTCTGCATCCTCTACTTTTTCCCCATCCTCGTCTATCTTCTCCTTCTTCGTCGCTACTTCCACATAATCGCATCTAAATGCTCTAGTTATCGCTTCATAACTTCCTTCATTATATACGTTGGGTTGTGTGCCCACTCGTAACTTATTTTCAACTTCTGTTGACTGTGCATTATCCTCATTGAATTCGCTTTCCTTGGTTTCCATCTCAAATAGCTCTGCAATACTCATTACTTCGTCCTTTCCTCCTACATTCGTTGTGCATGCCTCTGGTAATTCATCTTCCTCGTCAGTATTCTCCCAATTAATTTCATCCCAACACGATACTGTTATTTTCTCTTCTTCGTTTTCATCTGATCTCTGCGGATTTGTTTCTTCCTTCTTCTCTTCTCGTGATAAGATTTTGATTTCTGTTTTCAAGGTGCTGGAATTATCCTGGGTCGGTTTGTCATTCTCTTTGGCATGGGCGCTTAGCTGTCAAATCGAACTTTTATTAGGGTTTGGTGATCTTACCTCTACTTCTTCTATCTGTATTCGCTTTTCTTGTTCAGCTTGTTGATAGTGGTTTCTTGGTAGATAATTTGTCGGTCTATTGGTTCTCCAGTACCCGTTCCGGGTGTCGTTATTCCCTCTGTAATAGTTGTTGCCGTTCCTGGGTGAATTATAGTTATTGCCATATTCTCCTCGAAACCCATAACCGGTTCTTTGTTGAAATCTATTGTCGTTTCTTGGTGCGAAGTTATCACGTGGTTCGCAATTATTGTTTCATCGTACTGTGTCTTGTGGGTTCCACTGCTTTTTGCTTTCGTTTTCACGTGCGCTTCGTCTTTTTCTTGCGTAATCTTCCGAAAATATGAACTCTAGTTCCCTTAGAATACCTTTAAATGCTTCGACGTCATTGCCTCCGCGACCTACTAATGATTGCTGGTATTTCAATGGTAGCTTCAGTGCGCATAATTTAATCAACTCTCCGTCACTGTATGGTACATCCAAGCATTGATTTTTGTTTGCTATTACTTCGAAAAATTTCACGGGAATCATCTCTCCTGAATTTTCAAAATATGTGTTCTGTAATAATTCGTATTTCACTCTGTTCTGTGCTTCGCTGGACCAATATCGTGAGAGAAACTTCTCTCTGATATCTTCGTACGATCGGCATGTCGCTGCAACATTTGCATGATTTCTGCGACTGTTCCTGACATGTGTGCACATATAAAGTCTAATTTGTGTGCTAGCCTCCAGTGTTATGGTAATCCTACTCGGAATTGATCAATAAAAGTTCGTGGATGTAATGAGTTTCCTTCGCTAAAGTGTTGAAATTTTCCGACAGTGAGGAAATGATCGTTGTCGTACTTCGTCATAGTTCCATATGAAATTCGCGATTCTTCACCACTTTTGTTTCTGATCCTTTCTCCCGTCGTTCTTTCCGGTTGTGGTACACCCATTGGATATTGTCCACTGTTACTTTCGCGTACCCACGGTGCAGGCTATCTGATTTCACATATGGTACTTTCCGCTTGTGATTGGAATCGCAAATGCATAATGTCTTCCTTAATTACTTGTTTTTCCGGTGCTGTTACAGATACGAATGTGGTTGCAGACTCAGTGCTTGTTTGATCTTGTTCACTACGCTCTTCAATGGTGTGCAACAATTATGTTCGCAATTTCTGAAATTGACGCTTCATTTGCGCTTCTATTTTGACTATGCGGTTATCATATCTTTTCAGCGCTGCTTTTGTGATACGTTCGTGTAACACACTTTTTTCAACAATTTCACGCGCTGTACCTGCTGCTTGTCTAGTAATTACGTTTATCTGTTTCTTTAGTTTCTTGACTTCTCCCTGGGTGTTGTTACGTAATGTTTTGATCTCGTCCTGAGTGTCATTACGCAATGCTTGTACGTCCACTTGTACCTTGTCAATGCCTGTTCTCAATTGGTTGTAGCCTGTTATTAAGTTTCCTATTACTTCTCGAGATTCTTTTGCCTCGTCTTCAATATGACTTAAGTGTAACTGAATTTTTTTGTTTTGTTCTTTAATCTCATGCATTAGTCTCGTTGTTTCTGCATTCTGAATTTGAATTTGGTTCGCTATGTCTTTATTTTGCCTTGTCATGATTTCCTTAATTTGTTGTAATAATTCTGCCAGATTGGTGGGTCCTATTGCGTTTTCTTCCGACGTCCTACGCTCTGTGTTTTCGTCCAAGTGTTGGTTCGCAACCGATTGCATTGACCTCTGCTGTGACACGTTTCTGCTCGCATTCCTTGTATTCTGTGGTGAGGGAGCTCTGATTACTTGTACTATGGGTTCTATGTATTCAAGACGCAAGTTAGAATCCTCATCGACTGTCTCACTACTTTCCTGCTCCTCTGTCGTATGCTGACCTAGGTTTTCTGTGCCTTGACGTACATTGTTCTCGTTATGGTTCGTTATCTGTCCTACTTCTCGCGATACTGCATCGTCTGTCGATTTTCATGCTGGGTCTCTACCTCAATTCGGTCAAGGTCTCGATTTGCCATTGCTAATCTTTCCGAATCCCTTATTTTCTGTTTTAAAAGAAATTCACGCGCCCTACTTCGCGTCAAAATGCGCTCATACGATTTCACGCGTTTCATAAATTTTTTGTTCACAAGACTTGACACTACCAAGACTGACAATCCATTCACTTACTTGTTGGGTCAGAACCAACTTGTCAACGATGTATCCGCCACCTGTGCGCTTGCATTGGAGAAAAAACCTAATTCTAACAATTTTCAGAACTCATAACTTAATTATGCTATTGTAACTGCTAGAATTCTCACTTGAATACTTTCTTACTATCTATCACATGCAGCTACTGTTTTCGACTATGTATAACCTCAAAAAAATTTTTACTACGAAAATTTTTCAGCAGGATATTTTTCTGACCTAGTTAGGCATGTGGTCGACCTTCAATCATGGTATTTTACCATCCTGGCAGGATCGCAATTTTCATGGTGGTGTCTGATTGTTCTATATTGTGTCTCCCTACCACTTATCGCAACGACGCTCTGAGCTTGTTTTTTAGGGAATTGACTAGTTTGAACCTGGGACCTGTTGCTGGTAAGGGGACGCCAGACCACACAAGACATGTAGAATTCAGAAGAGTTCAGTGAGACTAGCGATGACATAACCAAATACTAAATGATCTCAGCGTCAGCTCCACTGCACTCCCTGTAAAAGAATCTTAATACTAAATAAATATAGTGGAAATGGTTCAAGGCTTTCCTATTTTTAGTTAGCTGGTAAAATAATGGCGAAAAAGCAGTTAAGTTTACCATTGGAAATTTTATTCTACTCACAAAACATCATTTATAAATTGCACTATTGATAAAAGGAAATGTTTTAATACAGGATGATAAAAACCAACTGCGTTCAACAAAAATGTGAAAGAATATTCCCTAAATGGGTTTCCAAGTTCTACAATCGATCGAAGGATGACCTATGCCATATCACATCTATAATCTAGGTTTAATTTAAGTATCACAAAAGACAAAACTATCAGAATGGTCTACAGTGACCCTCGATTATCTTTAATTACTTAACTAACTTGTCATAAATTACAGTGGCTGATGTGGCTTCTCAATAACTATGTAAAAGAAAAATCATCGCGTATCACATATGTTCTTCAAGTGGCAAATGTGAACACCATGAGTTTTAATTAACGATCGACACTAGTATTACGCAAAAAAAGGGGTTAAAAGATGAGACTTCTGCAGTTCTGAGTGTAGCTTTATGCGCTGTTATGCGGCATAGCGTGCGTTCATCACCTTGTCGGTGTTCGTCAGGGGGGCGGCGGCCGGCGCAGCAGCCATCCAGCTCGCCGTCTCGGAACTAACTTTTTCCTAACTTCTCCTTACTACAATTCACCGAAGTTGGTTTAAAAAAAAACTATGTGGCTGTGTTTTAATCTGACCAATCAGGGTCTCAATGTTAACCTTAAGCTCCGCCTACAAAAATTCTGTCTATCCAATGAGAAACGTTATACTTTTCGTGGTGGGGCAATGTTTTTCAAGTTTGCAATGTAACAGAGACGCTAAAAAGTCTCACGCTAAAACCTGCAGCTGGTGTGGTCCTTTTAGCGTTATCGTAAGATCTATACTGTTCTTCTGGAGGGTTCTATCTTTTAACATGGGCTGGGGGGTGGTCCTTGACGTAACTGAGACACGAAAAAGTCTCACGCTAAAACTTGTGGGTGGTAGTGGCCCTTTTTGTGTTATCGTAAGATCTATACTGTTTTCTGGAGGGCTCTAGCTTTTAACATGGGCTGGGGGGGTGGTCCTTGACGTAACAGAGACTCGAAAAAGCCTCACGCTGAAACGTGCGGGTGGTAGACTTAGCGGTAGGCTGCCGACGTGGGTGTCGAGTCCGTCTGTTATCGTAGGGCCTTCTAGCTTAACACAGCTCTGCCCTTGGCTTCTGTCCTCGTTTCTCCCCTCGGAACTGTGTCTGCCTCACGGTGGGAAGGTACGACATGCATTTAGGCATTCTTGTGTTAGTCTGTGGCATTCCATTTGCTCACTCGTTACTTGTATTACTTTGGTTAATTTAATGTCACGATTTATTCGGAGCTATGTGACATACTAGTAGATTTGCTTATTATGTGAGGGTTTTCATGGAAGGTGTTTTATTTACCTGACACCTTACAAGTTAGTGCAGGAGGTTCTTCATTGAATGGTCCAAAAAGGACAGAAGTGGTCACCGAGAATGTGGAAATACAAATATTGTTTCATGGTCAATGTAACGTGAACGAACGAGACCAAGTCGTGTCCCGGAAACGCCAGCAAAACAATACGAGAACACATTCGGCCTGCATCGCACCCTCTACACATTCCTAGTCAAACGCTTCGTTGGGTGGTCGATGTACACCCTGTCTTGCGTCATGTGGAAGGCGGTTTAATCGGGACTCTTCCGACCACCTCATATTCTTCCTGTCAACTACTGTCTACCTTCTGTCTACTTTGTCGCACTAAGGGCGTGCAGCTACATGTTCCGCTGTGAGCAGGTGGCCTTCACCTCGGCACCCAGATCCTGACTTCTAATATAAGCAGTTCTCTTCGCAGTGCTCGGTCACAAACTCGTTCAGATAGACCCACATTCACTGACAGAAGTAGTGTTTTAAATCTCTTTTTACTGACGAGACGTGACGCTCCTGTGCACCATTTATAGGTTGTGATTTTCTTTAAGAATTACGTGTTTACGGCGTCTTAGAACTCTGCAAGTGGTACACCATTCCTTGTAGGTACTGGGAACAATCAGCGTTAATAAACCAACATGGCTGGCAACTCCGCCTATGATGTGGTCATGGGGACGTCCAAACACAGTAGCTGTTTCTGCCGGACTGTCAGGTCTCCACGTCCTCATCACTGATTCCACACAACCGAGTGGAACATACCGATCATTACACTGCCATGAATTACGTCAGCGGTATAGAATTACGTGGAGGCTTGACACCCGTTCTGTAGCGCTTGCAGCGATCTAGAGCGACCACTGTGCGCTTTTAAATGCGTGACTGATGTTGTAAAAAACCGTAGACTTTCGTAAGTAAGCGTAGACTACCGTGATCTTCCTTGACTATTGCATAAATTTCGGGCATTGCCACACACCGATCGCTTTGTTATGTGTGCAACCGGTGTCTTACTAGATTCTCCAAGAAACCAGAAGACGTGAATAGTCTAGACACTGACTGAGAGTGTACAAAGGGCTCATTAACGAAAAATGGTTGAAATGACTCTGAGCACCATGAGACTTAACTTCTGAGGTCGTCAGTCCCCTAGAACTTAGAACTACTTAAACCTAGCTAACCTAAGGACATCACACACATCCATGCCCGAGGCAGGATTCGAACCAGCGACCGTAGCGGTTGCGCGGCTTCAGACTGTAGCGCTTAGAACAACTCGGCCACCCCGGTCGGCTGCTCCTTAACCTATGGAACACTTTTGTTCTCCTGTCTGTTACTTAATAGTAAAAAAAATATTAGAGAAAATTTGAAATTATCAATATATAAGTGGGGTTTGGTGATCTGTAACGTGATGCAGAGTGGTGTTGTACTAAAAACAATACAGATTTCTCACCTAGTGCTATTAAACACTATTTAAGTAAAAAAAAGAAAATTAAGTAAATAAAAGAATTAAAAAAGCAAAACAAAAATATAACTCACACCGTTTCAATACTTCGTCCAGGTTATATAAAAAGTATATTTTAGTCATGAACAATTTTCCCACTTACCACTAATAAACAGGAAACTGTTGCCTTTGACTAAGACTAAGAACGTTCCACTGAGTGCTGCAAACTGTATTTGCATCAAAAGTAATTATAAACTGAACTTGCATCGAAGGTAATTGCTTTGCTCACAGAAAAGTGCAGGAACTTCGCGATCATTCAGTTCTTTTTACTTATAAAATAAAATTAATATTCGGCAATGATACAAAATACGCAGTGGACTGACACTGAATGATGAGAGATTATAATCTTCTTAAAGAAGGAAGAACAGGGGAGATAGAGAAAGAAGTAATCGACTCCCAGTTCCTTTCTTACACATCCGTTTCTGTTCCTGTCCCTACGAACGCTACTAAGAGTGCCGTTAATTCTATCACTGAATGCGTCATTTTTATACTGTGTCTATATTACCAATCCGTAGTTTTGGTAGCGCTGAGCTCTAAGCGTCAGCAACATTTGACCGTGAGCTTATTTTACGAAGGTGACGTTTATATAGAGCCTTCAAATGAAGAACTTGGGTTTCAGATCACGAAGGTGATATTTGTATAAATTATTTAAACCAAGAACATGGTTACAGAAGACAAAGACGGCACACCTCTAAAAAAACATTGAACTAACTGCTGATTGATAGAGAACATACTGCAAGTAGTTAAAAATGGTTATGCATATATTCCAGCAGAGAAGGAACCCCGTATCTTAAAAGAAGAAGTCTGAAAAGGTACAGCTTAACTGAAAAATAGCGAAGCACCTGGACCTGGCCTTATTACTGCCGAAATGATCAAAACATCTGGAGATTTTTGTTTGAAGATCGTTCATGAAGTATGTGGCAGTATATGAAATAAGGGAACATGGATGGAGGACCGGACCATGTCGGTAATTACAGCGTTTCATAAGAAAGGAAATGCACAGCCTTGTGAGAACTACAGATCTATTTGATTAATTTCACATGCCAGCAAGATGCTTCTAAGTGTCATTCATGAACGCCTGAGATACTACTTGCAAGGGAAACTTCCCATTACACACCGTGATATTTAGTGGTAAGAGGGCCCAGTGGACAGTCCACCAGAAACGGAACACAGATTAAGCATGTACAAACAGGAAAAAGGTGTACTGGACTGTGAGAAAAAAGCAAAATACAAACGATGCGTGGGCCAAGAACAAGAAGTGCAATATACAACAGACCTTGTCGCGTTTAAGTTGTTACGGTGTTGGACTGGCAACCACGCTAGCGATGTTCAAACATTCTTCGAGGAAATTTTATTAATTTAATTGTTTCGCTGTTTTCTTTATATAAATTTGTGGCTGTGAGGTGGTGTAATGTCCGTTTGCTATAGCGGGGTGTGAGGTAGGGACCTATAATGACAGTTTCATCTGCACAACTAATCTATTAGTAAACTACTCTATTAGCAGCCGAAAGGACGTGGCTTTCAATTGATAGCCACAAAATCTGACAACAGGGTGACAAGTGAACTGAATCCTCCACCAGAAGACGCATCTGGTGTATCATACACGGTATTAGTAAGAGTGTCTGAATGGTAAGTGAGTGAGATATGCCTTCTTGCCCGATATAGGTGTTCGTATGAATGTGAATGTGATCGATCCCAAGAAAATGATGAAAACATAATTGTTGGTCACATTAGCTGCAACAAGTGAACGCAACATTTCACAATTACACAGTTTCTGTATGCTCTGCCAAAACAAATGTTTTTAACGTATTTGCAGCTGCTTTCTGTTTTGAAAGTCTTGACTCTAGAATTCATTTGTTTTAACGTAGTTCACACCCGTTCACTTGTTGTTTTCATTTCTGTGAGACGTCTACTGTATGTAGTATCTTGCCTGTTCTCACTATTCATCAGGTTTACTTGCGTCGTAAAGTATTCGTACCACATGATTCATATTCTATAACCAATGTATAGTATTACAGCTGCCGAGACTACAGAAAGTGAAAAAACATTTCAACAACGGCATGGACAGTTAATAATGTTGTAAAAAAAAAAAAAGCACCAGACGTTTTGAACGCGGCAGACCCGCTTGGTAGTCCAACACCATGACCATCACCCACGATACCCACTCTGATTTAGGCTACTCTTCACTGGACAGAGCTGAGAGAGAAAGCGGGAAAAGTGGACTGTCAATTAATAAGGTAAAGATACAGACCATGATAATTGACAAAGCTAAGTCACTACCAGTTACTAGTGTACTGTCATAATATGAAGAAGTAGATCAGTTTTTCTACCTGGCGTCAGTTCTTCAGAAAGACGGTGGGTCTACACAGGATGTACCACGCAGGATTGTTCTGGGTACGGATGGTGGATAGAAGCTGTTAGTGATTTGGAAAGACCGAGCCCTAACGAGACATACTAAACTGAGAGTGCTGAAATCTTTTGCCTTTCCAGTTTTCCTTTATGGCGCTGAAACGTGGACAATTACTAAATGGGAATGCAAAATAATTGACGCTTTTGAAATGTGGGGCCGGCCGCGGTGGTCTAGCGTTTCTAGGCGCGCAGTCCGGAACCGCGCAACTGCTACGGTCGCAGGTTCGAATCCTGCCTCGGGCATGGATGTGTGTGATGTCCTTAGGTTAGTTAGGTTTAAGTAGTTCTAAGTTCTAGGGGACTGATGACCACAGTAGTTAAGTCTCATAGTGCTCAGAGCCATTTGTACAATTTTTTTTGAAATGTGGGCATATAGCAGGTTGATGAGAACATTATGGATAGACAAACGAATAAATAAATCAATCCCCCAAGAAATCAGGATGGAGAGGAGGTTGTCAAGTACCTTTTACAGCGATCCTGAAGTGCTTTGGTTACATAATTCGACGACACGAGGATAGCTTGGAAACTGTGATTGTCCAAGGTGAAGTTGTGGGAGATGATCGAAGACCACAGAGACGTCGCGTAGACCAGATAAAGGAAAAGACATACCAAACATGGGGCCAGCTACTCCGAAATCTAGGGGACCGGGGAAAATGAATACGCAGTTAAGAGGATTGAATGATGGGCCATCTACGAAAGACGGAGTGTTGATGATGACATCTATATACAGGGTAGTCCATTGATCGTGAGCGGGGCAAATATGTTACGAAATAAGCCTTAAACGAAAAAACTACAAAGACCGAAAGTCGTCAGGCTTGCATGGGGAAACCAGATGGCGCTATGGTTGGCCCGCTAGATGGCGCTGCCATAAGTCAAAAGGATATCAACTTCGTTTTTTAAATAGGAACCCCCATTTTTTATTACATATTCGTGTAGTACGTAAAGAAATATGAATGTTTTAGTTAGAACACTTTTTTCACTTTGAGATAGATGACGCTGTAATATTCACAAACGTATAAGTACGTGGTATCACGTAACATTCCTACAGTGCGGACGGTATTTGCTTCTTGGTACATTACCCGTGTTAAAATGGACAGTTTACCAATCGATATCGTGTTGATGTATGGCTATTGTGATCAAAATACCCAACGGACGTGTGCTATGTATGCTTCTCGGTATCCTGGACGACATCATCCAAGAGTCCGGACCGTTGGCCGGATAGTTACGTTATTGCCGGCCGGAGTGGCCGTGCGGTTCTAGGCTCAGCAGTTTGGAACCGAGCGACCACTACGGTCGCAGGTTCGATTCCTGCTTCGGGCATGGATGTGTGTGATGCCCTTAGGTTAGTTAAGTTTAATTAGTTCTCAGTTCTAGGTGTCTGATGACCTCAGAAGTTAAGTCACATAGTGCTCAGAGCCATTTGAACCATTTGAACCAGTTACGTTATTTAAGGAACCAGGAACTGTACAGCCACATGTGAAACGTCAACCGCGATCTGAAAGAAATTATGATGCCCAACTAGGGGTTTTAGCTGCTGTCGCGGCTAATCCGCACATCAGTAGCACACAAATTGCGCGAGGATCGGGAATCTCGAAAACATCGGTGTTGAGAACGCTACATTCACATCGACTGCACACATGCCATACTTCTACGCGCCAGGTATTACATGGCAACGACTTTGAACGACGCGTACAGTTCTGCCACTGTGCAGAAGAGAAATTACGGGACGATGACAGATTTTTTTGCACAGGTTCTATTTAGAAACGAAGCGGTAACATAAACCGGCATAATACTCACTATTGTGCAACGAAAAATCCACGATGGCTGCGACAAGTGGAAAATCAGCGACCTTGGCGGGTTAATGTATGGTGCAGCATTATGGGAGGAAGGATAATTGGCCCCCATTTTACTGATGGCAATCTAAGTAGTGCAATGTATGCTGATTACCTACCTAATGTTCTACCGATGTTACTACAAAGTTTCAGTGCATGACAGAATGGCGATGTACTTCCAACATGATGGACGTCCCGCACATACCTCACGTGCGGCTGAAGCGGTATTGAATAGCATATATCATGACAGTCCTGCTCGTTCACCGGATCTGACGTCGCCGGATTTGTTTCTGTGGGGAGAGCTGAAGGATATTTGCTATCGTGATCCAGCGACAACGCATGAGAACGTGCGTCAGCGCATTGTCAATGCATGTGCGAACATTGCGGAAGGCGAACTACTCGCTGTTAGGAATGTCGTTACGCGTATTGCCAAATGCATTGAGGTTGACGGGCATCATTTTGAGCACTTATTGCATTAATGTGGTATTTACAGGTAATCACGCTGTAACAGCATGCGTTCTCAGAAATGATAAGTTCACAAAGGTACATGTATCAGGTTGGAACAATCGAAATAAAATGTTCAAATGTACCTACGTTCTGTATTTTAATTTGAAAAACCTACCTGTTACCAACTGTTCGTCTAAAATTGTGAGCAGTGTGTTTGTGACTATTACAGCGCCATCTATCTCAAAGCGAAAAAAGTGGTCCAACCAAAACAATTATATATCTTTACGTACTACATGAATATGTAATAAAAATGGAGGTTCGTATTTAAAAAAACGCAGTTGATATCTGTTTGACCTGTTACAGCGCCATGCAGCGAGCCAACCTTAGCGCCATTGTGTTTAACCCTTCAAGCTAGACAAGTTTCATTTTTTGAAGTTTTTTCGTTTGATGCTTATTTCGTGAGATATTTGGCCCGGACACGATCAATGGTCTACCCTGTATAGCTGACATGTAACAAGCCACAGATTTTCTCTTATATGATAGTAGACGCGGTGAGGTGGTTTGCTCTTTACGGAGAAATCTAAAGGCCCTCACTCTGATAGTACACTAGCTTTGGGGTCCCTGGTCGATCACACGAGGGCAGCTGCCTCACGGGCTCACCATCGACAAATAAGCAGCAGGGTCCTGTGATCAATACGGAACGGAGCACCGCGGACCAGAGCACGTTATGTATATCGCCAAATCTCAACGGTATTAGCTAGATTAAATGTTTGCGTGATGCAATGTATGCGGGACGGCTGAATCGCATTATCGCTGCTATTCGCAAACGCTACCGGCGGTGCTTCGCCAGGCCTGGAGCTGTCTAACTCCTCTGCAAACTCAGGGCCGTAGAATTCATCTCACTCATTCCGTAAAGCGCAGATCACGACGAGCAGTTTGCTATAAATCGATCAGTCTTAAAACTAAGCAAGAAGAAGCAAAGTACATACGATAACGCAGTAATAATTATTCTTAGTTTCGTGGCCAGGAGCTACGAATCTGTTAAATAATGGGCCGTACATTATAGAAAGAAGGAAACATAAGGTGGTGAATTAGTCAGTGTTCTGCTGAATGTAATGTTTGAATAATACGACTCATTTGCATCAATCATGCTATCGCCGCGTTAGAAAGAACAAGTATATTTAGTGTATGGGGTTATTCGGCACTTTAACGGGAGTAGGACGTCAAACGGGCTGACGTGGAGCAGGGGAGGCGCCACAGCACGTTTTAATTTCTACTGTCTATACTTTTACAATTAAATTAATAAAACTTTGTCAGCATGACCAGGAAGGATTGAGGACTCACACTCATATCAGTGGCAGTTCAAAAACGTAGCAAAATAACGTTTTTTTTACATGTGAAATTTCATAATTTTTTCACTTACTACTGGCTGCATTTGTTTCTGTAGGTACACTTTTCTTCCTAAATAAGACAGATTCTTCGATGAATTTTCCACAGCATACCAGCAGTACTTACAGGTGTATGAAACTGTAGAATTTTCCTAATTTATTAAAAACTGTGGTAAAAATTGAGAAAATTTAACTATAAAATTTGAGTTTTTCTAAACATTAAGTTTAAAATGTAACAGTTCATTCATTATTTTTCATAAATTAAATAAATTCTATAGTTTCATACACACGTAACTATAGTTTCTATTCTGTGCTAAATTCATCGAAGAATCTCTCTTACTTAGGAAGAAAAGCGTACATATAGCAATGAATGCAGCCAGTACTAAGTGAAAAAATGATGAAATTTCACATGTAAAAAAATGTATTCTGTTACGTTTTTGAACTTCCACTGCTATGAGTATGAATCCTGAATCCTTTCTGATCAAGCTTTCAAAGTTTTATGAATTTATTTTTAAGAGTACAGACAGTGGAAATTAAAATTTCCTGTGGTGACTCTCCCGCTCCAAGTCGGCCCGTTTGACGTCCTACCCCCTTTAACCAAGCCTGACTTCATTTTGTAGATCCCCTTTCATGAAGTAGGGTGTAGTGGATGCGTTCTCAAGAAATATATTCCCGTAGAGAAGTCCCTTTGGGTGTTTCTTAGGGATATACCTTTTATCTCTAACTTAGATCGAGAGAATTTTTCATACCCTATCCTCCTCAACATTACTTACTTCTTCTCCAATCTTAGCCAGAGGATTTTGGATACATTGGGCGTTTTTTTTCTCAGCATGTCCTGCCGAACTACTATACTGTACACTCCTTCTCTCTATAATTTGTGTCTTTGCTCCGTTACGACAAGCATGATAGCACAACACGTAGGAAGTCTCTGATGTATCACCCCACCTTCAGAGCTCCCTCAATGACTACCTTAGGGTAACTGAAATCATACTCGAACCCATGCCACACAGTGTGGTAGGCGGTAACACTGCTGTGTCTGTCCAAAACGTTAACAGATATTCTCCTCTCACATTTTCGGACGATATGGTACGTTTCCCGATCATGTTTCATGTTAGTGTCACTGACGATTTTAATTGAACAGGTAACAAGCAAAACAAGCGTATTTACATTCAGTTGGTATAAGTCATTACTTTATCACTTACATCATGCTATAAATATTTATTTTATGCCATCACTTCACACTTTACACTATCGTTGCATAAAGACTGCACCAATAATAAAACAAAAGTGGTTATTACTTCATTATGAAGAAATAGTCTCAGATTGCATACGTGTTTGGAGAAACTTTTCCTCTGTATTAATATTCCAGAATATTTACCCACTTTTCGAGTAAATAATTGATTCCATGTACAAGTATTGTGCTGTCCTTTGCAGAGAAGGTCATTCAAGTTCCTCGGAGTCTGCAGGAGAGTACAATACGTGTTCGAACGCGATAACTTGTAAACAGATAACGACGTTTACAGAGAGAGATACAAGCTTTGAAGATATGTAGTGGAGTGGGAGACTATCAGCGGAAACCTCTGACACTACTCGGCAGCAACTGAACGAGTTCGTTTGCACTGACAGTCACGTCTCGTTACTCATCGTGTGTGCGCATAAGAACCGCGCTTCAGAGTGCATAAAACAGATGAAACTAATCTTTGAATGCTAGCAAATGAAAGCGAAACGGGTACTCCGATATTCAGTGTTCGATCTGATAGACAGAAACTTGGAGACGTACTGTGATTTAACTGATAATTTCGAAAAACACAAAAAAATGTTCAGCATTTATAAGAGCATACTTCTGGGAACTAAGAATCTGGTCACGTAACGGCATTGCACGTCTTCTACATCTACATCTAAATACGTACTCCGAAGGCCACCATCCGGTCCATGGTGGGTGGTATATTGAATTACTGGTAGTTAACAGCCATGCTTGTTCCACTAGCAAATAGCAAGAGGGGGAAAACGACTGGCTGTATGCTCCCTTTTGAGTTTGATTTCTCCCTTGTTTCTGGTGCTTAAGCGAAGTGTATGTCTGCGGCAGTGCGATGGATCTTTAGTCTGTCGCAAACGACGGTTCTCTAAGCTTTCTGGAGAGTGTTTGGCGTAAAAACCTCTTCGGTAATAATTGAGTGTTGATCAAACTTATCAGTGGCAAACCAAGAACCAAACCTCTGAATTGAATGGATGTTTTCTTTTATTCTGCATTTCGGGGATCCCAAATACTCCAGCAGCACTCAAGAATTCGTCGCACAAGTGTTCTGTATGCTGCATCCTTCACAGACATCTCCCAGTAATCCGAAGTCCACCATTCGCTCTCTTTATGACCAATTTTAGCGTGCGTTCTTTCCATTTGATGTCGCTTTGCAAGGTTAAGCCTAAATGTTTAATCATCGTAACTGTATCACGAAGCATACGTTAGATATTACATGTGAACAATATTGGAGTGTTATTTCTCATTATCTGAAGGAATTTAGATTTTAAACATTTAGAGCAAACTAGCATTCATCACACAAACAGAAATTTGGTTCAAGTCACCCTGTATCCTCTTATAGTCAGTTAATGACTGGATCTTACACTACAGCATCATCATAAAACAGGTGTAGATTTCTGCTCACCACACCCGTCAAATTGTTTATGTATGTATAGAACAAGAGCGCTCCTATCACACTTCCTTAAGACACGCCTGACCATACCCTTGTCTGCGATTAACACTGGCCGTCTAGACAAGACACCGAGTTCTATTAGGTAAAAGATTTTCAAAGCCATCACGTATGTGACAATCTGTTACGTGTGCTCGGACCTTTGTTAGAAGTCTGCGATGGGTGTACAGTGATAAGTGCTTTCCGGAAATCCAGGAATGGGGAATGTGTCTTTGGCCATTCTTGCATCATACGGAGCATATGATTCAAGAAAAGTAAGAGCATAGTTTCGATTCACGAGTAGTTATTTCTAATTCCTTATTGAATTGTCTTTGAAATTTTTTCTCTCTCAAGGAAATATTTTACAATCGAACTTATATATACAGAGTGAGTCACCTAACGTTACCGCTGGATATATTTCGTAAACCATATCAAATACTGACGACCCGATGCCACAGACCGAACGTGAGGAGAGGGGCTAGTGTAATTGGTTAACACAAACCATAAAAAGTATGTTTTTTAACACAAACCTACGTCTTTTAAAAATGGAAACACGTTAGTTTTGTTAGCACATCTGAACATATAAACAAATACGTAATCAGTGCCGTTTGTTGCATTGTAAAATGTTAATTACAGCCGGAGATATTATAACCTAAAGTTGACGCTTGAAACCTCCGACGTTCAGTTGCGTGTTGTAACAAACACGGGCCACGGTCGGCAAGCTGCATGTGCAGGGACATGTTCACGATGACGACCGTGTTTAGGAGTGTGGCTATAATGCACTGTTGTGGGTTGGTCTAGCTGTCGCAGTGTCCGCATGTGCTATTGTTATTCTGCATTCGTCTCCGCCCGCAGACCAGCTGTAGTACACCGTATTATCAGATGTCTGTGATAGTGTACTGTTGTAGGAACTGTGACCATTGTTTATTGGAACTCTGAAAAGGCGGAGATGATACTCATCTATGGCGAGTGTCGACGAAATGCAGTTGAAGCCTGCAGGGTGTACGCGGAACAGTACCCGGACAGAGAGCGTCCAACGTGCCGCACATTGCAAAACATCGACCGCAAACTGTATGCAACAGGTATGGTCGTAGCAAGCAAACGGGACCGTCACAGGAGAATCGGATGCAGTTAGTGTGTTAGCTGCTGTTGCCATGAACCCACATATGAGTACACGGGACACTGCGAGAGCCGGTGGACTGAATCAAAGTAGTGTCATGCGCATACTACATCGTCACGGCTTTCACCCGTCTCATGTGTCGCTACATCAGCAATTACATGGTGATGACTTTAATCATCGAGTGCAATTCTGTCAATGGACATTAACAGAGAATGCATTGCAGTTCTACCTGTTTACCGATGAAGCTGGTTTCACAAACCACGGGACAGTTCATCTACGGAACAGGCATTACTGGTCTGTGGAAATCCTCGCTGGCTCAGACAGGTAGAGCGACAGCGACCGTGGACCGTAAATGTATGGTGCGGAATCATTGGCGACCACCTCATTGATCCTCACTTCATTGCAGGGGCCCAAACAGCTGCACCATACATCTCGTTTCTACAGAATGATCTGCCAACGTTGCTCGAAAATGTCCCACGGGAAACGCGTCGACGTATGTGGTATCAACATGATGGTGCACCTGCACATTCCGCAATTAACACTAGGCTGACCCTTGACAAGATGTTCGACGGGCGTTTCATAGGACGTGGAGGACGCATAAATTGGCCAGCCCGTTCTCCTGATCTTATACCTCTGGACTTCTTTCTGTGGGGTACGTTAAAGGATAATATGTACCGTAATGTGCCTACAACCCCAAAGGATATGAAACAACGTATTGTGGCAGTCTTCGGCGACATTACACCAGATGTACTGCGGTGTGTACGACATTCATTACGCCAGAGATTGCAATTGTGTGCAGCAAATGATGACCACCACATTGTATATCTATTGGCCTGACATGTCGGGACACACTCTATTCCACTCCGTTATTGAAAACGAAAACCACATGTGTACGTGTACCTCACTCCTTATGGTAATGTACATGTGCGTCAGTGAAAAAGACCAATAGAAAGGTGTTAGCATGTGGGCGTAATGTGCTGTTCCAGTCTCTTCTGTACCTAAGGTCAATTACCGTTCCCTTTGTATCCCTACGTAATTCGGTGCTCTCCGATACACACGATCGAACAGCGGAGGAGTGGTACTCGAGCGTCAATTTTAGGTTACAATACCTCCGGATGTAATTAACATTTTACAATGCAACAAACGGCACTGATTACGTATTTGTTTATTTGTTCAGATGCGCTAACAAAACTAACGGGGTTCCATTTAAAAAAAACGTAGGTTTGTGTTAAAAAAACATACTTCCGTGCATTTTTTTATGGTTTGTGTTAACCAATTACACTAGCCCCTCTCCTCACGTTAGGTCTGTGGAATCGATTCTTCAGTATTTGATGTGGTTTACGAAATATATCCAGTGGTAATGTTAAGTGACTCACCCTGTATATCAGACCGACGTTATAGATATTGGTATGTTATTTTGCGATCTCGTTCCTTTACCCTTCGTATATAGGGTAGGCTCTTGCCCTTTTAACCCGTCGCTTGTAACTTTCAGATGGGTAAGAGATTTGCGAGAGTTGCAATCTAAGTGTGGGCTATTGACGGAGGATTCTCTCTGAAAAATGGAACTACAATTCCATGGACCTGGTGACTATTGTTTTCTACTCTGTCAGCTACTTTCAACGTCAGAAGTAATTATACTCATGTAGTCTGTACAGAAGTCAATCAGTCCTCTAAATAACTCTCCAAATGAACTTTTTAAACGCTAGATTCAAAACTTCATTGTTCCTTTAGCTGTTTTAATTTGCCACAGCATACTAGTCTACTAGTGCCTGAATAGAAACATTAGATCCGCTTAGCGACTTTTCGCAGGACACGTATTTTCTAGAATTCCCGACAAATTCCTTCGCTAATACGACAGTGGAGCTAGTTGTATTCTTCGTACATTGGACTTCCTGTAGACGAAGGTATTTCTGTTAAGTTTTTCCTGTCGACACTTTTGGGGTCTACTTTGACCTAAGAGCGCTATAATTTGTGTTTTCTCAGCCGTTTCTGAATATTTCTACTAAATCACTTGCGTAGTTCACTTACTTGGCAACTTCATCACAGCACGATTTACAATCGCTTTAAACTTTCCCGAGAATTCTTCCGTCCATCATATTTAAACTAAATGACGTCCATTCATTGTCTAATTAGGATGCTAACAATTGTTCATCTGCTCTTTCCAACATGAAACTTATCCTAGCGTAGTTGGTGGATTTATTAACAATAATAACCGTCATGGCTATGACGACATCGTTTGTATCCGATGATTAACTTGAGTTCGCCTTGACTGTTCGCCTTGACGTTGCACTATCACATACAGCCCATAATTTCAACCCATATTTTTCTGGTTTTGAATGAATATGTTGTCGAAGTGGACATCTACCATGAAATGCCACAAGTTTTTCAGCAATTGTTACGTTGCTGTGAGGAACATATGCTTCTTGAAACGTGTGTACCCACATTACAAATATTTCTCTGATGGGAGCCAATTTGTCAGGAGACCGGTTGTGACGTCTCACATCTGCGTCATCAAATCGGATGCACGTTGAAATTTGCGTAAAGCGATTTCTGGCCATTGCTTCCCTTAAAAATGGTCTACCATCCTCTTTGTTCCACAGATGTGTAACTGCTTCATTATGGGCCTTGTAAACATCTGCTAGAAAGAAGACACCGATAAAGCACTTCAGTTCAGTGGTATCTTTAGGTTTCCATTTACTACCGTAAACAAGACTACCCTCTTTGTTAGTCCACTTTAGAATTACACCAACAATGTTTCTCCTATGAAACAACTGAAAAGATGATTCTATGGAGTCTACATTTCTCACTGCGAATTTTGTTGGACCTTGTTTTACTCGCATTATGTTCCATCTCTCTTCTCTTCCCCAAGTTCTTCTCAACTTGAGTTTATGCCAGAAATCTTCTTTGTTTTTAGACCTACAAAAAATAAAAAAATAAAAATACGAATGGTATATCTTGGCGCTAGACTCTAACGCACATTATAAAAATACGATGTGGACTTACATATAACAGCCAGAAATATGTATTACTTCCTGTTCAGGCTGGACATCTGCACTGTCTAAATCTTCTTCTGAACTTCCGTCTTATTGAGGAATATTCTCTTCTAAGAAATCAATTTCTCCGTCGCATGAGACATGAGAAACTATATCGCTGATATCACTACTTGATTCTCCAGATAGAGGATTATCCTGTAGTAATATTTCAAGCACTTCGTCTTCGGAAAAGTGACGAGACATTTTCCGTTAAATGCAACACACACAATAGCAGTCTCCACGTGTATGGAACAAATAACTGTAGGCTTATAAAGTATTGTCAACAATCACACGTCACAACAATATTTACAAGAATAAAACAAAGGAAATGCAGCAACAGTTACGGGTTCAATGGATCATTATTGGACAACAATACCACAAGAGAGAAATGGGGTCGCATTTAACCCCAATGGTATTCAGTGGTTCTCTTTTGATTTTCGGCAAAACTAAATAATTTCAAAAAGTTATATTAATATATTACGAACCTATTACTTAATTCATAATTTTTAGGAATAGGAAATAAGGTATATTTTACAGAAAATTCCGGCCTGGGGTCATTATGGAACCCACGGTATTAGGAGGGTTAGTGGCGAAAGTTCAACAGAGAACCCAAACTATCACCTTAAAAAGAAAGGACAATGTGGTCTCCACATGCAGTCCACTACCGGAGTATTGTTTACTTTGTCTTGTGCACGTCTGAGTTATCCAGGAACATCCAGAAATCTGCAACTAAGACCGTCGCAGTATCGACGAAGCCTTTGATTCAGACCGTAAAAAGTTTAGTACTATTTATCAGTACAAAAATACAAAGCGACTGTGTTTTGTAAACAAGAAACGTAAACTCCATTTTCTACTTGTTATTCTGAAAAGCGACTGTATCATCAGTAGTGAGCTGTACAATCCTCTGTGGCTCCCGAACCTCAGAGATGTGCGCAAACGAACAAGAATATGAAAGCCATGCCACTTCACCACACGCCTCTTTTTCAATAAATCAGTTGAGCTACATTTTCTACAATACTCTATAATCACTGTCAAGTACGTGGCAGATAGTACGTCCCATCGTACCAGCTAAGTTTTCTTCCTGTTCCACCAACATACGAAGCGTGGAGAGAACGAGTGCTTTAATGCCTCTATGCGAGCTGCAGTCCATCAAATCTTGTCATATTTTATGAAGTAAGTCTGCAGTTCTTTCTTAAGCGGGACAGTTCTTGTTTATTTTTGTATGTTCATCGTTGTGACTGATTACCTGCCGTTTTGATGTCATTTTACTACACTGCACCCGATTTTGGTGTCTCAGTTCACCATCTTCTCGCCGCAACTGACGCTGAGACGGTGCACTCCAATACTATACGTTTATTAGTTGATAGCTGTAGGCACAACATCGCTTTTGCAGTTCTCTGTGGTATCGATATCGTTGGTGTGGCATCTGAGATAGTGTATAGTAATTAGTGCAACACATTCTCTTTGAATGCTGGCTGTTTTATTCAGAAATGGCTCTGAGCACTATGCGACTTAACTTCTGAGGCCATCAGTCCCCTAGAACTTAGAACTAATTAAACCTAACTAACCTAAGGACATCACACACATCCATGCCCGAGGCAGGATTCGAACCGGCGACCGTAGTGGTCGCTCGGCTCCAGACTGTAGCGACTAGAACCGCACGGCCACTCCGGCCGGATGCTGTTTTATTCTGGATTCCAATGCCCAATATTATTTCCTACTCTTTTGGCTATAAAAACCCTGTTTATCCGTTCAATGCCTTACGCCACCTTACTGGGAGGGTACCATTCTACTGGTAGACATCGGAAGCTACGTACTACTGCCGCATCATCCACCTACAGCTTCAATGGCGAGCATCCTTCATAGCGTCAAAGATATGTAAGTTGAAACGTGAAAGATCCTGGCTGTAAGGTTGATCAGGAATGAAGTTTTGTGAGCTGCTCTCAAGTACAGAGACTTGTGTGTGGCCTTGTGTTGTCATGGAGACTGAGAAGTTCGTTTGCATTGCTGTGGGGACGAACGCGCGTAAGTCAATTCTTCAATTCTTGAGTGTAGCACCAAACACTTCAAAGATGATCGCGGAGAATGAGAAGTTCGTTTGCATTGCTGTGGAGACGAACACGCTGAATTCAATTTTTCAATTCTTGACTGTAGCACAACACACTTCAAAGAAGGTCTTTACACCACGAGACAGAATAACACCTTCAGAGTACCAGAAGGCCTTGACCAGGTATTTACAATCTGAAGAGCGGCTATGAACTTTTTCTTCGGACGAGAGTTTGTGTGGCGTCTCCCCGTGGATCATCGTTTTCTTTCCGATTCGAATTATGAACTCGTGTTTCACCGCCTGTGACGATGTTTGACAAAACATTGTCACGAGTAGCGTCATAGCGGACAAGCAATTGCGCAGAAATGGTTCTTCGTTGTTATGGTCTAGTGTCGGTGGCGAGAAACGCAGCTACCACAAATCGCTGAGTACCCCAACTGATGGACGAGTGTGTCGACACCACAAAGAGAGACGTCTAGCTGATCAGCGACATGTTTGATAAACATCCGTCAATCAACTTGAAAGAGAGTCAATGCACGTTCCAATAGTGTAGGAGCTGTAATAAAATATTTTTTTTTATTATTTTGTTGACTATTAGTGTAATGTAATAAAAGAAAATATGAGCCTTGAATTCTGAAAACAGAAACACTCATTAATGCAATGGCTCAGCATAAAAGAGAAATATCTAATGTAGGAATATTATTAACAGTGCAATATGTTGTTTAGTTTAGCCCAACGTGTATAATCACTCAGTAAATCAGCTCAGTTCTCGGGGTAGTTACGTAATCGTCGATAATTAATTGTCCTTTTCTTATTTATTCAACACCAGAGATTATTTGCCAATTCAGTCGATGTACACTACTATAATACGTAACTTCATCGTGGTTTCGTCTCCATTCCCCAATATAAGAAAACAAGAGTAGCATCAACAAATGAAATCCTATAATGGAACTGGAATCCTGTGATCAGACCTTTCCTGCCTGGGATGTTATCTCGTTATATAAAGAAAATCTGTAAATAAAACAGTTAAACTACTAGTAGCTGCGTCCGGTCTCGTGGGATCTAAACCAAAGTTTATTGTCCTAAACGACGGCACGTCTCGTAGATGAGCTAAAAGAAAAATCTTAAAGATTTTTCTAAAATGGCGCCTAACAATGAAAATTCTTTGTTAAGGCCCATATCTACTTAAGGCATTCTAGTTATCACACTAACAATAGATTGACCACATACACAAAACCCTTTTGACAAAATAACCATTATATTATCGGGTTTTAAGCGCAACTTTCATTATCAGCTGGTACAGCAAAATGAGCTTTACACAAGAAAGTCTTCTTAGGTCCGAATCCAAGCAGATAAGATGCGCGAATGACAAACGAAAGATCAGTATATTATATTTTTGGGGTTTTAAGTACAACTTACATTATCAGCTGGTACAGCAAGATGAACGTTACACAAGAACGTCCTCTTAGGTCCGAATCCAAGCATATAAGATAAGCGAATGACAAAGGAAAGATAGCGCATGTAAAGAAGCGCAAGATTCCATAGAATAACATGTCCATTGTACTTCTACCTCTTCTTCTTTGGCGTACATGTCAATTATTTATAAAATCTATCGTAATATTTAATTAACAATTTTTTTTAAACCCAAGTCTACCCAAAAGAAACAGTTCAGTCACAGGTGCATATGTAGGCTAACACGCGAGATGCCGTGCAGATTTTGAAATGTCCCATTAGAAAAATTATACATGACTGCTTAAACTGACACACAATAATTTTAGCGCAGTCTGACTTTCAAAAATCCCTACAAAAGAATGGCCCTGGCTAACATTAACCTATACCTTTCACAAATCACTTACAAAAATATTCGTTACTCGAACTACTGCAATACAGCGAGCGCCACTACTGTAAGCTAAATAAAAGATTCACTCTATGGAGGGCACTAACTACTGATACGCATAGTTGGCAAATGAAAGACTTTAATAGAGAACAAACAATGTGTTTACCTTAATAGTAATAATATATATAGCAGTTCATGACATCCAGTCTTACATATTTCAAATCTCCGCCATTTCCCTCCCAACATCCACAACTGCTGGTGGCTCACTTCCAACTGCGCAATGCTATGCGCTGTTAATAGCCAAATGCCCAACGCTACAATGGAGAGTATTACAACAATGCCGACCAGCCACAGACTGCAGACAGCACAGCCAGTGATTTTCATACAGAGGTGGTGTTACCAATAAAAAAAAAAAAAACGTAAACAGCCTACTTACATAGCCCCCATGTTCTCCACAACAAAATTTGCAAGTTGTTTTGGGCACTGGCCAATGCAGATTTGAATTTTTTTCATAATTATAATTACAATAACAAACAAATCAAATGCACTCTATTATTGATACAATGTTGGTCAAAAGCTAAAATTTTCTCACAGTCCATGAAGACAGTCCTGATCGTTCATCACAGTAAAATAGCACTGTTTTTCTCAATGTCTGAGCAGTAAAAGAAAATGCACATGGAAGTAGTGGATTTCCATGCAGTCTTGAAGAAGTAGTGTTGTCCTTCCAACAGAAAGACAGTGCTGACTCTTGACATACAGACAGGTAATGAGCCACAACAGAGCAAACGCACAGCAGAGTCAGACGAAGTTTTGAAGAATATCGGTAGGTAGGTCATCACAGAGCAGACCCACTGTAGTCCTGGTAGAGAGTATGGTATTGGTGAGTCATCAAAGGTGTAGATCCACTGCAGTCTTTGTAGAGATGGCTAGCAGCCAACTTTTGCGACTGTGCAGGTGCACAATCACCATCGAAGAGTCTTGCGGAGAATATAGCAAGTCTATAAACCACCACTTGTGCACTCAGAAAATTTTTTTTTGAAATGTCCTTAGAACCAGCAATGCTGTTATCCAGTCCCTTGCTGAATTATTAACACACGTGCAAACACTATCAGTCTCTACTTCTCGCATATTGTCCATATACTATGACAAATGGAAACGTGTGCAGTGAAATGTAACTTACAAGTTACTTAATTTGATGAACTGATGTCAATTACAATTTAATAACATAAGAATACAATAACATAACTACAAAATACATCATTAAAGAACATAACAATACAGATAACATTTGTAGTAACAGGGGCTCTGCAAAAGAATAGAAAGAAACATATACATAAGTGTTGCAAGAATTATGACATAAGTACATACATAAACGATCAGAATAACTTTTGAAACATCAAATTTAAACATGAGCATTAAAACAAAACAGAATAAATAATGTCTAAGCATCTTTACAAGGTAAATAACATATTATCATTAAAATTCTACAACATAAATCTTATTAGCTAAACACATACAGACAGGAAAAACACAAATTCACATAGTGTAATAACACAAAAATACAGGACAGGGTTTGTTTTCAGGGTAACATTTGGTACTGCAGTCCAGCCCAAATCTTCGTTCCATAGATTTTTCGTCTTATTTCAACATTTGTTTCCACCAAAAAAAATCCTATCCAAGCATGTTTTCTGTATGTATATGTTCACATATTTCTTACCTCATTATTTATTTTCCATTACCTTACCTCATTATTTATTTGCAAGAAAATCCTACCTAAACATGTTGTCCCTAAACCCTACCTTTTTTGCTGACATCTTCTTTCAAAATACTTTTTTGGTCAAACCATTTTCTTATAGCTTCTCAATGCATTCCTTCCACTTCATCGCAACTCATTCTGTTATATAGTCTACCCCCTCTTAAGCTAACTTAAATCTACTGAGCTGAGATGCTAAACTAAGCGATGAGACACTGCAGCAACTCAAAACAGTTAACACAAACAGCAATGACAAAAAAAATGGAAATTGGCAAAGCAAGCTACAGTAAATCTAAGTTACCAAGCAATGTAACATTACAACTAATATGAGCCAATGTGCAGCAACAAGAAAAATAAATCAGTAGTAAAACTAGCTTAACATAATAATACAAAGTCAAATTCAGTAACACTATGCCCTGCAGACAGCAGCAACAAATGCTATAACTTATACCTAAACATGACAAAGCTCAAGCAGAAAAAATATTCCACTAAAAATGGCCATGTTTAATACCTATGTCACATCTTAACACTAGAGTGATGAACCACCGTGATTTATCTACGAAACAAGTTACCCAGTCATTTACAAAAATTATGTATGCAATTCCTGTGAAGGGAAATGTCTTTTGGCGCTCCCTCATTTTTTTTGGAAGTATATAATTAAGTCATTATTTACTGGATCTTAATATCATCAAAACTCATAATATGTATAGCAGTTCATGACATCCAGTCTTACAAATTTCAAAACTCCGCCATTTCTCTCCCCACATCTGACACTGCTGGCGGCTCACCTCCAACTGCACAACCCTATGCGCTGTTAAGAGCCAACTGCCCAACGCTACAATGGCGAATATTACAATAATGCCCACCAGCCACAGACTGCACACAGCACAGTCAGTGATTTTCATACAGAGGTGGCATTACCAATAAAAAAATCTAAGCAGCCTACTTACAGTTTGAGCGACATTATTGTGTTGAAGACAGACACCTCGGCCAAGGACTCACCGTGCTTTTTGTTGTGGTTGGCAGGAGAGCCAACACCGTGTTACTAGAGGCCGAAAGGCATGCGTTTTAGCTCACGCAGGGTGGTTTGAGGTCTGGAACAGGACAAGGAAATTAGAATTTAGAAACAATGGACGTAGCTGGTGGAATACTTAGCTTTAATCCATTAATGACGAACGTCGGTCTTCACGGTACATGATTCAATATCAGTAATAACTGATAATGGCGCCTTACTGGGATGTAGCAAATGACGTAGCTGAAGGCTAGGCTAACTATCGTCTTGGTAAATGAGACTGTATTTTGTCAGTGAACCATCGCTAGCAAAGTCGGTTGTACAACTGGGGCGAGTGCTAGGAAGTCTCTCTAGACCTGCCGTGTGGCGGCGCTCGGTCTGCAATCACTGATAGTGGCGACACGCGAGTCCGACGTATACTACCGGACCGCGACCGATTTAAAGGCTACCACCTAGCAAGTGTGATGTCTGGTAGTGACATCACACTTTTGTCCACCGACGGGCCTTGGTAGTCATTCTGCAAGTGACTATGAATATCTTCGATGATCTGGTTTTCTGTCAAAAGGAACTCAATGTCAGC
Organism: Schistocerca gregaria; assembly: GCF_023897955.1. Classification (NCBI taxonomy): domain Eukaryota; kingdom Metazoa; phylum Arthropoda; class Insecta; order Orthoptera; family Acrididae; genus Schistocerca; species Schistocerca gregaria. The sequence goes on from NC_064924.1 coordinate 185,412,773, forward strand.
TCTTTGCTGCAACCTATAGGAACTGAAGCAGGAATATTTCATGATGTACATGTTGTTGTTGTTATGGTCTTCAGTCCTGAGACTGGTTTGATGCAGCTCTCCATGCTACCCTATCCTGTGCAAGCTTCTTCATCTCCCAGTACTTACTGCTACCTACATCCTTCTGAATCTGCTTTGTGTATTCATCTCTTGGTCTTCCTCTACAATTTTTACCCTCCACGCTGCCCTCCAATGCTAAATTTTTGATCCCTTGATGCCTCGGAACATGTCCTACTAAATGACCCCGTCTTTTTGTCAAGTTGTGCCACAAACTTCTCTTCTCACCAATTCTATTGAATACTTCGTCATTAGTTATGTGATCTACCCATCTAATCTTCAGCATTCTTCTGTAGCACCACATTCCAAAACCTTCTATTCTCTTCTTGTCCAAACTATTTATCGTGCATGTTTCACTTCCATAGATGGCCACACTCCATACAAATACTTTCAGAAACGACTTCCTGACACCTAAATCTATACTCAATGTTAACAAATTCCTCTTCTTCAGAAACGCTTTCCTTGCCGTTGGCATTCTACATTTTATATCCTCTCTACTTCGACCAACATCAGTTATTTTGCTACCCAAATAGCAAAACTCATTTACTATTTTAAGCGTCTCATTTCCTAATCTAATCCCATCAGCATCACCCAACTTAATTCGACTACATTCCATTATCCTCGTTTTTCTTTTGTTGATGTTCATCTTATACCATCCTTTCAAGACACTGTCTATTCCGTTCAACTGCTCTTCCAAGTCCTTTGCTGTCTCTGACAGAATTACGATGTCATCGGCGAACCTCAAAGTTTTTTATTTCTTCTCCATGTATTTTACTACCTACTCTGAACTTTTCTGTTGTTTCATTTATTACTTGCTCAATATACAGATTGAAGAACATAGGGGAGAGGCTACAGCCCTGTCTCACTCCCTTCCCAACCACTGCTTCACTTTCATGCCCCTCAACTCTTATAACTGGCATCTGGTTTCTGTCAAAATTGTAAATAGCCTTTCGCTCCCTGTATTTTACCCCTACCACCTTTAGAATTTGAAAGAGAGTATTCCAGTCAACATTGTCAAAAGCTTTCTCTAAGTCTACAGATGCTAGAAACGTAGGATTGCCTTTCCTTAATCTTTCTTCTAAGATAAGTCGTAATGTCAGTATTGCCTCACGTGTTCCAATAGTTCTACGGAATCCAAACTGATCTTCCCTGAGGTCGACTTCTACCAGTTTTTCCATTCGTCTGTAAAGAATTCGCGTTAGTATTTTGCAGCTGTGACTTATTAAACTGATACATAAATTCAGCATTTTCTCAACCGATAGAGGCCGTGAAAGAAAACTGCGAATCGTATTAATTATTGAACACCCCTAGTCGCTACAAATGTGGATATGCGCTGGTAGAACGTGATAGACCTGTAACCGAGGCGGAGGGTTGTTCGTTCAATTTGCTGGTATGGCACAGCGTCTCTTTCGGGTTCCGCAGCGAGACCGCAGTGCGGACACGCGCGGGAGTCATCCGGAGTAGGAGGCGCGGTGGGTGGCGACTCACGAGTCGCCTCCACTACGGCGTCGCATGAAAGGCGGCGGTGAGCCACGGCCCCGCTATCTGCCGCGCTAACGTCCAATATCCGCCGACGGCCGCCATGTAAAGGCCGGGCCGGCGTAATGAATCTGCGCGCAGTCGGCAAAAAGCGCGCCGTAACTCTTAACTACTTTCATTTTCAGGAGGAGCCGGTTTGCGACGTCGCCGCGGCGGTAACGGTGGGCCTTGGGCTACGCCGGTGGCCGCTGCCCGCCTGACTGCCTGCCTTCCTTTCTTCCTTCTTCCTTCTGCCCTCTCCCTCGCGCCACACAAATTACTGCCGTAATTGCCTACTCGCAAGTCGGCAAACTACCGCGGCTGGTTTATCTCCGCCGCTTAATAACAGCTTGTCGCGTCGTGACAAAAGGGATGCTCGAGTGCAGGTAATTAAATCACCTTCCGGTGTCCGTATGCCCACCATGCGTCTGGAAGCATGTGTGTATTCCATTCACCTTTACAGCGGGCTTTTCTTACATGCTTCTGGAGGGTATGGTTGCGTCAGAGGAATTGCCTTTTTCCATTGTCTTCTGTACACCATACGTGGCTTAGCTTCTTATCCTCCAATGAAACATAAACATATCCTCTATTAATGTATTTGTCTGGGGGTAACAAGACACAAACTGTATATTAATGTAGCAGTTTCAAACAACACTTTATGCTGAGAATAGCAGTTAAAGGCATTAAAAAAGGGGGCAGGGCTCACATGTTTCGGGAATGAATTTCACAAACAACTTTTTCACTTTACTTTCTATACGAATGACATGATATTTTCCCGGAGCTACTCATTTTTAGCACACAAATATTACAACTTCACATATAAGCCTAATAACATATAGGGCATCCCCGAGCAAGGCAAGCAGAAGTGCCGCAACACGACATGGCATGGACTCGACTAATGTCTGAAAAAGTGCTCGAGGGAACAATCCTGTAGAGCTGTCCATGAATCCGTAACAGTACAAGGGGGTTGCGGACTCTTCTTAACCACGTTGCAAGGCATCCTAGATATGCTGAATATTGCTCATTTCTGGGGAATTTGGTGGCCAGCGGAAGTGTTTAAACTTAGAAGAGTGTTCCTGCAGCCACTCTTTAGCTATTCTGGACATGTGGATTGTCGTATTGTCCTACTGGAATTACCAAAGTCCGTCGGAATGCCTAATGGACATGAATGGATGCTGGTGATCAGACAGGATGGTTACGTGCGTGTCACCTGCCAGAGTCGTATCTAGACGTATCAGGGGTCGTATATCACTCCAACTGCCCATGCCCCACACCATTACAGAGCCACCACCAGTTTGAACAGTCCCCTGATGACATGCAGGATCCCGTACACGTCCATCCGCTCAATAAAATTTGAAACGAGACTTGTCCGACCAGGCAACTTGTTTCCAATCATCAGCAGTCCTATATTGGGGTTGACAGCCCCAAGTGAGGCGTAAAGCTTTCTATCATGCAGTAATCAAGGGTACACGAGTGAGCCTTTGGCTCAGATATCCCACAACGCTGATCTTCTGTTGAACGGCTCACAGAGTTGCACTTGTAGATGGCCCAGCACATAAATCTGCAGCAGTTTGTGGAAGGCTTGCACTTGTGTCACGTTGAACGATTCTCTTCAGTCATCGTTGGTCCCGTTCTTGTAGGATCTTTTTCCAGGCGCAGCGACATCAGAGATTTGATGCTTTACGGGATTCCTGATAATCACAATATACTCGTGAAATCGTCGTATGGGGAATTCCCCACTTCATTGCTGCCTCAGAGATGCTGTGTCCCATCGTACGTGCGCCTACTGTAACGCCAAGTTGAAACTCACTTAAATCTTGATGAACCGCAGTGTAGCCGAAGCAACCGATCTAACAGACGCTAAGTGTCTTATAGAGGCGTTGCCGACCCCAGCGCCATATTCTGCCTTATTACAATTCTCTGTATCTGATTACGCATGCATATAGTAGTGTCTTTGGGAATTCAGTGTATATATGGGTACAGAACAATAATTTGACCAAAACTGTAGGGCAGAAGGAGAGCATCAAATGAACAAATTTGAGTTTACGTAAGAGTTCTCCACCTAAATTGTCTCAAGAAGTAAAAGTTGAATTATATCCATCCAGTTTCGCCAGACAATGAACGAAGGTTCCAGAAGACATGGTCAAATATCGGTGCAAATTGGTACACGTTCACACCATATGTGGGTATGTAAAGGTTGGGAGTTGCAAATCTTTGTGACATGTAGAACTGCCTTCAGAGTACATCAGTGTGGTGTTCGAGTTTAGTTTGTTAACAAGCCTGGTAGAGTATATAAAAGCCGTCAGATGCTAAGCGATCACTGTGAAAGACACCGAGATTCCAAGTACTTGTAAGAGAAATGTTGCACCCAGCTGGCAGAGTTTCGAGGGAGTCTCATTCTTGAACTCCATTTCGCTGGCTGGTTGCATCGTGCAATATCTTGATTAGTAGGCCATTCGAATATGACATTGGCACGATATTGGACTACATGGGAACCTAAGGGCTGGCATACTTCTGAAGATTCCAGTCGACCATGTCTGATCATTACAAGGAAGGAGTTTGATATTGTGCACTAAGCACGTTGTAACTGCTTCATATGCGTACCATCCATTCCAGATCAAGAAATGGATTCCAAGCTCTTCCAAACCGTTTGCTGGAGACCATCAGCAGCCAGAATAGGTAATTTCCATTCCATGTGTAGGCTCACATTAACACCAACAAAGAAATGGTTGCGTTTGGAGTTTTGCTGTGACCTGGTAGCATGGACTGCTGATGAATGGCGTAGCATTGTGGTCAGCGATGAATCACAGTTTTCCACTACTCCAGATGACTATCGCTGTCGACCAAGGGAAATATCTCGTACTTCCAGTGTTTTGCAAATACACATCTGTTCTACTCTTAGTGTCATGGTGGAGGAGGGGTGTCGGGTATGAGCAGATTACTGCAGGTAGTCTCTGAGGGAACCACAGTACATCATGCACTCTATGTATTTGCATTTGTTACCTCTGATGTGTTATTTTTCATCAGGTCAGAGCTCTTCCGTTCATGACACCTGTGTATAAATTACATGCGTAATGTTGAGGTATTACCATGCCTAGCAACATTTGCAAATCTGTCCATTACAGAATGTGTGTGACACCAGTTCAAATGTCAATTAAACCCTAGTGTCAATATGCAGGATATCAAGAACTAGGTACAACAGTTGTAGGCCAGTTTGCATCAAAAGAGGATACAGTGATGCCATTGTCAACTGAATGAGTGCACACATCCACACTGGATCGGGCAAAATATCATACTGATAAGCCGGGTGATGCCTCCTAGTTATTTGTAGAACTGACTCGACCTTGTAATCACTGTATTAAAATCACTTACCGTCGCTACCTGTTAATTATCATAATGTGTCCCCCTGCCATTGTACATGCCATGCCTTTCTTCTCAGGCAAAGTATTTAGGAGTAAGAAGTCGCTGTGCATATTAAAATGTTATAAATCCTCTGTAATGATGTGAAATGTTTTGTCAGTATCATGGCCTTTCTGGGATTTTCTACTCATGTAGAAGACATTTTTGTTATTGATATATTTATTACATAAATTTTTGTTAGAAAAAGAACTTCATTATTCACATATAAGATCACTAGTCTTTTATGAAAATGTGAGCCACTGTTTCAATTTAGCAGTATGTTTTACTAAACACTGAAAATGTCAAACTATATTCACAAGTTGTTCATCATAGCAGTTAATACAGCCTTGCTAAATTCAACAGTTAGTGATAAATTTTATCTTTGCCACCATTTCATTAACACTTGAAACGCTCAATCTGAATCACTGTCATTTTCAGATACAATTTGATTGTTTCTCAGAACTATAATTATATACATCATGGCCAATTTAGTTACCAGTTCTGTTAAATTATCAGTTTTGTTGAGAGACATGTATTTAGTCAAACATAAAATATGATTTGGTGTAAAACATTACATTCACACATTTCTTATTCATTATGTAACTTTACTCACTGCAATAAATGTTTGGAATAAAAAAGACTATAATCATTTGAGTGAAGGGCATAATCGAAGTGTACTACATATATTCATGTTCTTATTTGGAATAGCAGTTACTAGCACAATTTATGCTCAGTTTAGTTACAGTAATAGAAATGTTGTAAAAAATTTATGATCGATTTCAGAGCTTACTTTTCACAATTACCAAGGAATAAATTTTTTTGCATTTTGCTGTGAGGTGCCAGATAGGTCAGGAAACTATTATATATGTTCTTGTTGCCTCTGATATGTATGCGTAGCATACCTACACATCAAAAATCTCTAACTATTAACGAATAAACAAAATAAAACCTCATGTGTCAAAGTCCTATACTGAATAGAACGATACCTCTGCAACTTTGCTACTGTATCACTTAAAAAAAAAAAAACACACAGAAGAAAGAAGAGAATCTATGATCAAATTTTCCAGTACCAAAACTCTAACTACTATGAATATGACAGGAAGGTATGGATTCTAACTATTGAAACTTTTACTGGCAGCAGGAATGATATTCTTGAGATGAAAGAAGGAAGGCGGCAAACTTCTACATTTAATTGTCCATCATTAGCCATTTTTATCTGTTATTCATTCAGAGAACTAGTGTTCACTTATACAACAGCAGAACAAAACGAATGAATCCTTTTAGTTGAGTAATATTTATCTACTCAAAGATATGTCCTTACAAATGTACAAAATGGGTAAAATGACAGAGGGAAAAACTAGGTCAACACCATCAGTGGGAAGAAGAAGTAGCTCTGCACATCAACTAATCCATACTAATATCATAAACTCAAAAGTAACTCTGTCTGTTACACTTTCACATGTAAATTACTTAACTGATTCTAATAAAATTTAGTATGGAGGTAGACTGAACCATGTGGAACAAGGTAGGCTAATTTAAAAAAATTGTATCTTTTAGAGTCGATTAAAATTTTTAAATATATTGTATGTTAGTGGCATACAAACGATGCTGGCACAATGATCGGCGACTCTTCGTGTCTACAGATTTTTGTGTGACAGTAAAAATCAAATGTTATGGTGGGTGTTGTTAATGTATTGACTTCCTACACTATATTGCGTAGCCGGAGAGTTTTGGTGAGCATACAACAGTAAATTCAGATGGTAAGCTGGAGAACTATATTTAAAAATTTCTATAAACCTCTCAAATGTAATTCTGATTTAATACATATTCCTAAGAGAGGTAGTACTATCGGGATACTGGATAAAAAAAGAGTAGTTTCTAAATTTCCCTGATATATAAGAAGATTTTAGGTTTGCTGTAGCCCACAGTCAAAAATTTATCAATAGCGACAAATGAATTTTCCATTTCATGTAACAATGGAAAATATAATAAATTTTTCCTTATAAGTTTCCCAAGATCATGCATATCTATAACCGCAAACGAAATTTACGTTTATTTATAAGTATAGAAAACCTGAAAAATTGTTTCCTTACAAATAATTTCTGCCAAACATTATCTATCCATACATATAGTTGAAACTCTCACTAAAGCTGCATTTCAGCTTCAATTGTTTTTATTTTTAAAAATTTCAATTTTATCTAAATAAAGGCTAACAAACTGTAATCTTAGGCTGACTTATTCGAAAACATAGCAGGAATTGTCAGGAAAAAAGAGGGTTACTTTATTTTGATTTAGAAAATAACTCTAAAGTAAAACGTTATTAAAATAAAACTAGACACAAAACCTCTTAGAGTTGATTTTTTATTTTAATTTGAAAGAATCGATGAAGAGAGAATTAATATATAGTAATATAAAACAAATTTGAACAATTTTTAACCGAGATTTCAAAAAAAAGTTCTAAACTTCATAAAGAAAAATAATGTATTGTTGGAAATTCTGTTGTCAAAATAAATAGTCACGATAATCAATTACATTCTAATCTCCTAAAGACCTTCATAACATCTGTAAAATGAAAAAATTAAAAAATATTCTAGAATATTTTTCATGATGATACAATGCAAAAGTATGTTTGTGTTCACTTTCATTTATAAAGAAAAAATAAATGTAATAAAAGAATTAATAAATAATAATATATAAACAGATGCACTTTTTTGATTATAAAAATAGAAATTTATATGTAATGATAAACAAGTGTTAGCAAGTATAGATAAAAATCTCAATGCATAGCGTAAAGCGAAAGATATACCTACCTTTTAAAATTACAAACATAAGAAAGATAATATCAGATTACTTTAAAGAACAATAAAGGAAAAAGTACAGGGATTTGAAAGATAATAATTAGTTAGTCTTAAACCCTAACAAAAGTTTTATTAAGGAACCTGTGATATATTCTTTAATAATGTTGTCAGAAATATTAGAAGACTGGATCATTGAAGGAGTTTTTCCAATCAGTTAAAAAACATGGTGAATATCAACTAAGAGCTAATGAAAACAAATACTATGAATAAAATTAATGGTAATTATGCAAAAAGATCCAATTAAATATGCAATAGAACTATAGAAAGTTTATGTGGAAGACATGAACATACATATACACAGTTTATTACAATTAGTTGTTCCCGAATTAACTGCTGAAAATCCAATTTCTAAATTGTTATTTAAATATTAAATGATCTTAATTATGAAACTTCCTGGCAGATTAAAACTGTATGCCCGACCAAGACTCGAACTCAGGACCTTTGCCTTTCGTGGGCAAGTGCTCTATCATCTGAGATACCGAAGCACGACTCACGTCCGGTACTCACAGCTTTACTTCTCCCAGTATCTGTCTCCAACCTTCCAAACTTTACAGAAGCTCTCCTGCGAACCTTGCAGTACTAGCACTCCTGAAAGAAAGGATATTGCAGAGACATGGCTTAGCCACAGCCTGGGCGATGTTTCCAGAATGAGATTTTCACTCTGCAGCGGAGTGTGTGCTGATATGAAACATTCTGGAAACATCCCCCAGGCTTTGGCTAAGCCATGTCTCTGCAATATCCTTTCTTTCAGGAGTGTTAGTTCTGCAAGGTTAGCAGGAGAGCTTCTGTAAAGTTTGGAAGGTAGAAGACAGATACTGGCAGAAGTAAAGCTGTGAGTACCGGGCGTGAGTCGTGCTTCGGTAGCTCAGATGGTAGAGCACTTGCCCGTGAAAGGCAAAGGTCCCAAGTACGAGTCTCGTTCGGGCACACAGTTTTAATCTGCCAGGAAGTTTCATATCAGCGCTCACTCCACTGCAGAGTGAAAATCTCATTTTGGATCTTAATTATATTTAAAACAGTTTTAGAATGTATTTTCCAAATGTTCATAACGAAAAAGATATTAGGAGAAACAGACATTTAAAGTGTGAAAAATTTTTAATACTTTATTATATACCTATTAAACTGATTTGTCCCAAAGAATTAAAAAATGGATCTGTTTTTGTTGAAGTTATAGCAATATTTTTATTAATTACTTGTGAGAACAATTGTAAGATGATAAAATTGATAAAAAATTCAAAAAAAAGTAAAATTAAATTTCCCTCTCCTTTCTATATTTGAATTTGATACAACATTCATAACAAATTTTAATTACAAGTAGTAAATTAAAACTATCAAAACCACTTGATTCAATAACTTCAAATTTAACTTTCTCAAATAACTCTTACATAAGGTGATTCCTATCACCATTTTCAATATAAATATTTCCTCTATCTTCTTTAACAGATAATGAGTATAGAGAATATTATATTCCACACCTAATGAGTTAATATTTTTACTAAATTACAGTACTGCAGTACTTACATATAAAAATAAGTATAATCCATTGTTAATAATGTTTTTAACGACCATACTCTTATGTCAAATATCAAATTCTCGCTATTTCACTATTTTATTAACTTTCTTATTTAAAACTTTTTCAAAATGTATACATATAGAAAATTTATTTTCAGTAGTTCATGTACATATAAACTTCCTTTTACTTGTACACCATTTCAATCACTTAATTAGTATGTAAATGGGTTGCAATGGGAAATATCTCCAAGTGCAAATACTGCTATTGATCAATTTGATAAGTCAGACTTTTTCGATAATTCCGTATATTTTGCATAATATTTGTATACCTCCTTTCTTGTATTTATCATTAGCATCCAATAAATTAGTTATATGAGCAGCTTTCAATAAGATTTTTCCACTTTCTTTCCTTCAAGTTTTGGTTTAATTTCTTGTTGAAAAACTTGTATAATTATATTCATCAACAATTTTGTAACTAAACCAACAGATTTGTTATTATCTTGCAAATCAAATATTTTCCACGTCTTTTCTCTGTATTTTCCATGGAATCTTTAAACAACAGATACTTTTAATTTGGAAAATATTGAATAATGATTAAGATTACATCTTACCTTGTTACTCGCTCCTGTGAACATGAATGTGTTATGCAGATCTTGGTGCGTCTATCGTCCATCTAGAAAAGATAACATGAATTTGACTAAATAAGGCGAAAGCGTAGTTGAAAAATAAAAAAAACGCAAAATTGCAACCAAGACTGTTTTTAACCAACACTAACTAAATCAACCGATTTGTAGTTATCTTGTAAATCAAATATTTTCCATATCTTTTCTCTTTATTTTCGTTTGAATCATTTAACAACAGATACTTTTAATTAGGTAAATGTTGAAAATTAATAAGATAATTTTTGAACTCTTGATATTATTTATTATAAAATAGTTTATGATTATCTGTTTCTAAATTTTAGGGTGGATATTTAAAATATTTTTTTCAAAAGAATGAGCTATATATTTACACGTTCTATCTGCAACTGGAACAGCCCAAGGAAATTTTGGAAACTGTCAGTTACAGTTAATAAATATTTCTATCATATATTTAATTTTGGTTATTACTTTCAGTTTTCCATAATTCAGTTATCTAAATCATCTTAGACTTAAACATCTATTCTAAAGGGAATAACTTATTCTTTTAAAAATTTTCTCATTGATTTATCTAACTCTTTAATAATTGCTTCATGAATTCTAGGTTTCAAACCATCACTTCAAGTTTAATAGATAAATGTTCTTTTTTGATTTATGCAAATTGAATTAAGAACTTCGATTCTCTGTCTTCCATTTCTTGTTGTTGCTCTTTTAGTATTATGTTTTTCTATACATTTTTCACATCCACCAGTACATGTGATTGCTCATTTATATAGAATACAAAATAACTAAATTTTAAAGGATTTCACAAAGTACATCCAACTTCACATCAACTGGAACAGTTTTAACCGAATATTTTAACAATACTGTCAGAAAATTAAATTTTTCAATATTGTTGTTTCAGAAATAAAATTAATTATTTCGTAAAGTTTGTCAATAACACTCATCAAAAGATTTCAAAAATTAATTGCCATGCCTCTATTTATATTTTTACCAGCAACAAAAATTTTTTCAAGAATAATATCAAACTCATTGAAACTGTGAAAGTTTGCTCACTTCCAATAGGAAATTGATTTCCAAACTTTTTATCACATATTTATCTTAAGGATCACTTATTTCATTTACATAGGGATTTAAATCGGTTTTTAGAGATACTATAAAAACTTTTAAACTTTCCTTATTTTTTTCTGATTATTTGTATCAAACTGATAAATTTTTCTTTATTATCTGTTAGATGAACTCCATTGACTTACAATATTTGTGTATTCAGGAGTTGTAACAAGATACTTCATTCAGTAACTAATTATTCATTGTTCACAATATCTTTGAGATGAATTGGATCATTTATATTCACAAACTTCTATGTTCCAAACTAAAATAACCTCTACTTTCAAAATGGTATGTAATTCTTCCTGAAATTGTTTAATGTCGGTATGAATTTTTGAGTTTACTGATGAATGAACATTTTCAAATTTTGATTCTAACAATAGCTATGATGGTTTTATTTTTTATATTCTCACATTTATGTTTCTTTCATTTTCAGACCTTTACTGTTTGACAATATTTGAAGTTTTAAAATTCCCCACTGCCTTATGCTATAATTTAGTTCCAAAAACATATTTGTTAAATTTATAATATCTTGAAATTTATGATAATTTTAAGACATTCGATCATAAATAAATTCGTTACAAATCTGTGTTCTCTCAGCAGTTAAGTAGTTTATCACTACAGCAGAAGCAAATAGATCAAATACAAGTTTTCCATCTTTATTTTGGTAATAACAAATCCATTGAGCACCATTATGATCGTAATCTCTAGGATGACTTGGTAATATATCAGTCAAGAATTCATTATGATAATATTTAATTTTTAGCAGTGTAATTGATTCTTCTATGACAAAATAAACATATAATTTAGGATGGAAATGGTATATTCCTTGCAATTCTATTTTCTCCTTTTCTTCGTTTATCCATTGCTTGATTATGTCTTTCTGTTTTTCAGAATTTGCATCAGCTTATTCCTTATTTACTACTGCATTTCCCATTACTGCAGAATCACCAGTGTATGGTTTTTTCCAAACTGTGTGAGGAGTACTTTTCAAAAATTTAGTCACCTTATGAACTTCTATAACATTGCTAATAATAAAACCAGATGTTAATTTGTGAACTTTTAAGTTATTCGTACTTTTTCAATATGGTAGTTTTTATTTGCAGATTACACCTCCCCATACATTACTGCTACTGTTCCAATCAATTGACAATTATTCTTCCAAATATTTTCCATTGATTTTTCTATATTCCTTATAATTAATATTCAACCACATTTGTAAAATGAACTGTTAAGGTTTCTTTCTGAGAGACTAGGAAAATTACTTTTGAGTATTGTTTTTCTCAAATTACTAAATGTACTTCTTTAACCTGATATTCTTTTATTTTGGCTACTTTCATTATATACATTTCTTGACATAAATAAAATTCTAGCATATTTTCGTAAGTCGATGGAATTCAATTTGTCATGTAAATCAAGTACAGTTATTTGTTATTTAATAACAGATTCATTAATACATCAATACCTTTATATTTTTTCATACATTTTTAATTATTCAGTGTGGAATTCAACTGGATACTTACCACTGTAATTAAAGGGACTGACTGGTTTTAATGCAAAACGGTATCTTCATTATGATTGATAAATTCTGACATTTTTCATTTACATTTATTTTTGGTACTTTTGCTTCTTTTTTTCTTATAATTCTCTAACAACTTATATATTTCTGTTTCACTTAATGTATAATGTCTTTTATCATTATCACTTATTATACTGTTGTTAAGTACTTCTAGATAATTCTGTTCATGAGGCACCATTTACTTTGTTTTGCATTATTGTTCTCAATAGCCTATAATTGATTTGTCTTTATCTTTCTATCTGTTGTTTAAGTTATTCATTTGTATTGGTAATTGGTTAATCTATTTTTATGCCTTTCATGTTCTGGTCTTGGTTGCTTTTCCGATTATTTAACTTTGGTTGCTTTTCCGATTATTTAACTCTTCCTTTAACTGTTCTTTACTTTTCTGTTTTGTCTAGCTTTTTAACAGGATCATATTTTTTAAATAAAAGACACTGATCATTTATGTCTTTAATGTTCAACTTTTGTATTCAACATTTATGTTCAATATAGATTCTTAACATTTATATAGAACTACTAAAAAATTATTAATCGTTCTTGTGAATTTACCATTATTAATTTTTATTATCATATACATCACTACAAGAACAAATTCAGGTTTATTGCAACATCTACAACATGTTTCTTAAAAACAATCTTATTTTAAATCATTGTCAATGAACTCATGACAAATATGATGTATCACCTTGTTGAAAATTCTTAAAAGATTAAAATTATATTTATGTAGTTGTTACATTATTTTTGTGCATGTTTAACTTAAGTAAAAGCATCTGTTCATTTGTATCTACCTTTAATAAAATAATCTTGTTTTTCAGGAATGAAATCATCAAAAAGTAAAACAACTACCTTCACAAACATCTAATGAAATAATTTCATGATTATTGAAGAAATTTGTAAGTTTTTCATTACTTTTATCTTTTTTCATATTTTTTCATAAATTCTTGATGTTTCGGCTGATACAAACTCTTAGAACAAATCTACAAATGATTAATTTAGTTCAAACTTAACTTTCCTAGCCCTAGAGTATAATTATCAACCATTAGTGTTTTATTTCCACAATCACTTGGCAAATGTTTACATGTTTTTTTAATTTTTTTCTGTGATACTAATTTTATTTATGTAAGTGGCTGATCTATTTCTGTAATATGATAATTTATCGACTCTGAAAATAAGATTATCTGCTCTAATAAGACAATCTCTTTAACATTACATTAGTCGATTTTAACAGTTCCCTTAGTTATGAGTAGCACATCAAAAAATCATAAATTATATACCGAAGGAGAAAAATGTAGAACAAAATATTGTTCGAGCAAAAAAATTAATATGCACAATAAGGAAGATAAAATATTAAACAGAATTACTGTTGACATTGTTGTTAAATTATTTTGAGATAATGAACATTGATTTGGACAAATTTTACGTTGTAATATTCAAATTATTGAAGGTAATGAAAAAACAGTCACTAATAATGTTCTAAAATTATTCCATTTGAGTTAATAAATATCAAATTTTATCTATCTCACAGAATGTTTTTTGATTACACTGAACATTTTCATAGAGGAACTAATTCTAATTCTTCATTATACCAAACATAGAATCAGGAGGACCAAAAATTTATGAACCAAATTAATCTGTAGACATTTATTGATACTATAAATAACTTTAACAGAAAAAAATTAGTAACCGAATGACTTCAAGGGTCCTTGTGTGACAGTAATTTAAAAATGCCCTAATGAAATTTTTGATTACAACTCGTGAACAAAATTCAGTTATCATTTAATCAATTTCTTGTTAGTAAGAAAGAAAAAAAAATATTCAAACATCCCAAACAGAGAAAGCGAGATTGATATTTAATTTGAAGAAAGATCCATCCAAATCAATCATTCATTTATATGAACTTTAGAACTGTTTAGCTAATGCTGATGTAACAGAATCAAAGTTGCCAAAATATGATGAAAAGTCAAACAAAAAATTGTTAGTTATTTTGCGAAACTCTTTGATGTTATCCGAATTACAATAGGAAACAATATTGCCTATGGGATAGAACAACATATATTTATTCGACTATTTTTATTCAATTGACTTCATCTGTGTCAACTAAATTGCTATGGAAGGATATGTTCTTAATAATGGGAAAGTTAGAAATAAAGCAAAATTAAGTACTGTATCCAGTAGAGTTATTTGACAGCTTATTTGAAGATTATAAATAAATTACACTGTAATGAGATTTTATTCTAATTTTTATTTTCAGTTCAACAGCAAGAGATGCAATTCTTTGATGCTGGAGTTGAAATAAAAGTTATGGTTTCTAAAAAGGGTAAATTATAGCAGAATCTATGGAAATCGGTTTTCCTCTTGTTAAATATGAACCAGAATAATCATTGGGACAAGAATAATGAAAATACCAATATCTTTCTTTGAAGCACAGACATTTGAAATTGCTGGATTAAATAGAAAAAAAATTTTGGACTAGCTAGCTAATTGTTTTAATTTTGCTGAATTAGATGTGGCATATTTTCTTTGTTTTCCAGACCAATCGAAACAATAATCAGTTCATTATTCGTTCACATTAATTTACAAAACATATATTAAAATAATGAAATGTTTCCCTCAAGAATTCTTGAATCTTGAGCTAGTGAATAATTTAGAAAAACTTAAAATGCCGTTCATGACTATAAAATAATAACACAATTGAATTACGATATCAATGTAAATCCATTCAATTTCATTGAAAATTAACCAATCTATGCAATAAATATGCCCTGAATAATAAATTATTTAACCACTCAAAGAATGACAATGAAGCCATGTGCCTCTTTTAATTAAAATATACAAAATACTACACTTGCATATTTAATATATAAGGAGAAAAGAATTGAACTTGTGATTACATAACAGAATATTAATAGAAAGATTTGAGCTTAAGATTCTAGATTTAAAAAAATTAAACATTTAAGAAACATGTTAACTAAATTAACCAAACTAGAAAGAAGAATTTTAAAATGCTTCAAAAGCTGAAATTTTATAACCAAATATGGACAAAAGTTATATTACTTTCAGACAATAAATATAAAATTTCTCTTCCTAATTAATAAATTAAAATATTTTCAGAATTAGAAGATTTAATTTAGTATGTAATGGTCAAAACGAAATAAAGATCATTCAGTTCATGTTAGTGAATTGAATAAGTTTTAAAGTTTTTTTAATTTTTTCAGTATTTAATTTGATGCAAGTTGAATAAACTCAGTTTGTTGAATATTAAGTTTTCACTGAAACATATATTTCTTTTAATTAAATGCACATTTCTCTTGTGGGTATAGATAAAATTTCAACTATGGGATACATCAAAACTAAAATCTTGATCATGTCATGGATTTTAAAAAAATATATACTTTTTGCTCCAGAAACGCCATACATATGCTGCTTGAGCTCAAGCTCCTAAAGTTACTGGAGTCTGAGAAACCACAGAGCAGTCTCTCGTTCACTGGAACTAGGATGCAGAACACCAGGTGGCCTTTAGAGATAAGGAGACAGTAGAATAGTCATCAGCCCATCACATGTTAGATGCTGAACCTCATGAATCTCGAAGCTTCCAAGACATTTGAAGACTCACATCAGTGATGCCATTAAAAGGTTCTATTACAGAAGATTGTACCATCACATGTGGAAAGCAGACACTTTCATCGAGGCTGAATTTCATGATGACCTATTAACTGACAGTGTTGATCATGAAATAGTCACTATAAGGGAATATATCTAATATGTAGGCGCCATAATTCATTACAATGGAAGGGAGAAACGACTGTTATGGTTTGCTCCCATGGAAAAATCTCACACTGTGTACTAGGTGAGCCCAAGGAACTCATAGAAACTCTACTTCTGTGCAAATGTTTAACATCGAGCATTTTTTAAACATAATCAGAAAATGAAAAACATGCTTTAAAAAAGGAAATACAGCAAACTGCAACAGCATACATTTTTCATATGCACTATTAAATCTACAGATATCTAGTAAAATTACTGGCTTGCTTACTCACCATCACCAGTCAAAACAGAACATCTGATATATGAGCAAAGCATAAGAGACAGTATGTGTTCTGAGTGAATCATCTAAACCTTGCAGCACAACCATTACAGAAAAGGTAAGAGTTATTCATGTGCTTGTTGGAGAGAATTATATGGTTGTCAGGGGCTTGGATATCGTTAGCAAGTAAACAGATTGTGATAATAATTAGAAAGTGAATTTTTTGTGCAAACACATTTATTAATTGGAACAGTGCTTGTTAAAAATAACAAACTAGAGTTAGGATAAGCAAAAATGTCAGTCATCCTTATGGCAGCCATTTACGAGATATTGTATTTTGGAAAGTTTCCACAGTAACCCATGTTTCTGCCATTCATCCTGCTTAGTTGCTATGTACAATGTTTTTATGTTGGTTCACAGTGTGCTTGTGTATTCAGAGAGTATTAGTCAGTTAGTGAGTGACCTTCTAAGAAGAAGGTAGAGATGTGATTTCTCAATGCACGAAAAGCCAACATGTTCATGATGTATGGATAGTGTAGGGAGAACTTGTACAGTGCATGTGGCAATATATCGTGATAGATGTCAAACATCTCAACAGTTATTTATCAACCTTTTCAGATAGTTACATGAAAGTGGCAGCTTAGCGCTTAACATCATAAAGGAAACAAGTGGTGACTGAAGATGGGGACACGTTCTTGCTGCTGTTGCAGTTGATCCTCACGTTAGCTACCACTCTATCGCACAAAGAGGTGGGATGAATCAGGCAAGCATCCTACGCAGTCTCCATCGACATAGGTACCATGTCTCTCCATCAAGAGCTACGTGGAAAAACTATGAGAATCTTTTAACTTATTTACAGGGTTATTAATATGTGATACTCCAGATGTATCATGTATCTTGCTTAGTAATGACGCCACATTTACCAATCATGGCCAGGTCCGAATCATTCTCTATTGGTCTGTAGACAGTCCACTTTGGCTTCGTCATGTGGAACTTCAATGTCCAAGGAGTGTCAACGTGTTGTGTGGAACAGTGAACCATCATCTGATAGGACCGTTTTTCATAAACAAATCATGTACTTGCAGAAGTATATGAGCCTGCTAACAAATTATCTTCCACGAATGCTAGATGATCTTCTGCAGACTGTGATATCAACATGATGGCTATCCACCATATGGTGCATGTCTTCACGAATTATTTCCATATCGTTGAAATGGATACAGTCTATCTTTACCTTGGCTGGCCTATTGCGCGGATTTGTCGCCTATAAACTTTTTTCAGTTGGGGAAGTTGCAGCAAACAACACTGACAATCAAATTTACTCTGCTTGAGTTAGTAGATGTGAATAGGCATTTACCATTGAAAACTTTATGTTTGCACAAATATACACTTTCGGAGCATAATTACAGCCTGTTGATTGGCTAACGACACGTGTCCCTGAGTATCAATCCTTTCCATGTAAACTATACATCAACATCACTTTCCATTTCCGCAATATTTGCGTGATGCTATTAGATGATTAACCCTGTAAAAAAAGAAAACAAAAAAATGCTGCTCTGAAGAGCGCGCCGCAGCGCGTTGTGTGAAGCAGTCGCCCTCCGTTTCTGGTGGTGGCACATCTGTGGCAATCGCAGCTTTGGTGTCTCCCTCTGGTGGGAAAGCGGAAAGGTTGCCTGTTCACGTGCATTTAAGGGGGCGCTATCAGCTCGGAGTTGGTCATTCGGAGTCAGGCTAGGTTAGTCTCACGTCGCCAGTTGCTGGTCCACCTCTTGTTCGCAGTTAGTGTATGTCTGTCGTCGGAGTGCGAGTATGTCTGTGGTTTGTATCAAACTTTAAGCCAGAAAATGAGAGTCTCCGCCAGTAACAGAACTCAGCTAGTCGTCGCCCGGTCAGGGCTGAGTTCCTCATCTGAGTCTGAGTTTCTCAGGCAACGGTCATTGGCGGTAGGATCGGTAAGTTGGTCGATTGAGCACTGAGACACGAGATGACTTGTCCGCCTTGAGCGTCGGCTCATGTGAGGTCCCCAAGTGAGTCCAGTGGGCCCGGCCGTGTAGTATGGGGTAGTGGTTTCGCGGTTGACACGAGAGCAACAGGAGTGAAACCACTACACCGGGCTTGCTGTGGCGAGCTGCGACGCCGTGAGACGGGACATCGGCGCGCCATCCTGCGTCCGTTGAAGCGGCTGGCAGCTGACAGTTCGGGAGAGCGTTAGGGGTGCTGCGCTAGGTCTTCGCCAGAAATCGCAGTTTATTAGAAGTTAAATGATTGGAGATATGTTGTTTCATTTACTTGTTATATTCGATTTGTTTTCTTGGTGAGGTCACCAGCCGCTCTGTTTTGGGGTAGTCACACCATTCTCCTCCGTTTGGCCACCCGAGGGAAGGTGGTTATTTGTGAATTGGGTGGTTCGTTTTACCATTGTGCGTTGGGGAGGGTTAGAGCAATCTGCAGTTCGTCTTGCTCAGTAATCCCCCTGTCAATCTGCGTTATTTTAATAGCTGACTGTCATCTTTGTCGCATTCGGTGTTAACGAATTTATAGAATTAAGGTGTAAAGGCCGAATTCCTGATGTATGTTTTTATATTGCCTATCATTTTGCGGTATATATATAATATAGAGCATGTTTACCTTTTATGTAAGTCTGAATGTCACGGGTTTTATTTAAAAAGTCATTTTTATAAAGTTGCTACCCTTCCACCGTAAGAGTCCTTTGAAAAACAAATTGCACTTTCGGTGGCAAATAATTTCTTAGTGTGAGTGACTGTACAATTTCCATCCCCCTTAAGGGCTGCACAGTTAATGTGTTTGTGTACTCTGGTGTGTTGCAGATTGGCACCAATGTAGTCTTTCAGAGGTTGCTGTGTGCGGTCGCGACTACGGCCGTGTTGAAAGGCAGCAGCAAGCTTCCCTGTCAATATTGTTCTTTTGCCTCTAAATAAAATTGTAACTTGATATTTCGAGGGTGCTTTTATGCTTTTAAAGTTTAAATCTGTTTTTGAAAAGGCTTTTATGTATGAAATTCCCACTTGTTAAAGGTAATTTCATTTTCATCAGTTACACCCTGGAAACTACTTCCATGCTCACCTAGTATGATTAAAAGTGTTAATGTGCTTTAGGAATCGCTAGTAAATAAAGTAAATTCTTTAACACAAGATTTTGAAAGTAAATTCACTGTTCAAACAGTTTGACAGGAAATGCTTTCTTTTACGTTAATATCATTTACTAAAAATTTAGAAATATTTCCGGTCGTATTCCCTTAAGCAATTACTCTTTCCATTCAGAGGAGTATGGTGCCGATGCGGAAAATGTCGCTCTGTGTCCGGCGTCTACCGTACTTGCGAGTTTCGAGCGCCTGGCAAGCAGGCAACCGGGCGCGCACGGTGCGAGCTGCCGCAGGCCGCCGGCTGCGGCTTGTGAGGAGCGGAGAGGAGCCGGGCAGAGCCGGGTAGGGCAGCGACGAGGGCCCTCGGGCCACTTGCAGTTTCCCAGCACGTAGGCCGCCGGCGCCCTTTCAAGCCGGTAATACGATCCTCTGCTGGCACTCCTCCGGTCGGCTGCTGAGCCCGGCCCTGCCCTGGCCCTCTCGCCATCCACTGTGCGGCCTGAGTGACGGCCCGGAGAGGCGCCTGCTTCGATAAATAAACACGGCGCCGTCCGGCGGCAGCTGCGAGCCGCGCGCTCTGCTCTGCGTCCAGGCGCTTCCTCTACTGCCTAATCTATCTGCCGGGGAGAGCTCTCCTGGCAGGCAGCGGACACTCGTTCTGCTCATAGGGAGATTACCTCACGTAATGTAAAGCTGCTGAAAAGTGACTACAGCTGAGATCTAACCCTGGATTGCTAAATCCTTGTAAAATTGTCAATTGCATTTGGTACCATTTCGCGGTTCCTACCAGTCTGGAACTGTCGGTACATGGTGTAACACAGGACGCTTTATGCTTACTGTGTGCGTGATGTACCACTAGAGACCTCATAACTGTAATTGCATAAACTAAAAATTACACTCAGATGAATAAAGGAAATGGGATAGCGATATGCACGTACACAGTTTTTCCGGTACCAACGCATACAGTGCATCGACGGAGCTGTTATTTGTACTCAGATGATCCGCGTGAAAAGGTTTCCGACGTGATCATCGCCGCATAATGGAAATTAACAGACTTTGAACGTGGAAAGCAGATTGTGCTAGACGTATGGGGCATTCAATTTCGGAAATCGTTATGAAATTCAATATTCCGAGACTCACAATAGTAAGACCAGGCATTACCTCCCACCACAAACAACGCAGTGGTCGGCAGCCTTCACTTAACGACCGAGAGTAGCTGCATTTGCGTAGAGATGACCGTGCTGACAGACAAGCAACACTGGTTTAAATCTCTGCAGAAATCAATATTGGACGTACGACGAAGGTATCCACTTGGAAAATGTGGCCAAATTTGGCGTTTGTGGGCCATGGAAACAGACGATCGACGGGAGTGCCTTTGCTAACAGTACGACATCTCTTGCAGGGACTCTTCTGGACTCGTGACCATATCAGTTGGACCTTAAACGACTGTAAAACCGTGGCTTGCTCAAATGAGTCTTGATTTTAGTTGGTAAGAGATGGTGTGGTTTGGGTGTCACGAAGCCGTTCACCAACACTGTATAAGGTGGTGGTATGTCCATAATTGTTTGGGCTGTGATTACAGGGGATGGACTGGACCTTCTCTAATAATTGGACCCATCACTGACTGGAAATGGTTATGTTAGACCAGTTGGAAACCATTTGCTGCTATTCATGGATTTCATATTCCCAAACAACGATGGAATTGTTATGGATCACAATGTGTTGTATTACCGTCCGTGCCTCACCTTTCGTTATTTGTTTGAAGAACAGCAGAGAATTTCAGTTAACATATACGTCGATGTAACAGAATTTACACACACGGTTGTGCACCAGCCTATTTCATTCATGCACATAATCATAGAAAGCGGAAAATTGAACATGTGCACCTCTGTGGAGCAGACATGTTCCCAAACAACGATGGAATTGTTATGGATCACAATGTGTTATATCACCGTGCCACATCTTTCGTTATTTGTTTGAAGAACAGCAGAGAATTCCAGTTAATATACACGTCGATGTGGCAAACTTTTGCTTCTTGACTTTGCACAAACGGCTGTGAAGCAGCCTATTTCATTCACACACAATCACAGAAAGCGGAAAATTGAACATGTGCACCTCTGTGAAGAAGACAGAGGAGCTTAACAAGTACTTTTATAAGGGAAGAAACCTCCGGGAAGCAAAGAGCCAGAAGCATAAAAATAAGGTAACTACAGTGACGACTTGATTTAGCCTGATCTGCCAGACTGTTGCTCGA
This sequence comes from Schistocerca gregaria, assembly GCF_023897955.1. Lineage (NCBI taxonomy): Eukaryota > Metazoa > Arthropoda > Insecta > Orthoptera > Acrididae > Schistocerca > Schistocerca gregaria. Next base: position 185,434,861 of record NC_064924.1, read on the forward strand.
CAACTCCTAAAACATACGTACAGAGTACAAATTAATTTTACACAGTAACTGAAGGCAACAGAAACATGAGGGCATACGAAAGAGTCCTTCTAGCACACTAGTATCAAAAGAAGATAAACATTAGGAGACGCTTAACTACACACTATAATTTTTATTTTGCAAAGGAAAATATTACATACGCTCGCTGAAACTGACACTATTGTTATAATTAAACGAGTATGATCTAGACAGTTTCTTCTAGCCAAGCGGGCCGGTGTGGCCGAATGGTTCTAGGCGCTATAGTCTGGAACCGCAGGACAGCTACTGTCGCAGGTTCGAATTCTGCCTCGGGCATGGATGTGTGTCATGTCCTTAGGTTGGTTAGGTTTAAGTAGTTCTAATTTGTAGGGGATTGATGACCTCAGATGTTGAGTCCCATAGTGGTCAGAACCATCTTAATTCCAGGATTCTGGACCATAAAATAAATAAATAGATAAAAATAAGAAAGGACACTCAGAAGTAACTGATTAGCGAATCCCAACCAACACTCAAAAGTAAAAAAAAAAAAAAGAGAGAAGCTGTTACTCACCTCCGTTCCCATTTCGGACCGAAAGAATTCACGGGCAGTGTCTGAGACCAAGACTACCTGCCAAGGCAACAGGAACGCACCAAGTAGGTGGAGATTCGATTTGCAAATAAAATATCAACCGTGCAGACACGATGAGCAACCATCACATCTCCGAGGTACAAGATGGTATCCCATGCCACATTCTATCGATAGATCTGAACTACATCCGATCTTGACCGAGCAGCGCACTTACTTGAATCCGCCAGCGCCGCCCTTGGTGCTACCACTCGAGACGTCAAGAAAGCGATCGCCAAGCAACGCTTAGCAAAGACTTTAGTAAAGCACCCGTAATCCATGGGTAGCTACCTTGATTAGTAATTAAAACGTCCTCAGTCAGGTACTAAAACTAACAATGCTTAAATTTCGATTAATAATCAGTACTGGCGACTGAAGGCTTCCGGCATAAGAATTCGCCCTAATTCTGCCAACGGCCCTGCCAAAGAGGGCGGAAGAGCGGACAGAGGATTAGAACACTCTCTTGAACTAGGTGTGGGAAACTGCCCCTAATGTTGGAAGTATAAGGAATCACCAACAGCATGACGATACAGAAGGAAATGGAAAGCACACCATTAAAGACACCTAACGAGTATCCACAAGACATGTGGCCACCAATTGAAAAAGTGTCATGATGACCTGTCCATTGGCAAAAGATTCCGGAATAGTCCCCTATTCAGATCTCCGAAAGCGGATAGCAAAGAGGAAGTGACCTTGGGGAAAAAAACTGAATAACCAACGAAAGGATAGCCTTCTAAGAGTCGAGGCATGGAATATCAGAAGTGTCAACATGATAGGGAAGCTAGAAAAGCTGAAAAGGGGAATTCAGAGGCTCAATCTAGATATAGTAGGGGTCAGTGACGTGAAATGATAAGAAGACAAGGATTTCTGGTTAGATGAGTATAGGTTAATATCAACACCAACAGAAAATGGTATAAGGAAGTGGAATTTGTTATGAAATGGACAATAGGGAAGAGAGAACGTTAGTGTGAACAGTTCATTTACAGGGCTGTCCTTATCAGAACACTCAGCAAACCAACACCGACGACGGTTTGCTCAGGTATACATGCCGGCGTTGCAAGCTGAAGATGAAGAGATAGACAAATTATATGAGGATATTGAAAGGGTAATACAGTATACAAAGGGAGACGAAAATCTAATAGTCAAGAGGGAATGGTATGCAGTTGTAGGGGAGGATAAGAAGGAAAGGTTACAGGAGAATACGGCTTGGGACACGGAATGAGAGAGAAGAAGTACTAATTGAGTTTTGTAATAAATTTCAGCACGTAATAGCTTATACACTGTTCTAGAATCACAAAAGAAGGAAGTACGCTTGAAAAAGACCGGGTGGTGCGGGAAGATATCAGTTAGATTACGTCATGGTCTAACAGAGATTCCGAAATCAGATACTGGATTGCAAGGCGTACCCAGGATCAGATACAGATTCAGATCACTATGTAGTAGTGATGAAAAGAAGGCTGAAGTTTTAAGACATTACTCAGGAAGAAGCATTATGCAAAGCAGTGATGTATGGAAGTTGTAAGGAATGTAGAGATGTGCTTCAAGTTCTCTAAGGGTATAGACACGCAAAGAGAAATAGCTCGTGAAAGAGAATGAACATCTCCGAAAAGGGCAATCACTGAAGTTGGAAAGAAAACATAGGTACAAAGAAGATAACTACGAAGGAACCACGAGTAACAGAAGAAGTACTTCAGTTGTTCCATTAAAGGAAAAAGTACAAAAATGTTCACGATAATTTAGGGATACAGAAATACAAGTCGCCGGCGAATGAAATAAATCGGAAGCTAAGACGAAATGGCTGCATGAAAAAGTGAAGAAATCGAAAAAGAAATGATTGTTCGACGGACTAACTCATCATATAGGAAAGTAAGATCAGTATTCGGTGAAATGAAAGGGGGTGGTGTCATTAAGAGGGCATTGGGACTTACACTGTTAAATGCACAGGACAGAGCGGATAGGTGGAAAGAGTATATTAAAGGCCTCTATGACGGGAACATTTATCTAATAAGATAGAAGAAGATACAGGAGTCTATTAAGAAGAGGTAGGGGCTCCAGTACTAGAATCAGAATTTATGAGAGCGTTGGAGAACTTAAGATCAAATAAAGTAGAAGGAAATGATAACATCCCATCCTTCCTACAATCACTGAGGGAAGTGGCAACAAAATGACTATTCACTTTGGTCTGTAGATTGTATAACTCTGGCGACATAGAATCAGACTTTCGGAATAATATCATTTACACAATTCCGAAGACTGCAAGAGCTGACAAGTGTGAGAATTATCGCACAACCTGCTTAACAGCTCGTGCATCCGAGTTGCTGACAAGAATAATACAGAGAAGAATTGGAAAGGAAATTGTGGATGTGTTAGGTGACGATCAGTTTGGCTTTAGGAAAGGTAAAGGTCGAGTGAAGCAGTTCTGACGTTGCGTTTGACATTGGACGCAAGATTGATAAAGAATCAGGACAGTTTCATAGGGTCTGTCGACCTCGAAAAAGCGTTCGACAATGTAATATGGTACAAGATGTTCGATATTCTGTGAAAGATAGGGGTAACCAATAGGGTGAGACTGGTAATCTACAACATGTTCAAGAGCCAAGAGGGAATAATAAGAGTGGATGACCGAGATCGAACTGCTCGGATTAAAGAGGGTGTAAGACAGGGTGTAGTCTTTCGCCACTACTGTTCAATCTGTACATCGAAGAAGCAATGCTGGAAATAAAAGAAGGGTTCAGGGGTGGAATCAAAATTCAAGTTGAAAGGATTTCAAAACGATTCGCTTATGACATTACTGTCCGGAGTGAAAGTGAAGAATTGCTGAATGGAATGAACCGTCTAATGACAACAGAATACGGACTGAGAACAAATAGAAGAAAGACGAAAGGAATGGCACGTAACAGAAATGAGAGCAGCGAGGATCTTAACATTAGGACTGGTGCTCACGAAGCAGATGAAGTTAATGAATCCTGTCACGTAGGCAGCAAAACAAGCAATGGTGGGCTGAAGAAGGAGGACAATCAAAAGGAGACTGGGAAAGGCAAAAAGGGTATTCTTGGCCAAGTGAAGTCTACTAGTACCAAAAGTAGGACTTGATTTGAGGAAGAAGTTTCTGAGGAAGTACGTTTGGAGCGCAGCACTGAATAGTGGAGAAACATGACCTGTTGGAAAAGCAGAACAGAAGAGAATCGAAACATTTGAGATGTGGTGCTACAGACGAATGTGGAAAATTAGATGCACTGATAAGGTAAGAAGCGAAGAGGTTCTGCAAAGAATCGGAAAGGAAAAGAGTATGCGGAAAATGTCAAGAAGGAAAAGGGAGAGGATCATGGGACATACATTAAGACATCAAGGAACAACTTCCATAGTACAAAGGGGAGCTGTAAATTACAAAAACTGGGGACGAAGACAGAAATTGGAATACAAGTTATTCAGGACGTAGGTTGCCAGTGATGATACGGGGTGAAGAGGTTGGCACAGGAGAGGAATTCGTGGCGAGTGGTATCAGTCCAGTCAGAGGAGTGAAAACTCAGAACAAAATGTTATCACCACGTGCATAGCTCAGATCTTTTTTGCATTGAGCCGTGACAACATAAAGTACTGCTGTAATGGATGTGGTTAGCATACTTTGCACTCAACGTCTGTCATTCCTAAATGCAGTATCTGCTGAAGACGACTCAGTAGGTTGTCTGAGTCACATTATGTAACGCAGGGAACGTACATTTTGGCGTACTCTTCACCTCCTGTGCAGCGTCTGTTTCAGAGAACCATGGCATGTTATTTTCCTCAAATAAGAAGTCTTAGTCCGGAAGTTAAATTAAAGTAACAGACTCCTTGACTACTTTTTACGAAGTAATTCGTCAACACTTGTTCGACCCCTACTGTTACTATAATTTTTTTCATTTTATTTTACTCCTCATAGTGTTAAACTATATAACATATTTAACTTAAAGAGTTCAATTTATATATGTAAAATTAATGCATTCAGTTTTACTTACGATTACTAGCTTTGTAAACCAAAAGAGTCTAGCCCAATATAATGTAGCTCGTTGGTAAAATTTTGCACGAGCCGCCACTGCACGTGTTAAGCAGGATGCTGCATTCAGTCATCGACGAGTCTATAATGTCACCTTTCAACGGTACCGGCTGTTTCAAAACGAATATGGGGATTTTAAGGCATTATAGCATTTATCACCTTCAACTTGCAGTTATAAATAATACATCGAATGAAAGAGTAGGTCAAATAGCTTTGTTTGTATATCTCTGCCTGTATTATTCCATTGATTGCAGTTAGAAATCGCTACTAACAAAGATTGCGATTAGTGAACAGAAACCTTCTTGTGTTTTCCAGTTTGCAAGGCCTGAGTCTGTTGTTACAGTGCAACATGCGTTCCATTTCAAGCTCCATTGTAATCTTCCTCCGTACTAACTTAAATTGTAACATCAGTGTGAAGACACAAACTGTCATTGCAAAGGGAAGAGTACGTGATGGCACACAGTAGCTGAACAACGTGTTGAATGGGTGAGAGAGTCTTTCGCGCTTAGCTCCACAAAAACATTCCGGAAATTTAGCCTCAGTTATCAGTTCCAGTGGCATCTGTGCGGAGACTTTAAGGAGACGTTTACAACTACATCCCGAGCCTTTGAAGTTATAAGTGAAAGGTAGCTACACTGAGTCACAGCGCCAGAGATTGCGCCAAAGAGTATTATTCCGCAGCCTCCACTGGGGCAGTTGTAATTCACAGGTTGCCATGGGCAGTGCTTGTTGAGAGAATGTTGAGAGCAGTAGTAGTTGAGACCACGTCGTGTGCAGTTGTTCTTCTGCTGGCCGAGAGAGTTGATGCTGTTCGGTTGGTGTAATGTATATATGGAAGATGTTGCAATGATCACAATGTATCTTTCGTCAATATATATGGAGGTAACAAAAAGTTTTTTATTTCAAATTTCATAAATAACAATGCCTTTTGGTCACAGGTTCAGTCAACAAAGCATCTGGCTCGTGTTCATGTATTAGACTTGTAATTCTGGTTTCTATGTGCAATTATAGTATTTGTGGTTTTTCAATTAGTTCATTGTAAATGGTGTTTAAAATTTCTTGTCGTATTGAGGAAGAACCGTGCCAGATACGTGTACGTTGAACCACACTACCACACACAGAACAGTTACACTTGAGTTTTGTTGTTTCGTAGCTTTTATAGTTGCAGGGGACTTAATTAATCAATTGTGTTCCTACATAGGTAGGAATGATTATCAAAATAAAATAAGAGAAATCAGAGCTCGAACAGAAAGGTTTAGGTGTTCGTTTTTCCCGCTCGCTGTTCGGGAGTGGAATAGTAGAGAGATAGTATGATTGTGGTTCGATGAACCCTCTGCCAAGCACTTAATGTGAATTGCAGAGTAGTCATGTAGATTCTTTATTGTTATTTTATGCAGTCAGATTGTGTACTAATACTAGTCAGGGCCAACCGGTTACGACACTTCGTAACTGGACACACAGCTACTAAAATCACATTTATTGCATATTTTTTTAATTAAGCCCCCATGCACGTGGCGACCGCTGCTTCGGATTGTCCCTTGGAATTATTTTGACAGTAAAGATAACAGACAGAAGTTGTAGTAATTGTAGTAGTTGTACTAGTTTGTAGTTTAGTAATTGTAGTCTATGTTGTACGTATAGATTTTGTAATTGAACATTTGTAGTTGTCTTGTCATTCTTCTGATGGTATTTTTGTGGAATTTAATTTTTGATCAGTCGTATACGGGTTTGACAGTTTCGTGCAATTGTCAAGGTTTTAATTGTTCGTTAGGCGTGTTTGTCGGGAAGCCTTTCGTGTGGATGGTATTGTTGGTGATAAAGTGCTATATTGTGTGCAATTTTCGTATAGTGACTAGTTTTGTATGTTTTGTAAATGATTATGCCATCGATGAAAACGGCAAAAACGATGAATAGTCAGAATAACGAAATCGTTGACATGGCGAACTCGCCAACATAGGAGAACAGAATGATGAATAATGAAGTAGAAAACAATTAAATAAGCCGGGAAAATAGCCCGGAATCAGTTCAAAATTTTTCACAATCTAAAAATTTTCGGAATTCGAGATTAACGACAGAAGATTCTGGAATAGTATCGAACACAGATAGCTTTACTGCTATGACGAAGGAAGTTAGTTTTACGGGAAATGTTAGGAGCGAAAAGAATTTCGAACCAGTTAATATGGAGCAGTTGATGAGTGCAATATTAAATTTGGGATCACAGTTAGAAACTGATATGGGAACATTGGCAACACTGTTAGACTAACAAACAGGAACAATTAAAATTGATATGGGAACAATGGAAACACTGTTAGACTCACGAGTAGGGACATGTTTCAAAAGCATGAAAGATGATTTAAACAAAAAAATTGGAGAAGACGTACAACCGATTTTGAATGAATAATAGATTAATAACAGATTAATTTCAAAAGAAATTAGATAAAAGGAACAGAATAGGGAACAGGAAGAAAGAGATTGCGTGCTAGCTCAAAAATTTTCAGAGTTAAATTTACAACGTGTACACGATAAGGAAGAAATATTTGAAAGAATCGAGGGATCCGTACCAAATAACTTAACACAACAAAATGAACAGTCAACTACTAAACGTGTCAATACTGAATCCCAAGTCGCAACACTTACGGAAGACGTAAATAAACAGAAAGAACAAATAGGTGACTTATCAGAAAGAGTTGAGGACATTTCAGATAAATTGACAAGTCTTAGTTTAAATGGGGACAGAGATTCAGATGATACAGCTCCATTGCCATTTGCAGAAACCGAAGAGTATCAGAACATAAATAAATAACCTGAAAATCAAGGAAAATTTAATGAACGCGTTAAAAGGGAATCTGAGGCGTTACGAAAGGAAGTTAAACAAACTGAGAGCGAAATTGTAGGAAAAGACAGTAGAAGAAATTTAGAATCACAGATAGCATCGAGTTTTGAAGAAAATAATTTATTTCATTTACGAGATGCAACAATAGAGCGCCAGGCGCGCGAACTTGACAATAATCGACATTGGGACGGGGACAGACGCGGTAGGTATTCGTCGCCACGAGGCGAAAACTTTGACTATAAACACTTTTTGACTGTTCGGAAATTTAAGATCTTTCGCTATTCTAAGAAAGACATACATCCATGTTCATGGTTAGATCAATTTATGTACTCCTTTCCCCCAAATTGGCCACTAAGTCACAAACTGGAATTTATGTGTGGATATTTAGCAAACGAACCGGCGACGGGCAGGCACGCACTTATTAGAGATTGTAACAATTTAAGTGATTTTTATCGTGCATTTCTATCGGCATATTGGTCTGAAAATACGCAAGACAGAGTCAACATAGTCTTACTATGTGGCGTATTTTTAAGCAGTCTCAGTTCCGCACGCCAGCAAAATACTTCGAAGACATGATTCGAAAGAATCAATTTCTTTCTAACCCTTATAGCCCGACTGAATTAATTCGCATTTGTTTAACTAAGCTGCCACAATCGATAAGACACATTGCTTTACCGGAAGATGTAAAGACGACATTGAAACTTTTAACACTTTGTTACAAGAACTGGCGTATGACAACGAATACGGGACTTCTTGTAATTTTCAGTAACGGTAATCACAACATATTTTCAGAGAAAAGGGATAATGATCGGAACGGATGTTATGGTGGTAAGTTTGAGAATGACAGACGAAACACACAGGACAATAGATACCAGTCTCATGACAATAACAGACGTTCTAACAGAAATTACACAGACAATTATAATAACTGAAATTCCTACCGGAATGATCAATCATACGGAAACAGTAATCGGTATCATCTAGACAGAAATTATTAATACAATAATAGAAATTCTTACTACAGAAATAACCAGAGTAGTAGATATAACAATAGTTTCAGAAGTGACAGTAGAAATTACACAAGAAGTAGTCATGCAGATAGACAGGAAAATAGAGATTTTAATAACAGAGACAACCAAGAATTTACACATAACAGACAGGAGGGACCTAATTGACATTCTCCACGTGACAGAAATTCAAAGATTCAAGTGCAAATCGTAGAAATTGATCCGCGAAATGACGCGAATAATCAAAGACGTGACGTAAACAATCGACAATGACTTGTAGCTTCGGCTTCTGGCAGCAATACAGACGGTTCAGAAAGTAATGACAGTACGACTTTACGCTACGTACGCCTGGAAGACACGAGAGACATTTTGCTAGACGAAAAGGAAAATAATGTAGACGCATTTTTACATCCTCTTATTGAAGAACGTGTGAGTCAGAATAAGTTCATTGCGGTTTTAGATTCTGGGAGCCCATTAAATGTTATTAGTGAATCAGTTTTTCGTTTATGTGTAAGAACTATTGACTGTCCTGTGTTACCTGTTTCTAAAACTACACTTCGAGGAGCTACTTCTGGAAAAAGTGTGGAAGTCAAACAACAGACCAGCTTAAATTTCATTTGTCAAGGATATGAACTTATGCTAATTTTATTATTGTTCCATTACTCAGAACACAAATTACAATAGGTATGGAGTTTCTTAACACACATAAGGAAATTTAAACTTTAAGGAAGGAAGTGTGAACTCCACTGTTGCCGGAATGCCGAGAGGTTTGAAATTTTTCAAGTGTGTAACGAAATCTGAATCAGACAAAAATTGTTTAAGGTATCTTACTTCTGATGTTTTCGCTGAGTATTATGACGACAATGTGTTCATTCATGACAACGACAATAGATACAGAGACGCGATGGATGATATAATTAATAGTGAAGAATTAATTAATGAAAAGGTTAACAAAGCTGAAGTGCTAGGTGACATTGCAAGAGAAGAATTGCACCAAATTTTGACTTCACATGCTATAGTATTTAGTCGTCACACAGGAACTATACAAAGCTACAATATTTATATAAAGTAAAAGAACACACACCATTTCGAGGATAAACGTACGTTACTCCTTTGGCTTATAGAGACAAGGTTAAGAGTGAACTTCAATACATGTTAGATCAAGGCATTATTGAGCCAGCAGTCAGTCCTTACACCGGCCCATTACATGTTGTTCTTAAAAAGGATGGGTCAATTCGTTTGGTTCTGGATTCCAGACAGATAAATAATATCATCGTTCCCGAAACTGACCGTCCACAGAATTTAGATGAACTTCTTCAACATTTCCATGGAATTAAAGTTTTATCCACAGTTGATATGCGCGCAAGTTTTTGCAAATAGAACTCTGTAACTGTTATCAATTTCGGAAATTACCGTTTGGACTTACTATATCTTCAGCAGCATTCATTCTTTGTTTAAACGAAATCTTACCCGTTTATCTTCGTGACAATATTACTTCATATGTTGACGATATTCTTATTGCTAAACGTTCTTGGAGTGAGCACAACAAAATTTTGGATTCATTATTACGTATTTTTGCAAGAGTTGGCATTACAGTGAACCTAGAAAAAACTGAATTTGGTCGTTCTCAGGTGAAATTTCTTCGTCATATTATTTCTACGGAAGGTATTCTTCCTGATCCAGAGAAACTAGATGCTATTCGTAATTATGCTGTTCCTACTACAAAACGTGATGTGCGTAGTTTCCTAGGTATTTGTAATTTTCTTAGGCACTTTGTTAGATTGGACAATGTGGCCACACCTCGTTTATGTGAACTATCTGGAAAGAATTGTAATTGGTGTTGGGATGAGGAAGCTCAACCAGAATTTGAACAACGTCATGATGCTTTAGTTGCTGCACCACTTCTTTCACATCCGGATTTATCTAAAGTTTTTTGTTTGGCGACTGACTCATCATACAAAGGCCTAGGTGCACACTTAATTCAAGAGATAGAAGAAAACGGCGTTGTAGTACAGAAAACTATTGCATTTGGAAGTCGTGTTCTCTCTAATTCAGAAAAGAATTATTCGATTCCGGAACTTGAAGCCTTGGCTGTTGTTTGGGCTTTCACAAAATCTCGCATCTTTTATATGGCAGACATACTATGGTTTACACCGATCATCGAGCTCTGGAAATTCTTATGTCAACAAACTTAACACATGGAAGATTGTCACGATGGGCGCTGTGTCTACAGGAATTTGATTTTAGTATTGTTTACATACAGGGTTCTTCAAATATTATTGCTGATGCTTTATCACGTGCACCTATGGGTTGGAAACAAAGTGCTGAGGAGGACTGCAAAGAAAACAATTATTGTATGATGTATATTGTAGGTATAGCGTTTGAAAATTTTGTTTCGTCTTCGCTCCAGGACATCTCTAAGGAGCAAAACAAGGATCCAATCTGGAAGGAAATTAAGGAGAAGTGGAGGAGAAAGGAAAGCGTAGCGATTAGACAGTATTACTTAGTTCGCAATGATATTCTTTTCAAACGAAAATCGGTTAACAACTCTGTATGGTTAGTTTGGATTCCTGATGAGTGGGTTAATAAATTGATATGGTATACACATTTCAGTTATGCACACTTTGGTACCAGAAAATGCTTTCATAAATTACGAGAAAATTTCTACTTCAGTAATATAGAAAAACGTATTCCATTTGTTCTTGCCAAATGCAAATTATGTTAAAAAGGCTAAGCCGTCAACTATTTCTCACAGAGCACCGTTCTTTCCTATCATTCCAGCGAAATTAAAGGAGATGGCTGCAGTCGATTTGTTCGGTCCAGTGGTTCGTTCTACTAATGGTTTTGCGTACATTTTGGTAGCAGTGGAATTGACATCAAAATATGTGTGTTTTACACCTTTACGCAAAGCAACAGCTAGTTCAGTGTCTAATGCTTTCATCAAACACTTTCCTAAGGAAGTGGGTCATGTTGATAGCGTTAGATAATGGATCACAGTTTCGCTCTAAAATTTGGCTTCGTTCTCTAAGGCGTCGTAAGATATAACCAATGTTCATTTCACTTTTTCACCATCAATCTAACGCTTCAGAGAAATGGATGAAGGAAATCAATAAACTGTGTCGTCTTTATCGTCATCAGAATCACAGAACGTGGGATCAGTATCTTCATATTTTTCAAAACATTCTGAATGAACTCCCTAATGATTCAACTTGTTTACTGCCTATATTGATATTAAAAAATAAAGCACCCACAAATTGCATTTCTAAAGTCGATCCTTTTCTGCCTACATGGAAACTGCGGCATTCTGAAGTTGTCAACCTGGCTCTACAAAATATTGCATCTTTGGCTGCTAGAAGAGAGAAATCAGCCAAACATCCTGGTCGATTAAAATCTTGTCAGTTGGTCAAAAGGTGTTAATTAAGTCTCATCGTTTGCCTCACAAAGGAAAAGGCTTATGTAGCAATTTTTTTCTGCTTTATAACGGTCCATATAGAGTTTGCAAAATTATTCATGATAACACTGTCGAAGTAGAAACTGTTAAATCTCGGCGCTCTAAGGGAGTACATCATATATCGAACGTTAAAATTTTTGTGGAATGACATACTTTTGAGAAACTAACAGTTACATGTAAACATGTAGAGAATATAAGGATACCGTGCCGTGTTGTGGCGGCGGCACATACTCAAAGCAACAGTCAATTCTGCGCGCCGCACAAGGCAGTCGTTGACCGCAACGATTACTTCCTACGTCACGCATACTTACAGGTGATCGAGCGCTCAGTGCGAATGGATTGACAGCTGTAAACAAATACACAGTATAATTTCTCGAATAAATTCAGTATAATGCTATAGTGACTTGATAAATTATGTTATTAACGTTCAGTTTTTTTCAGGATACAGTTGTATAAATTATTTAAGAACTTCAGGTAATTCTGTATGCGTCCGACGTTAAGAGGACTGGCTATCGAAAAACTTTCAGGAAGAATGTAATTTCGAAGAAGAAAGTAGTAAGCTAAAAAGGTAACTATTAATTGAGTTTATTTTTGAGGTAACATATTTCCACTTAGGTACGTACTTTAGACGTAATTTGCTGCTCGCGATTACGTGATTTATACTTTGTGTTAACTGATTTTGGCAATGATTGATTAATGAACAGGGTTGTTAATTATGTATATTATGCATCGCTTGGCTGCATTGCTTTTTCACTGATGTCATATTTTTTTATTATGTGTCTCCTGTCCCTATTTATTTAAATTATAATTGTCACCTGATTAGTCGTGCTGATATGGTTATGTATCTAAGTTATACTTTGTCATTTATCTGCTTGCGCCTTCATGTTTACTTATTAAGGTTACATACGAATATGTATTTGCTTACGCTGATATGGTGCTAATGTCCTGTTTATTATGTAAGATATATATATTTGCTGCTTTGCGTATGGATTGTATATTTCCACATTTCTGTTTTGTTGTCATAACTGCTCTTTAATTTGGTACATAGAAATGCTGATATACAGTGCACAAACATGGAGTTCAGGTCACACTATAGTATTAATTATAGATTATTCGCTTGGCACAGCCTCGTTGTAGGGATTGTACTACATCCATTTGTTGACAGTCTGTTCTCTACTGGTATATTTACTAGCTATTGCATCTTTTGCTTACACTCAATTTTAAGATAAGAAAATGAACTGCTATAATTCTATGAACGACATTGGTACAAGATACTTCACTGAAGTCAAATGAGCTGGAGGTTTTATGGAAGCTGTATAAATTTATGCTAATAGGAAGGAAGCTAACGACATGACATACCAACACTAGGTTTAGACCATTGACGGTTATTACATTGCACTGTTGGTGAGCAATTGAAATAGAAAGTGACACTTGATACAAGAAATGCTCCACAAGTTTGCTTCTGTTTTGCCATGATTCTTGAAGTGGTGTCCACACTGTGAAATATTACGGTCATTCACACTCCGTACTCGTACTTACTTGCTGAGAGTTATTCAAACTAAAGGCTGTTAGAGGTCATGCATGCATTTCTTTTATGTAATGATGGACAAGGTAACCAAAATGTGTTTTAGAATTCATAATGAGTAGAAGACTTGGGTCAGGTGGATTGTATGGTATGATGAACTGAAGTTTGCACTAGGATTTTATCTGTACTTATTGCAGGAGACTGACTAGAGGAAAGAGTTGTTATGGAAGTGAAATTATATTGGTGATAAGGTGTATATGTATCGACGTATTGAAGAGTTATTATTGAGGTATTAAGATTGTGTGAAGTTGACGATTATTGGAGTTTTGGTGGACAAGAGGTAAGGTAAATGATATTGATATAAGGTTTACATGTATCGATGTAGGAGGTATTATCTAAGTATTAAGATTATGTGATGCTGATGATTATTGGAGTTTTGGTGGATAAGAGGTAAAGTAAGTGAGGAGCATTTTATTTCTTTATTGGTTTATATGGAACAAGGAGGATGAAGATGGCAGACTAGAACACTCAAGGGGAAGGAAGATTGTCTACACACACACTTTGTTAAATCAATAAGCAGTATATATATATTGGAGAGAGGAAGTATTTGCATCTCTTAGAACACTGACAGTTGTTCAGCAACCGAACATTTTCATTTGGCTTGGCAAACATTGGTCTTGATGTGATTACTATGATGTTGACTAACCATTATTGATTGTTATACACTGTTACCACTACTACTTGATACACATGTTGAACATCAAATTTTGACAGAATTGCATTTACACAGTTAACACTATTCAATTACACAGTAGTACTTAAATGTGGATGAAAGATGAATGAGTGCGTTTTGTGTGTTTTCCTTTCCTAATCCCAAATAATTGGTACCGACCTATAACCTAAATATTATTTACTTGTTTGTTGTGGCTTGCACTGACACCCATAAATATTATAGGTTTACTGATATTTGTGTTTGTAATAGTTAATATGACAATTATCTGATATGATTTGTGTGTTTATTATAATTTGTATGTTTAGTGTAAGAGCATTTATAATAATTTTGTAAAAGCAATTGTGTGTGCATTTAAACGGTTGTTTGTGCTTACAAGTATTAACATTGAGGGGTGCCACTTGGAAATATATAATTTCTGCTGATGAACTCTGATGAACTGTCTAATTAGTGACAGTGAATATTATAGACTGTTACCTGCACTTGTTTGCCATTGCTGGATGCTGCTGTTCAAACTTCTATTGAAAAAAGTCGCTTGTTGCTGTCTGCACCTGTTCAACATTGCTGGGTGCCACTGTTGGAACTGTAAACTACTCTAAGGAGTGCTACTTGTTTATTGAACTATTGGAAAGATTTTATGTGAATATTTCTATAAACAGATTTTTTGTGTATTTACTGTTTATGAAATGTTATGAGATGCTTACTTGCACCTATTCGTCTTTATTGACGCTATTGATTGAATTGTTTAATCATATTGTTTAACAAATGATAGTTGTGTAAACTATTATGTAAAATCATATGTATGCAAGCTTTTGAATTCCTTACAGTATTTGATATACTAGGTAATTGCAGGGTTAGTGCAAAGCCAAAATTTATTTAGTTATGTGATATTTACTTATTAATATTATCTTTTATTTTTGTCTGTTTTTTTACGAATTTGGTGGTATTTTCACCACCAATGCTGGCTAAAATACCATCAAATTCTATCCCGTTGAGGAGGAGCATATGAAAGGTAGCTACACTGAGTCACAGCGCCAGAGATTGCGCCAAGAGTATTATTCCGCCGCCTCCACTGCGGCAGTTGTAATTCAGAGGTTGCCATGGGCAGTACTTGTTGAGAGGATGTTGAGAGCCGTACTAGTTGAGACGATGTCGTATGCAGTTGTTCTTCTGCTGGCCGAGAGAGCGGATGCTGTTCTGTTGGTGTAATGTATATATGGATGATGTTGCAATGATCACAGTGTATTTTTCGTCAATAGATATGGAGGTAACAAAAAATTTTTTATTTTAAATTTCCTGAATAACAATGCCTCTTGGTCACAGGTTCAGTCAACAAAGCATATGGCTCGTGTTCATGTAAAAGACTTATAGTTCTGGTTTCTATTTGCAATTATAGTGTTTGTGGTTATTCAATTAGTTCATTGTAAATGGTGTTTAAAATTTCTTGTCGTACTGAGAGAGAACCGTGCCAGATTTCACACACAGAACAGTTATACTTGAGCTTTGTTGTTTCGTAGCTTTTGTAGTTGCGGGCGACTTAATTAATGAATTGTATTAACAGAAATTTCCTTTCATTTTTTATTGTTATTTTATGCAGTCAGATTGCGTACTAATCGGAGTCAGGGCCAACCCGTGACGACACTTCATAACCCGACACGCAGCTACTAAAATTACTTTTATTGTATATTCTTTTAATTAAGCCCCCATGCAGTAGTCTTCACTGACGAATCGACATCACCTAAGTGGAAATGTGAGTACACATTATGTGAGCATCTGGACGTCAGTATATCACAACGAGATAGTACTGTTCGTTTTTGTATTATATCGAGGGGAAAGTTTTGGGTGTTTTTATGTTGATCCGCAAGAAATTTGGCCCTTTACTGAATTGGAAGTAGCTGAACCACACTACTGTATTTGGCAGCAAGATGGAGCCCCGCCTTCCTGGCATAACCCAGTACACGATGACTGACGTTCCACCCGACCGCTGGACTGGCCACAAGGGGCCGGATGCCAGAGATTGTTTTGTACGATCTCCACTTCCATCCGGTCTTTGGGGTTCATGAAGGATCATATATACAGTGTGGTCCATTGATCGTGAGTAGGCCAAATATTTTACGAAAGAAGCCTCAAACTAAATAAGACTCAAACGAAAAAACTACAAAGATCGAAACGTGTTTAGCTTGAAGGGGGGAAACCAGATGTCGCTATGGTTGGCCTGCTAGATGTCCCTGCCATAGGTCGAACAGATATCAAGTGCGTTTTTTAAATAGGAACCCCCATTCTTTATTACATATTCGTGTAGTACGTAATGAAATATGAATGTTTTAGTTGGACAACTTTTTTCGCTTTGTGACAGATGATGCTGTAATAGTCACAAACATATGGCTTACAATTTTAGATGAACAGTTGGTAACAGGTATGTTTTTTAAATTAAAATACGGAACGTAAGCATGTATTTAATTTTGGTTGTTCCATTGTGCTACATGTACCTTTATGAACTTATCATTTTTGGGAACGCACGCTGTTATAGCGTGATTACCTGTAAATACAACATTAATGCAATAAATGCTCAAAATAATGCCCGTCAACCTCAGTGCATTTGGTAATACGTGTAACGACATTCCTGTCGATAGCGAGTAGTTCGCCTTGCGTAATGTTTGCACATGCATTGACAATGATCTGACGCTGTTGCGCCGGCCGGTGTGGCGGAGCGGTTCTAGGCGTTTCAGTTTGGAAGCGCGTGACCGCTACGGTCGTAGGTACGAGTCCTGCCTCGGGCATGGATGTATGTGATGTCCTTAGGTTAGTTAGGTTTAACTAGTTCTAAGTTCTAGTGGACTGATGACCTCAGATGTTAAGCCCCATAGTGCTCAGAGCCATTTGAAGCTCTTTTTTTTTTTTTTTTTTTTTTTTTTTTTTTTTTTTTTTTTTTTTTTTAACGCTGTTGTCAGGCGTTGTCGGTGGATCACGATAGCAAATATCCTTCAACATTCCCCACAGAAAGAAATCCCGGGACGTCAGATCCGGTGAACGTGCGAGCCATGGTATGGTGCTTCGACGGCCAATCCGCTTGCCATTTAATATGCTAATCAATACCGCTTCAACCGCACGGTCGGAAAACCATAACGTTGGAAGTACATCGCCATTCTGTCATGCAGTGAAACCTCTTGTAATAACATCGGTAGAACATTACATAGGAAATCAGCATACAATGCACCATTTAGATTGCCATCGATAAAATGGGGGCCAATTATCCGTCCTCCCATAATGCCGCACCATACATTAACTCGTCAAGGTCGCTGATGTTCCACTTGTCGCAGCCATCGTGGATTTTCCGTTGCCCAATAATGCATATTATGCCAGTTTACGTTTCCGCTGTTGGTTAATGACGCTTCGTCGGGAAATAGAACGCGTGCAAAAAACATTTCATCGTCCCGTGCTTTCTCTTGTGCCCAGTGGCAGAACTCTACATGGCGTTCAGAGTCGTCGCCATGCAATTCCTGATGGATAGGAGTATGGTACAGGTGCGATCGATGTTGATGTAGTATTCTCAACAACGACGTTTTTGAGATTCCCGATTCTCGCGCAATTTGTCTGCTACTGATGTGCGGATTAGCCGCGACAGCAGCTAAAACACCTACTAGGACATCAACATTAGTTGCAGGTCGTGGTTGACATTTCACATGTGGCTGAACACTTTCTGTTTCCTTAAAAAACCGACGGAGGTTCGAGTCCTCCCTCGGGCATGGGCGTGTGTGTTAGACTTTATGATAATTTAGGTTAAGTAGTGTGTAAGCTTAGGGACCGATGACCTCAGCAGTTAAGTCGTATAAGATTTCATACACATGCAGCATACATAACACCCGCCTGTTGGGCATTTTATCATAATAGCTGTAACACCATAGCTCTAATACTCCAATGATTTATTTTGGTTTTTGTTTCATTTAATATTACATCGTTAAGCTTCTGTAAATGTTTTTGATTGAATAGATGTCACAAAATTGTATACTCTTTTCTTTGTTTAAAACTTTGATGTCATGATTTGATTCTATGCAATGTAGTGTATCTGTCATTTGAATTCTTTGTCTCATTTACAGGGAACAAAACTTACTGTATATGACTGTAATTTTGTGTGAATAATTTTTGGTAGAAATGTCAATATATGCAAATGTTTTGTTTTATTAAATGTATTTGATTACTGTTATGTAAACTGCTGATGCTGACTTAGGGTTCTTAGTTCTTTAGTATATAAAAGGTGTAGTGGTTCCCCTCGGGAACAGAACTGTGTAGCGCGCGCAAATTGTGGTTGGCATAGGTAAAAAAAGTGGAACAAGAGTCAGTCGGGGACGAGCTACGAGTCGGGGGCGAGCCATCAGTCAGGGACGAGCTACCAAATTGTGCACTGCCATGTAAATGTTGCATACGGTGCTGGTTCCGAGAGAGGTTTTTTCTGCTACTTTCCAATGCCTCGGATGGATGGATAAATAGCTGGAACTATTCTGGAATTTGTATCTATCATCGCCACCAAGAAATGACAGAGTCCAGCAATTCTACCTGCAATTCTACCTACCGACATGCAATCGCCACCACATTGCGCAGTCACTGTAATGGAGCACTCTAGCAATGTGCAGTGAAGGATCAGCTTAATGGATGTGTTAGTGTGCTCAGATATAAGGTAATTTGTAACTGAGTTTATGTACCTACCTTGATTTTTCTCCTGATCATAACACCTCCCAGGTTCCTCTCCGTTTGAATTGAAGTGATTTCCGAGTGTCCCTACTGAAAGAACATTAAAGACCAGTGTTTTGCTAATTAATGCCTCTTGAACATAATAAAAAAAGAAAGTTAATGAAAGTAATTTTCCTAATAAAACTGCTGATTAATGTATTGTTGCCAACTTCAAATTAAGAGTTCGTAAGACTGAGGATTATAAAGTTTTGCTTCGTAAATGAGCTCATTACTGCCTATTGTAAATCACAGAAGGTGAGTCAGTATCTTACATATATTTTAATTTTGTCTCTCAATGTAGTAAGAGTGGAAAACTGCAGTATGAAACGTTATATACTCATTTTTGCTAAGTGTTTGTCTCTCTTGTGTATTAGAAGTGCATATCAATAGTATACCAGGATCCACAGTCTGTCTATTGTGTTAATGCTCGGTAACAAGTAACGGAAAGACCATTAATTATGAAAACCATAATTTCTTTATTGAAAGGATAGTGAGAAGCAACCTGTTATTGGATTCCAATTAACTTTCATTTTAAATAGTAAAGTGTTTAACTGAGAGAGACTTAACCAATATCCAATTTATGACTCTGCAGTGAATAGTAATAATAACGTTATAAAGACCATCCAGTTTGTGTAAGCTCTTAAAGTAATAGTGTGTTTCGGTATCTGTTATAAATTTGCAAATAGTTTGTGCTGCTCCAGTTGTTAGCTTCAATCTTAAAACATACGTATGTGTCAAGAGTTCACTGCACTCGCGTGTGGCAAAGTATAGGTTGTGTTTATCCATTAAAGTTACTAACAACTATTTTCTTGAACGAGAATGTTAATCATTCTCTTGCCTAGTTAGGCTGGCGACTGTTTTCTTTACCCGTTAAACAGAACAGATAGGGAAAATTTTGTTTGTTACTGTTGAAATATTTCCGTAATTCTGACTTTCACTTCCGATAAGCCACCTCCGTTAGGTACAATACGGTCAACACAACAAAATTCCTCTCAGAGGATAACACTGCTCTGTTGCCTTATACCACAATTGTTTTAATAACATTGTTTTATTTCACAACCTGCTTTAAGGTTATGGTACAGCAGTGACAGACACTAGTGTTATATAGTCATACATGAACACGATATCTACCTTTTCCGCAATTGGAAAACGGTTCATTTTAACACGGGTAATGTATCACGAAGCAAATACCGTCCACCCTGGCTGAATGTTACGTGATACCTCTTACTTATACGTTTGCGACTATTACAGCGCCATCTGTCACAAAGCGAAAAAAGTGACGGAAGAAAAACATCAACATTTCTTTACGTACTACACGAAAAAGTAATAAAAAATGGGAGTCGCTATTTAACAAAATAGCAGTTGATATCCGTTTGACCTATGGCAGCACCATCTAGCGGAACAACCATAGCGCCATCTGGTTTCCCCCTTCAAGCTATATGAGTTTCGTTCTTTGTAGTTCTTTCGTTTAATTCTGATTTCGTGTGATATTTGGCCCGATCACTATCAATGGACCACCCTGTATATGTGCCTCCGCTACCAGCTGGTTTCCCCGACTTATGAAACCGAAGTGAAGTATTTGTTGCAACAAAGACTCGACAATCACTGATCAAAAATTCGGAGGATCCGACTATACACTAAATCTGTATCGTGTAATGAAACGTTCCCACATTGAATAATTGCAAGAAAAGCTTCATGAGTTCCTCTTTCACTTGATGCATGTAATTATTGAGTTGGTGCATAAGTTGGTAGCCTTTTTTCATAAATTTAATAAACACAACAAATACACATAACAGAAACTATAGCCATCAGTAATATATTTTCCTTCACTATATAAAATAGTCTGCCAAAGCCGGGGCAACATTTCCATTCCACGACTGTAGAAACCACGTGGTTTTGAGGCGAAGAACTCATCGCGCCGTGTTGAGCACGCATTTTCGTCACGAGAGGAAGGTCTTTGAAGGTTATTCATATAGAGCGGAAAAGATGAATATTTGAGGAAGTAAGATCAGGTGCATAAATAAAATAGGTGCAGAGTAACTCCTGAATAGTCTCGTGTCAGGCTAGCAGAAGGAAGACGGGCGCTGTCCAAATATAACATCACTTAACGTAGTCTTCCTGATGTTGATTTCAGACTGCGTCTGCTAAACGTCTCAGTTGCTGACAAATATCAGCAGTGGTGGTTTCACGTCGGCGAAGCAGTACGCAGTACACCAAGCAGTCGCTGTCCCACCAGTTGCGCAACATACCGTTTGTTGAGGCGGTGAGGTCTTTTATACGGAGAGATAGTGCTTTGTTTGGGTTCATTCATTCCTTTCTTTTCCTTACGTTGGCAAGATGACAGCATTTCGCGTCAACAGTAACCATTTTTTTTAAGTCGTCAGTCATCTAATTGGTTAGGTGCGCTCTGCAACGAAATCCTCTCCTGCGGCAACCGCTTATTCTGATTGTAGCACTTGCAACCTACGTTCTCAATTATTTGGTAGATGTATTACCATCTCTGTCTTCATCTACAGTTTTTGCAGTTTACAGCTCCCTCTAATACCGTGGGAGTCATTCATTGATGTCTTAACGAATATCCTATCATCCTGTCATCTCACTTTTACAGTGTTTTCTACATATTCCTTTCCTCTCCGATTGCGCGCAGAATCTCCTCAGTCCTTACCCTGTCAGTCCATATAATTTTCCACATTCGTCTGTAGTACCACACCTCAAATGATTCGAATCTCTTCTGTTCCGGTTTACCCACAGTTCATGTTTCAGTACAAGGCCTGTCATACCAGCAGACTTATCTTCGGCAGAAGTGTCCTTTTTGTCTGCGCTAGTCTCCTTTTGATGTCCTTCCTCCGTCTGTCATTGGTTATTTCGCTGCCTAGGTAGCTGGATTCCTTAACTTCATCCAGTTCGTGACCATCAATCCTCATGTTAAGTTTCTCGCTGTTTTAATTTCTGCTACTTCTCATTACTTTCGTCTTTCTTCGATTTACTCTCGGCCCAGATAATGTATTCATTAGACTGTTTATTCCATTTAGCAGATCATGTAATTTTTCTTCATAACAATGCCATTATCCTTTCAACTTGAATTTCGATTCCACCCCTGAACCCTTCTTTTATTTCCATCATTGCTTCTTCGATGTACGGATTGAACAGAATGGATGAAAGTCTACATCTCTGTCTTACACCCTTTCGTTCTTCGTCGCCACTCTTGTTATTCCCTCTTAGCTCTTGTAAATATTGTATATTACCCGTCTTTCCTTGTAGGTTATCTCTGCATTTCTCAGAATATCAATCGTCTTGCACCATTTGACATTGCCGAAAGTCTTTTCCAGGGCAACAAATCCTATGAACATGTCTTTATTTTTTTCACTCTTGCTTCCATTATCAACCGCAACGTCGTAATTGCCTCTCTGGTACCTTTACGTTTTCTAAAGTCAAACTGATCGTCACCTAACACATCCTCAATTTCCTTTTTCATTCTTCTGTATATTATTCATGTGAGAAACTTTGAAACATGAGCTGTTAATCCGATTGTGCGATAATTTTCGCACTTGTAAGCTCTTATTGTCTTCGAAACTGTGGGGGTGACATTTTTCAGAAAGTCAGACGGTATGTGCCCAGAAACAAACATTTTAAACACCCACGTGAATTTCCGTTTTGTTGCCAATGACTTTAAAATTTCTAATATAATCTTATCTATCCCTTTTGACTTATTTAATCTTAAGTCCTCCAAAGCTTTCTTTAGTTCTGATTCTAATACTGCATCCCCTGTGTCTTCTAAATCGACTCCTCTTTCTTCTTGTATCACATCAGACAAATCGTCCTCCTGATAGAAGCCTTCATTGTACCCTTTCAACCTAGTCGATTTTAATTTCACCGAAGTCTGTTTTGAGTTTCCTACAAGCTGAGTCAGTCCTTCCGATAATCATTTCTTTTTCGAGTTCTTCACATTTTCATGCAGCCGTTTCGGCTTAACTTCCTTGCACTTTCCATTCATTTCATTCCTCATCTAGTTGTATTTCTGTATTCCTGTCAGACATTTTTGTACTTCCTTCTTTCATCGACAAGCTGAAGTATTTATTTTGTGTCCATGACTTCGTCGCAGATCGCTTCTTTGTAGCTATGTCTTTCTTTCCAACTTCTTTGATTGCCCTGTTTAGAATGTCATTTCCTCTTCAGCTGCACTGCCTACTGAGCTATTCCTTATGTATAGCCTTAGAGAATTTGAAGGGTATCTCGTCATTCCTTAGTATCTCCGTATTCCACTGCTTTGCATATTAATTCGTCCAGACTAATGTCTTAAGTTTCAGGCTATTCGTATTTACTTCGAATTTGTGATCTGAATCTGTATCTGCTCCTGGGTACGCCGTACAATCCAGTATTTGATTTCGAAATCTCTGTCTGATCTTTATGTAATCTAACTGAAATCTTCCCGTATTACCGGGCCTTTTCCTAATACACATCCTCCTCTTGTGATTCTAGAACGGTGTATAAGTTATTACAAGCTGAAATGTAATACAGAACTCAATTAGACTTTCTCTCTCATTCTTTATCCCAGTCCCCCATTCTCCTGCAACATTTTCTTCTATTCCTTCCCTTACAACTACATTTCTGTCCCCCTGACTTACATTTTCATCTCCCAATATTCTCATAAACTTTCTCTATCTCCTCATCTTCAGCTTGCGTCGTCGCCATGTATTCCTGGACTGCGACTGTCTGTTCTGGCTTGCTGTCCATTCTAATAAGAACAACCCTATCACTGAACTGTTCACAGTAACGTTCTCTCTGCATACCTTCCTATTCATAACAAGCCCACTTCCGTTATACAATTTCCTGGCGGTGTTGACATTACCCTAGACTCATCTGACCAGAAATCCTTGCCTCCTTTCCATTTTACTTCACTGACCACTCTTATTTCTAGATTTAGCTTTAGCATTTCTTTTTTCAGATTTTCTATCTTCACTACAATGTTCAAACTTCTGATATTCCAAGCACCGAATTGTAGAACGTTATCCTTCCGTTGGTTATTAAATTATTTTTCTCATGGTCAGCTCCCCTTCGGCAGTCCCCTTCCGGAGATCCGAATGGAGGACTATTCCGGAATTTTTGGCCAATGGATAGATCATCATGACACTCTCAGTTACAGGCCACATGTTATGCGGATTCACGTTATATGTCTTTAAAGCAGTGGTTTCCATTAGATTTTTCATCCTCATACCGTTGATCATTGCTGATTCTTCCGCCTTTACGGGCAGTTTCCCATCCCAAGGATGAGAGAGTACCCTGAATCTCTGTGCGCTCCTCCACCCTCTGCCGTCGATTGATGAGGAGCAAGCAGTGATGCACATACGGCCACGCGCTGTTTGTTGTGATTTTGGTTAAGAACGTACTGTACCCATATATCCGACTTTGTACCTTCCTCATTGCTAGAAAATGTCGTTAGATAGTGGAATGATTACAGTTCATCTTATTTTCTACCTGCAAAATACTAACACGAATTCTTTACAGACGAATGGAAAAACTGGTAGAAGCCGACCTCGGAGAAGATCAGTTTGTATTCCGTAGAAATATTGGAATACGTGAGGCAATACTGACCCTACGACTAATCTTAGAAGAAAGATTGAGGAAAGGCAAACCTACGTTTCTAGTATTTGTAGACTTAGGGAAAGCTTTTGACAATGTTGACTGGAATACTCTGTTTCAAATTCTGAAGGTGGCAGGGGTAAAATACAGAGAGCGAATGGCTATTTACAATTTGTACAGAAAGCAGATGGTAGTTATAAGAGTCGAGGGGTATAAAAGGGAAGCAGTGGTTGGGAAGGGAGTGAGACAGGGCTGTAGCCTCTCCCCTATGTTATTCAATCTGTATATTGAGCAAGTAATAAATGAAACAACAGAAAAGTTCGGAGTAGGTAGTAAAATACATGGAGAAGAAATAAAAAACTTTGAGGTTCGCCGATTACATCATAATTCTGTCAGAGACAGCAAAGGACTTGGAAGAGCAGTTGAACGGAATGGACAGTGTCTTGAAAGGATGGTATAAGATGAACATCAACAAAAGCAAAACGAGTGTAATGGAATGTAGTCGAATTAAGTATGGTGATGCTGAGGGAATTCGATTAGGAAACGAGACACTTTAAGTAGTAAAGGAGTTTTGCTATATGGGGAACGAAATAACTGATGATGGTCGAAGTAAAGAGGATATAAAATGTAGACTAGCAATGGCAAGCAAAGCGTTTCGGAAGAAGAGAAATTTGTTAACATCTAGTATAGATTTAAGTGTCAGGAAGTCGTTTCTGGAGGTATTTATATGGAGTGTAGCCATGTATGAAAGTGAAACGTGGACGATAAACAGCTTAGATAAGAAGAGAAAGAAACTTTCCAAATGTGATGTTACAGAAGAATGCTGAAGATTAGCTGGGTAGATCACATAAATAATGAGGAGGTATTAAATAGAATTGGGAAGAAGAGGAGCTTGTGGCACAACTTGACTAGAAGAAGGGATCGGTTGGTAAGTCATGTTCTGAGACATCGAGGGATCACCAATTTAGTATTGGAGGCCAGCGTGGAGGGAAAAAACTCGTAGAGGGAGACCAAGAGATGAATACACTAAGCAGATCCAGAAGGAGGTAGGCTGCAGTAGGTAATGGGAGATGAAGAAGTTTGCACAGGATAGAGTAGCATGGAGAGCTGCATCAAACCAGTCTCAGGAATGAAGGCCACAACAGCAACAACAATGGAGTAGAATGACGTGTATCATTGTGGATTATTCCGTTTGAAAGATCTTCACAAATACCGATCTTCCTGAACGTGGAGGGTCACTAATGTTGAGGCGATCATCCTTAAAACGAGAAAAGAACATTGTTGACATGCTCTGTCCTATGGCATTATCCCCATAAACGACGCAAATGTTTCTGGGTGCCTCCACAGCAGTCACACATCTATTGAACTCAAGGATAAGAATATGTCTGAAACGCTCCGATTGCTCCATGTGGCACTCCATTTTCTAGAGTTCACAACGCCACTCATTATTTCCAAGTGAAAAATGACAATATGTAGACTCAAACAACAACAGAGAACTACAAATAAAAAATGACAATCGATAAATAAAATCAAAGCAAGCGGAATACCAACATGCATAACAAAAATATCGAGAACTCATTCACCAGCTCAGCATATGTAATTGTAAGTGGAATTTAATAAATCCCACAATGCCTTGATACCCTGGAATTCATTTTGAAACAACTATTATAGTGCAAGACTGAATTTTGCTCGTGAATGCCACCCATATCTAGGAACAGAATGCGCTCAACCGTTACCCTGGTCTGCACGTTGTTTCCATATCTCACCCACTGAAAACATATGGTTAAATGTTGAGAGAACGCCACGCTACTTCCCGCCAGCACTATGGTTGTTGAACTCTCGCATCGAGGTGAAACACTATGGAATGATGAACCTATATCCGTCCCCCAAGCTCAGCAAGGCTTGTTGACCAACTGACTTACGGCCTTTCCCAATGCGTTGTTACTGCCAGAGGTTGCAGCTCCCTGTGCACTAAATTCGGCAATCTCATTGCACCTCTTTGCACCTAGTTTAATCAAACTTTCTTCTTATTATAATGTATAAGCATCAAAATTTCACTACATCCTATATTTCAAAGTGTTTAATGTCCATCAGTGAAGATTTTTAAAGCTCTGGCGAGGTACATCTAACCCAAGACACGGATTTAAGATTTTCATGATTTAGGACTAGAGATGTACAGTAGGCTGACGATTCGTAAGCGAATTCTTTCAAAAATGATTCACTGTGTTCAAGAAGAGCTAGAGGAGTGTGTTATTAGCTTACCCATGCTCAACGACGGATGATAGTTTTCAGCCTGTCGCAAATCGGAAAATGTTCGAATCTCTCTTAGTTTCCCGGCATTTTTTGTGATCCGTCGCTAATATTGGAATTGCACCCAGTTTACAAATCCCACGTAACAGATATGGTAATGACGAATGTTTTGGGCGAAGCAGTTGCAATGAAAACGTTGTCGATTTGCATTGTAGTTACAAAAGGGAAGAGAGAGATGTGTAAATCAATAGACAGCTGATGAATAATAATGAATTGGAAATAAACATAAATTGTGAAACCTGCTTAGAAATAGTCAACAGAGTAATTAGAAAGAAAAGAAACATATGGTAAATTTTAAAGTAACTTATACCACGTTAAAGTAATGAAAAATAACACCAGAAAAGTAAGACGCACTTCATATTCGTACCCCGATTGATCTGACGTAAATCTTGCGCGATATACTGCCACGCATTAGGAATTAACGGTAGTCTGTTCAGAGAGCCACCCGCCCTTTTGTATTTTACGCTGAAAAGAAACATCATTTGTCGAATGTCACCTTTATTAGCCGAGGGTATTTAAGTACCTGAAAAGCATGCGTCACATCTGTGTGATAACAGCCATCTGTTTTGAGAAGTGCTGTCGTAATAATTCCTATGACTGAAGAAGAGTCTTCTAGTATTGCTTTTTGAGCAAATAACATTTAATATCAGAATAACAGGTAATTTTTTCTCTCTGCATCAAAGCACTTTCAGTGATGGTATCGCAATTTCAGTTATGCATTACAGTCCGGAAAAATCGAAGAAGTTAACGACGTATTTCCTTCCTTTGCCCGTATTTATAAATTTCTGCCACGCTGTGTTAAGCAACCCAAAGCATTCCACGAAAGCGTTCTATTGTTGTAATCCATTGTTCCGTAACATTCCTATCATAAATTTCTGAATTGTCGATTTACTGGTCGGTATATTCGTCCATTAATTATAAAATTGCTCTTCATTTCCTATCCAGTACATTAGTTCAATAAAAATTTACGAAAACTTTCAAGGTACAGAATTCATAACATGGAAATGTCAAAGCGAAAACAAGGTTAGAGAATCGATTGGTTCTGCAATAGTATATTTTTCTGCGAAGAATAAAAAAGAAACTTTTGAAAATACCTAACAAGATATAAATCCTTTAGAGGAATAAAAGTTGAAATGTAGGGGAGAAAACATTGATATGAAATACACGTCATCGGAAAAACATGACAGATGAAAATCATGAAAGTAACGTAGAAAAGTTCAAATACCTTGGAGATCAGTTTCTTTCTGGTAGGTTGCACGGCCTCAAAACATTTATAAAAGGCTCAAACGTTTTCCTGTTCCACCTAGTAAGTTAGTCTGCTGTTTTTCCAGAACCTTCTAACTTCGCCCTTGTGACGGTATGCCACTCACACCTGCAAAATCTGCATGGGTAGGTATAAATTACACAGTCATAATAATACATACAACGCTCCATTAGGGTAAGGGAGTGTGTATGGAGCTCTTGCTTCTATCTCAGTTTTGTAACATATTTGTATATATTTGGCAAATAGCTGAAGCAAACAGACGACTGAATTACATTGATGAAAGGAACCAGAGCAACGAATACGTGCACACCACGCAAAACATCTTCGGTCATTATGTGTCTTTATACTCATTGCAGATTGTTCTTTTCAATGTATCGATTTATTACAAAGAATACAATGTACATTGGTATTATTCAAATACGTATGACCCAACGTACGTGAAGGAAAAATTATAATTAAAAGTATTTCCTCCACTACCCTATCTGAGGGCCATAATCGTTAGCTGGGTAATACAACACCAAATTTCATTTACTTTTATTTTATCAGCTGTTTTATAACTAAGACATATAATCTTCTTGCCTTGTTAACTACAGCACATAACCCCAAACAAAGAGCGCATTGACGTACATAGTTTATAGGACACGTAGTATAGGAGCAGCTCAACAATTGCACTGTGCAAGGGTCATTGCCCGACATTGCATTAAGACTGCCTGGTCTTGATTAGCCGTGGTGGTTTCTTCGCGTTTCCACTTCACGGTCACATTACCGACAGTGGACATGGGCTGTTTAGAAGGACTGACATGTCCTTACTTACCAGCATTTGGGTATAGATTAAGCATACAGGGTATTTTTCTGGGTCAATTTTATGTAAAAATTAAGAACTATTTGTTTCAGGCACTGTTTATAATCTGTGTGTTTTAAAGATTTTTTTGTTGATATCAGGTAATGCACCACACTTTCTAAACAAGTTAGAAGTATTTTTAATAGTTTTGAATCTGATTAAATTTCTTAAAAAATTATAATGAAGTTGATGCAATTTTTTTTTCCAGAATGCTTCCACAAATGGAGGTACCCTTTAATCCAATGTTATACATTTGAAGGAGATCAAATTTTTACCACGTATTCATGATATGGTGGCTGAGGTATCAGACCAATTTAGTTCCGCTTATTATCTATATTCAAGGATAAAGAAATCCTTACATTTTAATTTTTGTAATTTTTTCCCCAGTAAAAATGTTATTTTTCCTATAATGTACTTCATTTCGCCCAAAAAACTTTGGTGTACTACATACATATAGACCATAGCAAATTACAGAAAAAAATGGAGCAAGGCCTTATAAAGTTTTGGAAATATCTGTACCTGAATTCTGAAAAATACAACTTACAGGAAATTGTGAATGAACATTTAATTCCAATTAAACTGTACCTCAGAACATTCCTAAAGCATAGTCTTCATCTTGCAGCATTTCTTCATGTTCAAGCTTCCTCTTGGCATTACTTTTAGAGCTTCTTGTTTCTTTGGTAACTTCAAGAGCGAATCTTTGAGCTTCATGCATCCATTGTCTGCCACACGCAAGCAGTTGAGTTTCCATACTAGAGTCACATTTCATTTCTAAACTTTTCAGGACTTCCAACCTTCCTATCACACCATCACTCAAACATATCACTGCATGTAGTACATAAACCTTTAATGTATTTAGGCCTACAAAAATATTCTTGGGTAATCATTCCCAAATGCAATGGCTGAAACTTTCACTTGTATTCTGAGCGCCCCTGTGGTGACATTTACTAAGCAAAACAGGATCACTCAGGTCTGTAAAAATTCTTTTTATTTCATTCACAATAGGGTCGGAAAGAGAATGCTTATGATGGTATATTTCACCACTTTCTTTTGCTTTTTAGTAACCACACCAAGCATCTGCTCCTTTACGACAAAGTCCGTGAATAGAAAGGTCATCTGTGGACAGCTTATGAAAGCAAGTGGCCCATACAACTTTTCTCATTGCTGTAACATTCAGAGGGGTTGTCCGTCTAATGACCAGTCCATAATAACTAGGAAGATGGTCTGTTTCAGTTTCTGTAAATCTGCCTTGGGCAGACAAAGATTCTCCATCAAGTAGCAACTTTCCTTTCATTTCTCTTCGTAGCTTCCTCAATATAGCACCCATCGTCTTTTGCACATGTCCACAACACTACAGATGTCTTACCAAGGTATCAACATAAACACTGAACTCATTAATTTTATTGAAAGCTTTAGAGTCCCCATCGCCTAGGTACTTCGTATGTTTAACGTTATAAACGGGCACCGACCTCTGAACTATTTTTAGAGGTCCATCACACTCCGTACGTGCACTGTAACCATCAAAATTCTTAGAACACTGATGTTAAATATGTTCTTCAGTGTTACCATGGCAAGTGTGGCAGTTCGTAGATAAGCACTCAACATCAACAACTTTTCCATTCTCCAAAGAAGGAGCACTTACAACACCATTCAAGGAATGATGTCCTCGTCGGTGCCATGTCCCATAAAGTGCAACAGCAATGTCCCTGATTCCACTAATATTTGCGGTTTCTTCCACAGCACGTTTCTTAGATGCCTTAGAGACAACTGTCAAGGCACCTAAAAGTAATTTTATATACTTGCTGAACCTACTGGAACGAGGAGGAGGAAAGTCCATCAACCCATTCCTATTCCTATTGCACGCATTACATACACTAACTTCAAATTCACATCATTTGAATTCTGCCTAATGTTCGAAGTCATTTTCGAGGTAGATTTATTGCAGGATCTACACAGAACCACTAATTATGACGCTAAACCCTTCCTGTTACTTTGTTATTTAGTTATTTCCAGACAGCCTACAAGATCACATTGTTTCCATTACGCCACTTGCTTTATCAAAGAAGATAAGATGGCCACATCAACAACAACAAATCCACTACGAACAGCATCATTGTTAACACAAAAATATGAATCACCAGGAGGCGCGCCATGTGGGAGTTTCTTCTCTGAAGAACTGATACAAAGGTCCCTTTGAACACTGTGGCTTGCTTTGTTTGTGAACTGGATACCACGGAATTTCTTTGTATTAAATTTCTTGAAGCGTGGCACAGTTGGTATTTTTTTTTTTTTTTTGCACGCTAAAGGATATGCACTTTCACAAATATATGTAGCACTTGGGGAACTAACATAGAATTTAGTAAGGTCATTAAAAAATAGAAATTTGTCCATTTATATGTACCCTGTATCCTTAAATCCATATTGCCGTCAGTAGTTAACCAAGTTGCCAGATACATACGCTATGAACGCTGGAAATAGTAATCTGAATTATCAAACCAACGAAACATACACTGTCATCTTTATTACTGAACTAAATGCAAAATATAAATGTCATCGTGTCTGATTTATCTACAAGGGCACGAATACAGTTTAATATAAGTGGAGCATAGGAACGTAGCAACAAATCAAACGTAAACTATAAAATAAACGTACATATTATTATACAATACCACTGTATATTTGACTATCCGTGCGTGACATATACAAAAAAAAAATTATCCATGTTTGATTTGTACAGTAACGTCCCGAGTTCTTGATTTACTCCAATGTGACGTCGCCACGGTATTCACAACTATTACTCCGCAGTACCACCGTGAATGATGCAAATTGTGGGCAATAATTGGTTCAAATGTTCTAAAATACTCTAATTCAGACGATGAAATATTCTCATTTAACGTGCCGCTTAAATAACGAGTCACGTCACCTGTTTTAAATGACATTTTTTAATCTTCATAGGCGGAAACACATTCTGTGACAACAGCCTTAACAAAACGCTTAGGAGCCCATGATAGGCAGCGTTCGACAGAAAAATATCACGCTGGAACGCCTCACGCGGTTTAACATTGGAAATGAGAGGCTGACTTTGAAACGGACGTTGAACCGCAGAGTATAAATACAACTGATGAGCAAAGAGGTTTTCACGCAGCATTTACAGTCAACATGGCACATTGATGGCGTAAGCTAGCCAATCAGATGGCAAACTCTGATCATAGAAGACGGCCGGAGCTAACGTCGAAATTTGGATTAAATAACTGCAGGAGCCTCGAAAGTGCAGGAAACCATAACAAAACCTCGAAAGCTGTTTGCATTAATCAGTACAAATCTTTAAACCAACTGACAATGAATAGACCACAGTGAAGAGATAAATAGAATAGCGTGAGTTAATTACGTAATATTACAGTGATACGAAACTACGATTATGCTTGAATTTTGCATCACTTTATTTCTATCAAATTACAGTATCTTTTGTAATCTATTCTCGATGCAACAGCCTTGGGAGAGCCAGTCCTGACAAAACTGTACAATCTGGTGATCAAGATGTATAAGACAGGCGAAATACCCTCAGACTTCAAGAAGAATATAATTATTCCAATCCCAAAGAAAGTAGGGGTTGACAGGTGTGAAAATTACCATAGAAATATTGGAATAGGTGAGGCAAAACTGACCCTACGTCTTATCTTAGAAAATAGATTAAGGAAAGGCAAACCTACGTTTCTAGCATTTGTAGACTTAGAGAAAGCTTTCGACAATGTCGACTCGAATAACCTCTTTCAAATTCTCAAGGTGGCAGGGGTAAAATAAAGGAAGCGAAAGACTATTTACAATTCGTACAGAAACCAGATGCCAGTTATAACAGTCGAGGGGCATGAAAGGGAAGCAGTGGTTGAGAAGGGAGGGAGACAGGGTTTTAGCCTATCCCCGATGTTATTCAATCTGTATATTGAGCAAGCAATAAAAGAAACAAAAGAAAAGTTCAGGGTAGGTAGTAAAATCCATGGAGAAGAAATAAAAACTCGAGGTTCGCCGATGACATTGTAATTCCGTCAGAGACAGCATAGGGCTTGGAAGAGCAGCTGAACGGAATGGACAGTGTCTGGAAAGAAGGATATAAGATGAACATCAACAAAAGCAAAACGAGGATAATGGAATGTAGTCGAATTAAGATGGGTGACGTTGAGGGTATTAGATTAGGAAATGAGACGCTTAAATTAGTAAAGGAGTTTTGCTATTTGGGGAGAAAAATGACTGATGATGGTCGAAGTAGAGAGGATATAAAATGTAGACTGGCAATGGCAAGGAAAGCGTTTCTGAAGAAGAGAAATTTGTTAATATCGAGTATAGATTTAAGTGTCAGGAAGTCGTTTCTGGAAGTATTTGTATGGAGTGTAGCCAAGTATGGAAGTGAAACATGGACGATAAATAGTTTGGACTAGAAGAGAATAGAAGCTTCCGAAATGTGATGCTACAGAAGACTGCTGAAGATTAGATGGGTAGATAACATAACTAATGAGGAGGTATTGAATAGAATTGTGGAGAAGAGGAGTTTGAGGCACAATAGAAGAAGGAATCGGTTGGTAGGACATGTTCTGAGGCACCAAGGGATCACCAATTTAGTATTGGAGGGCAGCGTGGAGGGTAAAAATCGTAGAGGGAGACCAATATGAATACATTAAGCAGATTCAGGAAGATGTATCTTGCGGTAGGGACTGGGGGATGAAGAAGCTTGCACAGGATAGAGGAGCATAGAGAGCTACATCAAATCAGTCTCAGGACTCAAGACCGCAACAACAACAGATGCAACAATGTCAGCTCCAGGAACAGCTATCAGATTACAGATAGTATCATATGATATCGACATATAGTGACACATCCCACGTATTGGGGAAATTTTAAATCACGATGAAACCTGCTACAAATAATAATTACATGCTTAGGGGCTGTCATTCAAAATACTTTGAAAGTAGCTCACATGATGAATTTTGAGAATCACACATTTATACTGAGGTGACAAGTCATGGACAGCGATATGCACATTTCCAGATGCTGATTGTATCGCGTACGCAAGATATAAAAGGGCAGTGTACTTACGGGGCTGCCACTTTTACTCAAGTGATTAATGTGAAAAGTTTTCGACGTAATTATGGCAGCACGACGGAAGTTAGCAGACTTCTCATGCTGGTTATTAGTTGGAGCTAGATGCATAGAACTTTCCATTTCGTAAAGATCCACAGTGTCAAGAGCGAGCCGTGAATAACAAATTTCTGGTATTATCTCTCACCGCGGGCAACACGGTGTCCGATGGCCTTTACTTAGCAACCGGACAGACCGAGGTGGGGCAGTGGTTAGCACACTGGACGCGCATTCGGGAGGACGATGATTCGAACCCCCGTCCGGCCAT
Source organism: Schistocerca gregaria (assembly GCF_023897955.1). Classification (NCBI taxonomy): domain Eukaryota; kingdom Metazoa; phylum Arthropoda; class Insecta; order Orthoptera; family Acrididae; genus Schistocerca; species Schistocerca gregaria. The sequence continues at coordinate 185,469,183 of NC_064924.1, forward strand.
GCAGGTTTAGGTTTTCCGTGTTTTCTCTAAATCGCTTGAGTCAAATGCCGGGATGGTTCATTTGAAAGAACATTGAGGATTTCTTTCCCGGTCCTTCCCTAATCCAAGCCTGTGCTCCGTCTCTAATCACCTCATTGTCGACGAGCGAAATTCGGCGTTAAAGGGCTACGCAGCATACGACCAACGCTAGTGTCATTGATAACAGGACGAAATCTCCTGTAGAGCCTCTCTTGGGCTCGTGACCATAGCGGTTAGATCCTAGACGACTGGAAAACCGTAGTCTGGCAAGAGTCACGATTTCAGTAGGTAAGAGACGATGGTAGGGTTCGAGTACAGCTCGAACCCCACGAAGGCATGTATCCAAATTGTTAACAAAGCACTGTGAAAACTGGTGGTGGTTCTATAGCGGTATGGGCTGTATTTACATGGAATGGAGTGCGTTCTTTGGTCCAATTGAACTGATCGTTTACTGAAAATAGTGATGCTGGGCTATTTGTGTACTATTTGCAGCACAATTATGGACTTCATGTTCCTTAACAACGATAGAATTATTGTGGGTGACAAAGCGCCTTGTCACAGGCCCACAATTGCTCACGATTAGTGTGAAGAACATTTTAGGCTTTTCGTGTGAATGATCTGGCCACCCAGATCGCCCGATAAAGGTAAGACATAATCGAGATGTTAGTTTGTGGGCAAAATCCTGCACAGGCAATTCTTTCGCAATTATGTACTATAGAGGCTGCATAGGTCAATATTTCTGTAAGGTACCTCCAACGACTTGTTGAGTCCATGTCACGTTGAGGTACTGCAGTGTGCCGTGCAAATGAGGGTCCGACATGATATTAGGAGGTATCCCGATACTTTTGTCACCTCAGTGTACCCACTAGAGGAGACGGCTATTTTATCTACAGCTTGTGCACTCATTACTTTTCCACCTTCTTCGTTTCTGCACAAAGATCTTCGTAGTACATTTTTCCAGACTCCATTACAGCTGTTGCTTCGTTGTGTAATAATAGTGTCAATCATTATTATTTCCCAAAGTGAGAAGTACCTTTAACGGGTAACAATTTTTCAAATATATCAGAGTGCAATTTGTATTGCAATAGTTTGTTTGCTGACTGCCCACTGGTCACCAAATACTTTGCAGGGGCAATATTAGACACCAAAATAAGTAATTACATTTACTGGGAGCCTCTCGTTCTTCCTGTTCTTCTTGTTCTTCTTCTTTTCCTTTTGTGTTTTTCCATTCCTCTACAGGACTGGCTTTTTCACTCATTGGTTCTGATTGTGTTGGTGGCTGTAGGAAGCCAGATGCCCTTCCTGTCATCAATACTGCCGCCGGGAAGGAATCTTGTGCCACACCTATCTATATAATGGAATCTTGTGGTCAAGTGTGATAAGTTGCCTTAGGGTAGCATGTTGATGAGGCGAAAGGCGAGTCCAAGCCCAGTGAACTAGCTGGATGTGGGAAACAGCCTAAAACATAATCTACAATGGCTCACCCAACCCTCGTCGTTAATCCGAGCGATGTACTAGGTCTCGGGCTGGCTCGCCTTTCCGTGTTCCGGAAGTGGGCGCTTTATTTTGTTGTCTCCATGCGGAGAAAATAATTGTCTTATTAGCCGTTTTTTAACGATAATTGCGTGCCCGAAACATTGTGGTAAGCCAACAACGATCAAATACATAGGGTTTAAATCATTACATAATAGTTGTAAAGAAATGATAATTAATCGAATCCCTCGCTGCCAACAGATGTTGTTGATGTACCTCAATGGGGACCGCTGAAAATTTGTGCTCCAACCGGGACACAGATTTTCAGCTGTGCACATTGAAGTATATAAACAACTGTTGGCATCTGCGGGTTTCGATTAATTATCACTTCTTTCTAGAGAAGCTGCATGATCATCATTGGTATCTGTTCTTTCTGAACAGTTACTATCATCATAAGAAAATGTGGTTAAAAGATAATTGCTTCAAAATAAACAAGCAGTATAAAATTTTATGTTGGCTGCTTCAAGATTCAGAAGTTTCCCTGTACACCTAAAGGCCACATTGCTTATGAAGGAGACAAATATATTATAATACACGGTGCTTAAATTGAAGTGGGCTGAAATTACTGTATGACAGTGAAACTTCGTAGTTATTCTAACGCGTTAAGCGGAACTACTTAAGTTTGAAAAATATATTATTTCGCATTATGTTCACCAGGTGTAAACCTGGCGCTGTGAGCAGAAGAGAGACATATATAAATGTTTCCATGTGTAACGTATTACGAACGCGGGGGGGGGGGGGGGGGGGGGGCAGAAAAGGTCACACACGTGAGTAAGGCATAATGTTGATTTTATTATTAACCACAGATTATGCACTTTGTTCGATATGAGCACCGGAAAGTCGACGAGACCCTGCATCCGTAAAACTGTTGCTTGCAGCAGTTATCGTAGAACCTGCGCAACGTGTTCCTGTGTACTAGCCTTCAGACCAGGTAGTGCCCGAACGTGTACATTGTTAACACATTCCGTAGAGTCTAAAAGTCACATGGATTCCATAACACGTGTGTGGAAGGTTGTATTAAGCAGATCATTCCCTGCCGGCCGCTGTGGCCGACGGTTCTTGGCGGTTCAGTCTGGCACCGCTCGACTGCTACGGTCGCAGGTTCGAATCCTGCCTCGGGCGCGGATGTGTGTGATTTCCTTAGGTTAGTTTGTTTTAAGTTCTAGGGGACTGATGACCTCAGGTATTAAGTCCCATAGTACTCAGAGCCATTTGAACCATTGGAGATCCTTCTCTGGGTGAGTGACATGAGGTGTTTACGGGTTCCAGTGTAATATATACCCCGAAACGTTTCGTACTGTTGACCAAAGGATGGACAATTCTCATGGCACTGCACAGCAACAACAACCTCGTTAGCAACTTGCATCACGATAGGATGCCTTCCTCTTCCAGGTGCCGCAGCTAGTTCACCCGTGATTTCGAATTTCATTATCATATTCTTTAAACCAGTCAATGACATGCGGGCCGGCCGGAATCGAACCTGGGATCCCGTGATCCAGAGGCAGCAACGCTAGCCAGTGGAGTAAGTTGCGGGCATTTTGTGCGAATGTCGCAAATCATATACATAGCGATTCTGTGATAATGATGTTATACACTCGCAGGGATGGTAGAGAAGGCTAAAAGTATCAGTCTGAGGTAAGGGCCCCTAGTCCCGAAACGAGCGAGTCGAATTTCCAAAATATTTTGCCGGACGGTTTATACTTTCCATATTCTGTGAAGACCAAAATGAGAAAAGATGTCCTAGAAACATAGTCTCTAAACAGCATCTGTTAAGACCTATGAACACCTATGAGGATCGTAGCTACTGTGAATCACATCTCTTGTAGTGAAAAAATGCACATAGATCGTAAGATACGCGTTTTTAAAGCCCATGTTTATTCCATAATTTTTTATGTCTTTATCCGTACTACCTCCTCCCAAAATATGGAGAGCAAAGATGTTGCAGTATAAGAGGATCATTTCGTGAGTGGTTGAAACGATTGTCGGTATTAAGTTTCGATTCGGTCGTTTCTGGAGCAGGGTCCCTTTCCTCAGATTGATATGTTTTCCCTCGCCCACAATCCCTGGTAGTAGGCCACATCGTCAAGGAATCAGTCTGTGTAGAGAAAATGTCGCGCACTCTTCAGGTGTAAACCAGCAACTCTTTATTTGTACCGGTCATTCAATGAAATACAATGCAAAAAAAAAAAAAAAAAAAAAATTGGCCCATACTTCAACTTTTTTAAACTCCATTCTCTTGCTTCAGTTATTAGTCGCTTCAGAGTTTCCTCTATGCTTCCCTTACTACCTGGTAGTAGGCCACATCGTCAAGGAATCAGTCTGTGTAGAGAAAATGTCGCGCACTCTTCAGGTGTAAACCAGCAACTCTGTATTTGTACCGGTCATTCAATGAAATACAATGCAAAAAAAAAAAAAAAAAAAAAAAAAATTGGCCCATACTTCAACTTTTTTAAACTCCATTCTCTTGCTTCAGTTATTAGTCGCTTCAGAGTTTCCTCTATGCTTCCCTTACTACCTGGTAGTAGGCCACATCGTCAAGGAATCAGTCTGTGTAGAGAAAATGTCGCGCACTCTTCAGGTGTAAACCAGCAACTCTTTATTTGTACCGGTCATTCAATGAAATACAATGCAAAAAAAAAAAAAAAAAAAAAAAATTGGCCCATACTTCAACTTTTTTAAACTCCATTCTCTTGCTTCAGTTATTAGTCGCTTCAGAGTTTCCTCTATGCTTCCCTTACTACCTGGTAGTAGGCCACATCGTCAAGGAATCAGTCTGTGTAGAGAAAATGTCGCGCACTCTTCAGGTGTAAACCAGCAACTCTGTATTTGTACCGGTCATTCAATGAAATACAATGCAAAAAAAAAAAAAAAAAAAAATTGGCCCATACTTCAACTTTTTTAAACTCCATTCTCTTGCTTCAGTTATTAGTCGCTTCAGAGTTTCCTCTATGCTTCCCTTACTACCTGGTAGTAGGCCACATCGTCAAGGAATCAGTCTGTGTAGAGAAAATGTCGCGCACTCTTCAGGTGTAAACCAGCAACTCTGTATTTGTACCGGTCATTCAATGAAATACAATGCAAAAAAAAAAAAAAAAAAAAAAATTGGCCAATACTTCAACTTTTTTAAACTCCATTCTCTTGCTTCAGTTATTAGTCGCTTCAGAGTTTCCTCTATGCTTCCCTTACTACCTGGTAGTAGGCCACATCGTCAAGGAATCAGTCTGTGTAGAGAAAATGTCGCGCACTCTTCAGGTGTAAACCAGCAACTCTTTATTTGTACCGGTCATTCAATGAAATACAATGCAGAAAAAAAAAAAAAAAATTTGGCCCATACTTCAACTTTTTTAAACTCCATTCTCTTGCTTCAATTATTATTCGCTTCAGAGTTTCCTCTATGCTTCCCTTACTACCTGGTAGTAGGCCACATCGTCAAGGAATCAGTCTGTGTAGAGAAAATGTCGCGCACTCTTCAGGTGTAAACCAGCAACTCTTTATTTGTACCGGTCATTCAATGAAATACAATGCAAAAAAAAAAAAAAAATTGGCCCATACTTCAACTTTTTTAAACTCCATTCTCTTGCTTCAGTTATTAGTCGCTTCAGAGTTTCCTCTATGCTTCCCTTACTACCTGGTAGTAGGCCACATCGTCAAGGAATCAGTCTGTGTAGAGAAAATGTCGCGCACTCTTCAGGTGTAAACCAGCAACTCTTTATTTGTACCGGTCATTCAATGAAATACAATGCAAAAAAAAAAAAAAAAAAAAAAAAAAAATTGGCCCATACTTCAACTTTTTTAAACTCCATTCTCTTGCTTCAGTTATTAGTCGCTTCAGAGTTTCCTCTATGCTTCCCTTACTACCTGGTAGTAGGCCACATCGTCAAGGAATCAGTCTGTGTAGAGAAAATGTCGCGCACTCTTCAGGTGTAAACCAGCAACTCTTTATTTGTACCGGTCATTCAATGAAATACAATGCAGAAAAAAAAAAAAAAATTTGGCCCATACTTCAACTTTTTTAAACTCCATTCTCTTGCTTCAGTTATTATTCGCTTCAGAGTTTCCTCTATGCTTCCCTTACTACCTGGTAGTAGGCCACATCGTCAAGGAATCAGTCTGTGTAGAGAAAATGTCGCGCACTCTTCAGGTGTAAACCAGCAACTCTGTATTTGTACCGGTCATTCAATGAAATACAATGCAAAAAAAAAAAAAAAAAATTGGCCCATACTTCAACTTTTTTAAACTCCATTCCCTTGCTTCAGTTATTAGTCGCTTCAGAGTTTCCTCTATGCTTCCCTTACTACCTGGTAGTAGGCCACATCGTCAAGGAATCAGTCTGTGTAGAGAAAATGTCGCGCACTCTTCAGGTGTAAACCAGCAACTCTGTATTTGTACCGGTCATTCAATGAAATACAATGCAAAAAAAAAAAAAAAATAATAATTTGGCCCATACTTCAACTTTTTTAAACTCCATTCTCTTGCTTCAGTTATTAGTCGCTTCAGAGTTTCCACTATGCTTCCCTTACTACCTGGTAGTAGGCCACATCGTCAAGGAATCAGTCTGTGTAGAGAAAATGTCGCGCACTCTTCAGGTGTAAACCAGCAACCTTGTATTTGTACCGGTCATTCAATGAAACACAATGCAAAAAAAAAAAAAAAAAAAATGGCCCATACTTCAACTTTTTTAAACTCCATTCTCTTGCTTCAGTTATTAGTCGCTTCAGAGTTTCCTCTATGCTTCCCTTACTACCTGGTAGTAGGCCACATCGTCAAGGAATCAGTCTGTGTAGAGAAAATGTCGCGCACTCTTCAGGTGTAAACCAGCAACTCTTTATTTGTACCGGTCATTCAATGAAATACAATGCAAAAAAAAAAAATGGCCCATACTTCAACTTTTTTAAACTCCATTCTCTTGCTTCAGTTATTAGTCGCTTCAGAGTTTCCTCTATGCTTCCCTTACTACCTGGTAGTAGGCCACATCATCAAGGAATCAGTATGTGTAGAGAAAATGTCGCGCACTCTTCAGGTGTAAACCAGCAACTCTCTATTTGTACCGGTCATTCAATGAAATACAATGCAAAAAAAAAAAAAAAAAAAAAAAAATTATCCCATACTTCAACTTTTTTAAACTCCATTCTCTTGCTTCAGTTATTAGTCGCTTCAGAGTTTCCTCTATGCTTCCCTTACTACCTGGTAGTAGGCCACATCGTCAAGGAATCAGTCTGTGTAGAGAAAATGTCGCGCACTCTTCAGGTGTAAACCAGCAACTCTGTATTTGTACCGGTCATTCAATGAAATACAATGAAAAAAAAAAAAAAAAATTGCCCATAATTCAACTTTTTTAAACTCCATTCTCTTGCTTCAGTTATTAGTCGCTTCAGAGTTTCCTCTATGCTTCCCTTACTACCTAGTAGTAGGCCACATCGTCAAGGAATCAGTCTGTGTAGAGAAAATGTCGCGCACTCTTCAGGTGTAAACCAGCAACTCTTTATTTGTACCGGTCATTCAATGAAATACAATGCAAAAAAAAAAAAAAAATTTGGCCCATACTTCAACTTTTTTAAACTCCATTCTCTTGCTTCAGTTATTAGTCGCTTCAGAGTTTCCTCTATGCTTTCCTTACTACCTGGTAGTAGGCCACATCGTCAAGGAATCAGTCTGTGTAGAGAAAATGTCGCGCACTCTTCAGGTGTAAACCAGCAACTCTTTATTTGTACCGGTCATTCAATGAAATACAATGCAAAAAAAAAAAAAAAAAAAATTTTGCCCATACTTCAACTTTTTTAAACTCCATTCTCTTGCTTCAGTTATTAGTCGCTTCAGAGTTTCCTCTATGCTTCCCTTACTACCTAGTAGTAGGCCACATCGTCAAGGAATCAGTCTGTGCAGAGAAAATGTCGCGCACTCTTCAGGTGTAAACCAGCAACTCTTTATTTGTACCGGTCATTCAATGAAATACAATGCAAAAAAAAAAAAAAAAAAAAAAAAAAAATTGGCCCATACTTCAACTTTTTTAAACTCCATTCTCTTGCTTCAGTTATTAGTCGCTTCAGAGTTTCCTCTATGCTTCCCTTACTACCTGGTAGTAGGCCACATCATCAAGGAATCAGTATGTGTAGAGAAAATGTCGCGCACTCTTCAGGTGTAAACCAGCAACTCTCTATTTGTACCGGTCATTCAATGAAATACAATGCAAAAAAAAAAAAAAAATTATCCCATACTTCAACTTTTTTAAACTCCATTCTCTTGCTTCAGTTATTAGTCGCTTCAGAGTTTCCTCTATGCTTCCCTTACTACCTGGTAGTAGGCCACATCGTCAAGGAATCAGTCTGTGTAGAGAAAATGTCGCGCACTCTTCAGGTGTAAACCAGCAACTCTGTATTTGTACCGGTCATTCAATGAAATACAATGAAAAAAAAAAAAAATTGCCCATAATTCAACTTTTTTAAACTCCATTCTCTTGCTTCAGTTATTAGTCGCTTCAGAGTTTCCTCTATGCTTCCCTTACTACCTGGTAGTAGGCCACATCGTCAAGGAATCAGTCTGTGTAGAGAAAATGTCGCGCACTCTTCAGGTGTAAACCAGCAACTCTGTATTTGTACCGGTCATTCAATGAAATACAATGTAAAAAAAAAAAAAAATTTGGCCCATACTTCAACTTTTTTAAACTCCATTCTCTTGCTTCAGTTATTAGTCGCTTCAGAGTTTCCTCTATGCTTCCCTTACTACCTGGTAGTAGGCCACATCGTCAAGGAAGCAGTCTGTGTAGAGAAAATGTCGCGCACTCTTCAGGTGTAAACCAGCAACTCTGTATTTGTACCGGTCATTCAATGAAATACAATGCAAAAAAAAAAAAAAAAAAATTGGCCCATACTTCAACTTTTTTAAACTCCATTCTCTTGCTTCAGTTATTAGTCGCTTCAGAGTTTCCTCTATGCTTCCCTTACTACCTGGTAGTAGGCCACATCGTCAAGGAATCAGTCTGTGTAGAGAAAATGTCGCGCACTCTTCAGGTGTAAACCAGCAACTCTGTATTTGTACCGGTCATTCAATGAAATACAATGCAATAAAAAAAAAAAATTGGCCCATACTTCAACTTTTTTAAACTCCATTCTCTTGCTTCAGTTATTAGTCGCTTCAGAGTTTCCTCTATGCTTCCCTTACTACCTGGTAGTAGGCCACATCGTCAAGGAATCAGTCTGTGTAGAGAAAATGTCGCGCACTCTTCAGGTGTAAACCAGCAACTCTGTATTTGTACCGGTCATTCAATGAAATACAATGCAAAAAAAAAAAAAAAAAAAAATTGGCCCATACTTCAACTTTTTTAAACTCCATTCTCTTGCTTCCGTTATTAGTCGCTTCAGAGTTTCCTCTATGCTTCCCTTACTACCTGGTAGTAGGCCACATCGTCAAGGAATCAGTCTGTGTAGAGAAAATGTCGCGCACTCTTCAGGTGTAAACCAGCAACTCTGTATTTGTACCGGTCATTCAATGAAATACAATGCAAAAAAAAAAAAAAAAAAAAAAAATTGGCCCATACTTCAACTTTTTTAAACTCCATTCTCTTGCTTCAGTTATTAGTCGCTTCAGAGTTTCCTCTATGCTTTCCTTACTACCTGGTAGTAGGCCACATCGTCAAGGAATCAGTCTGTGTAGAGAAAATGTCGCGCACTCTTCAGGTGTAAACCAGCAACTCTTTATTTGTACCGGTCATTCAATGAAATACAATGCAAAAAAAAAATTTGGCCCATACATCAACTTTTTTAAACTCCATTCTCTTGCTTCAGTTATTAGTCGCCTCAGAGTTTCCTCTATGCTTCCCTTACTACCTGGTAGTAGGCCACATCGTCAAGGAATCAGTCTGTGTAGAGAAAATGTCGCGCACTCTTCAGGTGTAAACCAGCAACTCTTTATTTGTACCGGTCATTCAATGAAATACAATGCAAAAAAAAAATTTGGCCCATACATCAACTTTTTTAAACTCCATTCTCTTGCTTCAGTTATTAGTCGCTTCAGAGTTTCCTCTATGCTTCCCTTACTACCTGGTAGTAGGCCACATCGTCAAGGAAGCAGTCTGTGTAGAGAAAATGTCGCGCACTCTTCAGGTGTAAACCAGCAACTCTTTATTTGTACCAGTCATTCAATGAAATACAATGCAAAAAAAAAAAAAAATGTGGCCCATACTTCAACTTTTTTAAAATCCATTCTCTTGCTTCAGTTATTAGTCGCTTCAGAGTTTCCTCTATGCTTCCCTTACTACCTGGTAGTAGGCCACATCGTCAAGGAATCAGTATGTGTAGAGAAAATGTCGCGCACTCTTCAGGTGTAAACCAGCAACTCTGTATTTGTACCGGTCATTCAATGAAATGCAATGCAAAAAAAAAATTTGGCCCATACTTCAACTTTTTTAAACTCCATTCTCTTGCTTCAGTTATTAGTCGCTTCGGAGTTTCCTCTATGCTTCCCTTACTACCTGGTAGTAGGCCACATCGTCAAGGAATCAGTCTGTGTAGAGAAAATGTCGCGCACTCTTCAGGTGTAAACCAGCAACTCTGTATTTGTACCGGTCATTCAATGAAATACAATGCAAAAAAAAAAATTTGGCCCATACTTCAACTTTTTTAAACTCCATTCTCTTGCTTCAGTTATTAGTCGCTTCAGAGTTTCCTCTATGCTTCCCTTACTACCTGGTAGTAGGCCACATCGTCAAGGAATCAGTCTGTGTAGAGAAAATGTCGCGCACTCTTCAGGTGTAAACCAGCACCTCTTTATTTGTACCGGTCATTCAATGAAATACAATGCAAAAAAAAAAAGAAAATTGGCCCATACTTCAACTTTTTTAAACTCCATTCTCTTGCTTCCGTTATTAGTCGCTTCAGAGTTTCCTCTATGCTTCCCTTACTACCTGGTAGTAGGCCACATCGTCAAGGAATCAGTATGTGTAGAGAAAATGTCGCGCACTCTTCAGGTGTAAACCAGCAACTCTGTATTTGTACCGGTCATTCAATGAAATACAATGCAAAAAAAAAAAAAAAAATTTGGCCCATACTTCAACTTTTTTAAACTCCATTCTCTTGCTTCAGTTATTAGTCGCTTCAGAGTTTCCTCTATGCTTCCCTTACTACCTGGTAGTAGGCCACATCGTCAAGGAATCAGTCTGTGTAGAGAAAATGTCGCGCACTCTTCAGGTGTAAACCAGCAACTCTGTGTTTGTACCGGTCATTCAATGAAATACAATGCAAAAAAAAATTTGGCCAATACTTCAACTTTTTTAAACTCCATTCTCTTGCTTCAGTTATTAGTCGCTTCAGAGTTTCCTCTATGCTTCCCTTACTACCTGGTAGTAGGCCACATCGTCAAGGAACCAGTCTGTGTAGAGAAAATGTCGCGCACTCTTCAGGTGTAAACCAGCAACTCTGTATTTGTACCGGTCATTCAATGAAATAAAATGCAAAAAAAAAAAAAAAAAAATTTGGCCAATACTTCAACTTTTTTAAACTCCATTCTCTTGCTTCAGTTATTAGTCGCTTCAGAGTTTCCTCTATGCTTCCCTTACTACCTGGTAGTAGGCCACATCGTCAAGGAATCAGTCTGTGTAGAGAAAATGTCGCGCACTCTTCAGGTGTAAACCAGCAACTCTGTATTTGTACCGGTCATTCAATGAAATACAATGAAAAAAAAAAAAAAAAATTGCCCATAATTCAACTTTTTTAAACTCCTTTCTCTTGCTTCAGTTATTAGTCGCTTCAGAGTTTCCTCTATGCTTCCCTTACTACCTGGTAGTAGGCCACATCGTCAAGGAATCAGTCTGTGTAGAGAAAATGTCGCGCACTCTTCAGGTGTAAACCAGCAACTCTGTATTTGTACCGGTCATTCAATGAAATACAATGTAAAAAAAAAAAAAAAATTTGGCCCATACTTCAACTTTTTTAAACTCCATTCTCTTGCTTCAGTTATTAGTCGCTTCAGAGTTTCCTCTATGCTTCCCTTACTACCTGGTAGTAGGCCACATCGTCAAGGAAGCAGTCTGTGTAGAGAAAATGTCGCGCACTCTTCAGGTGTAAACCAGCAACTCTGTATTTGTACCGGTCATTCAATGAAATACAATGCAAAAAAAAAAAAAAAAAAAAAATTGGCCCATACTTCAACTTTTTTAAACTCCATTCTCTTGCTTCCGTTATTAGTCGCTTCAGAGTTTCCTCTATGCTTCCCTTACTACCTGGTAGTAGGCCACATCGTCAAGGAATCAGTCTGTGTAGAGAAAATGTCGCGCACTCTTCAGGTGTAAACCAGCAACTCTGTATTTGTACCGGTCATTCAATGAAATACAATGCAAAAAAAAAAAAAAAAAAAAATAATTGGCCCATACTTCAACTTTTTTAAACTCCATTCTCTTGCTTCAGTTATTAGTCGCTTCAGAGTTTCCTCTATGCTTCCCTTACTACCTGGTAGTAGGCCACATCGTCAAGGAATCAGTCTGTGTAGAGAAAATGTCGCGCACTCTTCAGGTGTAAACCAGCAACTCTGTATTTGTACCGGTCATTCAATGAAATACAATGCAAAAAAAAAAAAATTTGGCCCATACTTCAACTTTTTTAAACTCCATTCTCTTGCTTCAGTTATTAGTCGCTTCAGAGTTTCCTCTATGCTTCCCTTACTACCTGGTAGTAGGCCACATCGTCAAGGAATCAGTCTGTGTAGAGAAAATGTCGCGCACTCTTCAGGTGTAAACCAGCAACTCTGTATTTGTACCGGTCATTCAATGAAATACAATGCAAAAAAAAAAAAAAAAAAAAAAAAAATTGGCCCATACTTCAACTTTTTTAAACTCCATTCTCTTGCTTCAGTTATTAGTCGCTTCAGAGTTTCCTCTATGCTTTCCTTACTACCTGGTAGTAGGCCACATCGTCAAGGAATCAGTCTGTGTAGAGAAAATGTCGCGCACTCTTCAGGTGTAAACCAGCAACTCTTTATTTGTACCGGTCATTCAATGAAATACAATGCAAAAAAAAAAAAAAAAAAAAAAAAAATTGGCCAATACTTCAACTTTTTTAAACTCCATTCTCTTGCTTCAGTTATTAGTCGCCTCAGAGTTTCCTCTATGCTTCCCTTACTACCTGGTAGTAGGCCACATCGTCAAGGAATCAGTCTGTGTAGAGAAAATGTCGCGCACTCTTCAGGTGTAAACCAGCAACTCTTTATTTGTACCGGTCATTCAATGAAATACAATGCAAAAAAAAAAATTTGGCCCATACATCAACTTTTTTAAACTCCATTCTCTTGCTTCAGTTATTAGTCGCTTCAGAGTTTCCTCTATGCTTCCCTTACTACCTGGTAGTAGGCCACATCGTCAAGGAAGCAGTCTGTGTAGAGAAAATGTCGCGCACTCTTCAGGTGTAAACCAGCAACTCTTTATTTGTACCAGTCATTCAATGAAATACAATGCAAAAAAAAAAAAAAAAATGTGGCCCATACTTCAACTTTTTTAAAATCCATTCTCTTGCTTCAGTTATTAGTCGCTTCAGAGTTTCCTCTATGCTTCCCTTACTACCTGGTAGTAGGCCACATCGTCAAGGAATCAGTATGTGTAGAGAAAATGTCGCGCACTCTTCAGGTGTAAACCAGCAACTCTGTATTTGTACCGGTCATTCAATGAAATGCAATGCAAAAAAAAAATTTGGCCCATACTTCAACTTTTTTAAACTCCATTCTCTTGCTTCAGTTATTAGTCGCTTCGGAGTTTCCTCTATGCTTCCCTTACTACCTGGTAGTAGGCCACATCGTCAAGGAATCAGTCTGTGTAGAGAAAATGTCGCGCACTCTTCAGGTGTAAACCAGCAACTCTGTATTTGTACCGGTCATTCAATGAAATACAATGCAAAAAAAAAAAAAAAATTTGGCCCATACTTCAACTTTTTTAAACTCCATTCTCTTGCTTCAGTTATTAGTCGCTTCAGAGTTTCCTCTATGCTTCCCTTACTACCTGGTAGTAGGCCACATCGTCAAGGAATCAGTCTGTGTAGAGAAAATGTCGCGCACTCTTCAGGTGTAAACCAGCACCTCTTTATTTGTACCGGTCATTCAATGAAATACAATGCAAAAAAAAAAAGAAAATTGGCCCATACTTCAACTTTTTTAAACTCCATTCTCTTGCTTCAGTTATTAGTCGCTTCAGAGTTTCCTCTATGCTTCCCTTACTACCTGGTAGTAGGCCACATCGTCAAGGAATCAGTATGTGTAGAGAAAATGTCGCGCACTCTTCAGGTGTAAACCAGCAACTCTGTATTTGTACCGGTCATTCAATGAAATACAATGCAAAAAAAAAAAAAAAAAAATTTGGCCCATACTTCAACTTTTTTAAACTCCATTCTCTTGCTTCAGTTATTAGTCGCTTCAGAGTTTCCTCTATGCTTCCCTTACTACCTGGTAGTAGGCCACATCGTCAAGGAATCAGTCTGTGTAGAGAAAATGTCGCGCACTCTTCAGGTGTAAACCAGCAACTCTGTATTTGTACCGGTCATTCAATGAAATACAATGCAAAAAAAAAAAAAAAAAAAAAAAAATTGGCCCATACTTCAACTTTTTTAAACTCCATTCTCTTGCTTCAGTTATTAGTCGCTTCAGAGTTTCCTCTATGCTTTCCTTACTACCTGGTAGTAGGCCACATCGTCAAGGAATCAGTCTGTGTAGAGAAAATGTCGCGCACTCTTCAGGTGTAAACCAGCAACTCTTTATTTGTACCGGTCATTCAATGAAATACAATGCAAAAAAAAAATTTGGCCCATACATCAACTTTTTTAAACTCCATTCTCTTGCTTCAGTTATTAGTCGCCTCAGAGTTTCCTCTATGCTTCCCTTACTACCTGGTAGTAGGCCACATCGTCAAGGAATCAGTATGTGTAGAGAAAATGTCGCGCACTCTTCAGGTGTAAACCAACAACTCTGTATTTGTACCGGTCATTCAATGAAATACAATGCAAAAAAAAAAAAATTGGCCAATACTTCAACTTTTTTAAACTCCATTCTCTTGCTTCAGTTATTAGTCGCTTCAGAGTTTCCTCTATGCTTCCCTTACTACCTGGTAGTAGGCCACATCGTCAAGGAATCAGTCTGTGTAGAGAAAATGTCGCGCACTCTTCAGGTGTAAACCAGCAACTCTGTATTTGTACCGGTCATTCAATGAAATACAATGCAAAAAAAAAAAAAAAATTTGGCCCATACATCAACTTTTTTAAACTCCATTCTCTTGCTTCAGTTATTAGTCGCTTCAGAGTTTCCTCTATGCTTCCCTTACTACCTGGTAGTAGGCCACATCGTCAAGAAATCAGTCTGTGTAGAGAAAATGTCGCGCACTCTTCAGGTGTAAACCAGCAACTCTGTGTTTGTACCGGTCATTCAATGAAATACAATGCAAAAAAAAATTTGGCCAATACTTCAACTTTTTTAAACTCCATTCTCTTGCTTCAGTTATTAGTCGCTTCAGAGTTTCCTCTATGCTTCCCTTACTACCTGGTAGTAGGCCACATCGTCAAGGAATCAGTCTGTGTAGAGAAAATGTCGCGCACTCTTCAGGTGTAAACCAGCAACTCTGTATTTGTACCGGTCATTCAATGAAATACAATGCAAAAAAAAAAAAAAAAAAGTTTGGCCCATACTTCAACTTTTTTAAACTCCATTCTCTTGCTTCAGTTATTAGTCGCTTCAGAGTTTCCTCTATGCTTCCCTTACTACCTGGTAGTAGGCCACATCGTCAAGGAATCAGTCTGTGTAGAGAAAATGTCGCGCACTCTTCAGGTGTAAACCAGCAACTCTGTATTTGTACCGGTCATTCAATGAAATACAATGCAAAAAAAAAAAAAAAAAAAAAATTGGCCCATACTTCAACTTTTTTAAACTCCATTCTCTTGCTTCAGTTATTAGTCGCTTCAGAGTTTCCTCTATGCTTCCCTTACTACCTGGTAGTAGGCCACATCGTCAAGGAATCAGTCTGTGTAGAGAAAATGTCGCGCACTCTTCAGGTGTAAACCAGCAACTCTGAATTTGTACCGGTCATTCAATGAAATACAATGCAAAAAAAAAAAAAAAAATTTGGCCCATACTTCAACTTTTTTAAACTCCATTCTCTTGCTTCAGTTATTAGTCGCTTCAGAGTTTCCTCTATGCTTCCCTTACTACCTGGTAGTAGGCCACATCGTCAAGGAATCAGTATGTGTAGAGAAAATGTCGCGCACTCTTCAGGTGTAAACCAGCAACTCTGTATTTGTACCGGTCATTCAATGAAATACAATGCAAAAAAAAAAAAAAAAAATTTGGCCCATACTTCAACTTTTTTAAACTCCATTCTCTTGCTTCAGTTATTAGTCGCTTCAGAGTTTCCTCTATGCTTCCCTTACTACCTGGTAGTAGGCCACATCGTCAAGGAATCAGTCTGTGTAGAGAAAATGTCGCGCACTCTTCAGGTGTAAACCAGCAACTCTGTGTTTGTACCGGTCATTCAATGAAATACAATGCAAAAAAAAATTTGGCCAATACTTCAACTTTTTTAAACTCCATTCTCTTGCTTCAGTTATTAGTCGCTTCAGAGTTTCCTCTATGCTTCCCTTACTACCTGGTAGTAGGCCACATCGTCAAGGAACCAGTCTGTGTAGAGAAAATGTCGCGCACTCTTCAGGTGTAAACCAGCAACTCTGTATTTGTACCGGTCACTCAATGAAATAAAATGCAAAAAAAAAAAAAAAAAAATTTGGCCAATACTTCAACTTTTTTAAACTCCATTCTCTTGCTTCAGTTATTAGTCGCTTCAGAGTTTCCTCTATGCTTCCCTTACTACCTGGTAGTAGGCCACATCGTCAAGGAATCAGTCTGTGTAGAGAAAATGTCGCGCACTCTTCAGGTGTAAACCAGCAACTCTGTATTTGTACCGGTCATTCAATGAAATACAATGAAAAAAAAAAAAAAAAAATTGCCCATAATTCAACTTTTTTAAACTCCTTTCTCTTGCTTCAGTTATTAGTCGCTTCAGAGTTTCCTCTATGCTTCCCTTACTACCTGGTAGTAGGCCACATCGTCAAGGAATCAGTCTGTGTAGAGAAAATGTCGCGCACTCTTCAGGTGTAAACCAGCAACTCTGTATTTGTACCGGTCATTCAATGAAATACAATGTAAAAAAAAAAAAAAATTTGGCCCATACTTCAACTTTTTTAAACTCCATTCTCTTGCTTCAGTTATTAGTCGCTTCAGAGTTTCCTCTATGCTTCCCTTACTACCTGGTAGTAGGCCACATCGTCAAGGAAGCAGTCTGTGTAGAGAAAATGTCGCGCACTCTTCAGGTGTAAACCAGCAACTCTGTATTTGTACCGGTCATTCAATGAAATACAATGCAAAAAAAAAAAAAAAAAAAAAAATTGGCCCTTACTTCAACTTTTTTAAACTCCATTCTCTTGCTTCCGTTATTAGTCGCTTCAGAGTTTCCTCTATGCTTCCCTTACTACCTGGTAGTAGGCCACATCGTCAAGGAATCAGTCTGTGTAGAGAAAATGTCGCGCACTCTTCAGGTGTAAACCAGCAACTCTGTATTTGTACCGGTCATTCAATGAAATACAATGCAAAAAAAAAAAAAAAAAAAAATAATTGGCCCATACTTCAACTTTTTTAAACTCCATTCTCTTGCTTCAGTTATTAGTCGCTTCAGAGTTTCCTCTATGCTTCCCTTACTACCTGGTAGTAGGCCACATCGTCAAGGAATCAGTCTGTGTAGAGAAAATGTCGCGCACTCTTCAGGTGTAAACCAGCAACTCTGTATTTGTACCGGTCATTCAATGAAATACAATGCAAAAAAAAAAAAATTTGGCCCATACTTCAACTTTTTTAAACTCCATTCTCTTGCTTCAGTTATTAGTCGCTTCAGAGTTTCCTCTATGCTTCCCTTACTACCTGGTAGTAGGCCACATCGTCAAGGAATCAGTCTGTGTAGAGAAAATGTCGCGCACTCTTCAGGTGTAAACCAGCAACTCTGTATTTGTACCGGTCATTCAATGAAATACAATGCAAAAAAAAAAAAAAAAAAAAAAAAAAATTGGCCCATACTTCAACTTTTTTAAACTCCATTCTCTTGCTTCAGTTATTAGTCGCTTCAGAGTTTCCTCTATGCTTTCCTTACTACCTGGTAGTAGGCCACATCGTCAAGGAATCAGTCTGTGTAGAGAAAATGTCGCGCACTCTTCAGGTGTAAACCAGCAACTCTTTATTTGTACCGGTCATTCAATGAAATACAATGCAAAAAAAAAAAAAAAAAAAAAAAAAAAAAAAAAAAAATTGGCCAATACTTAAACTTTTTTAAACTCCATTCTCTTGCTTCAGTTATTAGTCGCCTCAGAGTTTCCTCTATGCTTCCCTTACTACCTGGTAGTAGGCCACATCGTCAAGGAATCAGTCTGTGTAGAGAAAATGTCGCGCACTCTTCAGGTGTAAACCAGCAACTCTTTATTTGTACCGGTCATTCAATGAAATACAATGCAAAAAAAAAAATTTGGCCCATACATCAACTTTTTTAAACTCCATTCTCTTGCTTCAGTTATTAGTCGCTTCAGAGTTTCCTCTATGCTTCCCTTACTACCTGGTAGTAGGCCACATCGTCAAGGAAGCAGTCTGTGTAGAGAAAATGTCGCGCACTCTTCAGGTGTAAACCAGCAACTCTTTATTTGTACCAGTCATTCAATGAAATACAATGCAAAAAAAAAAAAAAAAATGTGGCCCATACTTCAACTTTTTTAAAATCCATTCTCTTGCTTCAGTTATTAGTCGCTTCAGAGTTTCCTCTATGCTTCCCTTACTACCTGGTAGTAGGCCACATCGTCAAGGAATCAGTATGTGTAGAGAAAATGTCGCGCACTCTTCAGGTGTAAACCAGCAACTCTGTATTTGTACCGGTCATTCAATGAAATGCAATGCAAAAAAAAAATTTGGCCCATACTTCAACTTTTTTAAACTCCATTCTCTTGCTTCAGTTATTAGTCGCTTCGGAGTTTCCTCTATGCTTCCCTTACTACCTGGTAGTAGGCCACATCGTCAAGGAATCAGTCTGTGTAGAGAAAATGTCGCGCACTCTTCAGGTGTAAACCAGCAACTCTGTATTTGTACCGGTCATTCAATGAAATACAATGCAAAAAAAAAAAAAAATTTGGCCCATACTTCAACTTTTTTAAACTCCATTCTCTTGCTTCAGTTATTAGTCGCTTCAGAGTTTCCTCTATGCTTCCCTTACTACCTGGTAGTAGGCCACATCGTCAAGGAATCAGTCTGTGTAGAGAAAATGTCGCGCACTCTTCAGGTGTAAACCAGCACCTCTTTATTTGTACCGGTCATTCAATGAAATACAATGCAAAAAAAAAAAGAAAATTGGCCCATACTTCAACTTTTTTAAACTCCATTCTCTTGCTTCAGTTATTAGTCGCTTCAGAGTTTCCTCTATGCTTCCCTTACTACCTGGTAGTAGGCCACATCGTCAAGGAATCAGTATGTGTAGAGAAAATGTCGCGCACTCTTCAGGTGTAAACCAGCAACTCTGTATTTGTACCGGTCATTCAATGAAATACAATGCAAAAAAAAAAAAAAAAAAAAAATTTGGCCCATACTTCAACTTTTTTAAACTCCATTCTCTTGCTTCAGTTATTAGTCGCTTCAGAGTTTCCTCTATGCTTCCCTTACTACCTGGTAGTAGGCCACATCGTCAAGGAATCAGTCTGTGTAGAGAAAATGTCGCGCACTCTTCAGGTGTAAACCAGCAACTCTGTATTTGTACCGGTCATTCAATGAAATACAATGCAAAAAAAAAAAAAAAAAAAAAAAATTGGCCCATACTTCAACTTTTTTAAACTCCATTCTCTTGCTTCAGTTATTAGTCGCTTCAGAGTTTCCTCTATGCTTTCCTTACTACCTGGTAGTAGGCCACATCGTCAAGGAATCAGTCTGTGTAGAGAAAATGTCGCGCACTCTTCAGGTGTAAACCAGCAACTCTTTATTTGTACCGGTCATTCAATGAAATACAATGCAAAAAAAAAATTTGGCCCATACATCAACTTTTTTAAACTCCATTCTCTTGCTTCAGTTATTAGTCGCCTCAGAGTTTCCTCTATGCTTCCCTTACTACCTGGTAGTAGGCCACATCGTCAAGGAATCAGTATGTGTAGAGAAAATGTCGCGCACTCTTCAGGTGTAAACCAACAACTCTGTATTTGTACCGGTCATTCAATGAAATACAATGCAAAAAAAAAAAAATTGGCCAATACTTCAACTTTTTTAAACTCCATTCTCTTGCTTCAGTTATTAGTCGCTTCAGAGTTTCCTCTATGCTTCCCTTACTACCTGGTAGTAGGCCACATCGTCAAGGAATCAGTCTGTGTAGAGAAAATGTCGCGCACTCTTCAGGTGTAAACCAGCAACTCTGTATTTGTACCGGTCATTCAATGAAATACAATGCAAAAAAAAAAAAAAAATTTGGCCCATACATCAACTTTTTTAAACTCCATTCTCTTGCTTCAGTTATTAGTCGCTTCAGAGTTTCCTCTATGCTTCCCTTACTACCTGGTAGTAGGCCACATCGTCAAGAAATCAGTCTGTGTAGAGAAAATGTCGCGCACTCTTCAGGTGTAAACCAGCAACTCTGTGTTTGTACCGGTCATTCAATGAAATACAATGCAAAAAAAAATTTGGCCAATACTTCAACTTTTTTAAACTCCATTCTCTTGCTTCAGTTATTAGTCGCTTCAGAGTTTCCTCTATGCTTCCCTTACTACCTGGTAGTAGGCCACATCGTCAAGGAATCAGTCTGTGTAGAGAAAATGTCGCGCACTCTTCAGGTGTAAACCAGCAACTCTGTATTTGTACCGGTCATTCAATGAAATACAATGCAAAAAAAAAAAAAAAAAAAGTTTGGCCCATACTTCAACTTTTTTAAACTCCATTCTCTTGCTTCAGTTATTAGTCGCTTCAGAGTTTCCTCTATGCTTCCCTTACTACCTGGTAGTAGGCCACATCGTCAAGGAATCAGTCTGTGTAGAGAAAATGTCGCGCACTCTTCAGGTGTAAACCAGCAACTCTGTATTTGTACCGGTCATTCAATGAAATACAATGCAAAAAAAAAAAAAAAAAAAAAATTGGCCCATACTTCAACTTTTTTAAACTCCATTCTCTTGCTTCAGTTATTAGTCGCTTCAGAGTTTCCTCTATGCTTCCCTTACTACCTGGTAGTAGGCCACATCGTCAAGGAATCAGTCTGTGTAGAGAAAATGTCGCGCACTCTTCAGGTGTAAACCAGCAACTCTGAATTTGTACCGGTCATTCAATGAAATACAATGCAAAAAAAAAAAAAAAATTTGGCCCATACTTCAACTTTTTTAAACTCCATTCTCTTGCTTCAGTTATTAGTCGCTTCAGAGTTTCCTCTATGCTTCCCTTACTACCTGGTAGTAGGCCACATCGTCAAGAAATCAGTCTGTGTAGAGAAAATGTAGCGCACTCTTCAGGTGTAAACCAGCAACTCTGTGTTTGTACCGGTCATTCAATGAAATACAATGCAAAAAAAAAAAAAAAAAAAAAATTGGCCAATACTTCAACTTTTTTAAACTCCATTCTCTTGCTTCAGTTATTAGTCGCTTCAGAGTTTCCTCTATGCTTCCCTTACTACCTGGTAGTAGGCCACATCGTCAAGGAATCAGTCTGTGTAGAGAAAATGTCGCGCACTCTTCAGGTGTAAACCAGCAACTCTGTATTTGTACCGGTCATTCAATGAAATACAATGCAAAAAAAAAAAAAAAAAATTTGGCCAATACTTCAACTTTTTTAAACTCCATTCTCTTGCTTCAGTTATTAGTCGCTTCAGAGTTTCCTCTATGCTTCCCTTACCTTTCGGAAAGTCAAATGTACCGTCGTCTAACACATTCTCAATATTCTTTCCCATTTTTCTGTATATTATTCTTGCCAGTAATTTGGATGCATGAACCGCTAAGCGGAATTTGCGTTAGCTCTCGCTCTTTCCTGATCTTGCTATCTCTGGGATTGTGTGGCTGGTATTTTAGCGAAGGCCTGATATTATGTCCTCAGACTCACAGATTCTACCCTCCAAAAGGAATAGTCATTTTGTTACCCCATTATCCAACTATTTTAGAAACTGTGAGATAATTTTTTCTATCGTTTCTGACTTATTTCATCGCAGAATTTCCAAGGTCTCTTAAAGTCCAATACGGAAATCCCTGTGTCTTCTACATGGACTCCTCAGTTTCGTCAACAGACATGTACTCCCTCTCGTTGAGTCCTTCAGTGTACCTTCGCCTCCTGAAAGCTGTCTTCTCTGAGGTTAACAGTGGATTTCCCACTGAACTCTTAATGTCGACGACATTTCTTTTAATTATTTCAGAGATTAACTATCCTATATGCTGAATCAGTTTTACCAGTTTTACTTTCTTTTTCAATTTCTTCACATTTTTCCTGCAGCCATTTCTTCTTGAATACTCTGCACTTCTCACGTATTTCACTTCTAAGTGACATATTTTTCCATTCATGAACTTTCCTGAAAATTTTTGTAATTCCTTGTTTCGTACATCGTTCTTCTCTTACCCAAGGTTCTTTCGCATTTTTCTTCACTGCCTGTCCCTCTTCTGTGATTGACTGCTTCAGAGATATCTATTCCTCTTCAACTGAGCTGCCAACTTCGGTATTAATTATTGTAGCATAGACAGGCATTAACTACGTCAAAAACATCTCACTTTTCCTCAGTATTTCAGTATCCATATTCCTTCCAGTATGATTCTTCCATTCCATTCTCTTAAATTTCAGTTTACTCTTCATCTCCTTCTCCTAGTGACGTCGGTTTGTATACCTCAGCTGTTTTTGTTGCCACCGGTTTGCTGTCACTTCTGATGAGAAGAACGCTGTCACTGAAGTATTGGCAACACTGCTTTACTAACGAATCCTACTCCGACACAACATTATTCTACTGCTGCTGCTAGTACCCTATATTCGTCAGATCAGAAATTCTTATCTTCTTTCCAATGCACTACACTGACACCCATTTGCTTCTGTCTACCCACGTCTAAAGCAGTTGAAAGAAAATGAGGAGTGTAGAAATTTTTTTGAAACTTTCCTTGTGCCCAGAAATTAACGGGATTGAGCAGGTATCGATGAAAGAGCATTTGCGACTGTTTTATGGCTACCTAGTCCAGTATTTTATAATCGCCATGCTGAAATAATGCCTCACACTTCGAGGTAAGTATAATTTATACAGAGTGTCACCAACCGACTTCCGTTTCACACTTGAGACGAAGGTCTATATGTTTGCAAATTCAAGACTGCGTGAAACATTTGTCTTGAAAATGATGCATCTGATCTTATTCAGGGAAAAGGAATGTCTATAACCCGTTGCGTATAAATTATGTTACGAACCCAAGTTGTCTGGAATCTATTGCTAACTGGAGGAAACAAACATTTCAAAATTTAAAATATTTTTGTGTGAAAATATTATTATTTTAACGTTCTTAGACATGGCGTGTCGTCATTCGATTTTAATGAAAAATGTAATCATTTTTGGATACTCCCTTTGCTCAGAAACTACTTTCTTACTACGAAGGACGAATTAAATATTCTAGATAATCGGATGAACATTTGCCAACGTGAATAACTTACAAGCAGATATTCTCGGTGTAAGTAAGCTACTGCAATCACGATTCAGGTTTCATACTAACTAGTTACGTTTCAAAGTATGCTGGGATACTAGCTCCACACTGACTAATCATTCTCATTGGACGAAAGATCTGTATCTAAAGACTGGAAAATTACACGGTAGCACCAATACTCAAGAAAGGAGATAGGATTAATTTGCTGAATTGTGGACACATACCACTGAAGTCGATATGCTGTAAGGTTTAGGAACGTATATTGTGTTGGAGCATTATGAATTACTACGAAGAAAATGATGTATAGATAATTATCCAGCAATACTAAAAATCTTTCTTGTGTAACAGAATAATCTTCTTGTTCTCGTGAAGTAATAAGTGCTATTTACAGAAGATTTCAAATTTATTCCGTATTTCTAGACTTCCCAAATTCATTTGATACCGTTATTCACAAACGACTTCTAATCAAATAACCTGAGTGCGGAGTATCGCGTCAGTTGTGCGATTAGATTCGTGATTTCCCTTCAGAAAGATCACAGATAGTAGTAACTGAAGAAACGTTGTCCATGAAAGTTCCCTCTGTTCTTCCTAATCTATGTAAACGATTTAGGGTACTATCTAAGCAGCCCCATAGAAATTTTGCAGATTACGCTGCCACTGAGCGTCTGGTAAAGTATCAGATCAAATTGCAAAATGATTTACATAAAACATCTGTAAGGTGCAAAAAGTGGCAATTCATCCTAAATAATAAAAATTAGACGTCATCTACATGAGTGCTAAAAGAAAATCCGTTAAATTTCGGTTAAAGATTATAAATCACACAAATCTGAAGGGTGTAAGTTACACAAAATACCTAGGGACTACAGCTAAAGTCAACTTAAACCGAATCGATCACATACATAGTGTTGTCGATGAAGCGAACCAAAGACTGTGTTTTACTGGCAAAACACGTAGAAGATACATCAAACTCACTAAGGAGAATGTCTACACCACTCTTGTCCATCTTCTGATAGAGTAATGCTGGGCAGTGTGGGATCCTTATCGGACAGGATTGACGGAGAACATCGGAAAAGTTAAAAGAGAAAGGCAGCTCGTTATTTATTTGTTGGTAGTGCTTGAGGACGGCATAGGTTATTTTCAATCAGAAAGATTTCCAACAATTAGGGATAAAACGGTGCTTATTAAATACGAAGCAATACTCAACTTCAACGACGCTGGTTCTTGTAAAATGTCCAGCTCAATTTTCAGTTTGAAAATATTACAATTCCTCTAATATATTATGTTCCTGTCACTGCGTTTTTGATTGATGCCAACGTAGAGGCCAGAGCTGGCCTACAATGCCTACGGAGCCTAAGCCTCGGAGACGACGGACGAACACAGCAGCTTGTAGACACGGCTGTAACTGGAGACTATACACGACCCGGTGCACTGAAGAGAGCTGCCCGCCGTAGCTCAGTGCTCCAGTATTTATCGGGGCATCGACCAATCGCTATCCACACACGTGATGCCCATATGTTGGCAGTTGCTGCCCCTGGCGGACCTCGGTATAGTTCGTACTGCCAACCCATACAGCAGCTGCCCTACGAGTGTTTAGATTGCAGCTTATCGATTGTGGTACGATACTCTCCGGAGTCGTACCATCATCCCCGTATTAAACATGACTTAGGAGAGAGAGTGTCATGGGTACCGTTCGTGAGTTGGAGTGGCAATCATTAATGTGTTTTTCTTTGCGGCCAGACCTTTCCAAGAAATTTCAATCAGCAACTTCCTCCTCCGAATGCGAAAATATTTTGCTGATGACCATGTTCATACGGAAATAAAGCTGTCGGAATGAATGAGGGCTCGCAGGGAAAGATTGAAGTGTTCGTTTCACCCACGCCTTGTTCGAGACAGGACCAGTAAAGAAATAGTGAGAAAGTGGTTAGATGGATCCTCTGCCATGTATTTAAATGTGAATTACAGAGTACTCCTGTAAATTTATACTCTGATGTAGTGAGAAAAGTGCATCTCGTTGCTATTTCCTATTTTACAGAAAAGTATTTTTTTATTTTAATAACAGAAAACTATGATTTTCTCTTTTGTGAGGCATTACAACATGATCGATTTACCTGTTCAGGCCACGTTACGCCTGGCTCATCGTAGTGTGGTGAGGAGACAGAAAAAGCGTTTTTTCGGGTGAAGACTACACCGCCTTAACTACGTTTGGCTGCCAATGAGATCGATCAGTGTCACAGTGTGCAGTTTCCGACAGCAAAAAATTAAATAATTACCAAGTTCCAGAAGCAGTCGTTTATTTCCAAAAGTAGAGTTGGCATTACGTATCAAACTAGTGCAAAGGGCTATTTTGGCATTAATGGCAGTACCATTTCTTGAGGTACCTGGTTCTTTACTGTTCTCCACCTGGTGTTCGTAAAGAGTTTCTGTCGACTGTGCTTTAGATGTTCAGCCTGATCAGAACCACTTTCAGTAAAAAGAAGACGATAGTAGATTTCGGCGCAGGAATATTAAGAACAGAAGAGGATCAAAATATTTGAACCCAAATTAATTGAACGCAATAAGTTACTTTACCGATTGTAGCTGCTTTGAAGTGAACTGTCATCGACAGACGCTCATTAAATGACGAGATCTTGAACTTGCAATCGTAAACTTGACTCTAGCGGCTGTATTCAAGATCTCTAATTTTAGCAGTTGCATTAAAAATAAAAAAAATTGAAATATTCATGACTATGAAAAGGATATTGATCAGGCAAAGATATTATCTGGAGCTGCGCAAGAACTTAACTTGGAAACTCCCTCACAATGTGTAGGGGACGGACAAGAATACTGAAACAGCACGAAAAATGCTGCTTGAATATAAATGCCGATATTAGCGTAGCCTCCAGGTTGCACTGTTGTACCTCACCACGTTCAGATGAGCGTTGTGTCTAGTTTTGAGTGCTTTCTGTCGGAGCTGAGTGCATTCGGCAGTGGGCAAATTGTTGCTTTTATTATGGTGGGTGCTTCCGTAACCAAGGTAATCGAGCCCGCCCAGCCAGCTGCGCGGTCCTGCGCGCTGCTTCCCGAGCGGGAAGGCGTGCCCGTCCCTGACACGAATCCCCCTGTCACGAATCCGCCCGGCGGATTAGTGTCGAGGCCCGGTGTGCCAGGTAGCCTGTGGATGGTTTCTAAGGCGGTTTTCCACCTACCTCTGGTTCCCCTTCTTCCGCCTCAGTTACACTGTGTCAGCCACTACAGTGCAAACACTGTTTACACGTACGTGTGTACACGATAGTTATTCTACCATGCAAACATTTGAGGTTACACTCGCCTGGTATGAGATGTTCCTAGGAAAGGGGGGGGGGGGGGGAGAGGGAGGTCCTGTGAGGGCCGCGGCGGGACGAAGACTCTCTGCCGTTTCTAGGTCCCCGGTTTCGTACAGTACAATAAAAGGTAACGCAAATATTTGGCGTTTCAAGAGGAACCGCGTCGGAGATTGATACCGCATACAGTGAAAGCGGAAAAAAATCCGCTAAGTTACAACGCAGACAGAAGTGGTCGTGAAACATGGGCACTGAAGAGGATTCTTACGAAATTTAAGGGGACGAAAGCCACAAAAGTCACTGCAGAAGAGAATATCTCTTTCTCGAACCCCGTCAGTACCAAAAACAAAACAAAACAAAAAAGGAAAAAGCAAGGAGAGTTCCATAAGCAGGTAACTGCAGGACGAGATGAAATTCCCAAACAATCGTCAGTGATTGAAATGCTTATAACTGGAAAACATCATGCCATAGCCACAAAACTTGGACCGTTGTGCAATGGATCAATATTATTTGGTCTGATGAGTCTTGTTTGACACTGTTTTCAACTTCTGGCCGATTATGTGACACAAGAGTGAAACATAACGATCTAAGCGGCCATATCGTGGTATTCCGTGCGCCCAATGGTTGCTGTTAAAGATGGCATTCCTGTACAGGATTATAGGACAATTTTGGCACATCAGGTCCATCCCATCATTCAATGTTTGTTCCTCTTCCCACAGCTCGACTGTCCAGGACCAGATTTGTGAACACGAGGATGAGTCACCGTATCTGCCCTACTCATCACTGTCGCAACGTTGCTATTGAGTCGTTGTGTTTTACTGCTGAAGGAATGGTGCTTGAATACTTTCCAATTCTATCATCGTATCTGAACCTTACACTATTTTTCGGGAAGAGATTCCGTTGAAAACCACACAAGATCAGTATGTATACATTCCGAGAAGACTGGAATTTTTGCAGTGGCACTTGAGCTTCTGCACAGTATCAGGCATCGCAATGTGATGTGTTTTTATGTTTGCATATTTTTGTCCAACCATTGTACTGTACACCGTTCGTCAGCTTGACCCGGTAGTCCAGCATGTTCCTAGTCCATGCGTGCTCCTCTCTACATTACAATGGTTAGCTACAGTACCAATAAATTACAATTGATGTGCTCCTGACTTGCCCAGTACCAGCATTATGTTTGTTTGCCTTATCTCGTGATACTCACTTTTTTTCACTAATGAAGCAGGAACTGGCTCGCGAGAATAATTGTTAAAAATCGTTACCTTTACCCGTAAACGACTTAAGTCTCCTATTGTGATAAGGGTATTTTCTAGAAGCAACAAATATTATTGCGTTGTACAGCAGTACGTAATAATCACCCGTACGATCAAATGAACAAGTTAGAAACTGATAGTTGGTGCAAATACTGGTAATTTTAACAGTAGCGTTCAAGATACAGGATAGATATGTAACCGTATTTTATGCCGAGATTTCTAGAGAACGATATGTAGAATGAAAAATTCCTCTATTATCTATGCGAATGGATGGAGCAGTGGGAAGGTTTTATTTCTCTCCTCTCCGCATTTTTTGTCTTCAATAATGATTAACTCAGTATGGCGCTGTATTATTCAGTGATGTAGAGGCGGGGTCCTGTAGTGGGATATGAAGATCAAAAATGTATTAAACTCCTAGCACATAATTGAAGAGAGTTTGTGAATTGTACGCCTCTGGACGATCAATTATACACCGTTTGCCTTTCAGTCGACTCGCTCACCTTTTTTACTCATCAGGTGTAGAGGGAACTCATTGTTTAAAGTGCCGCTGACAGCCTTGTCACTGGAGACATGGACGGTGTAACTGAGGTGTCAACAAATGAGAAAAGCTCTTGACAGCAGGCATGTTTAATGTAAGTTTGAAGCGACTCACGGGATGACAGGCTGAAAAGTGAGGTGATATCCTCTGCTAACGCCAAATATCTCAGCCCAGTCACGATTTTATTTGGCATTTACTTGCAGTTGTGAGAATAATTGACAAGTTTTTTTTATGTCTTCCAGTCTCTTACTCCTCTGCTACAGTTAAATGAACAACTTCAATAAAGTTACCTCAAGGAGTCTTATACATTAACGTTATTCGACACGATTTTGCAAAAGTTTGATTAATTTTACACTGAGTAATGACATAATACAGATTTTCATTTTGTGAAAATCGCTACATAGCTGGAATAGACTGTAGAAATGGCGAATGTCTTACATGATCCAGTCACATTAATGTGACCACTTCTCAGAAACCTGAATAACGACCGTCTGTAGCTTTGATGTGAAAGATAAGGGTCAGGGAGGTCCTGGAAGGGATCTTTTGTATCCCGCCTGGAACGCGGAGCGTGGGTCTGCTCCTGAAAAGTGAAAGGTTGGCCGGATGACGAAAGCGAGTAGGAGCAGGAGAGGTAAACCAGGTAAACCACGTCGGTAATGCGTGTAAAATAGATGTTTACTATAGGTAAAAACAAGTTAATAAATGATTACATAACTTAGCAATGATGAGCACGTAGGTGCGAAACCGTATTCCGGTCGTAAGTAGTACAAAGTCTCAATAACAAGCCAACACCCTCTGAAGTTGAAGTGATGTTTCCAGGCCGTCTGCTCTTGATGAAAATGGGCTGAATCTGGAGCAGAGCTCGTAGAGCTGCACAGCACTGACTAGAGGGCGCTGTCGTCGATGTGTCGTAGTGCCAACCTAAGAACATGCACTTACGCCGTGGCATCGTAGCTAGCGATACCACAGTACCGAAAGGTATATGTAACCATGAAGACTCCAATGCCACTCCAGATGGGCTAGTTTACACGGTTGAGGGTCGATGGCGCTAACTGTCTGATGGAGGTGATCCCATAGATTCAAGACTGGGTATAAATACAGCGGTTTGGTAGCCAGGAGAGTACGGTAAACTCATCCTGCTGCTTTTCGAACCAAACACGTGCACTGCGAGCTGTGTGATATGTTGCATTGTCCCTCTGGTAGACGCCATCTTGCCGAGGACAAAGAAATCTGCATGTAGGGGTGCATGTGGCCCCAAGGACAGAGCATACATATGGTTTCACATTGTGCCTTCTAGAATGACGAGACCAACCAGCGAAAGCCACCCTAACATTTTCCATACCGTTATGATCTCCTCCTTGTTTACGTTTAGTCGTTTCACACAGTACACGTCAACGAGCATCCGCCCGATGGAGCATGAAACGTAAATCGCATGAAAAGGCCACCTGTTGCACTCGGTGGATGTCTACTTGCGGTACTCGCTTGCAAACCCAAGTCTTCGTCGGCGGTGAACAGCAGTCAGCATGGGTACGTGAACCAGGTGTCTGCTGACGAGGCTCAAGTGCAGCTACGTTTGCTTGAACGGTCGTTGAGGAGACACTGCTGGTAGTCCCTGCGTTGATCTGGGCTGACAGTTGCTCAAGTGTTGCATGTCAATTCGCCCGCAAGCATCTCCGCACTCGTAGTTCACCGCTGTCATCTACGCCCCCTGGAGCCCCACAGTTGTCTTGGCACCAGTTTTGGACTGCACCATTTGGCATTGAGCGGTATACTTTAACCATGGTGCCACGCGAACAATTTACAAATGCTTCCACCGTTTCCCTTATGGGTGTCACATAAATCACTCCGTTTCCGCATTACGACAACGACTGCTATGTTTTCCGTGTGCCCTCGTCTAGCATTCTGCGTGGTGTCTGTTTGTTCTAAGTTAAGTCGTGTATCCCTACCACTTTCGCGCAACGACGCTCTCAGCGGTTTTTTTTTTTTTTTTTTTTTTTAGGGAATTGACTAATTTGAACCTGCGACCTGTTGTTGGTAAGGAGATGCCAGACCACTCATCACATGTAGAGTTCAGAAGAGTTCAGTGAAACTGGCGATGATACAACCAAATACTTAATGATTTCAGCGTCAGCTCCACTGCACTCCCTGTAAAAGAATCTTAATACTAACTAAATTTAGTGGAAGGGGTTCAAGGCTTTCCTATTTTTAGTTGGCTGGTAAAGTAACGTCGAAAAAGCAGTTAAGTTTACCATTGGAATTTTTATTCTACTCACAAATCATTGTTTATAAATTGCACTATTGATAAGAAGGAACTATTTTAATACAGGATGATAAAAACCAACTTCGTTCAACAAAAATGTGAACGAATATTCCCTGAATGGGTTTCCAAGTTATATAATGGATCGAAGGATGACCTATGCCATATCACATCTAGGTTTAAATTAAGTTTCATAAAAGAGAAAACTATCAAAAATGGTCTACAGTAACCCTCAATTATCTTTAATTACTTATTTAACTTGTCATAAATTACAGTGGCGGATATGGCTTCTCAATAAATCTATAACAGAAAATACATCGCGTTTCAGATTTTAACTTCAAGTAGCAAATTTGAATACCATGAAGTTTAATTGACGATCGACACTAGCATTACGCAAAAAGGGGATGTAGCAGATGAGACTTCTGCAGTTCTGAGTGAAGCCTCATGCGCTCTTATGCGGCATCGCGTGCGTTCATTACCTTGTCGGTAGTTAGGCATCGTCAGGATCGGCGGGCCGCGTAGCTCCACACTCCTCACCGTCTCGGTGGCCACTCTCACGAAATTGGTTTAAGAAAAGGTATCTGGCTGTGTTTTCAACTGACCAATCATGGTCTCAATGTTAGCCTTAAGCTCCGCCTACAAAAATTATGTCTATCCAATGAGAAACGTTATTCTTTTCGTGGTGATGCAATGTTTTTTAATGTTTGCTACGTAACAGAGACGCGCATAGTCTCACGCTAAAAACTTGCAGCTGGTGTGGCCCTTTTAGTGTAATCGTAAGATCTATACTGTACTTCTGGAGGGCTCTATCTGTTAACATGGGTTGGGGGCTGCTCTTGGAGGTCGGCGGACGATGTGGGTGTCCCTTATCGTAGGGCCATCTAGCCTACACGGCTCTGCTCTCGGCTTCTGTTCTCTTTCTCCCCTTGGAACTGCGTCTGTTTCATGGTGGGAAGGTATGACATGCATTTAGGAGTTCTTGTGTTAGTCTGTGGTATTCCATTTGTCCACTGGTTGATCGTATTATTTTGGTTAATTTAATGTCAAGATTTATTCGGAGCTATGTGACATATTGCCGGATTTCCTATCATGTCAGGGTTTTCATGGAAAGTGTTCGATTTGCCTGACACCTTACTCTCGACAGGCTTCATATACTGCCCACTGCTGGATCAGCCACCTGCTGTCTGCGAGTGGTTGTAGCCCGTCTACGTCGAAGATCCAAAGAGATTCTGGTCGTAAGTGAAGCATGTTTGCGGCAAGAAACAATCAATGCCTTCTCTATGCGATAAAATTGGAGGAACTACCGAAGACAGTACTGCCAAAGCAGTAAACACAGCCTTCCGAAACGGCTTCACAATAGAAGACGAAGTAAATGTTCCAGAATTCGAATCGATAACAGCTGCCAACATGAGTAGCGTAGAAGTAAATATCCTCGTAGTAGTGAAGCAACTTAAAACACTTAATAAAAGCATGTCTTCTGGTCCAGACTGAATACCAATTAGGTTACTTTCGGAGTATGCTGATGCATTAGCTCCATACTTAACAATCATATACAACCGTTCGCTCGACAAAACATCCGTACCCAAAGACTGGAAAGTTCGGCAGGTCACACCAATATTTAAGAAAGGTTGTAGGAATAATCCACTAAATTACAGGCCCATATCGTTAACGTCGATATGCAGCAGGATTTTAGAACATATACTGTGTTCGAACATTATGAATTACCTCGAAGGAAACGGTCTATGGACACACAGTCAACATGGGTTTAGAAAACTTTGTTCCTGTGAAACACAACTAGCTCTTGATTCACATGAAGTGCTGAGTGCTATTGACAAGGGATTTCAGATTGATTCCGTATCCCTGGATTTCCGGAAGGCTTTTGACACTGTAGCATACAAGCGGCTCGTAGTGAAATTGCGTGCTTATGAAATATCCTCTCGGTTATGTGACTGAATTTGCGATTTCCTGTCAGAGAGGTCACAGTCCACAGTAACTGACGAAAATTCATCGAGTAAAACAGAAGTGATTTCAGGCGTTCCCCAAAGTAGTGTATAGGACCTTTGCTGTTCCCTATCTATCTAAACGATTTGGGAGACTATCTGAGCAGCCGTCGTCGGTTGTTTGCAGATGACGGTTTCGTTTATCGACTAATAAAGTCATCAGAAGGTCAAAACAACTGCAAAACGATTTAGAAAAAATATCTGAATCCTGCGAAAAGAGACAGTCGGCCCTAAATAACGAAAAGTGTGAGGTCATCCACATGAGTGCTAATAGGAACTCGTTAAACTTCGGTTACACGGTAAATCAGTGTCATCTAAAAGCCGTAAATTCAACTAAATACCTTGGTATTACAATTACGAACAACTTAAATTTAAAAGAACACATCGAAAGTGCTGTGGGGAAGGCTAACCAAAGACTGTGTTTTATTGGCAGGACACATAAAAATTGTAACAGACCTACTAAGGAGACATAATTAAAACAAAGGCGTTTTCATTGCGACGGAGTCTTCTCACGAAATTCAATTCCCAAATTTCTCCTCCGAATGCGAAAATATTTTGTTGACTCGGATCTACATAGGGAGGACCGATCACCAAGATAAAATAAGGGAAATCAGATCTCGTAAGGAAAGACATAGGTGTTCATTCTTTCCGCGCGCTATACGAGATTGGAATAATAGAGAATTGTGAAGGTGATTCCATGAACCCTCTGCCAGGAACTTAAATGTGATTTGATGAGTAACCATGTAGCTGTAGATGTAGATGGAGAAGACAGGCGTTGGTCACGTTAAAATGACTGGACAACGTGTGGATGAGACGATAATAGGCAATTTAGCGGTAAAGTTGCAGTGTGCGTATTATGAGTGTGACTCTGGCATGGTCAAATAATCTATTAATAATTGGTTCTGTGTAGATTGACTGCTTAAACGTAATCAACGTATTAAGATTGAGATGTAAGGCTGTTGAAGTACCCCACAAACACATTAATAGACTGCATGAAATATTAATAGCCTAATCCATACATTTGCTTTTTCTAGTGGCTGATTGAGATGAACTGAAAATAATGTTGAAGATTCAGAACATTCGTCAGGACCACTACAAATTCTTTCAAAATGGAGACAAATGTTCAATTAATAAGAGATCGGCATATCCTAAGCACTCTCCCAAGGTTTTAAAAGACCACATGTTATTTAGTCCCGCATCTCGTGGTCGTGCGGTAGCGTTTTCGCTTCCCACGCCCGGGTTCCCGGGTTCGATGCCCGGCGGGGTCAGAGATTTTCTCTGCCTCGTGATGGCTGGGTGTTGTGTGATGTCCTTAGGTTAGTTAAGTTTAAGCAGTTCTAAGTTCTAGGGAACTGATGACCATAGCTGTTAAGTCCCATAGTGCTCAGAGACATTGATGACCGTAGCTGTTAAGTCCCATAGTGCTCAGAGACATTTGAACTATTTTGTTATTTAAAATGGAACTGATTGTTGTTTCTGAGATGGACTGATGTTAGTGAGCATGAAATGTTACATTGCTCAGGTCTCATTGATTTTTAGAAAACTTTTGTTAGAGCTACAGTGTGGTCTGTAGTACTAGCACTTGACAAGTAACTCATTGACTGAATCTTTATTAGTTCTCCAGTCTTCATCAGGACATTGGGAAATTCAGAACTGAAAGAGTAGTCTGGTACAGATGTTATGTAGCATCAGAAATATTCTCAGTTTACCCAGCAATTATTTTCATACCAGGACCATACAGGTAACGACCATTCAGCAGTTGTCAGTCCCGCTGATGCAGAAACACATCATATCAAAACGTCTCCTTACCAGACTTGTGGCCAACATGGAAGGACGTTGCAGAGCATGCACTACTGTCCTTGTTGATGACACACACTATTACAAACAATACTACGCATTTCGTATAGTCAAGGGTGCCATAGTGAATCGCAGTGTCTTCTGTGTAATTATTGTCTGGAAATAAAAATGTAATTTCAGATCGTGTCGATGAGTATTTTTTTCGACTTTACTCATGAATTATACAGGAGCTGTTCCTTTTATGAATCGTTCAAGTTTCATCTAGGTGTGTTACTTGGCAGTGAAACACCATGCCACAGTTACTTTCGTTATTAAGTTTTGCATTCTTCTGGTTCCACACAGACATTATTTTAAATAGCCACCGAGAGAGTAGATAAAATATTCGCGCCGCTACATGGCTATTCTGAACATGCGACATTTCTAAAATACGCTGTTCAAATCAGCAGAGAAAAAAGGTTTCATCTAGTAACGTTCAGATGTTTAAAACAGATCAATCGCGTTGCCATAAAAAGGACTTTTCACATTTTTTATGTGAAGAGCCATCAATGAATCGACACTAGAATGTAAATAGTTAGGAAACTGAGTAGCACAAGGTAGGCAGTGGGACGGGGAGGAGGGGAGGATTACTGATTGCCGAGTCTGTGGAATTAAATAAGCCACACCTGCCCCCAGGGCGAACTAAAAGATGAGCGCCTCAGGGAGCTCAGCATTCACTTGTTGGCTACGGGCTTGGCGACCCCGAGGTTCCTGAGCCGGGGACTGGTAAGCGCCGCCAGTCCTCGTCAAGTTTAAGATGTGTGTAAGCTTTAGCGACCACAGCATAGGGCGGCGGGGGAACGCAACCTGTGTATCACTGGCACCGGGCACTTGCATTACCCGCCCGGATCGCAGGAAGGGTAAAAAAAGAAGCACTCCACCTTCCACTCATCAACTCCCAACGAAATGGACTTACCTCTAATGGTTATCAAAACACAATCTAATAGCATGGATCATGTAACATGTCCTACTGAGTCAGAAAGTATTCAGAGTTTTTCAGTTTGTTGTAACATAACACATGCTACCAGGCATAATGCGTTCTTAATAACGTAGAACAAAGACGACAGCTGTCAAGCGACTGCGCAGTGGGACACTGCTGGTTTACGTTTTAGTTCCCAACAAGCCAAGAACCTGTAGAAAGCTAAATATCTCGGGGAATATATCAGCAAAGCTGAGCTACACAAAACTTCGAACTACAGCGAATGTATGTCGTGCAGATACGTGGCAGGGATTCCCTAAGCTGAAGTGAAAGCTGAGTGGGTCCAAGAAGGCATATTTGACGTTCAAAATATAATGAAAAGAATGGTTTGTGATCTGCAAAAATCAGACTCGTTGGTACTTAATTTCCAAGTAAAAATGGTTCAAATGGCTCTGAGCACCATGGGACTTAACATCTGAGGTCATCAGTTCCCTGGAAGTTAGAACTACTTAAACCAAACTAACCTAAGGATATCACATACATCCATGCTCGAGGCAGGATTCCAACCTGCGACCGTAGCAGTCGCGCGGTTCCTGACTGGAGCGCCTAGAACCGCTTAGCCACCGCCGCCGGCAATTTCACACCATATTAAAGTAGTTTTCCTGCTCGTAAGCGTGTGGCCTTATGTCCCGAAGCCAGTGTGCTGTTTTGAATGCCAGTCCTTTGGGCACACTACTCCCGGACGCAAGGAAGAAGCCACTTGTGGCAAATGTGATGACGCCGCATAAAAAGGTGTCTTTCGTCTACCTCCGACGAGTGTTAACTG
Source organism: Schistocerca gregaria (assembly GCF_023897955.1). NCBI lineage: Eukaryota > Metazoa > Arthropoda > Insecta > Orthoptera > Acrididae > Schistocerca > Schistocerca gregaria. Next base: position 185,505,324 of record NC_064924.1, read on the forward strand.
CTCAGCGGAGCACCCTGTCTGGAGTAAAGACTGCAACATCTACCGTGAAGAAAGTACGTTACAAGAGCTTAAAACAGCAAAGCGCATCCAGGATGGTGAGATTAAGAAGATCTATAATGCCATGCAGCCTCTCACAGTCCCTACAGCTATCGCTTCAGTGCTTCAAAAGCCTATTCCGACGGCTGATGCCCTACACAAAGGCAGGTTGCTACTGTCAGCGCTACTACCTGCGTTTCTCTCTGCACTTGCAAACTTGCAGGTATTTCAGAACCCATACTCACCCCCATTCCCTCGAGAACATCACGTACAGCCACGATTACCAACATTGCGGAGCCCCTGGTCCAACCCAACCCTGAGTCTAGTAAACAGTATAACCCTACATCTCCACTTTTGTAGATCGTTCACAACCCTGCCAACCAAAAAATTCAAACGGCAAGCTTCAAACACATGCGAATTCAGGTGGTAAAACCGTCATTCTATGTCGACGTCATGGTGCTAATGTATCCTGATGGTGCTAATGTATCTACTTTACAGCCAATTGAATGTGAAATCAGTCCAGGGCAATCGTCTTGCCCGAAGACTGGCCCTACACACGCTGCCGGCTCCCGACCCTGGTGGAGAGACTGTGTCAAAGGGCAACCCCCGCGATGAATGGTTCCCTTAATAAAGAGGAACGTCAGTGGATTCAGGGCTGATCCAGAGGAACTGAAACTCCTAGCACGGGCAGTCCCCCTATGCTTGTGTTACAAGAAACATATTTCAAGGCCACTGACGCCCCTTTGCTAAGGTTTATGACTACCAATGCAAGGATAGCCTGACTGGGGAAAGAACCAAGGGAGGGGTTGTTGTACTTGTCAGTAATGCACAACGCTTCTCTACTTTTTCTTGGTTACTGGATTACAATGAGTAGCCGCTGAAGTTCATTTGGGTCAGAGCATCTCTGTCTACTCTCTGTACTCATTTCCGCAAGGTGCTCTATAAGGCCTGTGATAGCCACGTACCCCACTGGGTAACGTCAATGCCCGGAATGTGTTACGGGTCTCGATTTGCCCTATGGATTGAGTTTTGCTAAGTCTTAGGACCTGTGCATCTTCAGCACAGAGAATCCCACTCATTTCTCGGCTGCTAGTGGGTCTTTCTCAGTGCTCGACCACTCATTCTGCTTTCTAGCCCTCGAAACCTCGCTGCGTTCCTGGTCTCTGTCAACTGCTGCACTTGTTCTAAAACAGTATGGAAAGTCATTAGGAGGGTTTCCGGCAAATTCTGTCGTTTACCGACAGGAGTGTCTTCAAACAACGTCCTGAAACGATTGTAGAGCTTTCTGCATTGGCTGCTGCTAATGTGTGCCATGATCTGGCATTGTGTCGCTACTGTGCAATTATAAAGAGGGGCAAGTTGAACATGAGATCCGACAATTCTGAAACAACTACATTTTCTCCACTTGAGAGCTGACTTTGGCACTATCTGAGGCCCTTGGTACCTCATCCATTAACGAACAAATCTAGTACAGCATTCAATGACATTTTTCTGGGCTCTCCACCGAGCAGGGATCAAGCCGATTTTCCGACGCAGCAACAGAATAAAAGATTTTCTTCGCACAAGAAAAGATACAGTTAACAAACTACATGCTGCTGGCATGAGCCGCCTGCGGTATGGTTTCAGGAAACGGATAACCACCGAGAATGCCATAAATCACGCAGTTAATATTTTGAACACCCGATGCGGTGAATATGTTATACGCATACGATTAATATTGCTGAGGCATTTGACAATATGTGGTGGCCTGTCTATTCAAAAGAATGAAATATATGGGCTGTCCAGGGCGTCTCTATAACAGTATACCACAGTATTGCACAGACAGGCCGGTGCAATTAGAATGTCGTGGAAAGAAAATTATAAAATAAATGACTAAAAGCTGTAAGAAGGCTGTTTAAGTTCTTATAGTGGTAACGCCACAGCCACGTAGCGCTCTGTATGAAAATCACTGGCTGTGCTGTGTGCAGTCTCTGGCTGGGTGGGCATTGTTAGAATTTGCTATTGTAGTGTCTAATTCCGCGAAGATACCCTGCTTGCAGCCAGCGAGCGGCGCCGTCAGAGGTGACACACCAAGTCGCTACAACTGTTTACACGGCACGTCAACGTTGCAGCGATGAAAGCACAAACTGTAAGTAGGCTGTTTAGGTGTTTTTATTGGTAACGCCACGTAGCGCTCTTTATGAAAATCACTGGCTGTGCTGTGTGCAGTCTGTGCCTAGTTTCCATTGATGTCTGCCATTGTAGCGCTGGGCAGTTGGATGTTAACAGCGCGTAACGTTGCGCAGTTGGAGGTGAGCCGCCAGCAGTGGTGGATGTGGGGGAGAAATGGTAGAGTTTTGAGAGCGGATGATCTGGACTTGTGTTCATCAGAGACAGGGCAGAAAATTTGTAAGACTGGATGTCATGAACTGTTCGTGACTGTATACAACCTATATATATTATGACTTTTGAACACTATTAAGGTAAATACATTGTTCTCTCTCAAAATCTTTCATTTGCTAACTATGCCTATCAGCAGTTAGTCCCTTCAGTAGTTTTTTACTTAGCTGGCAGTAGTGGCGCTCGCTGTATTGCAGTAGTTCGAGTAACGAAGATTTTTGTGAGGTAAGTGATTTGTGAAAGGTATAGTTTAATGTTAGTCAGGGCCATTATTTTGTTGATTACTGAAAGTCAGATTGCGTTAAGCTAAAAATATTGTGTGTCAGTTTAGGGTTGATTAGAATAGGTAAAGAGCTAAATGTCTGAGTACGTTCAGTTCTGCTCAGCTGTTTGAAAATCAAATAATGTAAGAGGTTTATCAGCACAGTAATTCATTAAATTTTCTAAGGGGACGTTACAGGCTATCCATATGGTTTCGTTTATGGCTCAGAGTTCTGGAAGTTGGCATAGAGTCATTACTGAACCAGCTTCAGAGTATAACAAACACTAGCGGCAGCATCGTCTGTGCAGATCATCTGCTAATTGTACTGTCTGCCAACACAAGGACTAAATTACAAGAAAAGGGTAGGGTAGCTTTTGAAAGACTAAGGGGCTTGTGCGTAGAAAGCAAACTAACGATAGGATCGCACAAAACAGGCTATATGTTTCTAAAAGGAACATTATCAGGAACGAGAAAGGCCAGAAATCTGTGAAAAGGAAAGAGGTGTATAGGTACCTTGAAATAAACGTCAACGAAAAGCAGATCTTTCATGCACATGTGTAGAAATCGTCTGCCAGGCAGGTATTAAAATCATAAATTAATTAGCAACAACTGGGCAAATAAGTTTTCAAGGTGCCGATAACTGCAGTAAGAATATACTACTAGGTAATCTTGGTCGCTATTGTGGGCTACGAGTCGAGTATCTTGGCTCACAGTGCTAGAAAGGCAAGGACAGCACAGGCTCAAAAGCGAACACAAAGGAACGTACCCTTGCGTTTGACATGTGTTATAGAACAAAACCGACTGAGGCGTTGCTGGTGATATTGGGCTTGCTATTATTAGACCTATCAGTAAGAAAGAGAGAAGCTCAATATTGGGTCAAAATGCGCAAACATGATAAGGTAAACGACATATTGGGAACAAGAGCCGTATCGAACAATGAAAGAAAAGCTTACATTGATAGGGAATGGCAAGAAATCTGGGACAGGCAGAAATAGGGAGGAGAATCTGCCAGTTCCTTCCTAATATAGGAGAAAGAAAAATGACATGCTTCCTTGCGACAGGGTCCATATCCCAAATACTTTTTAAAAATAGGACAGCGCACCACAAACGCCTTTGGATGTGGGCAATCGGTACCCCGGATCACATCATCTAGGAGTGTGCCTTTAGACAAGATGTTGCAGACCAGGACAGGAAAGCATTTGGAAATGCAACAGTCTATAATATGATGAGGAATGTAAAACTGTGGCACAACCTGAACTCGCTTACAACTAACATATCATTTTACGAATTGCGAGCCTACGTGGCTCAGAGACAACCAAGAAGAGGCCTTAAATCATGAAAACGAGACGCACCACGGTACAACACCAATCTACAACAACTTTCTGGAAGCAGTGAGGGGACGAGATTCGGAGAGAATCAGGAAGGACGTGATTGAAACGTTTCTCTTGGTTAGATAAATACCAGACCACCAGCCCGTAATTTACGGAATTCGCGTAGACATATTTTACCACAGACCTCCATAAATCGGTTAAGGACATGTCGAATCCATGCTACGCACAGTCTCTGCTTTATAGCGTATTGAATGGGGACCAACAAGCTATTAAGGAGCTGGTCATATTGCTTTGGTTCGTAAGTGTATCCGGCTACATGATGGCCGTTGACTGGTTTGTAAGTATTTACCTCTGTTCAGGTATTCTATGGCGTTTAAGGAGAAACAGCTTTAATCTACATCCGAGTACTGCTGTCTGTCATACATTTTATGTAAATAGGGATGATATCGAGGGTTTTTATTGCTGAGTATTGCACTCGTTTGTGTGCCGGTCATTTTCCCATTAACTTGTGAATATCTGTTACTTTCAAACTCCAATGGACCGATGACAACAAATTTCATGACTGAATAAAGACACTAATGGAATCTGATTAATGTTCTCCATGGTTTAAGCAGACATAAATTTGTGCACCCCACAGTAAAAAAGTAAGTAGCTACTATTTTGGTGATAGCAGAAGAGCCAACACCGTGTTACGAGTGGAGGCCGAAATGCACGCGTCTTAGCTCACGCAGGCTGGCGTGAAGAGGGAAGAACTATACTGACGTGAGATCTGGAACACGAGAAGGAATGAGAATTCAGAAAGCGGACGTAATTAGTTTGGTACTTAACTTTAATTCATTAATGATGAACGTCGCTCTTGACGGTACATGAGTCACAATATTATCTGTTCAGAATACATTCTTGAAGATAGTACTTATATTAACTGAATATGGCGCCTTGCTAGGTCGCAGCAAATGACGTAGCTGAAGGCTATGCTAAAATGTCGTCTCTGCAAATAAGAGCGTGTGTAGACAGTGAACCATCGCTGGCAAAGTCGGCTGTACAAATGGGGCGAGTGCTAGGGAGTCTCTCTCGACTAGACCTGCCGTGTGGCGGCGCTCGGTCTGCAATCACTGATAGTGGCGACACGCGGGTCCGACGTATACTAACAGACCGCGGCTGATTTAAGGGCTACCACCATAATTATCATTATTGTTTCTATTACCTACTACTCATCTACTGCACGCACTATAATCTAAACATACTAATGATGTCTTGTTACTTTTAAGGGAGACATTCACGGAAACAAACTTTATTTAAGAGATGCACCATGCCCATAGTTTTGAAGATGGCGCAATCAAATTTTTACCATGCTTTCCAAGAACATATTCTGTTAAGTTCCTTGGATTTCATGCGTTTAACGTCTTTTGTGGACCTGAAAAATCTGCTATGGCATGCTATATATCATTTCCTTTATCCTTAATAATTAAAGCCTATTTCGTGAGGTTTGCTGAATATGTCGACTAGGAGAATCTTAATAATTCTTTAATTATAACTCTGTAGGCATATAATAAATTTAATGCAAAGTTTCGAGCACCTTGTCCCGTATCTCAGCTACACAGAGAATTTCAAAATTTACGCGTCAGACGACATTTATTGGATTTATAGAAATAGGTTTACAAAACTGCAGAATTCTAGGAAGGAAAGGCACATTAAAAAAAAACATAATTTTAGGAAATGGAATTGAAAGTTCAACACAACGTTTTGTTCCTCTGTCACCTCTCCAGAGAGGTCCCATTTGTACATAGGGTCCTCTTTCCCTTCAAGTATTCTCTTTTGACTTTATGTTTTCTGCCTTATTTCCTTGAGCTGTTACTGATCTGACCTTTCAGCTGCAGGGAGGCACTGTATATCTGTTTTTCACAAGAGTGAAATTTCCCATCCTAAAGCCCATTATCTCTATCACTTTCATCCTCCCAACGTTCAAGTCATTAAATGCAAGAATTTAATAAGTTCCTATTCTCATAACACTAGCAGATGAAAATGTGGGTGTAGGGCATCATTTCCATAGGAGTGAATTTAGAGAGTCATTTGGAATTTGGGTTTTACCATGAGCACACATTTTTAAACCTTTAGGATCGGCCAGAAGCCTATAAGTGCGCTTGAAAACATCCAGGATATAATCTGAAAGGCTCTGCTTGTGAATGTTGAGTTTGTTATCGCTTTGAGCCTGTAAATATTGAAGTTTTGTTTCAAAACATGGGCGTGGCAGTAAGCTTGAGTCACACATTTCATCATTTTTCATGTGCTTCGGATGCGATTTAATTACTCAAACTTTGGGAAATTATTGTCGGTATGCTCTACTAATAAATAAGAAATAAACTGAAAAATTTACGTTATCGATCAATTTCATAAACTTTCCTCCTTGTGAGTATTATTCATGCAAAACAAAGATATCGAGAAGAAGTTAGTAACAATTATCAATGAAGGTAATGAAACTATTACGCTGTTGTTTTGTATGAAGGACACTTCAAAAACATTGAATGTATGAACATGGAAGGATATATACGTAAGAGTAAAAGTGACGTCGTGAGTCAAAAATTAAGCATCTGATGTGTCCGAAGCGGATAGAGTACAATCACTCTCTATCAGCAGTAGGGATATTTGTAAGTAGGACATTGCGTTTTATTGTAAAACTATTCAAAGCCTGAGGAATTCTCAGCCAGCAATGGGCATTGGCTGTTACTAAGGGAGGCAGGTAAATAAACAAGCACAGCAAAGAAGAGAATAGAGGCGAAGATGGAATGAAGATGGTCGAGATATGAAAACGGTAAAGAGCCGGATTGTGGGTGAAAAGGTCTCTTGTTAGATCTCTGGTGAAACCTAGGATTGTTATCAATGAATAATTGTGTGTTTCATCTCTGACAACGTTTTTTGGATGAAAAATGCAGAGTTCCACCGTGTAGTGGCTGGGTAAGACAGTTGAGAGGTACGAAAAAGAGATCATGCCAAATGACTGTTGCGAGCAAACCAAACAATAGATGCGTATACATGAAGGCTGCAGAACAAAGAGAAACGTAGAGAAAGCCTTCATCCAATAGAGCATTTCAAGTGGATGACAACAGTGACAACGAGATCTTGAAATTAAAATTTATGCTAGCTGAAATTGTTATTCAAATTTATTCTAGCAGAAACTGTTGCTCATTATATTTTTATGAAGTCTGTAAATTTAGTAACCTCTTATCACAATACTAACCTGCCTGAGAAAATTATTTCAGGGTGTATGGTGGCGTCATGAGGTTACATGAAATAACAGGCGTTTTGCCCATTGTTTCAGACTACCTTCATGAGGTTGAATAACGACAGAGGTTGATGGAGTAAGTGAAGGGCACCAGCGGTTCGCAATGTCGTCGCCATGAAGCATCCCTAAATTATCACAATCAGTTCGGTTCCCCACGAACACTGCATTTGCATGAAGAAAGAAGCAGTAACGCCGGCGGTGGTATATCCTTCATTGTGATGACGTTTCCCTGTTTGTCGCCCTTGGGACGGTGTGGTGTCTCTTGAGTTTGCCGCTTGCGTATAAGCGGGACATACCTGTTCATGGGTGTGGCGCATGCGTCGACATAAAAACAACACACCGGTAGGGCGACGAGAGGGGTCGTATGGAGGCGTGCGCGATGAAGAGATAAGGTCGATAGAAAGAGAGGGTGGGAGAGAGAGAGACAGGAGAAAGGCGAAGACAGGAGCGACGAGCCCCGGAAGAATGGAGATGAAACGGGGAGCGCGCGAATGATCTAGTTAAGGCCCTGGCGCTCTGGGTAATACGGTCGGTCGGTCCCGGGGCGACCATTCGCAAGCTAAGGAGATCCGCCAGGCCATCGCTCGCCCTGATGAAGCCCGCTAAATTATACGCCGAAACGCCTTGAGCTGCCCCCAGTGGTGTGTGACCGATACTGCGTGCTGTATGCATGTATGCGGCATTCGCCCTGAATATCTAAGGAAGCGCCTTCAACGCTACGCCAGTTTCGTATGATCGATCCCCTGGGATACTCGGAAGCCCCTCATTGTTTCAGACTTCTCTGAAGAAACACCACTTATCATACGGCTTTATACCTACGCTTCGGATGGCGGCTATCGTGACGTCGGTATTGAATTAGGCGTGATCGGAACACATTTCAGAAGTGGCTTACATCGCAGTACGTTCATCTCCCTTTACAAAGTAGCAAGTGTTGATAACATCTTGAAACAAACAACGGCACATCGTGAAAAAAGTCGCTTAGAATAATTTTCTCCGTATTTCCACGGACCACTGTTACATACGTTGACAGTGCAACATGAGAACACGTCGCGTTGTTCATCCTTTCATTGCCATCTGTTTAACTGGCGGGATACACTGTACTGCTCTCATATTTTCACGCAATAACTTGAGGTATTAGTTCGTCAGTAATTTGTTTCACGGATCACTGGCGCAATGTACCGTAATTACATGGTAAATATGACAGTCCGCTGACCATTTACAGCGGATTTCACGTTACGGAAAATAATACTTAATTCAAAAGCAGAACTAAGTAATAGTACTTTTGCCTTTGATAGGCAATAGGCAACAGGTTTCTAGACAAATTTATCCTGTGGAGTAAATTTTGCTAGAAGAAACGTTTTTAATTTAGATTCAAATTTGATTTTTGTATAGGTCAGGCGTTTTAATTTCATTAAGTGATCGCGGAATTAGGCAGTAGCTGTACTCATTCTTGTCCGACTACATTTAATTTTAATGATGTTCAGCGTTGGCCATATTTTGATCAAATCTGAAGGAAATCACCATTTCCTACCAACTCTAATGCATTATCTACACCAACTTACACGCGAAAACATACGTACACTAATGATACATTTGAAGCACAATGTTCTTTTAAGGGTTGTTCACAAGAGAACATTCCGTAAATTTCAGAGGATGCTTTAGAGCTATGACATCTTTCTATCTTATAAATGATTTACCGCAGAAAACACTCTTATATGATATCTTTCGATCATTAGTCATCTGACTGGTTTTATACGGACCGCCACGCCGCTGCCTATGCCATCGTCTTCATATCAGAGTAGCATTTGAACGAAGCGTACTCAATTATTCATTGGATGTACTCCACTCTCCATCTTCCGTTACGCTATTTTACAGCTACCTCTAGTAGTAACCCTAGTAGTAGTTACTCCTGGAGACTTTAATACGTACTGTAATTCAGTACCTTCTGCTAGCAAATGTTTCCCAAATGTTCTTCTCCCAGCTGATTCTACAGAGAACCTCCTCATTTATTAAGTTACCAGTTCACTTAATTTTCAATATGGTTCTGTAGCACCTCATCTTATACCTTTCGATTCTCTTCCTTTTCAGTTTTCCAATGGTCCACGGCTCATTACCATAAAATGCTGTGCCCTAAAATACACAACTAAATGAAAAGAAAGCAAAGTGTGTTAACTCACTACTTTCTTTTCCTTCAAACTTCTAATCACACGAAATGCAAAAATGGCTGTACCACATTTTAACCGGTACTGGTACTGAAATGTCCTTCGTCCCGTTTCAGTTCTAATCAAAAGTACATCAAAAATTCTGAAGATTCTGTGTATCAGTATAGTTTTACATATTTGTAAATATATAACTCGTGTTGTACCCTCTGATGTGTGGAATAGAATATGTTGTGTTTCGTAGACAGTACCTTTTCCAACATTCCACCTAAGTACGCCTCGCAGACTTCGTCTACAACAACATTAACAGTGATGGATGCTAAACTCATGTTTTGGTTTTCCTGGAAATAAAATTTTACACAAGATATTGCAATATTCGTGTCCAAAAAAATCCTATACGTATTATATGGACGGAGAAGTATATAGAAGTTGATAACGGACGTTTTCCTCACTATGATCTACAGACTTAAAATAACTGAGACATAAGTTTAGTCGTCTGCAATTTTTTTGGGGGGGGGTGGGGGGTGGGGGGGGGACATGCTTTTTAATTTCAGCAATGGTTTGACACTCAAAAATCTTTCTGAGGTCTCTTGATACATGTCGATAATTAGTACAGTATGTAGCCATTTATCTTCTACGTGCATGTTTCAGAAGCAAGTGGAAAAATCTTCAAGGATATCCGCACGTGATGAAAAATTATAAAAATATGGCTTGCCTGGACTCCGTGATAACTAGTGGCTGCATGATCCGCGATAAGTGCAGTTATGGAAAAGTCATGTGGGATGCGAGTGGATGGTGAACTATATGTTCAAAGGTAAGAGATTACGTAGTATCGAGGTAAAGCAAACAAAACTGTTAAATTATATCGATACTACAGATAAATATTGCTCGTCTTCTGCAGCGGATGTGAAGTATTAGTTTCTAGCTCTGTAGAGCGTAGACATTCAGAATAACAAAAGCAAAAGAGAGAGGGAAAGAGAGAAAGGAAGACAGAGAGAGAGAACCACGTTCGAATTGCCCCATAAAAGATAGCTATTAAGATACTGTTGTGGCAAACGCTACGGTGGAAGCTGCAGTACCTGTAACGAAGACGAACTGCTGTTGGCTTACAGCACATTGGCCAGTCTTTAGGCTGTATAACGTGTGAGAATCGAATGAATACATGAGGATGAGCCGTCTATAGCTAGTCCTAGATAATTCGCAAGAAGAAGGAGAGTTGTATGGCATGGTCAGACTTAGTAGCATTGTAAGTACGTTATTGATGCCTGCATATCTGCAGTTATGTTGCAGTTTCTTTCAGGTACGACCGTGAATAGCGGCAGAGGAAGGCTTAACAGTCTGGACTGCTGAGATGGTAATAATCTCTTTTAGAAACCATTATTCTCAAGATGTGTTACATGATGATTACGTACATGGCTGTAGTATCAGGATGACTGAAGCGTGCGGGGCTTTATTTGGGTTGGAGTTTACCTAGCGTCTGGTGGGATAAAACTGGCTCATGGGTGTCGAAATTTGTAACTCTTCAGTGGACTCTTCACTGGACTGTGTGGACCGCTAGACGACTCCAAAACCCAACCACCTAAAAAAGCGAAACCGCCGCGTCCTCCAGAGGAAGCATCATCTGTCATTAAAGTTGGTTTTACAAACAGTTAATATGAATAGTCTGTGACAACAGAAACATTGTGCCACCTCAGAACTCGTGCTTATTACGAACAGCCCTTAATCATTTGGCTCTCAGAGCACTCGCTCCGCCCGCAGTCAGTTTTCCGTTATCACTGATGTTTTCATGTATGATTTCAGAACACCGTTACCAGCGGCTCTTCCACGGAATTACATGGGTGAAGCACCACGGGGTGAACGGAGTAAGTAGTGGAACTTGCCTACTGTGACTCTAGGAATATCGTTTCATATTATTGTTCTTTAATTGGTTTCACCCCAGTCGATCCATTCATTTACTTTAATTTAAAAACACGAAGAGCTAAAGAAACTGGTATAGGCATGCGTATACAAATATAGAGATACGTAAACAGGCAGAATATGGCGTTGCCGTCGGCAACGCTTATACACTCCTGGAAATGGAAAAAAGAACACATTGACACCGGTGTGTCAGACCCACCATACTTGCTCCGGACACTGCAAGAGGGCTGTAAAAGCAATGATCACACGCACGGCACAGCGCACACACCAGGAACCGCGGTGTTGGCCGTCGAATGGCGCTAGCTGCGCAGCATTTGTGCACCGCCGCCGTCAGTGTCAGCCAGTTTGCCGTGGCATACGGAGCTCTATCGCAGTCTTTAACACTGGTAGCATGCCGCGACAGCGTGGACGTGAACCGTATGTGCAGTTGACGGACTTTGAGCGAGGGCGTATAGTGGGCATGCGGGAGGCCGGGTGGACGTACCGCCGAATTGCTCAACACGTGGGGCGTGAGGTCTCCACAGTACATCGATGTTGTCGCCTATGGTCGGCGGAAGGTGCACGTGCCCGTCGACGTGGGACCGGACCGCAGCGACGCACGGATGAACGCCAAGACCGTAGGATCCTACGCAGTGCCGTAGGGGACCGCACCGCCACATCCCAGCAAATTAGGGACACTGTTGCTCCTGGGGTATCGGCGAGGACCATTCGCAACCGTCTCCATGAAGCTGGGCTACGGTCCCGCACACCGTTAGGCCGTCTTCCGCTCACACCCCAACATCGTGCAGCCCGCCTCCAGTGGTGTCGCGACAGGCGTGAATGGAGGGACGAATGGAGACGTGTCGTCTTCAGCGATGAGAGTCGCTTCTGCCTTGGTGCCAATGATGGTCGTATGCGTGTTTGGCGCCGTGCAGGTGAGCGCCACAATCAGGACTGCATACGACCGAGGCACACAGGGCCAACACCCGGCATCATGGTGTGGGGAGCGATCTCCTACACTGGCCGTACACCTCTGATGATCGTCGAGGGGACACTGAATAGTGCACGGTACATCCAAACCGTCATCGAACCCATCGTTCTACCATTCCTAGACTGGCAAGGGAACTTGCTGTTCCAACAGGACAATGCACGTCCGCATGTATCCCGTGCCACCCAACGTGCTCTAGAAGGTGTAAGTCAACTACCCTGGCCAGCAAGATCTCCGGATCTCTCCCCCATTGTGCATGTTTGGGACTGGATGAAGCGTCGTCTTACGCGGTCTGCACGTCCAGCACGAACGCTGGTCCAACTGAGGCGCCAGGTGGAAACGGCATGGCAAGCCGTTCTACAGGACTACATCCAGCATCTCTACGATCGTCTCCATGGGAGAATAGCAGCGTGCATTGCTGCGAAAGGTGGATATACACTGTACTAGTGCCGACATTGTGCATGCTCTATTGCCTGTGTCTATGTGCCTGTGGTTCTGTCAGTGTGATCATGTGATGTATCTGCCCCCAGGAATGTGTCAATAAAGTTTCCCCTTCCTGGGACAATGAATTCACTGTGTTCTTATTTCAATTTCCAGGAGTGTATAAGACGTGTATGTGGCGCAATTGTTAGGTTGGTTATTCCTGCTACAATGGCAGGTAATCAACATTTGAGTGAGTTCGAACGTCGTGTTATTGTCGACTCACGAGCGATGAGACACAGCATCCCAGAGATAGCGGTGACGTAGGGATTTTCCCGTACGACCATTTCACGAATGTACCGTGAATATCAAGAATCCGGTAAAACATCAAATCACCAACATCGCAGCGGCCGGAAAAAGATTCTGCAAGAACGGGACCAACGGCCACTGAGGAGAATCGCTAAACATGACAGAACTGCAACCCTTCCGCAAATTGCTGCTGCCACCAGCAAGTGTCAGCGTGCGAACCATTTAACGAAACATCATAGATATGGGCTTTCGGTGCCAAAGAACCACTGGTGTAACCTTGATGAATGCGAAACACAAAACTTTACGCCCCACCTGGGCCCGTCAACACCGACATTGGGATATGTTGCCTGGTTGGACGAGTCTCGTTTCAAATTGTATAGAGCCAACGGATGGGTATGGGTATGGAGATAACCTCATTAATCCACGAACCCTGCATGTCATCAGGGGACTGTTCAAGCTGGTGGAGGCTCTGTAACGGTGTGGGGCGTGTGAAGTTGGAATGATAGGTACCCCCTGATACATCTATATACGACTCTGACAGCTGATACGTACGTAATCATTCTGTCTGATCACCGGCATCCTCTCATGTCTATTGTACATTCCGACGTACTTCTGCAATTCCAGCATAACAATGCGGCACCCCATACTTCCAGAATTGCTACATAGTCACTCCCTGAACACTCTTCTGAGATTAAACACTTCCGTTTAGCGCCAAACTCCTTAGACATGAACATTAATGAGCATATCTTGGATGCCTTGCAACATGCTATTCAGAAGAGATCGCCAACCCCTCGTATTCTTACGGATTTAAGGGCAGTTTCAACTACTTTATCTCATTAGTGGAGAGCGTGGGCTGGCCGTTGTGGCCGAGCGGTTTTAGGCGCTTCTGTCTGGAACCGCACAGCTGCTACGGTCGCAGGTTAGAATTCTGCCTTGGGCACGGATATGTGTGATGTCCTTAGGTTAGTTAGGTTTAAGTAGTTCTGTGTCTAGGGGACTGATGACCACAGATGTTATGTCCCATAGTGTTGAGAGCCATTTGAACCATCCGTAGTGCGTGCCACGTCTTCTTGTGCCACTTCTGCGTGCCCGCGTTGGCCCTACAAGATATTAGGCAGGTGTACCAGTTTCTTCCGCTCTTCAGTGTATGTCTGTATATTATGATTACAAGTGAAGAAGCGTCATTCGACTACGCTCGCAATCTGTTTTTGAAAAGAGAGTTAGAAGTTACTATTATGTCGCTAAATGAGAGGTCTGGGAAATGGGACGGTTCTTATAAACTAACCATAACTCAACACTCTTACTATCTCTTTAAATGTAACAAGATAGGAAAATGTTCTTTTCACGTGGAGAGACATAATTGCTTTTTACATAGCCAGTGTTGTGGTCTAATATTGGTGTCAAATAACTGCTGAACGATGGCCTGCAAAAGAGGTAAGAGATGCGAGAAACATTGTGAAGGGAGTCGATGACTTGCCAGAAAAGACTGCTGCCGTTACAACACCTCTTGAGCTGTCGAGCCCGCCTGAGTACATGAAGACAGGCTTCCCCAGTGTAAAACTGTGGCTGTGTATTGTAGGATGTTTTAAGTGTCTGTGATACGACCACAGAATGCTTGCATAACAAGGGCAGGCAATGTGACATCAGTGGCTCGGCAGTTCAGGCAGAAAGAGGCATATACTCATTTCGAGAACCGTGAATCAATTGTTTTAGTGATCAGGGTACGTGGAATCGAAATTCGAAAGTATTTTAGGAGGTGCAAGACGTTATAGTCATCGACACATGGATGGACACTACTACCTATGCTAATAGTACTTGAGCTCCTTGCTTGCTTGCTTCATACTTGTTTAGCTTAAAGCACCATAGTGGGAATGTTTAACGAAAGGAAAAGCTATCTTATGGGCAGTTGAACACAATGGAGATATTAACTGAATGGGACCACAGAAGTATTAAACTGAAATATTCATTACTTGGTCACCGCAAAGAATAAAGTTTTATACATTATAGGACAAAGTGGCCGCGATAGAGTCGAACAAAACAAAACTATATAGTAATTCTTTTGTTCCACAGTGCTACAAGCAGCCGCGCTACTGTACAATTTAAAAAAACAAATATCAATTTCATCCTAACCTTTACACCTTAAGTCCTTATCACTTGTTGCATTAACATTAAGAAGTAAAGTATTAAAATAGAAAATTCACGAAAGTGATGCGGAGTGTAGTTACAGTTATACGTGAACAGAAGTGTTCTTAGGAACAGTAAGCGATTGCATACTTCTGTTCTCCCATTTCCTCTTTTACGCAGTGTGACTAATATTATTAAAACTAGCCAACGTAAAATGCCTGGACGTCCTACAATGAATCTTGCGAAAAGAAAAAATCACTGCGTGATTGTTGTCATATCAGCGAAATGCACAACTCTGCGGGAATCAGATGCATCTACTGCTAGAAACCAAGTTAGAAGCATTGGCCAAAGACAAATTTGCAAAAACGTTTACGTGTTTGCCTTATAGATCTTACTAAATAGGAACGTAGTGTGTCCGGGTTGAGATAGAGAAGTAACCATCTTAATTTAGACCTTTATGTACTAGTATCTGTAAGGCAACCATTACATTTAGTTTCTGGTACTAAGTAGGGCTTTTAAAAGCAAACTCAATCACTGAAAAGTGTCACTAACGACAGAAATCAAGTGTGTCAAATGGCCCATCTCCACCAACCTAACAACAGAGAGTCCGCCCCCGGTAGCTGAGTGGTCAGCGCGACAGACTGTCAATCCAAAGGGCCCGGGTTCGATTCGCAGCTGGGCCGGAGATTTTCTCCGATCAGGGACTGGGTGTTGTGTTGTCCTAATCATCATCATTTCATCCCCATCGACGCGCAGGTCGCCGAAGTGGCGTCAAATTTGAAAGACTTGTACCAGGCGAACGGTCTACCCGACGGGAGACCCTCGTCACACGACACTTCAACAGAAAGAGAAACGCTCAATGAATAAATCAAACACAAAAATGCAAATGAAGCACCATCAGGTCATCGCAAATACGTGTAGGTCGATGAGCCAATGTTCTCAAAGGGAAACTACTAGTTCCTCATCTGAACACTCAACACCAGTATGTTTGCTTTTCTCGACAGCAAGTCATGAAGGCAGAAACATCGCTAGCAAAATTACGCTTATAACAGGAATCGCACCTGAAACTTAACTGCAGCTGAAAGTACAATCACAGGGTCGGCCTTTGTGGTAAGCCTCAAAGACATTTTACAGATACTAATTCACCTACACTAAGAGGAAAAAGCTACCATCGAATGAATGTTCCCATGAAGAGTGAGCTAATGGGCATATGGTTCTATTTGTCAGCGACTAATAACATTCATCGCTCCAACTCTTCAATGCCAATCTGCCAACAACTGCTGAAACACTGTGAAATATAACGCCGTGGTTCCTCTTGTGTCAGACTCCTTGGACACGGAGGTGGCTAGTAATAATATAGTTAATTACAACACTCTGAACTAGTAATACTTTATTAATTGCAACAAAACGTATGTTTTCTTGCCAGGCTTCGCTGTAGCTATGAAACTGCACACGTGAAGATGCGGTGTAGAACACCTAAATGAGCCACGAGCCACTGAGTAGTGGCCGTACCGTACTGTCACAGTCACTAGAAAACACAAGCTCACAGACACTTGTTGACACAGTTCTGATATCGTTGGCGCGTAGGCGCCGTTCACAGGAGATTGAAATCTCTTCACTGCCCGATGGTTGACACGGGCTGTGCCACGATAAGCAACGACTTTATTCCGACAGAAACTTCCTGGAGGTGGACAGGATCCGACCTCGGCAAATGCCCCCCTGGCCTCTAGCGAGCAATTTCGGTGCAGAAACAAGGCGGTGGCGCCTCAGAACTATTGGATGCACAGGGTATTCCTAGCATCTCATTAGCGCCTCATCGCACTGACTTACTGTTCAATATCTCTGCAATGGTCAATACTTCTCCTAGTGCTTTCGACACCGCATGTTTACCCTCACCCCCCCCCCCCCCTTCCAGCACCCCTCCACGAAGCTTCTACTCTGTCGTCAGGCATGGAGATGGGACATTTCGACGGGGCATTTAGAGGACGGAGCAACGACGCAATTTCGAAGGTAGATGCTGAAGCTTCAGTCGGCGCCGAGCACCCACTCACACCCCCAGTATCTACGCTGGTGCTGGAAACCCGACCATGAAAAGAACCTCAGGATGTGCGCCACAGGCTGCCGACGCAGAAGCACACGACGTGACATTTGGGCCGCTGGAGACGAGATCTGGGCCCTCCGGGGCGTCCGGCAGGGCTGCATCACGAGCTGACAGCAAACACGGTGGCGGCGGCGCCAGGTCGACGTCCATGGTTGTCTTCCGCTGTGGAGACGACCAAGCTGCTGGAGGCGATATCTGACATTGCACTGTGGCTGCTGCATGCCCTGTCTGAATGCTTAATCTGTGAACAAAAAGGGGCCAGTAGAATCTCCTGAGTGGATTGGCCGAAGCTAGTTTCGATGCCTCCTGTGAAAACCTGTGGTACCGCGGACGATGTAGGTGGGAAGGGGCAATACCTCAGACACCACACCGCATTCTCATCTGCGACACCTGCCAAACACGTGAAAGAACAGTCACTGCTGAGGCCAAAACTGTGACTCGGTAGGAGGGACATATGTCTCAGTGGCAGGCGTAGCAAGTGAAGCAACGTCCTGTGGCTCCACTGACAACTTTCCATCTTCGAGGAAGGAGTGACATGTCAGCAGAAAAACTTTCAAAGCCTGGTCCTGTGTGCGGGTGGGTCGCTAGTTGTCCACCTATGATTTGAAAGTCCTTACAACGGCTTCGGCTTCACTGTTCGACTATGGATGAAAAGGACCTGCTGAATACCATTGTCTGCAGAAAACTTTACAAACTACAGAGACGTAAAGTGACCCACTTCCCAACATCAGGTAAGCCTTTAGCGCAGAAGATCTGATACTGTGCTGACCGTTGTGGCAGACTTCTTTGGAAAGATGAAGCGAAACTTTCTGTACTCGTTGACAACCACTAACCAGCATACGTTCCAGTTTGCCCAGCAAAATATGCGTATAGCATTGCCAAGGTGCGTCAGGACACGACCACTCATAGTACCGCTGTAGGGGAGTGGAGTGATACCCTGCACACACTGCACATTGTAAAGTTGTGGCCTTAATTTCTGCATCTATTCATGACCGTATACAATAACTTCTAGCCGAATACTTGGTGCAGACAAAACTCCAAAGTCCTTGGTGCAACAACCGAAGAACCTCCAGTTGGAGGGACTGAGGGACCATCATGCTTTCTTCATCACTTTTGGTCTGCATCATGAGGATGTCCATCTGCACAGAGATGGCACACTGATGAGCAAAGTAGCGACAGACTGCTGAGTAAAGGATCTCCTTCAGACTCCACAGCCAACAACGAGAAACGAACTCGAGAACCATCTGCACCGTTGGCTGAAGGTGCGTTGAGCCTTGGTCGATAAGTTTGATGCAAATGCCGTTGGCCTGTCACTGGAGCCCACTTAGTGTGAAAACACTGCGCCATTGCCTTAGGATGAGGCTTCTACTGCAAGGCCTGCTAGAGTTGAAGTGGACCAAACAGCTGCAGGAAAGGAGGCTGACGTTCGGCCGACGATATGAGCAAAAAGCCCTTGAGCTGCAACCAACTTAGAGGCACCGCTGTGAAAGCGGCTTTTCGGATAAAATGGATGTAATAGGTTAGTCTCGCCATTACGACTTGTAATTCCGATGTATTTTTCGGCACAGTCAAGTCGCGAATGGTTACTAAGTACAACTGTAATGGATGGATGCTGTGTGCATTAACCACGAGGCCAAAATACTCAGTTATGGTAGGAAATAGCGAACACTTGGAGTGGTTGGACATCAGTCCCACTTTGGAGAACGTTTGAAACAATGGCTACATATTTTGAAAGTGTTCTCCTATTGTACGACCAGAGACAACTGCATCATCTAAAAATAATTAGAATTAGAAGGCAATTGCGACGTCAGTTCCTCAAAGTGCCTTTGGGAAATATCTGGGCTGGACGCACTACTGAATAGTAACTGTTAAAACGGAAATAACCCCTTGTGTGTGTTGTTTAAAAAAGCTTTTTTATAGCCTTAATCTAAATGATGTTGCAGGTAGGCCTCTGAGAGATCAGTGTTTGAAAAGAAATGACACTGACCTAATTTGTTCACCAAATCCTCAGGGCAGGGAATGTAAATAGATCATCAATAGTTTGCGATTTGATTTAAAGTCTCCTGAGAGTCTCGATAATTCCGACACTTCAGTAAGAACCACCAGGGGTGACGCCCATTGGCTCACCGACACTGTTTTGATGATTTCACTGTCCTGGGACCGCAGCAGAGAGAAGACGAAAAAAAGAAAGGACCCACCGTGGCTTAACAGCGCGATTCGGAGAAAGCTCACGAAGCAAAGGCTGTTTCACTCCCGGTACAGGAAAAATCGTGAGAATTAGAACAGGCAAAAGTTAGTAGAGATTCGTGCTGCTGTAAAAAGAGCGATGCGCGAAGCATTCAACCACTATCACCGTCATACCTTAGCAAAAGATCTTGCTGAAAACCCAAGGAAATTCTAGTCTCACGTAAAACCGGTAAGCGGGTCGAAGCCTCCCATCCACTTACTCACTGATCTGTCTGGCCTGCCAACAGAAGACAGCAAAACGAAAGCTGAAATTTTAAATTTAGCATTTGAGAAATCTTTCACGCACGAGGATCGTACAAACATACCGCCATTTGTGTCTCGTACAGATTACCGTATGGAGGATATAGTGATAGACATCCCTAGGGTTGTGAAGCAGCTGAATGAGTTGAAAATAAATCGCCAGGTCCTGAGGGGATTCCAGTTCGGTTTTACAGAGAGTACCCTACTGCATTGGCTCGTTACTTAGCCTGTATTTATCGCGAATCTCTTGCCCAACGTAAAGTCCGGAGCGACTGGAAAACAGCGCAGGTGACGCCTGTATATAAGAAGGGTAGAAGGACGAATCCTCAAAATTACAGACCAATATACTTAACATTGGTTTGTTGCAGGACTCTCGAACATATTCTCAGTTCGAATATAATGAATTTCCTGCAGACGGAGAAGTTGCTGTACATGCGACAGCACGGCTTTAGAAAGCATCGCTCCTGCGAAACGCAGCTCGCCCTTTTTTCACATGATATCTTGCGAACCATGGATGAAGGGTATCAGACGGATGCCATATTCCATGACTTCCGGAAAGCATTTGACTCGGTGTCCCACTACAGTCTCCTAACTAAGGTACGAGCATATGGGATTGGCTCGCAAGTATGTGAGTGACTCGAAGACTTCTTAAGCACTAGAATCCATTACGTTATCCGCGATGGTGAGTGTTCATCGGAGGTGCCCCAGGGAAGTGTGGTAGGTCCGCTATTGTTTTCTATCTACATAAATGATCTTTTAGATTGGGTGGAGAGCAATGTGCGGCTGTTTGCTGATGATGCTGTGCTGCACAGGAAGGTGTCGTCGTTGAGTGACTGTAGGAGGATACAAGATGACGTGGACAGGAATTGTGATTGGTGTAAAGAATGGCAGCTAACTCTAAATATAGTTAAATGTAAATTAATGCAGATGAATAGGAAAAAGAATCCTGTAATGTTTGAATACTCAATTAGTAGTAGTACTTCGTCAATATCTTTAACTACTCTTGATAAATAACTGAATACTTTCAAACATGTGGATTTACAGAAACTTTAATTAAAGTTTGTGTGTATTTGACAAGAAAATACTGCAGTGTTATCAAAACATTTACATTTTATTGAATACAACACGAATTTCAGATTGTAGTATAGCTATGATATGATGTCCTAATAGCTGCTAGCATGAGTGAACTAGTTCCTCTATCTAGGATTTTTCCTGTTACATTTAATTTTTAACCTTAATTTTATTAAAATTGCTGCTATCACAAATAGGTTACCAAATTGCTGTTTTGAATTTCCCACTACCACCATCTTGGTTTCAATGACTGCAGTGCTGTGACTGCAGTACCGATAAGCAGTCGACACTTGAACTATGTGCCATTGTTTCTTGGTGATAACGCTGCTATGTAAGTGCTTTTCATTCGAACCTCTTCTGATATCACAAATCTTAATCAGGAATTAGAAGCCTTCCATGTGTAGTGCACTACTGGATCAACAGTTTATGGGCAGCTGCCAGAGGGCATTAATAGAAGATGTTTCAATTCTTGGCATTTATTATGCCTGAGATTGGTTCGGCCATTGACAATCAGTTTTCTGAATATCTGTGGTAGAATGGCAGCCTGTTAGTCCTCATAGGGTTCAGGTCGTGATTATGAAGACTAGTACATCACAGGAATTTTATTTTCCACAACCCATTGCACCTCACATGCTGCTATATGACATGGTGCATTGTCATGCCGATAGTCATTATCTCCGAAAGGTTCCTCTGCTGCAAACAGTACATAATGCCGCATAATGTGCTCACATTGCTCTGAATTTAGTGTTTTCTTAAGCGAAACAGGGAGAACGGAAGTAAACCACAAAAAACTCTCCATTCTGGAACACTGTCTCCTCCACACTTCACTGCTGACCGGGCTGAAACATGGCAGATAACGTTCTCCGGAAATGCGCTAAACCCAAGTCTTTCCATCGGACTGCCAGAGAACATAACGTAAATCACTATTCTCAATACATCATTTCCTTTCGCACGGGGCGCAGTGTCGTTGCTCTTTACGCCACCTCTAGTTAGTCACTGACTACAGAAATTTTTGGCTGCGCACAATGTGTTTGCTGAACAGCTGGTAGCACTTTAGAATTCTAGAGAGATTCGTTCCGTTGATCTGAAGTGATTTTTACAGCCTCCCTGGGCAAGGCTCGACGGTCGCTGACGTGCTGGATTTGTTACTTGGGCGACATAAAATGACTAGTCCACGTTCGTGGTCACAGAGCTCTCGTGACTAACACATTCCGCTGTTAGTGTTTCTCTATTGACCAAACAATACCCCACACCTCCTTTTATACTCCTGACATCTGGCTGTCAATTTCGAATTATATAAGGATATCCAGATACGTCCAGTCAGTTAATGTACTCGTGGGATACGTACAAGGCGTTCACGCCTTCTAGATAACATCAAAAACGCAAAACGAACATCAGAACCTGAAATAATATCCATAATCTACAAAGCCATAACAATATGACCGACGTTATTTTTGAACTGCTTTACACCGACAGAACACATCGCTATCATATATCTTAACAACAAATAAATGTCAAGATACAGACTTCTGTTAGTGATGTACTGGGTACACAAGTGTACAGAAGTCAGCTGTGTCATGCTAACAATGATTTAACTATCCTACTGCGAAGACTTCTTCTTTCACGGAGTACCACTGGCGTCATATAAACCCGAAGCAATTTGCATGGTAGTATTTCAATGAAGAAAGAAAAACACACTTCACAGCTGTGTAGCTTAACAGTTATTTACAGGACTGTTACATTCAAGAATCTATGGAACAACTTCAATTACGATCGTGCTCACCCAAGTGGTACTCAATGCAAAAACAAGAAATAAAATTTAATGCGTTGTAAATATAAAAATGAACAAAATCTTATTGTATACAATTGACTCATAAGGAGAAAGTCACATATATTTTTAAAATATATTTTGAAAATAATAGTTTTGAAAACAAAAGAGGTACCTATTTCGAATATGCTTATGGGGTCACAGTGGCCCCACTGATAGTTTGAGCGAAAAACTTATTGAAACTCGTTACAAAGCAGGATTTGCCTACACCTTCCTACTTAATCTGCACTCCTAATTCATAAATTAATACAGACATAAATTAGTTTTTGCTGATATTCTTATTCAAATATTAATGTTAATATTACGATAGTGAACACATTTTACAAAAAATATCAGTTTGGTGTACATGGAAATCCTCTTCAAAATATCATTCTTCAGGTCATGCTATTTACCCTTCTGACTTTATTGTAATGATTAGTTCCAATATAAATGCAGTAGTTCTGGAGTTTTTATAATTACAAAATTTCATACAATCAAGTTCCCATAAAAGCGTTGAGAGCTAGTGAGTTGATTCTACAGAAAAGACCCCATGCACTATAAAGAGTAATTTCCTCTGATTTATGTAGTGTAATTATATTTACCCAAACTTAATCGGTTTATCAGATACTGTTAATTAAAAATTTCAACTATCCCAAACCTTCAGGTCATATTACGACGAAAATACTGTAACATTCCAGGATTTAATCACATGCTTTTGTTAATATTGAGTTCCTGCATTGAATGACTCCCATATTATGTGACAACCTTCATTAATTAAGAATTGCGTTACTTTGATAAACTAAATTTCACAATTCAATATGATTGAAGTTATTATAATCCAGTGAATCCCTATAGCCTACAATTTAATAGCACTGCCTATATCCAATATTTTTTAAATCAAACTTGACCATACTTTCAACTGCCGGTCGCGAGTGACCTTTGTAACCTATTGGATTTTCAGACTACAGCTTTATAATCAAAACTGCTTAAAGTAGTACCGTCAGCCTTTATAAGGTCAACGACTGTGTCATTTCAATCAGTCTACGTTCAGTCTTATCATTGACTTCATTTCGATTAGTACATGTTGAGTCTCAGCTTTGCTTTCACAAGTCTTAGCATTCCCTCGATCGCGTCATTATTCGAATATGTTTGTTATTCCTTCAGCACCACCTAACGGTTGGAGCAAAGTACACAATGCGTCTCGTATCTACGTTTATTTACATCAGCCTTGGGAACCGTTTAATTTGCAGTATAATATATCGTGTAACTCATTTGCAGTTTGTGAGCAGTATCTGTTAGAAGGTGAGTAAAACGCTTTGAGCATTGGCACTGTATCTTGTGCGAAGATTATAAATATTTGGTTTGCCGGTAATATACTTCAGAAGTCTTTAGATTGGTTGTTAATGAACTGATTTTACCACTATTAGGTAGCATTTGTAACAGTCACTTGTGTAAAGACTAATAGAAAACTAAATGTTTAATGTTATTTTGCGTGATTCGCAAATGTCCGTTTCACTTACCTGTTTGAAACATTTAAACTGTCTGAGACCCTATCATATCTAAAGGAAATCAGTGACGTAAATAAAAAGTAGGAAAAATTTTCTGTCTGAAACTACACTACTGGCCATTAAAATTGCTACACTACGAAGATGACTTGCTACAGACGCGAAATTTAACCGACAGGAAGAAGATGCAGTCATATGCAAATGATTAGCTTTTCAGAGCATTTACACAAGGATGGCGCCGGTGGCGACACCTACAACGTGCTGACATGAGGAAAGTTTCCAACCGATTTCTCATACACAAACAGCAGTTGACCGGCGTTGCCTGGAGAAACATTGTTGTGATGCCTCGTGTAAGGAGCAGAAATGCGTACCATCACGTTTCCGACTTTCATTAAGGTCGGATTGTAGCCTATCGCGATTACGGTCTATCGTATCGCGACGTTGCTGCTCGTATTGGTCGAGATCTATTGACCGTTAGCAGAATACGGAATCGGTGGGTTCAGGAAGGTAATACGAAACGCCGTGCAGGATCTCAACGGCCTCGTATCACTAGCGGTCGAGATGACAGGCATCTTATCTTCATGGTTGTAATGGACCGTGAAGCCACGTCTCGATCCCTGAGTCAACAGATGGGGAAGTTTGCAAGACAACCATCTGCACAAACAGTTCGACGACGTTTGCAGCAGCATGGACTATCAGCTCGGAGACCATGGCTGCAGTTACCTTTGACGCTGCATCGCAGACAGGAGCGCCTGCGATGGTGTACTCAAAGACGAACCTGGGTGCACGAATGGCAGAACGTCATTTTTTCGGATGAATCCACGATCGGTTTGCATCATCATGATGGTCGCATCCGTGTTTTGACGACGTCTCGGCGAAAGCACATTGGAAGCGTGTATTCGCCATAGCCATACTGGCGTATCACCTGGTGTGATGGTATGGGGTGCCATTGGTTGCACGTCTCGGTCACTTCTTCTTCGCATTGACGGCACTTTGAACAGTGGACGTTACATTTCAGATATGTTACGACCCCTGGATCTATCCTTCATTCGATCCCAGCGAAAAACCTACATTTCAGTAGGATAATGCACGACCGCATGTGGCAGGTCCTGTACGGGCTTTCTGGATACTGAAAATGTTCGACTGCTGCCTTGGCCAGCACATTCTCCAGATCTATCACCAATAGAAAACGTCTGGTCAATGGTGGCAGAGCAACTGGCTCGTCACAATACGCCAGTCACTACTCTTGAGGAACTGTGATATCGTGTTGAAGTTGCATGGGCAGCTGTACCTATACACGCCATGGAAGCTCTGTTTGACTCAATGCCCAGGTGTATCAAGACCGTTATTACGGCCAGAGGTGGTTGTTATGGGTACTGATTTCTCAGGATCTATGCCCCCAAATTGCGTGAAAATGTAATCACATGTCAGTTCTAGTATGACACATTTGTCCAATAAATACACGTTTATTATCTGCATTTCTTCTTGGAGTTGCAATTTTAATGGCCTGAAGTGTATCAAGTAATTGTTGGAGTTTTTATATAGTTGGACACAGAATTCTATCACATAGTTTTTCAGATTGCGAACCAGCGTGTGTACAGAACTAACGAGTGCAGATAGTTCTATAGGTAGGTTCTGATACTTGACAAGCTGCTGGACAGTATGTAGTTAACTCATTATTTTAAGACAGTTTCAATTATTTGAGGATATTTGCGAGTCGCTCCAAGGATGGGAATTTCTATGGTTTTTCATCAGCGTCTCCTCAAGATTCTTTCACCCAAAGACGTGACACGAAGAGTACCTGATCAGATGAGATGTAGTCTTGGAGGAAAATTCTTCGTGTGCAAAAACTACCGATGTGCCCTCCAGTCTCCACAACAAATTTTCCCAGTAAATCAGTATGGCCAGAACATACAAGACTCCCTACTGTGCCTGCAAACGTAGTAGAAGGAAGTTGAAAGCTGCCATTATCTTAGAACTTTAATCTACTACTATAGCATATTATCTCTCCGTTTTTAATCCGTGAAAACTTTTCCCTTTATATGGAAGTTGGTCCATGATTGAACAACAGCGTCATCAGACTACGCTTAGTGAATTATGAGACAGTGAACTAACTTCCATAGGGCCGTGGAAAATAATGGCGGCTTTACCACCAGTTAAATCAAGATAAACTGAAACGGAGATCTTAAATTTTACCATTAACATCTATGAATGTTAGTGTATCAGTCCTCATAGGAGACATACATGCATGTATATGTAACAGCACAGGGTATATTCAAATACAAAACGATTCCAAAATAGTTCACTAGAAAGCAAAGTCTCGAATTATTCTTCGCTGCAGTACGCGTATTAAAGATCAGGGTCACACGCACGTGGTTCAGTTAGTAGGTAGTTGCTTATAAATCAGGAAATAATATTGCTGGTGATCGCTGCAGCAGTCACGTCAATAAATATTTCACTTACATTTCGCGTAAATGTCTTGCATTCATGAAAAATGCTTGATTTAGCACATGTGCAAGTGAAAATGAATGAGCGAAGGACTGGAAAATGATTCTGCGAGGCAAATAATTCATAAGAGCTTTGAATTTCAACTGCGCGGTTATTTAAAAATCAGAGAGAGAAGCTTATGAATAACGTAAAAATGTATGCTTATGGGGCACGTGGCCGTACAGAAACACACATCACATTAACAAAGGGCAGAAATATCAACCCATATTCAGAATTATTGCCTTACTATTATTTAAAGAGTGGGAAAGCAATGTGTAAAGTGACTTCTTTGCTTGGATGTCCCAATGAAAAACAGATATTGGTCCTGATACTTTCCAATAAGGAGGCGAATCGAACAAAGATCTATCATTGCTCACGCTAATACGTAGTTGCAAAGCAAAATAATGGACATGGAAAAGCATGTACCGTAGAATCACGCCAGTGCTGCCGTGAGCAAGAAATAATCACACTAATAATCGTTGAAGAGGCCCATTTCAGTATCATCTACATCAAAATCTACATCTACATGACTACTCTGCAATTCACATTTAAGTGCTTCGCAGAGGGTTCATCGAACCACAATGATACTATCTCTCTACTATTCCACTCCCAAACAGCGAGCGGGAAAAACGAACACCTAAACCTTTCTGTTCGAGCTCTGATTTCTCTTATTTTATTTTGATGATCATTCCTACCTATGTAGGTTGGGCTCAACAAAATATTTTCGCATTCGGAAGAGAAAGCTGGTGACTGAAATTTCGTAAAAAGGTCTCGCCGCGACGAAAAACGTCTTTGCTGTAATGACTTCCATCCCAACTCGTGTATCATATCTGCCACACTCTCTCCCCTATAACGTGAAAATACAAAACGAGCTGCCCTTTTTTGCACCCTTTCGATGTCCTCCGTCAATCCCACCTTGTAAGGATCCCACACCGCGCAGCAATATTCTAACAGAGGACGAACGAGTGTAGTGTAAGCTGTCTCTTTAGTGGACTTGTTGCATCTTCTAAGTGTCCTGCCAATGAAACGCAACCTTTGGCTCGCCTTCCCGACAATATTATCTATGTGGTCCTTCCAACTGAAGTTGTTCGTAATTTTAACACCCAGGTACTTAGTTGAATTGACAGCCTTGAGAATTGTACTATTTATCGAGTAATCGAATTCCAACGGATTTCTTTTGGAACTCACGTGGATCATCTCACACTTTTCGTTATTTAGCGTCAACTGCCACCTGACACACCATACAGCAATCTTTTCTAAATCGCTTTGCCACTGATACTGGTCTTCGGATGACCTTACTAGACGGTAAATTACAGCATCATCTGCGAACAATCTAAGAGAACTGCTCAGATTGTCACCCAGGTCATTTATATAGATCAGGAACAGCAGAGGTCCCAGGACGCTTCCCTGGGGAACACCTGATATCACTTCAGTTTTACTCGATGATTTGCCGTCTATTACTACGAACTGCGACCTTCCTGACAGGAAATCACGAATCCAGTCGCACAACTGAGACGATACCCCTTAGGTCCGCAGCTTGATTAGAAGTCGCTTGTGAGGAACAGTGTCAAAAGCTTTCCGGAAATCTAGAAATACAAAATCAACTTGAGATCCCCTGTCGATAGCGGCCATTACTTCGTGCGAATAAAGAGCGAGCTGCGTTGCAGAAGAGCGATGTTTTCTGAAGCCATGCTGATTACGTGTCAATAGATCGTTCCCTTCGAGGTGATTCATAATGTTTGAATACAGTATATGCTCCAAAACCCTACTGCAAACCGATGTCAATGATATAAGTCTGTAGTTAAATGGATTACTCCTACTACCCTTCTTGAACACTGGTGCGACCTGCGCAATTTCCCAATCTGTAGGTACAGATCTATCGGTGAGCGAGCGGTTGTATATGAGTGCTAAGTAGGGAGCTATAGTATCAGCGTAATCTGAAAGGAACTTAATCGGTATACAATCTGGACCTGAAGACTTGCCCGTATCAAGCAATTTGAGTTGCTTCGCAACCCCTAAGGTATCTACTTCTAAGAAACTCATGCTAGCAGATGTTCGTGTTTCAAATTCTGGAATATTCCATTCGTCTTCCCTGGTGAGGGAATTTCGGAAAACTGCGTTCAATAACTCCGCTTTAACGGCACAGTCGTCGGTAACAGTACCATCGTCACTGCGCAGCGAAGGTATTGACTGCGTCTTGCCGCTTGTGTACTTTACATACGACAAGAATTTCTTCGGATTTTCTACCAAATTTCGAGACAAATGACATTAGGGAATGTCAAATGACAAATATCTGTACGTTACAAGTCGGTGGCAAGCACAACGATGTTCACATCTTCGGGCAGAAATCATGCTCTGTCTGCCCGTCCGCGCTGCCGTGGCGAACTCAAAAGTCGGCGGCAAGTAACTTGTTTACCCGGCTGGGCTGAACCTTCGAAACACTGGCTACATACATGTTCTGAGCTAGTCAAACAAAAAAAAAGAAAAATAGGGCACTTTATCAGACGAAAACGTTGACTAGGATCTTAGGCCATGTGAGTGCATTGCAGCACACATACTGATACATAATGTGAACGACGTTTATAGCAGATGGCTTTCAAGGTGACTGCATGGTAACTAGGGTCATGGTAATTCAGGGAAATGAAGCAGGAGAAGTGGTCACCAAGCAAGTATATACTCAACATCTAAATAGTGAATTTTCTGCAACAACATTTGCTATAACCTCTCTGTTGAGATACACGTTACGTTTACTCACTTGAGGGAAGAAGCGTGGCAAGAAGTGGTGGACAATAAGGTGCGCCTGTTGAAGTCAGCTACTACACCGGGACACGCCTTTTTTGGGTGAGATGAACTGCTTCGAGTCACCTACTAATAATGTACAGCTTCATAGTCTAATCACGCATGGGTTTCTGCAATGGTGTCAGCTTCCCCCTGCTGACCAGTCCACAATATGGGATGCTTGTGGTATACAGATATCAGTTCGTTACATTTTAACTGCATGTATCTTATATTCCAACAAGATGGCTGAGCCGTGAAGGGCTCGCGTTTATCTCATTTATTGTTTGTCACCTTCTATTACGGTGCTGCCGCCTCGTTTTCTTTTTCCATTTAGTGGTGTCACCAACTTCCTGCGGCGTGAGCGGCACAGTCGTACCACCTCTGGAGCAACCGATAGTATTTCCGGATCATCGTTTGTCTGATTGTGAGTTCGGCACGGACCAGCAGTGCAGTCGGGACGCAGCAGCAGTGAAGTCGGGGACGGAGCGCCGGTGAGGTGCTACGTCCCCGGTTATTTGTTGCTTGTGTTCGAATGTCTGTCTTCCTCTACAGTTTTTGGCCTCTATAGGTCCCTCTAGTACCATGGAAGTCATTCCCTAATGTCTTAACACATGTCCTATCATCCTGTCCCTTCTCCTTATCACTGTTTTCGACGTACTCCTTTGCTCTTCGATTCTTTGCAGAATCTCCTCATTCCTTACCATATCAGTCCACCTAATTTGCAACATTCGTCTGTAGCACCACATCACAAATGACTCATTTCTCTCCCGCTCCGGTTTTCCCACAGTCCATGTTTCACTACCGTACGATTCTGTACTCCAGTCATACATTCTCAGAAATCTCTTCCTCAAATTAAAGCCTATGTTTGATACTAGTAGACTCCTCCTGGCCAGGAATGACCCTTTTGCCGTTTCTAATCTGCTTTTGATGTCCTCCTTGCTCCGTCCATCATTGGTGTTTTTATTGCCTAGATAGGAGAATTCCTTCATTTCATCTACTTAGTGACAATCAATCCTGACGTTAAATTTCTCGCAGTTCTCATTTTGCTGCTTCTCATTACTTTCACATTTCTTTGATATACTCTCAATCCGTATTCTGTATTCATTAGACTGTTTATTCCATTCCGGAAATCATGTAATTTTTTTTCACTTCCATTCTGGATAGCAATGTCATCAGCGAATCTTATCACTGGTACCCTTTCCCTTGAATTTTTATTCACCTCCTAAACCTTTCTTTTATTTCCCTCATTGCTTCTTCAATTCACAGATCGTATTTGGGGTAAAGGACTACATCCCTGTACTACACCTTTTTTAATCCGAACGCTTCTTTCTTGGACATTCACACTTATTATTCCCTCTTGCCTCTTATACGTATTGTGTATTACCCATCTCTCCGTCCAGCCTACCCCTATTTTTCTTAGAATTTCGAAGATCTTGCAACATTTTAGATTATCGAACGCTTTTTCCTGGTTGACAAATCCCCTGAACGAGTCTTGATTTTTCTTATGCCTTGTTACCATCATCAACCGCGACGTCAGAATTGCCGGTTTGGTGCCTTCCTCTTTCCTAAAGCCAGACTGATCGTCATATAACACACCCTCAATTTTGTGTTCCATTCTTCTGTATATTATTCTTGTAAGCAACTTGGATTCATGAGCTGTTAAGTTGATTGTGTGATAATTCTCTCACTTGTCAGCTTTTGCAGTCTTTGGAATTGGGTGGACGATATTTTTCCGAAAGTCGGATTATGTCGCCAGAATCACACATTCTACACAGCAACGTGAATAGTCGTATTGTTGCCACTTCCCCCAGTGGTTTTAGAAAGTCTGATGTAATGTTACTTATCCCTTCTGCCTTTTTTAATCTTAGGTTTTCCAAAGCCCTCTTAAGTTATTAGTCTAATGCTGTGCATCAGGATATGCCTTACAATCTAGTATCTTATTTCGGAATCTCTATCTGACCATGATGTAACCTATCTGACATCTTCCCGTATCACCCGGACTGTTCCTACTTTCATATTTTTTCCTCTTGTGTGACTGAACAGAGTATCTGCCATTACTAACTGAAGTTTATTACAGGAGTGAATTAGTCTTTCTCCTCTCTCATTCTTTGTCTTCTCCTCCTTCCCCAACTACTGCATTCCAATCCCCCATGACAATTAGGTTTTCATCTCCCTTTACGTAATGTTACCCTTTCAATATCCTCATGTACTTTCTCTATCTCTTCTTCTTCAGTTTGCGACTTCAACACGTATACCTGAACTATCGTTGCCGGTGTTGGTTTGTTGTCCATTCTGAAATGAACAATCCTATCACTGAATTTTTTACGGTAACACACTATCTACCCAATCTTTCTGTTCATAATGAATCCTACTCCCATTGTATCATTTTCTGCTGCTGTTAATATTACCCAATAGTTACTTGACCAGAAATCCTTGTTTTCTTTCCATTTCAGTTCACTGACTCCTACTATACCTGGATAGAGCCTTTGCGTTTCCTTTTTCAGATTTTCTAGTTTCCCTACCACGTTCAAGTTTGTGAGACTCCACGCGCCGACTTCTACAACGTTATCCTTTCGTTGACTATTTACCAATTGCTAAAACTATACTACGCCCGAACTGGTCTCGGAAGACCCAACGGTACTGATTTCCGCCACTGTTGATATGACCCTACATTCTACCCTCCTACTCGTAGAATGTTAAAGCAATCCGTCTTCAGGTCACGAGTGGCCTACCGGGACCATCCGACCGACGTGTCATTCTCAGAGGAGGATGCGGATAGGAGAGGCGTGGGGTCAACATACCACTCTCCCGGCCGTTATGATGGTATTCTTGACCGAAGCCGCTAGTATTCGGTCGAATAGCTCCTCAATTGGTATCAAGAGGCTGAGTACACCCCGAAAAATGGCAACTGCGCATGGTATCCTGAAGGGTCACCCATCTAAGTGCCGACCACGCCCGACCGCACTTAACTTCGGTGATCTCACGGCGACTGGTGTATCCACTGCGGCAAGGCCGTTGCCCGTACAATGTTAACATTTAGTTTATTATATTTTTATTGTATTCTTTATGCCGTTGATCACTGCTGATTCTTCGGTATTTTATAAGTGTCGTTTCAACCCGAATGACAACAGGATTGCTCCCAAGAATTGTTCTCTCCTTCATTATCGACAGAGCGATAGTGACTCCTTGCAGCGGATGTTATTGGCCTCCATTTGTGATGATTTTTATTTAAATCATAAACAGTGGCTAGGATCTGACCCGGGGTCCAGGACTCTGTGATAAGCAGTCAAAGACGATACACCTAGTTAGCAATTTGTTAACGACATTCCTATTGTTTACCTTCATGTCACTGATTGTCCTAATTGGTCCTATCATTCACGAACTATCACTGGCGAATAATTACTTCCAAGACAAAAAGTTGCTATTCAGAAATTGGTGTATTTCGACTCCGCTGTTAGCTCTTTTAAGTATGAAACGTTTTGAATCTCCTTGTAAGCAGGCAAGTAGCGCCCACCTTGTGACATATGAAAGTAGCGAGTGACGCTGCAGTGCCTGAAACTGCACTCAGTATGGTGGCTCCTCTTTCTTGAATACTACTAAGCTTATTGTACTACTACTAAACTTATTGTAAACATTGTTAATAAAGTAGAAGATGTTTTCTAAGAACCGATTCTGAGGCGGGGCTCATATTGTGTTATTGGCTCCACCCCACTCCATGTTCCACCCCCCCCCCCCCCAAAAAAAATCCCCTCTCCAGCGGCTTCCCCCCTTATCTCTCCCCTCCCCTTGAGAACCAGCAGTTCAGGAAAATCCGTAATGTTATTGACATTCGTCCGAAGAATTGATTTAACAACTATAATAGCAACCAACTCTCTCAAATTCAATAGTGTCAGAACTTACACGATGTAAAATCAAAGTGTGCATTCATAACGTCAGTATTTCACTTCCCTCTCCAGCAACGATCTCAGTTCTCCCGTCTATGGCTGAGCAGACGTTTAAACGAGGGGACTGCTCTTACTTTAAGTCGTTTCCTCGTTAGTTTAAGAAAGTCATTCTTTGTTACCGTCTTCCTCTTTCTGTGCTGTCTTCACCCACCTTATCTGTGGACTCATGAAGCGTATCGGGTTGGTTGCTGGTAGTATGTGTGGCCAATAGGGAGCGAGGTAGCTGAGTGGTAAGCACAATGGATTCGCATTCGGGAGAATTTCGGTTCACATCCTCAAACATGCAGATTCAGATTATCCGAAGTTTTCTTGATTCGGTTAAGGAAATTGCAGCTCTAGTTCCTGTAAAAAGACCACTGCCGAGTTTCTTCACCATCTTTCTCTAATCCGGGCTTGTGCCGTGTCTATGATGACCTTGATGACGACGGGACGTTAAATGCTAAACGTCCATCATAACGTATAGATAGCCTCTGACTGTGCGACTTTACTTTGGTTAAATACATTCTGCAGGCGGTCACGTCACCTGCTTATCCCCCTGAGGATTTCTATGGAAAGCGACAGGATAGATGCCATTGTTAAATATAGCTACTAATGTTCTAGCATTCTTTCCAATTTCGAGAGTTCGTTTCCACCCTACTTTATTCTCTGGTTTTTGACTCATTAATTTGGGAATTGATTCAGAAAGAGTTCAAAATAGAAAGTCCAGTTTGAAAGTGGTATAGAAAGAGAACCAACTTTCAGAATGACGTTAAATTTGAACAGTGTATGATTGGTTCACGGGTAAACGTCAGGGAACAAAGTAATTTAATGAAAATGTGACCAAGAGACGCCGCTCTAGGCGTTAGAATACGCACAGCAACAGACTCGTGGCACATGTTTTCTTCTCAGTTTGCGTCTGAGACGCTGAACTTAGCTATCACCATGAAGTATCGCGGGCTGCTGACAAAGCTCTTTTACAAGAACTGTCACTGTGCTTCAGTAGCCCTGTAGATATTCCGGACACTCAAGGATATGAAAAAAATGCATTGGTCCGACATCTGCTAACGATTTCCAGAAAATTATTACGAAATTCGAAAAGAGGTGTTCTTTTGAAGTGCAACGTGGAAGAGGGAGGAAAGCAGTTGATTAGACGTCAGCCGAAGGCGTGAACATAGCTTTCCAGGAGGAGTCGAGCGGTGCTGTGCAAACATGCGATGCACGAAGAATTTACTGAACGTTGGATATAACTGCGAACACGGTGCATAAAATCTCAGGAAACATATTTCTTTGCCATCCACACAAAATTACGAATGTTCAACAGCAAGACAAACATTCGCTCTGGAATTTCTTGCTACCATGGAAATGGACAATAAACGACAGTGGAACGTTCTGTGGACAGACGACGGCCATTTTCAACTCCAATTACATGACATTACGCAGAATGATCACCTGGTCTTAGTTTTTGTGATTTCTTGCTGTGGGTTATCTGAAACCTGTTGTGTTCAGTACTCGAATTACGAACCTAGCTACGTTGAAGTCACGCCGATCTGTCTCCGTACGTTCTTCTTCATACTGCTGTTAAACTTATGATCAAAATACAGTCAGCGGTCTATTTCCAGTTTTAATTTACTTTTGGTAGCAGTTTCAGCATTACATTACACCATCTTCAGGTCCCTTGACCAATGTGGAGGAAGAATCCCATACAGTGTCGCTGGTATCCGTATGCTTAGTTTAACAAAGCGATTCGTTTGTTCATAATGTGTTGGGTTGTCTGAAAGATGTGTTCCAGTATCAAGGTGCTGATCGAAAGGATCTCTTTCTTAAGAGAAGCCTGCGGATAACAGTAACTGTATACTGGCCAATGCTTTGACAGTCGAATAGCTGGAATTTTTTCAACACGTCTGTCAGGAGGCCTGAAGTTTGTGTAATGTAACGCTGAAATTGGCAGCAAAAGTAAAATAAAAGGGGAAATTTAGACTGCTGAATGTGTTTTGATTTGATACTTTATTCCGATCTGTTGTGGAACGATTTCAACTTCTGGCAGAAAATGGTGGACAGCACATTGAACACATTGAACAACAATTAGAAAACTCTGTCATTTTGGTTTTATGCAATTGTTGGCCGAAGGAAAATTGAAAAACGATGTCATTTGGTCTTTGATGTGATTTTTGGCCTCAGGACACGTAAAAATCGATTTTTTCCATCCACTGTGGTACCACCTTTCCGTGATGGATGGAGTTACGTTCCTCATATTTGCAGAACTGTTCAGGCCGAACTTGTACTGGCATGCTCATTGAATAGTACGGATGGATTTAAGTTCAACTCAAATAGGCGGCCGCTGTGACCGAGCTGTTCTAGGCGCGTCAGTCCGGAACTGTGCGACTGCTATGGTCGCAGGTTCGAATCCAGCCTCGGGCATGGATGTGTGTGATGTCCTTAGGTTAGTTAGGTTTAAGTAGTTCAAAGTTCTAGGGGATTGATGACCGCAGATGTTACGTCCCGTAGTGCTTAGAGCCATTTGAACTATCAACTCAAATTATAGTGGTCGTTTCGCTATTCATCTGTAATTTTTAGCCGAGTCTATGTCCGTTAAGAGCCATTCAAATTTGACGTCATTCATCTTTCTACAGCATTTTGAAACTGGAACTTTAATTATGGACACCTCTACCTTAAAATGTAAAAGCGTTCGGTAAATTTTCATTTCGGAGAGACCGTGTCGTAAAGGTATGACATTTATGATGCCATTCCTTTTTTGGTCCTCTCCCGATGGCTACGGGAGAGACCCGAGTACAGGCTGGAGAGATGAAGCGGTCCTGTTACCTAGCCATCAGCGTGTACAGGGAAAACGAGAAACATCTTAGGTTGTTTCGCGGCTGCGCCAGTTGCGAGTTTCAGTGCTGCGGATCCCGCCTCTGGAGGGCGCTAGTGACCGCAGGTCGAGATGAGGCCCAGGTCTGCAGCCCGCTTTGTCATGTCGGGCGAGCAGGGCTTTTCATTAAGACGGAGGCCCGGCAGCAGCAGCAACAGCAGCGCCCTGGGGCCGCGGCGGCGGTCTGGGTAACGAGCCACGCAGGCTGGCGGGCCGGCAGCCTTGTTCCTGGGGAGGATGAGCACCGCGCCAGCCGCCGTTCAATCTCCATTCCTGAGAGCGCGGCCGGGGCGCGGGGGCCTCCTCGCCGCCCTCTGGCTGCGTCGTGGCCTGACCCCGGCGCCCCGCCACTCGTCTTCCGCTAGCCTCGACTGTGGCCGCCATTTCGTCCTCTCCATCGTGGCAACAGCCTCTCCCAACTAGATGCCTTCTTTCGAGGGCTCCTGATCCTCGTAAAGTCATCTTAGCGCACTTCTCTCAGTTCAAACAAATTCTAATTCAATCAGACCTGGTGACAAAAGAGACGTTCCTCCGCACAAGCGAGTTCTAGTACAAGAAAAATTTTCATTCACGTCATTCCATTCTACAGCTGACGATTGTCCATATTCACTGTTGTAAATACATTTCATGCGTACAAAGAAACCGTATAGCTGCGAATAATACGACGGATATTCGGAAAGTAAGGTCCGATCGTTCGCGAAATCGAAAACACTATGAAAATCAAAAATATTTGATTTTAAATGGTTCGCTACACCTTCAGCTACTTCCCTACATAGTTGCCGCTCCGACGTGGACATTGGTCGCAGCTTTGTAACAACTTTCTAAAACCCTCTTCATAGAAGACAGCCTCATGAGCCAGCCTTTGTGGCCGAGTGGTTCCAGGTGCTACAGTCTGGAACCACGGGACCGCTATGGTCACAGGTTCGAATCCTACCTCAGGCATGGATGTGTGTGATGTCCTTAGGTTAGTTAGGTTGAAGTAGTTCTAAGTTCTAGGGGACTAATGACTGCAGCAGTTAAGTCCCATAGTGCTCAGAGGAATTTGAACCAAGCCAGCCTCCCGTGCTTCTCGCCTGCTCTCTACACTACTGTCTGTGCCAAGATATTATCTTCATAGCCAGTCCATGTGACTTTGGGTGAAACGCAGGGGGAGCCATTTGTGGGCTGTAATGTAAGTGATCCCACACTTCCCACCTAAAACGCTGCAGGAACATCTTCATTGCCCTACAAAATGCCAAGAATTGTCATAAGCAAGAAATGCATGACAATTATGTTATGTGGGCTGCATGACATCAGGCGAAATGTCCTACCAGGCCATCATACTTGGCTGGAGACACTACACTATAGGCGTCTTCAATTGCTCATTGTGCGCTCCGGATTGAAAAGAGAAATTGACAGGCATCCTACAGAGACAGCCCAACACACATGTGCAAAGCTTCATTGGGTTTTCATAATGGTTCCCATTTCAAGCCCGATCGGACCTTACTTTGCGAATTTTCCTCGTAATTTGTTTCCTCATTACTCTTCTAACTTGTTTGATGTAGCCTGCCACCAATCGATAACCTTTCACCACCCCTTCAGCTCTAGACAGCACCTGTTTCTGATATTCTCGATTTTTTTGAACATGTCTCCCTCTCTGTCTTCCTCTAGACCGTTAGCCTTCTACAGCTCCATCTACTACCAGGGATGTTATTCCTTGTTAATAAAGGTAACAGCTTGACAATTTTTTCCCCTATGTTCCTTACTTTTGCTGGTGGACACCAATTTTATCAATGCTAATATTTTACACCCTTCCATAGCAGCACATCTCAAACTCTTTGATTCTCTGCGTTTACCATATTCCCACAGTCCATGATTCACTTCCGTGCAATGATGTGCTCCAAACGTTCATCCTCAAATATCTCTTCTCCGTATTAAGGACTAGTGTCCTTTCTTGGCTATGAATACCTACATTTTCTTTGTTAAAAATATAATAACACCGTACCAACAGCCCTTAATTTGATATTGTCTCATTAGGTAACCAGCCTCGAAGTTTCAGTTACCTCATCTTCAGAACAGTCGCATGATCGAGACCAAGTACAACTTGT
Organism: Schistocerca gregaria; assembly: GCF_023897955.1. NCBI lineage: Eukaryota > Metazoa > Arthropoda > Insecta > Orthoptera > Acrididae > Schistocerca > Schistocerca gregaria. Next base: position 185,543,623 of record NC_064924.1, read on the forward strand.
GCACTTAAAAGAGAGCATTTCTTGAGATAGAATAGATTCCGTAATAATTTCTAACTCACGTTGTAGCAGCTGAGGTTGGCCAAGGCTGCTATAGGTCAGGAAGCCGAGCGACGGTGCAGGAGTGGTCGGGTACTACATCACCAGGCGTCAACAGTACATATATATATGTAATGGCATTTAATTGTCAGGGTGTTACACAGAGTAGTGTATCTGCTTCGCAGCGACGTGCAGTGCACACTCCTCAGCAGTGCGCTGGGGAGAACCGCTAACGTGATGGAGCGTGCGCTGCAGCGTGGACATTAGTGGGCATTGCCCACTACCGGAAGTTTTATAGTGCATCGCTGCTTTACACCTCAGTCTCTTCTCGTAGAGAGCTCGACATGCACTTGGCCAGTTCAGCCGACTGCGCAGTCCCGGAGGATGGCTGTCGTGAGCGACAATCCTGGTACCCCACCATGTGACGACCAAGACAGCAGCAGATGCTAATGGAACGGCCAGATGATTGCGTGGATGCACCGCAACGGGGCAGTTTTAGAGAGACGGCTTGCAGGTCAGCCACGAAAGACCTTCAGTTGCTGGCGGTCTGGCCGTGCATCAGTCTCCTCCTCATCCGTGATTTACAAGTATGCTGCAGCAGCAGACCACGACCGAGGCTTTCATTGGAATGGCTGCGTCTCGCGGTTGAAGTCAGCAAGCAGGTATCAGGTAGACGAACATAAATGCGCTTGTCGTGGCGTCACTGAAACAAAATAGACAGCCATTGTCCTTGGTACTGGCTACATGGAGGGTTGGAATGCGCTGTAGGGGAAGGTGTTGAAGAGATGGTTACGGGAGAATATGGGCAGTAGGAATAAAATGGGAGAATAACTACTTGAGCTCTGTAACAAATTATAGGTAGCAATAGCCAATACTTCTGTCAAGAATGACAAGAGGAGGTATACTTGAAGAAAGGTGGGAGATGAAGATCATTTCACGGTCAGGCACAGATTACGAAATCAGATATTGCATTGTAAAGCGTGCCCAGCAGCAGACATAAACTTGGATTAAAATTTAATAATGATGAGTAAAGTAAAGTTTAAGACACTAGTCAGGAAGACACAATGTGCAAAGAAATGGGTTACGGAAACACTATGGAATGAAGATATATACTTGAAGTTTCTAAGGTTATAAATATTGCGATAATGAATAACTCAGTAGATATTTCGGTTGAAGAGGAATGGACATCTGTAGAAATGCTAGTCATAAATCTGGGAAGGAGAACATGTGCACAAGAAGGTAACGGCAAAGAAACCATGCTTAACAGAAGAAATGCTCCGACTGGTCGCTATGTACAACTATTTAGTTACTTACCAAAGACTTTTGTGACAGCATAATTCACCCCTTTCTGCGACAAACTCATATTTAACCCAGAATAGTGAAGATCATCATTTCTTCAAGTGTTGTAGCTCTGCACTTCGCCATAATTTTTGAAGTTGGATAAGTCATTAATAACAAATTTTATAAACGAATGTATGAATTGTGAAGGTACTGTAAGTATCCCTGGTTTGCTGAAATCAATCTCTGCTACGTGATCCTGTGTGGGCTGTAGCTGTTTTTCTGACTACACGCTTTTGGGCAATGAATAACTTTTCTGTTAATGATGAATTACCCCAAAATATGATGCCATATGAAAGCAGTGACTGAAAACATTCATAATAGGTTATTTTACTGATATGTTTACCACCAAATTTTGCAATAACACTAATAGCATAAGTAGCTGAACCCAAGTGTTTCAGCAGATCATCAATATGTCTTCCAATACATTTTCTCATCAATTCACGCACACATATATTTTGAATATCCTACCTTATCTCTTGGCAACAGCGTCCTATTCAAAGTCTATGTCTATCAAAAATGTTATTCCATTTACCTACGCTTACTTTTCTCAAAATTTAGTGAGAGTCTATTTGCAGAGAACCACTTAACAATTTTCTGAAAGGCATCATTGACGATTTCCTTAGTTAACTCCTGTTTTGTGTGTGGTTATTATACTTGCATCATCATCAAAGAAATACTTGCTTTTAGTCTTCATGAATGTAGAGTGGCAAGTCATTAATATATATTATGAACAACAAGGAAAGCAACACTGTACTGTAGGGACACCATTCCTGGTTCATCCCCAGTTAGAGACTCTGCTGATTTTTGCAGACTATTGCACTGTTAATGTCAATCTTCCACATTCTTCCAGTTAAATACGAATTATACCATTTATGCACTATCAAACTCATACCACAATACGTTGAACAGTTTCATGATCACACAGCCAGAAGCCATTGATACATCATAAAAATGACAAGGGGCTGCTCAGTTATGCAGAGCATTCAACATTTGATCAGTGAAAAGATATATGGTATTTCCTATTCGAAACCCTTTCCAAAAACCAAAATGACATTTCGTTAGTTCTTCATTTTACAGTGTGTGATGCTATCTTCAATACATTATTTTTCTATACTTTTGGATAAAGTTGTCAGAAGTGAGATTGGGCAGTAGTTGTTATCATCAGACCTATTCCCCCTTTCATATAATGATTTAACAACAGTGTATTTCAGTCTGTCCAGAAAACTGCCCTGTTTCGTTGAGCTACAACATAAGTAACTGAGAATCCTGCTTATCAGTTGGCAACCAGCTTTAAGCACTCTGTTGGAAACGCTAGTTTCATGTGCGTTTTTACATTTAAGTGAGTTTATTATTTTCCTAATTTCAGTAAGAGATGTGAACCTCAGTTTTATAAAATTGCATTGATATTGCCTCTTCTATATACATCTTTGCATTTTCTAATGAACAACCGAACTCTATTTTCTCTGTAATATTTAAAAATGACACTTAATTTCTGCTTCTGACTTTTTGAAACAAAGTTATCATTGAGGTTAATAGAAACACAGTGTTATTGTGCTTTCAGTTGCCCAGTTTCCCTCTTAAAAATTTTCGAAAATTAATTTAATTTTATTGTCAGAGATGCTAATCTCGGACATGATGCACATACTTCTGGACTTTTTAGCAACTTCTTTTAATTGTTGTTATTGTAGTCTTCAGTCCTGAGACTGGTTTGATGCTGCTCTCCATGCTACCCTCTCCAGTGCAAGCACCTTCACCTCCCAGTACTTACTGCAACCTACATCCTTCTGAATCTGCTTAATGTATTCATCTCTTTGTCGCCCTCTACGATTTTTACCCTCCACCCTACCCCCCCCCCCCCCCCCCCGCCAATGCTAAATTTGTGATCCCATGATGCCTCAGAATATGTCCTACCAACCGGTCCCTTCTTCTTGTCAAGTTCTACCACAAACTGCTCTTCTCCCCAATCCTTTTCAATACCTCTTCATTAGTTATGTGATCTACCCATCTAATCTTCAGCATCCTTCTGTAGCACCACATTTCGAAAGCTTCTATTCTCTTCTTGTCCAAACTAGTTATCGTCCATGTTTCACTTCCATACATGGCTACACTCCATACAAATACTTCCAGAAACGACTTCCTGACACTTAAATCTATACTCGATATCAACAAATTTCTCTTCTTCAGAAACGCTTTCCTTGCCATTGCCAGTCTACATTTTATATCCTCTCTACTTCGACCATCATCAGTTACTTTGCTCCTCAAATAGCAAAACTCCTTTACTACTTTAAGTGTCTCATTTCCTAATCTATTTCCCTCAGAATCACCCGACTTAATTTGACTACATTCCATTATCCTCGTTTTGCTTTTGTTGATGTTCATCTTATATCCTCCTTTTAAGACACTGTCCATTCCGTTCAGCTGCTCTTCCAAGTCCTTTCCTGTCTCTGACAGAATTACAATGTCATCGGCGAACGTCAAAGTTTTTATTTCTTCTCCCTGGACTTTAATACCTACTCCGAATTTTTCTTTTGTTTCCTTTACTGCTTGCTCAATATTCAGATTAAACAACATCGTAGGCAGGCTACAACCCTGTCTCACTCCCTTCCCAACCGCTACTTCCCTTTCATGCCCCTCGACTTTTATAACTGCCATCTGGTTTCTGTACCAATTGTAAATAGCCTTTCGCTCCCCGGCCACCTTCAGAATTTGAAAGAGAGTATTCCAGTCAACATTTTCAAAAGCTTTCTCCAAGTCTACAAATGCTTGAAATGTAGGTTTGCCTTTCCTTAATCTATTTTCTAAGATAAGTCGTAGGGTCAGTATTGCCTTACGTGTTCCAACACTTCTACGAGATCCAAAACGATCTTCCACGAGGTCGGCTTCTAACAGTTTTTCCATTCGTCTGTAAGGAATTTAGTATTTTGTAGCTGTGGCTTATTAAACTGATAGTTCGGTAATTTTCACATCTGTCAACACCGGCTTTCTTTGGGATTGGAATTATTATATTCTTCTTGAAGTCTGAGGGTATTTGGCCTGTCTCTTACATCTTTCTCGCCAGATGGTAAAGTTCTGTCAGGACTGGCTCTCCCAAGGCCGTCAATAGTTCCAATGGAATGCTTTCTATTTCCGGGGTCTTGTTTCTACTAAGGTCTTTCAGTACTCTGTCAAACTCTTCACGCAATATCGTATCTCCCATTTCATCTTCATCTACATCCTCTTCCATTTGCATAATATTGTCCTCAAGTACATCGCCCTTGTATAGACCCTCTATATACTCCTTCCACTTTCTGCTTTCCCTTCTTTGCTTAGAACTGGGTTTCGATCTGAGCTCTTGATATTCATACAAGTGGCTCTCATTTCACCAAAGGCCTCTTTAATATTCCTGTAGGCAGTATCTGTCTTGCCCGTAGTGAGATAAGCCTCTACATCCTTGCATTTGTCCTCTATCCATCCCTGCTTAGCCATTTTGCACTTCCTGTTGATCTCGTTTCTGAGACGTTTGTATTCCTTTTTATCTGTTTCTTTTACTGCGTTTTTATATTTTCTCCTTTCATCAATTAAATTCAATATTTCTTCTGTTACCCAAGAATTTTTACTAGCCCTCGTCTTTCTATCTAATTGATCCTCTGCTGCCTTCACTTCTTCATCCCTCAGAGCTACCCATTCTTCTTCTACTGTATTTCTTTCAGCAATTAATGTCAATTGTTGCCTAATTCTTTCCCTGAGGCTCTGTACAACCTCTGGTTTAGACAGTTTATCCGGGTCCCATCTCCTTAAACTCCCACCTTTTTGCAGTTTTTTCAGTTTTAATCTACAGTTCATAACCAATATATTGTGGTCAGAGTCCGCATCTGCCCCTGGAAATGTCTTACAACTTAAAACCTGGTTCCTAAATCTCTGCCTTACCATTATATAATCTATCTGATACCTTCTAGTATCTCCAGGATTCTTCCATGTATACAACCTTCTTTTATGATTAAGTTATGCTCTGTGCAAAATTCTACCAGACGGCTTCCTCTTTCATTTCTCTCCCCCAATCCATATTCACCCAATATGTTTCCCTCTATTCCCTTTCCTACTCTCGAATTCCAGTCACCCATGACTATCAAATTTTCGTCACCCTTCACTATCTGAAAAATTTCTTTTATTTCATCATACATTTCTTCAATTTCTTCGTCATCTGCGGAGCTTGTTGGCATGTAAACTTGTACTACTGTAGTAGGCGTTGGCTTTGTATCTATCTTCGCCACAATAATGCGTTCACTATGCTGTTTGTAGTAGCTTACCCGCATTCCTATTCTCCTATTCATTATTAAACCTACTCCTGCATTACCCCTATTTGATTTTGTGTTTATAACCCTGTAGTCACCTGACCAAAAGTCTTGTTCCTCCTGCCACCGAGCTTCACTAATTCCCACTATATCTAGCTTTAACCTGCCACCGAGCTTCACTAATTCCCACTATATCTAGCTTTAACCTATCCATTTCCTTTTTAAATTTTCTAACCTACCTGCCCGATTAAGGGATCTGACATTCCACGCTCCGATCCGTAGAACGCCAGTTTTCTTTCTTCTGATAACGACGTCCTCTTGAGTAGTCCCCGCCCGGAGATCCGAATGGGGGACTATTTTACCTGCGGAATATTTTACCCAAGAGGATGCCATTATCATTTAACCATACAGTAGAGCTGCATGCCCTCGGGAAAAATTACGGCTGTAGTTTTCCCTTGCTTTCAGCCGTTCGCAGTACCAGCACAGCAAGGCCGCTTTGGTTAGTGTTACAAGGCCAGATCAGTCAATCATCCAGACTGTTGCCCCTGCAACTACTGAAAAGGCTGCTGCCCCTCTTCTGGAACCACACGTTTGTCTGGCCCCTCAACAGATACCCCTCCGTTGTGGTTGCACCTACGGTACGGCCATCTGTATCGCTGAGGCACGCAAGCCTCCCCATCAACGACGAGGTCCATGGTTCATGGGGTGGTTTCTCTGAATACAGTGCAATAATTTTTATAAAGTCTGACTGGTTAGGGATCATTACTCCTTCTACCTATAAGATAAATTTCCCTTTTCTGTCTACGAGATATTTTTATCCCTTTAATAAGACATAGCTTTTTTGAAGGTTCCTTACAGTTAGTTTTCACTGTTCTCTTAGCGAAATTTTTTTCAGAAATACTTTCAAAGGTATAATGAAATAGGATAACCCTTACATTATCAATAGATTCACTGTACGTCTCATCCCAATCTGTTGCAAGCTTTCCCTAAAATGTGCAACTGTTAAATAGTTAACTGAACAAATATTTTGGTGATTTTGCATTACTATATGAAGCTATGTCATATAATGTAATTACCTGTGCATCATAAACAGATGGACCATTTTTAAAAGGAAAAGTTTTTATTTGATTAAATTCATCTTCATCTATAAATACATTATTTATCAGTGCGCTGCTTTCTTCTTCTATGTGAGTAGGAGAGCCAGTCACTGGTGTTAAATTGAAAGAACCAAGTAATAAATTCTTTGTATCAGAAACTTTCAGAGAACCTACATTAAAACCCCCACAAACAATAATTTGCTTCGCTCTGTCTGACATATAGCACAACAAAGAATCAAAGTGTTTCAGAAATAACCGAAAATTTCCCAACGGCAACTTATATGCAACTCCAGTTATGAAAGTACCAGTACTTAGTTTAAGCCCACAGGCACATTCTTCTATAAGTTGCTCGTCCCCAAATTTTCCACACTGTGATAAACATTAACATGTATGGTAACACCTCCTTTCTCCACACTGTCTCTATTTGCATGTGTAGAAACCTTATACCCAACAACATTTACCTTTTCCATATCTGTAAATATATGATGCTTAGACAGACATAGTGCCTCTGCTCCACCCGCAGTTTCTAAATCTTCCAAACAAACAAAAGCTCATCTACTTAGTTTTTTTTAATCCCCTCATATCGGGGTGCAATGTGCTAACATGATCTCCCACGTACTTTCATGAGAATCTTGTGATATACTAACATTAACATTCACTGTACTCTTATGAGAATCCTGTGATCTTTTGCGTCACCAGTAATTGCCTGTCTGGGATTTTAATTAAGCTTAATTTCGTTTTGTATTCAATCATTTGACATTAACCTTAGCTTAAAAACGAAGCACTCCCATGAGTTTCAGTGCCCCCTGTTACAGATTTCACAATATTAGAATGAAATTTGATGAGAATAGATTATGAACTGAGTGTAAATCGAAGAAAAAAGAAAGTGAAGAGAAGTAGCAGAAATGAGAATAGCGAGAAACTTCTTAACACAACGAGACTGATGGCCACGAAGTAGATGATTCATCTACCTAGGCAGTAAAATAACAAGTGACGGACGGAGCAATGAGGACGTCAAAAGCAGACTAACACTGGCAAAAAAAAGGCGTTCTTGGTCAACAGAAGTCCACTAGTATCAACCGAAGGCCTCAATTTCAGGAAGCTGTTTCTGAGGATTTACTTTGGAAGAATAGCACAGTAGGTGGTGAAATATGTAATGTAGGAGCACCGGAATAGAACAAAATCGAAGCATTTGAAATGTCGTGTTACAGGCGAATGTTGAAAATTAGGTGTACTGATAAGGTAAGGAATGATGTTCTCCGCAGATTAAATGACGAAAGAAAAACACTGACAAGAAGAAAGGACAGGATAACAGGACACCTGTTAAGACATCAGGGAGTAACGTCCATGGTACTGGAGGGAGCGGTATAGGGTAAAAACTGCAGGGGAAAACAGAGATTGGAATTACATCCGACAAATAACCAAGGACGTAGGTTGCAAGTGCGAATTAGAGATCGAAAGGAGGGCACAGGATAAGGAGTTCGGGGCGGACCGCGTCAAACTAATCAGAAGACTGATGACGCAAAATACAAAAAAAAAAAAATAATAAATAAATGGCTACACTGGCGGAATGGCGATCTGACTGTATGTGTTGGTGATCTCTGGATGCTCGGTTATTCAAGCTATAGAGGTTGCGTGTATGACAGGGTGGCTCTAGCTAGATGAGCAAATCTGCCGCTGATTACTGGACTCGTCGTCGTCCCTCGCTTCATTGTGGTCGCTCCATAACTATTTTGTTTCTTGAGCTTGGATCTTTCGGCGATGTTTGACTATTGCAGTTGGGCTCTGGTGATTGGTGTTACAGACAGTTACTCTCTGTTACCTTCTGCTGATGTATTGCGGTGTTCGTTCTTTTTCTTCCATCACTCGGGGGTTGTGTAGTAATGCTCGGTTAGTGCCTTGACTTCTTCGAACTTGGCGGTGCGCCTTGTTGACATATTAGCTGACACACCAGTGATGAGGTTGCATGGTTGGCTGTGAACATGATGGGTAAAAACTTGAAAACATTTTTTGGGCGAGCACCCCTATTGATTTTGGAGTGAACACTCACCCCTTCTTCAAAGCTTCAGAACATTAGTCCAGAATTTTCCTCTGATTAGCTCTACAACATTCTCTTACATTTACATACGTAGCTGTACACTTCATACATCACAGTGTTTTTTGCTTGTATGAGCTGAGCAGCGTGCTACCTCTCTCACATAACTCCGTAACATTATAAGTTTCGATTCATAGAACCTGTCTTATGTTTACGCTAGGCTATCTCCAACTGAGTCCATGTAAGGTATAACAAGTTCACAGTTTCACTTATTCTGTACTTTCCAATTCATATCCTTTAACCACGGCAGATATCCGACGTATTGGTATCCCGAGGGGATTAATATTTTTACGTCTAAGGCAGAAGCATGAATACTGCTATAAGAAACGCAGCAAGAGTGGTGTTTGATAATCTTATGGTTATGACGTTTTTCTTGAAACTGCTGAATGTCTCGGAATATTTATTACACGGAAATTTCTCTTGCTGGACTGCAATTAATTTGCCAAAAGAGTGCATCAGGTAGGGATATAAAGCGTTGTTAAGGCAGGTTATGGCTTGTTCTGATAGCAGTCCAACGGTTTCTTTTGCCAGTAAAACGCAGAATGAGTTTTGAGTTCCTTCATACCAGTAATTATAGCTGGGCGGCTTAAGTTCGTTACGGTTATCTCGCAAGCTGTGTCGTTCACTAAAATTCCACCGTTGTGTAACACGAGTATTAAGATGCCCGTATATTTGTCATTCGTCTAGAAATTCAAGATTACTGTTGAAACCTTCCCGTCTCCTCTGTATCTCTTTTGTTACGCAACGTTCCCTTCTACAATAACCTATGAAACCTTCCCTTAGGATTTCTACCTCTTGCTTAATAATAACAAATGAAATCATCCCTTTGAAATTAATTCTCTTTCTCATTCTTCGCATACAAATTTAAATGCTGCTTATTAAAAGTTATTTTCTGATTATTTCGACGAAACACAGAATGTGTCGTCGTGGGCCTGAGTCATTACCTGCAATAACCCAAAACTGCTCTTTACCTACCTTTACTGTTACTGGATCGCCATCTGACTGCTACATCGAACTGCGACATGAATATACTTACTCTGTTTTATCATACTCTATTAGCTGCTGGTGGGCTGTCATAATAAGTGGCTGTATTTATTACCAAAGCTGACGTTATTCTTCAATTAATTTCACTGAAGTTACGTAATTCATAGTTAAACTTTTTCTTGACAACAATAAAATTTGGCAAATTGTTACGTTGATGGTATTTGGGATGGATTATGATCAGTAATGCAACATTTATGGCAAAAGTTATTTATATTCTCAATGAAATGATTTTACAAGCGTTCAAATGGGACTTACTTTTTACAATAATCTTACAACTAGCGTTGCGCAAACATACCTGCAGTAGTCTTGAGTTTCTCAAAACAAAAAAAATTATAATACTTCAGTAATATTAGTTCCTCTTACGATAATAGTTAGCTGATGTCTTTCTACATCCGTGTATGATCTCTTGTAAATCATAGCTGGTGGCTCGCAGGCGCACCGCTCCTCTCAACCTCTCGCTTCAGACCTGCTACCGACTCGCTTCACTTCTCGATTACTACTTACTTCCTACGAACTCTAAAGTGCGGTCCCTCCCGCCAACAATGCATTCTGGTGCAGACAATCCCTGCTGCCATTACAAAATGCATCAATGCGCGGTCTTCCCAGCTTTTTTCTTAAAATGTATCCATACACGGTCTCTCCCGCCCTTTTTAAATTTATATGAATGTGCGGTCTTTTCTGACAACAATACATTGGTGCAGGCATTCCCTGCTACCACAATTGTTTCCAACATGACAAATATTAATTATTCCTACTTAATCCCATTAATAAAATATAAACACCTTTCATAAATTGTGGTTTGACAATAGACAATAGAGATATACAAGTCTTACACAGTGTTCGGTGCAAAAACAGAGTAGATCACTTGTGTTCCTACCTTCTGAAAATTAGATAGTTTCTTATAGCATTTCATTTTCTCGTTTTTTCACATGTCTGTGCATCAGTCTGTATTACTCTGGCTAGACAAGTGGTGATGATTTCCGTCCGACACTGCCATAGGCCTCTGGTGACTTGAGAGCGTGAGTCTCTCTATAATTCAAGGTTATTAATGCCTCTCGCGTCCACCATTTCTACGCGTAACTATTTCTCACATCCTACTGGATAAGGGTGAATAGTATAATACTGGTGCCTCGCGTTCTTGTCGTTACAAGGTTTTACTGTTAGCTTGCTTCCCTTTGTGACACATCTCAAGAACTCTCTTCACAAATATTTAGAGTGAGTCACAGCTAGGTCTTAATTTACAAAGCATGACATCAAAGGAGGACGACACTCACCTGCCATGCATCACTTTGAACAACAATAGACATGTGCTAGTATGTGCTTCAGAATTACGAGCCGGAGCTATATACTGGATGTTTGTATCCCAACTGTTGTACATTTTCGTAATAAAATTTTATAAATGGTCCTATGCACTCATTCTTTTCTTTCATTAGTCCATGGATAGAGCGAGCTTGTTTTTAATTTCTGGATTCAAAGTACTTGGCACAACTGCTTCATCTTTTACAACGTTTGTACCCTGACCTACAATAAAGGTATCACGCACACCACTTCGTTCTCAAGTATCCACCTGTTAACTATAGCGTTGGTCACTAGACTAACCTGCTGATTGGGAATCATTACCATTACTACAAAATTAGAAAGGTGATGTAGAATTGTCGGTAGTATTTATTTCCTTCAGTTGGGTTATTGAACAGTCCCAGGGTATCGATCCCAATCGTCTGAAGAAGGTTAAGATGCTACGGATAATGGTTACAAAGGAATTATTAGATGACTAAGATCTACTCTCTGTATACGAGATGCACAGTCCTTCACGTACTGCTCAAAGTCACACTTTCTTGTCTTCTACCCAAATCATTCCAGTCAACTGAACATCATTCTGCATCCTACATGACTTGAAAACATTTGATCATGCACTTGCTCTAACATCTCATCCTTGAACACTGCCAGAAGGCATGGTCTGAACTTAGCCGTTCCGCAGAGTAAGCCACAATGCATCAGGAACTGTGGATGTAACCTGAATACCTAAAGATTTTTTTTGGGGGACTTGTACTGTCATTATAATTTTCCTTAACAAGTTCAGTTCTGCAACCTTTCCACTCAGTGTATCCATATTCAAGTGCTTTCGACACGTTTTGTGAACAACCTAATTTCAAAGACATTGAGTTTGATTGCATACCTTGCTAACCTACTTGAAGGATCTTTCATACCCATCCACTATTTCAGTGTCGCATGATCCAATATTTATTCATATTTCTGCCCTATGAATGACAACGAATTTATGCAATCTCATATACATCCACTAACATTTCATTTTCCTCACTGTAATAGTTACACTTCGCTTTGTTCAGTTGTTTTGGAGTATGTGCTACTGGATGTACCCTTCCATCGATATTCTGGAGCTGAAAACAACCATCCACTTAGTTGGTGTGGTCACATATGAGGATAAGTCTCAAAATTAAGAAAGATCAATACTGGATCAGAGCCTAATGGTGTCTTCAGTATTTCAAACATAGTTTGTCATTATGCTGATCAATGGAATTCCACACCCTTCCCCTAACAACCACTTCAATGGTTCTGCGATCTGTGCAATAGTTTTTAAACATTTTGGTTAATAATTAAGTACACCCACAAATGACGATAGTTGTTTCATGTTCTGTGGCGTTATGAGGGTCCAGATGTCCACCCCCGGTAGCTGAATGGTTAGTGTTACGGATTGTCAATCCTCTGGGCCCGGGTTCGATTTCGGGCTAGGTCGGGAAATTTTCCACGTCCAGGGACTGGATGTTGTGCTGTCCTCATCATCATCCTATCATCCTCATCGACTGCAGGTCGCCGAAATGGCGTCAAATTGAAAGTTCGGCACCCGGTGAATGGTCTGCCCCACCGGGTGCCCTATCCATACGATTAAATAAATAAAAGGGTCCAGATTCCCTCTGTTAGGTGAAAATTGGTTTGGACACATTTACTACCAATTATGTGTCCAGGGTAGTTCACCTGTGACTGTGCAAAATGTTATTTATCTAACCTTAGTGGTGGATGAGCTGAATGCAGTTTCCTGAACATGCCTTCCAAGCATTTCATATGTTCCATGGTATCTTTCAAGAATAGAATGATATTGTTCAAATATACTATGCATGTTCTAGGTTTCAGTCTGCGTATAGCTCTGTCTGATAGCCTTTTGAAAGTCGCTGTTGAGTAAGTGAGACCGAGTCGCATCTTACAGTACTGCCAATGAACAAATTATAATGTGAAAGTAGTCTTTGGTTCGTTCTCTAGGACCACCTACAGCTGGTGATATCCACTTCCTAGAACCATTGTTGTAAAGTATGGGCACTGTCTTCGTTGTCCAGCATTTCTCTAATATTGCAAATCAATGATACATGAGTCACCATGTAAGTGTTGACATATCTACATCTACATCTACATCTACATGCATACTCCGCAATCCACCATGCGGTGTGTGGCGGAGGGTATCTCGTACCACAACTAGCATCTTCTCTACCTGTTCCACTCCCAAACAGAACTAGGGAAAAATGACTGCCTATATGCCTCTGTACAATCCCTAATCTCTCTTATCTTATCTTTGTGGTCTTTCCGCGAAATGTAAGTTGGCGGCAGTAAAATTGTACTGCAGTCAGCCTCAATTGCTGGTTCTCTAAATTTCCTCAGTAGCAATTCACGAAAAGAACGCCTCCTTCCCTCTACAGACTCCCACCCCATTTCCTGAAGCATTTCCGTAACACTTGCGTGACGATCAAACCTACCAGTAACAAATCCAACGCAGGCCTCTGAATTGCTTCTATGTCCTCTCTCAATCTGACCTGATAGGGATTCCAAACGCTCGAGCAGTACTCAAGAACAGGTCGTATTAGTGTTTTATAAGCGGTGTCCTTTACATATAAACCACATCTTCCCAAAATTCTACCAATGAACCGAAGACGACTATCCACCTTCCCCACAACTGACATTACATGCTTGTCCCACGTCATATCGCTCTAGAATGTTACGCCCAAATATTTAATCGACGTGACTGTGTCAAGCTCTACACTACTAATGGAGTATTCAAACAATACAGGATTCTTTTTCCTTTTTATCTGCATTAATTTACATTTATCTATATTTAGAGTTAGCTGCCATTCTTTACACCAATCACAAATCCTGTCCAAGTCATCTTGTATCCTCCTACAATCACTCAACGACGACACCTTCCCGTACAGTACAGAATCATCAGCAAACAGCCGCACATTGCTATCCACCCTATCCAAAATATCATTTATGTAGATAGAAAACAACAGCGGACATACCACACTTCCCTGGGGCACTCCAGATGATACATTCACCTCCGATGAAAACACACCATTGAGGACAACGTACTGGATTCTACTACTTAGCCTTACTACTTACACGTCTTAGAGCCACTCACATACTTGGGAGCCAAATCCATATACTCGTACCTTAGTCAGGAGTCTGCAGTGGGGCACCGAGTCAAACGCTTTCCGGAAGTCAAGGAAAATGGCATCCGTATGATACGCTTCATCCATGGTTCGCAAGATATCATGTGAAAAAAGGGCGAGTTGCGTTTCGCAGAAGCGATGCTTTCTATAACCGTGCTGATGCATGAACAGAAACATCTCTTTATCAAGGAAATTCATTATATTCGAACTGAGAATGTGTTCGAGAATCCTGTAACAAACCGATGTAAAGGATATTGGTCTGCAATTTTGAGGATCCGTCCTTCTACCCTTCTTATATACAGACGTCACCGGCGCTTTTTTCCAGTCGCTCGGGATTTTACGTTGGGAAAGAGATTCGCGATAAATGCAGTCTGTAATCGGAACAAAATCTGTAAATGGTGCTGTGTAACAGGCAATGCTGGTAAAGGCCTATCAGTACTAAAGAAACCAATAAATCATCGCTTCAAAGTTTCATTACCTACTGATCACTGCTATGCAAATTGCCCACTTTCCTGTGTAACATTGATGTGTTAACCATTTGCTTGAAGCTGTGGTCATCACATCATCTCTCAACGTCCTCTTCGTCTAATACACCTGAAGTGTCAGTCGTTGCGCCCTTTTATAGGCTTACTGTGTCCATTGTGAAGTTATCCAAGCTTGTTCAAAGCCTTAATGCTGCCATTTTTACTATTCTAACGGTGTCTGAAGTAACTGATAGTTCAACCCGAAAAGTAGTCTACTTTGGTTATTTTCATTCAATTATGACGTATGGTATGACATTTTGGGGTAACTCTTCCAATTCTTAAAGGCTATTTCTGATTCAGAAATTCGGGCAACAAGTGGTATAAGTTGGCGAAGCTCTATTCTGACGTTGGCCTCTCAACATGTATATTCGTCGTTTCTAGTTAACAATACCAGGTTATTCCCAAGAATTAGCAGCTTTGGCTCAGTTAATACTAGGCACAAATCCGATCTGCCTTTTGATCACACTTCCTTGAATCTTGTGCCCAAAACTGTGCATTCATTTTCAATAAGCTACCACCAGAATTCAAAAATCTTAGCAGCAGCCCATGCGCTTTCAATCAGAAGCTAAAGTTTCCTCGTGGGTCACTCCTTCCAATCTATCGAGGAGTTCCTTGAAAAATTAAGCTGATCCCTGTGTTGTATCGTTGATTAAGTTTACATATACTTATGTCTTGTCTTTCTTTGGGTTCAGAAATGTTTTATTTTACCTGTTATTAGTTTTATGTTGTAAGTTCATGTAATGACACGTTGCATGACCTTGGAGATTTGCTCGTCAATTTGGTCCTACGGAACTAGACGTGTAAGATAAATAAAATAAAATACGTGACCCATAAATTCATCATTAATATAATTTGAGATGAGCCAAAAAATTCACCTTAGATATTACTTATGGATTCTATCCTTCTGTGCACAAAACCACGAAACTGTTAATTTTGCCCGTTCCACCATCATCCGCCAATGGTTCTATCAGAAACAATGCTTCTCATAGAAAATCAATATGGACAGAAATCCTGACCAATATTCCCGTACCTGATGATATAGTATCATGGGAGTTGACCTTAAGCGTACGTGTTCACAGTTTAGCCAGGAGCTTCTTTATGCCGAGTGTGACCTCGACTTGGTCGCTTTTGCAGTTATATCCCCCATGGAAACAAAGCCTTACCGTATTCCGTGGCGTTACACAAAACATCATTTATAGCATGACGTTTGTGGAGAAAATCCAGCCCAAGAATAGATGAATACCCTTCACCTACGTACAAAAACACATTCAAAAAATTTCTAGTCCCGGTACTACCAGGATGAGTAGAAATGTAATGCCTCCGAAATTTTTATGTTAAACGTCTTAAAGCCTATGAGACACCAGTTTGTTGACATTCTCAATGTAGAATCTTTCACTTTGTTGATGGAGCCGCAACATCACCCATACTTGAACCATTTAGTCACTATCAAAGTGAAGTCCTCGCAGGAGTTCCTTAAGTCTTGGAGACAGATGAAAATAGGCTGGGGGAAGCCTGAGCTGTATGGAGGATCATTGGTGACAGCTGACCCGAGGTGTTGGATTGCTGCAGATGTTGCAGCACTCGTGTGTGGTCTCTTACTGTCGTGCTCAAGGAGGCGGTGCTCCACGTGTGAAAGCATTCTCCGAATTCGAAATTTGATTACAGCACTTTGTTTCTCAAACCTCAGCATAGTTAAGTTACACGCCGCCATTTTACATGCTACAGTTCGAAACCCTTTAGCATGAGGGGTCTGAAAATATCTAGATATGAAGAAGAAAGACATAAGATCTTAATAATGTTCTTTGTTTAAAAAAAAGTATTGAGAGGTTTCATACAATAAATTCGGAGGCAGTACTTCTCACCACATCCTCGTGACGCCTTTCTTACCTTGTTGCGCTCAAGTATGCATTTAGTTCAAATCAATTCTATCTAGGGTTTTTATTTGCTAATAGCGTTGATAGTGATGAACAGAAGTACTATAGATAGGGTTGCCTATGAAGATTTGCCTGATATGCACCTTGTGTGTGTATTCACTGAATGTAACGGACGAGCGGAAAGCGACGCTATGGTGATGGGTGACAGCCTCCACGTCACAGCGCTCTTGCATGTGCACATAGAGGCCCAAGAGGAACTGGAACATTCAGTTTTACGAAGGAGGACATTATCTGCATGAAATATGATAGGATATGGGATATGGAAGAGAATGTTTTACATAGTAGTCGATGTGTTTGCACAAACTCTGAAAACAAGAAGAACAATGGCAGCTATACCATCCATAGAACGTGAAATCACTATAGCCAGTGGACTGGTCGTTTACAGTGACGTTTGTAAATTGGTTCCTACAAAATCGTGCAAGATATCCCAGTTTCCTGCTTTCGTGTTTTTGCAGACCCTGGCCGTCTTTACAAGAGGAATGGTTATGCATTGGATGAAGAAAATCCAAATACACTGTTATGTCGATCTTATCAACAGAAACTTGCGGTGAATGTGTGGGTTTGTTTCTCTACGATTTTGTTTATGGGAGACGGAAGGCAAGTGGGCTTAAAAATTCGATTTTTACACTTTGGCATCTTTGAAATGCCTGATCTTTCCTGCGCGAAACAGTTTTTGTTTTATCTAAATACAATTTTTTTGTGAGATATGATAGTTTTCCTGACGCTCTGTCCAGTCTTGGGACGGTGACAGCAAGGCTTATGACCGGGTATGTGGTCCTAACGTCACATTTCTAAATTAGAGTGCATTGGGCATTTCCAGAAGAGAAAGGGGCCCAGCTTGAGAAGATTATTGAAAGAAAAGTAAAAAATAGTATCGTAAGATGCTCAGAAGATAGGTGGTAAAGGTCGCCTGACAAATGTTGAAATAGATAGAGTACAGAATTATTATGGCTTGGCCATAACAAGAAATGTAGGGAATTTAGAAAAGACGAAAAAAGCTGTATGTGCTATCTTTTCCATAAGTTTTTCACAAATGAAAATCCAGTGCACGGTCTTAGCCCGAATGATCCTGACACTTGGTGCAAGTACAGGAAAAGTGCCAGATATGACCACAATCATTCTTTACCTGCATCAGTAATGAATAAAATTAAAGCCATTTTTAGAGACCTTTGTAAAGATACCTTGTTGAAGAAATGTCTTCATAGGAAAACCCCAGATTTAAATGAATGTGTGAATTCTGTCATTTGGAAACGGTTACTGAAAACTGTATTTGTTCAGCTTACAACCCTCAAATTTGGTCTTTATCATACTATTTTATGCTTCAGTCATGGTGTAATTAGAAAACTGAACATTTTCGAATTATGGGGCATAAAATCGAGTGAAAATACTGAAAAACCCTTGGTGTAAATAGATAAAGAGAGAATCCGCAAAGCAGATATTGCTGATTTCAAATGCACACAAGAAGCCAGATAGAAACGGAGAGGGACCCAGAGTAGAAAAGAAGAATAGTTATGATTCAGATGATACTCACTGCGGCGCAGGAAAACTTTAGTGGTAAGTAATTCTTATCAGTAACTATACCAGAATTGCAGTATTAAACTTTACATGGATTTTTATGAAAACTACATTTTGTTTACTTTCAGGTACCATTATTTGATAACTAATGAGGTTAGAAACATGAAATTTGGTCAATTTATACGGCAGATGATAATTACTCATTACAAGTAAATTGAGAACCACCAAACAATCAGAAACTTTTTTATAATGATTAATGTACAAAAAGTTAAATATCACTAGTGAAAGAATAATTTTTTTCTTCAAAACCATAAGAAATGGCTCTGAGCACTATGGGACTTCACTTCAGAGGTCATCAGTCCCCTAGAACTTAGAACTACTTAAACCTAAGTAACATAAGAACATCACACACATCCATGCCCGAGGCAGGATTCGAACCTGCGATCGTAGCGGTCGCGCGGTACCAGACTGTAGTACCTAGAACCGCTCCGTCGCCCAGGCCGGCCAAAACCATAAGAGGTGTTATGTTCATTTTACTAGTAAATTGAAGGATATATGTTATATACATACAGTCAAAGTTTCATTGTTCTTTCACTTGTAGTTCTTCTGAAAAGTGTACCTAATCAAAGGGTAAAATAGCATTGGCAGAATGGGAGTAAAAATTTCCTTCCGTCTTCCCTTAATGGTTTTTACTTACTTCATGATTCATGGAGAGCGCCGTTTATAAAACTTAGCGTGTAACATGCTCTCTAACAGCTCTTAGAAGATATGCCTCTGAGTGTTCGTCACGTTACTTGATATCAACACGCTGGGGTGTAGGCACTCTTTACACTTGATGTTAAAGGACACATTCAAGTACAGTTTGTACAACAATGGATTGGTAGAAGTGAATGTATTCCACAGCCAGATTGCTCACCAGTCGTGACACCACATGTCGTCTTCTGAGGGCATGAGTAATGCTAAGTTTTTTGGATTCTTAAACATTTCACTTTATCTGTTATTACTTTTATGTTGTGATTTCATGAGCTGACACGTTGCATGACCTTGGAGATGTGCTCCTCAATTTGATAGATGTAGATGTAGAAGTTTACGTGATGCAAGGAGCTGGTGGCTATAATTATCGCAGCCATGGAAATAGTACTAGTGGAATTCTAGACTATGTAACACAGTTGATGATGGGTCGCTGTACACTCAGCCTTTACTTTGGTGGACGAAATTTTGAAGAGTATCAGAAAGGGAATCTTTCGGCATTTGTTATCTGTTGTACTGTACACTGACAGAACAAATTGAACACGTTGTGATAAAAGATACGTGCTGCATCTGAGGGTTGTTGCACTACTGTGTGTTGTGTTTTGCGCGTTTTGATTGTTGCAATTCTCCACTGTTGCGGTGACATGTTCACAGAAATAAGAGTGATTGCCGTTACAAACACAGTAAATTACAAATTACTCTGTAACGAACCACTGGAGACTGTGACTTACAGCAAAATATTCAGATGGTGGTCCTAAACAACGTCTGAAAGTTGGTCAATGGAATTCTGGTTCTCCCTGTACAAGCACACCCTTCCACAATAACAATGTCAAGTGAGTGGAGGTAGGTATGTGAATGCAACATTATGCAAGCACACACCATAGCTTGAAATGTGTCAGGAAATTCAGCATGCTTGTTTCGTTGAAAATAAGATTGTTTCTGTATCTGGAGGACGATATCGGACAACTTTCCACAGGAAATATAGTCATATAATTCACAGCAAAAATCGTGTTGGACTCAATGGGGTCTGGATGATTTTGCATGCACGAGAAAGCACAACACATTGGTATGCAGCAGGACAGATATATAATGCAACGAAAAAACGGCTCTTTAGTGTGAGAGAAGGTCAGTGCCTCTGGTGTTGGCTTCGTGTATGTGAGGGCGCCAAGACGGAGCCAGTGGGTAGTGGGTAATGTGCATTTTTACGGCCTCGCCTTCCCAACAGCCCGAGTGGGAATGGGGTGACGAAGCTAGCAGTAGGAGCGCGCATCTTTCTTATATCTTTCAGAGAGGCCTTGCAGAAAGCTATCTGACTATTAGAAAGAAACACAGAATGTAGAAAATAATGGCGTAGCCTCGTCATCTGCTCTAGGAATTTAAGAGGAACTCTGATGCAAGACTAATTGATTATTATGAAAACGTGCCATTGGTACCCTAGTCAGTCACATCATGGAGATGTCACTGAAACGGCCTTTCGTTTATTCGTAGGGTGACGTTTTGTCGTATGATTGGCGTTACATCCCCTTACCTTCCTTTTGGTGGGATTATGTATGTAGAAAGAGCCTCGCTATTGGGTTGCGGTGGTTTGCAATTTTCGCTTATGTTTGGCAGCCACGGTTCGGCAGGAAAAGGCAGCAGGACCTTAGAATCCGCCAACATTTAGAGACTTCTTAGGGTAACACGGAGAAGGACTCAGGGCAAGTGGTCCTCTTACGGGGGCGCGCAGCCGTGAACATCTCGTGCTTCTAAGCAGCGTGCGTTGAAAACAGAGATCAGTACATTTTAGCAGACAACCAGAGAGCGGAGTAGCAGGAGTAACAGCGTGCCCTCCTCTTCCATCTTGAGGTATTCATACGACTGTAGCATACACAGCGGTGGTCGTGTGTAATTATGTCGAACACAGGCAGTAGCATAAACGTCATAGGGCACTCTTCGTCCGCAGTTGTGGACTTCTGTGCTCGTATCCGTCTCAGATTCGGCCTCGTTTTGTTAAATGTGTGGGCTTTGCACTTACTTATCAGGTTTGCTCTCACTATTTTTCGTACGGCAATAACAAGCTTTGCAAATGATTTCCTGATCGACTTTTGTTTCAGCATGGTGTACTTTCTCCTCCAATCGAGTAACACTGCTAATTGATTAAACATAATTAGAATTTCTAGAATTTGTGTTTGGAAACCATTCCACATGTAAAGCATATCACTGATGCTTTTACTGAATAAATAGGTTCTGTTAAAGACCTTCCGTTCAAATCAATTATGCTATGTGTAAATATTCACATTGTGATCTGTAGCCATTAAATTTGGAGTAATCCACTTAAGTTGCACATTAAACTTATAGAGGATCCTAAAGGCTTGGCTTGCTCATAATAAGTTTTCTGGGTTACGGTAACTTTGCATGCCATGGAGATTCGCAACCTAGACCACTCGAGTTATTATTTTCGTCAGCTTTCTTTGGAGAGTCACGTGTTTCCACCCCTCGCCACAAATTCAGGACGTTCAGAATCACGACACAAACGGAATCTGCGCTCATTCGAGAAGAGCACACGATCGCATTCGTCACTGATCAAGTCTCAATACTGCCGGCACCGTCGAATATCATAGGACAGGATACAATTATCTGTGAATTTTATTGTGACACTATACTCATTCATCACCTACGTCTTTTCTGGGCTGCATTCGGTCCAGATGTCCTAATTTTGAATGATACTTCGAGGTCGCGTCGAAAACCGCAGGTGGAGGAGCTCCTGGAATGAGAGAGTAGCGGGGGAATTGGCTGACCTGCCAGTTCCCTCTACTTAAATCCCTTCGAGCACGTGTGTCGTGTGATAGGGAGACTTATCGTGGCACGAAAAGCGCAAAAATGACCTTCAAATAGCTGTCAATAGCCCTACCACAAGAACTCCATCCTACCAGCTTAGTGGCCAGCATGAGAACACCTCCTGGTCATCAGACATACTATTAAGAGCCGTATCGAACCTTTTGTATTGTCCTGAGTATCATAAATCGCAGTGGTTTGTTTGAAAATTATTGTGTAGGAATAAGTAACTTCTGTTCGTCTTCTTGCTTATTTCTTACAGTTACCCTCTGTACTATACTGTAGCAGTTCTTTCTATGTACACTACTGGCCATTAAAATTGCTACACCAAAAAGAAATGCAGATGATAAACGGGTATTCATTGGCCAAATATACTATACTAAAACTAAAATGTGATTACATTTTCACGCAATTTGGGTGCATAGATCCTGAGAACTCAGTGCCCAGAACAACCATCTCTGGCCGTAATAACGGCCTTGATACGCCTGCGCATTGAGTCTAACAGAGCTTGGATGGCATGTACAGGTACATCTGTCCATATAGCTTCAAGACGATACCACAGTTCAACAGGAGTAGTGATTGGCGTATTGTGACGAGCCAGTTGCTCGGCCACCATTGACCAGACGCTTTCAGTTGGTGAGAGATCTGGAGAATGCGCTGGCCATTCTGTATCCAGAAATACCCGCACAGGACCTGCAACATGCGGTCGTGCATTACCCTGCTGAAGTGTAGGGTTTCATAGGGATCGAATGAAGTATAGAGACACGGGTCGTAACTCATCTGAAATGTAACGTCCACGGTTCAAAGTGGCGTCAATGCGAACAAGCCGTGACCGAGACGTGTAACCAATGGCACCCCATACCATCACGCTGGCTGACGCCAGTACGGCGATGGCGAATACACCACGCTTCCAATGTGCGTTCACCGCGATGTGGCCAAACAAGGATGCGACCATCATGATGCTGTAAACAGAACCTGGAATCAACGGAAAAAATGACATTTTGCCATTCGTGCACCCAGGTTCGTCGGTGAGTACACCATCGCAAGCGCTCCTGTCTGTGATGCAGCGTCAAGGGTAACCGCAGCTATCGTCTCCAAGCTGATAGTCCAAACTGCTGCAAACGTCGAACTGTTCATGCAGATGGTTTTTGTCTTGCAAACGTCCCCATCTGTTGAGTCAGGGATCGATACCTGGCTGCACAATGCGTTACAGCCATTAGGATAAGATACCTGTCATCTCGACTGCTAGTGATACGAGGCCGTTGGGATCCATCACGGCGTTCCGTACAACCCTCCTGTACCCATCGATTCCATATTCTGATAACAGTCATTGGATCTCGACGAACGCGAGCAGCAATGTCGCGATACGATAAACCGCAATCGTGATAGGCTACAATCCGGACTTTATCAAAGTCGGAAAAGCGATGGTACGCATTTCTCCTCCTTACACGAGGCATCACAATGTTTCACCAGGCAACGTCGATCAACTGCTGTTTGTGTATGAGAAATCGGTTGGAAACTTTCACGTTGTAGGTGTCACCAACGGTGCCAATCTTTTGTGAATGTTCTAGTAAGCTAATCATTTGCACCTAACAACGTCTTCTTCCTGTCGGTTACATTTCGCGTCTGTAGGACGTCACCTTCGTAGTGTAGCAATTTTAATGGCCAATAGTCTATGATCCAACTACAATTGAAGTACGTTACTAGGCAATGACACTAAATGAGAAAGTTAATTTCGTCCTCAGATCTTGCACACCAGTGCATACATACCTTCACACATTCTCTCCGGATATTTTCATGAGAGATAGTCTTTTCATTTGTGTGGTAGATTACACAGGCTTTTTATACATTCACATCCAATACGAGACTGGACAAGTGTCCACTGAGAATATCTTTTAACATTAGTTACTGGGTTCACATCGATACTATTCGATGCTGCTGACACAACGTAGGTGTCTCGGCATTTACAGACAAATAGAACATTGCTTTTGTGTGGCTGAGTGAATTTTCCCCTCGTTCATCTGTCCCTCTTACCCTCTTCTTCGAAAAGTGGTAGTTTCTCGAGACTCTATTTCGAAATTTCAATGTCCCAAAGCGTTGTTCACCAATAAAAATTTAAGTGGCAGTAGCCATAATAGAACAATGCACAAAAATTATTAATATACCCTCATTAGTGTTTAGTGTTTATTTAATGTACCGCTTAAAAATTACAATGTGTCCTTGTGCGACAAATAGTGTTTCATGAATTTAATTAAATGACATGCGATTGTTGGTTGATGAAGGGAAAATTTACAGCCTTTCAACTTTAATGAATTAATATTGTAATAGTTATGCTTACTCAAATTCCATAATATGATAGAATTTAGGCTGGAGAAAAATGTTTAAATTCAGTCGCAAATTGTTCCCAATAGTGGACTTCGCACAGCTATTACCACAGGCACGAAAGAGCAAATGTTCAACAATACTTGCAAAATCATAAGGTGATTACAGAAGTTAAGTGTTGTTACAAATAATCTGTACAAGTCCAGTCTTGTCCCTGGACTGTTACTGAAACGCTGTGCTGTAATGGGTTAAAACTTATTCACACTTTACCAGTATCAGTCACGTCCAACGGCACTTTCAGGCCGGCCGCTGTGAGCGATCGGAACCGCGCTGCTGCTACAGTCGCAGGTTCAAATCCTGCCTCGGGCATGGATGTTAGGTTAGTTTGGTTTAAGTAGTTCTGAGTCTAGGGGACTGATGACCTCAAATGCTAAGTGCCATAATGCTTAGAGCCCGTTGAACCATTTGGCACTTTCAGAATCCATTGAAACTATGTTTCGGCAAACGTTAAGAGATCTTATTTTTATCGTGGATAGTATAATATCTAGGGTGAAATGACTGGCTTGATGTGGCCCACTACGAATCCCTTTCCTGCGCTAACTTCTTCATCTCAGATTACTACTTGCATCTTAGTTCCTCAATTACAATGAAGTGCTAAGGAAACTGGTACACCTGCCTAATATCGTGTCTCCGCCATCATCCATAGATTCATTAGTGTGTCTCTATACCCGTACACGTCCATCCGCTCCATACAATTTGACATGAGACTCGTCCGACCGGCCAACGACAGTCATCAACAGCCCCATGTCGGTGTAGAGGGACCCAGCGCAGGCTCCGAAAGCCCACATCAATGATGCTTCGTTGAATGGTTCGCATGCTGACACTTGTTGATGGTCCAGCATTGAAATCGGCAGCCGTTTGCGGAAGGGCTGGACTTCTGTCATGTTCAAAGATTCTGTTCAGTCGTCGTTGGTCCCGTTCTTGCAGGATGTTTCCTCTGGCCGCAGCGCTGTCGGGGATCAGAAATTATATCGGATTCCTGATATTCACGGAACAACCGTGAAATGGTCGTATGGGAAAATCCCACTTCATTGCTATCTCTTTTGAAGATGCTGTGTCCCATCGTTCGTGCGCCGACTATAACACAACATTCTAACGCATTTCAAATTTGATAAACTGCCACTCTATTAGCAGTAACCGATCTTACAGCTGTTGTCTTATATAGGCGGTGCCCACTGCAGCGCCGTATTCCGCCTGTTAACAAATCTCTGTATTTGAATAAGCATGCCTATACCAGTTTCTTTCGCACTTCATGTCTTTCTTACATACATTACAAACTCTGTTTTCCTCTACAGTTTTTATCATTTGCAGCTCGCTCTAGTACGGTAGAGTTACTTACTGATGTCTAAACACATGTCTTATCACCCAGTCCCTTCTTCTTGTCAGTACACTAAAACCCTTCGAATCTCTTCTCTTTCTGGTTTCCTAGAGTGTGTGATCACTACCATAGAACGATGTCCTCCAAACGTACATTTTCAGGAATTTCTTCCTCAAATTAAGGCCTACAGAATGCCTGCTACAGATAGAATCCTCTTGGCCAGGAATGCCCTCTTTGCATGTGGTAGTCTGTCTCACGGGTTTTTATACTTCCAGCATAGGAGAGTTGCTTAACTTTCTCTACTTCGTGGCCACCAATTTTGATATTAATTTTCCCACTATCCTCAATTCTGCTGCTTCTCATTATTTACGTTTTGTCGGTTTGCTCTAAATTCAGATCATGCACTGGCTAGAATATTCCCTCCATTCCACAGATCCTGCAGTTCTTCTTAACTTTCACCGATGCCAGCAATGTCATCAGAACCTTATTTTTGATATCCTTTCATCCTGAACTGTAATCACCATTCCTCAGTACTTCCTTCCACAATGATTTTTCCAGACAATCCACTCAAACTTCAGTCTACTCGTCATGATTACTAAACAGTAAGCTGAGTGTGTATGCGAATCTGGGCACGCCTTACAATCCAGTATCTGATATCGGTATCTCTGTCCGACCATAATGCAATACAGCTGCAATCTTATCGTGTCTCTGGCTCTTCTCTAGTTTATTTGCTCCTCCTGTGATTCTTGAACAAAGTATTCGCTGTTACCCTTTTAAATGTATTGAAGAATCAATTATTCTTTCTCCTCTCTCATTACTACTTCCAAGCCAACACTCTCCTGTAACCTTTCTTTTATTCCTTACCCTACATTCCCATTCCAATCTCCCGTGATTATCTGCCTTCGTCTTTCATTACATACTTATTTACCTGTTCAGTACTGTCATACACTTTCTGTATATTGTCCGCCTCAACGGCTGACTGGTCAGCGGGGAGATCAGTCATGAAAGGCAAAGGTCCCGAGTTCGAGTCTCGGCTCGGTCGGAGATTTTTCTCCGCTCAGGGACTGGGTGTTATGTTGTTCTCATTATCATTTCATCATCATCAGTGGACACCACTACTGGAATCACTTCCCTAGATGCACATGCGGTGGACCTCTCTGACAAGCCTTCGCCCATCACAAGACCTGCCGTAAAGCAGAACACAAAATTTTTCTGTATATCTCCAGTTTTTGATTGTATACCTGAAATATCATTCTCGACTTTGGTATCCTATTGAATCCGATGACAACGGCCGTATCGCTGAATTGTTCACACTAACTTAAACTCCGCCCTACTTTCCTGTTCATACCTCCTGTTGATATTACCCTATATTCGTCTGACCAGAAATCTCCTACTTATTTAGTTTCACTGATCCCCACTACACCTAGACTAAGTCTTTAAATTGCTGTTTCCAGACTGTCTAGCTTATTTACCACGTTCGAAACTTCTGACATTCCACGCTCCGACTCGTAGACTAATGCCGTTTCGTTGATTATTGATCTGTGTCTCATGCTTACCCCCTCGTAGGCAGCTAATTGGCGGATATCCGTATTGGGGGCCTAATCTGGAATCTTTTGCTTATGACGAAATCAGCACCACGATTTTTCATTAAGGTTACTAGCAAGATATCGTGTGGATACACAGTGTGTGTCATTAACGCACTGATTTTCATTGCCTTCTGCTGCCTCATGACATTGACAATTGCCGATTCTAATCAATTTTATGGGCGGTTTCTCACCCCAAGAGCAAGAGACCACAGTCGGCTTCTTCGTCCTCTTTGGAAAGGTCGTTGCCAAAACCAGGGTGACTTCTTATGTCGAAATTCTTCGGCCACGATTGCTGATGATTTTAATCAAAATCTAAGTAGTGGCTGGATTCCAACCATGGGCAAATGGCGTTTTCATTAGTACTGAGAGGAGTTGCCTGTCTTTTTTTTTTCTTTTTGTGAATCGGACTTAATTCCATACGGTTTCTGCCACTTTCAAAGGAGAAAAATTCATTTCCAATCGTGCCTTGCGGCGTCTTCTGTAGGGGCACCAAAATGAAATAAACTCTCTTTCATTCCACATGAAAAGAACCATGACGAAAATACCAAGATGACCAGTTGAACCTTCCTTCCTTTGTCAATTTTACCAAAAGCAAGATAACAACAATGAAACATTGAAACAGGAAAGGGATTCTACACTTTATCCTACTCCCTGACGATTAAATACCAGGTACAACATAACGCGGCATCCTTTACCATGGTAATGGGCGGTAACTGTAAAGGCACGTGGTCCGGGTCATACCCTCTCGTCACCACATAATGAACAAGTGCCCGACAAACCGCATAAGCCTTCTGGAAAAGAAGGTTGAATCGGGACGCTGGAAAACCTCAGTGTAGATTGCCGCTTTCGTCGTCCTGGCAAGAGAGTACAGCTATCGGCGTGGACAACTCGTATGTCTGTGTCAGGTTGCGACCAACCGTTGACATAATGTATCCGTTTAATGGCAGCGACTCCATCGATCTGTCTAAATTACGTCAATGGGAAAAAGGCGAATGTTGGTGGGGAGAAGGTTATGAACGGCTTGGTCTCAAGAGAACACCATTTCCATCGGACAAATGGGAAGGGTGACAGTGGGCCAATCAAACTTCCACTCTGTCAATAGGGACGCCACAGAGTAAGCGCAATTTGGAAACATCTAGCGAGTTAACAGTGGTTTGACAGAGAGATGATACTGGGAAAGAATATCAAACCCCAAATAACAAACAAGAAAAAATTCACAAATATATTCTATTGGTTATGAATTCTGCCAACATATATATTGGATGGGTTAAGCTAGCTGTTCGTTGAGGGACAGAAAGGTGAGCTGTAAGTGACTGGTGGAGGTGAACATTGGTTAAAACAGAAAGTCGAATAAATAAAGCAGAAGCATTGGCCAGAACGTGAGAGGGGCCCAAACTTCCCATCAACAAGGGTCTGGCAATAGCCCGATAGCCCATCCAAAATATGGAGTTTCGCCAGGTAAACTTGCCCATTAATTGTTGTGTCGTTCGAGACATCATTGCAGGAAGGGAAAAAATTTGGGGAACAAAATTCACTTTACTCAACACAAAAGTTGTCAAGATCCGAATCTTATCAAGTAACGAGAGCGAGCGCTGCACGTGTACAAAGATCGCTCCTTCGGTCCTGTCAGAGACGCACTTCCAATTTAACGCAAACATCTTGATCCTACAACGATCAATTGCAACACACAAAATCAATGGCGGGAGACCGAGATAGCCTATGGAATCTCAACGGCGCTAAATCTCCAGACGTTGAGTAACCGGCACTTCCAGTTGTTAACCTGTGCTCCTGTAAGGCGACTAAATGCATCCAAAACGTCCCTGAGCATCGGCATGTCGCCAGGAACACGAAAAACTACCATATATCTTCAAAAAATGTGCGAACAATGAATATTTCACCCAAAAACGACCAGGCATCCAATCGAACACCTGTGACCCCAGGAAGGGTTTCAGAAATAGCACTAACAACGACACAGAAATTGGTCTCCCCTTCAGGACACCTCGACACACTTGTATGGGGAACCAAGAGGACAATTCACTTCAATAAACGACTCTATCCTGTAATTGAAGAGGTTAAAATCCGTCCTGCAGCGTCATTAAAACCAACTCGTATCAACACTCGTAACAGAAAATAGTACTATGTACCTGATCAGATGTAACTCAAATCGTAACAACCAATTGTGGATTTCTAGAGGGCATGGTTGCACGTGAAGCGTACTCTTGTCGAAACTGAAACAATCTTTACCCCGGCGACGAATGATCTTGGGAGACGCGACAGACATCATGGTGCCGGCGGGGAACGCCAACGCCAGAGGATGAACCAACAAAGAATTTCGCTCGGCAAGAACGATGTGACATCAGCCGAGTCACACACGAGATTGAGTAGACAAAAACTGCACACACGAAACGATTCTTTACTGGCAGAGGTAGGAACAACTTGCTCGCTTGACGTGCAAGGTGGGACTAAACCCTAAAATCTGGGGTACCTGTTGTCGGAATTTTGGTCACATCAAGAAAGGGAAACAATATTTTTGTGCCACATTGTCTGTTACAATAAATGCTGTTGAACTAGCAATCCTAATACTGCATTAAAAACTCTTCTCCCATCAGAATTCTACAACATCCATAATACACTCCTGGAAATTCAAATAAGAACACCGTGAATTCATTGTCCCAGGAAGGGCAAACTTTATTGACACATTCCTGGGGTCAGGTACATCACATGATCACACTGACAGAACCACAGGCGCATAGACACAGGCAACAGAGCATGCACAGTGTCGGCACTAGTACAGTGTACATCCACCTTTCGCAGCAATGCAGGCTGCTATTCTCCCATGGAGACGATCGTAGAGATGCTGGATGTAGTCCTGTGGAACGGCTTGCCATGCCATTTCCACCTGGCGCCTCAGTTGGACCAGCGTTCGTGCTGGACATGCAGACCGCGTGAGACGACGCTTCATCCAGTCCCAAACATGCTCAATGGGGGACAGATCCGGAGATCTTGCTAATCAGGCTAGTTGACTTACACCTTCTAGAGCACGTTGGGTGGCACGGGATACATGCGGATGTGCATTGTCCTGGTGGAACAGCAAGTTCCCTTGCCAGTCTAGGAATTGTAGAACGATGGGTTCGATGACGGTTTGGATGTACCGTGCACTATTCAGTGTCCCCTTGACGATCACCAGAGGTGTACGGCCAGTGTAGGAGATCGCTCCTCACACCATGATGCCGGGTGTTGGCCCTGTGTGCCTCGGTCGTATGCAGTCCTGATTGTGGCGCTCACCTGCACAGCGCCTAACACGCATACGACCATCATTGGCACCAAGGCGGAAGCGACTCTCATCGCTGAAGACGACACGTCTCCATTCCTCCCTACATTCAAGCCTGTCGCGACACCACTGGAGGCGGGCTGCACGATGTTGGGGCGTGAGCGGAAGACGGCCTAACGGTGTGCGGGACCGTAGCCCAGCTTCATGGAGACGGTTGCGAATGGTCCTCGCCGATACCCCAGGAGCAACAGTGTCCCTAATTTGCCGGGAGTTGGCGGTGCGGTCCCCTACGGCACTGCGTAGGATCCTACGGTCTTGGCGTGCATCCGTGCGTCGTTGCGGTCCGGTCCCAGGTCGACGGGCACGTGCACCTTCGCCGACCACTGGCGACAACATCGATGTACTGTGGAGTCCTCACGCCCCACGTGTTGAGCAATTCGGCGGTACGTCCACCCGGCCTCCCGCATGCCCACTATATGCCCTCGCTCAAAGTCCGTCAACTGCATATACGGTTTCCGTCCACGCTGTCGCGGCATGCTACCAGTGTTAAAGACTGCGATGGAGCTCCATATGCCACGGCAAACTGGCTGACGCTGACGGCGGCGGTGCACAAATGCTGCGCACCTAGCGCCATTTGACGGCCAACACCGCGGTTCCTGGTGTGTCCGCTGTGCCGTGCGTGTGATCATTGCTTGTACAGCCCTCTCGCAGTGTCCGGAGCAAGTATGGTGGGTCTGACACACCGGTGTCAATGTGTTCTTTTTTCCATTTCCAGGAGTGTATTTCAGTTGTGCCAAGAACGTGTCATTGTCAGATAAAAAAAAAAAATGGCTCAAATGGCTCTGAGCACTATCGGACTTAACTTCTGAGGTCATCAGTCCCCTAGTACTTCGAACTAGTTAAACCTAACTAACCTAAGGACATCACACACATCCAAGCCTGAAACAGGATTCGAACCTGCGACCGTAGCAGTCGCTCCGTTCCAGACTGTAGCGCCTAGAACCGCTCGGCCGGCGTGAGATAAAATGGAGGGGTAATCTGCAGATAAAATTATCGCCTGCTCTCTCCAATGAAGATTTTTTGAGCGATATCTAACAGTATATAAAACTGTTAGCAACTCTCTGTAAACAGAAATTAAAATATTCTGGACATTTTTCTACACACTATACGTTTTTACCATTACTGAATCGCTTATTTGTGAAAGGATGTTAATCGAAAGAGTCATGTTGTGGGAGAAAAGATAAAAAAAAGCTTAATAAATTGTTGTAGCTCTTAGTGAGCCAAACTTTACATTCAGATGGTTCAAATGGCTCTGAGCACTGTGAGGGTTAGTAAGAATCTTCTCATGCAATGGCTCTTGTTTTGCCCAACACAGGAATCTCTGAAAAGAGGAACTTCTCTGACGTTTGGGGAAGCATGCTCAGTCAAAAATTTAAAAAAAATAAATGGAAAATGCCTCCTTCGTGTCTTTCTTCCTTTGACTTCCATGCAACAAAAAGGATGGTGGTGGTTACTGTTTGACGTCCCGTCGACAACGAGGTCATTAGAGATGGAGCGCAAGCTTGGGTAAGGGAAGGATGTGAAAGGAAATCGGATGTGCCCTTTCAAAGGAACCATCCCGGCATTTGCCTGAAACGATTTAGGGAAATCACGGAAAACTTAAATCAGGATGGCTGGAAACGGGATTGAACCGACGTCCTCCCGAATGCGAGTCTAGTGTGCTAACCACTGCGCCACCTCGTTCGGTGCAACAAAAACGAATCAAACTTCCAGTGCTGATATTGAGTACTGAAAATCGGAAATCGGAAAGCTACCTGTAATAATACATCTCTTGAACAGGAATGAATGGCGGGGATAAAAGTTCTGTGTGGAATCGAACGTGAGACCCATAACGCATCATTTTTTTTTTTTACGTAGCTGTTTAATCCATCGTACAGTAATGTAAAACTTTCATTTTGTTCATGTAATCCTAATTCATCAGGTGCACCACGTTTTGAAGCGTCATTCGAGGTAGTACTCTTGATCTTAACATTGAGGGATGCATAAACACCACAGATACCAAATTGTAGCTTAGCAAAACGCAAATCAATGGAATCTTTGAATATATTGCAATAGGATGAATACTTCACCTGTGAATCTGGACACTTTTCATTGAAAAGACAATGCATCTTTGTAATATCCAGAGTATCCAAAGGCGGGTGCCCGTTGGGTTGCTTGCCGCCTAACAGAACACCATAAAAGAGCAATGAAGGACCACATGTGTGGAATCATGCTCAGTGTTACGAAACTGATCGATACAATTTTTTGTTGAACATCGTCACAGGTGATGAAACATGGGTTCATTACATCAAACCAGAAACAAAGCGACAATCCATGGATTGGCGCTACACCACCTCCCTTTCCGAGAAAAAGTTCAAATCCACGCTCTCAGCAGGGGAAGACAGGGCTTTAGTTTTCTTAGTCACTGAAGCGGTTTTTCTGTTTGATGTCTTCTCTCATGGTGCAACGATAACTCTGAGTTGTATTGCGATACGCTCAGGAAATTCAGGAATAGACTTCAGGATACTCGTCACCAAAGAAAATGCAAACGAATTTCTGCTTGTCCATGACTACGGAAGGCCTCCAAGAAGTCTGCGCACCCGAGAGGGGTTAAAAAATTTTGTTTGATTGTTCTCCGTTATCCATCCTACAGCCATGATCTCGCTAGTGTCAACATTCATCCGTTTGGTCCATTCAAGGATGCACTCAGAGGGAAGCAGTACATGGGTGGTGGGAATGTTATTGATGCAGTAAGACGCTGGCTCCGACGACAACCGGTAGAGTGGTACCATGCGGGCATAAAGGCTCTCCCAATAAGTCGGCATAAGGCCGTCACATTGAACGGAGATTATGTTGAAAAATAAGGGTTTCGTAGCCAGAAAAGTGAGAGATATTCCTAAATAAAACCAACCTACTTTCAGAAGAAAACGTGTTGCATTAATTACTGAACGCTATTTGTATGTGCTTTATTTTGCGAGTAATGGCGTATTCGTAGATTAGTTTGTCAACCGTCTACCAATTGGATATTTCTGCCGTAGTTTTTGCTAAGCCAAATGTGTAGTTACTACAGGCCCATTCGCCTGTTCACATTTGATGGTACCCAAGTACATCTTTCCTGGATGGTACTTAAGCTTTCAACTTGCTTTCACGACCAAGAGCAGAACCTAATTTTTATGTTAATGAGCACCTAAGGTAACACTTCTTAAAAGCATGTTAACATTTAAAATATTTGCTGCACCGCGATACTAACCATGCCAAACTTGTTATTCTCTGATGGTACTTTTACCATATGAGCTATCCAAGCACGTCACCGGCCCACATTTCCTACGTTACATACTTCTCCAAAGTTGTACAGCTTGCAGGGCTACTACTGGGGAAAAGGCTTTCTTTTCTTCTTTGTTCAGAAAGTATCTGGCACCCTGTAACAGAGTGTGCACAGTCATTCAACGTGCTAACCGATTGAAGGCATGGATCCTGTTTCGAGACCCAGTCGTGTCGTAACGGCGCACACTCGGCTGCAGAGAGACAGATTGATCCCGGCTTCCTTTTTGTCCGCGGCACACACAATGGGTCGCTACGTGTTCTCGAGGCAGTGCGGCCAACGTGGCGGCACCCACAGCCCGCAGGCATCGTCTCGCTGAGGCACGGCTCTCAGTCTGTCTTCATTCTTCAGCTTGGCAGGTGCGCTGGGCTACGCGCAGTGTTATCTCTGCACGTTCCTCTCCACCGTCCGAGTCTGGCAGACTGCTCTCCTGGCGATCTCCAGGCAGCAGCGATGATATCCCACAACCTAGTCGTGAGCTGGAAGCACGAACTAACTACTGCGTCTAATACGTATCCGAATCCGATTATGCTTTATAGCATAGCCCGATGGTATGCACTAGCAGCCACGATACTTCTTACACGAGCTTTATACGATATAAAGTTCAGCCTGCTCGCCTTAAAGCACTGATTGTGGACAGCTACCAACTGCTACTGACGAGGAAAACACCGCAATTGCCACAATATGATTTCCCAGAATCTTCTCCCAGTGGAAGGAGAGTCATAATAAGCAAACACGTGTCTCGGCTTATTCGTAGATACTCGTCCATTTCTGAGAAAACAACGGTCTAAGTTTTGACCTAATTTGGATTCCTTTTAGCGGGCGATCCTTAGAATAAAAGTGGTAGCTTAGTGGCTCGCCTCGTCGTATCACAGTTCTACGCTCCATTTTCGAAACCCAATTATACTCTATTTTATTTTTCCATTTATCTATCCATGTCCGTAGGAGTTCTCTACACTAATGTGTCTTACGAAGTTATGGGGTAAAAGGGTGTTATATTGATTGTAAAATCACAATTGGGTTTTACGGTGTCATACTTTTATTGTGTATATATATATATATATATATATATATATATATATACGTGTGATAGGTATTTTTAGGGG
The DNA here is from genome assembly GCF_023897955.1 of Schistocerca gregaria. NCBI lineage: Eukaryota > Metazoa > Arthropoda > Insecta > Orthoptera > Acrididae > Schistocerca > Schistocerca gregaria. The sequence continues at coordinate 185,578,522 of NC_064924.1, forward strand.
TTACAATATCTTTGAATCTCATCCTCTCAAATTTCATTCTTATAGTAATTACTATATTTCGTTCTTATGTTTGTTCTTCAGGTGGATTCTGTGCATTCCCTTGGATAATATCAGTTGTATAAACATTCAAAACATAGAAATTCCGATCACCATGAGCATCGTGCAATGGTAGATTTTTCAGAGTTACATTTCTTCCTATGACTCGCACTTGGGAAGGAAATGCCTTTAACACTGATGAATATTTCACACGTTGACGATAATTTGGAGGCACAGAGCACATAACTGTAACCGATTATAAATTGAGATGCAATGCAGTAATTTCACTAAGAACAGTTTCAAATAATTTTATCATTTGTCTTATTCCTTTAATTCACTCACCAGACGTACAATTCATTGACGAATAAGGACAACGTTATTTCAGTATACATTGGAAAACACATCTGTGATAATCTTCTATGGAGAGGGCTAGGTAAATGAAAAACAAAAACAGAAATAGGAATCGGGTCTCAAACACGGGGCGCAAAAAGTGTTAAAACCACAACGCTATTCACTACGCCACCACTTCGGTTGAACGTTTGCTCGCTAAAAGGAACGTAGCTTTCGCCGCAAACTTTGACCGTAGTTTTCTCAGGAACGGTCGAGTATTTACGGGTAAGCCTAGACACCTGTGCTCCTACTTTCGCACCTTTCTGAGAAATCGGGTTTGGCACTTGTCGCGTTTTCCTTTAGAGTTAGTGATATGGCATTAAAAAACCCTCGTATTTCGAAAGCCTCTGGAGCAAAGGACGCTATCTGCTTAAGATAAATTGGCAAGGAATATTTACATGCAAGAGGACTAAGATGTACTGGATAGTTTTCCCCACTGTTACAACAAAAACATACTGCTTTGTTACAAGAATATATGAAATGCATGCGATTTGCTTGAAAAGTGTTTCCAGTTGAACAAAACAGTTTTACTCCAGTACTTTAATTATGACATAGGTCAAAGATGAAAGTACAACCGGGCCGGAGTGGCCGTGCGGTTCTAGGCCCTACAGTCTGGAACCGAGAGACCGCTAAGGTCGAAGGCTCGAATCCTGCCTCGGGCATGGATGCGTGTGATGTCCTTAGCTTAGTTAGGTTTAATTAGTTCTACGTTCTAGTCGAGTGATGACCTTAGACGTTAAGTCGCATAGTGCTCAGAGCCATTTCCATTTTTTTTTTTTTTTGAAAGTACAAGAGTATTAAGCTGTGTCGTTGGAAAAAAAGAAAAGGAACTCTTTCTGAGCGCACTTAGTCTGCAAATTTCTTATTCAGAAGTTATGATCTCTTAATTATTTTTGAAAAAATTTCAATTTAACTTTCTATGAACGTAATATTAGAATCTCTTAATAGTGGTAGGAGCATAAGACAGTAACTATCACACACAAAGACTAACATTGAATTAGACGCTTAGCACCTAGCATGTTGATAATATGTACAGGCAGTTGTATTTTCTTATTATTATCCCACATAAGGTATGATTTCTGAAGCAAAGACCAAAACAGTTTAGTTCACTGCAAGGTGGTGATGGTTTTCTATGCTAATTTCCATCTGAAACTGCTTTTTTGTCTGTGACCACAATTCTTCTTCCAAGGCTTTTAGTTTGGTATGCAGGTCGTCTTATTTTGCTCTCCAACTTTCATGAATACATTTAATGGAACATTATGTAAGGTTGCCGTACAAAGAAGGCATCCCTTAGATGAAAATGCTCTTTCCTGATAGGTCGACTATTTCATTATGTATGATTCCGGAATGCTCATTCTCCCAGAAAATGGTAAGCTATGCACTTGGATAGTGCTCAACGAACTATATCCTCGGAACTGAGTACTTGGCTTTGTCTCTAATGACCTTGTTGTCTACGAGACGTTAAACATCAATATATTCCTCCCCAATACTTGGATTTAACTCTGCCAGCTATGAACAAGGTCGCCGTAACCCTCAGCTATGCGCGCGTACGTCTGCACTAAAAGTCATCATACAATCAATAGCAAAATGTACTGGAAGGGTTAATCATTATTCCGGTAAAATCATAAACAGAAGACACCTCTTCATCTGGAGTGAACTGACGTAGTGTACTGACGACTATCCAGAAGATTTCATCTTATTACTGGTATATTACCAAAGTCGTGGAACTTGAGAAAGGAGTGAGCCAACAGTACTAATGGTAGCTTGTTTCTGAAGCAGCTTTTAAGCAAGTTTCCAACTATTCATATTCAAGAGCGCGAAGAGTATTAAACTCGTTAAACACAGCGAGTGATTCCTTGTGGGCACAGCTCTTCAGACGGATAAGTGAACTTAAGTTTGTCCCAGTGAATGTAACAGGACCATTATCACTTTTCACATTATGTATACAATCGGCCTCGTAGATAACGTCAAAAGCACCGTGAGGCGTATCGCTGATGATGCTGTTATATACAAAGAAATTGCGAACCGATAAAACTGTAGTGAAATGCTGGAACACTTGCTGCGATGAATGCTTCATGTACAGATTAGAGATTCATCCCCCCACTATTAGCAAATGTAACGCACTGTGCACAAATTGACAGAAAGAGCCATTACTGTAAGAATAAACGATTGCACAAAAATCACTGGAAGCAGTCACATCCATTAAATACCTGCATGGCCATGGAGCGATTTCAGGTGTAACGACAACATAAAAGAAATCGCGGGTAAGGCAAATGCCAGAATGCGATTCACTGGAAGAGTCCTCCGCAAATGTAATCCATTCACGGTGGAGGCAGCTTACGAAACCATTGTTCGATCAGTGCTTGAATATTTCTTGTCTGTCTGGGATTGATACCAGATATATTTTATGGAGGAAATAGAGTGCTTTTCGTCATAGGTTCAAGTAGCCAGCGCGAAAGAGTCGCGGAGATGTTCACCAAACTCGACTGGAAGACCTTATGAGAGACGCATTGTGCATCGCCGTGTGTTATAGTGTTAAAATTCCGAGATCGTACTTGACTTGAAAAGTCATCCTACGTATATCTCGCGAAAATACCATGAGGGTAACATTAGAATGGTTCGAGTTCACACAGAAGCTTATGAACAGTCGTTCATTCCGGCGATTATTCGCGAATGGAACAGGCAGGAGGGAGACTAACAGCGCTATACGAAGCACCTCAAGCTTGTGGAGCAAATCTAAATATAGAAGCGTTGGTTCAGGATGACACTGCCACCAGGTTAGTAATGTGACAAAATTTCATTTAAAAAAATGGTTCAAATGGCTCTGAGCACTGTGGGACTAAACGTCTGAGGTCATCAGTCCCCTAGAACTTAGAACTACTTAAAATTAGATGGCCTAAGGGCATCACACACATCCGTGCCCGAGGGAGGATTCGAACCTGGGGCCGTAGCGGTTGCACAGTTCTAAACTGTAGCGCCTAGAACCGCTCGCCCACTCCGGCCGGCAAAATTTCATTTATTTGTGGTGTGTTAACCAAGTGATGTAACTGGGAACAAGGGCAGAGGTAGAAGCAGTAGTGACTACGTCCTCTGTGAACAACGATTCACCCAGTTTCTGACTCGCCGACTTCAAGTGTGCGAAGATAGAGTGAGAAATTCCCCGAAACTTTGCTACTTGCATAAATAAATAAAACACTAAAAGTGGCAGCCTCTTCCTTGAACAACATTTTCATCGATTTTGCGACTCGCCACTGAAAGTTATCTGAATAAATAAGGAACGTATAGAAGATTGTGTGAATGTGCACCTGTTTTCTTTACTTACGCATTGTCTGTTCGTGAATTTATAGCCTCTGGTAGAAAAAAAAAAAAAAAAAAAAAAAAAAAAAAAAAAAAAAGGTCAAGTCTCAATTTTTGAACTGTTATTAACTACAGAGAATCACGGTAGTGCGATACGATCTCTTAAATACATACAATTCAAACTTGCTTCTCATAAAATGTATGTCCTATAATAAAAGACTGGTCATTAGGTAATGGGAGTTTATAACGTAGGATAATCTAAGTTACCCTCTAGACAAAAATTCTTCTCCCGAAACAGTATTAAGGAAACCTCACCTCAAAAAATTTCCGCAAACTACTGTATTTCCGTTGAAGACCTAGCAAGCAACAAGAAAATATTTCATTATAAATTACACTTAAATTAGATCAACACTGGAGCAATAGAAAAATGTAACTCAACGTAAAAATTATTATAGCACTAGCAAATGATGAAATTCTTTTCGTCTTTTCAAATCTATTAACAATGACTCTGACAAACTTTTATAAAAATAACAAGGAATTTGTGATTTGGAAGTCTTAAGGCGGCGGAGTATCTCTGACGAGAATGCGCGCATAACTAAACGATGCAAATATTACATGCACGTCCGAAGGCATCCAAAAACAACAAAATTACATATAAAATTATAGCCATGCGCCTTATACGACCGACAGACGAGATTGAGAGTGTGAAATTCGCTGAAGCGTTGCGTCAAGACGACGAGCCGACTTTGTTGAATGCGTCAGGTTTAATCTACTAATGGTTCCTTAACCAAGCAGTGGAAAGTGAGAGAAGAAATGGCGCGATATTGCCAATATCAGCGTCGTCTGTAAGCAATGTTACACAAGGTTTCCAGCTCTTCATCTCCAGGAGCCTGAGGATGGAGTCTACGAAATTCGTTGAAACGCTGCTTCAAGATCACTCTGCAACTAGAGAGGTAACATGGGAAGCGTCCATCTGTTAATGCCATTTCAACCAAGAGAAGCAAAGGACGTTCGTAAACAGTGGAAAAAAGCGAAAGATTATACAAGTTAGTTATGTACTAAGATTGTGCTCAAGGATCTTGAGTATGCTGATTTAAGGCCGCTCGTTGCGAAGGAGTCGGGACACGGCTGTTGGCTGCACAGCAGCAGCGCACCTGAGCAGGGTGCCACGTGACGCAATGCTACCCCCCCCCCCCCCTCCTCCACCTTCCTCCCGCGCAGAAGCCACACGCTGGGCTGTTACGTCTCCGCCCGGGGCGTGGCGCAGCGCCTCCCTCGCAAGTTGCGGCTTTACGACCTCTGGCCCGGAGGGAAGTCATCTAGCAACAGCAGGCACGTCTCCCATTTCCCAGCCTATCCCGGCATCTTGAGCCGTCAGCTACGATAAGCGTTGTGTTGTTGCCGCGCGAGGCGCGTCGTAAACCGCAGATCCGAATCGTAAACGCGCCGACAAGACAACGTAAGTGCAGCCAGATGATACTCATTCTTCAAAATTGCTTAGGTGACTTGGCCAGAGTACGAGGGATGTGGATCCGCCGAATCACTGCAATCGCGCCGCCGCTAGTTCCTCTGGCGTTGATAATGAAAATACGGGAGATTCGCAGCAGGGCTAGATAAAGGAAAATCAAAGGTCCGGCTGTAACCGGCCAATTCCGTCAGGGTGAGATTAATTCAAAACATTTCTGCCTTGGTACAAGGGACTTTTTCGGAACGACAAGTTTTACGAGGAAAGTTGAATAAAACAGTAAAGCTCCAGGACACAGATGGATGTGAAGAGGTCAGAAATACTTGAATATATCATGAAACAAGTCCTAAACGGCACATCAGAAGTGTCCAATATCAAACCGAAAATTTCTGTTTCATAGGACACTTTCAAAAGAAGATATGCTTGTACCATAAAACTTAATTTCCATTCATTTGCGAATGTCACTTTTCGACTAATTTCTGTAGAAATGGGTGAAATAAAGTAATTAATTTAGAGAGGTACGCTTCACTTGTACTAATAGTTATTTAAGCCACGAGAGTACTAGAGTGCGTTCCTACCGTGCGGCTGCCCACCAGCAATTTCCGCCGATGTGCAATGATTGGAACTCTTGCACCTACTGACCCCATCGCAATAAAGTATCGCAATTATTTTTTTTTAAGTGGCTGCGCTGCAACAACTGTGCATTGCAAGAGCTTCAGTGCATTGGAATAAAGCCATACAGTTGCAATACACAGTTTCATTAAAGCTTGACCAAGGTTTCGACTGTTTTAAAACCGTCATCTACATAAGGTGTAAGACGCAAAATTATATTATCTATAGTGAAAGTGGGAGTCGTTGACTCGTTCTAGTACATGTCATCCACTTAATCACCATGTAGAACATTAAATAAAAGTAATAGCTATACGCTGTAGGGCTTTCTCTTAAAGCATTAAAAAACAAATATGTGATTTTTTTTTAAAATTTAAGACAAAGCCCTACAACAGATGGCTACTACTTTTACATAATATATTTACATGGTAATTAAATGGATGACATGTACTAGACAGTTAACAACTTCCACTTTGACTATAGATAATGTAATTTTATTTCCTAAATCTTATTAAGAAAACGGTTTTAAAACTGTTGACGTCATGATAAAGGTTTTAATAAACCGGTATTTTGCAACAGCTTGGTTGTTATTTCGAATGCATTGAAGCCCTGTAAAACAAATACTACAACTCATAATCTGAAGACAGGATTTTAAAATCTCGAAACCGGTCGTAGTTCAAATAAATATTAGTACAATTTAAGCGGATGTCTCTCATTTATTTATCATGCCTCTCAGTAGGGGATGTCCTACGTATCAAACGTCATTAAAAAAAAGATACTTAGTTTATGCTACACTTGTTCTCATTTGCTAGTAATCCACTTTGACTCTTTAATTCTTTACACAGTTTGTAACATCGCAGTGATCGAGAGGTACCCTTAAAGCACCAGTATCATTTAGTTAATAAAAAGTTTTCCATCAGGTAAGAGTGTCATTCAATTAACAGAAACTAAATGGCAGCAGTCGTTTAATTTAAATTTCGGTACGCTGTTTAGTTCAGATATAAGGAAACCAATATTTTATATGTTTTTTTTTTTTCGTTGGCCTGAGCAAGGTGAGCTTTCAATAACGTCACCAGGTAAAGGAGTAGTTGTACCCACGGTTTCGGTTTGACGACATTAGTCGTTAATTCATGAATTGAAACGAAAAAGATGGTGGCTAGTAGGAAGTAGCCTTTCCTCATTCCATTGCAACTGCATTGTTGAGGTTCTCCTCCCCCATACACAGTGGATACCAACCGACTGCAGTTCCAATGCACCCGCTCCCCCACGACTTGGTATGGCGGGTGGCTGTAGACGCTGGGATCTCTCTTGCCTTTTTTGGGAAAAAAGTTGAAAAGTCCCTTACGAAAATTAATGAATTACTGGGCTGATAAACCTCTTACGTTACTTAATTTTCAAACAGCTGAGCAGAACTGAACGTACTCAGACATTTCTCTCTTTACTTATTCTGATCAACACTAAACTGACACACAATATTTTTAGCGCAACGCATTCTGACTTTCCACAATCCCTACAAAACAATGGCCCTGACTAACGATAACCTATACCTTCCATGAATCACTTACCTCACAAAAACCTTCGTTACTCGAACTACTGCAATACAGCGAGCGCCGATACTGCAGCTAAATAAAAGATTCTAACTCCTGAAGGCACTAACTACTGATAGGCATAGTTGGCAAATGAAAGATTTTGATAGAGAACAAACTATGTATTTACCTTAACAGTGTTTTAAACATAATATCCAGTATTACAAATGTACTCTTTCTGGCAGACACACGTGCAGATCGTCCGCTCTTAAAATTCTGCCATCTCTCCCCCACATACACTACTGCTGGTGGCTCACCTCCCACTGAGCAACGCTACGCGCTGTTCACATCCAACTGCCCAACACTACAATAGCGAATTCCAACAATGCTAACCAGCCACAGCCTGCACACAGCACAGTCAGTGATTTTCATACAGAGCGCTACGTGACGTTACCAATATAAAAACCTAAACAGCCTACTTACAAAGTCAATAATAAAACTACGCCCACACTTCGTCCCACTCTTTACCTATGCCTGCTCTTAGTTCGAATTAGATCTTGATGGAGACGAGTCTTACTCTATAGGACAATTTAAGATGGACCGTTCATAGAATAGCCATTAGTCTGAGGCGTCCACTGTGTCCTGTGTTTCAGTACAGACTAACGAGAATGTTTAGGGCGGCCGAGCAGAGGAAGTCAACCATTTCTCTTCGCATTAAGTCAAGATTTACGTAACGATAAATTTACCAACTGAGCCGTGATTTTATTCGTAAGTATGCAATATGGTACCTCTGTCCGATAAAACGATCAACTGCCGGACCAAAGACATGTTAAATTATATCAAAAATGAAGTTATCGAAAGAGTATGCGCCAGTGCTTTTGCGGTTCAACTTGACAAATGGCTTGTTGTTGCCAATTCAGCCATTTTGTTACTTTTCGTCCTTTATATTAATGGAGAGTCTGCGGAAGAGGGGTTACTATTCTGCAGACCCTTAACTCCTTGTAATGGTGGTTAGATAATTAGTGTGTGGGGGTCAGATAATCACCCAATATGAATTTATTATTTACAAATAATATAAATGTGTGTTGTGCTAAAATTAGTGAGAATATGTTTAATGGGATTTAAAAACACGTATAAAGTACAGAATAGCTTCGATTTATATGTAACAACGTTATTGCCTTGAAGTTTCGAAAAGTTTTGTTATTTTCAATCCTAATGCTCACATTTCAGGAATAAGAGAAAGAATAAGTAGGCATATATTCACATTGTTCTAATGTTAGCAGTAATGCATAGTTTATTTACATGTAACATCATGGGCAAACAAGGTACATTCAGTGTATTCTTCGTTGTTGAAAGAACGTGTTTTGCGCATAAAGATTTACTGCATGACGGCACATTTATTTAGTTTTCCTGTCTTTGGGTCCTGAACAAGCCACGCACCTGCTCTTTATGTTTCCTGGAGGGCACTTTCATTTGAATTTGTGTTACATTTCCTTTTCAGCGTCAGTTTAGAATCTCTTGGCAGTCTAGTTAATGACTTTGCTATGTGTTTGATGTGACTTTCTGCCATGTGAAGTCTATGGTTCATTAGACAATCTCTCCTCGTCACATTAGATCCAGTGTTTGAGAACAGTACTACTTGTGCCGTAATTGCAGCAATATTCGTTGTTGAAAATAAGACTGTTTATGGCCTTGAATTCCTCGAAATATCATAGTATGAACACATTTAGTCAACCACACAGACTCCTCCCTTAGCCTAGTTAAAAAAGGTTATGATAGAGTTTTTATCTTTTTTTGCATTTCTTCTTCCTTCATCTAACTTTTAGCATGATGCTTTTCTGATAATATGAGGACAACTTTATTCTTTTTCGGGCTGAGGGAACCTAGTGTGGTGTTGCCTTTGAATCCGAATAAAGAAGAAACTACTTGTTCTTCTTTGTCTAAGCAAACTCTTCTGGAATTTTCGGTTTGTTTTTCCCAACGTTGCAACATTCCAACAACTGTCAGTTGCTGTTACTCTATAAAATGAGTGGCAAGAGGAACGGTGGGAAACCAGTTATCCATAGTTATATTTCTTCCTCTACCTGAAATTTCAGGAACCATCCTTTTGCCTACGTCACTAGGAGAGCTGCACACTTCGAAGGGTACTTCAGGTTGTTTTCCCGCGAATATTTTCAAATTTTTTGTGCAGAAGTCAGAAAATCTACTAGAGCAAATATTTTTTATTCCATATTTTATTATGAGTATGCTGCCTAAATGGACATCGACCACCGAATTTAACGAGCTGTTCATCAAATGTCACATATTCGGATAAAGAGTAATGTTTTTGACAGACACAAAATTTTCAAAGCATTGTCTTCCGGAGCTAATTTGTCAACTTCTCTTCTGAATTTTAGTTCACTTGTCGTCTAAATGCAACCAGTGAAGTATAAAGCCAAAACGAAATAAAGACATTGTCGTCCTGAAATTTTGTGTGTCAGTTCAGTCAGTTGCCTAGACATCTTCAAGATGCAGCTCATCTGACTTCCATAAGCAACCAAGATTCAACAAACATAGCTGAGCACGTATTTCCTCAAAGTCAGTTTTTTTCCTCACAGCATATTGGTGAGCCGAATCATATTTCAAAGCTTCTTGCTCAGTAAACGTATATGTATTTTCAGCTATATTTTGCAGAATAGGTCGGGTGACAAATAATAATAAATTCAAAATTGTTTCTTTTTTTGCGTTTCTGTTGACACCAGGCCAGTCGGATATTCCATTACGGTCTCACGTTCTCACAGCAGTATTTGAAGGTTCTTTCAACCATTTAGTGATGTTACCTCTTCCTTAAAAAATTAAAATAACGTTGCTTACCTCCATTGTGATCAATTTCATCTTCAGTTTCCTCTTGTTTGTCGCCATCATGGCTACCCGTACTCGGAACATCAGGCCAGTCACTTGGTTCAAACTCTTCTCCTAATTCAAATCCTTCCTGCTTCATCTCCCACAGAAGTTTTGTGAAACCTTCTTCTTGTTCATCGTAAGACATCTGCATAGAAAACCACAGAAAATTATAAATATGAATTTGAAAGTCAAGTAAAATTTTAGATAAAAATATCTTACAACTGAAAACATCCAATAGGCCTATCTCACAAAATTACCTGAGATATACTTTAAGGGTTGAAAACTAATGGTTTAAGAGCTAAGTTGTAAATAGCTCATAAACTACTTATAAAACAATTTGTATAACAGTTCTCACTTACCATAGTTGTAAAACCGAAAAGACCAGTACTTTGGTGAGGTTTGGGAAACCCCAGCGACCATTAACGCGTCTGTCTTCCTCTACAAACGAAGGCAAACTGTCGAGGATTATAATTATGCAATATATAGATCGTTAAAGTAAGCTACCGACGCATTCAAGACCACCTCGAACCAATGTTGCGAAATACGTAGGTAGGGGGTGCGCTAACCCAAGCACAGTAATGAAGGGTTAAAAGAGAGCTTTGGAAGGAGGTATATTTAAGTTAAGGTGAGCCGGAACGATTCATCTCCTCCATGTTAATTTTAGCAAATAGTAGGAACATTTTTTCGAAAACAATTATACATATTGCTCTTAAATTTGGACTACATGTTCAGTGAATATTTCTCTACAAAGTATAATGCCATGTCAAGAAATATTTATTGGTTTTTATTTTACAATTTTTTAAAACAGGTCTTATTTTTTCTCTACCATTTTGCACTTTTTCTTCTATAACTCCTGAATTATAGAATATTTTCTTACACTTTGTTACAAAAATGAAGGAAAAGATGTAAACAATATTGTGTATAAATTTCATCGATACACTGTTAGCAGTTTTCAAGAAAATGTTCCTCAAAGATGAAAATTTTAAAGTTATAGGAAATGGCTTCCAAAGTTTTTTAATGCATTCCAGCCCAAATTTCATGGATTATCAGCATCCTCATCTTTTTACAGTGTTAGCTTCCTTTTCACTGGTCTTGCCTTCCCTTTTGGTGCATGTTGTAGGCTTTTGTCTCTTCCTCCTGCACCTCTTAGTCTTTTTTCACCAATTAGAAACATTTTGGAAATTGTGTTGTGTCCTGACTGGAAACCTAAACGTTTCAGTACATCACATTTGATAATGTTTCCTTCATTGTACGTTGCCACTGCATCATACACTCCTAAATTCAATGTTTTTATCTGCACAAACACTCTTTTGGGAATCCTAAACCAAATTAAATTAAGTTATTTACACTGTCATTTGGATTTTGTGTTTTCCCATGTAAACCTTTTCCAATAAACTTGGCTATGATAAATATCTGAATATGGGGATAATTACATCAATTACAGCATTTGGCAAACTGTTTTTATGGGCATATTCCTTTCCTGATTGGTACTTACACCATGAGTCATCAACTGTAGGGCAGAGTGCATATTGTGGGTGCTCATCTGTTGATGCAGTATGAAAAAATGATGTCCATACTGTTCTCCTCATAAGCTCAATGCTTATGTGTTTTGCCTAATTCCACACCTGTAATACCTCTGTAATCTTTCAATTGCTTAATCTGTCAATCTTCCTCTTTCTCCAAGGGTCTTACCATCACTCAGCATATGGGCTCCTAATGTCTGCTTTAGTTTGCCAAGCGAGCCCATGCGCTTCTGCACATGTCCAATGCACTCCTGTTTTTCAATGTGAATTTCATTGCCATAAGGTTTGAGTTCCTCTACAGCTTTATATCCCTTAGAATCACATTCACATAGATAGTTAGTGTACCGTACATAATAACACTCCTGTGATATGGAAAAAATTGCTTTCACTCCCTCTACTTCTATCGCTACACTCATGTGTGAAAATTTACTTCGTAACATTCACTATGTTCGTCCTTGGTATTGCCCTTAAGTCTACAATGTTTCGAGAGAACAGCAACACAGTTACTTTGAAACTGTCTCCACTGGTAACTGTCACAACAACATTTAGAGATTATGACCTCTATGTTGCCATGATCCATCTAAAGCAACAGTTAAATCTCAACATTCCCATTATCTGTCACAGCTTCTTCAACTGCTTTCTTCATTGTTGCTTGAGCAATATCTTCAGCAGAAGATCCCACCAGTTCATTATTAAATCCAAACTTGGTTGATGGTTTTGGTAAGTTCATAATTCCACATAACATTGTCCCTGCAGCATTGCCCTTTCCAACGCAACACAAGCCATACACTAGCCTAACATTTATATCATACACCTTGTTCCACTATTACCACTATAAGGAATACTGGTAGAATTAGAAAACGAAACTTCTGCAGCACATTTGTTACACTCTAATAACATTTCACATGTCAAACAAATGTGTGAAGTTACACTCCTGGAAATGGAAAAAAGAACACATTGACACCGGTGTGTCAGACCCACCATACTTGCTCCGGACACTGCGAGAGGGCTGTACAAGCAATGATCACACGCACGGCACAGCGAACACACCAGGAACCGCGGTGTTGGCCGTCGAATGGCGCTAGCTGCGCAGCATTTGTGCATCGCCGCCGTCAGTGTCAGCCAGTTTGCCGTGGCATACGGAGCTCCATCGCAGTCTTTAACACTGGTAGCATGCCGCGACAGCGTGGTCGTGAACCGTATGTGGTGTTGACGGACTTTGAGCGAGGGCGTATAGTGGGCATGCGGGAGGCCCGGTGGACGTACCGCCGAATTGCTCAACACGTGGGGCGTGAGGTCTACACAGTACATCGATGTTGTCGCCAGTGGTCGGCGGAAGGTGCACGTGCCCGTCGACCTGGGACCGGACCGCAGCGACGCACGGATGCACGCCAAGACCGTAGGATCCTACGCAGTGCCCTAGGGGACCGCACCGCCACTTCCCATCAAATTAGGGACACGGTTGCTCCTGGGGTATCGGCGAGGACCATTCGCAACCGTCTCCATGAAGCTGGGCTACGGTCCCGCACACCGTTAGGCCGTTTTCCGCTCACGCCCCAACATCGTGCAGCCCGCATCCAGTGGTGTCGCGACAGGCGTGAATGGAGGGACGAATGGAGACGTGTCGTCTTCAGCCATGAGAGTCGCTTCTGCCTTGGTGCCAATGATGGTCGTGTGCGTGTTTGGCGCCGTGCAGGTGACCGCCACTATCAGGACTGCATACGACCGAGGCACACAGGGCCAACACCCGGCATCATGGTGTGGGGAGCGATCTCCTACACTGGCCGTACACCTCTGGTGATCGTCGCGGGGACACTGAATAGTGCACGGTACATCCAAACCGTCATCGAACCCATCGTTCTACCATTCCTAGACCGGCAAGGGAACTTGCTGTTCCAACAGGACAATGCACGTCCGCATGTATCGCGTGCCAACCAACGTGCTCTAGAAGGTGTAAGCCAACTACCCTGGCCAGCAAGATCTCCGGATCTGTCCCCCATTGAGCATGTTTGGGACTGGATGAAGCGTCGTCTCACGCGGTCTGCCCGTCCAGCACGAACGCTGGTCCAACTGAGGCGCCAGATGGAAATGGCATGGCAAGCCGTTCCACAGGACTACATCCAGCATCTCTACGATCGTCTCCATAGTAGAATAGCAGCCTGACCCCAGGAATGTGTCAATAAAGTTTCCCCTTCCTGGGACAATGAATTCATGGTGTTCTTATTTCTATTTCCAGGAGTGTATTTTCAGTTCCAGTCCTCTTTCTTTGCAAACCTGGCATAATATGTTATATTTCAAAATATTAGAGAGCAAGGAAATGTTGATTATTTCATTCACATCATTACTGTCACTTTAATAGTTTCCAAATTTTTCTTTGCTGTCACAAAGTTTCTTGCTGGAAGAAGTTGTATCAGATTTATTTGGAGTAGTCGGGTGAAGCAGTCTGAGCAGCATCTCCCTTGGAAACAATAAAAGATTTCTTATTCCACTCATAGTGCCTTTTCTTAAACTATTGACTGCAGAAACAGGGCATACTGATTCCCACAAACTAAAGACGTAAAACAGGTACGAGCAAAATTCGTCAAACACGCAAAATTTAACAGCTAAACAACACAAAGCAAACACCGTAAGTCAACATACACAGTACCGATTTGAATAGTCACTTGTCACAGAGATAAGGCCATCCAACTTAGGAAAACAAAACACTGTCTAATTCCGCGAAAATACCCTGCTTGCAGCCAGCGCGCGGCGCCGTCAGAGGTGACACACCAAGTCGCTACAACTGTTTACACGGCACGTCAACGTTGCAGCGATAAAAGCACAAACTGTAAGTAGGCTGTTTAGGTGTTTTTATTGGTAACGCCACGTAGCGCTCTTAATGAAAATCACTGGCTGTGCTGTGTGTAGTCTGTGCCTAGTTTGCATTGTTGTCTGCCATTGTAGCGCTGGGCAGTTGGCTGTTAACAGCGCGTAGCGTTGCGCAGTTGGTGAGCCGCCAGCAGTGGTGGATGTGGGGAGAGAAATGGCGGCGTTTTGAACTTTGTAAGACTGGATGTCATGAAATGATATATATAATATGACTTTTGAGCAATATTAAAGTAAATACATTGTTTTTTCTCTATCAAAATCTTTCATTAGCCAACTATGCCTATCAGTAGTTTGTGCCTTCAGTAGTTTGAATCTCTTATTTAGCTGACAGTAGTGGCGCTCGCTGTATTGCAGTAGCTTGAGTAACGAAGATTATTGTGAAGTAAGTGATTTGTGAATGGTATAGGTTAATGTTAGTTAGGGCCATTCTTTTGTAGGGATTTTTGAAAGTCAGATTGCGTTGCGCTAAATAATATTGTGTGTCAATTTAAGCACAGTCATGTATAATTTTTCTAAGGGGACGTTTCAACACTTAGAATTCACTTAGAAGGGTGAAACATGATTCGTTTTATTCATAAAACTCCAAATAATGAAAGAAAAACAGAAAACGTTAATTTGCTAATTTTCATCGTTCCGGCTCCTCTTAACCGGAGAATACTTTAAAGGAAATTCAATAGACTGGACTCTCTGTCACGCATTTTTTTGGATGGTGCGAAACATATGATAGAGAAAAATCGATAGCCTCGAACGATTCTCGGACGCCGCTGTTGCATTCAGACAGGCTCTTGTTTCTAAACGCATACCCGATGGATTCAAATCTGTGCTGGGCGATACTGTGAAAGTAATTAATTTTATTAACGCTCACCCTATAAAAATCCGCATCTCTTCAGTGCTTTGTGAGGATATGGGAAGCACTTGTGTTTGCTGTCTTAAACTGACAGTCGCTGTCTCGGGTAACAACTGTTTCCAGTCTGTATGAGCTTAAAGACGAGGTTTACGGCCATGCCTTTCACGAAGCAAACTGCATGGAAGATAAAATCTGACTTCAGACTTTAGCTTGATTGCCAGATATTTCCCCAAACAATGCAGTTTACACTTATCTCTGCAAAGGTAAAATATAAACTTTTATAATGTGCAGGATCATGTCGAATCATTTATAAAAAATCTTAATTTTTGAGAAACGTGTTTGAATAGTAATCAAACAAAGTCGTTTGATACGCTTCAAGACTTCCTGGTGGAATATCGTCTTTCTTTCGACAAAAATGTCAAGAACATAGTTAAAGTACATTGAAGTGCCTTGCAAAAACCTTTAGAGAATATTTCCCTGCTTTGTCCAATAATAAAAATTGGATTCGCAATCAGTTCGAAGAGTGAACAATTTTAGAATCCACATTAAGTGCAAATGCAGCTTCCTGAAATTTACACTGACGTTCATTTCCAGAAAGTTATAAATCTTTGCCATTAACTTATTTTTGGTAAAGTTTAAAGGGGTCCCCATTGTTAGCGAATAAAGCCGAAACGGCTTTATTACTCTTTTCATACACATATTTGTGTGAAAAGTTGGTTTCTTCACATGCCTATTTAAATAATAAATACAGAAACAGAGTTGATGCTCCTTAGATCCTGTCTTCAGAGCTCTGTGCTATGGAAAGCAGACGCGACCTTCTCACTGAATTCAAAAGAAGAGGTGAGTAGTTAAATGAGAATTTGTTTTATTATTACAACTAGGCCTACACGTTGTTTATGTTTTAGCCGTTAAGGGTGAAGTTAATTTAAGGTTGCTAAACCTTTAGCTTTCAATTAAATTTTAGACACGCCTGCTATATATATATTTAAACGTTAGTGGTCCACCCAACTCAGGTCGTTGTAAAAGGGGTTCGTGAGTCGGGAAAGGTTGGGAAACGCTGATATAGATTCAAAGCGGCACAGTAGCTACCGCAACGTTAGATGCTGCCGCCCATTCTCCATACATCGCAGCTCAGCCAGGTACAGAACAAATATTCAATTCTCCAAACGAATTCGCGTCCTCCCTACGCCTACGCAGCTCTTTCGGACTGCTCTATACTTCAGCCTTTAGTATCAGACTTGCAGTGTGTTCATGTGTTCTCCATTTCAGAGGTAAGCTATGACCAGAACCGACGATTGTTATGCTAACTACATTTCTTAATTAATGATTTCATTTTTTTGTTAAACATTTCGAGTGAATCCTTAGTATTCAGTTCGTGATTTGTATTGTAAACAGTGCTACATTTTGTAAATATTTCCCTTACTGGATCAGTCTAATTGCTTATTCAAGAATACTGAGATATAATATTAGACATATCTGACTACTTATTACGAAAATTCGTTGATCCCACTATCTTCCTTGGCTGCGCAGCATTGACCCCTACCACAGTCGTTTTATGGAACAAAATCCCTACGCCTGTATGTAAGTGATGGACCCGATTGCCAATTGCCAGCAGCGTCAGTAAATAGCTAGTTTGTTTGCTGTTACCGGTTTAGTGAGAGTAACAGGTGGACAGGGAGGGAGGGGGCGAGGGTGGGGGGGGGGGGGGGTAACATTACTCCTGTCTATGACAGGGAAAGTGACGATCTGTTCGTCTACCCTTCCCGAGGGGAAGCAAATGTCTCCTCACGGGAGGAAAGGTAATTGCTTCCAGAGTCACCAGCATCCAGGCATTCGTATAAGAAAATTTCATCATGCACTCAACTATAATTCAACTATTTGTTTCGTGACTGAACGGGAAGGATAATATGTGCCAATGTCGACGTTCACATTGTTGACAATTTCTTATAGTATCCCTCTGCGCTCCCAACTACAGGCGCCCTCATTGTCTTCAGCGCTTTGAATATTATGGTCTGAAATTGGGGGGAGGGGGCTAAGATACGGTGTTTAGTAATGGCATATGTAAGAGCTACAAAAGAAAAGCAGGGGTATCTTTTTCCCTAGCGACGAAAGTGATGACTTCTGAAATCGGTGCTCAGTATATGTCCTCATTCAATAGTCATCTAACAGCCAACGTATGTGCTCTAGGGCAATGTTGACAATCCAGAGTCGAGAGAGGCTATACCAGGAGCGGGCTGTTCCTCCCAGTATTGACAGACAAAGTTTCCTGACATGTTTCTACATATGTAACTCGCTTGAGTGTTATTTTTTGCCAGCCGTTGTGACCGAACAGTTCTAGGCGCTTAAGTCCGGAACTGCGCTGCTGCTACGGTAGTAGGTTCGAATCATGCCTCGGGCATGGACGTGTGTGATGTCCTTAGGTTAGTTACGTTTAAGTAGTTCTAAGTCTAGGGGACTGATGACCTCAGATGTTAAATCCATTAGTACTTAGAGCCATTTTTTACCGCTTTTCCTTTGTTTCACCTTATATACATATGCGTCACTTGATTTTCTTGTTGCAATCATTCTTTAAAATATTGGTCATTTCAACATTTTTTTTTTTTTTATGAACGGGTACAACGCTCAACAGAGTGAAGGCTAGTGGTCTCAACGGGACACCTGTTTGGAAATACAAAGAGTGTGTGAAAGAAATTGCCTCTCGTATATCATCAGTGCACCAGAGGTCCGTCGAACACAGAAGTGTTCCTATTGATTGGCAAAAAGTGAAGGGTCATACCTGTTCTCAAGAAAGGTCGTCGTATTCCTTGATTTCCGAAAGGCATTCGCCACATTTCTACATTGCCGCTTAATGAAGAAGATACGAGCGTAAGGAATATCAGGCCAAAAGTGCAACTGGACTGAAGAGTTTCTAAATATAGGTTGACTGCTATATGAAAGATAACAGCAACCATCCACTGTTTACAATGCTATTTACTTATTTAAATAGTACCATTACCTGTTTCGAACCCACAGGTTCATCTTCAGATGTCTAGTACACGTTTTGCATTAGTTTTCGCTTTTGTTTTCCCCAACTGTTGAATTTTCTTGGGGTGGTGCTGTCGATGAAAAATCCGGGCCGTTATATCCCAGTGTAGCTGCTTATGACCTTGCAGCAGCGATAACTGTGTGACGCACTTTTTATATATATGTATGTGCATAATGTAAACCACCATTCACATACTAACCTCCATGTGATGAAATTTGTTTGTGTGAGTGGTGCTTTACATTATGTACATACATATACATAAACAATGCATCATACAGTTCTCACTGCTGCAAGATCATAAGCAGTCTGCACTGGGACATAGCGGCGCAGAGTTTTCGTCAGCAACACCATCCCTAGAAAATTCATCAGTTGGGAAAAACAAAAGGCGAAAACTAATGTAAAACGTGAACTAGACATCTGAAGATCAACCTGTTGATTAGAAATTGGTTATGGCGCTGTTTAAATAAATAAATAGCATTGTAAAAAGTGACTGGTTGCTTTTATCATCTATGTAAGAGTTAACTTACAGTTTGTGCTCAGCCACGGGCTGTTGACAAAATAGCATGAGGAGTTTCCATCAAACAGTACGCGGCAACTCATTGTGAATGGAGAGGAGTCTTCAGAAGCAGACGAAACTTCGGGCGCGTCTCAGGTGAGTGTTATAAGACCATTAATTTTCATGGTTCATTTAAGTGATTTAGATAGCCTCGGAAGTTCCGTAATGTTTTCCGCGGATGATGCTGTTGGGTAGACGCGACGCTAGAAAATTGTAGCGAAATGGAGGAGGCCCAAACAGGATCGACCCATGTTGTGGGGAGTGGTAATTGCACCCTCAACATAAACAAATATAAAGTATTGCAAACACATACAGTTTGATTGCAAAACTGCAGAAAAATCACTGGATGTAGTTACTTAAATAAAATATGAAGGACCATGTACAAGGAGTGATTCTGAGTGGAACGAACACAGAAAATTAATCGTGAGTGAAGTAGATGTCAGACTGAGATTCATCGGAAAAATCCTCATAAAATGTAGTCCATCAAAATAGGTAGAAGCCTATAAAACACATTCCAACTATCCATGAATATTGCTCATCAACATAAGAACCGTATCACGTACTGCTGATAAAGGAAATCGAAGAGGTCCTAGGAAGAGCAGCACGTTTCCTCACAGGTTCATTAGTAAGAGCGAAAGCATCACGGAGATGCTGCGCTAATACTATTGTCTGACATTGGAAGAGAGAAGTTCTGCATCACATTATTGTCTGGTACATAGACTTTGCTAAATGACCACGAAGACAAAATTATGGAGAGCCGGCCCACAATGAGGCTTACCAGTAATCGGTCTTCCCGCGGGCCATACACGAGTGGAACAGGAAAAGAGGAAAGTGACACTGATACATAAACCATCCTTCTCCGAAGATCTAGGATGGCTTGCGGAGTATAGCTGAACATGTAGTCGAAAAGTCTAATATTTTGGGAAATGATACTATTCACCCCTCCGTCAGCAGGGTCAAAACAGGGTTGCGATTTTTTCTCTGTCACACTGCTGTACATACAGCACACTTTGAACATCAAATAGTTTGCAGTAAGTTGTGTATTTCGATTTGTGGTTTAACGTAATTTCTTTCCTGTTTGGGGGGTTTATTTTGGAATAAGTAACTCACAAATGGGTTTGCTTCGACAGAAGTCTTCCCATTTGTGATTGCTGATATTGTGCTAGTCTTACGTAACAATGGTTCATTACGTTTTCATCTTCGGTTACACGTTTTGTTAGCTGTAGAAGCCAACTACTCTGCTGGTGATATTGCTGATATGATTATCTGCGCGTCAGGGAAGGTAAGGTGAAATGTCTGCATGAAAAAATGTGAAGAAATCGAGAAAGAAATGACTGTCGGAATGTCTGCTCTTCATATAGAGGCAGTGGCGTTAAGAGTACAGTGGAAATTTCGCCGTTAGATGCAGAGGAACGAGTGGACAGGTGAAAAAGAAGACATTGCACATACACTCCTGGAAATTGAAATAAGAACACCGTGAATTCATTGTCCTAGGAAGGGGAAACTTTATTGACATATTCCTGGGGTCAGATACATCACATGATCACACTGACAGAACCACAGGCACATAGACACAGGCAACAGAGCATGCACAATGTCGGCACTAGTACAGTGTATATCCACCTTTCGCAGCAATGCAGGCTGCTATTCTCCCATGGAGACGATCGTAGAGATGCTGTATGTAGTCCTGTGGAACGGCTTGCCATGCCATTTCCACCTGGGGCCTCAGTTGGACCATCGTTCATGATGGACGTGCAGACCGCGTGAGACGAACCTTCATCCAGTCCCAAACATGCTCAATGGGGGACAGATCCGGAGATCTTGCTGGCCAGGATAGTTGACTTACACCTTCTAGAGCACGTTGGGTGGCACGGAATACATGCGGACGTGCATTGTCCTGTTGGAACAGCCAGTTCCCTTGCCGGTCTAGGAATGGTAGAACGATGGGTTCGATGACGGTTTGGATGTACCGTGCACTATTCAATGTCCCCTCGACGATCACCAGAGGTGTACGGCCAGTGTAGGAGATCGCTCCCCACACCATGATGCCGGGTGTTGGCCCTGTGTGCCTCGGTCGTATGCAGTCCTGATTGTGGCACTCACCTGCACGGCGCCAAACACGCGTACGACCATCATTGGCACCAAGGCAGAAGCGACTCTCATCGCTGAAGACGACACGTCTCCATTCGTCCCTCCATTCACGCCTGTCGCGACATCACTGGAGGCGGGCTGCACGACGTTGGGGCGTGAGTGGAACACGGCCTAACGGTGTGCGGGACCGTAGCCCAGCTTCATGGAGACGGTTGCGAATGGTCCTCGCCGATACCCCAGGAGGAACAGTGTCCCTAATTTGCTGGGAAGTGGCTGTGCGGTCCCCTACGGCACTGCGTAGGATCCTACGGTCTTGGCGTGCATCTGTGCGTCGCTGCGGTCCGGTCCAAGGTCGACGGGCACGTGCACCTTCCGCCGACCACTGGCGACAACATCGATGTACTGTGGAGACCTCACCCCCCACCTGTTGAGCAATTCGGCGGTACGTCCACCCGGCCTCCCGCATGCCCACTATACGCCCTCGCTCAAAGTCCGTCAACTGCACATAGGGTTCACGTCCACGCTGTCGCGGCATGCTACCAGTGTTAAAGACTGCGATGGAGCTCCGTATGCCACGGCAAACTGGCTGACACTGACGGCGGCGGTGCACAAATCCTGCGCAGCTAGCGCCATTCGACGGCCAACACCGCGGTTCCTGGTGTGTCCGCTGTGCCGTGCGTGTGATCATTGCTTGTACAGCCCTCTCGCAGTGTCCGGAGCAAATATGGTGGGTCTGACACACCGGTGTCAATGTGTTCTTTTTTCCATTTCCAGGAGTGTAGAAGCCCTCTTTGAGGGGGAGGAATAGTTTGATGACGTTATAGAAGATGAAACATGATTCGACAGGGAAGAGATAGGGAATCCAGTATTAGAATCAGATTTAAAAAAACTTCTTGAAGAATTGAGATCAAATAAGGCAGACCGGATAGATAATATTTCATCGGCTTTAATAAAGTCATTGAGAGAAGTGGCGACAAAAAAGGCTATTCACGTTGATTTTTAGACTGTATGAGACTGCCGATGTACCGTCTGACTTTTGAAAAAACATCATCCATACAGTTCCCAAGAATACAAGAGCCGACAAGTGAGCGAATTATCGCACGTGCAGCTTAACAGCTCATGCATAAAAATTCCTGACAAGAATAATACACAGATTTTTCTTCAGCCTTCTTGACAGTATCGGTCGCATGGTCAGTAAAGCCTCTTTGGTTCCTATACATTTTCTTAAATCAAACTGATCATCATCTAACATATCCTCTCTTTTGTTTTACATTGTTCTGTGTATTATTCTTGTCAGGAATTTTTATGACTGAGCTGTTAAGCTGAACGGCATTTATATCTGCACTATTGTTCTCGTTGTTGGTTTGGTGTCGATTTTGATGAGAAAAAGGTTTTTCTGCTGCTTTACCCCGTACTCATCAGACTAGAAATCCTTGTCTTCTTTCCATTTCGCTAGCTTCTGCCTTTATGAATTACATAGCTTCCGTACCATTTCAAACTTTTGACATTCGACACTATGTATAGTGGATAAAAATTCTGCAACGTGTGCGTCGGATTTCAGCAGCGAAATTGGTGAATCATCCTTTTCTCTGAGAGTTGCTCAATGAACCGTTGAAGTTGTCTAAGGAATGTTCGATTCCTTATGCTGGAAGAAGGAAGGATACATTGCCATGAACAGATGTCGCACTCAGTATTTCCCATGCACAAGTGTAATGGACGGTCGTGATTTGAGCCCCTCCTTTGAAGAAGTATTCAAATATCAGCAACGATACATTTCTGGACCCATATTTATTTGACCACCTTTTCTTGTTTCGGTTATTACTACCAATCTCATAAAAATTGGATCGTCTTCAACTTTAGGAACGTCTTTCGAGGTAGTCAGGTTCACTTATCAGGTGATGACCGGTTATCCGATGATATAGTGCCGTGTTTATGAAAGCACGCAACAATGAATAGGGATACCTGTTGGTATCCGAACACTGAATAAATTTTCATATTCCAAAATCTCTAAAATCTTTTATCCATATACACGACCAGATTCCGTTATCCTCTGTTGCCACCTTCGACTCTATCTTTACGACATCACACAGTGACGTAACCATACATCCGAGAGACCGGCCGAAAAGTTCGTCTATATGAATAAATTATTTTAGTAATCTTGACAGTTGAACATTAATTTAGTGTTCCTAATAGGTGAGATCGCCTTCACGCTGATAATGTCAGAACTGTATAACAATTGGTATCCATTACTTATCTGTAAACTTTATGAATCAGGTCACCCTTGGATGTCATGAATGTTTTGAGCTCCCAATAGAACGTGAGTTAATGAAAAATCGGCTATGGTATGTTTGCCATCTGTAGTATATCTTTACACTCAGTAAAGTATATCATTACACTCGGTTAGTCAAATTCGGTACGAGCGAGGACAGTAGCCTTAGTTTTTGATTTGAAACAAATTTTGTAAAGTTAATTAAGGACACTCACTTGAGTTAATTTTTCACTTATTGACTCTAGCCTCGTTGATCTTTCTTAACGATCTTTGCATGGAAAAACTCTTTGGTATTCAAGGACGTAAAAATTCTTGGAAAAAATTTTGCATACGTAAATGTGCTAGTGGGAGATGCCTTTAATACTGATGTTTATATAATTATATTAATGGGACCCTCTATATCTGACATATCTAAATCGCCACCCACCAAAACAATTACAGAGAAGATCATTCCAGTACGAAATTAAAGAAGGATTACAATCAACTCAGTTTATTACGCATAAATGCAAATGACAACAAGAAGGTAATTCTTTGGCAAACCAGGAACGTTATTAAAATAAACACGTATCCTGACATAACATTTATGTTTGCGGACTTTGGACCTTGATTGTCAGAGGCTTTTGTATAAAGATAGAAAAAATTACAGAACGGTATGCGTTAGCATGTGTTGCCGGAGTTGAAAGCATGTCATCAAAATGGAGAGGTAAATTGTGGAACATCGTAAAAAGTGATTCATCTTCAAATGGCTCTGAGCACTATGGGACTTAACATATGAGGTCATCAGTCCCCTAGAACTCAGAACCACTTAAAACTAACTAACCTAAGGACATCACACACATCCAAGCCCGAGGCAGGATTCGAAACTGCGACAGTAGGTAGCTGTTTTTATGTTTCGTTAAACATACTGCTTGTGGGGCCTGAGTGCAGTGTTGGCGTCTTACAGTTTTCAAAGATGCCCTAAACTTTTCATTCTCCATTTCAGTGTCTGATATTTTGTCTTAACATCCCATGTATTTCAGTGAATTCGGACTGCCTGCGTTTCAGTCTCTAATGGCCACTCCTCCGCTACTCTGCCAAAAATGGCACACCTCCCCCGACAACACACAGTCTCTGTTGTCCCAACTTAGGCTCTTTGCTCCTTCCTAGCGTGTTCGCCAATCTTACGTTATGAGCCCGTTCCGCCGGCCGCGGTAGCTGAGCGGTTCGAGGCACTTCAGTCCGGAACCGCGCGACTGCTACGGTCGCAGGTTCGAATCCGGCCTCGGGCATGGATGTGTGTGATGTCCTTATGTTGGTTAGGCTTAAGTAGTTCCAAGTTCTAGTGGACTGAAGACCTCAGATGTTTAGTCACACAGTGCTCAGAGCCATTTGCAACGTGACTTTGTGGCGTCCAACGTCTACGTTGTTCCTTTCAAAGCACTGTCCACTCCGACCATCTGGAGGGGTTCCATGCATGGGCGAGGTTGGCCTTCAGTGAATTCTAGTGCCGGCAGCGTCGCGTGCTGGTTTTATGACCCATGATTTACCCTTACATACAACAATGTGCAACTTACTTTCAAAGAGGCTTCTTACGGAGGCGTACATGCAGTTCAATATAGTAAATTACAGTCTACGTTACTTAAATCCTTGAGATCACTCGTACTGATTTATATTTCTTTTATCGGTATAATTTAATTTATGCTCATTTGATAGGACTTTTCCGTTCGAGTTTTACATCACTTACGAGACATCATCATCATCTTCATCATCATTTAAGACTGATTATGCCTTTCAGCGTTCAGTCTGGAGCATAGCCCCTTTATAAAATTCCTCCATGATCCCCTATTCAGTGCTAACGTTGGTGCCTCTTCTGATGTTAAACGTATTCCTTCAAAATCATTCTTAACCGAATCCAAGTACCTTCTCCTTGGTCTGCCCCGACTCCTCCTACCCTCTACTGCTGAACTCATGAGTCTCTTGGGTAACCTTGCTTCTCCCATGCGTGTAACATGACCCCACCATCTAAGCCGGTTCGCGCTGACTGCTACATCTATAGGGTTCATTCGCAGTTTTTCTTTGACTTCCTCATTGTGGACACCCTCCTGCCATTGTTCCCATTTACTAGTACCTGCAATCATCCTAGCTACTTTCATATCCGTAACCTCAACCTTGTTGATATGGTAACCTGAATCCACCCAGCTTTCGCTCCCATACAAGGAAGTTGGTCGAAAGATTGAGCGGTGCACAGATAACTTAGTCTTGGTACTGACTTCCTTCTTGCAGAAGTGCGTGGATCGTAGCTGAGCGCTCACTGCATTAGCTTTGCTACACCTCGCTTCCAGTTCTTTCACTACGTTGCCATCCTGTGAGAATATGCATCCTAAGTACTTGAAACCGTCCACCTGTTCTAACTTTGTTCCTCCTATTTCGCACTCAATCCATGTATATTTCTTTCCTACTGACATTACTTTCGTTTTGGAGATTCTAATCTTCATAGCATAGTCCTTACATTTCTGATGTAGCTCTGAAATATTACTTTACAAACTTTCAACCGAATCTGCCATCACAACTAAGTCATCCGCATATGCAAGACTGCTTATTTTGTGTTCACATATCTTGATCTCATCCACACAGTCTATTGTTTTCAAAATATGATCCATAAATAATACAAACAACAGTGGAAACAGGTTGCAGCCTTGTCTTACCCCTGAAACTACTCTGAACCACGAACTCAATTTACCGTCAACTCTAACTACTGCCTGACTATCCATGTAAAGACCTTTAATTGCTTGCAAAAGTTTGACTCCTATTCCATAATCTCGTAGAACAGACAATAACTTCCTGTTAGGAACCCGGTCATATGCCTTTTCTTGATCTATAAAGCATAGATACAGTTTGGGAAAAATGGTCGCGCAACAGTTGTACTGCACGTGAAGCGACTATAGCTTTACAGGATCGAAAAACGGTTAATGATGAAATGCATACAACAATTTTTTCAACACGAGTCATCATTGAAATCGGAAAAAACAGCTAAAACGCTGTATCTCTTTTCATCATTACAATACCAACTTGCACGAACAACGCAGGACAGCTGATGATTTGAAGGCGAAAATGGCGTAATTAATGCTTCATTGCCCATAATCACCTGATTTATTGCGTAACGACTTCTTTCTTTTCCTTACATTAGCGTGAAAAAAATATTTGCAAAGTTCCTTAGAATTCAAGGGAAAATGCACAAATACCAGAATATTTGGAGAATCAATAACACTATTTACGACAGCAAAAAATTGTTTCGTTGTTTTTGCAAAAGTTTAAAAGGTAACCATTGTAACTCACTATTATTATTTATTGCGAAAGACTTTTAATGGGACGGAGCGAGTAAACAAGAAAATGAATTATGTCAGATGCTGTGCAAACGTTGGATAGCGTCGTGTGGGCAGTGGCCGGTAGAAACCATCTCGCCAGATTTTGCAAGTGCTTAGATGCATATCTTTTTTAACGAGGAGAACAGAGTGCTTCACGCCGAAATTCCACCGACGAAATGGCCATGGGACATAAGCAGGGCCGCAGGAAAATTATCCTTCCTGTCTTGTGCACCTAGAAGAGAGTCCACCAGAAAGAGAACGCAACGAATCACAGTCTCACATTTAAATTTTGTACGTCCTACGTGGTATAAAGGACTATTAAAGTACAATTAAAATATTCAAGACCTATAGGGAAATAGGGTCTAGTTCCCACCATGCTGTCAGGAGGAATTGTAAGTAGGCTGTTTAGGTTTTCTTACTGGTAACGCCGCTTAGCGCTCGGTATGAAAAATCACTGGCTGTGCTGTGTGCAGTGTGTGTTTAGTTTGCATTGTTGCCTGCCATTGTAGAGTTGAGCAGCGGCAGCTGGATGCTAACAGCGCGTAGCGTTGCGCAGTTGGAGGTGAGCCGCCAGCACTGGTGGAGGTGGGGAGAGAGATGGCGGAGTTTTGAAATTTGTAAGAATTGGTGTCATGAACTGATATATATTCTGACTATTAAGGTAAATACATTGTTTGTACTCTATTAAAATCTTTCATTCGCTAACTATGCCTATCAGTAGTTAGTGCCTTCAGTCGTTTGAATCTTTTATTTAGCTGGCAGTAGTGGTGCTCGCTGTATTGCAGTAGTTCTAGTAACGAAGATTTTTTGTGAGGTAAGTGATCTGTGAAAGGTAAAGGTTAATGTTAGTGCGGGCCATTCGTTTGTAGGGTTTTTTTGAAAGTCAGATTGCGTTGCGCTAAAAAATATTGTGTGTCAGTTTTAGCAGTCGTGTATAAATTTTTCTAAGGGGATCTTTCATATAGCGACCCTGCCAGGATACCTCACTTAAATCTTCTGATTTTTTCCTTGTAGTTTGTGTAATTAATGTAGATTTTGTTTATTGCTAGTGTGTAAATCTCCTTTGTAGTTGTAGTCTTTCATTGTTGTACAGTACAACAGTTGTGGCATGCATGTAGAGATGCACCAAGTATTTCGCAGCTGCACTTGCAATTAATTACATATTATTTTCTATGTTAATGTATTCTCTTAATTTTGCTCTTCAAATTGTTTTTTTTTCTGTGTTGTCGTGTGAAATATTGTGACAATAATGGCGTGTGAAAAACGTAATACTAGGCTCCAAAGTAAACTGAGAAATGACAGTGAAGACGAAAGCAGTGTGTTAGCGCCACCGAGTAATGAATTAACTAATGTTCAAAGTAGTAATTTGGTAATTGTACACAGGGAAATGGAGCGGGCTGCAAACAGTGGTGTAGACAGTGAAATAAGTAATGAACAGGGAACAATTATCGATCGATCAGTCGGCAACAGCTCGCCTCAGGATTCCGAAATGACAGGACACATTCTTGCAAATACTGTAGATTCAGGTTTTGCGTCCTCACCGCTTTCTCAGATAAGTCAAGACACATTTTCTGTTTTTCAAACTGCGAATGTTGTCGGTTCAAATGCATTGCCGAATAGCACTAAGGAACATGTTTCAGACGCCAATGCATTGTTATTACAATTAATGCAACAAATGGGACAAAAGCTTCAAAAGTTAGACACAATGGAACAAAATCAGAGACAAACACAGCAAAAGTTTCTAAAGTTAGATACAATGGAACAAAATCTTCAAAAGTTAGACACAATGGAACAAAATCAGAGACAAAAACAGCAAAAGCTTCTAAAGTTAGACACAATGGAACAAAATCTTCAAAAGGTAGACGCAATGGAGCAAAAGCTTCAAAAGTTAGACGCAATGGAGCAAAAGCTTCAAAAGTTAGACTCAGTGGAACATACGCTTGAACAAACATGTGAAGATATAACTACTGAATTACATAAAATCGAATCGAAATGTCAAAAAGTCTGTAATGACGTAAAAACACAAATTTGTGAGCATTTCCAACCTATTTTTTTGCGGCATGAAAATGCATTACAGAATCACGAAGCAGCCATAAAAGAACTGCAAACTATTGTTCATGAAAATCATGAGACCTTGAAAGCAAAAATTGACTCAGTTGCATCTACCGATTCGGTTACGCAACTTGCAAAAACTCAAGCGAACTTAAAGGACACAGTAGATACCCTGAAAATTGGTTCAGAAAGACACATGGAGGACATTAATTCATTATCAGAAAAATTAGTTGAACTTTCGGATCAGCTAAATAATTTATCTACGAAGGTAGATGATAATCTGAATGACACAAAACCGGTAGTCTTTAATGACACAGAAGAGTTCGAACAAATTAGGAAATTCCAAAAAAATCAGAATCAAATTAATACGCAACACTAAAGAGAAATCCGGGAAGAACAAGATCAGCTAACACAGGTAATACAAGAATTACGTATTTCAGAGGACACTCGCACTCCAATATGGGAAGAGGGACATACAAATACGGAACTGCCACAAAATAACAACACAGGGCACTTTGGAGATTATGAAAGAAATTGGCAAAGTACACCGAATTTTGAGATGGAACCGCCGAAACGACGTAACAATGACCGACATGCGACTCGCCGATATGATGATTTTGACTATAAGCTGTTCATTACTACACGTAAATTCAAAACATTTAAGAACTCTGGCAACGACATTCATCCACAAGTGTGGCTCCATCAATTCTCTCATTGTTTTCCTCCCAACTGGTCACTAGAGCACAGATTAGAATTTATGTGTGGCTACTTAGAGAATGAACCAGCTGTAAGAATGCGATCGGTCATTCACGATTGCCACAGTGAAGAAGAATTTTACCATGCCTTCCTCGCAGCATATTGGTCCAAGCCACACAAGACCGAGTAAAACATGGCATCATGATGATGAAACATTTCGAACAATCTGAATTTTCCAGTCTTGTGAAATATTTTGAAGGCATGTTACATAAGAATCAGTATCTTTCAAACCCATACAGCCCGTCAGAACTCATCCGCATTTGCTTAATCAAATTGCCTGAACATTTACGGCATATTATTTTGGCAGGCCGTTACAAAGACGACATTGAAGCTTTTCAGGGACACTTACAAGAATTGGAAATTGACACTGACAATCGCGGAACGCGAAAACAGGAACACGACAATTACAGGTCACATCCGTCGCAATTCCACGATGAAAGAAATAATAACTGGACACGACAAGGCTATTCTCACAACACAAATCGTGACCAAAACAGACACCACCCGTATGACAACCGTTGGCAGGTTAGTAATAATTACAGAGAAAGATCACCTCTCCGCGGTAGTGACTATCACAGAGACAATCAGAGAAACAGACAATATTGGAACCAAAATAATTACTATCAAGGGAGACAGAATAACTTTAGACGCAACGGTCCAGCGCGCAGTTACGTTTCAGAAAGAAATTCTCCACCACGTGACCGACAAGAATGAAACTATGGAATCTACCGACATGACGACAGACGATATGATCGTAACGACAGACCTGAACTGCATCAGAATTGGCGGGATTTAAACAGAGCAGGGCCCTCTCGGGAAGGTGAATTTGTAGAAGTTAGGTCTCCTAATCCCAATAACGACGCGCGCCAACAAAGAGACAGACAATGACTTGCACCGCAGGCAGCCGCGTGCGCCGGCTGGCTCAGAGAAAAATAACATAGACGCTAATCTTGAGAAAAATTCCAGTATTCTTTACCGAAGTATACCACATGATAATTGCGTTCAAGTTCAAACTCCGAGTACTATGAAGAGTAAAGGTTTACACCACATTTCACATGTAAAACCGTTTATTGAAAGATAATCTGCTTTTTAACTTTGTCTTGGCCATAAAATTTTTCACTTCACGCTACTAATACAATTTGTCAGACTTAGAATCTGTTAACATGCAACAATGTTTGAAGTTAAATATCCAGTCTATAACCTAGGGAATATTTTTAAACAGAAATTACGAATGCATTGTTATAGTGAACAGACAACACATTGTTGTTAATTGTACATTCTTGCTTGTTAGTTGCACGATTACGACTATAAGGCTTACATACTTAGAACATATACTGTTAATGAGGTTTTAATGCAACATTTAAGTTTAGTTGAAAAGACATTCTTTATTTGAAGTACTTTCTGTGAGATTAAAGATGACTTAGCGTTTGGTTTCTTTGATAGCTACACGATTATATCACGACGCTACTAATGTGTGACACAATTTACATTATGCTTTTACGGTGTATCTGTTTTATATCTGCACAGTTTTTCTGAATTATTCTGGAAAGTAAAACATGTTTTAGTGGTAACTTTTGTGGTATAGCTACAATTAGACAGCCTTTTCCATACCACAGCAATACGTTACAGCACAGTACTTTCTTGACCACGGCAATAAGCGTAATAACTAAGATATTTATACGCAAAGCAATTCAATTCGTTTATTACGAGGTAAGTACATTGACTTCAGCAGAACTTTGCTTACAGAGGACGATAACTACGACACTTCCACATAATTATCTTACAACAAGACGCACAGTTTATCGCCACAGTACACGTATTTGAGTGATTAATTTTGTACTTAAAACATTTATTTTTAAAGATATTTGAAGTACAATGATACAAAGGTTTTCCGTGATACATTCCATTCCATTGCTGTAATCTGTAACACCTGAGGATATAATTACATTAATCCTCAGGGGGGTACACGCTTACTTTGTGTACCATGTGTTTGGCAAACACAAGGAGCCCTAGCTAATATGGTATTTGCTTATACAACTTTACACATCGGTACCATATTTCTCTAACACATAAATTCCACAGCTATATGATAATTTAACTGAGAGACAAACTTTTTTTTACTTCATCAGTGACAGATGTTTACGTAATTACACAGTTGGATAACTTCACACTTATGAAATTGTATTTTGTCTGTACTTTGTGAAATGTTCTTATTTTTTCGGAACCATTGTGATACTATGAGAGCTTTGAATTATGTATTTAGTATGGGATCATGATTTTTAAAGTACGTTTGAGGCAGATGACACTTTTGACATGACCAGAGAATTTTATTTTAGGTTTTGAAATTATTGGAGGAAGCTACGGAGATTTTGAGAATTTGACTGAGGTGTTATGATATTATTACGACGACGATGTGAATTATGCTGCTGAGGTATGTTTAAGCTGATGCTATGTGAGTTATTTGGTTATGCTACATATCTGTTACGATGAAATATTGAAAAAGTGGCGACGAATATGTATATGTGCAATAAGGTAAGGAATAATGAGTAGTGGTTAGGGATTCTGGTTTGTGAAAAAGGATGTTAGAAACCAAGAATCGTACTTTAAGAGTTATGAAATGTGTGTATACGAGTGAATGTATCACAAGGCCGCCAAAAATTTTTGGACACTGTTATATTTACAGGATTTTGTTTCTACATATTTGTAACGCAAATGCTTGACCTGTGAAATTTTTTTTATATGAGACTGCCACTGTAGCGGAAACTGATGTCGTAAATTTTTCAGTAAGAAAGGTAAGTGGCCACCTGCACGTAATGCGTCGTGGGCACCCAGCTGCGCGACAGGCGCCTGGAAAAAAAGCCATACGTGTGTCCCTGTCAGAGGCACAGGTAAAAAAAAAAAAGAGGCCATTATCCTCGCTATTGACATTCCTTTGTAGAAAGCATCGTAAGTACGACACGCTCAAACTTGAAAACATATGATTACACTTTGGAGTTGTTAATTTATGATATTTACTGAAATGAAATGATGAGAAACATTCCATGTCCATTGACTTGCTAGTTGGAAGATTGTTTACTGCATTATGAAATGACTTATGGCTAGCAAACGACGTTTCACGCCTTGCTTCGCCTATTTTGTTTAATATCTAGTTTCTAGCTGCCCTGCAGCATTGGTTAAAGTAAAATTTTATAGATGTACTAACATAAATATTTTATGCCTACAGACCCAGTACAGAATAAATCCGTGATATACTTCCAAAAAAATGAAGGAGCACAAAAAGACATTGCCCTTCACAGGAACTGCATACATAATTTTCTTTTCAAGTACTTGGTAATTTATTTCATTGAATAAGTAGTGGTGCACCATTTTAATTGCATAGACTTTAAGATGTGAATAGACATTGTCCTTGTCTGCATTGTTGTCTTTAGTGTAACATTTTTTCTGATTGAGCTTTGTCATGTTTAGGTATAAGTTATAGCATTTGCTGCAGCTGTTTGCCATTCATAGTTCTACTGAATGTCACTTTGTATTACTAGGTTAAGCCAATTTTATTACTGATTTATTTTTCTTGTTTGCTGCACATTGCCTTATATTAGTTGTAATATTGCTGCCTTTGTTTGCCAATTTCCATTTTCTAACATTGAGGTTTGTGTAAATTGTTTTGTGCTGCTGCATTGCCTCATCCCTTAGTTAAGCATCTGAGCTCAGTAGATTTAAGTTAGCTTAAGAGGGGGTAGCCTATATAAGAGAATGATTTGCGATATATTGGAAGAAATGCATTGAGAAGTTATACGAAAAAGTACAGAAATCAGGTATAGATAGGACTTTTTGGAAATAATGAAGAACGAAGGGAGATCTCCGAGAAGTAAAGAAAGTTTTGTTTGCAAAATACTGCAGTAAAACAAACCCTGTCCTTTCCTTTTGTGTTATCCCACTATGTGTTTGTGTACCCTTGTGTATCTGTTTTCTTCCTGTCTCTGTGTGCTGTTTCATAGAATTTTTTCTCTTCAAATACTAAGCTACATTCACTATGATGAGGAATACTGTTATCCTCAAATATAATTTGCGTTAATAACATGTTATTTACTTCATAAAGATGTTTACACATTATTTATTCTGTTTTGTTTTAATGCTCATGTGTGCAGTTGATGTTTCAAAAGTTATTCTGATCTTTTATGTATGTACGTATGTCGTAATTTTTGTAACACTGATGTATTTGCTATTTCGATTCTTTTGTAAAGCCTGTACTACTGCAAATGTTATTTGTATTGTTATGTTTTTTAAAGATGTATTTTGTACTTTTGTTATTGCATTCTTATGTTATAAAATTGTAATTGACACCAGTTCATCAAATTAAGTAACTTGTAAATTACATTTCACTGCACACGTTTCTGTTGGTCATAGTATATGGACAATATGTGAGAAGTAGGGACTGATAGTGTTTGCACATGTGTTAATAACTCAGTAAGGGACTGGATAACAGCATTGCTGGTTCTAAGGACATTTCAAAAACAATTTTTCTGAGTGCACAAGTGGTGGTTATGGACTTGTTATATTATCCACAAGACTTTTCAATGGTGATTGTGCGCCTGCAAAGTCAAACAGATGGCTGCTGGCCAACTCTACAAGGACTACAGTGGGTGTACACCTTTGATGACCCACCAATACCATTATTTCTACAAGGACTGCAATGGGTCTGCACCTCTGGTGGCCCACCAATACCGTAATCTCTACCAGGACTACAGTGGGTCTGCTCTGTGATGACCTACCTACCGATAGTCTTCAACATCGACTGACTCTGCTGTGGGTTTGCTCTGTTGTGGCCCATTACCTGTCTGCATGTCAAGAGTCAGCACTGTCTTTCGTTGGAAAGACAACACTACTTCTTCAGGACTGCATGGAAATCCACTACTTCCGTGTGCATTTTCTTTTATTGCTCAGTCTTTGAGAAAAACACTACTATTTTACTGTGATGAATGATCAGGACTGTCTATATGGACTGTGAGAGAATTTTAGCTTTTGACCAACATTGTATCAGTAAGTGTGTGCATTTGATATCTTTGTTATAGCAATTATAAAAATTTTATCAAATCATTATTTGCCACTGAGCAAAACAATTTGTAAAAATTCTTTGTGGGGAGCATGGGGGCTATGTAAGTAGGCTGTTTAGGTTTTCTTATTGGTAACGCCGCTTAGCGCTTGGTATGAAAAATCACTGGCTGTGCTGTGCGCAGTGTGTGTTTAGTTTGCATTGTTGTCTGCCATTGTAGAGTTGAGCAGCGGCAGCTGGATGCTAACAGCGCGTAGCGTTGCGCAGTTGGAGGTGAGCCGCCAGCACTGGTGGAGGTGGGGAGAGAGATGGCGGAGTTTTGAAATTTTGTAAGAATTGGTGTCATGAACTGATATATATTCTGACTATTCAGGTAAATACATTGTTTGTACTCTATTAAAATCTTTCATTCGCTAACTATGCCTATCAGTAGTTAGTGCCTTCAGTAGTTTGAATCTTTATTTAGCTGGAAGTAGTGGTGCTCGCTGTATTGCAGTAGTTCGAGTAACGAAGATTTTTTGTGAGTTAAGTGATCTGTGAAAGGTATA
Organism: Schistocerca gregaria; assembly: GCF_023897955.1. NCBI lineage: Eukaryota > Metazoa > Arthropoda > Insecta > Orthoptera > Acrididae > Schistocerca > Schistocerca gregaria. Next base: position 185,613,657 of record NC_064924.1, read on the forward strand.
GGTTAATGTTAGTCAGGGCCATTCTTTTGTAGGGATTATTGAAAGTCAGATTGCGTTGCGCTAAAAACTATTGTGTGTCAGTTTAATCACAGTCGTGTATAATTGTTGTAAGGAGACGTTTCAGAATTAATTATATTTCCAAGTGCCAGACACTATAAAATGATGTTAAAACCTAAAAGTAACGTGGAAGAAGGTACTGGCGTCTGCTTGGGTGGCACAAACACTCACTGTCTGGACTGTCACCGAGTGGTTGACGCCAAAGACTTCTGCATCGACATTAGTGAGCAAGTGGACATGTTTGGGTACAGTGATGCATAATACTGGAAAGATGTTGTACAAGGTGAGCCTGGAGTCTTTTTACAAGTTCCAATATTTATTTTGCAATATCTACATAGCGTGCGGACTTGTGCTTTGTCACAAATGAAACAATGAATTATCAACCTATTGTTACTGTGTCAATAACCTTCAGCATATGTGCTGTTTGTTGTTCAAAAAACATTGAATCGATTTTGATTTCACGCTGTACATTTGGAAATATTCCACGTGCATCACCAACAACAATGTATTTTAACCTTCTTCTTTGTCTGCAGCTCGTGGTCGTGTGGTAGCCTTCTCGCAACCCTCGCCCGGGTTTCTGGGTTCGATTCCCGGCTTGGTCAGGGATTTTCTCTGCCTCGTGATGACTGGGTGTTGTGTGATGTCCTTAGGTTAGTTGGATTTAAGTAGTTCTAAATTCTAGGGGACTCATGACCATAGCTGATAAGTCCCATAGTGCTCAGAGCCATTTGAACCATTTTTTGGCCTTCTTATTAATGTATCCATATAAGATACCTGTAATTGTATAGCGTAAATCTGGTCCTTTATGTAGCCACATAGAAAGAAAGCTAAGGGCGTTACGTTTGGTGATCTTGCAAGCCAGGCTGTGGGACTATCACGCCCAATTCACCTGTCGGGAAATGTTTCACTACGAAAATTTCTAGCATGCAATCTCCAGTGCAATTGTGCACCATCTTGTTAAAAATCGTATGAAAATGACAGAATTGCACTTGTGGTTCCGCGAACTATTCTCGTATATCCAGCCAGATGTTAACTGCGACAGATTTTTCGAGAAAAAGACATTAGTCAGGAAAAATCAATACGCAAAGGAGTGGGATACGGAAGTTCTAAGGAATGATGAGATACGTTTAAAGTTCTCTAACGCTATAGATACAGCAATAAGTAATATCACAGTAGGCAGCACAGTTGAAGAGGAATGGACATCTCTAAAAAGGGCCATCACAGAAGTTGGGAAGGAAAACATAGGTAAAAAGAAGGTAGCTGCGAAGAAACCATGGGTAACAGAAAAAATACTTCAGTTGATTGATGAAAGGAGGAAGTACAACCATGCTCCGGGAAAATCAGGAATACAGAAATACAAGTCGCTGAAGAATGAAATAAATAGGAAGTGCAGGGAAGCTAAAACGAAATGCATGCAGGAAAAATATGGTTTTCGGAAGGACAGACTCAGCATACAGGACAGTCAAAACAACCTTTGGTGACACTAAAAGCAACAGTGGTAACATTAAGAGTGCAACGGGAATTTCACTGTTAAATGCAGAGGAGAGAGCAGATAGGTGGAAAGAATACATTGAAAGCCTCTATGAGGGTGAAGGTTTGTCTGATGTGATAGAAGAAGAAACAAGAGTCGATTTAGAAGGGACAGGGGATCCCGTATTAGAATCGGAATTTAAAAGAGCTTTGGAGGACTTACGGCCAAATAAGGCAGAAGGGATAGATAACATTCCATCAGAATTTCTAAAATCATTAGGGGAAGTGGCTACAAAACGACTATTCACGTAGGTGTGTAGAATATATGATTCTGGCGACATACCATCTGACTTTCGGAAAAGCATCATCCACACAATTCCGAAGACAGCAAGAGCTGACAAGTGCGAGAATTATCGCACAATCAGCTTAACAGCTCACGCATCGAAGCTGCTTATAAGAATAATATACAGAAGAATGGAAAAGAAAATTTAGAATGCGCTAGGTGACGATCAGTTTGGCTGTAGGAAAAGTAAAGGCACGAGAGAGGCAATTCTGACGTTACGGCTAATAATGGAAGCAAGGCTAAACAAAAATCAAGACACGTTCATAGGATTTGTCGACCTGGAAAAAGCGTTCGACAATATATAATGGTGCAGGCTCTTCAAGATTCTGAAAAATGTAGGAGTAAGCTATAGGGAGAGACGGGTCATGTACAATATGTACAACAACCAAGAGGGAATAATAAGAGTGGACGATCAAGAACGAAGTGCTCGAATTAAGAAGGGTGTAAGACAAGGCTGTAGCGTTTCGCCCTACTCTTCAATCTGTACATCGAGGAAGCAATGATGGAAATAAAAGAAAGGTTCAAGAGTGGAATTAAAATACAAGGCGAAAGGATATCAATGATACGATTCACTGATGACATTCCTATCCTGAGTGAAAGTAAAGAAGAATAAAATGATCTGCTGAAGGGAGTGAACAGTAATGAGTACACAGTATGGTTTGAGAGTAAATCGGAGAAAGAAGAAGGTAATGAGAAGTAGTAGAAATGGGAAAAGCGAGAAACTTAACATCAGGATTGATGGTCACGAAGTCAATGAAGTTAAGGAATTCTACTACCTAGGCAGTAAAATAACCAACGACGGACGGAGCAAGGAGGACATCAAAAGCAGACTCGCTATGGCGAAAAAGGTATTTCTGGCCAAGAGAAGTCTACTAATATCAAATATAGCCTTAATTTGAGGAAGAAATTTCTAAGTATGTACGTCTGGAGTACAGCATTGAATGGTAGTGAAATATGGACTGTGGGAAAACCGGAACAGAAGAGAATCGAAGCATTTGAGATGTGGTGCTATAGACGAATGTTAAAAATTAGGTGGACTGATAAGGTAAGGAATGAGGAGGTTCTACGCAGAATCGGAGAGGAAAGGAATATGTGGAAAACACTGATAAGGAGAAGGGACAGGATGATAGGACATCTGCTAAGACATGAGGGAATGACTAGAGGGAGCTGTAGAGGGCAAAAATGTAGAGGAAGACAAAGATTAGAATACTTCAAGCAAATAATTGAGGACGTAGGTTGCAGGTGCTACTGTGAGATGAAAGGGTTAGCACAGGAAAGGAATTCGTGGCGGGCCGCATCAAACCAGTCAGTAGACTGATGACCAAAAGAAAAAAAAGTAGACTGTCTTTTTGCTTTACGAAGAACGAAGGAGGCAATGGCAGTGCGTGTGGAAGAGAGGTTTCAAAATGGTTCAAATAGCTCTGAGCACTATGCGACTTAACTTCTGAGGTAATCAGTCGCCTAGAACTTAGAACTAATTAAAGCTAACTAACCTAAGTACATCACACACACCCATCCCCGAGGCAGGATTCGAACCTGCGACCGTAGCGGTCGCTCGGTTCCTGACTGCAGCGCCTAGATCCGCACGGCCACTCCGGCCAGCGAAGAGAGGGACACAGTGGGAGTGTAACATAGCTGACAGTGACAACTGCTAGGATAGGAGTGAAGGTGAGTAAACACTGCCAGGAAAAGAGTGAAGGAGACAGTGCCTATGGGAGCGGAATAAAGAGAAGGTGGATGCGAACGTGAAAGTGGGTGAGAGCCAGTGATAATGAGAGGCAGAGTCTACGACAATGGCAAAACGAGGAAGAGAGAGATAGTGATAGGAGACAAAAGCAATGGGAGATATAAACGATATAGTACTAATAAGAGAGAGGAAGAGGGAGACAGTGGTATTGAGAACAGACTCTAGTAGTAAGACAGAATGATGGAGACCTGGCTATGGGACAAGAGACAGTGAGAGAGAGACACACAAAGAGATAATGACAATGGGTTGGGCCGAATGTGTTAGTGAAAATGGACAAAAGGGAGTGGATCGGTATAAGCTACTGAGCACAGTGATCTAGTGATTGCGAGAGACTTAGGGGAGCTTGTGGAAGTGAGAGGCGAGTTGCAAGTAAAGAAGAAAACGCGAATATGTTCCCATGGAATATTTTGGGGAAAATATTTTTAAAGGTGCTGAGGAAGGTAGAGTGTGGCAGCTGGTACCCCACGTTTCAGAGTCTCTGTGATACGTCGTGGTATGGGAAACTTAACCAAAACGTAAGGTAAGCAGAGCCAAAGGCTGCAGGGAGTGAAAGCATAGACCCAAATGAGATTACAGTTTCAAACACAATTTAAGTTTATTAAACATTAAAAAAGCACTTGTTCACTGATTTTATATATATATATATATATATATATATATATATATATATATATATATATATATATATATATATATATATATATATATATAAAATCACCTACCTATGTGTGTGATATATATATATATATATATCACAAAACACAATAAATTTTTTTAAACTCCTGGCCTGAAGGGCCGCCGAACATTCACAACTGTAATGTCAGAATGACAACCTTAAGATTCAACATAAGAGATAATCATGGTCTGAAGGACCCGACACTTTTGATTAATTATTGACGAATACAATAAGTTACTGAAAGGAATGACTTCAATCATTCGGCCAGAAAGGCCAATCAAATATAACCACAAATGCTGTTTTGATAATGCTACAAGAATGCACAACCAACAGTTAATTTACTTCGTCCAAAGGAGCAGTAAAGACCAAAAGACAAATTCATATACTAAAGTTTTTTTTTGCGAAACAAGCTAACAAGATAAAATTAATAACCAAAAAGGCGTAGTGACGCCGCCACTCGGCCTGAAGGGCCTGAATATCAGTAGTAATAAATATTTGAGATTGGTTGAAGTTAGTGAGTAAGCATTTAAAACCAGACCGTTCTCCTGACCACTAGGAAAAATTTACAGTCAGCTGTGCTGGGACTGCGAGCTTTAGCAATATGGCACAGACCAGCAGAACAACTAGAAACTTCACCAACAGGCGAATCGTCCACATAGGGCATAACAGCAACTCTCTATAACACATAAAATAAAAATTACTAAACATTGAAACACATGCTTCAAAATATCTAGGAAGGAACTGTTAATGACGCCCACTGGTCTTCGTAAATCTTCGACTTAGTAAATGTGACGGCTAGTACTAAATAATAATAATAATAATACTAGTCAACAAATTGTAAAATACAAGATCGTTTTGCACTTGGGTCAGAATAAAATTTCAACCACAGGTAATATTTTACGTTCAGTTATTAAGGCGCAGAGAGTTAACACTCTTTTCTAGTGATAGTTACACTTGACATTACAACAGCATATCATTGAATCGGGATTTCAGGCACGCCTGAGCCTACCAAAATTGCAAAACACCATGGCACACGACCATAGAGCAAATCACACCCAACGACACGGGCAGAAAGTGAGTGAGACACATCAAGTCAAGATATTCTCACCGTTATCCCAGAAGGCAGACAAGCATTCGGCGACAGGTTGCAACCAGCAGCAACTCGAGTTATGTCAGTCGCCCCAGTTCCGCCATAGCAACGCGGACACGCCGCGTCAACAGTTGCCACGCCGAGCCTCCTTATCACACAGCCCGTCCAGAACGACTGCCGCCGTCCCGAGTGCACACGCTCGTAGCACTCACGTGCGTTCACAAGAAGTTATACCACCTTTCCCGCAACATTGCCCTGCCACACAACCTGTAACTAAACTCCCCGTCTCACTCCGGAAGCAGCACTCGATACTCTCGTAGTCAGCAGGTCTCTCCCCAGAACGCAGAGCCCTTCGAAATTTAAAAGCAAACGGACCAATCGCGCCAGAGCAAAGCCAAGGGTCCGGAAGACGACACACCACACCTAGACAAAGATGAAGATGATACGGTTCACTCTGAAAACGGGAACGTAATAGCCTTTTTTGTACTCCGATGAGAGCATTTTTCCGATACTCCTTTTAATGCTACAACCAACTTAAACCACCGAAGAGCCGTATACCGCACTTCTCTAGAGAAACGGAAGGTTCCAAATGATTTTAAAAGAGCACAGGTAGCCCCGGTCTTCAAGAAGGGTCGTTGAACAGATGCGCAAAACTATAGACCTGTATCTCTGACATCGATCTGTTGTAGAATTTTAGAACATGCTTTTTGCTCAAGTATCATGTCGTTCTTGGAAACCCAGAATCTACTCTGTAGGAATTAACATGGATTCCGGAAACATCGATCGTGTGAGACCCAACTCGCTTAATTTGTTCGTGAGATCCAGAAAATATTTGATACATGCTCCCAGGTAGATGCTATTTCCCTTGGCTTCGGGAAGGCGTTCGATGCAGTTCCGTACCGTCGCCTGATAAACAAAGTAAGAGACTACGGAGTATCAGACCAGCTGTGTGGCTGGATTGTAGAGTTTTTAGCAAACAGAACACAGCATGTTGTTATCAATTAAGAAAGCTCTACAGACGTTAAAGTAACCTCTGGCGTGCCACAGGGGCGTGTTATGGGGCGACTGCTTTTCACAATATATATAAATGACTTAGTAGATAGTGTCGGAAGTCCCATGCGGCTTTTCTCGGGTGATGCTGTAGTATACAGAGAAGTTGCAGCATTACAAAATTGTAGCGAAATGCAGGAAGATATGCAGCGGATAGGCACTTGGTCCACGGAGTGGCAACTGACCCTTAACACACACAAATGTAATGTATTGCGAATACATAGAAAGAAGGATCCTTTACTGTATGATTATAGGATAGTGGAACAAACACTGGTGGTAGTTAATTCTGTAAAATATCTGGGAGTATGCAGGCGGAACAATTTAAAGTGGAATGATCATATAAAATTAATTGTTGGTAAGGCGGGTACCAGGTTGAGATTCATTGGGAGAGTCCTTAGAAAATGTAGTCCATCAACAAAGGAGGTGGCTTACAAAACACTCGTTCGACCTATACTTGAGTATTGCTCATTAATGTGGGATCTGTACCAGATCGGGTTGACGGAGGAGATAGAGAAGATCCAAAGAAGAGCGGCGCGTTTCGTCACAGGGTTATTTGGTAACCTTGACAGCGTTACGGAAATGTTTAGCAAACTCAAGTGGCAGTCTCTGCATCGCGGTATAGCTTGCTCGCCAGGTTTCAAGAGGGTGCGTTTCTGGATGAGGTATCGAATATATTGCTTCCCTCTACTTATACCTCCCGAGGAGGTCACGAATGTAAAATTAGAGAGATTCGAGTGCGCACGGAGGCTTTCAGACAGTCGTTCTTCCCGCGAACCATACGCGACTGGAACAGAAAAGAGAGGTAATGACAGTGGCACGTAAAGTGCCCTCCGCCACACACCGTTGGGTGGCTTGACGAGTATAAATGTAGATGTAGTGCACTGTACGATATGGCGTGAACTACTTGTCTGCATGTCTTACGCCAGCTCACCTATTACAATTGTTGTCATCCCAGCGAATTGTGTGCAGCTAGCGAGATACGGCAGTGGCTCGCATACGCATGCGGACCACCCACCATTTCTCTGTGTTAAGGGTGAAGGGAGCCGGGCGCTGGCAGAGTGTCGCTATATTGGCGCCCCGACGCGCCGCTTTATTCGCGCCTATCGCCGGCGCGAGTGTCCCCTCACTCTGGGCGAGAGGCGGCGCTTTCAGCGCTGGGGCGGATGCCGACAGAAAGCTTCCGGACCGTCGCGGCTCGGCCCAGGCAGCCGCGGTTTCGGAGCCGTCCTTCCGCCTGCAGCCCCCAGGGCTGAGGAAGCGCCAGCTTCGCCGAGGGGTGACGCGGACAGTCGCGTCACTCCCCTCGCAAGTCTCCCCCAACGTCGCGTAAATGTTTTGTAAAAGTTTCCAACCTTTTTTGCCCCCTTCCTCCAAGAAGCACGGGAACCGGAACCGACAACGACGCATTTCTGTCGTCAGAAGTCCACTAGAACTTCGTTCAAGAAGTCTGTTGCGATGACAAATCTCACTCCTTTGAACTGATTCTGTTCTACAGCGCGCTGTGAATCCTCTAACGAGAAAAGAAAGCGAGCCAGATTCGTAGCAAATCATTCATGGAGCGCAACGAATACAAAAGTTAGTTTTTTATGTCAGCTGGCTCATAAACGCTGATCAGCCACAAAATTATTACCACCGACCTACTATCGATATAAACCCGTCCAGTCAGTAGCAAAGTCACCTGGCGAGAAATTGCCGCTTGTCAGACATAAGCACGGTGCATATAGTATCAGTAAGGGTGCTGTCCGTGTGAGGAAGGGGAAGGCGCGCGTTCCGTCTGAGACTGACGGAGAGCAGATTTTGATGGCCCGGACGCTCGGATCCTGAATTTCGGAAACTGCATGATTTGTCGGGTGTTCGAGGAATGCTATGGTGAGTGAAGAAACTAAGGTGAAACCACGTCCAGATGTCGTGGTGTTGGGGGGCCACCTATCATAACACAAAAAATGGTTCAAATGGCTCTGAGCACTAAGGGACTTAACATCTTAGGTCATCATGCCCCTAGAACTTAGAATTACCTAAACTAACTAACCTAAGGACATCACACACATCCATGCCCTAGGCAGGATTAGAACCTGCGACCGTAGCAGTCCCGTGGTTCCGGACTAAAGCGCCTAGAATCGCACGTCCACTGCGGCCGGCCCTCGCATAACAGATGTCGGACGTCGTAAGCAGACTGGTAAAACAGGAAAGGGGGCAAGTTGTGGTGGAACTAACATTAGACTTAGTCCGACCGGTTGGCCGTGCGGTCTAACGCACTGGTTCCGGGTGGGATGGCGTGCTGGTCCCCGGCCCGATTCCGCCCGGTGGATTAGTGTCGAGGTCCGGTCTGCCGGCCAGCCTGTGGATGGTTTTCAAGGCGGTTTCCCCCTTATTTCGCCTCACTTACTCTATGTCGGCAACTGCTGGGCAAACACTGGCTCCACGTAATTACTCTACCACCAAAATTACTATACCACTCGTCTGGTGTGAGACGTTCCGGGGGGGTTCCACTGGGGGCCGAACCGTACAATAACCCTGGGTTCTGTGTGGGGCAGGGGTGGGGTGAATGGACTGTTGTAGCCTGTTGTGAGGGTATGAACCACTGAGGGCTATGGCGGGTACAAAGCCTCTCCAGTTCCAAACAGCATGATAGAGGCCAGATAATCTGGAGTACTTCGTGTAGACGGATATTTTTGTGCAGTGGTAGGAGGGTGTGGCACGAATAAAGTACTAGAAATCCTGACTGGTGAGGGATGAGAGTAGGACTACGTTTGATGGTAACTGTTGCACGTTTTTCTTTAATAACTCGAGGACAGTGGCCTGCAACGAAATCAATTTTTTTTTTGTCATCAGTCTACTGACTGGTTTGATGCCCCCCCCCCCCCCCCCCCCACGAATTCCTTTCCTGTGCTGACCTCTTCATCTCAGAGTAGCACTTGACGTATTCCAATCTCTGTCTTCCTCTACAGTTTTTGCCCTCCAGCTCCCTCTGGTACCATGGAAGTCATTCCCTCATGTCTTAGCAGATGTCCTATCATCCTGTCCCTTCTCCTTATCAGTGTTTTCCACATATTTCTTTCCTCTCCGATTCTGCGTAGAACCTCCTCATTCCTTATCTTATCAGTCCACCTAATTTTCAACATTCGTCTATAGCACCACATCTCAAATGCTTCTATTCTCTACTGTTCCGGTTTTCCCACAGTCTATGTTTCACTACCATACAATGCTGTACTCCAGACGTACATCCTCAGAAATTTCTTCCTCAAATTAAAGCCGGTATTTGATATTAGTAGACTTCTCTTGGCCAGAAATGCCTGTTTCGAAATAGCGAGTCTGCTTTTGATGTCCTCCTTGCTCCGTCCACCGTTGGTTATTTTACTGCCTAGGTAGTAGAATTCCTTAACTTCATTGACCTCATGACCATCAATCCTGATGTTAAGTTTCTCGCTGTTCTCATTTCTACTACTTCTCATTACCTTCTTCTTTCTCCGATTTACTCTCAAATCATACTGTGTACTCATTAGACTCATCATTCCGTTCAGCAGATCATTTAATTCTTCTTCACTTTCACTCAGGATAGCAATGTCATCAGCGAATCGTATCATTCATATCCTTTCACCTTGTATTTTAATTCCACTCCTGAATCTTTCTTTTATTTCCATCATTGCTTCCTCGATGTACAGATTGAAGAGTAGGGCGAAAGGTTACAACCTTGTCTTACACCCTTCTTAATACGAGCACTTCGTTCTTGATCGTCCACTCTTATTATTCCCTCTTGGTTGTTGTACATATTGTACATGACCCGTCTCTCCCTATAGCTTACCCCTACATTTTTCAGAATCTCGAACAGCTTGCACCAATTTATATTGTCGAACGCTTTTTCCAGGTCGACAAACCCTATGAACGTGTCTTGATTTCTCTTGAGCCTTGCTTCCATTATCAGCCGTAACGTGAGAATTGCCTCTCGCGTGCCTTTACTTTTCCTACAGCCAAACTGATCGTGACCTAGCGCATTCTCAATTTTCTTTTCCATTCTTCTGTATATTATTCTTGTAAGCAGCTTCGACGCATGAGCTGTTGAGCGGATTGTGCGATAATTTTCGCACTTGTCAGCTCTTGCTGTCTTCGGAATTGTGTGCATGATGCTTTTCCGAAAGTCAGATGGTATGTCGCCAGACTCATAAATTCTAGACACCAACGTGAATAGTCGTTTTGTTGCCACTTCCCCTAATGATTTTAGAAATTCTGATGGAATGTTATCTATCCCTTCTGCCTTATTTGACGGTAAGTCCTCCAAAGCTCTTTTAAATTCCGATTCTAATACTGGATCCCCTATCTCTTCTAAATCGACTCTTGTTTCTTCTATCACATCAGACAAATCTTCACCCTCATAGAGGCTTTCAATGTATTCTATCCACCTATCTGCTCTCTCCTCTGTATTTGACAGTGGAATTCCCGTTGCGCTCTTAATGTTACCACCGTTGCTTTTAATATCACCAAAGGTTGTTTTGACTGTCCTGTATGCTGAGTCTGTCCTTCCGACAACCATATCTTTTTCGATGCCTTCACATTTTTCCTGCAGACATTTCGTCTTAGCTTCGTAACTAACTTTTCCATTGTTTAAAGCTACATCTTTGCATTTCTCGTACGCGATGAAATCGCCGCGCCCCAAATCCCGGCACGCCGTTAGAGGAGCCTGAACAAAGTGGCGCAGTATTTCGATGAAACAGAATGTCGGGTGGTAATTTGTTTCCTGAATTTGAAAGGTTACAACGCACCGACAATCTGTTAAGAGTTGTTGGTAAGGCACGGCAGCAATTCAGCATCATACGACACCATGACTAGGTGATGCTGATATTTACAGCGTGTACAGACAAGTTTCAATGACGATGAACTTAGTGGCAGACGATGTGCCAGAAGAACTGGATGTCGCAAGAAGAGGGGCTGCGCTGCTGCCTCAAGTCCGACACACCGCAGTCGTGGTGACAGTGGAAAACGTGAAACTCAGTGATGGATCAGTTTTTGCCGTTTGCACATCATCTGGAATATGGCAAAACTGTTGAAGCAGATATTTTTTTCTCCCCGACAGTGTCACTCCTCATTCCACAAAGGACATACAACGAGATGACAAAAGTAATGGAATAGCGATATGCTTATACACACATAAGGCATAAAAGGGCATTTTATTGGCGGAGCTTCCATTTGCACTTAGGTGTTTGACGTGAAATTGTTTCCGACGTGATTGTGGCCACACGGCGAGAATTAACAGAGATTGAACGTGGAATGGTAATTGGAACTAGATGCTTGGATCATTCCGTTTTAGAAATTGTAAGGTGGCGGAATAAATGAATTCAGATTTGCACCTTACATGAGAGATTTATACATCACAATCGGAAGATGAATATGACACCTAACTCAATTCGACGGTAATGAGCAAATTTCCCTGTTAGTATGTAATGCAAAAAGGGATGACACTCATTCGACAGTAATTAACACACCGTCCCTATAATGCATGTTTGAGTGGAAGGTCAAACTAGCAGCGAGGGGCGTTTTAATTTGGAATTCAGAGGGACGAGGGCAGAGGCAAGGCCGTGCTACAGGGGGTACCATGGAAACCACTTAAAGGGGTGTCCCAGGCGGAAAGTCAACGACCGACCAGGTGACTCAGATGGGGAGAGCGAGTGTAATGGACCATCTGAGGGAGGACAGGAAAGAAAGCTTTTAGAAAACTGCGTTTCGGAATTCTAAATGGATACGAAACAAGACCAGTGACACATTTTCGATCACATATCTTGTGAGTGGTACACACATGAGAGAGTCTTTGTGCACATTTAGGAACGGGCTCTAAAAAAATGGTTCAAATGGCTCTGAACACTATGGGACTTAACATCTGAGGTCATCAGTCCCCTAGAACTTAGAACTACTTAAACCTAACTAACCTAGGAACATCACACACATCCATGCCCGAGGCAGGATTCGAGCCTGTGACCGTAGCAGTCGCGCGGTTCCGGACTGAAGTGCCTCGAACCGCTCAGCTACCGCGGCCGGCGGAACGGGCTCATAACGTAAGATTGGCGAACACGCTAGGAAGGAGCAAAGAGCCTAAGTTTCCATGCAACTTAATGGTAGGGACCTTGCGATTAGTATAGCGAGTTTCCACTAAGTAAGAGGAACGCTCCAATTGGTTGAAAAAAACAGTTACGTGAAGAACGAAAGAACCCAGGTGTGGAGACAGTTCGGCTATGAGTAAGACGGAAATTTTAAGAGACTCTTCTCTGAACTGGCGTCAAGTGCAGAATGGAGCGCATCATGGTCTGTACGACGCAGAGGGGTCTTTTGTGTGAACACTGCGTTTACAGAGGCTGATATGCAGCAAGATGTTAGATGTATCATCGTTTAGCTCAACTGTGGAGAAATGAACCAGCAAATTAGTTAATTGTTCTTGCGAGAACTGAGACGGCATTATAAGATGCACGCTACTCCTACCATGTGCGTATAAATCGCCACAGTCTAAGACTAGGGATGAGTACATGTTCTCTTGCATAACGAGAAACATAGGGAAAGTTTCTTCTGGAAAATTCAGCGAAGGTGTAATTAGTTTATAGGAATTTCGGCGAAAGAGACCGGCCTAGCAGACGACAACTCATCGCAGCTAAATGTAAATACCGCGTGTAGAGGCTTAAACTTGTTGGTCCATCAGCTTGCGTCCACCGTAAACTCGAGCGACCTTGAGTAATCTCTTGTTCAATTTGTCACATAACTAACCATCCACTGTAGACTTGATTGTCATTGTAAAAATGGTACCGAACTTTGAACCGGAATCGGACGATTTTCGTAGTACTGACCAACATCATAAAGTAAGTGTAGGAACAAATTTGAAAAGAAACTTCTAGTTAAACTTTAATATTGTCGTGTTTAGTATAACTTAATCTTCTGAGAGTTAATATTTAATATTGTTATGTTTAGGATTATTTCACTGTTTCATGTTAACGAGATGCGTTATCCTGGAAACTGTTTTTGTTTTCACATCGAGAACTGTTTAAAAGCGTATATTTTTGTCCTATTATTGCGACATTAAAGATCTCATTTCAGCTTGAACAGTTGTCTTCAATCCTAGAAAAAGTAAACCATAAAATATTGCACCTCACAAAATTGTTAAAGAATTCATAATTCCAATATCATCAGTGTCAAGAGTGTGCCGAGACTACCAAATTTCAGGAGACGCCGCTCACCACAGGAAACGCAGTGGCTGACGGCCTTTACTTAACTAATCGAGAACAGCGGAGGGTTAGTAGTGTTGTCAGTGCTAAAAGACACGCAACACTGCACGAAATGACCCTAGAAACCAATGTACCCGTTAGACAGTGCAGCTAAACATGGCGTTAATTGGCTACAACAGTAGACGATCGACGCGAGTGCTTTTGCTAACAGCACGACATCGCCTGCTGCGCCTCTCTGGGCTGGTAAGTATACCGATTCTACGCTAGACGGCTGGAAAATAGTAGCCTGATAGCATAAATCCCGATTTCAGCCGGTGAGAGCTGATGAATCGAGTGTGGGACTGAACTCACAAAGCCATGGAGCCCAGTTGTCAACAAGGCACAATGCTAGCTGGTTTTGGCTCCAAAATGGCTAGGACCGTGTTTAAACGGAATGGATTGGGTCCTCTAAATACAAACCAGGTTTCAGTAAACGTTCAAGCACGAAATTTGTTCTAACTAAGGTAATAGATGCACAGGAGACGACTGTCATATGCTTCTTAGATCTCAGCAAAGCCTTTGAAACTCAAACTTAACAGCCTAAATTTCGCGCCAAGTGCTGTGCAGTAGTTTCGCTCATACTTGACAACTTGCCGGCACCATAAAGTTACTGTGGGCGAAGGAAATATCAGCCATCACTACAAGGTCCTACAATGTTTTCACTGTGAGTAAATGAGGTGTCATTAGCTTAATACTACAGCAAATAGCGCGTGTATGCTGATGACTTCCAATAGTGTGTAAGTGAAAAACCAATAAAGCTGAAGACAGCTGTCTAGAATCTTAATCCCGACCTACGTGGTTTATCAATATGGGTGCAGGATATACGGTTAAGGCTAGACCCATCCATAACACAAGCAATATTGGTTGGTCTTCCAAGGCTCATTAGCCCGGACTATCTGGAATCTCTACCATCTTTAACGCTAAATGGGACAAGTGTCAACTTCTCTCCTTCAGCAAAGATTCTGGGAGTATTAACAGCTGAAAATCTAAATTGGACTGAGCAAGTAATTGTAATGTGCAACAAGAAGTCACGAGCTCTCCATATCCTACGAAAATGTATCTTCCGTGAGGCCGGCCACTGTGGCCGAGCGGTTCTAGGCGCCTGAGTCTGGAACCGCGCTGCTGCTACGGTCGCAGGTTCGAATCCTGCCTCGGGCATGGATGTGTGTGATGGCCTTAGTTAGGTGTAAGTAGTTCTAAGTATAGGGGACTGATGACCTCAGATGTTTCGTCCCATAGTGCTTAGAGCCATGTGAACCATTTGCGTGTGAGGAATGTCTGCTGGAAGTCTGATCATACCTATCTGCTGCACCCCTTATATTTGAAATACGGATCCGTATGATATGGTAATGTTCAGTGCTACTTATGAATATTATTTACTTATAATAAAATCAGTTATTGCATGTGCTAGTAATTAATTAGGTCTAATAAGTAATTTTCCTCTTAGCTTGGCTATGCAAATAATTGTAGATTGTTGAAATGGTACTCATTTCTACCGTTCAGCAGTGAGGCTAACAGTTAACACATCTGCTACAAAACATTTTCGTTTTTATCATCAGGGTGATGTATCCTTTACTGAGCTAGTTCTACGTTCAGCCTTACCACAATGTAGCTTCAACATCATTCAACTGTATTTTGAATTGATGGCAGTAGTGTGGAGGTGGAGGGGGGGGGGGGGGTAATGAACCTTCACGCATTCCACCGTTCTTCCTTACGATGTGCACAACCTCTCCGTATCTCGGTGGAGATATACATGCAAAAGTTTTTGGTGACATAGATAATATTGAAAACTCCCCAGAAAGCTACTGGGTTAATCAGTTCTATGGCCAAGCGTTGAAAGATAACATTATCACATTAGATAAACGGAATAAATCCAAGTTGGCGTACATGAACACCATGAACACCATCCAAGTTGACACGTCGTTTTTCAATGCAGCCATTTGCATTTGGTCTGTATAAGTTTCTCTGTGATTGTGTTAATTATCTGACTCTTTGCAGTAAGAGACTCACTAGCTGCGATAAGACGTCAATAATTTTGAGATTAGCCTTCGTCTCATATTAGTGTGCCATTTCCTACCAGCCATCATAAACAACTGCACGAAGTTATATGTACACAAATTGAGGAGCCAAAGAAACTGGTACACCTGTCTAATATCCTGTAAGTCCACGGCGAGCACGCAGATGTGCCACAACGCGGCGTGACATGGACTCGACTATAGTCTGAAGTAGTGCTAGAGGGAATTGAAACGTAACGGGAGGAAATATGTTGTATGGAGGTGGGGCTGGAAATGCTTCTTTGATTTGGAGCTAAATTTCGACAGCTCTTCATCATGTTATCACCCAGTCTGCAATGAAGCTTCACTTGTGAACGTAACATCTGCAATAAAATGAAGGGTTGACGCATAGTTAAATGGACCATTCGCAGTAGTGTACCAGTGCAAGAAAATCAGTTGCCCATAGTGCCTGCACACGCTGTACACGGTACAGGTACAGCCGGTTCTCATGAAGCATTCTACAGACAGACAGACAGGTTGTGAACACCGCTTGTTGCAGCTAACTGTCTGACACTAGTGTTTCGCAACTCCACGAAGAAGTTCCTCCACTGGATGAGGTGTCATCGCCCATACAGGCCTTCTGCAGTACGAATAGTAGGCTTAAAAGTACCGTGATTCCTAAGATGGCGACCTGATGGTTCAAATATCCTCTTGCCGGCGCCCCGTCTTTCTGGAAATCTCTCCCGAAACAAACGTCGATCGCCACGATCATTACCGGCTGCTAATCCGTACGGCAAGTAAGCGTCTGCCATCTCCGAGTTTGACAACGCTTCCATTGTACAATACAATGATGAAAACTAAACAGGTGATGCTATACGTGATTGCACAGCTCGTGATGAACACTGAATAGTTGATGCTGTGTGCTTGATGCTAGCAGGTCAGTGAAGTGAGTCGTGTGTCAACATCACAATTGTTCAACAGGAACAACAGATACTGATGGGCAGCTTAAGAATTATATAACTTCCTGTACATACTAATCAAACTTAATCAGTAGAGCAGTTTTAACATTCCATGTGAGAATACGTTTCGTGTAATGCTTGATAATTCTGTTCCTGTGCGTTTACCGTGATTAATGGGATTGTAAAGAGAAATTGAAGACGAACTCTGACACGGATATAAAGCATTTTCCAATCCTTATTCTCATTAGATATTTGGTTCCTCTGTGCGTGGAGAACTTTTACTGAAAGAAATGCCAAACGTTAAGACAACACTATGAGATATCTTGCAATCCAATTTTCTACGATTTTTATTAATTACGTCATTTAGGATAGTACCTTTTAAACAATTCTGATGCAAGTGTTACATGAATGAGCTTATGCACTCATGTGCCAAAACATGATGACAGCTGCTCGCCGCGAGAATGTATAACGCCTAGTGACGTGTCGAGCATATGACGCATTAAGAAAGGTACTCAAGATAAAGAGAGAGAAAAAGATGCCCCACGAAGGAATTATCCGAATGGGAAGGAAATCAGTAGCGTTGCTGTACATGTAATGACAAAAACATTACAATTTCAGACAAATTGGTTGATGCATTCAGGACAACTAGCTTCACAAATTGAGCAACTCAGTAAAGTGTTGTTCCAACTCTGGCCCTTATGCAAGCAGTTATTCGACTTACCGTTGACTGACAGAGTTGTTGGATATCGCCCTGAGTGATATCGTGCCTTATTCAGTCTAATGTTCGTGTTAGATCGTCAAAATCGTGAGATGGTTGAAAGACCATGCCCATAATGCTCCAGACGTTCTCAGTCGCTGATATATCCCTTGGTGGGAAAAGTAGGGTTTGACATGGACGAAGACAAGCAGTTGAATCTCTATCCGTCTGTGATCTGGCATTATTTACTGAAATGTAAACCAAGGATGACAGCAAAACGCAGTGTAGAATATCGTCGACGAACCGTTCTGTAAGGAAGCCCCAAATGACTGCAATAGGAGTCTTGGTATGAAAATAAATGGCATCCTAAACCATGACTCCTAGTTGTTGAGCCATATGGAGAGCGACAGTTAGGTTTGTATCCAATTGCTGTCCGGACCATCTCAAGACATGCCCTCAGCTTGGAATCTAATTGACTGGAGTAGAATCTCCTTGTTATGGGTCCCGCTTCGAAATGAGCTCCTATGACCTGCGAAGACATGTTTAAACAGACGACGCGGGTTGCTGTGAGACACAATCCTGAGCGTCACCCTCAGCACGGCCCAACAGCCACGAGTGATGGTCTGCGGTGCCATTTCTTTTCATAATATGGCCCCTTTGGTTGTCATCCGCGACCCCCTTACAGTACAACAGGACGTAAACCTCGTTCTACGGCCAGTTTTGCTACCCTTCACGGTAAGCCACCCTGGTCCGGTATTCCAGCACGATAACGCCCGACTGTACACGGAGAGAATACCTGGTGCGATGGTTCTCACATACAATACCCCACCTTGTGGCCATCAATGTCGCCTAGTCTCTCCCCAAGTGGAGTGTTATGGGTAGGACCGTCCAACCAGCTGTGGAGATTGACGATCTAAAGCCCCAGTTTGGCATGATATCCCTCAGGGGGGCATCTAACAACTCTGTCAACGTATATCAAGCCGAATAACTACTTGCACAAGGGCCAGAAGAGGAAAAGCGAGTTCTTGACTTGCTCAGTTTATGATGTCCTTTTTCTTGAATAAATCATACAATTTTTCTGAATTTGTAATCATTTACTGTCTCCACATGTACATCTTAACTGTCGATTTCCGCCCCCCCCCCCCCCCCTTCTGATAATACCTTCGTGGTGCATCGCTTTTTGTCTTGGAGTGTGTATGTGCGAAGCAGAAATGAGTAAGTATACATTCTAGCGACGATGCGGGAAGCTTAAGGAAAAATACAGAAAAGAAACTTTATGAAAGCCAGCTCGCTGTCGCCCGGCGTCTGCAAACGAGATCTGTGATATGGTTTGCTATTTATGTGCTCCGTTCGTGAGCATCTATGGAAAGTTCTTTAAGGGCTGTGAAAGCACGACTGGTCGCAAAAGAGAACTTGGATGCCGGGGGATTCCCCTCTATGTGAAGGGCGATAGGCGGTGATCTGTGGTGGATCTAAAGGTAGACTACGATGCTTCTGCAGGCATACTGTTTAGGGGACATAGTTCGACATGTGGCTCAGCAACAGACGATACCTACACGTCCTCATTTTGACTGGACGATATCGTCCGTTACGACTGCCTTGTCGACAAGATCACAGACAATGGACCACGTGCCAGTAGGAACACGTCTCCAGGTCAGATCACTCGCGTTTCTTCTTACATCATATCGACAGCCGTCTTCGGTTACGTCGACATCCAGATGTACGCTGTTCTGAACATGAAATTAGTCTAGGTCACAGCCCTGTGGTGGCATTTTTATGGTATCGGGGACATTTATCTGCCCTTCAGTGGGGTCTGTGGAATTTATTGGAAGCACCAAGTTAACTATGGACTCCGTTATTGCAGACCACTTTAGTCCCTTCATACCTGATGTCTTCCCCAGCGGCGATGGTCTCTTCCAATAGGGTAACTGACTGTGTCGCAAGGCCAGACTAATTCTGCAGTGGTCGGACGAGCATGATACTGAACTCACGTTGATACCTTTACTGATATTCGGGAGGACGACGGTTCAATCCCGTCTCCAGCCATCCTGATTTAGGTTTTCCGTGATTTCCCTAAATCGTTTTAGGCAAATGCCGGGATGGTTCCTTTGAAAGGGCACGGCCGATTTCCTTCTCAATCCTTCCCTAACCCGAGCTTGCGCTCCGTCTCTAATGACCTCGTTGTCGACGGGACGTTAAACACTAACCACCACCACTACGTTACTGATATGAACCAGCTGGATGACATCAGAGCCTTTATCGTGTGCCAGCGGTGCGCCCACAAACCACTTGCTCGTCATTTACTAGAACTGAGTGACCTATGTGTGTGCTGCATAACTTTAGAGGTCTACTAAGAACATGTCGAATCCATATCTCGCAGATTCGCTACTGTACTGCCTCACATAGGATGATCATCACGCTACCATGTAGGTAGTCATAATGGATTGTCTAATCGGTGTAAAATCCCATTAGGATTATGTGACAATTTTCTCTGTATTTCCGGAGGACTTTTGTGCAGTATCAGTAGATGGGGCCGGCGGAAGGTAATGTTGATCTACTTTAGTAAGGACTAGCTGGGATACTCTGCTTCGTTCAGGGAGATGCTTCTATATTTGCATACATATCTACCAATAGTTATAGGAACGAATGGCTAGTGTGGCGACTGTGATTGTATGTTTCATCGTCTCTGTGTATTAAGCTGTTTGCATAGAACTTCTTGGCAATGACTTTTTTGTTGGTTTCTGCACCTGTTTCAGGTTGGACTTGTTCACATTACAATGATATCCGTCCTCTCCGTGCGGAAGTACTAACGGACATTGGAGAGTATCATATGAACGGTGTGTCTCTGCAAAGCGTTCTCTTCGTTGTAAAATTATGTCACGGCTTATGTTTTCCTTGTCCACAATTACGAAGGCGACTTAGTCTGTCTGAGGTGCTTGAAACTGACGTTCTTTGTCTCCAGGTGATCTGCTGTCGGCACGAATTATAACTTTATAGTCATCAGAAATCACTAAGTCTAGTGCTGTTTTGAATATGTGCATCAGTTGATTGTATTTGCCTAAGATTCTCTATACATCTTGCACTATTTCTCGTCTAAATACACTGATATCTGTCCATCGTTGATCAATTTCTGTTTCTTCATTT
Source organism: Schistocerca gregaria (assembly GCF_023897955.1). NCBI lineage: Eukaryota > Metazoa > Arthropoda > Insecta > Orthoptera > Acrididae > Schistocerca > Schistocerca gregaria. Next base: position 185,634,122 of record NC_064924.1, read on the forward strand.
CCGATGAAATATACTTTCAGAGATCTATGGTCTTCGTTGGTACTGGAAGTAGTGATCCCATGTTGTGATAGATTTGTCCTTGAATGGAGAAAACATAATAGATTTCATCTCAGATACTTTTGTTGAAGTGGCACCAAAAGAAGACATTTGGAAGCAGGAGATGTAGGCTTCTATATTCTGGATTTTTTCCCTTCAGATTATGTAAAAATTCCTGCAGAAGTGCTTCCAGTGGTGATAATCGGATTTTTCCATTCACGTAATAGAATCCTGGTGTTTCTCTATTGAACTTTCTCGTGTTGCATAATTGGCAGATGTCATTTATTTTTCTGATACGACGTGTTTATGTTTGTTATATTTTCTCTTTGTGTTGTAGTGGAATGCTTAATTTTTTACTTTGTACTATTTTATTCTCCTCGTACGCGTTTACTTGCCGTAGTGTGATATTTTCATGGCTGGCTGTAGTTTGCAGTCTTTTATTATCGTCGCAGTCATTGATTCTTCAATCCATTAATTTCGTTGTTCTTTTGTTTCACTGCTTCTCATGGTGCTCATTGCCGTTCGTTGGGAACGTAAACGTGATTCGCACTCTTCATGTGTTTCGCTTTTTCGCAGTTTTTTTGCCGTTTTGCTTTAGAATCAGCAAGATCTTCCCCTCTTTACGTTTGGGAGATGTCTAACATATAAATCAAATCTACTTTTTTTGACAAATACACTAATTACACTTTACATGTTTTTCACACTTTATTTTCGGTTTATATTCAGCCACTGTATCACTTTCACTACGCAAACTTCACTGTTCTTTTTTATTCACTTACTGCACAACTTTTCGGTTCCTCCCTTCGTCACTGATAAGAAACTGACGTTCCAATAATCTACGGATTTTTATCACTGGATAGCTCCATTAGTTGCTAATTCTACAACTTACCTAAAAACTTTCGGATAGTCCACAACGTTCCAGAACATTCCACGACAATGATCTGGGATGTTTTGGGATGTTCCACGCCATTACTGAACGTTCCAGTTGATCACGAATCATTGTGGAATATTCCAGAACAGTCCTCAAAATACGTCCTTCAGGTAAAAACAGCAATGTTCTTCATGGATGGTGGACAGAGGACTACCAAACCATATAACTGCCTTGATAGTACTGGGATTCGTTTCTGAGTTTTAGCAGCACGCACGTTTTACTCTTACTTTTATAATATATATTGATCAGTTTGACCATGGTATCACGCTTGGATCCAGTATTAAATATGTACTGCTAGGAAAAAATTTTTATTTATGTTCTCGTCTTTTAATTTAGGCAGAATATGCTAACTCAAAAACGGCTCTTGTGAGTAAGCTCCATCTTCCGTCGACCCCTTCAGTTACTAATTGTAGAGTAACTAGGCACTAAGAGTTATACAACTATAAGTTCTTTTAATTTTAGATGAAATGATGTATTTACGTATGTTGTATGTTTTAAGAGAAGAAATCTGAAAATAAAATGTAGTTTGACTGTCATGATCTTTCAGAAATTGAGTGAATACACTCAGCTATTTACACTAGTAAAATAGAGAAAACACAACTGAATTTGAAGGCTGTTCGTAGAAGCCCGTCATCATTGAATGAATCGTCATGGATGTAGGAGTTTAGGAGACATTGAAATGGCCAGTCTTAGAAATAATCTTCGTTCTGTTTGAGGAAATACGAGTAATTATATCGAAGCTCGCGTGTAGTAAAACTACGCTGAAATGCGCCTGTTTCGAATGCCTTAATTTTGTAAGTAACGGTTGAGAGCGACCACGTAACTACGAAAACTGATCTGAGTAACCAGACATATAATTAAACTAGGGACCTTTACAGCTATAGTGCGATATCTGTTGGCCGGGACACCACATAGAGGTTTACGGCTCGTCAGATGCGTGTGTCTGATGTTTTATGCATGGTCACATTGTTATTTATGGGGCCAAGGGCGTGGGTGGAACCTGATTTTCACTCAGATGGAAGAGAGCGTATTTTCTTATGTGCAAATTGATCTCTTTGCCTATGACGTTCATCGACATATTTCAATAAAAAACAAAATAATGATCGCTTTTGTTCGCTGAAGTCGCAGTTGAACTGCTGTAATTGTCAGCAGTTTAACGCTATTACGTCTGAAAACACTATATAAAAATTTCATATTAAGTGGAAATCTTGGAGAAACCTTACAGTCAGGAAGGGATCGGCTTTCCATTGCCTTTCATAGACCAGTGTGATACATGTGTTGGATTTCATTTACGTTGCGTCGTGATAATTCAGTAATAGCGAAGTGTAATAGACTCACAAGAAACTTTCTTTCCCGTCACAGAACTACATACAATAGATACTCTTCCACAGAATAATCACTTTCTCACTCGTAGCAGGTATTTCATTCGGACACAGGTCGAATGATGGTGTGCAGAGGATTATTGTTCCTATCTTGTCATCCCCCCCCCCCCCCCTGGTAGTGCTCTCTCTATTCGGACCTTCCTGTGGATGCATTTCCTGTTGTACCTGAACGCGTCTCCAGCTCAGGATTTTACGAGTCGGTTATGGACGTTCACATAAATTCCACAGCTCCAATAAGTACTGCTTTGTCCAACGCTTCCTAAATCTAGCCGGCCGGGGTGGCCGTGCGGTTTTAGGCGCTACAGTCTGGAACCGCGTGACCGCTACGGTCGCAGGTTCGAATCCTGCCTCGGGCATGGACGTGTGTGATGTCCTTAGGTTAGTTAGGTTTAAGTAGTTCTAAGTTCTAGGGGACTGATGACCACAGATGTTACTTCCCATCGTGCTCAGAGAGCTTCCTAAATCTATCGGAGTGTTACTATTTCAGGCAGAATCATTTTGGTAGATTCGTGTTCGACGTAGACTCTGATCCTGTTGGAATTATTGCCAGTCACTCTCCATTCGGGAAATGGGATGCGGTCAGTGCAACTGCAACGTCTTAACGTGTGATGATCCTTAAGTCCACAACTGCTTCAATACGAATCAAGGTTATGTTCAGTTATTCCTCACCAACCCTTGGGATTCCCAGTACCTTTCGCAGAGACGTTTTGAAGTGCCTAGCATTCTTGTCACCATTCTCTCCACAAAGCCCCTGGTGAGGTAGTGAATTTCCCTGTAATACCGTGGTAAGCCAGGAATAGACAAGTCTTTGTGTTGGTTAACCCCTTCAAACGTTGTGCTAGCTACGTCTGCGGCTCAAATTGTTTTCACGATGTTTGTGTAAATCGTATGATATATAAAGATGATGATGATGATGATGATGGAGCGGGTTGTATGGGCGCAAGACGGCAAGGTCTTCATCGCCCGCTCAGTAACAGATTGACACGGGTGTCAAGAAAATACTCAGAACAGGAAGATAAAAGAGAACGTAAACCACAGGTAACAATCTTGGAAAAATATGTGCCTACCCACACCGAAGCGTGGGACGAAGCATGCCGCCAGTAGTAAAACACGGACAACACAAGAAGAAAGTGGTAGAGGGAACTAAAGCAATATAGTAAATGGAAGTGACCGGCCGAGAACAAGGGAAAAAAAGGGAGGAGCCGGCCACTTTGCAATACACTAAAACCTCCAGCCTAAGAGTTTAGGCCAGAGTCCAAACACTTACAAAACTATAAAACCCTAGACACACACGTCTCATCTTTACCTAAAACACAGGGCAGATCCCCATCAATTTGTGCTTCTGCCCTGGCATTACGGTATAAAATGCAATCTGTTAAAATGTGGCGGACAGAGATGTGCACACCACAAGCATCACAAAACGTGGGAGCCTCCCGCCGTAATAGAAAGCTATGTGTGAGAGGACAGTGGCCAATCCAAAGACGCGTGAGGGTCACTCCCTCCCGCCTGAGCAAGCAGCAGGAGGAAAGCCATGGCCGAGTTGTTGACTTCACCAAAAGCAATTTATCGGCCGTCACCACCAGCCATTCTTCCTCCCACAACTCCATGCACTTCTTGTGGAGTGCAGAGATGACAGACTGCAAGGGAATAGTACACTGGACCACATCCTGCTCTCTGCAGGCCTCCTTGACAGCCCGATCGGCCTGTTCATTGCCACCAGTTGGTGACGCGTCTGTATAGTGTTAATGGTGCGTTGCTTCACAAATTTGAAAAGAGTTATGTGTGCGTATCTCTTCCCACTTTCACGAGTAGTGGTCCAGAAAAGTCTACCACCGTTACAGCAAATGGTTCAGCAGGGGTAACTCGTTCGGATGGCAGCGGTACTTCGATCTGTTGCCGTAGTAAATTCCTGAAAATCCTACACGCGAAACAAGACTGTAGGATTCTTTTGATTGTCTGATGAGCTCTGAGGATCCGACATTCATTTCGGAGTTCGGACAGTACCGAAGAAACTCCAAAGTGATGGACGCTGTGATGTGCCTCTCGAACAACCAGTTATACGAAATGATGGCAACTGTCAAGGAAAACCGGATATTTTTGTTCCATATTGAGGCTAGTGGAATGCAGTCGACCTCCTTATTGTATCAAAGCGTCTTCAAAGACTGGGTTGTACCGTCTGACTTCTTACTCTCTCATCAATGGTAAGTTATTTTGGAGCGCATCTAGTTGTCCGGCAATGGGTTCTCTCAGGACTACTCGTATCCAATACATTCGTGCAGCTGACAGTTTAGTGGCTGTAAGGTCTCTCGAAGATTTCTGCTTCTGACGAATGCTGTGAACATAAGGAGACTCCGTGCCGTAGTTTCCAGTATGAGCTGAATTTAGATAGAAGAACGATGCTGGTTGGTGCAGAGGTCCACTGTCGGTGTACCAGTTGGGCAAGACTCAGGGGGAGTTTTTAACTTCCGATAAGTGCTCGTTAAACAAAAATCTGCTGGATTTTTTGTTACGAACATTCGGAGTCACGTGAGTTTTTTTTACCTCTGTTACACGGTTACAAACAAATGTCTTCCATCTCTTTGGATCGTAGCGAATCCAGCTTACTAAGACTGTAGCACCTACACCGCAATATCACGTGAACGTTTTTAAATTCTGATGCTGTACAAGTGTTTAGTAATGTTACATATGCCCTTTCGGATGCTTCGTGGAGTATGTGAACCTGAGTGTCTCTTCCACGATTCAACTGGTTTGTTTGACACTGTTCCGCAAAGTTTTTACACTTATTTCCACTTGGTCATCTAATAATATACCTACAGAGTGAAACCTTTTACCTGACAGTGGGAAACTATTTGTTCAAGTAAAACACAGTGGCTCACATTCAAAACACTTCTACTCAGTAAATTGTCAAATACTATGGCATTACGATCTAGATGACGAGGGTGTCATAGAGAAAGGTCGCTGGTGTGCACAGTGCGATGGTTTGATACTCAATACTAGCGAAGCTTAAACGCCTGCACTCTGTATGGTACACAAGTATCTTATTGATATGTGGGCCCACTATCTCATTGCTCAATCGAACGTGTGCCCAACGAGTGTGATCAGAGTGTAGACACTTGTTGTTAAACTATCTCCTTTCAGCCACTATAATAGTACGAAGCTTACAAGAAATAATAAAATTTAAATTATCACATTCAAAATAGGTAAACTACGAATTAACTTTTTTGCTTGATTGTGGGTACACGCCTGAATTCATAGTCAACCCTGAAACAGGCAAATCATCTTTCACGTTCCTGTTCCTTGACACTGCACTCCATTGCTCGGTAGCATCCTCGTTCCTTCGTTTTCGATTTCTTTCTGTACACTGTGGTGTGACACTGATTTGGCCAGTGCACTCCAGGAGATTGATCACCTGATGTGTTTCTGTGTCTCCTATCTAGAGCTTCTATGAATTTCAATTGATGACTCGTGCCGTGCTTTTGGCTGGTTCACAGAACTAGAAACTAGGATCAAAGTTTCGACCGTCCCCATAAATTGCAAAGTAAATGTTAGGTTTCTGGTAGGGATAGGGTTCTAATTTAGAGACGTTGTAGAAGTTGAGAGTTTGAGTGCGAGTCATATATTAACTGTTTATTGAATGGTGGAGTGGGGCGTAATATTTCTTTAATTCCTAGAGAAGACCAGCAACATTCCGGTAAGCGATAACATCAACACTGACGTTTGTGAAGCATTTCCAGAACGTTGCTGGTGAGAAAGAAAAGTTTTTAAAAAAATACGTGCATTAACATTAGTACAAAGTGAAACACGGAGGAAAATCAGGGTGCGTAGTACCGTGCCAACCGCCATTTACTTTTACTTCAGAGGGGAGGCGTAGTCCGCAGCTCGTGGTCGTGCGGTAGCGTTCTCGCTTCCCGTGCCCGGGTTCCCCGGTTCGATTCCCGGCGAGGTCAGTGATTTTTCCTGCCTCGTGATGACTGGGTGTTGTGTGATGTCCTTAGGTTAGTTAGGTTTATCTAGGGGACTGATGACCATAGATATTAAGTCCCATTGTGCTCAGAGCCATTTGAACCATGGGTGACGTAAGTATAATCCTGGCAGGTCCTTCTGTTGTCTACTAACGATACTGAATTGGCAACACAGGAAAAAAATGTGTCACAGCGCCTAGTCAGCTTCAAGGAATACAGCATCTGCGTGTCAGAAAGTGGATACAGGACAGAATAATTTGTCTCGGCGGGATTAGGTTTGTTATACGGGCGTACATTGACATTTCGTACGTACAGAGCTGCTGCAACAGTGATTACTTGGCGGAATTACTTTACAGATGCATGACTTATGCATTATCTATCAGATACTGGACCATGCACAGTGACCAAAACAAGAGGTGCTCACCACCCCGTTCGCATGGCAGTAAGGAGCGGTACTGCTAAATAAGGCAAACTTATTAACAATTTCTTAAATCGTTTGCGTGGTAACAATGCTTATGATACGAGTAAATTGCATTAAAATATCGACGATTCCAATATATTTTATTACAGGTAGATCAAAAAGACTAATTCTTTATGGTAACGCAGGTTTTCTTGGAGAATTTCAAGGATGAAATGTTGCTTATTGGCGAGTTGTGGTGTCATGGTGTCCCAGAGTTTCCGAGAGCATTCTACACGTAATTTTCAGATGAAATGCTGTTCATTACGTTATAGCCACTGGACCACAGATTACTGTTCCATCAGGACAGCGGTTTCCAACTGAGCTCAGAATGGAGTGTGTCGTTAGAAAAAAAGAAATGGAACACTCTGACGTGAAAGCTGCGAAAGCAGCGGGCAGAAAAGACGGGCGGCAACAGGACTCCATTCTCTCACCTTCTTCCACACGGCCTATGTACCGTCTCGAACCACCAGCTGCTGCATCACTTCCAGAGTCTCGCAACCGGACCAGCCGTTGGTAAATCGGCGGAGGATTCTGCGAACCAGCGGCTGTAAAGGAATCCGACGTTTCGCTTGAAGATGAACAGAAAACACGTCGAAATGTTGCGAGGACTTAACGCCAAGATCCGGCTGGTAACGAGAGAAGATTTCATCAAAGAGCGACTCTAACATGAAAACAAAAATATGTTGTTATTTATATTTTTTACGTTACAGTTTTCTGTTTGGTGATTTACACATGAGTTTCTTCAAGTGATTTGTCTAACTACTAAGTGCAATACTTTCGTTGGTCGTAAGGCACAGAACTTTGTTGGAGCAAAATATTTCGAATTACACATCAACTATGTCCATTCGTAACAAAAATACCTCATTAACTCTAAATGAAAAGTAACAGATGAAGATATTACTTTCTTCGCACATTACAAGTTTCCTCGCAGTAGTGTGTAATAGACATTAATTTGGGTAGCAGCAACCACGTGCCGTCAGTCGCTGTCGACACATTCGTCTTATACGACGTACTGAGTCTTCTCTTCTCAGCGGAGGCGTAGCGTTCCACGCAGAAGAAAACAGTAATCCAGTGCTCGTGGCGTGATGGACTGAGTTGCTGCAGTTTCGCTTCTACTCCACCGCCTCGAGGCTCCCGTACCTGATACCAATATCCTACACAAGAAATGGAGAGATAGGAGCGGAGAAAACGAGAAGGAACTTGGCGGACTGCTACATTTTTATGCAAAAACTTTCGCACTAGCTGGAAGGCGGGCGGCACGGAGCGGCGAGCTAAGGGAGGAAAGACAAGCGCGCGGGCTGCATCAGTCCCATCTGGCGTGCGAGGCGAGGAGGCTGGGACGCACAGATAGGGCCGGCACGTGGCCTCCAGGTGGCCGTTACCATAGAAATGAGCGCCGCCAACTTGTTCGGAACTGAACTCAGCGCGAGGCGCAAGAAAATTCACTGGTGGGAGCTGCCAACTAAAGTGATGATCCGATTACGGAGCCCGTAGCGAGAAAAAACCTTTCATGTCCGCCGTTCCAGCGCGTGATAAGGTCTCCCATGGTCTGCGCCGTATGCAAGGCGCATGTCTAGATCGACAAGTATACAAGCAAGTACACACTCAGCCCCGAAGTAATGATGTAGTGTATTCGCATTGGCGGATATGGACAACCATCACGTCTATAACAGAATAACGGCTGTGCGGGGTAGCCGAGCGGTCTTGGACGTCTTGTCACGGTCCGTCGGAGGTTCGAGTTCTCTCTCGAGCATAGGTGTGCGTGTCATCCTTAGCGTAAGTTAGTTTAAGTTAGATTAAGTAGCGTGTAAGCTTAGGGACCGATGACCTTAGTTTGTTCCCATAAGACCTTACCACACGTTTAACAGAATACTCCGTCGTCAGGCCACGAGTGGCATACCGGGACCATCCGACCGCCGCGTCTTCCTTGGCGGAGGATGCGGATAGGAGGGGCGTGGGGTCAGCACACCGCTGTCCCGGTCGTTATGATGGTATTCTTGACCGAAGCCGCTACTATTCGTTCGAGTAGCTCCTCAATTGGCATCACGAGGCTGAGTGCACCCCGAAAAATTGCAACAGCACATGGCGGCCTGGATGGTCACCCATCCAAGCGAGGATCACGTCCGACAGCGCTTAGTTTCGGTGATCTCACATGAACCGGTGTATCCACTGCTGCAAGGCCGCTGTCGTACATTTAACAGAATAACGACAGTAAACATTTTTTCCGGACCACGATTCCAATCCAGATTTCCCGGCTCCTTTGCACGACTTATCGCCAGATCCAGACTTACACATGCCGACGTTCATGCATCACAACTTACACTCATACACATTATGTAATTCTCGTTGAGGATGTGGAAATTTTGATAAAAAGTCACTGTGGATTAATGCGATAATGCATCGTTAACAACACAACCAATTGAATATCGAGCTGAAATGTGTCGAGAAGTACCCAGTTTCAGCTGTAAGAGTCGTTCATACAGGGTGTTTCAAAAATGATCGGTATATTTGAAACTGCAATAAAAACTAAACGAGCAGCGATAGAATTACTCCGTTTGTTGCAATATGCTTGGGACAACAGTACATTTCCACGCCGACAAACTTTCGAAATTACAATAGTTACAATTTTCAACAACAGATGGCGCTGCAAGTGATGTGAAAGATATAGAAGACAACGCAGTCTGTGGGTGCGCCATTCTGTACGTCGTCTTTCTGCTGTAAGCGTGTGCTGTTCACAACGTGCAAGTGTGCTGAGGACAACATGATTTATTCCTTAGAACAGAGGATTTTTCTGGTGTTGGAATTCCACCACCTAGAACACAGTGTTGTTGCAACAAGACGAAGTTTTCAACGGAGGTTTAATGTAACCAAAGGACCGAAAAGCTGTACCATAAAGGATCTGTTTCAAAAATTTCAACGGACTGGGAACGTGACGGGTGAACTTGCTGGAAAAGTAGGGCGACCGCGTACGGCAACCACAGAGGGCAACGCGCAGCTAGTGCAACAGGTGATCCAACAGTGGCCTCGGGTTTCCGTTCGCCGTGTTGCAGCTGCGGTCCAAATGACACCAACGTCCACGTATCGTCTCATGTGCCAGAGTTTACACCTCTATCCATACAAAATTCAGCCGCGGCAACCCCTCATCTCCGCTACCATTGCTGCACGAGAGACATTCGCTAACGATATAGTGTACAGGATTGATGACGGCGATATGCATGTGGGCAGCATTTTGTTTACTGACGAAGCTTATTTTTACCTGGACGGCTTCGTCAATAAACAGAACTGGCGCATATGGGGAACCGAAAAGCCCCATGTTGCAGTCCCATCGTCCCTGCATCCTCAAAAAATACTGGTCAGGACCGCCATTTCTTCCAAAGGAATCATAGGCCCATTTTTCAGATTCCAAACGATTACTGCATCACGCTATCTGGACATCTTCGTGAATTTGTGGCGGTACAAACTGCCTTAGACGACACCGCGAACACCTTGTGGTTTATGCAAGATGTTGCCCGGCCACATCGCACGCCCGACATTTTTAATTTCCTGAATGAATATTTCGATGATCGTGTGATTGCTTTGTGCTATCCGAAGCATACAGGAGGCGGCGTGGATTGGCCTCCCTATTCGCCAGACATGAACCGTGACTTCTTTCTGTGGGGACACTTGAAAGACCAGGTGTACCGCCAGAATCCAGAAACAATTGAACAGCTGAAGCAGTACATCTCATCTGCATGTGAAGCCATTCCGCCAGACACGTTGTCAAAGGTTTCGGGTACGCCATATTATTGCTACGCGTGGTGGATATGTGGAATATATCGTACTATAGAGTTTCCCAGACCGCAGCGCCATCTGTTGTTGAAAATTGTAACGACTGTAATTTCGAAAGTTTGTTTGTCTGAAAATGTACTGTTGTCCCAAGCATATTGCAACAAACGGTGTATTTCTATCGCTGCTCGTTTAGTTTGTATTGCCGTTTCAGATATACCGGTCATTTTTGAAACACCCTGTATTTAAAACCTCCAACAAAGTGAGAGCTGGCGACAACAATTTTGGGGGATGTAACCTTGGAGGGAGATGCAGTACGTAGGTGGACAAAGGAGCAGGTAATGAAATTTTTGTGACGACGATTAGAACAAGGATTGTGGACGGTTTGCCTTGCGATTTTTCGTACGTATATGAGCAATACATCTATACGAATGCATTAGCAATGAAACTGCATGAAAATCAGTATAATCGGTGAACCCTATTTTAGTGAGTTAGCCCCCTCTTCACAGAAGCATGTTACTGTGTTGAGCGACAGAAATGGGTGCCAGCACGTAACAGTTTGTCTTTAATTTGTGTGTGACGTAGCGGAAAAAGCACACTTTAGTGTTTTCGGCACCGTATAGACATTATACGTTTGAATTACGAGGGTTATCTGTAGGCTGACAAATGAGACAACGTGCATGACAGTAACGGTGGCGAAATTTACGTCTTTAGTCACCATAAATATGAGATCTCGAATCCAACTGTGAGTCACCCATCGTCTTTACCAATTGACTGATATTCCCTTCAGCTCCCACTGCAAAACAATTCATTCTTCACACCAAAATATTAGATTAAGAAATTTTAAAATTAGGAAACTAATCCAAAATTATAATTATTGTCAGAATAGTGACAACGGTAACCTGATAGTAATAATTAATAATAATAACTTTTCGAGGGCCACTCAATATGAAAGGCAACATTTGTTTCTCGGACAATTTCCGTGGAAAAAAAAATTGTTGTGGGACATCGTGGAATATTAACGCTTCAGTCCCTATAGTTCCGTGAAGTTCAGATAGGTGGCGTCGCAACATGTAGCCTTCTAAATGGATTCTGAAACAGAGGTGCGTTCCAAGCAGAGAGTTTCTTATGGTGAAAAACACGACCATCGCAGATATTCATAGCGGATATCTGGCAGTGACTGAAAGAACAGGCAGTCATTTGAAGATGCGTCTGTTATCACTCAGACAAGATCGCACAAAATGTCTGATGAATCGCGTGTCAGAATGCTGTACACATCTGTGACCCCTGTAATATCGGAACGTGCGGACACCCTCATTCGATTTTGTATGTCCGTCCTTTTGGCAGGAGGTGTTTGAGATGATGGGCGTGTACTATTGTGAGACAATAAAATGCCTACAGTCGTGCTTATGATTGTATTTTTTTTTTCCAACCAGCTTCAGCACTTCAAATGCGCCATCTTCAGGCTGTAGTTGACGTGGAAGGGGTAGATACGACCCCTATATACACTCCTGGAAATTGAAATAAGAACACCGTGAATTTATTGTCCCAGGAAGGGGAAACTTTATTGACACATTCCTGGGGTCAGATACATCACATGATTACACTGACAGAACCACAGGCACATAGACACAGGCAACAGGGCATGCACAATGTCGGCACTAGTACAGTGTATATCCACCTTTCGCAGCAATGCAGGCTGCTATTCTCCCATGGAGACGATCGTAGAGATGCTGGATGTAGTCCTGTGGAACGGCTTGCCATGCCATTTCCACCTAGCGCCTCATTTGGACCAGCGTTCGTGCTGGACGTGCAGACCGCGTGAGACGACGCTTCATCCAGTCCCAAACATGCTCAATGGGGGACAGATCCGGAGATCTTGCTGGCCAGGGTAGTTGACTTACACCTTCTAGAGCATGTTGGGTGGCACGGGATACAGGCGGACGTGCATTGTCCTGTTGGAACAGCAAGTTCCCTTGCCGGTCTAGGAATGGTAGAACGATGGGTTCGATGACAGTTTGGACGTACCGTGCACTATTCAGTGTCCCCTCGACGATCACCAGAGGTGTACGGCCAGTGTAGGAGATCGCTCCGCACACCATGATGCCGGGTGTTGGCCCTGTGTGCCTCGGTCGTATGCAGTCCTGATTGTGGCGCTCACCTGCACGGCGCCAAACACGCATACGACCATCATTGACACCAAGGCAGAAGCGACTCTCATCGCTGAAGACGACACGTCTCCATTCGTCCCTCCATTCACGCCTGTCGCGACACCACTGGAGGCGGGCTGCACGATGTTGGGGCGTGAGCGGAAGACGGCCTAACGGTGTGCGGGACCGTAGCCCAGCTTCATGGAGACGGTTGCGAATGGTCCTCGCCGATACCCCAGGAGCAACAGTGTCCCCAATTTGCTGGGAAGTGGCGGTGCGGTCCCCTACGGCACTGCGTAGGATCCTACGGTCTTGGCGTGCATCCGTGCGTCGCTGCGGTCCGATCCCAGGTCGACGGGCACGTGCACCTTCCGCCGACCACTGGCGACAACATCGATGTACTGTGGAGACCTCACGCCCCACGTGTTGAGCAATTCGGCGGTACGTCCACCCGGCCTCCCACATGCCCACTATACGCCCTCGCTCAAAGTCCGTCAACTGCACATACGGCTCACGTCCACGCTGTCGAGGCATGCTACCAGTGTTGAAGACTGCGATGGTGCTCCGTATGCCATGGCAAACTGGCTGACACTGACGGCGGCGGTGCACAAATGCTGCGCAGCTAGCGCCATTCGACGGCCAACACCGCGGTTGCTGGTGTGTCCGCTGTGCCGTGCGTGTGATCATTGCTTGTACAGCCCTCTCGCAGTGTCCGGAGCAAGTATGGTGTGTCTGACACACCGGTGTCAATGTGTTCTTTTTTCCATTACCAGGAGTGTATATCGCATCAGTGGTCAGCATAACTGGATACGCAGATAATCTGACAACTTACGTGTCAGCAATCTAACCGTCAATTGCCAGTTGGCGAATATGATGAGCCACTGCTCTCCTTTAGAGGCCCTATTCTGTGTCTTTCGGCCGCTCTGCCTATCGGATCGGTAGGCGAGCGCACTGAGATGCATTAATTTCGAAGGAGAGCCCCAGTGATATTCTGTATGCGTTTCAGAAGCAATGCTGCACGGTTATAGTGAACCGAGGCGTTGTTGTCAGCTTTCCAAGCGCCAATCAATCAGGAGCAAGCGACCGTAGATCCATGCATGGGCACTGCAGCGCGCACAGCGGCATGAACCCGAAGCGGCTAGCATCACACACAGGCACGCTATTCTACGCACTACCAAGAAGTATGTTTTGAGTATGTAGTACTGCTCAAATTTCACTGACCTCGTGTTTTCATGCGTACATAATGATAGGGTATTTGACTGTGTTCTAGAAACTGTCATAAATGCCATATTATTTCATATTATTCTCATTCAGACCGACGTCTTCTTTTTTCATTTTACATTTTGAAATATGCAATTGTGTGAAGTAACACATTGTACAAATTCATCTACAAAACACCCGAAAATTTGATTAAGAGGGTGTCAAAGAATAAGATGCATAGAATGTGGTTGTAACTAGATCTTAGAGATCCAAATGATGAAGTTGCTTGCTTCCCTGTATGATATATCAAGGGTTTGGGGCTTAAAAACAACATTTTAAAAACTCCTTTTGGAGAGCGTTTGGCTCGTGCAGCTATTGAAGTTCGTCGTAGTTCATAACATGCATCTCATGATTCAAAATGGTTCATACATTGTGGTACAGTCAAAATACTATGGTGGGAACCTTTCGTCTCTGTCTACTACTGATAAGGATTAGATTGCAGATAAATACTGGTGACAAGCAAGAGTATAAATATGGTTGCTGCTAGCTTTATTTACAGTAGTTTAAGATGTGCTATTAGAATCCTGTCTAAGCAAACACGCGGATAGAGCTACGTATTCGGAAACAATTGTGAATTATTTGTGACAAGAAAAGATAAAAATGTCACTGTCAGTTCTTTCACGTACAGACATGAATAATCATAATCGTCTCTTGACACGTTAGGGTTTGTGGCCTTCCTTGCGATAATGACGGTCGCCGAGGTGAAGATTCAAACCGGTGAAGAATTCCCGTGCCGCGCAAATAGCCACCGTCAGCTTATGTGCCAATTGTCTTCCGGGCTACATCCAGAAATATGTTTCCTCCGGGACGGATTCGAACCGGCGACCTATGGATTTCTGCATACAGAACCTCAAAGGTCCACCTAAATTTGTTGGTTTGCTTTCTGTCTGCGTACTTTGTCATTTACGTTCATAATTACTTGCAGTGTCACATGACCAGCGTGCGAGGGATGACATTTCTGGGTTATACTGAGTCCTACACGGCTACCGTAGCGGCCTCGGGGCCCACGATGTCTCCTACGTACTTCGTCCTCAGCAGCTATCCCCTACTTGTTGCCATCACCCATACAAGTTCTACAACAATAAACTGAGCCGCTACATGTTTCTTATTCTACAACAGACTTTTGGAAATGGATGTTTAGCACATTTCCAAAGCGTTCTTTCATGTATGTACTCTAGTAGGCTGTCGTCTCATTTCTTGTTATTAATATAATTAACATAATTCCCGAAAAGCCACATTCTGGCGTTGTTTTTCATGTAGGCATAGGCTACCTGAACTGGAAGGAACAAGTCGGAGATTTCTACATATCGACTATCAGTTCAGTTTAGCAAAGCTATTTTTCATTTGATGCCCTTCCATACATCTACACTACTGACCATTAAAAGTGCTATACCAACAAGAAATGCAGATGATAAACGGGTATTCATTGGAGAAATGTATTATACTAGAATTGACATGTGATTACATTTTCACGCAATTTGTGTGGATAGATCCTGAGAAATCAGTACCCAGAACAACCACCTCTGGACGTAATAACGGCCTTGATACGCCTGGCCATTGAGTCAAACAGAGCTTGGATGGCGTGTACAAGTACAACTGCCCATGCAGCTTTACACGATACCCCAGTTCATCAAGAGTAGTGATTGGTGTATTGGGACAAGCCAGTTGCTCGCCCACCATTCACCAGACGTTGTCGATTGGCGAGAGATCTGGAGAACGTGCTGGCCAGGGCAGCAGTCGAACGTTTTCTGTTTTCAGAAAGGCCCGCACAGGACCCGCAACATGCGGTCGTGCATTATACTGCTGAAATGTAGGTTTTCGCAGGGATCGAATGATGGGTCGTAACACTTATGAAATGTAACGTCCACTGTTCAAAGTGACGTCAATGAGAACAAGAGGTGAACGAGACGTGTAACCAATGGCACTCCATACCATCACGCCGGGTGATACGCCAGTATGAGGAATACACGCTTCCAATGTGCGTTCACAGCGATTTCGCCAAACACGGATGCGACCATCATGATGCTATAAACAGAACCTAGCGATTACATATTCTGCTAACAGTCACTGGATCTTGATCAACGTGAACAACGATGTCGTGATACGATAAACTGCAATAGCGATAGGCTACAATTCGACCTTTAGCAAAATCGGAAACGTGATGGTACGCATTTCGCCTCCTTACACGAGGCATCACAACAACGTTTCACCAGGCAACGCAGGTCAACTGCTGTTTGTGTATGAGAAATCGGTTGGAAACTTTCCTCAGGTCAGCACGTTGTAGGTGTCGCCACCGGCGCGTGCCTTGTGGGAATGCTCTGAAAAGCTAATCATGTGCGTATCACAGGATCTTCTTCCTATCGGTTGAATTTCGCGTCAGTAGCACATCTTTGTGGTGTAGCAATTTTAACGGCGAGTAGTGTAAATGCAGACCACATGTAAGTCTCTGTGAGAGTATGTCATCAAGAAGGCATTTTTGACATAGATTTGTTTCGCAAAAACGATTAGCATAAAGTCTCTCATTTATACTTACAACATCAATGACGACTCTGTGCCACAAGTCCTTCACTTCACCGGATAAAACATTTGTGGCAAGATTTTTCAGACTGCCATCCAATTCTTGTCTGGATGCTTCTGCTCAATTTTGTTCTGTTTCATATTTCGCATTATCACTTTTACGATCGAAAGGCTGTTTGCATCTGACTGATTTCTTCGTTGATTCTGATGTAACTGAGTTCGATGTAAAATTGTAGTACACGTTTTAACTTAGGATTGATCGATGGGACATTCATCGGTGGATCGAGGCTACTGGAATCTGTCGCTTTCAACAGTGCAGAGGTGACGGTGTCCAGACGGCTTTCAAGGCACTCTAAATTTGTCTTTAAACACAAAGCAGTTCTGTACAATCTGAAATTCGTTCAGTCTGAGTTTCCCAGGTAAAATAAATGCATAAATAAATAAATAAATAATTTTTTGTGGATATCTATGAGACCTAGGCCTCCTTCACCCATTTTTATTGTTAAAGCATTAGATGCCATGTAAAATAGTTTCCCTTGCCATATAACCACAGCAAAATTCCTTTCCACTCTCAATTAAAAGTTTTAAAAGTGTTTAGATAATTAATAAATAAAGTAATAACGAAAGTACGCAAAATCACTAGTAATTTCAGTTAACACTCATGTAATACACGTAAGCAGAGTCGACATTTTGTAATTTTATGATTTTTATACTCTCAGTTACGCAAGAGAAACAGGTATTACCAAAAATGCTTGTTTGATGTTATAATCATTCAGAGTAAAAACAATACAAAGCGTATTCCTAACGAAGGTAAACAGTCTGTTATGAACTACCTTTCCATTCGGATGCGTCCTTGTGATTCTTCAGTCAAATGTAACAGCTACATCAGAAACTAAAACCATTCAACAGTCTAAAAGAACAAATTGTAGTGTAAACAAATCACATCGAGCCCAACGAATGGCCATACCGAAACCTGAACACGTCTTGGTGCAGTTGTCGGAAAATCGCCTGGGGGGACCAATTGGAAACAGGATTCAGAAGCTTTCAGAACAGAAACTTCGGATAAAAAACTGAAAATGACGTCAATACCAACGCTAACATACCGTAGCGATTGGCGTGGACGATACAGAATAGGACCCCAGACCTGTTCGGTCAAAGTAAGAATGTTTCGCTGCACGTCTCTCGTATCCGAAAGATGCTCGGCCACTCCAACATGGATGTCACAAGGGCGGTAGAACAAACAGCCGACCAGTCACCGCCGCCGACCTGTACTACCTGACTGACTGCCTCTACCCGGAAAAATGATCTCAGCTGCACTCGCGGCGAACGTGCCACGCCCCCTTCACGCTAAAGAGGGTATTCCAGGAGACGCGACGCGAGGTATCGATCGAACATGGGTTCGTAATGTGTTATGCTACCATGAAGGAATTGGAAAAACGGCTTCAGCGTGTCCGTTGCCACAAAAATGTAAACGAACTCTCCTTCTCTATGACAACACCAGGCCTCACATAAATCTGCACATCCGAGAGGAGTTCGCAAAACATCACTGGACTGTTTTCCCTCATAAGTCATATAGCCTGGATCTCGCACGTTACAACTTCCACCTGTTCCCGCAAATGATTGATGCACTCCGTAGGAAGCAGTGCGTGGATGATGTGGAAGTTCTTTGTTCACGAAGACGTTCACGCCGAAGTCGACCAGTAGAGTGGTATCATGTAAGCATACAGGCTCTCCCAGTAATTTGGCGTAAGGAAGTCATACTGAAAAACAGAGATTTGTGGCCAAACGAGTGGAGAATAATATGGTATGTTGGGAACTGCAAAAATAAAAAAAATAAAAACAATCTAGTTCCAGAAAAATGTGTTGTGTAACGCCCCTCGTAATAACTCAAAAATAACTAATCACAAATAAAAGGAAACAGTACGCTATGGCAAGGGTCTTAAAATTGTCCTCAACAGTTATCTGACCTGACATGCACTAGAGAGGCTGGAAGATGGACGATAATGGGGTTATTTACGACAAATGAAGAAAATGAAGTGTACAGTGAACACTGCATCTTACAGTAACGTCTACCCATGCTACCGACAAACTACTCCTTCATCAAGCTCTACTGGTTCTACACCCACAGAGAACACATCACGACGGTGTTGACAACCGTAGTGTTGATAACACACCGTAGACGACAAACTCTCTTTCTCCCATAAGGATCCTCTTCGTGTAAAAAACTCAATTTGTTAACAGTGTGGCACCATTTTCTCCAGTTGCACCAATCTGTAAGCAGAACGGACAAGATTCCGGAAAAATTACACTCCAGGTATAAAGAATTCCATCCTCCACGTAGAAACACGGGTAACGACTGGAAGATTCGTTCCTGCTTACTAAAGCAATGCCAAAATGTCACATATCACTATTCAACAGACAAAATATTCAACAGTACTCCAACTAATTCGCAAGTCGTGCAGAAGACCGAGAAATCACAAAAAGCTACTGTGAATAATGCATACGGCAGCGAAGAAGCAAAAACACAAGGTGTGTTAATTTCGTTGGTTAAAACTATGAGAGTAAGGTGCAGCAGCATCACCTAAAAATCCTAAAATATTCTACAATGGTGTACACTGCCAGCAGGTACCACCAAGCCGCTGCTCTTCTGCTTGCTACTTACAGCTACCAAATTATTATCGACAACGTAACTTCTAAAGAAGACAAAGCAAAGTAAATAAAAGGGAATAGAAATAATTACAACGCTGAGGTCAGCCACAGTTAGCTGCAGAGCGTTATGTACCATACAACTAACACACATCATCAGAGTGCAATAGGACTTGCTTTGCCTGCCCACAGGAAACAGGAAATTATTCTACATGGGAGGCATATGTTTCATAAACCACATATTTCTGCAACCAACGCTAATCTGTGCTTAACTATTACGGCACAGTGAATGACTCGAAACGATTTATGTGGACTAATGAATAACGCTATACCTTGGGGCAACGTGATGAAAGGGTTTCGGTTCGGCAAATGCCCAGATATGTTACCTGTCATCATGTGAAGTGATAATAGTGAAGTATGGAGAGGGTGGTTTTACATAATGGGGAAGTTTTCGGTGTTAAGGATGTGGTCCCATTAATGTGGTTAAGAAAATACTAAATGTGTAACGACATGAATACATTTTACAGCATTCTGCACTGCGTAGAGTAGTTAAACTGTTCGGACACTATGATTTTTTGTATCAGAATGAATGAAACGTAACCTAAAGCAGCATTGTCGAGGTAATGGTTTGTGGACCAAACTTTCCTGAAATGGACTGACCTGAACTCAGTGCAACACCTTGATGATAGGCTAGATGGCCCGCTCCAGACCACAGCACTGCATCTTCTGATTTCGGCTTTCGAGGAAAACTGTCAGTCCTGAAGTGACATTCACTTTATTGAAAGTGTCCCCAGCAAAGATTTTACAAGGGCGAAGGGTGGACAAAATCTCTATTAATGTCCAGTAAAGTCTGTGTATATCTATGACAGCTGAATTACACTTTAATATCGCACGTTACTAGTTGTCTAGCTACCCCCTCTCCCACCTCCATCTTCCGATCACCTTAGATTCCGTTCATCCCTGACACATAGACCGAGCGAGGTTGCGTAATGGTTAGCGCACTGGACCCGCATTCTGGAGGATGACAGTACAAACCTGCGCCCCGCCAACCATATGTTGGTTTTCCATGATTTACCTAAATCACTCCAGGCAAATGCTGGGACGGTTACTCCGAAAGGACCCTGCCGATTTCCTTCCCCATCCTTGACACAATTCGATCTTTTACTCCGTCTCTAACGACCTCGAGGTCGATGGGCCATTAACCTTATCTTCCTTTCATCCTCATACGTTGAGCTGTTCGTCAAAGAGTGAGAGTAGTAACGAAGCCTTCTGAATATGGTCACCAGAATATGGGAAGAGGAGAAAATGCCCCAACAATGGAAAGAGAGTATCATATGTCCCATATATAAGAAAGGAGATAAGATGGAGTGTGGCAGTTACAGAGGGATCACACTACTTCATTTGGGTATAAAATGCTTTCTTATATATTATTCGACAGAATGCTCCCGATCACACAGAGGGAGACGGGTCCGTACCAATGCGGATTGGTTCCTGGGAAGTCAACTATAGATCAGATATTCACCTTGAGACAAATCCTGGAAGAGACAAACGAATACGAAGTTGGCACGCATCACCTCTTTATAGATTTCAAAGCAGCTTATTATAGCATAAATAGAGAGCAGTTATATCAAGCTCTAGATGAACTGGGAATCTCTAGAAAGTTGGTAAGGCTGGTGAGAATGACAATGAGCGAAACACAAGGTAGTGTAAGAATAGGAGGAATGATCTCCAATACATTGAGTATTAAAAATGAAGTGCGACAAGGGGATGCATTGCCATGCCTTCTCTTTGATGGCACCCTGGAGAAGGTGATGAGAACCGCAAACCTTCTGAATAGGAGAACGATATTCTATAAATCAGTTCAGATACTGGCCTACGCAGATGACATAAATATAATAGCAAGAACACAAAAAGCAATGGAAGAGACATTTACAGCTCTTGAACAGGCCAGTAGGAACATGGGGTTAATTATTAATGAACAAAAAACTAAATATATGGCAGCTGGAAAAGCACATAGAGAAAATATGCCGAATGCAGTAACAATGGGCAATTATAAATTTGAGAGAGTTTAACATTTCAAGTACCTAGTCTCAGCAGTTACACATCTAAATCATACTTCCTTTGAAATCAAGCAGAGATTAATACTAGCCAACACAGCGTATTTTGCCCTAACAAGACTTCTGTTCTCAAGCATCCAGACTCATACCACGAAATTAGCTATGTATAAATCACTTGTACTACCAGTGCTTCCATATGCCTCTGACGCCTGGACATTAACAACTAAAGATATTGAATCACTGGATGCATTTGAAAAAAGGGAATTAGACGAATTATCCACCCCATCTGTGAAAGAGGAAGATGAAACAGAAGATACAGCCTTGAGTTGTATATTATATACAAAGGCCAACCCATCAGAATGGTAGTGAAATCATCCAGACTGAGGTAGGCGGAACATGTGGCTCGCATGAATGACACGGAAGTACCAAAAAGAATATTACAACGAAAGGCAGGAGGGCAGAGAGGAATTGGGCGACCAAGAGCAAGATGGGAAAATGGAGTAATCAAAGATCTTAGGAAGATGGGGTATAGAAACGGAGAGTACTGGCAAAGGACGGAAGGAAATGGAGGGAAATCGTAGAAACGGCCAAGGCTCATCATGAACTGTAGAGCCAAGAAAGAAGAAGAAGAAGAAGAAGAAGTAACATGATGAATACCACCGTGTCCTGCTCTATCTTAAGTGTGGTAAGTACAACTTATGATTGGGTACCTGCATAAAATAAATTGGGTTTTCACCACTCGTGATTTATCAGCTGTAATTTAAAAAATTTTATGTGTATTGTATATTCAAACACACACTTCTAAACCTTTTGTTTTTATTTACAAATGTGGAGATCATTAACTGATTGAAACTAGCAGTCACTTGTTACAATTAGCAACTGAAACTCTCGAAATAAATATCTTTAAACTTATTAAACCTGAATCTCAATAATCATAGCATATGAATGAGTTGCGTTGGTAGATTAAAGATCATATTTCGTCGCCCTGTAACGTGTAGGCACCACAAAGGGGGACAATAACTTGACAAGTCCTATGTGCGCACTTTTGAAGGTTAATCCGTCACGAGGGACGGAAAAGCTTGCAGCCGAAATGCGGAGAAGTTGGCGGACAGGCTGCCCGGCGCTTTACGAGAGTCGCTTCAAGGTGACGGCACAAAAAGAGAAGCAGGGAAAAAACCCCGAGCGTCCACCCTTGAAGAGTCACAAGTGAGCCGTGATGCGGTGGTCACCGCGAGAGGGCGAACGGCTTTACTGGGGCTGGCAGGGGATACTGGAAGGAGAGGGGGGAGGGGGAGAGGGAGTATTGACGACGGAAAGAGTGCCCCACATCCTGGAAAATCCGCTTAGTTCTTTAGACGCATCCGCTGATGGTAGACTAAGGAATCGAAGAGTTAGGCAGTCTTACGTCTACCAAACACTGCCTATTTCCTGACGGCCAATTGTGCTAACTGAAGGGTTGGTAACCCTTCCGATCATACGACCGGCATTGTGATACCGGAATATCTTGTGGTCCGTACCTGTTTTTCACCAAATGTTTCAAGGACGTTGAATAGAGAATAAGTTAAATGTCAACAACTTTTTATCTGCTTCTAGCATTGTCAGGGCACATGGGTGGGTCTTAGGAAGGGGGGGTTGGGGGCGGGGCGGATGAAAGAGCGAATTTAGCAGAGGAGGCGTGTCGTGATCCTGTTGAGTGTCGGGTGACCAACTCTCCCGTATTTCCCGGGATCTCCGCTCCCTTACTGACAACCAATTTCTCCTGTGTATTTGGTCAGTGATTACTGTTGTAAATGTAGATCCTGCGAGGTATTATCCACTGTTCATGCTTTTTGGCCGACGGATCACGAAACGTTTTCGTATAGTAATCGCTACTGGACGTATGAATGAAAAGAGGTCTTCAGTCACACAATTTTCTGTTTAATTAAATGCGCGATACATTAAGGACCCTCTGGGCCCATCATCACGTGTAACTTATCTTAATACATTATTTATTTTTTTTCTCTTCAATGAGCCGGCCGCGGTGGTCTAGCGTTTCTAGGCGCTCAGTCCGGAACCGCGCGACTGCTACGGTAGCAGGTTCGAATCCTGCCTCGGGCATGGATGTGTGTGATGTCCTTGGGTTAGTTTGGTTTAAGCAGTTCTTAGTTCTAGGGGACTGATGGCCACGGATGTTAAGTCCCATAGTGCTCAGAGCCATTTGAACCATTTTTGAAATGCATGTTCCTGTTGTAGACTTACACTATAATTTCTGTTCGTGCTTCTAAGACAAGAAGACAGTTACACTCCAAAGAAAGCGAGGAGCGGAGAAAGCAGCCGACATGTTTAGAGGGACTGTGTGAGGGGAAATGTTTTCTCGATTCTCGGTCAGTACTGGTAGCTCTCCGCTTCGTTCGCCTCGCAGCAATCAACAGTTGTGGTAGAAATAACACACGCAAGTAACAAGAATCCGTGAAGGAGGACTATAACGACGTTCATATTTAAACACCCTTTTTATGTTATTTATTTCTCTATTGAATCGCAGAACACAACAGTATTTCCCAATACTTCCAAAAGGTGTTTTGTCTTATGAAGAATAGGTGCACTAATCAGAGAAACAATCAGCTTAAAACTTATTAGGTGGGCGTTTATGATCGAAATTATTTATTACGATAACTGCAAAATTTTTTTTCACTTGGCACAGCCGATAAGAATTGAGGAGTTCTGCAGATTCTATAAATACTTTTACGGTCGCAAATTTATATGCCTACAATTGTTAAATATGATTGTGTTCATAACTCTGCATCATATAGTTTTCTTTAGATTAGATTAGATTTATTTTTCATTCCACAAAAGCAATAATGAGATTTGCATAGGTGCAGAACATGTCAGAACGCTTAAGTGTAATACTTATTTCTGAATTTACACCACGGACAAATCACATAAACACTTTTTTTTATCTAAAAATTTTCTCTCGGTTTGTGAAGTTACCCCAAATTATGATACCGTATCACGTAGTAGAGTTAAAATAGTTAGAATATGCCTTTTTTGTATTTACTTCTCCAATGTCACCCGTTCCAAAAAATTTGACGTAGTTGTGGAGTTAAAGTTTAGGGCTACCATGACTTCTTTAAAATATCTTCATAATCGTCGCCATATGTTGATCACCTCCCTTAAAACTTTGACCAAATATTGGTCGTCCTAGCTCAGTGTATCAAGTCCTGCAAGTTATTACCATGCCGTTGACGTCTTTAATCATGGGATGATGGGAAGAAGCTACAAAATATTGTAATGGAGAAATTTTTCCCCATTAGGTAAATATTGTACTGTACTATGAATTGAAGAGTTTTGTTAAGAAATATGTTTATTAAAATGTTCCGGATACTTACCTGCAACTTTAAAAATATGATTTATGTGGTCTAGAAAGCTGATACTTTATATTACAGGTAGCTCCTACAGAGTCTAATGAACCATCATGTTCAGCCTGTGGTACCTTCAGTCTCAATACTGTTTTCACTCCTGACGTTGTACACCATGCACTATTCGTGTTAACGGTAGAAGCAAGGAAGCAGATGGGAATCGAACTCAAAATCAAAACACGAATGCTTCCAGATTATTTGCCTAAGAAATATCATGAGTGCAGCTGTTCTATGACATTATTGTCGACATGTTAACTAATTACACAAATACTTATCCTCTTCAGTATGGGGATATAACACTCAATGTGCCAAGTGCTGAATTAAGTGCTATTGGCCCAATTACTTCTGACATGTTGCAACCTTCCACTAAGATACAGAATGTACTGAGAATTGTGCGAGGTTGCCATAACCCAGTTGTGTTAAAAAGCTGCCGGCCGAAGTGGCCGAGCGGTTCTAGGCGCTAAAGTTTGGAACCGCGCTACCGCTACGGTCACAGGTTCGAATCCTGCCTCGGGCATGGATATGGATGTGTGTGTTGTCCTTAGGTTAGTTGGGTTTAACTAGTTCTAAGTTCTAGGAGGACTGATGACCGCAGGAATTAAGTCCCATAGTGCTCAGAGCCATTTGAACCATTGTTAAAAGCGGTGTCAACTGGCAGATTTGAAAGAATTGTGAAATACTTATGTGCGTGTGATAACAATAGTTTATCGAAAGATAACAGATTTTCAAAAGCGAGAACCTTTCGAAATATCTTATTTGAGAGATGGCTAAGAGGTTTCAGTAATGAAAAGCTACTCTGCGTTTGTGAAGCCATGATTCCATATTGTGGTAGATTTTGTACAAAGCAAGATATGGTAGATAAATGGATAAGGTTTGGCTATAAAGTGTAAGACTGGGGTACCTAGATCAAGACGAACACTTTGAGGCTGCTGCAGCAGTAAACACTAGACCCGATTATCAAAATTTATATTTGAAAATGCACATTCTTTTCTGATAATATTTTTGCTTGGTTTCGACTTATGGATGCACTGAGAGAAAAGGCCTGTACTATGGAAGTGGAACAAGTCTTTCCAACAGGATAGAGGATGGTCCTCTGCAAGGCCCTCACAAAGTGGAAAAAGCTTCCTGAGGGCCATATGATCAAGTAAAAGATAACAAATGTAGACTGAGTCTGATTCGTTACTCTGACAACAGTACTGAGAAAATTGATTCTAAATGGTGAAAAATGTAAATTCATCCTCACGAGTACTAAAAGGAATGCTGCAAGTTTTGGTTACACGATAAAGCTAAGAATTGTAAACTCAACTAAACGGTTGGGAATTACAATTAGGAAAAATAATAATAGTGTGACATAGAGTCCAGTAGGAGGCTATCGAGCATTCTAGTAAATATGCGTAGATCGGTAGTTAAGCTGGATAGGTCACATGAAAAGAATGATGCAGCAGGTAAAGAATTACTTTATAAACGAAGAAGAAGCTATGACAAGTTTCTGAATAATTTCCGCAGAAGTAACACAAGGGCAAGAGTGTTACCAGTTGTGTACCTACGCAGTCTGTCATTTCATGTTACGTACAAAACTGGTAACCCTCTTGTCTTCGTGCTAATTTTGCACTTGGATTTCTGAAGTATATATATAGAATAGAAGAGAATCATTATTCGCCTGCTCTATGACGTTTATGCGACCTAGCCAGCTTCACTACCGATCTACGCATGATTACGGACAATTTAAATTGGAACGGTAGCACAGATAATGTTGAGGGGAAGGCGAACAAGAGACTACGATTAATTGGAGCAACTCTTAGAACAGTTCTGCTGAAGAGGCTGTCTACACTACGCTCGTCCGCCCTCTTCTGGAGTACAGCTGCACAGTGGGGGATCGGCATCAGATACGATTGACGGAGGACGTCAGAAAAATTCAAAGAAGGCAAATTGTTACGTGTTATTTCGAGATACACAGACAGTTCCATGCACATTACATTCGAATTTGTGTGGCAATCAGTAAAGCTAAGGCGTTTTTCGTAGCGGCATGCATCATCTTCTCATGAAATTACAATAAAAAATTTTTTCCTCCGAGTGCAAAATTTTTTTACTGTCGCTAATCTAGAATGGAAAGAAAAGGTAATCACAATAAAATGAGAGAAATCAGAGCCCGCCTGTCATGACGTAAGTGGTAGTTTTTCCAGTACACTTGTCGGAAGTGGAACGGTTGAGAAATAGTTTGAAGGTGGTTCGATCAACCCTCTGCTATGCACTTTACTGCAAATTGCAGAGAAATCATGAAGATGCAGATGTAAATTGTTACCATGGCAAAACATAGCATTAATTTCACATCCAGCGAGTGGTAATACCAGCTTCATGCTCTTTCCGCTACACTCATCAATAAACAATGCTTGGTTGCTGTACAAAACACTACAGTACACGTACAATGCACTGGATTTACTTGGCTTCACAAGGTATGTGGTAAACTGCTACTTTAAGAAGTGCAGTTGACAAAATATCCGACCACTCCAGTGCGAAATCCGAAAGCATTACACAAATGGGTGCTAAGTAGTGTAGGTTTTGATGGGAATCTGATTGTACAATTAGGCAAATAGCTAAGATGTGGGCATTGCAAGAAGAATACAACAAAGGAATGTGAAAAATGCTAAATTACTCTGCATTCAAATGGTTTTGTGAGGCTTCATATACGCTAAAGGTGTAACAGAACTCAGTAACATAGTGTAAGCCTAATTTTCCATATTTGGTTATATAATGACATATTCTACGAAGAACAAATAAGCCTCCCAAAACGTATAGTAAGAAAGATAAGTGAGAAATTAAAATAAACAGTCCTTTCCACAATGTTATGTGTTAGGAATATGTACCCGCATGTTCCCAACGTTCCATTTCTAAAAAGTTCATTTTTTGGTACTAAATATATTTTAAAAATCATGAAGGTGGTATTTACGGTTTATTTACGCTTTGTAGGTCAAAGTTAAACAGGAATTCCTAATATATTTCAATGGATAGACTTTCTGTGAACAAAAGGGTTAGGTTATGTGTAACCATATTTGAGTGTAGGTTGCGTGTGACTTTTACTGTCTTAATTTGATTTGGGGGACAAAAGTCTTATCTTCAATAATTTCCTTTCACAGCTTTTTGCGGGTTTAGTTACCGGTTATGCCTCCGCGTAGCAGGCCCATGAGTGGCAGTCGGAGCAGCATGAGAGATATCAACGTAGAAAAAAAGAGACGTTTTAGTTTCTGAGGCCGATCAGTCGGAGAAGGTTCAAAACGTGCTACCGAGATATTGTTGCGTTGAACAACAGAGTGAGCATTTTGCCTATCCACATTTAGCAACGCTGCTACCGCTCCAAATTTGGAAAGTTCGCAACCTCTTCTCCAGTCATTTATTTGGAATAGAGAACGGGCAAAGACGGGAAAGGTATTGTGGGAATTCATCACTTCCAGCCGCACAGGGCACTGCGGTAAAGCAATGGCAAAAGTTGAAAATTTGTACCGAACTGGCACTCAAACTCGAATGTACCGCTTCTGGTGAGCGGTCCCCTCAACCACTTTTAATTTAATTTTTTTTTGTTTTTTTTCAATCTGGGTATATAGGTGGAGGTCTGGAGGAAGAGTGGGCAGGGGTGCAAACCCGAGGCCTGCTACGGTGTTCCCGTCACACCTTCAGGAAAAGGGAGGGAAGGGGAAGAATGGTCAAACGAAAGAGAATGACAAATTATATGAACAACCAAAGGGGAAGACCAGCGGTACAGCGAGCTTGGTTGGAGGGGTAGAGCTAAATACGCTTATAGCGCATGATGAACACTGAGGAGAAAAATCAAAAACAAAATAGTAACATACATGGCTGAAGTGACGCACTATCGTAAGTGACGCCAGGTCGCCCGACCTATCTTCTCGTTTCAGTCGGTGTTGTAACACGTTCGTTAGTTAAAGTGTACAACAAAAATTCCTGGCAGATTAAAACTGTGTGCCGGACCGAGACTCGAATTCGGGACCTTTGCCTTTCGCGGGCAAGTGCACTACCAAATGAGGTACCCAAGCACGACTCACGCCCGAGATCATGGCAGAATTAAAGCTGTGAGGACGGAGCGTGAGTCATGCTTTTGTAGCTCAGTTGGTAGAGCACTTGCCCGCGAAAGGTAAAGGTCCCGAGTTCGAGTCTCGGTCCGGCACACAGTTCTATTCCGCCAGGAAGTTTCATATCAGTTCACACTCCACTGAAGGGTGAAAATCTCATTCTGGAAAGTGTACAGCGAGTTGTATCAGTTTCTGTCGCCGGAGACGTACCAGTACATCGACAGGTGTTGCGCAGACACTCCATAGGGAATTTAAATCAAGTTGATCGCATTGTGGGTGGTTGGAGATAACACAAGAAATCAAGAACGTGTTTGTGATGGTCTTGGTAGAGATATTTCACGACGTGGCGGTGGGTCTGAAAGACTGCATTCGTCCGAGCTCTGGGGTCGAATGTAGGCGTCAAACTGTCATTTTGCCACCGTGACCTTCCGCATCAGTGGCACTGTCGGTAGACTATGCGTCTGCAGAGGGTATTTCTGGAGGCTTCGCAGCATTTCAACACTGTATCTCAAGGCCAAATAAAATACTTCATATCTTGCAGTAGAGTTTTCGTAGCCAGTCCTGGCCAGCAAAATCACCTCCACAACCTGGCACTCCACCATCCCAGCACCACACCGACCCCATTCATCTTAGGTCGTTACAATGTTATTTAAAAATGGAATGAGAAAATACGTTAAACTTCTACATCTTCATCTACATGATTACTCTGCAATTCATATTTAAGTGCTTGGCAGAGGGTTCATCGAACCACAATCTTACTATCTCTCTACCATTACACTCCCGAACAGCGCGCGGGAAAAACGAACACCTAAACCTTCTTGTTCGAGCTTTGATTTCTCTTATTTTATTTTGATAATCATTCCTACCTATGTAGGTTGGGCTCAACAAAATATTTTCGCATTCGGAATAGAAAGTTGGTGATTGAAATTTCGTAAATAGATCTCGCCGCGACGAAAAAAGTCTTTGCTTTAATGACTTCCATCCCAACTCGCGTAGCATATATGCCACACTCTTTCCCCTATAACGTGATAATACAAAACGAGCTGCCCTTTTTTGCACCCTTTAGATGTCCTTCGTCAATCCCAACTGGTAAGGATCCAACACCGCGCAGCAATATTATAACAGAGACGAATGAGTGTAGTGTAAGCTGTCTCTTTAGTGGACTTGTTGCATCGTTTAAGTCTCCTGTCAATGAAACGCAACCTTTTGCTCGCCTACCCCACAATATTATCTATGTAGGCTTTCCAACTGAAGTTGTTCGTAATTTTAACACCCAGGTACTTAGTAGAATTGACAGCCTTGAGAATTGTACTATTTATCGAGCAATCGAATTCCAACGGATTTCTTTTGGAACTCATGTGGATCACCTCACATTTCTCGTTATTTAGCGCCAACTGCCACCTGCCACACCATACAGCAATCTTTTCTAAATCGCTTTGCAACTGATACTGGTCTTCGGATGACCTTACTAAACGGTAGATTACAGCATCATCTGCGAACAACCTTAAGAGAACTGCTAAGAGAGTCACCCTGGTCATTTATATACGTAGATCAGGAACAGCAGAGGTCCCAGGACGCTTCCCTAGGGAACACCTGATATCACTTCAGTTTTACTCCATGATTTGCCGTCTATTACGGTGATGGCTAGGGCTAAATTCTAAAAAATGTTCAAAATTTTAAAAAAGAACTACTCACGTAAAATCGATGTCTACGCAAGTGTATCAGCACGTCGACGAGTACATCACTTTAACTGAATATTTTTCCGTTTTTGTAGGGTACAGACGTTACGAGCGGATCTACCCGAGCGTTAGATACACCCCTCTGCCTACACCTGTGACCTTTTCTCCTCGGGGTTCTAGTCTACGACGAGGAATTTGTCTTCCACTGGCTACGCAGTTCGGGGGAGCGCTCTCCACTCGTGCCTGGCATGCGAGGTAAAAGTTGCTGAAACCACAGCGGCAGTAACAGCCCTGGCTGGAGAGCTCCGGCGCGGCTATGAGACGAGAGGTAGAGGAAGAGGCGGTGGCGGTGGCGGGGATGGAGGTAGGTGTCGTCTACCCAGACGTCGAGGGCCCTCCATAGCGACGGCAACGCGAAACCTGCGGCGCTTCCTCGCCGCCCTGCGTCGCGTCGCCTTTGAATACAAACGAGAGCTGTAAAGTGGCATTACGCGTCGGCGGCGCCGGGGGGCGCCCGGCGGACGCCACTTATCCGCCTAACGACTGCCTCCGGAACGGTTATTGGCGGATTACAGGCGACACAGCGCCGCACCACTGGATGGGCGCGGCCGGCGCTGCCCACCGCGATCGGGCCTCGCTCCCCGCCACCCTCTTTTATCGCTCCTCCCCTTCCCACTCCTCCGCCCGCCCCGTCCCTGCTACCCCTGACCTGAAACCACTCCCCCCAGCACTCGCCACGTACTCGCACGCAGCGGTCCTTGTTTGTTCCCCATGAGAAGGGGCGGCCTAAAGACTATAGGCTCTCATGTAAACATGTTGTCGGAGGGTGTGTCGGCAGAGGAATGTCGAGGCATTTAAGCGCTGCCGTGCCTTTATCCCCTGGGCGTCGCTTGCTACACAAAAGACAGCGTGTAGAGAGATCTTGTTCAGTTAGTAACGAACATCAAGGAGAGAGGCATTGTTTCAAAGAACGAACAGCCAGAAGGTGAGGATGTTCGTGCGTGGTAAATAACTGTCAGTCATTAATACAAGCCAGTACGACTAATACGTTTGGAGCACAGTACTGTATGGTAGTGAGGGGACCCACATGAGTTCCAAAAGAAATCCGTTGGAATTCGATTACTCGATAAATAGTACAATTCTCAAGGCTGTCAATTCAATTAAGTACGTGGGTGTTAAAAATTACGTACAACTTCAGTTGGAAAGACTACATAGATAATAATGTGGGGAAGGCGAGCCAAAGGTTGCGTTTCATTGGCAGGACACTTAGAAGATGCAACAAGTCCACTAAAGAGACAGCTTACAGTACACTCGTTCGTCCTCTGTTAGAATATTGCTGCGCAGTGTGGGATCCTTACCAGGTGGGATTGACGGAGGACATCGTAAGGGTGCAAAAAAGGGCAGCTCGTTTTGTATTATCACGTAATAGAGGAGAGAGTGTGGCACATATGATACGCGAGTTGAGATGAAATTCATTAAAGCAAAGACGTTTTTCGTCGAGGTGAGATCTATTTACGAAATTTCATTCACCAACTTTCTCTTCCGAATGTGAAAATATTTTATTGAGCCCTACCTACATAGGTAGGAATGATCATCAAAATAAAATAAAAGAAATCAGAGCTCGAACAGAAAGGTTTAGGTGTTCGTTTTTCCCGGCCGCTGTTCGGGAATGGAATGGTAGAGAGATAGTATGATTGTGGTTCGATGAACACTCTGCCAAGCACTTAAATGTGCATAGCAGAGTAATCATGTAGATGTAGATGAAACATGGACTGTGGAAAAACCAGAAAAGTAGAGAATTAAAGCATTTGAGAATTGTACTATAGCAGAATGTTGAGAAGTAGGTGGACTGGTAACATAAGGGACACGGAGATTCTCCGCAAAATCGGCGTGGAAAGGAGTATGTAGAAAGAAGATCAGGCTGATAGCACATCTGTTGAGACATCCGGAATAAAATCCATGGTGCTAGAGAGAGCTGCTGACGGTAGAAATTGTAGAGCAAAACAAATAATTTAGGACATAGGTTATAAGTGCTACTGTGAGAGGAAGAGTTTGGCACAAGAGAGGATTTCGTCCCGGAGAGTATCAAACCAGTCAGTAGCATAAGATAAGTATTTTAATCAAAATGATAGTTTTATTCTGTCACCGAATGCTGGACATTTAGTTAGTTTTGTAAAACTGTCATCTTTAGTGTTCTGTACGTCAGTCGGTAAAAAAGGAATCCTTATAGGATCAATTTGTTATCGGTCTGTCTTACCATCCGCCTATCAGTCCATCTGTTAAAAAACTCTTTTCCTCACGAAAGGATATATGTATCGAGTTGAAATTTGTGTCACATGTCAAGATCAACAGTTCTTTGGTGGAGTACAGAATTCTGAGTCAGTACAATTAAAAGGTACTGCTATTTATATTACATAATTTGATACACGTAAACTCACTTATCAAAGCCTACAAGGCACTTCCCCTTCACCCATGATTAAGATAAATCTGGTCATTTGTTATCCGACTGTCTGTGTGTACGCCCGTCAGTTAAGACCCTTTTTTCTAAGGAAAGGGTGGACGTATCACAGTGAAATTAATGTCGCATAGTAACATGTATAGTCCTTTGGCGGTGTAATAAATGTAAGCTTCTAAGAGTGTAAGGTGTCAGGCAAATCCAACACCTTCCATACGACAGAGGAGCAGGAAAGGAGAGAGACAGTCGATGAGGATTCTAACTTGCGTCTTGAATACGTAGAACTCATAGTACAAGTAATCAGAACTCCCTCACCACAGAGTACAAGGAATTGCGAGCAGACACGTGTCACAGCACAGTTCAGTGCAATCGGTTGCGAACCAACACATGGGCGAAAACACAGAGCATAGGACGTCGGAAGAAAACGCAATAGGACCCACCAATATGGCAGAATTATTACAACAAATTACGGAAACCATGACAAGGCAAAATAAAGACATAGCGAACCAAACTGAAATTCAGAATGCAGAAACCACGAGACAAATGCGCGAGACTAAAGAACAAAACAAACAAATTCAGTTACACCTAAGTCATATTGAAGACGAGGCAAAATAATCTCGAGAAATGATAGGAAACTTAATAACAGGTCACTATCAATTGAGAACAGACATTGACAAGGTACAAGCGGACGTCCAAACATTGCGTAATGACATTAAGGAAGCGATCAAAACATTACGTAACAACACCCACGGAGAAGTCAAGAAAGTAGAGAAACAGATAACCGAAATTACTAGACAAGCAGCAGGTACAGCTAGTGAAATTGTTGAAAACAGTGTATTACACAAACGTATCACAAAAGCAGCGCTGTAAAGATATGATAACCGCATAGTCAAAATAGAAGCGCAAACGAAGCGACAACTTCAGAAATTGCGAGCAGAGTTGTTGCAAACCATTGAAGAGCGTAGTGAACAGGATCGAACAACCACACTCGTATCTGTAACAGCACCGGAAAAACAAGCAATTAAAGAAGATATTACGCATTTGCGATTCCAATCACAGGCGGAAAGTAACATACGTGAAATCAGACAGCCTGCACAGCAACAAACACGTTTCGAAATTCTTAATGAACAAACGTCATCACAAACACATGCGGAACTACAAATGTATGTTTCAAGACAGTTTGGATCGTGCAATGAAGCAGCAAGGTTAGCCAGACAAGATACCCAACCAATACGTGACAATGGAAAGCCAGGTTGCAAAGAGTATAGTGCAATGCATTCAGCTATACGTTCACAGCCAATGGAAGAAAATTATTGCGTACCACTCCAACGATACTACGCAAGGGTAGGCGAAAGTTACAGTGGACAATATCCAATCGATCTTCCACAACCGGAAGGAACGACGGGAGAAATCATCAGAAACAAAAGTGGCGAAGAAACGCGAATTTCATATGGAACTATGACGATGAACGACAACGATCATTTCCTCACAGTCAGAAAATTTCAACACTTTCGAGGAGGAAGCTCATTACATCCACGAACTTTTATTGATCAATTCCGAGTAGGATTACCAGAACACTGGACGCTAGCACACAAATTAAACTTTATTTGTGCACACATGTCAGGAACAGTCGCAGAAACCATGCAGAATGTTGCAGCGACATGCCGATAGTACGAAGATTTCAGAGAGAAGTTTCTCTCACGATATTGGTCCAGCAAAGCACAGAACAGAGTGAAGTACGAATTATTACAGAACCCATATTTTGAAAATTCAGGAGAGAAGAGTCCCGTGAAATTTTTCGAATTAATGGCAAAGAAAAATCAATGCTTAGATGTACCATACAGTGACGGAGATTTGATTAAATTATGCGCGATGAAGCTACCATTGAAATACTAGCAATCATTAGTAGGTCGCGGAGGCAATGACGTCGAAGCATTTAAAGGTATTCTAAGGGAACTAGAGCTCATATTTTCGGAAGATGACGCAAGAAAAAGACGAAGCGCATGTGAAAACGAAACCAAAAAAGCAGTGGAATCCACAAGACACAGTAAAAGGAAATAATAATTCCGAATCACGTGATAATTTCGCACCAAGAAACGACAATAGATTTCAACAAAGAACCGGTTATGGATTTAGAAGAGAATATGGCAATAACTATAATTCACCCAGGAACGACAACAACTATTACAGAGGGAATAACGACAATTGGAACTGGTACTGGAGAACCAATAGACCGACAAATTATCAACAAAGAAACCACTATCAACAAGCTGAACAAGAAAAGCGAATACAGATAGAAGAGGCGGAGGTAAGACCACCAAACCCCGATAAACGTTTGAATTGACAGCTATGTGCCCATGCCAAAGAGAATGACCCACCGACCCAGGACAATTGCAGCACCTTGAATAGAGAAGTAAAAATCTTATCACGAGCAGAGAAGAAGGAAGAAAGAAATTCGCAGGGACCAGATGAAACCGAAGACAAGAAAATAACAATGTCGTTTTGGGACAAAATTAATTGGAAGAATACTGACAAGGAAGATGAATTACCAGAGGCATGCACAACGAATGTAGGAGGAAAGGACGAAGCAATGGCTATTGCAGAGCTATTTGAGATGGAAACCAGGGAAAGCGAATTCAATGAGGATAATGTGCAGTCGACGTAAGTTGAAAATAAGTTACAACTGGGCACACAACGCAGCGTATATAATGAAGGAAGTTATGAAGCGATAATTAGAGCATTTAGATGCGATTATGTGGAAGTAGCGACGGAGAAGGAGAAGATAGGCGAGGATGAGGAAAAAGTAGAGGATGTAGAAGAAAGTGTAAATGAAGGAAGAAATAGAGAAGAGAATATAAAAGAGAGAGAAGTAGCAGTCGAAGCTTATCCTGCAGAAAGTCCGAATACACAAGGGAAATTCCTAAAAAGACTCATATATGATTCAGTGGAGTATTTGTTGATGCAAGAAGAAGAAGAACAGAACCAACCCTTTCAAATTCAACCAATTGTGAAGGCCATGGTAAAGCATATCCCAGTCAATATTGTAACTGATAGTGGAAGTGAACTGACTGTGGTCTCGGAAAATATATACTTGCAGTGTAATGCCAATGAGGAATTGCCAGTTCTGAAAACACTTAAGATTAAAGTAAGAGGTCCTATTAGAAAAAATGTTGGAGAAGTTACGAGACAAACAAGGTTAACTCTTTCATGCCAAGGTCAAAAGATCGAAGCCAACTTCATGATTATACCTAAACTAACTGTAGATTTGATTATAGGTGCAGAATTTTTAAATGAGAGACGAGCGAAAATAGATATGGGGAAAGATAGCGTAACATTCGAGAATGTCACACTTCTCATTGAGCAAAAGCTAAAATTAGAAGAAATACCAGTTATAAACAAACAATTAAGAAAGACATGAGATAAAGAGGATGAAGAATTACAGTGGTATGCACAAAAGGGGGAATCGCCTCAACTCATGTTAGAAGTCCATAAAGAAATCAACGAAAAATTGGAAGAAGTTCAAGGTAATTCAGAACACAGTAAAATATAATTAGAGGGTATTTTACGAGATAAAGTAGAGGTATTTTCACCTAAGACTGGCAGTATTAAACACTTTCGGTACAAGTTTGAAGATTAATTTTTTTACTGGTAAATAATCAGCACTATATTTCAAGATTATGTTGCAGATAAGATCGTCAGGAGAAAGAAGAATGAAGAGAGAGGAAGGTGGGAAAAAGAAAGTAGTTTCAATAATAACACCAATACTACCATAGATTAAGGTGAAGGGATAAAGTGGAGATAGTCTAACAGCATGAAATATTAAAATGCTACATACCACGACACTACACAAAAATAAAAAACGAATTTGAGGAGTCTTGAGTAGACGTTAAGACTCCAAATATCTTAGAACTGTAACATGGAAAGGGCTCTGAAATTTGTAAAGCTTTTTAAGAAGGCGTAAAACAAGTAGGTACTAGACATATGTTAGATGATTATAAGTAAGACTTTTTGTAAGAACCATTGTAAAAACTCCAGCAAAGACCAAATGCAACGACCCACAAGTCGCAATGCGAGAAGTATCAAGAATGAAAAGGACACAATTAGCAAGTCACGATTCCTACAAGACAGAAGCGTCAACAGAAGGGAAAGGACAGTGAGACCAACAAAAGGCCCTCGTAGCTGAAGTGGGTTGTATATCTGCTGGGATAGAACACGGAACCCTGCAGAGACATGACATAACACCGAACGACAGAAGAGTCCAGTGCAGGGACATCGGACATTCACCACTTGGAAACCCCCGAACGCCCCGAGTCAGCAGAGCGAGCAAAAAAACCGCCCGACAAGAAGACCACTTGGGCAAGCCACCACTGGCAAAAAATATGTGTAAAAGTCTCACTACTGCTATTAAACAGCATGCTGATGCACGAAACTGAAGAAAACTTCCACAAAGTAAAAATGACACGCCCAAACAATTTATCAAACTGTTACTAGGAGGAGAACATCAAAGCGACTAGTTATCAATAAATATTTCCATATCCTGCCCAGAGAAGAACCAAGAAGCAAGTAAGAAGCAGAGAAAAATCACAAAGAACAGAAGTTGAAGATTCGCAAGATTGAGACCAGGAAAGAAGATGGGCGAAGAATAGTCGACATACCTTCCTAAATCCCTAACCTAATGTAAACTAGTCGTCTGCAAAGTATTAAAACGAAAAACGACCGCTTTCAGCGACACATAACGATGACTTTCACGTATACAAAGCCAGTAAACCACGAGATTCTGCACTGAAAGCTCCGTTCCATTATGGGACCTCCACAACAGCAACACACACTTGCAAAGTGAACAAGGAACGACGAACAAAGCTGTACATCAAATACTTGCCCTCATTCATCTCGCTCAAGTCCATAACCTCCATGCAAAAACATTCGCCAAGCTCATGCTTAAACATTCATAGGATTATGTGAATGTGCGAAATCAAATTATGTGACGTAGGAATTGTGCAAAAGAAATGTGTGAAAGCTAAGTAAGTCAAGCAAACCAGACAGCTAATAAACTACAAAATAACAGTCATTGACTATAGGCTTAAGTAAAAAATGGACTATCGATAAAAATAAGTCATTAGTTCTGAAATGGACAGTATACAAAGAACAAAAGTAAGGCATAATAAACGCTAAAAAATATGCCACTTATTTTCTCCTCATAAAAATAAAAGAATAACTATATTTTACTTATTTTCTCCTTATAAAGACAAAGAATAAAAAATTAGGCTATTGGATGTTTTCCCTTTTTTTAACATTTGTACCATTTCTTAGGATAATATCTCAATACCTGTGTATGTATATTTCTGTGTCAAAGCAATTCTTGGAAATAATTCTTATTTGTTTGTGTAACAATGTTGAAATGAGTGTCTAGAAACAAAAACATTTTACATACACATGATATTTAGAAAATGGGTTAGAAACATATTTTACTTAATTACTACATTTATAAAAACAATATTTCTAAGAAAATCGATGTGAAAGACTCATCACTTTGGATAACAAACTTCTTAAAAAAACAAACTTCACACTTAAATAAAGAAAGAAAATAATTAAAAATTAATAATAGCATAAACATATTCTCCTCTTGTAATTTTTAATTATGATGTGGAAGAATATAAAAATATAAATTAATAATACAAAATAGCATAGAACAGAATAATGTGGCTGAACAGTACACAACAACATTTAGATAAATTAGAAAATATTTGACTGACTTAGACAACGATTCAATCATTGCCTAAATTCAAGCCAAAAAATAAGTTCGAAGGGTGGTGATATGTAAGGTATCAGGCAAATCCAACCCCTTCCATGAAAACCCTGTCATGATAAGCAAATCCAGTAGTAAAAATCGGAAACGCAATGATTTTTCTGTTCTATAGTTATTGAGAAGCCACATCAGCCACTGTAATTTACGACAAGTTAGATAAGTAATTAAAGATGATTGAGGGCACTGTAGACCATTTTGATAGTTTTCTCTCTTGTGAAACTTAATTTAAACCTAGATTATAGATGTGATATGGCATAGGTCATCCTTCGATCCATTGTAGAACTTGGAAACCCATTCAGGGAATATTCGTTCACATTTTTGTTGAACGCAATTGGTTTTTACCATCCTGTATTAAAACACTTCCTTTTATTAATAGTGCAATTTATAAGCAATGTTTTGTGAGTAGAATAAAATTTCCAATGGTAAACTTAACTGATTTTTAGACGTTATTTTACCAGCTAACTAAAAATAGGAAAGCCTTAAACCCCTTACACTAAATTTAGTTAGTATTAAGATTCTTATACAGGGAAGGCAATGGAGCTGACACTGAAATCATTAAGTATTTTGTTACATCATCGCTAGTCTCACTGAACTCTTCTGAATTCTACATGTCATGGGTGGCCTGGCGTCTCCTTACCAGCGACAGGTCCCAGGTTCAAACTAGTTAATTCCCTAAAAAACACGCCCAGAGCGTCGTTGCGCGAAAGTGGTAGGGAGACACGATATAGTACAATCAGACACCACACAGCATGTTAGAAGAGAACACAATCAAAAGTTACGACCGTTTATATCAGGTATTTTGATACTCCCAGACTCACTCATCAGAATCCATAGGGTATTTAAAGGTGACCTAAAGTCATAAAATTTGGTAAGAAGAAAGGTTTCACAGTAAATCTGAAGAAAAAAAATCGAAATTTGTTAGCCTGTAATTACATCGCACGAGAAATATTTTTTTCCCATTTGTTAGCCGACCCTTTGTCTGCCCTATTAAGACAGCTTTTTCTCAAGAACCTGTTGACATATCAACTAAAAGTTTATCTCGCACATTAAGATCTACAGTCCTTGGTGGAGTAAAAAAATAAATCAACTACGTCAATGCAATCAAAGGTAAAGAAAGCCATTGACGTCACATATTTTTATACAAGCACATTCACTCATCAGACCAATTGACTCATTGACCAATAATTACAACATTTTGCCAGGGTTCACAGTGCAGATAAAAGAAAGTATTCGAAAATTTTTAATTTATAATTGTACCACATCAAGAAATATTTTTTTTAGCCTTTATAATCTAGCTGTCTTTCCCTTTTTCGCAGGAATGTGTAGCCGTATATCTTGCCTGTATGGATATCGACAACAGGAAAAAATCATCGACATTTTCGATTCCCTCCGTGGATGAACTATCTGCATAAATAATTAAGTTTATGTGGGACTTTCGGTGGGCGAGTCCTGTTCGCACTTATGCGGATTTTGTATACTGTTTACAGCTAATTAAACTGTTCATTTAACTGTTTCTTGCGCAAAGAGAGTGACGTTAGCCAAAGATTCAGTGGACTCTAGAATACATTCGTGTGAAACACAACTGTTTTTTATTCACACGAAATAGTTAGTGTTATCGACAGGGAATATCAAGTTGACCTATATCTTCGGATTTCAAGCACGCTTTTGACATTTTTGGGCAGAAGGGCCTTCTTATTAAATTGCGTATCTATGAAACGATTTACTGTCAGAGAAGTCACAACAGTTCGTAGTATTTGACGAAAGGTCACCGAGTGAAAGACAAGTCTTATCCGGGGCTTCCCAACGAGTTGTTTTAGGTCCTCTGCTGTCCTTAATCTATACAAAAGAGTTAGATGATCTAACCAGTAGTATTATTGTTAGACTGATTGCAGGTGATTCTGACGTTTAACGTCTAGTAAACCTGCCAGAAAATCAATGCGAATTACATGATTCTCACAAGATATCCGTGTGTTACTGAAAGTGTCAGTTGGCATTGAGTAAAAAACAGTGTAAGATCCTAGAAATGCGTACTAAAAACAATCCGTTATATATGGATTAGATTTTAAGCTATAGAAATGTAAATGCCGAGGCATTACAATTAGCTACAACTTACATTCGAACCATTACTCAGAACATGTGCGAAAGGCAAACTAAGGAGTGTATTTTATTGGCAAAATTGTTAGAGGATGAAAACCATCTACTGTATGTTGTGGGGTCATTATCAAACAGGAATGACTGAGCATCCTCAAAAAGTTCAAAGAATAGCAGTTAGTTTTGTATTCTCGTGATACAGGAGAGAGGATGTAACAGTTATGAAGACGGATTTGGGCTGGAAAATAGATAAACCAGGGATTTTTCGTTGTGACGAGAGCTTCTCAGAAAATTTCAAACTTCCCCCTCCAAATGGGAAATTATTTTATTGACTCGCACCTAGATAGGGAAAAACAACTACCGTCATAAAACAAGAGAAATCAAAGCTCGAATGGAAAGAACTAATGTTCATTTTTCCCACATGCTATTAGAGACTAGAACGATCGAGAAATAGTCCGAAAGTGGATCTGTGAACCCACAGACAAGTGTGGATTGGCGAGTACGAAGCGAGCGTAAATCTGTCTCGTACGCCTAAAGTGGTGTTTTCTGGAGAATGCCAATAATATACTCTATTTAACCTGGTTGAACGCTTTCCTCCTGCCATGATGACGTCACCGCATATTTTTATATGATATTCCTGGGAAGATGATTTTGTTAAGCACGGAGCATAAAGTTTTTGAATT
Organism: Schistocerca gregaria; assembly: GCF_023897955.1. NCBI lineage: Eukaryota > Metazoa > Arthropoda > Insecta > Orthoptera > Acrididae > Schistocerca > Schistocerca gregaria. The sequence goes on from NC_064924.1 coordinate 185,675,479, forward strand.
ACTGATTGTTATTAATCCACTAGAATCCAGGCAACTACTGTTAATGCGCAGAGCCTGTAGTAGCAGTATTGCGTTTGTCAGAGAAACTACACATTTCAGTAGACATTGAAATTAACATGGTACTTGGTCTGTTATTAACTTGACACAATTTTGTAGCAAACTACAAATAGCTTTTACAATCGTCACTTTTTGTCAACCCTGTGTAGACTCTCCCGACCGCTACCGTGTGCTATTCCTCTTGCCTCTCCGTTTCTCTTAGTCCGTCGCCACCGTCTGACTGCGATCTTAGGAGTGCCACGCTGGCGGCATTCTGTGTGGTTTCGACACCTGCGTGTCACGCTCTGACTGTGGTCTACTGAGGTAACACACAAGGAGAGTTTGCGATGGTCAGTACCAACGACCATGGATGTTCATATCCAGCCGGAAAGTCGCAGCGCTCAAACCAGTTACCCTTCCAGCGATAACCATGACCCTTGGAACGAGAGCGTTACCAGGAAGAGGCACACGCGCGTAAGCAATCGTACTCGACCAGAAGTTGTCGGTTTCAAGTAGTAAGTTATTCCTTGTCTTGTTAAAGAGTTCCTGCAGAACTTCCGTCATGTATTCAAGTCATAGTGTGAGAAAAAACAGCGGCCGATAGATAGGCAGTGACTATGGTTCAAATGGCTCTGAGCACTATGGGACTTCACATCTGAGGTCATCAGTCCCATAGAACTTAGAACTACTTAAGCCTAACTGACATAAGAACACCACACACATCCATGCCCGAGGCAGGATTCGAACCTACGACCGTAGCGGTCGCGCGGTTCCAGACTGAAGCGACTAGAACTACTCGGCCACAGAGGCCGGCGGCAGTGAGTAGTCTTCAGTAGAAACACAATAGTTTTGGACAGAGACCGCCTACATAGAGATTTAACTGAGTGCTACTTGTCTGGGACTGTTCCTTGAATAGCACCTCAAGACAAAAGATTAGTTTTCTTCCTACTTTATTTCATAGAACGTTATTTACTTTGTGTTCATGGAGCCGTAGTCAACGCAGGACAGAGAGGTTAAACCTGCGTTTTACAATTGCTGTAACCGGCGTTACCAAAGTTGAGTAATTTGTTTTGTTATTCAGTACTCAGTGCTACTTTTATGCGTGTGTGTGTGTGTGTGTGTGTGTGTGTGTGAGTGTGTGCGCGCGCGCGCTGCCCCAGAACCCATGCATCCGTCCTGCAAGCAAATCTGTATTAGACTTTCTCAGCGGCATAGAGATTTCCATCAAAGTGGACGCACCATGACCACAACACTGATCACCACACAAGTGTTCCGATAAAAAAAAGCCTGCGTTTCTCACGTGACAGTGTAGCGAAGGGACCCTTTCTTGAGGGAACATTTAGACTGTCGAGTTGAATCAAATGGTGCACTGAGTACAGAAGCGAGTTCAAACGGTAAATTGCATGTTAAAATGCAATAAATGTATTAATAGAAATGGCACGTCTGAGGTGTTAGACACTGATGCATCCGGCGATTCAGTGAACAGACCATGCAATGAGATCACAGGACATGACAGCATGACTACCATTTGTTCTGCTCGCCCGTGAATGACAGTACAAATTCGTCCACTATGATGATACGAAAGGCTTGATAATCGACGTGTTTGTCTCCCACGGCCTTTACATTTATCGACCCAAGACTGAAATGATAAGATACGAACTGGCTTCACCCATGGTGAGCACAACAAGAGTGGAATTAGTGACTGATGTAACAAAATGGCAGAACTCGTCCACTTAATGTAATTTCTTTTCTGTCATCAGTCCTCTGAGCCGTTTGATGCGGCCAGCGACAAATTCCTCTACTTTGCTTACCTCTTCATCACAGAATAGCACTTGCTACCTACGTCCTCAATTATTTGTTATATGTATTCAAACTTCTATTTTCCTCTACAGTTATTATCCTCTATCGTTGCACTCGTGAATTTTTCTCACTGTGACAAATATAAAGTGTTCCGTGAGAAAAATTTATCTAAGGCAACGATAAGAATGAAGTGGGAATGTATTCACATCTTTTGGACGAAAAATATTAAAACGAACATTACAAACCGGGATTTCACTACAATTAATCTGCAAAAAAACGCACCACATGTAATGAAAGCATGAAAACCATCTGAAGATGAATCGTATTGATTCGAAACCTGGGCCGGCCGTTGTGGCCGAGCGGTTCTAGGCGGTTCAGTCCGCAAACGCGCTGCTGCTGCGGTCGCAGTTTAGAATCCTGCCTCGGGGATGGATGTGTGTGATGTCTTTAGGTTAGTTAGGTTTAAGTAGTTCTAACTCTAGGGGACTGATGACTTCATAGTGCTCAGAGCCATCTGAACCATTGTCGAAAATGGTAACGGTACTTTTAAATAAAGGAACTGAAAATACATTTGTGGCTGGTTTCTGTCTCAACACCATCAACATATACCTTCTTAACAAATGGGACAATTAGTGAAGTGTTTGAATAAATATTCCATTTCAAGTCTACTTTTGTATCCGACTGGATAGGTGGCTCGTAACTCTGCTCCTGTGAACTGCTTCTGTAATATAGGGCGAGAGTGAAGGAAGCGAGTGGGAGCAGGAGAGGTGAAGCACTTCGGTACTGCATGTAGCTTTAACACTTTTAGTAGAGACAAAAACAACAGTACATATCAAATGTATACATGACATTGATTAGGATTGGCACGTACATGTGATGCCGAAGTCAGTGTCTAGTCCTATAAAGTTAGGATGACTCTTCCGTAGAAACTCAAAGCTAACAAATACTCGTTGCTGTCCAAACTTTAACTGAACGTAACTAATAAAAAATCTCAATAGCAAGATAGCCCACTTAGTAGTAGACGCGATATTTTCAGGCCGTCTGAACTCGCAGAAATAAAGACGGCACTCGCTGACCTCCACAACGTCGGCCAGAGGGCGCTGTGGTCGGCGTAAGTTAGTCTTCTCTCGTAGTGCCAACTTACGAGAGTGTGCACCAACGTTGTGGCATCGTAACTATCCACGCCACATATACAATCAGTGAATACTGTTACGGAATAAGGTGAAGTGCCGTCACGCCAATCGTGAACGACACAGCGGAGAGGGCTGTGAAGAGGTATCAGCCATTTCCACTCTGACCGAGCCCTCTACAAGATCGCATTCGGGAGGACGACGGTTAAATCCCGCGTCCGGCCATCCAAATTTAGGTTTTCCATGATTTCCCTAAATCGCTCCAAGCAAATGCCGGGATGGTTCCTTTCAAAGGACACGGCCGACTTCCTTCCCCGTCCTTCCCTAATCCTATGAGACCGATGACCTCGCTGTCTGGTCTCCTTCTTCAAAACAACCCAACCCAACCCTCTCCCACACGACAACGTGACAGCAGCAGCCTCTATGCAAAGAGAACATAAGCGCCGCGCCCGACTGATGACGGCCGAGTTCTGAGATGAAGTTTCATGATTAGTGACCTGAATACAAGTGTCAGAGCTCATTTCCTTTCTCAAACATTCTATGTAGCTCAATCTTGGAATTGTTATAAAGGAGAGATTTCTTATTTTGTCTGTTGAAAATGGTTCTAATGGCCTTGAGCACTATGGGACTTAACATCTGTGGTCATCAGTCCCCTAGAACTTAGAACTACTTAAACCTAACGAACCTAAGGACATCACACATATCCATGCCCGAGGCAAGATTCGAACCTGAGACCGTAGCGGTCACCCGATTCCAGACTGGAGCGCCTAGAACCGCAAGGCCACAACGGCTGGCTATTTTGTCTGCCACCCTTTACTTGCAACACATCTGTGTAACACAAAGTACTGTCAATTAAAACCAAACTAAACTCCTACCGAACGTGCCATGAAAGCCTAAAGGTACCGATAGGCCGCCGTGTCATCCTCAACCCACAGGTGTCACTGGATGCGGATACGGAGGGTCACGTGGTCAGCACACCACTCTCCCGGCCGCATGTCAGTTTCCGAGACCGGAGCCGCTACTTCTCAATCAAGTAGCTCCTCAGATTGCCTCACAAGTTCTGATTGCACTCCGCTTTCCAACAGCGCTCGACAGACCGGATGGTCACCCATCCAATGCTAGCCCAGCGCGACAGCGCTTAACTTCGGTGATCTGAGGGGAACCGGTGTTATCACTGCGGCAAGGCCGTTGGCACTATCAGTTACTTTTTGTAATAAAACACATTAATACGATTTGTTTGAATTGTTGTCTAGCGATCAGAGAAAGCAGGTTTCCTAGACACCCTATATTCGACGGCTAAGCAGGATTCGACATTTGGTAACGAGTTACAAGAAAAATTCTGAGCCTGGCGGCCTCGTATTTCCTTTTGTGTTTCGCTGGCACCTTAATTCTACATTATCTTTTCTTCGCAGGTGTGTGTTTCCTTGCTTTAACAGTGTCTGTTATAGTGTTTTCGCTAATCAGTGTTTTCAGGTGGGCGTTGCAGAAATTTTCTTTCCTTGTGTGCTTCTTTTGATTGCTTACCTGTTTATTGCATTTGCCTGTCCACAGTGAACAACCCACCTCTCCCACTCCCGGCTCAGGTTTCTCAGCTGAAGGCCATAGATGCAGTGCAACTAACACAATTGTTTCAGTTTCAGACCCAGCAAATTGCCACACTGCAGCTCTAGGCGAAACAAAGGAATATAGTGCAACAGGCACCTAGTGTGCCATACCGCCTTTTCGCCAGTTTAATGAAAGACAAGAGGACTGGTTCGAGTGGATGCAGCAGTTTCGAGCCCACGTAATTACTCACAACGTACCATGTACCATGAAACTACATTACTTTTTGTCAGCATTGGGAAATGCAGTGTTCCGCCTCATTCAGAAATTGTTGCCTAACGCACCTCCTAGTGAATCTTCCTATGAGCAGTTTGTAGATTCGCTAACTAACTATTATGACAGACTAGTGAATGTGATGTAGGTAGGTACCAATTCTTTCATTGCAAGAGAAAACTTCAGAACAAACTTATTGCGAGTGGGTAATAGATTTACAGGGTATGACAAGGAATTGCAAATTAGAATGTGTTGTGGTGTTTTATATTTAGATGTTATGTTGCATGAAGTGATCATGAACAATGTTCAAATGGCTCTGAGCACTATGGGACTTAACATCTGAGGTCATCAGTCCCCTACACTTAGAACTACTTAAACTTAACTAACCTAATGACTTCACACACATCCGTGCCCGAGGTAGGATTCGAACCTGCGACCGCAGCAGCCGCGTGGTTCTGGACTGAGGTGCCTAGAACCGCTCGGTCACAGTGGCCGGCTACACTAACCAAATTAGTAAATACGATCGCTTCCGCACGCAGGAGCGAAACGCTTACGTGCTGTTTTCGCCATACACGATCGTCCAGCCATTAATGCAGACAAGAAATCACGCGGCACTCTACTTATTACAATATACTAAAATGAATTTAACAGAACGGTAAACACATCTTGCAATAAATACTGTGGAATTGCGGAAACTAAAGAGACATAAAAAATTTAAAATGTTCTATATAATCGACATTTAAACGTACTTTAAATAGAGCTCGAATACAGAAACTGACTGCAGGTGGTATTGCCATAAAACAGTCAAATAAAGGTAACAACTAATCGTTTGCCAGCCTTTAAATGTACTCATTATTTCAGTGGGAAAGTAGACTACTATTAAAGAAATAAATGTTACACCATGGTCAGAAGCATTACAAGAACACACGGTTCTGAACATAGTTACAAGATTTTCCATGAGACAGGTGCTCAGCAGTTTCAATTAAGGTTGCACGCCAGTCCAAAAAGCACCATATCGCCAGCGTCCATGGATGAGCAGTCTCGTAAAGTACAGCGCACTCAAGGGCGACTAGGGTCAATAACTTCCACTTAATCATCCAAGGAAATGTTCGTTCCACATCAAGCAAGTGGAGCTACTAGCGCACTTTGCTGTGCAGCCGTGTTTCCATTCACTAACTGCCGCCCCGGTGTCCTAAACTGGAAGCAGCCGACTCTCCCACCGCGCAGCAGCAGCCAGCACTAAAGTACACACTTACTGCCTCGGAGCCGGTGTCCGCGCCCCGACCGGGGAAAACAAACGTGCAGCAGTGATACCAAATACGTCTGATCACAGCCAGAATCAAACAGAACCACAGTATCCATATTAAGCTTTTCTTTGTTCCTGTATTGATGACGGCTGACGCTGTGATAAGTATATGATAGTCTTTCCAGTCTCCATCGTATCTTCCGGGAGAACATAATTCCCTTAAGTGAATGTTGGTTTTAATGTTGTTGTGCCATGGTGCGTCTCTTCTGGCACACCAGTTCCTTGGCGCGATACTATGGACTACCCGGCTGTACTAGGATCTTTCCCCTGTTGTGATCTCGCGGGGTTTTGACGCTGGGGGCAGTTGGGCTCACTACGAGACACAAGGACGCGCTTGCCTTGACGAAGGAGGAAAACACGCGGACTCGCCCAGCAGCGGCCCGGCGGATCTACCTCGTAAGGCGGTCCCGAGTTTGTGGTGGACCTGTCTGATGTCAACTCCGGGAGCTGATCGTCGCATTGCTTTGGTGCCTGTTTTCTCGGAGAGACACATCCGTAGAGACCATCTCGGACAACGCTCTCCATCGAAAGTGTGGGCGATTTTGGTGCTTTCGTTTCGTTGAACGATCTGCGTTGCAGCCAGTGTACTTGTAGCCTGGTTGCCCTAATGTACGTGCTGTTGAAGTAAGAGCAGCCGGCAGAGTGTGTAACCCCATGGAAGCCATGAGTTACTATTTACTTTTAAAAAATCCGCTGGTCGGATTAATTATGTGAAGCTGATTAGCTCGAAGGTGTGTGTGGTATATTATGGATTTTTGGGACAGTACCCAGAAGTTTATGTATTGTCTGTATGAGATTTTCAGTGCATTTTGATTGTCATTAAATCGACGTCCTTGTGTATTGCTGTAAAATCTGAGACACTCATACTGAAAGCACTTATTCACTTAATTAGTAAAGACTCGTATTCTGTGAAGCTAGTCATTTGTACGTAGTTCCTTTATGTAATTGCATTTATTTGAAAGCACTCACTCAGTTATTAGTAAAGCCTCGTATTCTGTAAAAGATAATCATTTTAAGTAGAATTTTACATGCGTGCATTTATTTGAATGCACTGAGTCAGTTTTAGTACAGTTTATTAGTATTTATTGTTGTTTATTGATCTCTTAACTTATATTAATTGAATGTATGGTTGTTGTTTGCTGCGTCTCCTGCGGTTTGTTAGTGTTCTAGTTTTCTGCGACTTGAGGTGTGAGGGAGCGGTGTCACTTTCCGCAGAGAAGCTGTGACGTGCCGTCCAGTGGGAAGTGACTCCCGGTTGAACCCCGACGTTTAGGTGTTGTTTTGGACAACTGGTCTGCTGCTTCCGATATTTTAAGTTAAGTCACCTTTTGCCCAGGGCAGCCTGGCGTCACTGCCCGTCTGGTAAACATCTAACGTGTTTCATGTACATTTAAAGAAATATAGACTTTTAGTCTGCTCGGGAATGAACTGTATTAAATTCTAATTTCTTGTACTGCATGTGTTGTTTGGGTTCATAACGAACTGGTGTGCTTTTCATAAATTACTTTCATATTGCAAATTGTTGTTCCTCAAAATAAATTATCGGAGACACATTTCTTTAAATTTCATTCTGATTGTAATTTACTGTTCCTTTGAGTACTGAAAAATCTGTGGTTCATCTCTTTAAGTGAGAGTTGAAAATTGTAATTTGTTGCCTTGCTTGAGAAGCATACTATCTGTGATACTTTGGTATTGTCTTAAGATTGCCACGTGTTGATTGTCTCTTAGCTGATTTATAAATATTGTGTTTTGAATACATTGTTAATTTATTGATTTGTTTGCACAGGGTGTTTCAAAAATGACCGGTATATTTGAAACGGCAATACAAACTAAACGAGCAGCGATAGAAATACACCGTTTGTTGCAATATGCTTGGGACAACAGTACATTTTCAGGCAGACAAACTTTCGAAATTACAGTTGTTACAATTGTCAACAACAGATGGCGCTGCGGTCTGGGAAACTCTATAGTACGATATTTTCCATATATCCACCATGCGTAGCAATAATATGGCGTAGTCTCTGAATGAAATTACCCGAAACCTTTGACAACGTGTCTGGCGGAATGGCTTCACATGCAGATGAGATGTACTGCTTCAGCTGTTCAATTGTTTCTGGATTCTGGCGGTACACCTGGTCTTTCAAGTGTCTCCACAGAAAGAAGTCACAGGTGTTCAAGTCTGGCGAATAGGAAGGCCAATCCACGCCGCCTCCTGTATGTTTCGGAAAGCCCAAAGCAATCACACGATCATCGAAATATTCATTCAGGAAATTCAAGACGTCGGCCATGCGATGTGGCCGGGCACCATCTTGCATAAACCACGAGGTGTTCGCAGTGTCGTCTAAGGCAGTTTGTACCGCCACAAATTCACGAAGAATGTCCAGATAGCGTGATGAAGTAATCGTTTCGCATCTGAAAAATGGGCCAATGATTCCTTTGGAAGAAATGGCGGCCCAGACCAGTACTTTCTGAGGATGCAGGAACGATGGGACTGCAACATGGGGCTTTTTGGTTCCCCATATGCGCCAGTTCTGTTTATTGACGAAGCCGTCCAGGTAAAAATAAGCTTCGTCTGTAAACCAAATGCTGCCCACATGCATATCGCCGTCATCAATCCTGTGCACTATATCGTTAGCGAATGTCTCTCGTGCAGCAATGGTAGCGGCTCTGAGGGGTTGCCGCGGCAGAATTTTGTATGGATAGAGGTGTAAACTCTGGCACATGAGACGATACGTGGACGTTGGCGTCATTTGGACTGCAGCTGCAACACGGCGAACGGAAACCCGAGGCCACTGTTGGATCACCTGTTGCACTAGCTGCGCGTTGCCCTCTGTGGTTGCCGTACGCGGTCGCCCTACCTTTCCAGCACGTTCATCCGTCACGTTCCAGTCCGTTGAAATTTTTCAAACAGATCCTTTATTGTATCGCTTTTCGGTTCATTGGTTACATTAAACCTCCGTTGAAAACTTCGTCTTGTTGCAACAACACAGTGCTCTAGGCGGTGGAATTCCAACACCAGAAAAATCCTCTGTTCTAAGGAATAAATCATGTTGTCCTCAGCACACTTGCACGTTGTGAACAGCACACGCTTACAGCAGAGAGACGACGTACAGAATGGCGCACCCACAGACTGCGTTGTCTTCTATATCTTTCACATCACTTGCAGCGCCATCTGTTGTTGAAAATTGTAACTACTGTAATTTCGAAAGTTTGTTCGCCTGAAAATGTACTGTAGTCCCAAGCATATTGCAACAAAGGGTGTATTTCTATCGCTGCTCGTTTAGTTTTTATTGCCGTTTCAAATATGCCAGTATTTTTGAAACACCCTGTAGTTGTGTTTAAGGAGTGACATTATAGGGGCCTTGGCCTTCCAAGCTAAGTGTACCCCCTCATCCTGACTTCCTGAGTCACAGTTGTGTTACTTTAATGATTAGTCTAACTGTCTGGCTGTTCTCATTGAAAGGAATCCCCTGAAATTTCAAACTGTTGATATGATTGAAAGAAATGAATTACGTGCACGAGAATGCATGTACCGAGCTAAGTGACGCGGCCTAGCGGTAGGACATTGCACTCAAATTCGAGAGCAAGCCTGTTCAAATACTTTTTCACCTATCATGACTCAGATTTTCTGTAAATTCCCTAAGCCAACTGCGGGTAATGGCGGGCAACAGATACAGCCAGTTTCCTTTCACACCTCAACTTATTTCCAGTGCGTGTTCCGACTATACCTCTCGTCATCGATGACCAAATAAACCCTAATATTTCTCCTTTTCTTAGGTATCAGGCGGCTCATCACAACTCTCCAGTAAGGCAGAATAAAGCCGGAGAGTAATATTTGTCAAAAATGGTTTAGGAACTGCTACTGGAACTGGAATATGAAACAGGAAACTGCCGGCTATGAGTGAAGTTTAACAAAGTGCTACACTAGAGACGCCACTGTCTCCAAGTCATTCTAGTCCTTTAGGAGGGGTTTCAGTTTAAACTAGATTTCTCTTGAGCGGATTCAAAGTGACAACTGCCATTCTGAGAACCAACCATCAGTTTAATTTTAACTGTTTTCCAGTTTATATTTGTTCAGCTTAACCAGTCATCTGAGCCTTTCTGTTTACGATAGTAGTGCTATGTAGTTAATTAGCTACAACAGAAAGTTCTTAACATAAAAATGAGAACTACGTAGCAGTGTTCTTTCACCGCTGTAAGCTGGATCAAGTATTTAGGATAACAATGAAATACAGATTCTAATAGGTGGTTTATGTAGGTAATTTATGTAACCATTAGGTTTTTGAATTTTATGCGATTTATTATACCATTAACTAGTTTTCGAGTCACTGCAAGTTTATCATCAGGAACATTGTTTCCTAGGCATGGTCGCACTATGCTCTAATGTCATAGAACTGCCGATAATAAGGAAAATTTGCACATATGCTGAAGAAATGTGTACGAAATGGAAAGTTTGTTCTCTATATTTATGCTCCAGAAAACAAGTTGGAAACACATTGTTACCACAGATAGTTAACAAGGCATACACAGTTAATGTAGACGTAACGGAAATGTATTGTGTGTAGTCAGATATCTGAGAATTCTGTGACACGATACATAGCAGAGATGTAGGAGACTATGTGAATTTGTAGAGCATAAGATCCGAAGATAGTAACGTAGTCATAACGAAAATTGTTATCGGAATAAATGCTTTATTAGCGACCCTCGCTTTTTGAAGTTTCTCTTCTAAGTTCCTTAATCCTTTCGGTTTTTAGTTTGGGGACATTTGAAATGTCTGGTGTACTTGTGGCATCGATGCGAGTATCAAATACCGATATCACCCCACAGACGCCATTGCAACGAAACCGCCTTTTTGTTTTTGTTTTCATTTTGTTCGTCATTGTTCTTGTCATTTGAGGTGTGTGGACGTCACATGACATCCGTTCATCATTTAATACTTCACTTACTGTTTTTTTTTAATTTTTTTTTTGTGCAGACGGCAGCCAGCCCTCTTACCGAACACGTTTCTGCTGTGGCCATCCACACAACACTCAGGGACTGATCCAAACTTGCGTTTAAAGCCATTTCTGCGCTACAATGTGGGTAATTTCCGTACAGTGGAGGACATTTTAACTGAATCTCGCTACCCGGTATCGGCGGATAAATCGGGAATTACATAATGTGTGTACGAGTACAGGTTGTGAGGCAGGAACGGCGATGTGTACAAGTTTCGGTCTGGCCGTAGCTTGTGCAGGGATGACGAAAGCGATTAAGGCGACCACTCGCGTAAAACTTGAAATCCGGCTTCGAGTCTCGGTCCAGCAAAAAATTTCACTGCCGTCATTTTGTTACACGGATGATGGTTGTACGTAGTGGTATTTAAATTTGTATACGTTTTTCCTCTATTTCATAACGACTGTAGTCAATACAGTGTCTGTTCCTTTGGACCTTCATGCGTGTCCAGAGGAACATTGCGTCTCTCTTGTTAGCAACATAGGCAATGAAATATCGTATTTATCCGCGGATACCGGACAGCGACTTTGAATTAGAATGGTCTCCTGTAACTTCCTAACAGATAAATTCTTTCCTCGGAATAAAATGTGGCTAACGTCTCAATAAAACTGTGACTCATATATAACCTTTCAATAATTAAGTGACTGTGCATCTAAACTGATACATCTGGACGTCAGCAGTGCTCCGTCATGGCCCTGACGAGTCATTCTGAATAAACTCAAAATTATTACCTCTCTGTTCTCTGTTCTGCGATTCTGTTCTAGCATACATATCGCAGGCAGCGCGTGAGAATTCCATAGAAGTTAAATCTGTTCGAGTGCACCAGCAATAAATCCCTTATTCATGGACCTCTTACACTCCCCTGTGCAGGAATCACGTAATGTGTGTACGAGTACAGTTTGTAACGCAGGAAAAACAACACACGGAAATTTGGGTCTGACCATGAGTCGTATGTTGTTGTTGTCTTCCGCCCTGAGACTGGTTTGATGCAGCTCTCCATGCTACTCTATCCTGTGCAAGCTTCCTCATCTCCCAGTACTTACTGCAACCTACATTCTTCTGAATCTGCTAAGTGTATTCATCTCTTGGTCTCCCTCTACGATTTTTACCCTCCACGCTGCCCTCCAATGTTAAATTAGTGATCCCTTGATGCCTCAGAACATGTCCTACCAACCGGTCCCTTCTTCTTGTTAAGTTGTGCCACAAACTCCTGCCCAGTTCTATTCAATACCTCCTCATTAGTTATGTGATCTACCCGTAGCACCACATTTCGAAAGCTTCTATTCTCTTCATGTCCAAATTATTAATGTCCATGTTTTACTTCCACTAATTGCTATATTCCATACAAATACTTTGAGAAACGACTTCCTGACACTTGAATCTATACTCGATGTTAACAAATTTCTCTTCTTCAGAAACGCTTTCCTTGCCATTATCAGTGTGCATTTTATATCCTCTCTAATTCGACCATCATCAGTTATTTTTCTTCCCAAATAGAAAAACTCCTTTACTACTTTAAGCGTCTCATTTCCTAATCTAATTCCCTCAGCGTCAACCGACTTAATTTGACTACATTCCATTATCCTCGTTTTGCTTTTGTTGATGTTCACCTTATATCCTCCTTTCCAGACACTATCCATTCCGTTGAACTACTCTTCCGAGTCCTTTGCTGTCCCTGACAAAGTCATCGGCGAACCTCAAAGTTTTTATTTCTTCTCCATTGACTTTAATACCCACTCCGAATTTTTCGTCTGTTTCTTTTACTGCATGCTCAATATACAGACTGAATAATATCGGGGACAGGCTACAACCCTGTCTCACTCCCTTCCCAACCGCTGCTTCCCTTTCATGCCCCTCGACTCTTATAACTACCATCTGGTGTCTGTACAAATTGTAAATAGCCTTTCGCTCCCTGTATTTTACCCCTGCCACCTTCAGAGTTTGAGAGTTTTCCAGTCAACATTGTCAAAAGCTTTCTCTAAGTCTGCAAATGCTAGAAATGTATGTTTGCCTATACGGAAAGCTAAAGCGATTAAGACGACCGCCCGTGTAATGTGGGAATTTCGGGTTCGAGTACCGACCAACACAAACTTTCACTGTCGTCATTCTCTTATACAGCCGATGCCTGTTCGTATTCGCATGTGACATACATTATTTATTATTTTTTTTTGTACGATGTACATTCGCTAGTGTTCGTTTGTGCACCAAAACTGGCTACAGAAGTAACGGATGAACGACGGGCTACGCACAAGTTCGAGTTCAGTGATGGCAAGGTTCGTTGCACACGTTATCCACTTGCAGTTACAAAAGGCTGAGCGGCCCTCAGTGACCGGAGCTGGGCCGGCAGTACCCGGGAGTGCGATGCGAGCTAATGAAATGTTTCCCGGAGGCGTAGCCCCTCCCCCGCACCCTGTGTCCCCCGTCCGCCCCCTACCACGGCCCCACACACCCTCAGCGGGCGAGTCGGCAATGGAACCGCCGATGAGTCGGGCGTCCGCGCTGCTCGTTAAGCCAGCAGCGCCGCATTCCGCACAAAAGCGACCCACCGACTCGCAGCCCGGCGGGGCGCGGCGCCGGCGAGATGCTATTATTCCGTATCGAATACCAACATCCGCACCCTTTTTCCAGGACGCTTCTGCTGCGCATACAATAGCCGCGCGCTGCATCCGAGCGGAGCGCGTGGGACGCCCAATACTGGCGAGTAACTAGTTTTTGCATCTGTGGCGAGCTCATTATTGGATTCGATATTACTGAACTCTGTATATGGTCGCTAGTCAGACCATCATTCCTGAATAAGGGAAAACATAATAAATGTAGAGATCTCTTTACGGAAAATTCTGGGAAGCTCTTGCTTGTAGCGTACAGCACTGAGAACAGAAACTTCCTGTCGTCAAAATATAAGATGCTCGCATCTGAACAAGGCGACAGCACTATGAAGAAGATGTTCAATGAATCTCTCTTCATCGTTCCATAATAAGAGTAAGCAGAAGCGTCTGTTACTGTGTTAACGTCTTTCCTCTATCTCTTCTTCCAATGTATACTGTACTTTACAACAACTTTCCTCTTGCGCCGTACATGAGTTCATCCTTCTGCAAATTATCATATTTTTCTCATTTATGGATTCTTCCATTACTTCTTGTTGGTACAACTCTATACACAAGGCTGAATCAAAAGTACTTTGTTTTTGTCCTACTGATTTCTGTTTATTTCAAACTAGTTTTCGGCTTATTGTACCATCTATAGGATACAACTGACTAGTGTCTGAAAGTGACAGTTGCTCTTAATTAAGCAAACAACACAAGCAAAGAAACAATCTACTTACAAAGAGTGTTGTTTCTTAATGTTTAAATTACGTTCTACTCAATGGACGGTATTAAGCACAATAAATAATTAAACTACAAAACATTAAACGTGAAATGATTATAATTATGATTTTTTTGGGGTCTTAACACTAGCTGAGAAAGTGTTAAACTGGGCATCCTTCTTGTTGTGGAACACATATGTTTGTTAACATCATAAATTAAACTTGCGTCGTGGACAGTATTACATACTATAAGTAAAATACATAGTCTCACGGTATTACAGGTTGTATGGTTATGATGCGACAGTTTGTGAGGTCGAGAACAGTGTAACTTAGTACCTACGTTGTCCAACAGACATGTTTCACATTGTAAATTACATTTTATGGACTGGTCAATGTTAAATGCAGTATTTTGTTAACTCACAGAATATTACAGTATTACAAGTTACATTACTGAAGTTTGTGGGGTAAGCAAGGTAAGGAATAGGAAATTCTCTTGTGTTTCGGTTTAGTGGAGCAGTATGTGTCATTGTGGCGGTTCGATGAAATCAACCAGCCAAATAGCGAAAGACCGCCACAGTGACAAATACTGCCACAGTAAAACACGAAACAGTTTCCTATTTTTACATTACTTACCACAGAAATTTCAACAATATAGCTTGTAATACTGTAATACTGTTTATTTTAACCATCTACTGTGGTTAATATTGTTGAGTGCATACAATGTAATTTACAACGTAAAATATATTTGTTGCAAAATGTAAGTTACTAGTTCTCAGTTAGACAGTTATCAATCAAATTTATGAGCTCTCGAATTGTAACATCGTAATCATATTGAAACCTCAGCACAAACTTTTGGATAGCTTACGAAAGAAACAAGAAATTTGTAACCATACACTTGTCACTCGTTTAAAACCTTGTTAAAGGAATCAGAATTATGACCAAAGGTGGAACAGGCTCAAATCATTAAAAAGAACTTTAACAGCTATATCATTAAACGCAGAACATGAAAATCGGAAGCACAGAATTCCCAAAAACAAGTTAAGTCATATCAACTAGGCGTGGCTCCAAGTATGTTCCGTAAATACCAGGGTGAGTCAAATGATCACATTAAGTATTTATAAATATTATTTCTTGTGCAGAAGTGGTACAAACCTCTATCACTTTTCAACAGAATGTCCTCCACGCTCAATGCAAGTCCTCCAGCGCTTACAAAGTGCACAAATTCCTCTAGAAAAAAATTCTGTTGGTAGTCCACGCAACCTCTCATGCACAGCGTGGCGTACCTCCTCATCAGGACGGAACTTCTTTCCTCTCATTGCGTCCTTGAGTGGTCCAAACGTATGGAAATCACTTGGGGCAAAGTCTGGTGAGTATCGTGGATGAAGAAGACACTCAAAATGCAGATTTGTGATTGTTGGAACTGTTGTACGGGCAGTGTGGGGCCCTGCATTGTCATGTGGCAAAAGGACACCTGGTGACAGCAATCCACTTCGCCTTGATTTGACTGCAGGCCGCAGATGATTTTTTAGGAGATCTGTGCATGATGCACTGCTGACAGTGGTTCCTCTAGGCATGTAATGCTCCAAAATGACGTCTTTTCTGTCCCAAAAGAGAGTCAGCATAACCTTCCCTGCTGATTGTTCTGTTTGAAACTTCTTTGGTTCTGGTGAGGAGGAATGGCACCATTCCTTGCTCGCTCCCTTCGTTTCCGGTTGGTGGAAGTGAACCAGGTTTCGTCCCCAGTAACGATTCTGGCAAGCAAGCCATCACCTTCTCGTTCAAAGCACCGAAGAAGTTCTTCACAAGCATCAACACGTCGTGCCGTGGCACCAATCTAGCAGACACTTTGTGAAACTGGAGCACACCATGCACAAAGTGGTGTGCTGAACCATGACTAATCTGTAACATAGTACAATATTATTCAGTGTCACTCGGCGGATTTGCTGCACTATGGCTTCAACTGCTGCAATGTTCTGTGGAGTCACAAGTCGTTGTGCATGACCTGGACGAAGAGCATCTTCCACTGAAGTCACACCATTTGCGAACTTCCTACTCCATTCGTATACTTGCTGCTGTGACAAACATGCATCACCGTACTGATGCTTCATTCGTGGATGAATTTCAATAGGTTTCACACCTTCACTACGCAAAAACCGGATAACAGAACGCTGTTCTTCGCTGGTACAAGTAGCAAGTGGGACGGCCATCTTTATAATGATATTGCGACGGTTTGTGCACATCTGCACTATTCTGCCACCTACAGGCCATTCTGCACGATGTT
Source organism: Schistocerca gregaria (assembly GCF_023897955.1). Taxonomy (NCBI): domain Eukaryota; kingdom Metazoa; phylum Arthropoda; class Insecta; order Orthoptera; family Acrididae; genus Schistocerca; species Schistocerca gregaria. The sequence goes on from NC_064924.1 coordinate 185,692,143, forward strand.
TGTAGAGCGCTTACCAACTTACAGGATAACGGAGCGAAATTTTGAGTTGTTATTACCAATTTAAGGTTTTCCATTCACTCACCCTCGTAATTTTGTCAACTAGTTGCATTAAAGTAACGGCGGTTAAAAGTACTAACAAACTGCAAGCGTAAGTAACCGATACACACTGGGACAACATTCATCCAAATACTAGAGTAATCACTAGAACCGACACTGATTGTAGCTGCTGCAAAGCCGCTTAATAATGCATAACCCAAGAAAATGCCTTAAGCAATAAAATACACAGTCCATGAAATAGACCAAGTGGGAAGCTATAAAATTTAAACGTAAATGCACATCTGTATATTACAACCAAACATTAGCAACAACCCTAAATATATATATACAGTTGCCCAAAATTGGAAGTAAGCTAAGATATACAGCAGAGGGCTATCATATGTTGAAATGTGTGTGAAATCTTATGTGATTTAACTGCTAAGGTCATCAGTCCGTGAGCTTACACACTACTTAACGTAAATTATCCTAAGGACAAACACACACACCCATGCCCGAGGGACCAGCCGTCCAGTCCATCACTGCAGCGCCTGAGAGTGCTCGGCTAATACCGCGCGGTGGAGAGGGCTATCCCAGCCAATAAGCAATGAGCAGCCAAATTTCACTGCAAGTTTATGACTGTGGACCAAGGTAAGGTTCGGCAGTTTATACTGACAAGCAACTAGACTTAACGCCCTGAGAAGTAGTAATAAGAGAGCCAGCTTTAAAAGAACTGTTTCAGAGCTGTAATGAGCAAAAGGCTTCAGGCGTGGCAATCTCCTGAGCTCTTTACGTTCACCAGACAGATCTAGCTACTGGATCCTGCATAAACGGCGACACTTCGCCGGGTAGACACGACACGATCAATTTTACGATGCGATGCGATTCTACGATTGGTATGCGACTGGAAGAGGCGGCTGGCTGCCCTTCAACCCAGACGACGTGCGACAATGGGAGTGCAGCCGCGCCAGCGAACAAACACGCCTCTTCTCCGGGCCCAGGAAACACGAACGCGTCGTTTGCCGGCAAAGCTGCCCTGCCAACACACATGAAACGGGAACATTAATCTGAGCATATTAAGCTTCACGCAAAAAAGGCCAAGCAGTAAAAATATATACATATGTAAATTAATGGCAAGCAGGTACCAGTAGGTTAAATTTAATACTCTTTAAAATTACTAGTATTCACAAGCCGTCATATCAGAGTCTGCTGATGCAATAACACAGACATACGCCTATACCACTTTACCTTTCACACAGATCATGTTATAATTTAGTACCCTCGCGAAACCTCACACAGGGAATACTCTTACACTTGAACGGCATATAGCCTAAAATAATACACTCCTGGAAATTGAAATAAGAACACCGTGAATTCATTGTCCCAGGAAGGGGAAACTTTATTGACATATTCCTGGGGTCAGATACATCACATGATCACACTGACAGAACCACAGGCACATAGACACAGGCAACAGAGCATGCACAATGTCGGCACTAGTACAGTGTATATCCACCTTTCGCAGCAATGCAGGCTGCTATTCTCCCATGGAGACGATCCTAGAGATGCTGGATGTAGTCCTGTGGAACGGCTTGCCATGCCATTTCCACCTGGCGCCTCAGTTGGACCAGCGTTCGTGCTGGACGTGCAGACCGCGTGAGACGACGCTTCATCCAGTCCCAAACATGCTCAATGGGGGACAGCTCCGGAGATCTTGCTGGCCAGGGTAGTTGACTTAGACCTTCTAGAGCACGTTGGGTGGCACGGGATACATGCGGACGTGCATTGTCCTGTTGGAACAGCAAGTTCCCTTGCCGGTATAGGAATGGTAGAACGATGGGTTCGATGACGGTTTGGATGTACCGTGCACTATTCAGTGTCCCCTCGACGATCACCAGAGGTGTACGGCCAGTGTAGTAGATCGCTCCCCACACCATGATGCCGGGTGTTGGCCCTGTATGCCTCGGTCGTATGCAGTCCTGATTGTGGCGCTCACCTGCACGGCGCCAAACACGCATACGACCATCATTGGCACCAAGGCAGAAGCGACTCCAATCGCTGAAGACGACACGTCTCCATTCGTCCCTCCATTCACGCCTGTCGCGACACCATTGGAGGCGGGCTGCACGATGTTGGGGCGTGAGCGGAAGACGGCCTAACGGTGTGCGGGACCGTAGCCCAGCTTCATGGAGACGGTTGCGAATGGTCCCCGCCGATACTCCAGGAGCAACAGTGTCCCTAATTTGCTGAGAAGTGGCGGTGCGGTCCCCTACGGCACTGCGTAGGATCCTACGGTCTTGGCGTGCATCCGTGCGTCGCTGCGGTCCGGTCCCAGGTCGACGGGCACGTGCACCTTCCGCCGACCACTGGCGACAACATCGATGTACTGTGGAGACCTCACGCCCCACGTGTTGAGCAATTCGGCGGTACGTCCACCCGGCCTCCCGCATGACCACTATACGCCCTCGCTCAAAGTCCGTCAACTGCACATACGGTTCACGTCCACGCTGTCGCGGCATGCTACCAGTGTTAAAGACTGCGAAGGAGCTCCATATGCCACGGCAAACTGGCTGACACTGACGGCGGCGGTGCACAAATGCTGCGCAGCTAGCGCCATTCGACGGCCAACACCGCGGTTCCTGGTGTGTCCGCTGTGCCGTGCGTGTGATCATTGCTTGTACAGCCCTCTCGCAGTGTCCGGAGCAAGTATGGTGGGTCTGACACACCGGTGTCAATGTGTTCTTTTTTCCGTTTCCAGGAGTGTATTTGCAAAAAGTAACGCTGACCGATGGTAGTGAGCTCAAACACTAGTAGGCGCTTTAATATAACGTTCCGACTCCATATAACACAGGACAGGTCTTACAATATCAAGTACTGAAAATAAGGAGACAACACTTACTCATGTGTGAAGGAGCCGCCGCTTGCAAGATTCGAGCAGGGGCGATATTGCCTCCACCGCACACATGGTATCGCCGAGGTGCCGTAGACCTTAAGTTTGCAGAGTAGGCCATAAATTTTTCGACCAGATTGCACACGACGTCCGTCTATCTTCGCGCCGCTATCAACTCTTAAGCGAGACGGCTAGGCTTGCCGCTGACCGATTTAGTCTTACGCCGTTCTTCGAGACTCACACTGAACAGCCGGGAGGCCCCTCGAAATCCACAACTTGTCAGCCAAGTGCACCTTAGCTGACTGGCCTCTCCAGGGCCCTATTCTGTATCGTTCATACCGACCGATGCAGTAGGTTAGTTTCGATAGAGACGTCATTTTCCGTTCTTTATCCGAAGTTCGTATTCAGTGAGCTTCTAACCCTGGTACCGATCGGTCCTCCCGCCGATTTTTCGACAACTATACCAAGAGGTTTTTGATTTTAGTATGGCCCTCTCGTTCATTTCGATGTGGTTTATTTAGACCTAGAATTTGTTACTTTAAATATGTTGAGCAGTTTTAGCTTCGAATTTAGTGATTGTCTCACTGAAGAATCACCAGGATGTATCTGAGTGGAAAGTGAGTTCGTAATAGACGATTTTCCTTTGTTAGAAATATGGTTTGTGTTGCTGTTACTGTGAACGATTATAACATAAAAAACAGTTTCGGTCAATATTATCACAAAATACCTGTTGTTTTTACGTAATTAAGAGTTTACAAAATCACTACATTTCAACATGTATCAAATAAGTGTTAGTTGAAACTACCAGTGACTTCGCATACTTTCTTCCGCTAATGGTTTACTTATCAACTATCGAAACTTTTAAGTATCACTGCAAAGGAATTTTGTGAAGCCTGATAGAGGATACCTTCAAAAATTTCCTGCCTTTACGGCTTACGCCTGCATCATTCGGCAACGAGGTCAGCCGGCATTTCACTCGACTGGAATTAGGTGGAATAAAGTATTTCCAACAAGTGAGTTATAGTGGCACAGTGGGTAAGTCTATTAACTGCGGTGTCATACGTCGTGGTTTCGCATATAAATAAGTACCTGAATATATTTTCTCCTCTTCTTATTTGTAACACAGTACCAGACTTCGTTAATCGTCAAAGTTAAGCATTTTTCTGTTATATTCGTTGTCATTTAGACGCAAGAGCACGCTTTTTTAATTTCCTGACTTCCATTTGTTTAACGAAATTAGAGATGAAATTTGTGTGCTTGAGCGACTGACAATGGCTTTTATACTTTTCTTTGTCACAAATAACTCACCATTTTTTCTGAATACCTAGTGATTTTCGAGTGTGTGAGCAGACAAAATCTAAGAGCGCAATATACATTACTGTGAATGAAACTAGCACCAGTTGTCTTTAAACTTTAGCTTTTCACAAGAATTTATCTGTGATCGAACCCTTAACAGCAGTGGACAGAGGTGCAAGCTTCCGGTGACAATATTTTGAGACTATTCCACCATACATGATGTAAGTAGGCTGTTTAGGTTCTTTTAATGTTAACGCCACGTAGCGCTCTCATTTACACGCAAGAGCACGCTTTTTCCGATTTCCTGACTTCCATTTGTTTAACGAAATTAAAGATGAAATTTGTGTGAGTGAGCGACTGACAATGGCTTTTATACTTTTCTTTGTCACAAATAATTCACCATTTTCTCTGAATACCTAGTGATTTTCGAGTGTGCGGGCAGTCAAAATCTAAGAGCACAATATACATTACTGTGAATGAAACTAGCACCAGTTGTCTTTAAACTTTAGCTTTTCACAAGAATTTATCTGTGATCGAATCCTTAACAGCAGTAGACAGAGATGGAAGATTCCGGTCACAATATTTTGAGACTATTCCACCATACATGATGTAAGTAGGCTGTTTAGGTTTTTTTAATGTTATCGCCACGTAGCGCTCTGTATGAAAAATCACTGGCTGTGCTATGTGCAGTCTGTGGCTAGTTTGCATGGTTGTCTGCCATTGCAGTGTTGGGCAGTGGCAGCTGGATGTGAACAGCGCGTATCGTTGGGCAGTTGGAGGTGAGCCGCCAGCAGTGGTGGACGTGGGGAGAGAGATGGCGGAGTTTTGAAATTTGTAAGACTTTATGTCATGAACTGCTATATATATTATGACTATTAAGGTAAATACATTGTTCTCTATCAAAATCTTTCATTTGCTAACTATGTCTATCAGTAGTTAGTGCCTTCAGTAGTTTGAATCTTTTACTTAGTTGGCAGTAGTGGCGCTCGCCGTATTGCAGTAGTTCGAGTAACGAAGGTTTTTGGTGAGGTAAGTGATTTGTGAAAGGTATAGGTTAATGTTAGTCAGGGCCATTATTTTGTAGGGATTTTTGGAAGTCAGATTGCGTTTCGCAAAAAATATTGTGTTTCAGTTTAAGCACAGTTTTGTATAAATTGTTCTAAGGGGACGTTTCATATGTCGACCCTTAGCCGAGGATACCTCACTGGAATCATCTGATTTTTTCTTGTAGTTTGTGTAGTTAGTGCAGCCTTTGTTTATTGCTAGCGCGTAATTGTAAGGAGAATTTCCTTTGTATTTGCAGTTTTTAATTGTTGTACAGTAAAACAGTTGTGGCATGCATGTAGTTTTGCACGAAGTATTTCGCAGCTGCGCTTGTAACTAACTAGATATTATTTTCAGTGCTATGTAATGTGTTTTCTTATTTTGCTCTTCAAAATGTGCTTTTCTGTGTTATCGTGTGAAATATTGTGACAATAATGGCGTGTGAAAAACGTAATACTAGGCTCCAAAATAAACTGAGAAATGACAGTGAAGACGAAAGCAGTGTGTTAGCGCCACCGAGTAATGAATTAACTAATGTTCAAAGTTGTTATTTGGTAATTGTGCATAGGGAAATGGAGCGATCTGCAAATAATTGTGTAGACAGTAAAACAATTAGTGAACAGGGAAGCATTATCGATCGATCGGTCGGCAACAGCTCGCCTCAGGATTCCGAAACGACAGGACACAATCTTGCAAATACTGTAGATTCGGGTTTTGCGTCCTCACCGTTTTCTCAAATAAGTCAAGACACATTTTCTGCTTGTCAAAATGTGAATGTTGCCGGTGCAAATGCACTGCCGAAAAGCACAGAGTGACAGATTCCAGACACTAATACATTATTATTGCAATTAATGCAACAAATCAAACAAAGTCAGAGAGAAACACAGTAAAATCTTCAAAAGTTAGACACAATGGAACAAAATCTTCAAACGTTAGACACAATGGAACCAAAGCTTCAAAAGTTAGACTCAGTGGAACATACGCTTGAACAAACACATGAAGATTTAACTACTGAGTTGCATAAAATCGAATCGAAATGTCAAAAAGTCTGTAATGACGTAAAAACATAAATTTGTGAGTATTTCCAAACTATTTTTTCGCGGCATGAAAATACATTACAGAATCACGAATCAGCCATAAAAGAACTGCAATCTATTGTTCATGAAAATCATGAGACCTTGCAAGCTAAAATTGACTCAGTTGCATCTACCGATTCGGTTACGCAACTTGCAAAAACTCAGCAAAACTTAAAGTACACAGTAGATACGATTTCAACACAAATGGACACTCTGAAATTTGGTTCAGAAAAACACACTGAGGAAATAAGTACAATACCGGAGAAAATAGCCGAACTTTCGGGTCAGTTCATTAACTTATCTGCAAAGGTAGATGATGATCTGAATGACACAGAAGAATGCGTACAAATTAGGAAATTCAAGCAAAATCAGAATCAAATTAATACGCAACACCAAAGAGAAATCCGGGAAGTACAAGATCAGCTGACGTAGGTAATACAAGAATTACGTATTTCAGAGGACAGTCGCGCTCCAACACGGGAAAGCCACAAAATAATAACACAGGGCATTTCGGAAATTATGAAAGAAATTGGCAAGGTGCACCGAATTTTGAAATGGAACCGCCGACACGATGTAACAATGACCGATATGCTACCCGCCGACACGATGATTTTGACTATAAGCTGTTCATTACTACACGTAAATTCAAAACATTTAAGAATTCTGTCAACGACATTCATCCACGAGCATGGCTCCATCAAAAAAATGGTTCAAATGGCACTGAGCACTATGGGACTCAACTGCTGTGGTCATTAGTCCCCTAGAACTTAGAACTACTTAAACCTAACTAACCTAAGGACATCACACACATCCATGCCCGAGGCAGGATTCGAACCTGCGACCGTAGCAGTCGCACGGTTCCGGACTGCGCGCCTAGAACCGCGAGACCACAGCGGCCGGCGGCTCCATCAATTCTCTCATTGTTTTTCTCCTAACAGGTCAGTAGAGCACAGATTAGAATTTATGTGTGGCTGCTTAGAGAATGAACCAGCTGTAAGAATGCGATCGGTCATTCACGATTGTCACAGTGAAGGAGAATTTTATCATGCCTTCCTCTCAGCATATTGGTCTCAAGCTACACAGTACCGAGTAAAACATAGCATAATAATGATGAAACATTTCGAACAATATGAATGTTTCAGTCTTGTGAAATATTTTGAAGACATGTTACATAAGAATCAGTATCTTTCAAACCCATAAAGCCCCACAGAACTCATCCGCATTAGCTTAATCAAATTACCTGAACATTTACGACAGATTATTTTAGCAGGATGGTGCAAAGAGGTCATTGAAGCTTTTCAGGGACTGTTACAAGAATTGGAAATTGACACTGACAATTGCGGAACGCGAAAACAGGAACACAACCATTACAGGTCACATCCGTCAGAATTCCGCGATGAAAGAAATAATAACTGGACACGACAAGGCTATTCTCACAATACAAATCGTGACCTAAACAGACACCACCCATATGACAACCACTGGAAGAGTAATAATAGTTATAGAGAAAGATCGCATTTCCATAGTAATGAATTGCCAGAGATAACCATAGAAACAGACAATATGGGAACAAAAACAATTATTATCAAGGGAGACAGAGTAACTTCAAACCTAACGGTCCAGCGCGCAGATACGATTCAGGGAGAAATTCTCCACCACATGACCGACAAACAAGAAACAATGTAAACTACCAACAAAACGACAGACCTGAATTCCATCAGAACTGGCGAGCTTCATACAGGGCAGGGCCTTCTCGTCAAGGTGAATTTGTAGAAATTAGGTCTCCTAATGCCAGTAACGGAGCGCGCCAACAAAGAGACAGACAATGACTCGCACCGCAGGCAGCCGCGTGCGCAGGCTGGCTCAGAGAAAAATAACATAAGCTAACCTTGAGCAAAATTCCAGTGTTCCTTACCGACGTAACCACGTGATAATTGCGTTGAAACTGAAACTCTGCGTACTAGGAAGAGTAAAGGATTGCACCATGTTTCACATGTAACACCGTTTATTGAGAGTTAATCTGCTTTTTAACTTAGTCTTTGCCATAAAATTATTCACTTCACGCTACTAGTACAATTTGTCACACTGAGAAACTGTTAACATGCAACAATGTTTTGAAGTTAACTATCCAGTCGAGAACCTAGGGAACATTTTTAAACATAAATCACGAATGCGTTGTTATAGTGAACAGACGACACAATGTTGTATTTGTACATTCTTGCTTGTTAGTTGCACTATTACGTAACGACTCTCAAGCTTACATACTTAGGACATATACTGGTACTGCTAATGAGATTTTAATGCAACATTTTGGTTCACTTGAAGATAAATTCTGGATTTAAAGTTCTTTCTGTGAGATACCAGATGACACAGTGGTTAGTTTATGTGACAACTACACGATTTTATCACGACGCTACTAATGAGTGACAATTTACAAGTTGCTTTTGTGGTGTATCTGTTTTATATCTGCACAGTTTTTCTGAATTATTCTGCAAAGTAAAACATGTTTTAGTAGTAACTTTGTGGTATAGCTACAATGAGACAGCCTTTTCCGTAGCACAATAATACGTTTCTTCCTTCATCACGGCAATAAGCGTAATAACTAAGATATCTATATGCAAAGCAATTCACTTCGTATATTACAAGGGAAGTACATTGACTTATGCTGAACTTAGCTTTCGGAGGACGATAACTATGACACTTCCACAAATATTATCTTACAAGACGCACAGCTTAGCGCTACAGTACACGTATTTGAGTGATTAATTTTGTACTTAAAACATTTATTTTTAAAGATATTTGAAGTACAATGATACAAAGGTTTTCCGTGATACATTCCATTCCATTGCTGTAATCTTTAACACCTGAGGATATAATTACATTAATCCTCAGGGGGTATACGCTTACTTTGTGTACCATGTGTATGGCAAGCACAAGGAGCCCTAGCTAATATGGTATTTGTTTATACAACTTTACACATCGGTACCATATTTCTCTAACACAGAATTACACAGCTATCTGAACATTTAACTGAGAGACAAACTTTTTTTTTTTACTACATGAGTGACATATGTTTACGTAATTACACGGTTGGATTACTTCACACTTATGAAATTGTATTTTGTCTGTACTTTGTGAAATGTTCTTATTTTTTCGGAACCATTGTGATACTATGAGAGCTTTGAATTATGTATTTGGTATGGGATCATGATTTTTAAAGTACGTTTGAGGCAGATGACGCTTTTGACATGAGCAGAGAATTTTTTTAGGTTTTGAAATTATTGGAGGAAGCTACGACGATTTTGAGAGTTCACTGAGGTGTTATGATGTTATTATTACGATGACTATGTGTATTATGCTGTTGCGGTATGTTTATGATCAATAAGCTGATGCTATATGAGTTATTTGATTATGCTACATATCTGTTATGATGAAATATTGAAGTGTCGGCGAATAAAGTAAGGAATAATGAGTACTGGTTAGGGATTCTGGTTTGTGCAAAAAGGTTGTTGGAAACCAAGAATCGTACTTTAAGAGTTATGAAATGTATGTAAGTGCTTGAATGTATTACAATGCCGACGAAAATTTTTTGGACACTGTTATATCAATAGGATTTCGTTTCTACAGATGTGTAACGCAAATTCTTGACCTGTGAAATTTTTATATGAGACTGCCACTGTAGCGGAAACTGGTGTCGTAAATATTTCGGTAAGAACGTTAAGTAACCACCTGTAGGTAATGCGTTGTGGGCACCCAGCTGGGTGACAGCCCCTGGAAACAAGCCATTAGTGTGTGCCTTTCAGAGGCTCAGGTGGAGAAAAAAAAAGAGGCCATTATCCCCGCTATTGACATTCCTTTGTAAAAAGCACCGCAAATACGACGCGCTCATTACTTGGAAACATTCTTACATCTGTTCAAATAGATTTCGGGCTTGCAGCCGGTTGTCGTAAATTTCTTCGTACGATATTTCGGCTGGACAACTGCCAGCCATCTTCAGGTGAGCCGAACGAGGACTGACGAAGACGTTTTTTTTTCTTTTCTTTATTGTTATTTTATACCTATACATAGGTAGGCCAGCAGCGGCGTAACTAAGCCGCTCTTCGGCCACATACATGAACATAGTACAAGCAGTAAGAGATACAAAGAGACATGGAGGTTAAAAAAGAGTAGACAAACAGAGTAAAATAACAGAAGCCGTTCACTGTGGAGCAGTCAAGTTAAAAGTGATTCACACAGCACATAACGGAGAGATACAAAGTAGCACACGTGAACGATGGAGCACGGAACAAGAGACACGGATGCACTAACGGGACGACAAAACACATAAGCACTGCGGCGACAATCTCCGGCGGTTGGTGATGCACTTGTCACACGAGTAAGGCCGGGGACCTGCCAGAGGGAAGGGGCGAGGGTAGGAGGGAATGGGGGAGGGGTTGATGCCAATGGGGAGAGGATGGGAGAGGGAGGGGTGGTGTGTGTAAGCACAGGGAGAGGGGGAGGGGAGGGAAGGAGGGAGGGAGAGAAGGGAGAGGGGGTGCCCACAGGATAAGGAGAGGAGAGGGAAGGCAAGGCTCAAAGGCAAGGCTCAAGGCTCAATATAGGACAGACAACACGTACTGTGGAAGAGCGTTGTACAGAACATCAACGTTGCACCCGTCTACTGCAGCCCAGTAAATCTGCAATTGCGGAACACTGTATTTCTAACGGACATTCAATGGAGTACGACAAAACTTCGATTTTGGCCACAGCAACAACTTTTTGGGACTCCATTATTAAAGAATCCGTTTACATACGCAGTGCTGGAAATTTATTGAATCGGGACACTGGTTACCAATTGAATAATGCATGGAATCCCGTCATCACAGAAATTTTCTCGAGACGAAGACGCCAGAAGACATCGATACCTGCGGCCAGCGACAATACCGACGGCACCTGAGTTTCGCAGTTCCACCAGCGAGGGCGCTGTTGCTGGGCGGTGTGGCCCTTCTGTCTCCGCGAGTGCAACGCATGCGCCGCAGTACTATCAGCGCACTATATAAGACGGAACAGAGAACGTCTTTGTCAGTCCTCGTTCGGCTCCCCTGAAGATGGCTGGCAGTTGTCCAGCCGAAATATCGTGCGAAGAAGTTTACGACGACCGGCTGCAAGCCCGAAATCTATTTGAACAATTGATTCGCCGGAAAATTTTCAAATTTTACTTCTTACATCTGCACATCTGATAATGACAAGCGTCTTTCTACAAGAGTTGAGAGAACTTCTACTGACTTATGAAATGTCACATAGATATTGAATGATATTTTTATTCTTTACTTTGCATAACTGCTTATTTCATTTGATATCTGTTTTCCAGCTGCGTTACAGCATTGGTTTTATAAAATAAAATTAAATGCATTTGCTAATGTGAACACTTTCTGTCAACAGATCTATTAAATAAACATTTTATGATCCACGTTCTTCGAAAAAAGAATACTTGGAAAGGAAAGAACAATAAGAAGGGATTAATAACAGTTACTGCATAGTTAATTTTCTTTTCAACTACTTGTTAATATCTTTTCTAGAACTAGTTTTGTGGTGCACCACTTTAATGACATAGATATTAATATGTGAATAGACATTTCCCTTTTCTGCATTGTTGTCTTTACTGTAATATTTTTTCTGCTTGAACTTTGTCATGTTTAGATATAAGTTATTGCATTTGCTTCTGCTTGCTTTGACATTTTCCATTTTTATCATTGCTGTTTGTGTTAATTGTTTTGTGCTGCTGCATTGCCTCATCCCTTAGTTTAGCATCTGAGCTCAGTAGATTTAAGTTAGCTTAAGAAGGGGTATACTTTATAAGAAACTAACTATGATGAATTGGAAGAAAAGCATTGAGAAGCTATAAGAAAATGGTTTGGCCAAAAAAGTAGTGTACAGTGAAGAAAAACTATTTTTGAAAGAGGATGTGAACAGAATACAGAAAGTATGCTTCGATAGGATTTTTTTTTTCGCTGGAACAAGTGTTGAAATAAGAGGGACGATCTATGGAATGAATTTTTGGGTTGGACTGCAGTACCAAATGTTACACTGATAACAAACCCTGTCCTTTCCTTTTGTGTTATCCCACTATGTGTTTGTGTACCCTTGTGTATTTGTTTTCTTCCTGTCCCTGTGTACTGTTTCATAGAATTTTTTCTCTTCTAATACTAAGCTATGATGAGGAATACTGTTATCCTCAAATATAATTTGCATTAATAACATGTTATTTACTTTGTAAAGGTGTTTACACATTATTTATTCTGTTTTGCTCTAATGCTCATGTGTGAAATTGATGTTTCAAAGGTTATTCTGATCTTTTATGTATGTACTTATGTCATAATGTTTGTAACACTGACGTATTTGTTATTTCGATTCTTTCGTAAAGCCCCTACTACTGCAAATGTTATCTGTATTGTTATGTTCTTTAATGATGTATTTTGTACCATTCTTATTGTATTCTTATGTTATAAAATTGTAATTGACACAGTTGATCAAATTAAGCAATTTGTAATTTACATTTCACTGCACACGTTTCTGTGGGTCATAGTATATGGACAGTATGTGAGAAGTAGGGACTGATTGTGTTTGCACATGTGTTAATAATTCAGCAAGGGACTGGAAAACAACAGTGCTGGTTCTAAGGACATTTCAAACAAATTCTTTGTGAGTGGACAAGTAGTGGTTTATGGACTTGCTATATTGTCCACAAGACTCTTCGATGGTAATTGTGCACCTGCACAGTCGCAACAGTTGCCTGCTAGCCATCTCTACAAGGACCACAGTGGGTCTGCATCTTTGATGGCCCACGAATACCATTATTTCTACTAGAAATGCAGTGGGTTTGCACATCTGGTGATCCAATAATACCATAATCTCTACTAGGACTACAGTGGGTCTGCTCTGTGATGACCAACCTACCAATATTCTTCAAAACTTCGAATGACTCTGCTGTGGGTTGGCTCAGTTGTGGCCCATTACATCTGCATGTCAATAGTCAGCACTGTCTTTCCGTTGGAAGGACAACACTACTTCTTCAAGACTGCATGGAAATCCACTACTTCCATGTGCTTTCTCTTTTACTGCTCAGACTTTGAGAAAAGAAAAACACTGCAATTTTACTGTGATGAATAATCAGGACTATCTTTATGGACTGTGAGAAAATTTTAGCTTTTGACGAACATTGTATCAATAAGTGTGTGCATTTGATATCTTTGTTATTGTAATTATGAAAAATTTTATCTAATCTTTATTGACCACTGCCCAAAACAATTTGTAAAATTTTTTGAGGGGAGCATGAGGGCTATGTAAGTAGGTTGCTTAGGTTTTTTTATTGTTAACGCCACGTAGCGCTCTGTATGAAAAATCACTGGCTGTGCTATGTGCAGTCTGTGGCTAGTTTGCATGGTTGTCTGCCATTGCAGTGTTGGGCAGTGGCAGCTGGATGTGAACAGCGCGTAGCGTTGGGCAGTTGGAGGTGAGCCGCCAGCAGTGGTGGACGTGGGGAGAGAGATGGCGGAGTTTTGAAATTTGTAAGACTTTATGTCATGAACTGCTATATATATTATGACTATTACGGTAAATACATTGTTCTCTATCAAAATCTTTCATTTGCTAACTATGCCTATCAGTAGTTAGTGCCTTCAGTAATTTGAATCTTTTGTTTAGTTGGCAGTAGTGGCGCTCGCCGTATTGCAGTATTTCGAGTAACGAAGGTTTTTGGTGAGGTAAGTGATTTGTGAAAGGTATAGGTTAATGTTAGTCTTGGGCATTATTTTGTAGGGATTTTTGAAAGTCAGATTACGTTGCGCTAAAAAATATTGTGTTTCAGTTTAAGCACAGTTTTGTATAATTGTTCTAAGGGGACGTTTCAATGAAACATTTTGATTCACCTGATATGTGTTATAAACTACAACGAACATCTATAGCTGCTCTCGCCACACGCTCTCGAAAAGGCGTTTTTTCTGAATTTGGTTTTTATGAGCCAAATCGTTGATTATCACGTGGGGAAGTACGCTACATCATCATCTGGATCTCTAGGAGCAAGTTACAACTACATTCTATGCATGTTCTTGTTCTTTGACACTCTCTTAGACAATTTTTCCGGTTCGTGGAGATGTGTTCCGTCTATGCAATTAATTAAAAGCAGTTTGTTCATTGCCATATGCATTTCGCTTCTGTCATTTGTGAAGCATCTTCATGACTAAAAGAAACGAAATGAGTATGTCAATAAACGAACTGCCTTCAAATTAGTTACATAGACGGAACGTACCTCCATGAATTTTGAAGCAGCTAAGGAACGACGGAAAACCATAACGAATTTTTCGGGTGTTTTTGTACATGTGTTTGTTCAGTGTGGTACTACACTCTATTCCTAACTCATATTCCGAAATGTAAAAACCCAAAACAAGATGTTGATCTGAATGAGAACAAAATGACATAATGTGACATTTATGACAGTTTCCAGAACACAATCAATATTCTATCGTTATCGTGCGTTCATGGAGGCTCATAGTCAGCGAAATTTGAACAGTATTAAGTACTCTAATCACACTTTTCGGTGCTGTGTAGAATAGCGCGCTTCCGTCGGCTGGTAGCTGCAGCGCAATCTCTTTTAGATTGCTTTTGACTAGTTGGCGCGAGGACAACTGACAACAGCGTTTCGGTTCGCTAGGACCGTTCGGCATTACTTCCAAAATGCTTACAGATTAATGCTGGAACCCAGCTTTGAAAACCAGACCGTTCATTGCGCTCGCGTAGCGAACCGATCACTAAAATGGCGGGAAGATACAGAATAGGACCCCAGGCCTCGCTAAACCAACAACATACACCTCGACCAAAGACCTTAGCTCGCGAACCAAGATGGAATAGACGTTGGCACAATGGTATCAGATAGATAATATAATGGTAAGACAGACGTTTAGGAACCAGGTTTTAAATTGTAAGACCATTCTAGGGGCAGATGTGGACCCTGACCACAATCTATTAGTTAAGTCCTGTAGATTAAAACTGAAGAAACTGTAAAAAGGTGGGAATTTAAGGAGATGGGACCTGGATAAACTGACTAAACCACAGGTTGTATAGAGTTTCAGGGAGAGCATAAGGGAACAATTGACAGGACTGGCCGAAAGAAATACACTAGAAGAAGAATGGGTAGCTTTGAGGGATGAAGTAGTGAAGGCAGCAGAGGATCAAGTAGGTAAAAAGTCAAGAGCTAGTAGAAATCCTTGGGTAACAGAAGAAATATTGAATTTAATCGATGAAAGAAGAAAATATAAAATAGCAATAAATGAAGCAGGCAAAAAGGAATACAAACGTCTCAAAAATGAGATCGATAAGAAGTGCAAAATGGCTAAGCAGGGATGGCTAAAGGACAAATGTAAGGATGTAGAGGCTTATCTCACTAGGGGTAGGATAGATACTGCCTACAGGAAAATTAAAGAGACCGTTGGAGAAAAGAGAACCACTTGTATGAACATTAAGAGCTCAGATGGAAACCCAGTTCTAAGCAAAGAAGGGAAGCAGAAAGGTGGAAGGAATATATAGAGGGTCTATGCAAGGGCGATGTACTTGAGGACAATATTATGGAAATGGGAGAGAATATAGATGAAGATGAAATGGGAGATACGATACTGCGTGAAGAGTTTGACAGAGCACTGAAGGATTTGAGTCGAAACAGAGCTCCCGGAGTAGACAACATTCCATTGGAACTACTGACGGCCTTGGGAGAGCCAGTCCTGACAAAACTCTACCATCTGGTGAACAAGATGTATGAAACAGGCGAAATACCCGCAGACTTCAAGAAGAATATAATAATTCCAATTCCAAAGAAAGCAGTTGTTGACAAATGTGAAAATTACCGAACTATCAGTTTAATAAACCACAGCTGCAAAATACTAACACGAATGGAAAAACTAGTAGAAGCCGACCTTGGGGAAGATCAGTTTGGATTGCGTAGAAATACTGGAACATGTGAGGCAATACTGACCTTACGACATATCATAGAAGAAAGATTAAGGAAAGGCAAACCTACGTTCCTGGCATTTGTAGACTTAGAGAAAGCTTTTGACAATGTTGATTGGAATACTCTCTTTCAAATTCTAAAGGTGGCAGGTGTAAAATACAGGAAGCGAAAGGCTATTTACAATTTGTACAGAAACTAGATGGCAGTTATAAAAGTCGACGGACATGAAAGGGGAAGCAGTGGTGGGGTAGGGAGTGAGACAGGGTTGTAGCCTCTTACCGATGTTATTCAATCTGTATATTGAGGAAGCAGTAAAGGAAACAAAAGAAAAATTCGGAGTAGGTATTAAAATTCATGGAGAAAAAATAAAATCTTTGATGTTCGCCAATGACATTGTAATTCTGTCAGAGACAGCAAACGACTTGGAAGAGTAGTTGAATGGAATGGACTGTGTCTTGAGAGGAGTATATAAGATGAACATCAACAAAAGCAAAACGAGGATAATGGTATGTAGTCGAATTAAGTCGGGTGATGCTGAGGGAATTAGATTAGGAAATGAGACACTTAATATAGTAAAGGAGTTTTGCTATTTGGGGAGCAAAATAACTGATGATGGTCGATGTAGAGAGGATATAAAATGTAGACTGGCAATTGCAAGGAAAGCGTTTGTTAAGAAGAGAAATTTTTTAACATCGAGTATAAATTTTAAGTGTCAGGTAGTCGTTTCTGAAAGTATTTGTATGGAGTGTAGCCATGTATGGAAGTGAAACATGGACGATAAATAGTTTGGACAAGAAGAGAATAGAAGCTTTCGAAATGTGGTGCTACAGAAGAATGCTGAAGATTAGATGGGTAGATCACATAACTAATGAGGAAGTATTGAATAGGATTGGGGAGAAAAGAAGTTTGTGGCACAACTTGACCAGAAGAAGGAATCGGTTAGTAGGACATGTTCTGAGGCATCAAGGGATCACCAATTTAGTATTGGAGGGCAGCGTGGAGGGTAAAAGTCGTAGAGGGAGACCAAGAGATGAATACGCCAAGCAGATTCAGAAGGATGTAGGTTGTAGTAGGTACTGGGAGATGAAGAAGCTTGCATAGGATAGAGTAGCATGGAGAGCTGCATCAAACCAGTCTCAGGACTGAAGACCGCAACAACAACTACAACATAAGTTGTTAGTGGCGCCAGTGGAATGCCACGCCGACAATATTAGAGCTTACGACAGACAAGATGCAACAGTTCTTTTTTTAAATTATTATGTAACTATTGTTCCCTGAATGTGGTTTAAGATAAACAAAAATCAGTTAAACTAAAATAATGTACTTGTTATTGAGTCTTAAATGTCAGATATCTCCTGTTTGTACTTCATAGGTTCACTTCTTAATTCTTCTGAATACCATTTAATCTCTTTATACAATAGTTTTTCCTACGAACAACCCTTCTCAATCTACTATACTTTCATGTAGTTCAAGCTGACATAGCCTCGCTTCTCTCGATCTTAACGCCGTTTCGCATCAACGGACAGTCATACATTTACAGCTCATGTCCTGTGCTGTTACACTTTCATCCTTTATCAATAAGGTTGTGTGCTCCTTCATAGATCCAACGTGGTTTCGCCGCTGTTTTCGTTGTACCAATCGTGGTTAGTCCTGCTTTGTCATTTTCCCTCCCGTATCATAGTCCGCTGTTCTGCTGTTCATCTCTGATCATGGGAGTCAGAGTTCGTATTGGAATATACTTTGGTGTCAAGTAGTTACTTTAAATCTTTGTCAAACTGAAAAGTTTACTACTTGATACTTTCTCACATATATCACTATTTTACGTGTATGGCTTGTTCTCTTGAGCGAGTTTGCGTCAATCAATGGTCATCTAATTAATTTAGAGAGATCCGCTCCAGTTGTACAAATATTAATTTAAATTACGACTGGTTAAATAAAAATTAATACTGCTGAAGCAGATCATGCCTCTCAGTTGCGGATGTTCTACGTAGTAAATCTTGTGTAATAGTCATCTGTCATGCTATCTGCAGAAGCCTGACTTACAGTTCATTCCCTAAACTCGAGTTACGAGCAACTTTCTTTTACCTATACAATAGTCAAGTCACTTTTTTCCTGTTGCTGATTCAATTGGTTTTCTGACTTGTTTCATGCGGCTCCCACGAATACTCCTCCTACGCCAACCTCTTCATCACAGATTAGCAGTTGCAGCCTATGTCCTCAATTATTTCCGATCTATGTACTTCTACTATTTTTACTCTGTCGCTCCCTTTGACACGACGGATATATATCGCATGATGTCTTAACAGAGGTTCTGCCATCTTGTTCGTTCTTCTTGTCAATGTTTCCCACGTATTGCTTTGCTCTGCGCAGAATCTCCACATTGTTCATTGCAAACCTTGCCAGCTTACCTAATTTTAATCATTCATCCGTAACATCACATCTCAAATACTTCGCTTCTCTTCTGTTACGGTTTCCTCACAGTCGATGGTACATTATTATACAATGCTGTGTTTCAATGTACATTTTCCGAAATTTCTTCCTCCAATTGGGTCTTTGTTTGATATCAGTGCACTTTTTCCCTGTACTAGTCTCATTGTTATGTCCTAATTATAGCCTAGCTAGCAGAATTACTTAACTTCTCCATGATCAACAATCTTGATGTCTAGTTTCTAGCAGTTCTCTTTTCTGCTACTTCTCATTAGTTTCGTCTTAGTTCCATTTACTCTCAATACATTTTCTGCACTCATTACACCGTTCATTCCATTCATCAGATCCTGTACTTCTTCTTCTGTTTCACTAACAATAGGTATAGTCAGTGAATCTTATCATTTATATTCTTTCACCTTGAATGACTGATGTAAGGAAATATTATTACTAAGCTTCAGATTGAGAAGGGGAAGCAACATATACTTGCGTGGCTCCCTTTCCCGTGACGAGATGTGACGGTGTGAAAATACATCTCATTGCCTCCCGTGTCGAGTACGAGAACTACTATTGGATTCTCGTGATCCACACATAATTCCAGTGATGTTGTATTTGCACACTGTACATGCATTCATGTAGATAGTCAAAATCACATTCTTAAATTAACATAAAATATACATCATAATATATATATAATATTTATGAAATAAGTGCATAGAGTTGTTTATGCCTCGATCTTAAAGTCCATTGTTTTCGCATTATTGTGCATCAGTTCATTGTGGTCGGTACCACAATCATTTATGTTCATCTGTTAATGGACAGGCGGTGGCCTTCATTCCTTGAAAAATAATTGTATAACAGAATGATCTAGTTTTATGTTCTCAAATTTGATAAATTTAGTCCTGGTGAAAAAAAAAACTTATAATCTAACAAGGAAATCAAAGGTAGATGGCTTATACACTAATCAATGTCTGAACAGCAACGGCGTTTGCTTATTGCTTACATTTACATTAATAAACTTTCATGTTGCACACGAACACAAAGCACTTTGACGTTATTCGCTGTGGGTTGTCGATGGTAGTTTGTGGTCTTGTCTAACCGCATCTTGGCATGATTAGTTGGGTAAGACAAGGACGTTGCGAAATGGAGTCTCATCATGTTAAATGTCCGTCTATGTAGATAAATGTCCGTGACGTGTGTTCGTTTTGGTGCATTTTTTAAATTATGAAACAATAAGAAAACCTGAGTTAGGTTCTGCTTAACACTACATCACTAATAGGGTAAGGGATAAGTACGTGAGCATCAGAAATACAAAGCTAGCGTGAGTATTCGCTCACTTCATTTATACATTGTTCAGTAATATCTTATTTTCGCTCCGAAATGACTATACCACTCTGTTCGTGCTTAGTGTGCACTCTGTACTTGACATAAGTCCTTAGTTTGGATGCATTTATTTTTATACAGGTCTCTGTATTCGGGGAAATGTTCATGTACATATACTGAATTTCCGCTGGGCACGCGGCCGTTAAAGTCAATCAGCTAGCACTGTCAGAGGCGACGCATGACACAGTTGCCGTTACTTGCCTAGCAGTTCGCGCGTAGTGCAACAGGCTTGGCGGTTGTCGCCGGTAGGCGCGGACTAGCTAAGCTGCCCTCGAAGTGTTGTCTTTTCGTTGATAACTCATTACTTCACTGCATCGTGAGTGTGTTCGACGCATGTGCGAAGCTTACTACTGGGCGAGTTTCACTTTGTAGTCCTTGGATCGTTGCTGTGGTTCGTCGTCCGCAGGCTGCAAGGCTCGCCTGCAGGTAACGACATAAAGATTTTCAGCGTGCACGCTGGAGTGAAAATTCGTAGCACTGGTTATAATTCTCACTGCCTAACACGTCTTGTGATGTTTTTGTGTTAATCAGTGATCATGCATTTGAAATTAGTAACTTCCGATTCACATGAGTGAACACAAGTTCATAATGTTGTCTCTCGTTGATTCACATGAGCAGTGCACATGTCATATTTTGTTCGTTTCAATTTACGAAGAAAAATTGTTTCTAGTCACAATGTTTGCTTAAACACTTGTATGTATAGTTTATTTACTAGTCAGTTCTTTTGGTGTCGGTTTAGCCATTCGGTTTCTCTTTCAGAGTAATTTTAATTTTGAATTCTGTCTCAAATATACTCTTTAAAATTAATGGGGTTTTTGCAGATTTCTGTTACTTTGTTGTTTTTGATTTCTAAACCATTTACTTTCATTGATTGTGCATTAGAGATCATTGTATTCCACCAGATAAATTGCTTAGTCGCAACAGAAAGAACGTGACTTTAACCAATTGGAACTGTCACGGCATTCGGATTTTCAGTTTCATGTGTTCCACTCCATTAAAATAATAAAGAAGACAAACGACCGATAACTGACTATTCGCGGTGAGAAATTATATCACAAAATACGGGATGGCGGAACGAAAGTTACTGAAAGGATGAAAAGAAATTTGGAAGGTACGCGGAGTCGCGAAGTGTTATAATCCTTTGTATCCAGTGAGTGTTCGCATTCCGTTTACATGTCCTCCACTCAATTACTGCTGCTCACTCAGGATGGGAATAGGATAGGTAGCAATTTATGGGTATATACATACATATATAGTGAGAAGAAAATGCTAACGTTTCTTGAAATCTTGAAGACAAAAAAATTTCGGGAACACTTCTGACACTTCAAAAGTACCAATGAAACCAAGTTACTTCTAAATTTACCTCTAATACTATTCTCTACCTATTTACATTTTATTTATAGTGTCTATATCAGGTTAGCCTCATCGTGGGTTATGATATTTACATTTGGCTTCTAATAGTAGAATGGTACAGATTTAAATTCGTAGACTCATGTATCACTCCTTCGTATTAGTTGCACATTTCTTGATAAATAGCAAAAGATTTGCAGATCTTCTATATTCTAGTAGCTTGATCATATCTTCAACTGTGGAAACTTTCATTTTGAATAGGTGTGGCCTCATTGTCCCGTCTTCCTGCGCTGTGTAGTACTCGCTTCGCGCGGCGATCCGTAAATATTTAAGCTGGTCGTGTCGAGGGACAAATGACTGATAAATTCTGTGCGCGTTTGCCATGAGGGTCATGTCGTACGTTGCCTTTCTTTCTTCTAACCACTCAGCCCACGTGATTCATTATCTCACTTGCCGTTGTAGTTTCTTTCATTATCTGCGCGTCTGTATCTGTCGTTACAGGCGGTGGTTACGAATAATTGTACTCTCTCCATCGTGTCGCACCGTCTTACATTTAACAAAATTCATCGTGTAGAATGTCGGCTCACCGGCTACGTCCTTCCTTTGTGTACAAATAAAACATCAATATAAATCGGCATCTATGGCCATCATTCGGGTAGGACTTACTAACCAACTTAAAACTTATCCGATAATTTCTCCTGTAAATATGGTCAGCGACTTTGTTTAGTAATTTTCTTTTCTTCTTTTCTTTATTTCTGCGCGGCAGTGCGTTGATTCCTGGATTCACTCTTCTTCTTGTTTTTTTGTAGATGTGATCGGCAAACTTCCTCAAGTCATTATTATATCCTCGGCTCGAAGCATACTTCGTAATGTCCTGATGGTGTTACAGACCCTTTATTCTTCCAGACACGTGACCTGCTATCAGATAGCAACCAATGTGTGGTTTGCGCAAAAGTATGTACGGACCCTCGTACAAGTATCTCCACTGTTTATTTAGACGGTACAGTAATGAAGGTTTGTAATTCGTCCTCACTAATACTTTTTCATTAAGTTTGGAGTCTACCACTTTCCCGATCTTCTTATCGTGTGCTCTCTTTCTGATATTCGCATGAACAATAAGTGAAATCATGGTCTGTCTGAGTTTTTCATCGAGTTCTTCTTCATCGCTCTGAATTTTAGGTATCGGATCGATACACTAGTTGCGTTCCCTTCGATTCGACAGTAGTTCTGATGGCGTGTAACTGGTTGACATGTGGGGTACGTTGTTGATTATCTGTTCGAACGGGGTTACAAATTCCACTTCATCATTTTTCTTATCTCGTCTCGACGGCTGTCTTCTTGGATTGCGGAACCGCATGGGTGGTCTTGCAGTTTGTGCCATGGGGAATGACCTTCATGGCGAACTCATAGACTCTTATTATCCCTGGCTTGGTAGAAAATATATGTGAATATCTCATTAAAAGATGGGATAAATCTTGCTGTTGGGCGTCTGTTAGTTCACGTGATTCCATGGTTTTCTGGATTATTTCTTCTTGAGCCGGTATTTTCTCGTCTTCTTCACAATCGGCAATGTGTTGGCTGAAATGCAACAGGTGATCGTTACGTACTTTACTCTTCGTGTACAGTCAGCTTATCAAAACATGACAATGTCGATCTGTTACTCTTATCTTGTCACGTAAAAGTTGAACCATAATTGCTTTCTCGTTGACTGTTAACTTGCATGTCTCGTTATAAATATCAGTTACTGCTCTTGTCTTGCGGAGAAACTCCATACCGAGCATGCGAGGAACGGAAAGATTTTTCACAACTAAAAGCACACATGCGATTGCCACTGATTCTATTCGGAGTGGTGTCTGAGTTTCGAGGTTTACTCTTTGAATAATGGAACGGACAGCACTAGTGACTGTACATACTTGACCAGGTAAAGTGGCCACTTTGATTAATGCAGATATTTTTCTGAAAACACACGACGACATTGGATTAACGTTCTCACCTATATCAATAATCATAATGACGCGTAAATCAGCGATATACAGGGTGTTTAAAACATGACCGGTATATTTGAAACTGCAATAAAAACTAAACGAGCAGCGATAGAAATACAACAATTGTTGCAATATGCGTGGGACAACAGTACATTTTCAGGCGGACAAACTTTCTAAATTACAGTAGTTACTATTTTCAACAACAGATGGCGCTGCAAGTGATGTGAAAGATATAGAAGACAACGCAGTCTGTGGGTGCGCCATTCTGTATGTCGTCTTTCTGCTGTAAGCGTGTGCTGTTCACAACGTGCAAGTGTGCTGTGGGCAACATGGTTTATTCCTTAGAACAGAGGATTTTTCTGGTGTTGGAATTCCACCGCTTAGAACACGGTGTTGTTGCAACAAGACAAAGTTTTTAACGGAGGTTTAATGTAACCAAAGGACCGAAAAGCGATACAATAAAGGATCTCTTTGAAAAATTTCATCGGACTGGGAATGTGGCGGATGAACGTGCTGGAAAGGTAGGGCGACCGCGTACGGCAACCACAGAGGGCAAAGCGCAGCTAGTGCAGCAGGTGATCCAACAGCGGCCTCGGCTTTCCGTTCGCCGTTTGCAGCTGCGGTCCAAATGACGCCCACGTCCACGTATCGTCTCATGCGACAGATATTACACCTCTATCCATACAAAATTCAAATACGGCAACCCCTCAACGCCGCTACCATTGCTGCACGAAGCTAACGATATAGTGCACAGGAGTGATGACGGCGATATGCATGTGGGCAGCATTTGGTTTACTGACGAAGCTTATTTTTACCTGGACGGCTTCGTCAATAAAAAGAACTGGCGCATATGGGGAATTGAAAAGCCCCATGTTGCAGTCTCATCGTCCCTGCATCCTCAGAAAGTACTGGTCTGGGCCGCCATTTCTTCCAAAGGAATCATTGGCCCATTTTTCAGATCCGAAACGATTACTGCATCACGCTATCTGGACATTCTTCGTGAATTTGTGGCGGTACAAACTGCCTTAGACGACACTGCGAACACCTCGTGGTTTATGCAAGATGGTGTCCGGCCACATCGCACGGCCGACGTCTTGAATTTCCTGAATGAATATTTCGATGATCGTGTGATTGCTTTGGGCTATCCGAAACATACAGGAGGCGGCGTGGATTGGCCTCCCTATTCGCCAGACATGAACCCCTGTGACTTCTTTCTGTGGGGACACTTGAAAGACCAGGTGTACCGCCAGAATCCAGAAACAATTGAACAGCTGAAGCAGTACATCTCATCTGCATGTGAAGCCATTCCGCCAGACACGTTGTCAAAGGTTTCGGGTACGCCATATTATTGCTACGCATGGTGGATATGCAGAAAATATCGTACTATAGAGTTTCCCAGACCGCAGCGTCATCTGTTGTTGACAATTGTAACTACTGTAATTTCGAAAGTTTGTCTGCCTGAAAATGTACTGTTGTCCCAAGCATATTGCAACAAACGGTGTATTTCTATTGCTGCTCGTTTAGTTTTTATTGCCGTTTCAAATATACCGGTCATTTTTTTAACACCCTGTATATTTGCCCAGAAACTTGTACTCGGTCTTTCCATAAGTCTTCTGTTGGTTTAGTCACCTTTTCTCTGATTAATTCTTCACGTATGTCTGAGTTCTGATCTTGGCGAATGAGATTTATTGACTCCGATATGAAGTCGCTTCCAGGCCATTCTGCAGCCAACCCATGGAGGATTACACTACCTGGTTCTAGCTTTCTGCTTTCCATTTGGACTGGGCTCCTACCATTTGATGTCTTCAGTTATCGTTACGGAAGGGTTTGGCTGCCATGTTCCCGTTGGTACATATTCAGTTTGGTTGGTAAAATTAATGTTTGGCGTGTTGTTGGGTGTAGAATATGGGCGGATAGTATGTCCCACGCACCTTCTGATTTTGTTTAAACTGCTGCTGATTATCTGCATTCGTTGCTTGCTATGCTGACGCATTTTGTTAGTATGGCATGACTTGGTTCTGCTGCTGAAAATTGTTATGATTTCGCGACCCATCTTGGTAGCGTCCATCGTTTAGTTGGCCGTATCGGTTCCCATTGTAGTTGTTACGTTGGTAACCGTTGCAGTATGTATTTCGTTTGTAGCCACTGCCATAGTTTTTGTGATTGTCATTATAAATGGGGTTGTGTCTGTAATTATTGTTACGTCTGTCCCGCTTGTTTCCATTTCTATAGTTGCTATTATTCTTTTCGTCGCTTGGCTGCCAGTTCGCGTTTCCCTGTTGGCTACCCTGACTGTTCCCGCCGCGCTGCCGCGAATGACGGCGGCCGGTACGCTTGGCGTATGATATCCATAATTGTGGTTGTTCTGAACACGCACGTCTTCGTGGATGAGGACTAAAATGTTCAACACTGACAAGTACATCTCCTGGTCGTCATCCGGAACGTTTACAAATTTTTCCCTTATCGACACAGGCGATTTCGTGTTTAGAATCATTATTACATCTTTAGTGGTGATGGGTGTATTCCAATAGCGAATCGTCCTCAAGTACTTCTCGAAATACCTCCTTAGACTCACAAATTCGGCATGAAAAGATTCGGCATTATACACCTTTTACGAAGTCTCTGCTGTACTCCTGTGAACCAAAACTTATGCAAAAATTGATTTTCGAATTCGGCGTAGGTATGACATCTATCGGGCATCTCTGTTCCCAATAACGCATTTTCTGTGAATGAGTTCGATAACAAATTGTATGCGTTGGCGGTCCGACCAACTTTCTGGGAATACAACAGAAAGTCTTTTTCAAAATACGACAGGGTGAATGTTTCTTTTCTCTGGTCTTTCAATAGATTCGCGAGTGATACTTAAGCGATTTGTTCCGGTTGTAAAGGCTGGTTGGTAGTCCTGCTTCGGTACCGATCGTGTGGAAGCTTGTTGCTGGCGGTCGAAATATTATGGTGAGTTATTGTTGTTTGGTAATTTGCTTTGGGATTTGCCCTGCGCGTCATTGTTTTGGAGATCATCTAAGTGGTGCTGCATTGGTTCAATTTAACCGTCAAGTTTGCGTTTCCATTCTGGAAAATCTCTCATGAAGACACGTCGAATCTGTCGTAACTCGCTACAGACTGTGTCTCCTGAACTTCTGACAGAAGCTAAGACTTCTAATATGGCCGATTTTACGGCGTCTTTGAACTCGTTCGTTACTTATCGGGTATTTCTTTGTCATTGGTCTCCACCTAATCTTCGTATCTCTTATTAAGTTCTGTGGTGTAGGATGGCTAAGCCATACTTCATTTTACTTTCAATATTCAACTTAGACACGTCATATGCCAGTTCTGTCATTTTATAGCCTACTTTCTTGATATTGTCTTCAAGTTTATTGACCTTTCAACACACTCATTCGTACTTTTCCAGCGTATTCGCCACCTCAGACTAGCAAGCGGTTACTTGAAGCAGAAGTCGGTCGGCAAATTGATTTCATGCCACTTTCCAATTTCACAATTTGATCTGCTACCGTGGAAATGTTACTACCTATTTGCCCACGTAAGTCGGTTTTAACCGCATCTACTTCATGTTTGAGACCTTCTTTTAGTTCGTCTTTCATCGAATCTATCTTGCTTTTCACTGTACAAAATTTGGTTGGCATATTACCCTTTACTAAGACGATCTCTGCCGTTAGTGTGTAACCATATGTCATCAGAGTTTACCAATGTCCGCTTTTAATTCGGCCTTCAGATTATTATTGAGTGAAGTTAAGTTTGTACACCTGCCTTTATCGAACTTGATTTCTGCTTTTAAGCCTGGCTTCAAGTCAATTCTTAAATCTGTCTACGAGTTACTTGCCATAGAATTAAATTTAGTTTCCGAGTTCGATCTTAAGTTGGCGAATAAGGCTTGTTTCTCGTCCTTCTCCTTCTTCTCTTCGTGTTGCCTTTCCTTCTCATCACGTTCGCTTTTATCTCTCTGCCGCATTTCAATACACATGTCAATTTTATCCAACTGACTCATCTGCGATGTTTGTCTGAGTCTTAGCTCACGCTCCTCGTCCTGAATATTTAACACGCCTTGCCGGGACTCCGGGCGATTAGAAATTGCACGCGAGCAGAGCTGGTATTTATCCGCGTTTCTTTCAGAAAATTCATCTGCGGAATTATCCACTCGCTTGTCTTCTGCCCTGTTTACAACCAAAGATTTCGAGAGATAACCGCTGGTAAAATTTTTAGAAACACTACTGTACTGCTCACACTGGGTGTCTATCGCTGAGTTACTAAAACAGTCAACTGTCACTGGCGGCAATGGAAATTGAATAGCGCAACACGAAAGAGGCAATATGGATTCCATTAAATGTAAACAACTGAAGACAACCCTGCTGTCCGACAACAACGCTGTATTTCCACCATCTTGGACTTGAATGACAAGAATGACAACAAGAGAACACATGCAGACAACCACAGTAAAATAATAAAAATTTTGCACTTTAACAAAATGGAATTTAAAAATTTGCAAAAAATTGTTTTTGGGGTAAATAATCTTTATGAATTTACGATGTGAAGTGGGGTTTGGCGGGAAAGCTGGATTTTAAATGAGCACAGCACCTGAATTTCAGAAAATGCACTACAGAAGCGGGGTTTTCGCAAACACTAAGAATTCTACTCTCTTTGCGTTATCTTTAAACAGCGAATCGCAACTGCCAATACGGCCTCGAATTGTATTTTACCGTTCTGTCGGTAGTCACCAGAATATTCTCCACGTCGGTCTGTTCCAGAAAATTTCCGGTTTCGCATGAAATTGAAAACAAGAGTATTAGCTATGATTTTGAATCGCGTCCCTGTTTGGTCGCCACATCTGATATAAGGAAATGTTGTTATTACACATAAGATAGAGAAGGGGAAGCAACATATACTTGAGTGGCGTACCATTGTGGAACAGCGAGGCTTTGTGCGAGCGATGTGCGATTTGAGAAGTGAAGTTTGCTAAGAAAATCCCGGACGTCACTCGCACTGAAAATGTACCTAAGGGCCAGTTTAAAATCGAGTTAGAAGAATATTACAAGGGGGGGGGGGATAATAGTAGTATG
Source organism: Schistocerca gregaria (assembly GCF_023897955.1). Lineage (NCBI taxonomy): Eukaryota > Metazoa > Arthropoda > Insecta > Orthoptera > Acrididae > Schistocerca > Schistocerca gregaria. Next base: position 185,720,678 of record NC_064924.1, read on the forward strand.
TTAACTGCCTCGACTGTTCCGTCCAAAAAATGACACTTCGGACACTGTTGACTCGGTGAAAAAATCTTGGCATATAGAAAGTAAATGATTAACGTTGTCCAACAACCAAAGCAAACACAAATTTAGAGCAATTTACATTATAATAACGTGTGTGGATTTAAAACACGTATAACATGTTAACACGTCAATAACAATGACAGAGCCTGAGTGGTTTGAAAAGTTTAGAAACCAAGTAGAAATGTTCATTCATTAACCACTCCACGTTTTTACACACACTCTCACATGCAACAAAATAACAGTATATCTCTGTAGATTTAAACAAATTACAAATCTTATAATGACACCAATTATACAGGAGATGAAAAGAGAGAGAGAGAGATCGTCCGGCATTGGACGATGGGATGCGCTATTTTTTTTTTTTTTTTATAATCAGATGTCTTCAGAGTCTGTCTTTAATATGTATGTTTTTACATGCGCGCAGAATTTGGCTACAGTTTCTTAGACGCTTCAGTGGCGCTGGATTCATTTCTCCTTTTAAATCATCAAAATAGATCATTACAATGCGAAGTTAAATATTATACATTGTCAAATAAATAGCTCTTGGCCTCTTTCATTACTCAAATCAGTGTTTTATGTGATGAGATGTGGTGGTGTGAAAATCAAGATCTCAGATTTCATTTTCACTCTTCAACCTTTCTTTTATTTCGTTCACAGCTTCTTCTATTTATAGATTGAATAGCAGGGGCGGAAGTCTACATCCCTGTCTTACACCCTTTTTAATCTTCCACTCTTACTGTTCCCCCTTTCGCTACAGCTTACCTCTATTTTTATCAGCATTTCGAACATGTTGCACCATTTTATACTTTCGAACGCTTATTCCAGATAGACTAATACCATGAACGTAATTTGATTTTTCGTTATCCTTGATTTCAGTATGAGCTGCAAGGTTAGATCTGCCTCTCTAGTGCCTTCATCTTTCGTAAATCCAAACTGATCATCATCTAACACACTGCAGATTTCTTTTCCATTCTTCTGTATATTATTCTTCTCAGCAATTTGGGGGCATGAATTCTTAGGCAGATTGAGCGATAATTTTCACATTTATCGAATCTTACTCTCTTGCGAAATATGAGGATGATATTTTTCGGATAGCCAGATGGTACGCCGCCAGACTCATACATTCTACACACCAAAGTGCCTCTTCCCCCAATAATTTTAGAAATTCTGATGGAACGTTATCTATCTCATCTGCCTTATGTGATTTAAGTCTTCGAAAGCTCTTTTAATTTATGATTCTAGTACTGGATCCCCTGTCTCTTCTATATAGACTTCTTCAACCTCGTCATCAGATAAGTCTTCCCTCTCATACAGGTCTTCTGCGTACTCTTTCCCTTTTTCTGCTCTCTTCTCTGTTTTTAACATTGTAATTCCATTTCCATCTTAACTTTCCAGACTTGCTTTTAACTGCTCCAAAGGTTGTTTCGATTCTGAGTCTGTCCTTCCGACAGTAATTTCTTGTCCCGTTTCTTCACATTTTTCATGCAGCCATTTCCCTTAGCTTCCCTGTATTACTGATTTACCTCGTTCCTAAGTGCCTTGTATTTCTCTTTTCCTGAATGTACTTGAACATTTTTTTCCTGGTTACCTTCTTTGTACCTATGTTCCTCTTTCCGTTTTCTTTGACTGCGAATTTAGATGTGTTATTTCCGCTTCAATTGAACTGGTTGCTGGGCTATTTCTTATTGAACTCTCCATAAGCTTAGAGAAATTGAAAGCGTATTTCTTCATTCCTTAACACTTCCATAACTCCCTTCTTTGTTAAGTGATTCTTCTCGACTACTATCTTAACTCTTCAACAATATTATATTGTGATCTGCATTTGATGCATGTTAAGCTTTAAAATACAGTATCTGATTTGGAAATCTCTGCCTGATCATGATGTAATGTAACTGAAATCTTCAAGAATCTCACGGTCTTTTCAAGATATTATTCTTTCTGATGTGAATCTTGAATAGTTACTACTAGCTGAAATTTATTGCAGGACTCAATTAACCTTTCTCCTCACTCATACCTGCTACCAATCCCACATTCTCCCGTAACTCTTCTTCTCCTTTCCCTATTACAGCATTCCAATCCCCCATGATGGTTAGATTTTCTCCTCTCTTTACGTACTGAATGACCCTTTCAGTGGGTCGCAGGTTCGAATCCTGCCTCGGGCATGGGTGTGTGTAAAGTCCTTAGGTTAGTTAGGTTTAAGTAGTTCTACGTCCTAGGGGACTGATGACCACAGAAGTTAAGTCCCATAGTGCTCAGAGCCATTTGAACCATTTCAACCCTTTCAGTATCTTCATATACTTGCAACGTCGGCATGTATCCCTGGACTATCGTTGTCAGTGTTGAATTGCTGTTGATTCTGATGAGAAGAACTCTGTCACTGAACTGTTCAAATTAACACACTCTCTGTCCTACTTTCCCATTCATAACGAATCCTACTCCCGTTTTATCAGTTTCTGCTGCTTTTGATATTACTCTGCACTCATCTAACCAAAATTTCCATGTGTCATAACTGACCGGCGTTATATATAGATTGAGCCTAAGCATTTTCCCTTCAGATGGCTTAGAAACCCTACCACGTTCAAACTTCTCACGTTCCACGCTCCGATTTGTAGAACGTTATCCTCTCGTTGGTTATTCAACGGAATCTAAAATGCGTATCGTTTCACGCAATTCATCATCCTCCTCGTAAATTATCAGTATTTACGCATTACCAACTTGTCATGTACACATGTTACAAGTGAAATGATTTTTCGTGTTCAGTTCATGTCAACTGTCAGAGAGAAGTTTCAGTCATTCTGTTGCTCGTAGCACCCTCGTGGTCTACCTTGCGACTCATAACAATGTCAAACCACTTACACAGTTCAGTGATAAACGCCATATACCAGGTAGCTACAATTGAAGTACTACTACTCACAGAGGTCCAGTGTGGGTTGTAATTACCGTACAATAGCGAAACTTAGCAGATATTCTAAAGCGTAAATGTGAAACCGATTTACCCTGGAATACTGCGTAACCAAGAAGGACGTATAGAAATGTATACTTACATAATCGACTTGAAACGGGACGTGGGCAGAAAATTTAAAGAAACTGAGAAAGACATTATTTTCAATTTATTACAAATCACTCCTTTCACAATTTGGTCGGTACGAGTACCGGAGATGTCAACGAGATGCTATATCCGTAAAACGAAGTGATCTGTTGCCGCAGGAGTTCCCCTATAGTCTGAGCAACGTATTCTTCTATACTGACCTTCATATCGGGTTTCAAACGTGTCGCTGGGAAACGCGCACTTTTAGATATCCCGAGAGCCAAATATCACACGGTTTAAGATCAAGTGATCTTGTAGGCCATGCATCTGGAAAATGTCTGGAGATAAGATGTTCCTGGAAGATTATATTAAGCAGACTTTCAATGTGCGAGCGACATTTGGTGTTGACTCGTCTTGCTTGAAAACAGAGGTTTCCACTCAGCTGCACTCTTCCAAAGCAGCAATCGCATGCTGTCGAAGGAGGTTTCGATAGCGTGCAAACATCACGGTACACCTGACAGGCCATATGATTGCATTCATTTCAGGGAAGATCGGACCGAGAATAAAGGAGCTTGTGAATCCACGCCACACAGTCACAAACAGCGAGTTCTGTCGTTGTTCGCACAGAACACGCGGTTTATCAGTACCACAGATTCGGCAATTGTCTGTGCTCACTGCACCTTGATGTGGGAATGTGTCTTGTCACTGTACTGAATACAGGGTGTCCACAATGAGACTCCAACATTTGAAATCATAAAATCTGAGAGGAAACACAATGTATCGACGAACAAATACAGGGAAATCATACTGCAGCTCATCAAGTTTTCATACACAGGTGGACGGTTCAGTACACTTGAACATGGGCGCCACGGGTAGCGCGAAGAATATCAAGTCTATAATCGATTTCGTGTCATGTGTTGCGGAGCATCTGTTCTGTGACTGTGTTGATGACAACTCTTATACGCTGTTTAAAGTCTTGCAAGTCGTTTGCTGGTGCAGCGTATAACCCCACAAGAAAAAATCGAGGGGGGTTATGTCGGGCGAACATAGCGGCCAAGGAATTGGACCACCACGGCCAGTCCATCATTGCGGGAATGTATCACTTAAAAATTTTCGGACATCAAGGCTCCAATGGGGTGGTGCACCGTCCTGTGGAAACATCACATTTTGCTGCAGGTCTGTTATCTGTGACATGGCAAATTGTTCCAACACGTCCAGGTAGATGGCTCCATCCACAGTCGGCTCCTGGAAAAAAAAAAAAAAAAAAAAAAAAAAAAAAAAAAAAAAAAAAAAAAAAAACGGCCCAACAATGCGATTTATCATCAAACCACACCACACATTAACTTTCGGACTGTCGCGCATGTGTTCCCTAGGTGCATGTGGATTTTCGGACCCCAAGATGCGCACATCGTGACGATTGACAGCCCCTGACACGTGAAGTGTTACCTCGTCAGTAAACATCGCGCGTTATAAAAATGTCTCGTCCGCGGCAATGCGATCTAATATGACACATGCAAATTCTTCTCGCTTTGGTCGTTCATCGGCTGGATTTCCTGCACAAGCTGCACATTGTGCTCGTAAAAACGTAGTCGCTGATAAAGCACTTTGCGCACTGTTGAACGTTTCATACCAAGTTCTCGTGCTACCTGTCGCACTGACTTCTGTGAACTGCGTTCGAATGACCGCCGCACATGTTCCACATGATGTTCGCTGATCCCAGGCTTCACCGCCGCCATGCCCTTTCGCAACACTTCCAGTAGCCAAAAAATGATCACACCACTTCTTTATAGTCTTGAACGACGGGGGCGCTTTGTTGTAAATTCGACGAAAATTTCTTTGCACTCGGGTCACCGATTTTCTCTCTGCATACCACCAGACCACTTGTGCACGCTCCTTCAATTCTTCCATTTTGCTAAAACAATTGATTGCAGCTCCACTACGGACACTTGGAGTATCAAATATGCACACCACAAACTTGTTGAGTTGCGGTGTCTGCCCCTTCAGGATTCACAGGACCACCATCTGAAATGAGAAAGATATAGGATATTAAAATGTTGGAGTCTCATTGTGCACACCCCGTATTGCCCAGAGACGTGCCACCAACTTCCATTCGTGCCAGAAACCGAAGAGCAAATTCAGAACGTAGCTGCGGATCATGAGGATTAAACTGCTGCATAGTCTTGATCTTGTCGGGCACAGTGTCAAATATACCACAAAATTTCCCGTACTGTTGACCGTGGGATGGACAATTCTCGTGACAGTACGAACAGTAGCACAGCCCGGGGCACGTGCTGAGTGATCAGGTGCAGCAGCTGCGGCCTCATCTATAATTTCTTCCTCTTCCAGGTGCCACAGAAGCTCACCCCTGCCTTCGAATCTGGCTAAAATGGTTCTAATGGCTCTGAGCACTATGGAAACTAACATCTGAAGTCACCAGTCTCCTAGAACTTAGACATACTTAAACCTAACTAACCTAAGGACATCACACACATCCATGCCCGAGGCAGGATTCGAACATGCGACCGTAGCGGTCACGCGGTTCCAGACTGAAGCGCCTAGAACCGCACGGCAACACCGGCCGGCGCTTGTTAAGTGACAGCGTGCATGTCATACCTTCATACAAACAGTATACAGTGCCCAAACTGGAACTAATATTTTTCCAACGTAAACTGTTTCTTCTTAACGGATTAGCATATCTACCAAGTATCGCTACCATAGCCCACAGTTGACCTGAGTCGCTGCACTTTGATTATAACCACCGGGCACATAATTCAAATGGTTCAAACGGCTCTGAGCACTATGGGACTTGACACCTGAGGTCATCAGTCCCCTAGAACTTAGAATTACGTAAACCCAACTAACCTAAGGACATCACACACATCCATGCGCGGTCTCGCGTTTCCAGAATGTAGCGCCTAGAACCGCACGGCCACTTCGGCCGGCTTTGGTGAGCCATATGAACCAAATTTCGTGAACTGTGATTGCTGTTGTATACATGTAAATACACGTCTGAGTGACTTGGCCTGCCTTAAAGATCATGCGCCTCTCTGCTACCGTCTCAGCAAAGTTTGAGAATATCTAGAAACGGAAAGTACTTCTGAATTTTGGTTTTCAGAGTAAATTGTATATTTATTTGGGTGGAATTCAACTTTATGTAATTAATCCTCACGATGTCAGATTCCTTTTAATTTTTCTTGAGGTTCTTAATAAAAACGCTGTCAATTAAATGAACCAAGGGACTGCCATGCAACACTGTTAGCTCGTCCGAAAACATCTGTTACTAAGAAGAAAAAATAATCTGAGATCAAAAAATGTTTGAACAATTCTGGAAGCTCTTTTATCAGAAGTCCTGCCAATAAGTAATAAGTAATCTGAAACGGGAACCTTGACGCAGCCGACCTGGGTGGCCAAGCCTTTCTAGGCGCTACAGTCTGGAACCGCGTGACTGCTTTGGTCCCAGGTTCCAGTACTGCCTCTGGCATGGATGTTTGTGATGTCCTTAGGTTAGTTAGGTTTAAGTAGTTCTAAGTTCTAGGGGACTGATGACGTCGGAAGTTAAGTCCCATAGTGCTCAGAGCCACTGGAACCTTGACGCATCAGGAGTCCATATCAAAGTTGATAACTAAATCCAAGCTTTTCGTTACCATTCACTCTTTTCAGTGGATTCCGTACAGTTACATACATGTGACAAGCATATTTCACAGTAGGAGGCCTTAATAACGAGGCTAAGTTCTTGGTACTATCGTACTTAGTAGAGTCAACTTTACTATTGGTCGTGTAACATAATTCTTATAGGTTTTTCGAGAGTGCATAAAGTGTTATAGTGCCGCATACCTTGGTTTCACTGTGCAAGTTCCGTCAATAAGTGTCCAAACGTTCTGTCAATAACTTTCCAAACGCCCGTTTACACTTTTTCTCTGTAACACGAAAACAACTTAGACAGAACTATACTTTTCGTAATTCAAGTGATACGAAGGTTGCATACAGAACTATTAATAACGTCCTGCTGCGACCTTTTTTTTGTACTCAAACAGCTGTACAAGAGCATTTATAAGAAATAGTTAATTTCTTATAAGCCACAAGGAGCAAAATTCGCCAGCAAACGCCTTCAGTGGTTTGAGACATTCATAATTAGTCTTTAATTTCCCACCTGCATTAATCTTAATCTGATAATCAGCATTCACTTGTAATCGAACCAGCGTACGGGATAGTCAAGCTTTCTGATAACGAGAGTCTTCATATCGCGTTACATTGTTAAAGGCGCCTACTTTATAAATTTGTATCTTGGGAAAGTTCACATCGTGATATTGACTAAGGAATTAGTCAACTGTAAACATCTGTAATAGGAAAGTGTTCTCTAAAGAATAAACTAGAAATTTCTGAAACAGCAAGTACGTATATTTATGGATTCCCAGTGATTCCCTGGTTTCACATCAGCAGCATTACGGCGCCGCATAGGCCCTTCGGAATTGATGGCCCTTCGGAATTGATGTGAATTGATTTGGTGGACGATCCTGCTAGCGGTGCCAAATATTATACGAGTCATATTATTGACTTTTCTTGAATTACAGAAATTTATGGAACTAGCAACCATTTCTCATTAAGATACTGTCAATACACAAGGACAGACTCCGGTGGGTCTAATGCGAAAAGAGTAAACACTGTTTAAGGTTTCAGAGTTATCGAGATTTGCCGCTTCATTGGAGAGAGTTTCACCAAATTTTCCAGCACGCAAGACTTTAGACTCCACAGAATTATCTCCTCTACTGGAATTACAGTCACGCCGTTATTCGTACTGTCACTACGAATGAAATACGTTTTGACGAGACGTTCTTAGTGCTGCGAAATAATAATTTCAAGTTACCAGTTTCCTTACACTTGTGCACAGCATTTATTAACTTTTAATTAATCAAAGACCGAATAGTTAATTTGCTGTTAACTCAAACTAATAACTTGTCAAGAGACTGAAGCTTCGTTCAAAATACTAACAGATACTCTTTGTGAGAGTACAGTTGTAAAACAATAGAACAGTATGAGAAACGATTGCTGAAGATACCGTGATCAATGTTAAATATTATGAGTAGAAATCAATTACTACGTGGAGGAATTCTATAATCTCTAAATGATTGTGGGGATTTTGTTGATGTGTGTAATGATGAACCTAAACCAGGCGCTAACTGCAAGCTTCCTGGCGTATCTTTCATAATCTCAAACATCTAAACGTACTTAAAAGCATTTACCTACGAACGCTTCAAAACAATCCTTTCTTCGTACAAAATAAAAATAAAAGTGGTTGAACGCATGCTGGGCGTCGGTGTAGGTGACGATTCTCGAAATACGTTTGGCATATTGGAGATCTGACGAGATTTGTGTGGTGTGTTAGACGGCTACAGCGTACTTTCCACACTGATTTAGGGCCACATCGAGGATAGAACCAACTACAACGGGAAACGTGATTCATTCTTTTGCGGTGTACTGTTCAGTATTGAAGTGTCTCGCAATTGCTAGATAAGCATCTGCGACGTGAAACCAACGGCTCGCTAATTGCTGCCTGCATTGGAATGCTTCCTTGGTGAGTGAGACTCGAACCGAGCCTGTCAGCGAACACTCTTACACTGTACAACAATTTATGGGTGCTGTATGGTAATTACACAGGTAATACTGGAAATGCAAAGAATGATTAGAAACAGCAAGACTGACTTGTTCGCTTTTCAAGAAAGTAAGTCAACAGTTTAGTGCCACACAGTGCACTTATCCGATAGTCGTCGCTTCAAGCTGACAGACCTACATAACATGTTACTGCGCGATTCCGCAGCCCCTTCGCGGAGTTGTGATTATTTGATCGTAAACAATCAAGGTGTGCAGAGACTTATGAGTAGGGTTCAGCAGTTTGGATATACTTTTATTTCTACATCCATACTGAAGTGCAAGGCTTATTAGGACTTCATCACAGTTCGTTCACATGCGGAGCACGGAAGGAATTGTTGCTCAAAATTACGCACCGAGCGAGGTGGCACAGTGGGTAGCACACTGGAATCGCAAATGCCGGGATGGTTCCTTTGAAAGGGCACGGCCGATCTCCTTCCCACTCATTCCCTAACCCGAGCTTGCGCTCCGTCTCCAATGACCTAGTTGTCGACGGGACATTAAACACTAACCACCACCACCACCACCACCACCAAATTACGCGCCGTGACTACCGTTGTGTTTTCTTGAGATTCCTATGGGAGAAGGGGGTTTGTAGCATACTGAGGTGACAAAAGTCACGGAACAGGTGGAATAGTCACGTGGTGTACATACACAGATGGCGTGCACAATTATAAAAGGTTAGTACATTGGCGGAGCTGTCACTTGTACGCAGCTGATCCACGTGGAACGACGGGAATTAGTGGACTTGGAACGTGGACTCCTAGTTGAAGCTAGATGCATGGCACAGTCCATTCGGAAATCGTTAGGGCGCTCAATATTCCGAAATCCACAGTGTACAGAGCGTGCAGAGAGTAGCAAATTTAGAGGACAACGCAGCGGTCGACGGTCTTGACTACCGACTGCGTACGCGTAGAGTTTTCAGTGCTAACAGACAAGCACCAACGCGCGAGATAACTGCAGAAATCAATGTGGGTCGTAGTACCATCGTAGCCGTTAGTTCAGTGCAGCGTCATTTGGCATTAATGGGTTACTACAGAAGGCGACCCACTCCAAAGCCTTTGCTAACAGCACGACATCGCCTGCAATGCTTCTTCGGAATTTAGCGTACCGGTTGGACCGTAGACGACAGAAAAACCATTTCCTGGTCCGATCAGTGCTAATTTCAGTTGGTAAGAGGAGTGATAAGGTTCGAGTATTGTGCAGACCCCACGAAGCCATGAACCTAAGTTGTCAACAAAACTGTGAGAACTGGTGGTGGCTTCACCGTAGTGTGGTCAGTGTATACGTGGAATGGACTGGATCGTCGGTTATGTTCGCCTACTTGGAGAACATTCACAGCCATTCATGCACTTCATGTTCCAAGACAACGATGAAATTTTTATGAATGACAATGTGCCCTGTCATCGAGCCACAGTTGTTAGCTGGTGATTTGAAGAACATTGTGCACAGTTCGAGGGAATGATTTGGCATCCCCAGTTCAACCGACATGACGTGAATCCAACTATATATTCATGGTACATAACTGAGAGGTCAGTTCGTGTACAGAATCCTGCACTGCGGTTAAAGGCGGTCACAGACACAGCATGGATCATTATTTCTGTGAGGGACCTCTGAGGACCTGTTGAGTTCACGCGACATCGAGTTGCTGCACCACGCCAGACAGAAAGAGGTCCGACATGGTATTAGTAAGTATCCTAAGAGCTCTGTCACCTCAGAGTGTATTTCTACGGACCCAAATATGGTTCGTGGAACTTTGTAAGGAGTTTTTAGCGCAGTAGTTTACGTCTCTTGCCCACTGGCAAAGAAACATGTGGCCATTCGTGCAGTCCTTCTTTATACACGTGCAGTATCCCACGGTGTCCTGTCTGGTATGGATGCCACACACTCGAGCAATATTTACGGTTAAGGGATACAAGTGTTTGGTAAGCAATCCCATTCACCTGTCTTTTCCTTGTTCTTTCCGATGTACCGAAATCTGCTACCAACGTTTTCTATGACTGAGGCTATACAACCTGTTGTGACCATACGGATCTACAATTGTCCAGCGACAACTGTGGGTTCTTTTAGTTCAAAAATGGTTCAAATGGCTCTCAGCACTATGGGACTCAACTGCTGTGGTCATTAGTACCCTATAACTTAGAACTACTTAAACCTAACTAACCTAAGGATATCACACACTTCCATGTCCGAGGCAGGATTCGAACCTGCGACCGTAGCAGTCGCACGGTTTCGGACTGCGCGCCTAGAACCGCGAGACCACCGCGGCCGGCGTTCTTTTAGTTCTCTGGGAGACAGTTCATTTCTACTGCCGTTAAAATCTTCTGGGTTATTAGGCCGCGTCATATTTCCTCTAAAATGATCGATGTTTCGACCCTCTACTGGGATGTTCCTCAGGATCTTCTGGTGTACACTACTGCTAGAACACCGTCAGAGACCAGTGTCGTGCTCTCTTATAAAGGGGAGTTTTTCCGAGTTCGTGCTGGCAGCAGAGGTTAAAATAGTTATGGCTACAATTGGTGGGCCATCGTCATAGGCTAATATTCCCGCACTGATGCAGAATAATGGGCGTTATTGGCTAAACTCCTGTGAATGCTACATGGATGGAATACTACTTTACTTTATTACGTAGATGAATATAAAAGTTCACTTAATTTGAGAGAGTCCTTTGCCACAGGTGAGTGTAGAACTGTCATTGGTTACGAAACTATCACTTGACGCATACAGTCACAGACTGTTCCCCTGAGGTACAACGCTCAACTTTAACGACAGTACACATTCATATGAAACATGAACTACTCGTTGGTCCTGGATGTTGAAGTCTCCAACTGGGCTGAGCTCTTGCAAGCTCGACGCAGCACTGACCTCACAACGAGGGCGGTGCTGTACTGAAAGGGAGGCGTGACCTCTGCAGTGCCCACCACTGGTTGTAGCGGATTGCAGCGCGCCTTTGCTGATGTCTGTGGTATCCTATTTTGTGGGGCAACTGTAATCTTAATTGCCGGGTGAATAGCACTCATTATCTCCGCTATGCCATTAACACTGCTTTGATTTCATTTAACAGCCTCAGCCACATTGCGGTAACAAAAGAGCACTTTGCTGGCTGCCGGGAGGTTCTCAGTGAAAAGCTGGTTTTCAGCCATAGTGTCAGATAGGGAATCTTCCATAGCTAGCTCTTCATGTTGGAGGTATATGTTACCGTTAAACGTGACATAGTTCTAGGATAACGTCAGATCTAAAAGCTCCATTACATCAATTATTTCACGTAAATCCGTTTAACTGTGTGTCGTAAGATCGTTCTTAATTATCAGTAATGTAGACAGGTGCGTTAGTGTACAGACTCACAACATCTAGGGATGCAATTATGGAATCATTTGGTATGGCTGAATGCTTAACATTGTCCGCAAACTAGTGGGTATGTTTTAAAGTATAGAGGTCGTAAAATAAGTATCTCGTTTCCAACCTTTGTGCTAGCGTTGCACTAATGGGGCATTCGGACTCTGTCTCGTGTTGGATAAACCCTCACGGATTTGTACTATCTATGAAGTTTTATCTATGCACGTGTATCTGGCGTTTGTTGGTTCTTGGCTGCGTATCGTTTTTTATCCCTGTCAGAAAACAGAACATAAGAGTTTTAAATTTTGCACTTTAATTGTGACTGGAACTATTTTGTACAACGTTTAGTTAGTTTGTTAGTCCCGTTTCTAGATAAAGATTTTTCAGTTTTATTTACATAATCTTCGTCATTCATAGGAACCACGGTGCTTAATTTACCTACCCTTGTGATTAACGCATTATGCTTCTTTCACTTCTTATTTATGTTATATACAATCCTGCTTTCATTTTTACGGCTACTTCTTGACTGCAACTGTGTTTTAACACATTTTTGATAGCGACAGCAAGATCAGACTCTTTAAGAGTGGGCAGCATTGCTGCATTACTGGCGTATTTGACCTCTGCTATAATTATCTTTGTGTTTTACCGTACTAATGTTGTTTTGGTATTATAGGTTAAACGTTTTGGTAGAAGAGATATTTGTTCAGAAGCCTTAAACTATAAACCCAAATCAACATCAGGACAGAAAAACACAGACACAAATACAGGAGAGATCAAATGCTCTCATAAACAGAATGGCCTTGCCGTCAAAGTCACCAACGCGTTAAAGTTTCAGTCAAAGTAGCCGTAATAATGAAAGCTGGGTTATAGATAACTTAACATAAAGGTTAATCACAAGGGCAGATAACGGCAGCACTGTGGTCTTTAAGAGTGGCAAACATTATGTAAATAAAACAGAGAAATCTTTCTCTGAAATCGGGATTAACGTAGTGACGAGAGACCCTACAAGAAAGTTCCATGCACAAGTAAAGCGCTAAATTCGAAACTCTGATTTTCTGTTTTCTAACAGCGATGAAAAGTGATAAGCAGTCATGAACCCGCAAACGCTAGAGGCACGCGCTCAGGTAAAGCTTCATAAAAAAGACAAATCCAGGAGGGTCATATCCAGCGTGAAACATTGTCTGAATGCCCTCATAAATGCATCGCTAGCACGAAGATTGAAAACGCTGTGCACATTTTACTAGGGCGTAGTATAAAAAAAAAAGTGTGAGCACAAAATTAAGGATACAGTCATGCCAGCTGATTCCACTTCGCATCCCTAGACGTGATGAGTCTGTGTAGCACTACTTTGGAAGGTAGGAGACGAGGTACTGGCAGAAGTAAAGCTGTGAGGACGGGGTGCGAGTCGTGCTTGGGTAGTTCAGTTGGTAGAGCACTTGCCCGCAAAAGGCAAAGGTCCCGAGTTCGAGTCTCGGTCCGGCACACAGTTTTAATCTGCCAGGAAGTTTCATATCAGCGCACATTCCGCTGCAGATTGAAAATATCATTCATGAAACATCCCCCAGGCTGTGGCTAAGCCATGTCTTCGCAGTATCCTTTCAGGAGTGCTAGTTCTGCAAGTTTCGCAGGAGAGTGTCTGTAAAGTTTGGAAGGTAGGAGACGAGGTACTGGCAGAAGTAAAGGTGTGAGGACGGGGCGTGAGTCGTGCTTGGGTAGTTCAGTTGGTAGAGCACTTGCCCGCGAAAGGCAAATGTCCCGATTTCTAGTCTCGGTCCGGCACACAGTTTTAATCTGCCAGGAATTTCCATAAGGTGTGTAAGTAAGCTGTTTAAGTTTTTTTTATTGGTAACGCCGCCGCCACGTAGCGCTCTGTATGAAAATCACTGGCTGTACCGTGTGCAGTCTGTGCTTAGTTTGCATTGTTGTCTGCCATTGTAGTGTCGGTCAGCGGCAGCTGGATGCTAACAGCGCGTTGCGTTGCGCTAAAAATATTGTGTGTCCACAGCACAGTTATGTAGAATTTTTCTAAGGGGACGTTTCAGGTGTACAGTTTATCACGAAGATAAAGGAGCCATCAATTATCTCGAAATTACGGTTGCAAGAGAGGCAGGTAAACACCGTTCGTGTATGTTCAGAAAACATACCTATGCAGATGCTGTTATTGACTGTAAGTCTTGGATTCCTGAAACAATCAAGGTTGCATACTTTCGATGCATGGTTAATAGATTATTAAAACTGCCACCAAGCGAGCATAAGAGGAATAAAGAGATCGGTATTATAAACCATCTGCAGTAAGTCTCTTTCATCCGTTCCCACAGTAAATAACTTACTACAGAAAATTAAGACTACGATAGCGTAAAATCAACCGCAGCATGCAAACAGGTGAACAAAAAGACAAAGTCGTTTACATGCCCTTGAGTTACAAAGGGAGGGTTTCATAAATTAAAGCTAGACAGATCTGTAATAGCAGTTTGCGTACGGAGCTTAAGACCACTGTCATTATTCTGCAGACTGAGGCATCGTTGGAACAGAAAAGTTTCGAAATTCACGGGAGAATGGATGTATTAAGTAATGTGTGGGAAGTGTGCAAGAGTGCACGTAGTGAAAATAGAGAGGAAGTACGAAATACGATTCAAAGAGCACGTTCAACTCATAGTAATGAAACGGCGTTTGTTGGGCATCTCATAACGTCGTAGCATTCTCCAGGAACTATTGATACGCATTGGGAAGTGTTGTAAAATGGACCTAATAGACACTTACAGGTGCAAAACTGCGCAACGTACAGCGCCGACAAGCAGAAACAGAAGCAAAAACCATAACTGTCACTCTCTGGTCCCTATTACTGTAGTTGCTGCACACATTTTCACTTTTGTTATTCATTATTTTATACCTTTTACGGTTATGCACTTTCATAACAGTTAACGATTCTTCATGCAGTTCTAGGTTAGTGTAGAAGGGTGAGTGCTGTACCTCCTATCCCCCAACCCCAGCATAGGAGTCTGGCTGCTGTTGGAGTGAGTCTCGAGACGACACAGTCCGCCAGTGGAGAGGCACCAAAGCTAGGAAGGAGGGCTGTGGCAGAAGATGGTGCAGCAGTGGACGTCCGAACTCACGGCCGTTGCTTGCTGTCGCTTTTCGCTCCGGTACTTGGTGTAGCCCACTTGTCCTGGTAGGTTACTACCAGACTGCTCATACGGTAAAATTGGCGGTTATTTAAACGGGTTAGTGGACCACTTGAGCCGACTCGCTGCTTCCAGCCACAATCGGAATAACAAATTCGTCCACTGTGGCAGAGCGGTTCTAGGCGCTTGAGTCCGGAACCGCGCTTCTGCTACGGTCGTAGGTTCGAATCCTGCCTCGGGCATGGATGTGTGTGATGTCCTTAGGTTAGTTAGGTTTAAGTAGTTCTATGTCTAGGGGACTGATGATCTCAGATGTTACGTCCCATAGCGTTTAGAGCTATTTGAACCATTTAACAAATTCGTTGCCTGCTGATGTGGAAACTAGGTGTCTCGATTTGCTAGAGATCCGTGTTGGTATGGCCATAGAACTGTCCATGTTGGTGTCTTCTTCGGAGTTGGCTTAAGCTGGGCAGCTGTTTGGTTTAGCCTTCGCAGCAGTCGGCCACCTCTTGAGCTGTTCTGGGTCTCCGAAACGTCTTTCTTGAGTTGTGGCTCGATATAGCTGCGTGGAGGTTGCGGGCCTTGGATTTTGCCCGTTGCCATTTGAGGCTCTGGTAGCTCAGTGCTTCCATACTGACTGTGGTTTCGTAAGGGAACAGTGGTATTTCGCACAGGAATTATATTCCACTCCGATGTGTATTAATTAAGACTATTTCTGGACTATTGGCACGGAACCAATCGTTGACAGACGCCTTCGTGGGTTCTAGTTTAGCCGGCGTGCGGAAGACGACGCCTGTCTGAGGGGACGGAAGGACGCCCGAACCTTCGACAACCAAGGGGTGACGGCTCAGCAAATGGCTCACCGAATAATGAGTTACATAAAGTAATTTATATGCATTCTTAAAATAGAGTTGAAAGCGCATTTTGATGGTGTCTCTTAAATGGCTGTTTTATTCTTAAATGGTTAATACTTTAAGAACTTTCTTTGCCTGTTTAACTGAACGAAGTTTAAGATTTTATTAAGTAAGTTGGAATCACTGCGACTAATACTTTAAAGCAGTATACACAAATGGATGCTTGTCTTCCAAGCATACTTTTGGGGGAGTCCCTTAAATCGTTGTTTTCCTTAAATGGTATTTACCATTATTTTGGAAAAAATCAATTTGCTGGTACTGAGAGAAAAATGTAATGTTTGCTAAACATTCTGGACTCGTTGGAAGTTTTACATCTTAAAGGGGAGTCGGCAGCACAAACCAAAAAATTGCATCGAAACAAGTGTCAATTTCATTGTGCTGTGAAATTGTGGGAAAAAACGCAAATTGGCATTTAGAAGAAGAACAACAACACCAAAAACGCAACAGGAACGTAATATGTAGGAAATCGCTCACGCAACCTGCCACTGAAGATGCCTTGCAGAGAATAAAGGCGAAACGCGTATGGCACTAAAATTGTGTTATATTCAGTTCCTGTCAGACGTTCCATAAAGTAAAAATTATCAAAATATACTAATATTACAAGCAACTGAGAAAGACAGGACTACAAAAGTTGAAAATCTTAAATGATTTGATACATATTCCCTAAGTCGGGTTTAAAGCACATTTTGGGGTCTATCTTAAAGTGGTTAAAACTTGCTTTAAAGATTGCGTACTTTCAAAATTTTCTCGAGCGCTGGAGTACGCCTATAGTTTACGCCATACGTCTTTTATTGAAATGCTTTAAACTTCATTATTATACTTCTTAAAACACCGGTAATGTTTTATCATTGAAAAGTTTTTGGTCTTGTTTGAGTAATGTGTGTAAACTAAAGGCTGAAAGACGTTTCCCCTAAACCTGGCCAGCTCTTACTCGTTCCCTTGCCTTTGTTCCTGAAAGTGTCATTATGTTTCGTTTGGTCATGTTAAATGGTTCTTATTGCTGAAGGAGGGGTGGAACTTTTAATTGTGTTTCACCTTCGTTATTTATTTAGTGATTTAAGGTAAATTTGTGATTTTCAGGCCCCAGTTCCCTATGGAGGCACGGCGTTGCCCAGGCTCAGCTTGTTAAAGAAAGAGCAGATCTCCTACGAAGCTGAGACTCGCTCTCAAGTTGTCCAGTGAAGTGTTACCGATATCATTAAACGCTTAAGGGCGGCGTTCTATAAGCCCCTCGTCGTCACTCTCGAAACTGTTGGTGAGATACACTCAGTCGCAAAAGTATTCGGACAGCACGTAACGGCGCATAATTTTGCAGTTTTGCCGCATGAACAAATACAGAAATTGCACTTTGTAATGTATTTTTGGACTCTGGGTACGATGTCGCAACGTGACACACGCGTCAAATACGAAGAATTGTCATTGGACATGTGTCTGTTACGTAATATTTCCTGAAAACGGCATGGGAAAATGCAACAAAAGAATTCGGTCAAAGGCGGACAACGTGAGAGAATAGTTCATTCCGAGACGCACAAAAGGTGAAGCGACTGCAGTGTGTCCGACATTTCCGCGAGACGATAGCGATGATTAGTAAACACGTATCGCGAGCCTGTGCAGGTCGACGATGTGACGCAGAAGGAAGTGTTCTACGTTCGAGCAAAGGCAACTTGTCGTTTATCATCACGCGAACGGGAAGACCTGCAGGGAAATTCCCATAATAGTGAACATGAAGAAAAGTACAGTTCACGACATTATTAAACGGCTCGAGAAAGAAGACCGATTGGAATTCCGTTGCGTTACAGGACGGCCACGGACATTTTCACTGAGAGATGAACGTGTGATTGTGCGAAAGGTACAACAGAATCCGAAAATATATGCCACACGAAATACAAGTGAGATGGAGGGAGACCTTGGTATAAAAGTTTATGCCAAAACCGTGCGGAGAGTACCACGACGATAGCAGTACCATGGTTGAGTGCCACGGCGAAAGCCATTCATAAATGCAGTGAACCAGAAGAAACGTTTGCAGTTTGCGAGGGAATACGCCGAATAAGATCAGGCTTGGTGGAATCGGGTGATATTTTGCGACAAATGTAATTTTACATTTGGCAAAGCGACGGAAAGGCAAACGTGCGGCGGAAGACCAATGACGAGCTGAATCCCAGGAACCTCAAGCCAACAGTAAAGTTTGGAGATGGGAGGATCATAGTGTGGGGATGCATGTCCGGCAATGATGTGGGTGATTTAGTGTTCATTGATGATACGATGAACAAGGAAGCGTATTTGAATATACTGCGAGGACATTTGAAGCAAAGTGCACGACGTCTAGGTATTGCGAACAACTTTCATTTTTATCAGGATAATGATCCCAAGCATGCCGCGCATATTGTACAAATGTGGTTGCTCTTCAATTGCCCGAAACTACTGCACCCCCTTCCCCAACACCAGACCTTAACGCAATCGAACATTTGTGGGATAAATTGAAACGGACCCTCCGCGCGGACATCTATACGAAGGAGACCTTGAAAGAGAAACTGCGCCAAGAATGGGCAAATATAAGCCCAGATTTCACAAAAAAAAACTCGTGGAAAGTATGCCTAATAGATTGGAGGAGGTATTGAAAATGAAAGTTGGATCCATAAGGTATTGACATTTTCGTCGTACAACTTATGAACATTTATTTTCCGAATACTTTTGTAGCAGCAGGGTGTGCAGGATGTTTAATTTTTGTTGTTAATTTTTCTGTTATTTATGATTTGGAAACGAAATAATACAACAATTCTTTTGTAATTAATATTGTTACGCATATATATTGATAACAAATATGTTTGAGTTTCATAGTCAGTGTTTCTCGAGTACTCATTGTGAAACATCCCACTGTCCGAATACTTTTGCGACTGAGTGTAGGTGACTCGCTGCCACATTATACCGCTGCGTTGGCCAGTTTAGGGCAGAATATTGACGCCGCTCTTCCCACTCGTAAACAACTTGCTCGCCTTCAGGCACAATTACTGCATTTAGAAAATCGCTTTAGTAACCCTGGTCGTTTTAAGTTAGATGATCACTACGCCTCAGCGTTTTGCAACGAGTAATTTCAGCAGATTACCACATCCTTTGGGAATTTAATTGAGGGAAATTGATAACCCGTCTATTGAGTCCGCGAGTGGTTTTGAGGACGTTTCATGCCTTTCTGTTAAATTTGGGTGTCCTGCTGACGCGTTTAATCTTCCTCATAGACCGTTTCTTCAGTTATTGTACCCAATAAGAAGTGAGATATTGACTAAAATATTTTCTCACATTTTTCGCGAGGGAAAGACGTTGAAGCAGCTTGGTCAACGGGTAATTAGTTTCAAAGTGTCCCCCCGTTCGGACAACGAATATCGGTTAAGCATTATTGGCGGGTGCAATCAAGTAACGAACCTTTCAGTAAATATACTGAACGGACTGTTTTCGCTTTATAATTTCAAGTTTCCGAGGGTCAAACCATCGATAAGATATTGGAAGGGATGAGGCCCGGGGATTTATCTCGCACCACATTTTCTAGTAAACCCTCCACCTCTGATGAATTATGTGCTTTGTTTCCAGCACTGACTGACGTAATTATGCTGATAATGAGAGAGTTCAGTCATATTTTGGTCGTTTAGGACTACTGGCTGTTCGCTGTTTAGTGTAACGTAAATTCAATAGTGTTCCGCGGCAACGATCTAAAGCCTCTTTTCGTTGCCAGCAGGCGAGACATTTTGTTTGTGAGCGTCCAGTTAAGTGAAAAGCGGAGGTAGGCAGTTGTCGGTGTCGGAAGTCGGGAAAGGAGTTCATACATTCCTTCCCTAGTCTATACTGTCGATCCGGGGGCGTAGCGGGTGAACCCTCACCTTTGTATGTACTCAGTTGAATCATGAGCCAGTTTGGGCCCTTGTTGATACAGGGAGCACAATATCTCTTTCTGGACTATTATTGGTACTTGCTGTATCGATCTTCATTTTAGTTTGCTCCCTTACTAACTTCTTCTCGGAAATAACTATTTGTTAGCGGCCATGAGCTGTCTTTAGTTGGCGAGTTTGTGGTTAGTTTGAGCATTGCGAAGGTCTTTTAAGTTGTTAGAGGTTAAGTTTTTGTGTGTTAATTTAATCCTAGGCTGTAATTTTATATACCGTGTGGGATTAATTTTGAGTGGTCAGCAACGCGGTATTTATTTTAAATTTTGTCTAGGGGAGTGAATTGGTTCATGCCCGTATAATATTTCAATGGCAGTGTGTTCTGTTTTGCCTGCTACTTAGTGTTATGAAGTGAGTGATTTGGAGCGACGACAAAGTGATCAGTTTTAATGGGTGCTCGGTAAGTTTCCATAAGTACTCACGAATAGATTTAACATGACTAACAGGATCCAGTACAAAATATGATTGATTGATGATCTTCCAGTTTGTCAGTCGCCCTACAAGTTAGTGCCTCATATAAGATAAAGAGACTACGTGCCCTGGTAGGCAGGGTGTTGCGTGAAGGGTTTTAAGGCCTTCTACCTCCCTCTACGCTCCACCAACGTTCTTGGTTCCAAAGGTTAGTAAGGGGGAGATCCGACTGATAGTTCATTGGAGTTTGGTGAACGAAAAGCTTATCTTGCAATCTGTGCTTTGACCTAATATTCAGAATCGTTTCACATAGTTCTCTGGAGCAAAGTATCTCATCATTTTGGGTTTGGACCAAGCCTACTACCAAATTCCCCTGTTAGAGGATTCCAAGCCCTTTGTGTTTATTAGAATCTTTTCGAATTTAACAGAGTTCCTTTTAGTCTTGTCAACAAGAACATCTGTTTATCTTTGTTAGTGGATGGGGTGCTGGGTGACTTAAGATTTAAGTCTGTATGCAACTATTTGGACGATGTCGTTATCTATAGCCCTACATTTGAGGAAAACTTCCGATACTTGGAGGCAGTGGTAGAGAGGTTTACAGAGGTAGTTTTGATCGTGAAGCCTTATAAGGTCGTCTTTGTGCGCCAGCAGATTTCTTTTCTAGGCCACTTAGTCCCTGTCGAAGGGATATCAGTAGCGTACGAAAGATTTCCGAAAATGTCCCCCTTCTGTTAATACAAAGGGCATCATCAGATTCAATAGGCTGGCCTGCTATCACCGCACATATTTGTCTAATTTTGCACTATTTGGTGGACCTCTTAATGTATTGTGCAGGAAAGAAGTTGGGGTAAAAGTCACCAGGCATCCTTCAAGTCTATTGAGCAAGCTCTTCGTAACCAACAGGCTTTCCCAAACTTCGCGTTGCCCTTTGTGGTCCAAACTGACATCTCTACTTCCGGGAGAGCGGCAGTCCTCCTCCTAGAGAAGGAATGAGAACCTAGGCCGGTGGCCTATGTATGTAGAAGGTTGCCCCCAGCAAAGATTAAGTATACTGTCTAAGAAGGCGCTAGCGAACAAGCGATGCTTTTTGCTTTAGAAAAGATTACGATTTACCTTGGGCACCGTGAATTTTTACTTTAAATTGATAGTCAAGCCGTCAATTGGGTGTTGGCGCGCCCAAGACGGGTCATATAGCCTGCTGGGCCGTTCGAATTTGAGGTTTCCAATTTAAGGTGAAGCGTATCGCGGCACCGGCAATCAGGTAGCTGACGCCTTGAGTTTGATGTTTGGAGTTCAGCAGTCGGTGAAGTACTCTGGTAGAATTGTGTAGGGAGGATACTATCCTGAGTTCCTGAACTTTTTTGAGATCTCAGGCAAAGACAGGTCAGTGATCCCAGGACTGTGGCCATTAAGAACAAACTATTGAATGCGAAACAGGTTGCATAAAGGCTCGGTTTTTTTTCTCTTGGGACAAGGTCAGGTGGTTTAGGATCTGTTTGCCCATCAGCTCCTCCAGGCTGGACTCCGCTACTTTCTTCATACCATGGTTGGAGGGTATATAGGTGTCCACAAAACTATCGCTAATATTATGGGCTATGTGTTTTGGCCTTCCTTATACAAGGATGTTCGATGGATAGTGAGTGCGTGTGAAATCTACAAATGAGCGAAACCAAATTCTAGCACTGGCAAAGGTCTTCTGCAATTCACTAGGAAAACTTAGGGATAAGTGGGTCATTGATGTAGTGATCTTTTGCCACGGTCTTGCGATGGTAGCTGGTATGAAGTACTGGTTATGAACGCCTTCTCATGTTTTTGTTGGTTAGTCCCTACTCACGGGATGTGGCTCTTACTGCTATCAGATGTCTCTTGAGCATAATTTCCATCTTTGACCATCCGAGATATTTGGTCAGTATTAATGACCTTTTTCAAGTCTAAAGACTTTAGGAAATTTTGTTTTGAGCAGACTATAGTCATGTCACAACTATCCCCTATCATTTTCATTTGGTGGGATGTGTTAACTGAAATTTGAAAGTGATTCTCATTGCCTTTCATAGAAATTGGGGAAGTAAGTTGGACAACTTCATGGGATGACTTCACTTTGCCGTTAAAAGGGCACAACATGAGTCTCTGAAGGCTGCCCCCGCTTCCCTTCTGTTGGGCTATCGAGTTAATTCATCTCTGGCCAACTTGTGGTGAGTTAACGATTTACTCCCAGAGTGTATTGACGCTAAGGCTCTGCAGGACAATTGGAGGAAGGCGCGTCGAAATATTCAGCTGGTCCGTTAGAGATTGACTGATCGTTATAATCAGGGACATAGATAATTTAGGGGTAAGGTGGGTGATTGGGTTTCTGTGCTCAGTCTGAATGTCAGTCAGAAAAGCGGGAAGTCTATTCCAGTAAGATCATATCCCAGTTTTTTGGTCCCTTTGATATCACCCAAATATTTGGTTCGGTGTACTTGCTTGTGAGGAATCTGGAGTCGGATAAGCAGTCCAGGGTTCACATCTCCCAGTTTAAGGACAACTAGCCTGCTCCCTTCCCTTCCAACACATCATAAAGGGAAGAAGACTCCTGTGGGTTTGACAGAGAAGTATGAGCAGTGTGGTTCAGCTTCCTTCGAATTCCCAGGGTCTGTCTTTCCTTGTTTGTTTACTTCTGAGATGTTATTGTTCTTGTGGAGGAGCTAGCCTCTTGGTGGCAGCTGGATTTTTGCGAAGGTTCCCGTGAGATGGTGGAAGCAGTGATCGATGCAGGACTGTCTTGTGGACCGACTGTGGCCGGAGGCATGTGGCATCTTGAGTTATGAAGCGATTACCAGAATGCACAAGAGGACGTCCCATCGGTATTCAGACCGAGAGGTCCGCAAATGGTTGTGTTCAGTGGAAGACAATCACCGTCCACCCTGCTCGTTTTTCCAGTACTTTAATTTCTGTTACTTAGTAGACTGTCTGTGGTGCTGTGATCCCAGACACGAATTTTGATCTTAGTTACAAAACTGTGACTCATGGCTTAGCTGTTTGCTTACATAAATTCCCGAAAGAAAGAACCTGGATAGCTTCGTCTTGGTGGCAGTGGTTTCATATTAATTCAGTTAATCAGAAGGCCCACCCTGTGTTGCATTCTACGTATTTCCTGACCTCTTTTTGGTAAAGGGTGTGTATCCTTAAACCTCACTCTTGAACTGAGTAACCTAGTGTCTTCTTCGAAGTTGACATAAGTTTGGCCGCTGTTTCGGTTCATCTTTGCGTCCCTTACCCACCTGTTGCATTATTATTGGTCTCTGTAATATCTCTCTTGTCCTTAGGTTGGATACGATCGCGTTTGAAAAGTTGCAGGCCTTGGTTTCTGCCCATTTCGTTTTGATCCCCTGATAGTTCAGTACTTCCATACTGACCGTGGTGTCACGAAAGAACTGTGCTACTTCGCACAGGATTTATATTTCCTTGCCGTGTGAATTTACAAATCGCATGAAACCGACCGTTAACACATGCCTTAGCGTGTTATAGTTTTTCCAGCGTGAGGGCCTCGCCTTGAGGAAGCCGATGTCGGTCTGACGGGGTGGAAGGACGAGGGATGATGGCTCTGCAAACAGGTCACCGAATCAAAAGTTACATAAAGCAATTTAATTGGATTTTCAAAACTGAGTTGAAAGCACGTCTTGGGGGTTTCTTCAATGGTTGTTTTTCTTCTATGGTTAACACCTTTACTTAAAATAAATTCCTTTTGCTTGTTTAACTGAGAGAAAAATGCAAGGTTTACTAAACATTCTGGTCTCATTGGGAGTTTAATATTTTAAAGGATTTGATACATATGCTAAGTCGGGTTGAAAGAACTTTTTTGGGGTGTCCCTTTTTTATTAATCTCTTAAGCGGTTAACTCTTCCTTTAAGGATTGGGCAACAATAAACCTTTCTCAAGCGCTTGAGTAGGTCTGTAGTTTACTCTATGCGTTTATCACTTAAATTCTTTAAACTGTATTATTGTATTCCTTAAAACACCAGAAATGTTTTCTTGTTGAAAACTTTTGGATCTTGTTTGAATAAAGTGTCTAAACTAAAGGGTGAAGGATATTTTCCCTAAACCTTACCTAGCCGTTCCACGTTACTTAGGCCTGGTTTCTAAAACTGTTATTACGTTCTGATTAGCCATGTCAGACTTCGTTGTCGTGAGCTATGGTACAGAATCTGACAGATTTTCAGAAATGTTGCTTTCGAAACAGGGAGCATGTTCAAGTCGTTTCTCCATTACAGAGTTGTTATTCTATTTACTGCCCGCCCCCGGTAGCTGAATGGTCAGTGTGGCGGATTGTCAATCCTCTGGGCCCGGGTTTTAATTCCCAGCTGTGTCGGGAGATGTTCTCCGCCCAGGGACTGGGTGTTGTGCTGCGCTCATCATCATCCTTACATCCTCATCTACTGTAGGTCGCCGAAGTGGCATCGGGTGACCGGTCTGCCCAACGGGGGGCCCTAGCCATAAGATAAAATAAAAAATAAATGAATTTTGATTACTTGAGTGATGATTCTTCAGCTTTCGGTTTAGTGTAACATATATTGGAGTGATTTTCAACAAGAGAACACTTATGTAGAATTTCGGGTCCTGGCAAGTGAGCAAACAGAAACGTTGACTAGTGTTCTGTCTGGTATTGGTATAATTTCAGCCTTAGAAGGTTGCAGATGGAATACTCAGCTCACTGTGTAGGTAGAGAACAGCAGTTACGTCACTACGTCATTTCGCAGCGACCAACACCGACGCGAGCAAATCATTGGTGTAGTGCAAACTGCAGTCTGTACTTCAGGTGATACGGCAACTTTGGAAACATTCATAGTAAATGTGTACCATTTGCTTGTCGACAGAGGATTTTCTGAAAGTGCCTGATTCTCACTGCTAAAATGTATCAGCCAACTTTGTGTCTGGCTAATAAAGGGACTGGAGGGGTGGGGCCACATTCTAAATAAAATCAAGCATGTGCTCGGCAAATCCTGAAATTATACTCAGGGTAGAATTCTGATTGGTTTGATACGGCCAGACACGAATTCCTCTCCTGTGTCAACCTCTTCACCTCAGAGTAGCACTTGCAACCTACGTCATCAATTATTTTCTTTGTGTTATCAAATTCCGTGTTCCTCTACAGTTTTTACCCTTTACAGCTCCATCTAGTACCGTGAAAACCATTCCGTGATGTCTTAACAGTTGTCCCACCATTCTGTCCCCTCTGCTTGTCAGTGTTTCTCTCATATTCCTTTCCTCTCCGTTTCTGGATAGAAACTCCTCACTCCTTACCTTGTCAGTCCACCTAATTTAAAATATTTCTTTATAGCACGACATCTCAAATGCTACGATTTTCTTCTGTTCCGGTTTTCCCACAGTCCATGACTCACTACCATACAACGCCGTGCTCCAAACGTATATTCTCAGAAGTTTTTTCGTCAAATTAACCCGTATGTTCCATACTACTAGAGTTCTCTTGGACGGCAGTGCCTCTTTTGCCAGTGTTAGCCTGCTTCTGAAGTCTTCCTTGTTACGCCTGTCGTTGGTTATTTTCCTGACAAGGTAGCAGAATTCCTTAACTTCATCTGCTTCGTGATCATCAGTCCTGATGTCAAGTTTCTTCGCTGTTCTCTTATCTGCTATTTATCATTACTTTCGAATTTCTTCTATTTACTCTCAATCTGTATTCTGTATTTGTTAGAATGTTCATTCCATTCAGCAAATCATATAATTCGTCTTCACTTTCAGTCAGTATAGCGACGTCAACAGAGAATCATATCATTGACATCCTTCCAATTTGAATTTGAATTCCGCTCCAGAAGCTTTCCTTTATTTCCACAATTACTTCTTCGATGTACAGATTGAACAGTAGCCTATTGGTGAAAGACACATCCCTGTCTTACACCATTTTCAATTCGAGCATTTCGTTCTTGGTCGTCCACTCTCATTATTCACTCCTGGCTCTTGTACATATTGTACATTACCGTCTCTCCCAATAGCTTACGCCTATTTTTCTCAGAATTTCGAACATCTTGCACCATTTTACATTGTCGAAAGCTTTTTCCAGGTCGACAAATCCTATGAACGTGTCTGGATTTTTCTTCAGTCTTGCTTCCATTATCAACCGCAACGTCAGAAATTCCTCTCTGGTGCCTGCCTTTACCTTTTCTAAAGCCAATCTGATCGTCATCTAGCACATCCTCAATTTTCTGTTCATTCTTCTGTGTATTATTCATGTTAGAAACATGGATGCATGAGCTGTTAAGCTGACTGTGTGATAATTTTCGTACTTGTCAGCTCTTGAAGTCTTCATAACTGTGTGGATGATATTTCCGAAAGTTAGATGGTTTGTCGCCAGATTCATACATTCAACACACTGAAGTGAATAATCATTTTGTTGCCAGTTCCCCAATGATTTGACTTTTGAAATTCTGACGGAACGTTATATAATCTTTCGAGTTTTATCTTAAGCCCACCAAAGCTCTTTTAAATTCCAATTCTACGAGGGTTGGCAAGAAAGTAATGCACCGCATTTTTTTTCTCAGCCGAAAACAATGATACGAATGCGAGATGTTACGTATGTATTATTTCAGGTCTCCTGAGTGAGAGCGCCAAGTCTCCGTCAATTCCGACTGATAGCATAGCTGCAGGACAGTTTCAAAATGGCGACTCTAGGTGACGTACGTTACAAGCAACGCGTCGTCATTGAATTTCTCGCTGCAGAGAAAGAAACTGTGGGGAATATTCATGAACGCTTGTGCTAAATCTATGGAGCACCTGCTGTCGACAGAAATGCAGTTAGTCGCTGGGCACGGTGAGTGATGTCATGAGACGCCTGTCACACCTGACACAACTGACCTAGTCCCCTCAAATTTCCACTTGTTCAGGCAGATAAAAGATGCCACTTATGGAAGACATTTTGAGGCCGATGAGTAGGTGATTCACACAGTGAATCACTGGGTCCGCCACCACCACAAGGATTGGTACTAACAGGACACACACGCCGTTGTTTCGTGCTAGAGGAAGGCCATAGAATGGAATGGAGAGTGCATGAAAAAATAGGGTGTGTTGTTAAAAGACCATTCGTTCTTGTGTGTAATTCTTAATATGTTCAATAAAGAATTGTTGAAAAAATGCGATGTGTTACTTTCTGAGCAATCCTCGTAGTAATGGATCCCTTATGTCTTCTAAATCGACTCCTGTTCCTTTCTCTACCATATCAGACAAATCTTCCCCCTAATAGAGGCCTTCAGTGTACTTTGTGCCTACTCGTTCTCTTCTCTGCATTTAACAGTAGAATTCCAGTTGCACTCTTAAGCTGCTATTCTTCCTTTTAACTTCAACAGAAGGCTATTTTGACTTTCCTGTACACTGAGTCAACCTTTGACAAACATTCCTTATTCGATTTCTCGACATTTTTCATGCAGCCATTTCGTCTTACCTTCCCCGCATTTACCTTTTATTTAATTCCTCAACGACTTGTATTTCTGTAGTCTAGAATTTCCTTCCTTCAGCGATCAGTTGAAGTATTTCTTCAGTTACTCATGATTTCTTTGCAGTTACCTTCTTTTAACTTATTTTTGTTTCCAACTTCTGTGATTGCCCTTTTTAGTGACGTCCATTTCTCTTTGACTATAATGTCTAATAAGATATTTATTGTTGCTGTATCTATAGCTTTAGAGAACTTCAAGCATATCTTGTAATTCCTTAGTACTTCAGTATCCCACTTCTTTGTTTATTAATTATTCCTGACTAATGTCTTAAACTTCAGCCTACTCTTCATCACTACTACATACTGATCTGAGACTGCATCTGCTTACAATCAAGTATCTAATTTCCGAATCTCCGTCTGACCGTGACTGAATATAGCTGAAATCTTCCCGGATCACTAGGGCTTTTCCAAGTATACCTCCCTCTCTTGTGGCTCTTAAACAGAATATTCGCTATTACTGACTGAAATTTATTACAAAAGTCAATTAGTTTTTCTCCTCTCTCATTCCATGTCCCAAACCTGTAACCTTTTATTCTAGTCCTTCCCCTACAACTACACTCCAGTCCCCTATAATTATTACATTTTCATCTCCGCTTTAGTACCGTATTACCATTTCAATATCCTCGTATACTTTCTCTATCTCTTCATCTTCAGCTTACGACGTCGGCATCTATACCTGAACTATGGTTGTCGGTGTTGATTTGCTGTCGATTCTGGTAAGAACAACCCTATCACTGAACGGTTCACAGTAACACACTCTCTGCCCTACCTTCCTATTCATGACGAATCCTGCTCCCATTATACCATTCTTTTGCCCTTAAGGGCAGATGCCAACCCTAAGGACAAGAGAGTGCCCTAAACCTCTGTCCGCTCCTCCACCATCTTCGACAAGGCCATTGGCAGTATGAGGGTGACTTCTCATGCCGGAAGCCTTCGGCTACCAATGTTTATCATCATCTTTGATTCATCATTATCTTCATCATCATCTTGGACAGTTTCCAGCCTGTGGCCGGGTCTGTATGGAACATAGGCCTGTCCATAGGCTTCTGTCTTGCCACTATCTCTCCATCTTCACCTTGGCCCAGTCTTCTCCTTTCTTCTGGATGCAGTCCTCTACTCCTTTCAGCCATCTTGTCTCTCAGTCTTCCTCTTGGTCTCTTTCCTTCCTGTTTCATCTCGTGTATCCTCTTGCGTATCCTCTTCTCCTCAATTCTGTTAACATGTCCATACTATCTCAGCCTTTATTTCTCTATTTACTTCTGTAATGGTTCCACCTGCATTATCTCTCTGATTCTCTCATTTCTTAACCTACCTATCTTTGTCACTCCAGCATTGTTTCTTAAGAATTTCATCTCACTTGCTTGTACTTTGCTTTTCTCTCTTCGTTTCATAACCCAGGTTTTTGATGCAGGATTAGGACATAGTATGACTGGTATATAACGTTTTTACTGATTTGGGGTACATCCATGTTCCTTATCAAGCTTCTGACACTCTTCCGAAATGCTTCTGCTTTTCTCCCCCGCTCGTTTATTTTTCTGTCATTTTCTCCATCTTCCTGTATCAGGCTTCCTAGGTGCTTGAAACACTCCACTCTCCTCAATCGTTCCCCACTAACTGTTATTCCCGTTGTTCCTCGCTCCTTCTTTCTTGTTGTGATAATCATCTCACTCCTAAATATACTAAATTTCATCCTATATTATTGTACTGTTCGTTCCCATACGTCCTACTGCTCTTGTACTTCCACCTCCTTATTCCTCAAATCATCAGATCATCTACAAACTCCATGGCTTTCATCTTCCTTTCATCAATTACGTTTACTGCACTCATTATATAACCCAACACTACAATGAAGAGTAATGGTGAAAGTGCACTTCCCTGCCTCAAACCATTCCTCTGTTCAATCCAAGATCAGTCTCCTCCCACTTTCACGCACTTCGCACTTCCATGGTAAATTTCTCTTATCCTCCAAGTAATCTGTTTTGCAACTCCTCCATTCTCCAGGGCTTTCCACGTTTTGCTTCTGCGTACACTATAATAGTCTTTTTACATGTCCAGGAAGGTCATTAGTAGATCTATTCCATATTCATAGTGCTGTTCCTGCAGTTGCCTTACCGCAAAAATTAGATCCACCGTGGACCTTCCTGTTCTGAAGCCTTGTTACTCTTCTCGTATACTTACTTATAATTTTGCCCGAATTCGTGCTTCCAAAATTTTCTCAAAAATCTTTGCACAATGACTAGTTCTTGCAATCTTTCCTATTTCCTTCTGAATGATCGGGGCAGTTATTCCCTACTTCCAGTGTTCTGGGATCATCTTAAGTCTCCACACAATTTTCATTACTCGAAATAGCCACTGTGTCCCCACCTCTCCTGCTGCTCTCACTATCTCTTTACTTAAATCATTCACACCTTCATCTTGCCCAATGCCTCTTCCACTTCTCCACATTGTGTGGCGTCGCCGCACTCTTACCGCGTGCTGATATTGTCGACGCCGTAGAGCTGCTACTGCCACAGCTCTCGCACTGGAGTTGAGACACTGTGCGCGATGACGTAGGTCATCGTTGCTGAATGGGAGACAGAAATGCGAACTCGTACGATGGATACTTCTACTGATTTAAGATTGAATGATTCATTGCCCGGAAATGCAGTAGTTGTTAAATCTTATCTCATCCTCATCGTACACACCACCAATTGCGCGGAAACATTGTAATTATCTGTCTTCTCGTACGTTGTTGGCTCGTTGCTATGGAATTGTTGAACCTGTATGAAGCGAGATCCACAGATACTCTTTGATCACGTATGAATGAACCTACACCGTAATGTTAAAAAAATGTTCAGATGTTCTCTTTTCAATCAATGAAGTACGTAATTTGATATTCAGATTAAATTGTCCCTGCTGAAAGTCGTTGGTTAACTATCATTGATTAAATCAATTAATAATGTAGTCCACGCTTGATATTTCACTTGGAACGAACAGTTTATTGTTCCTTGTCCACTAAATACTTTATAGCTTTCGCACCACACGCACACGCAGTTGGTTGGTAAAGTCAGTTCTATTACAATTAAGTTTCTTGACAATTACGACATCCTTACTCTTCAGCGTAATTGTATTATCTTCGTGAAGTCATGTGATTGTGTCCTACTCGAGATTAATTGAGTGTAGTCCTTTGATATACTATCCACTCTTCTTTTAGTTCCAACTATTTGAAAGTCAAGTCCAATATTCACTAATTTCGTCACTAAAGTTCTACTAACCCGTTATGCACGGTTAAACGCGTCTATCAGTTCCTGTCTCTGCTTAGAAAAACAGTTTCCGAAGTTTGTGAATCACTTCACGCAAGAAACACTTCTGAGTGCAAAACAATTTCGTCGCGTTCTGTACTCTCAATAACTAAGACAAGAATTGTTGTCACACGTCTTTACAGAACGAGAGCCAGCAGAGGTCTTCTTCTGTGAAAAAGTATTGTTGGCGCATTGAATTTCTTCGTTGCGCTGACAGTTCTTTTCCACGTAATAGTTCCTTCACTAACTTCACCTTGGACTTAGCTTTCAAGATATTAATTGCAATTATCACTTGGATATTTGTCCATTAATTAAATCTGAGATTTCTTCCTTCTCTTTTCATAACAAAAATTGTCAGTAATGTATAATGTTGATGTTATCAAAACTTCTTGGTGTTAGATTATCGGCAAAGATGTCTTATTTGCCAAGATAACTCTTCTCTACTTCATATTATAATTGACTTTAAGGGGGTCGTCGGATTGTTATACCATGTAAGGTCTTTTTCTATTTTCTGCTCTCACTATCTCTACACTTAGCTCAACCAGACCTTCATCTTACCCAATGCCTCCTCCACTTCTCCCCATGTAAGGTCGTCATCTATCTTCTGTTCCTCCTCTATTTTTCTCCTCGGCTTGTTCCTCCTCATCCAGATCTCCATTCGCGTTCAGGTTCAATGGTTCAAATGGCTCTGAGCACTATGGGACTTAACATCTATGGTCATCAGTCCCCTAGAACTTAGAACTACTTAAACCTAACTAACCTAAGGACATCACACAACACCCAGTCATCACGATGCAGAGAAAATCCCTGACCCCGCCGGGAATCTAACCCGGGAACCCGGGCGCGGGAAGCAAGAACGCTACCGCACGGCCACGAGCGGCGGACTGGGTTCAGGAGTTTTTCTAAATACTCCTTCCACATACCCTTCTTCCTCCTTATTCTCTATATCTTGTCCATTTTCATTCACCATTCGAGAATAATCTGTCGTATCGCTGTTCCTATTACTTTTAATCATCCCATATAACACCTTTTTTGAACCTTCATTATTCTCCTCAATCATTCTGGTCCATTGTTCCAACCACTTCATTCTTTCCCCCGCCTCCACTCTTTTTGTTTCTTTCTTGCTTACCTGTTACTCTTCTTTCTTTTCTTCTGTTCTCTCCTGGAACCATAACCTAAAGGATCTATTCTTCTTCTGTACTGTATCCTTTGTTTTATCATTCCACCTGAGTTTTCTTTCCATCTCTTTTTGTTGCTTGTTCCCCCACATATTGCTTCTGCAGCACTTACTAATGTTCCCTTGAATCTACCACATTCCCCTTCCACCGTTTTTGTTTCATCGTTTGCGATGCTTTCCTCTACTACTTGTAGTTACTGTGGCCTGCTTTCTTCCTCCTTCAACTTCCATACCCTTATACGTCTTTCCTGGTTTTCTGTCCCTTTATTATCCTTAGTCCCGCTCAGGTTCATTACGAGCAAATGGTGGTCACTAACCAAGGCCTCTCATGGTATTACTTCAATGTCACCAATGTTCCTATTCATCTCACTATCGTAAAGGAAGCAGTCAACTACTGACTTTCTCTTTAAGTCTTGACTGTACCAGGTAATCGTGTGGCTCTCTCTTTTCCTGAACCAAGAGTTCCTGACCAGCAAGCTATTTCTTTGACAGAACTTCAATAGTCTTCCACCTTCCTCATTTTGGCAGCCCCAAACTTCTGGTCCAAGTGCTCTTTCACAGCCCTGTCTTTCTCTTCCAACGCGTGCGTTTCAGTCTCCCATTACTATCATATTCTTCCTTCCCATCTGCTTTCGCATTTCCTCTTCAAACTCTTGCTTCTTCTCAGAAGTGCAACCTACCTGCGGTGCATGCTCTTGCATTACCTCTGTGGTCGTCACCGTGAGTGATATTTTGGTCTTCATTGTCCTATCACTTATTCTCCTCACGTCCTCTTTTAATCCATCTCTTACTAGTATTCCGAGACCATTTCTCCTTCCCTTCTCATTTCATTCCAGTACAGTTGGTCGCCTTTCCTCAGTTCTATCCTTCCTTCTCCTTTCCGTCTCGTTTCAGCTAACGTCAATATATTCAACATCCTTCTTTCTATCATGTCTACATTCTCCTCCACCTTTACAGTCAATGTTTGTATACTGAGTGGTCCAAATCTTAGTCCTTGTTTACCGCCAGTTCGCCGTCGATTAAACCCGTCCTTTCCGAGGCCCGTTCTGTTTTTGAAAGCAGATATCATAATCCACTACTGGATTCCTGGGCCTATTGTAGCTTCACCAGAGCCCCGTTATCCATCGCATTTCAGGGTTCCTGTAGGACCTTCACAGCTACCGTAGCGGTCCCGGGGAATACACAGTCCCCACTGTAACTCGCTCCTACAGGAAATCCCCTACTTCATGCCGTTGCCCGTCCCCCACTACTTGGACGAGGGGTTTGGGAGAGTGCTGCCAATACTGATTACCAACCAAAATTTAAGGCGAGACAGGTGTTGAATCCGGGACCGAGGACGCTTAGATTACTAAAACAGACGCTATCCCTAGACCGTGCATACATTACGCAACTCTATATACACACAACATATGTTGCAAACACTACGGGGATTTACGTAATGGTAAATACACATAAGTTAATTACCTAATACCTAATTTATATAAGTATGAAGTAGCCATAATATTCTGTTTGTGGTTTTTCTAGGGTTCCCGAAGCTTTTGTTTCCGTAAAAATCTGAAAACAAAACGTAGAACACCAAAAAATGTTTTTCGCTAATCTATGTTTTCCGTTAATCTACGTTCTTTTCACAGTCAATAATTGAATACTCTTGCCATTGACCTTTTTCTGGGTTTTCTTCAAACTGTTTCGTACCATATTCACAGAATGTGAATGATCAGACCGCCAAGTTATGTTAAGGAACTATAATTCCATATAGTGCTCGTAGTAGTCGGAGAATTAATGTTCCACGGTTTATTATAGTTTCTTGTATAGCTCAGTACCGGTATTTTTCTGCGCAGATGCTCCATTCGATATTCTGCCCCGACGGCCAAAAGAAAAGAGCAGTCCGCATTCACGATGGTATGCAAGACAATTGTAAGAAAATGGAGCGGAATGAATATACTGTTCCTTAAGGACTACCATCCCATAGTTCACCAGGAGCACCTCTATGCCAATAGCTATTCAAGAAAGGCAAATCTGCTAGCGCTGCAGCTAAAAATTCAGACAATTTTAGTAGAAGCTTTCAAGAGTCCCCCCATGAACCATGGACCTTGCCGTTGGTGGGGAGGCTTGCGTGCCTCAGCGATACAGATGGCCGTACCGTAGGTGCAACCACAACGGAGGGGTATCTGTTGAGAGGCCAGAGAAACATGTGGTTCCTGAAGAGGGGCAGCAGCTTTTTCAGTAGTTGCAGGGGCAACAGTCTGGATGATTGACTGATCTGGCCTTGCAACATCAACCAAAATGGCCTTGCTGTGCTGGTACTGCAAACGGCTGAAAGCAAGTGGAAACTACAGCTGTAATTTTTCCCGAGGACATGCAGCTTTACTGTATGATTAAATGATGATGACGTCCTCTTGGGTAAAATAGTCCCCCATTCGGATCTCCGGGCGGGGACTACTCAGGAGGACGTCGTTATCAGGAGAAAGAAAACCGGCGTTCTACGGATCGGAGCGTGGAATGTCAGATCCCTTAATCGGGCAGGTAGGTTAGAAAATTTAAAAAGGGAAATGGATAGGTTAAAGTTAGATATAGTGGGAACTAGTGACATTCGGTGGCAGGAGGAACAAGACTTTTGGTCAGGTGAATACAGGGTTATAAATACAAAATCAAATAGGGGTAATTCCAGAGTAGGTTTAATAATGAATAAAAAAAATAGGAGTGCGGGTAAGCTACTACAAACAGCATAGTGAACGCATTATTGTGGCCAAGATAGGCAAAAAACCCATGCCTACTACAAGAGTACAAGTTTATATGCCAACTAGCTCTGCAGATGATGAAGAAATTGATGAAATGTATGAGATAAAAGAAATTATTCAGGTAGTGAAGGGAGACGGAAATTTAATAGTCATGGGTGACTGGAATTCGTCAGTAGGAAAAGGGAGAGAAGGAAACATAGTAGGTGATTATGGATTGGGGCTAAGAAATGAAAGAGGAAACCGTCTGGTAGAATTTTGCACAGAGCATAACCTAATCATAGCTAACACTTGGTTCAAGAATCATAAAAGAAGGTTGTATACATGGAAGAATCGTGGAGATACTAAAAGGTATGGTAAGACAGAGATTTAGGAATCAGGTTTTAAATTGTAGGACATTTCCAGGGGCTGATGTGGACTCTGACCACAATCTATTGGCTATGACCTGTGGGTTAAAACTGAAAAAACTGCCAAAAGGTGGGAATTTGAGGACAAGCTGAAAGAACCAGAGGTTGTACAGAGTTTCAAGGAGAGCATAAGAGACCAATTGACAGCAATGGGGGAAAGAAACACAGTAGAAGAAGAATGGGTAGCTCTGAGGGATGAAGTATTGAAGGCAGCAGAGGATAAAGTAGGTAAAAAGACGAGCGCTGCTAGAAATCCTTGGGTAACAGAAGAAATATTGAATTTAATTGATGAAAGGAGAAAATATAAAAATGCAGTAAATGAAGCAGGCAAAAAGGAATACAAACGTCTCAAAAATGAGATCGACAGGAAGTGCAAAATGGCTAAGCAGGGATGGCTAGAGGACAAATGTAAGGATGTAGAAGCTTATCTCACTAGGGGTAAGATAGATACTGCCTACAGGAAAATTAAAGAGACCTTTGGAGAGAAGAGAACCACGTGTATGAATGTCAAGAGCTCTGATGGCAACCCAGTTCTAAGCAAAGAAGGGAAGGCAGAAAGGTGGAAGGAGCATATAGAAGGTTTATACAAGGGCGATGTACTTGAGGACAATATTATGGAAATGGAAGAGGATGTAGATGAAGACGAAATGGGAGGTAAGATACTGCGTGAAGAGTTTGACAGAGCACTGAAGGACCTGAGTCGAAACAAGGCCCCCGGAGTAGACAACATTCCATTAGAACTACTGACGGCCTTGGGAGAGCCAGTCATGACAAAACTCTACCAGCTGGTGAGCAAGATGTAAGAGACAGGTGAAATACCCTCAGACTTCCAGAAGAATATAATAATTCCAATCCCAAAGAAAGCAGGTGCTGACAGATGTGAAAATTACCGAACTATCAGTTTAATAAGTCACAGCTGCAAAATACTAACGCGAATTCTTTACAGACGAGTGGAAACACTGGTAGATGCGGATCTCGGGGAGGATCAGTTTGGATTCCGTCGAAATGTTGGAACACGTGAGGCAATACTGACCTTACGACTTATCCTAGAAGAAAGATTAAGAAAAGGCAAACCTACGTTTCTAGCACTTGTAGACTTAGAGAAAGCTTTTGACAATGTTGATTGGAATACTCTCTTTCAAATTCTTAAGGTGGCTGGGGTAATATACTGGGAGCGAAGGGCTATTTACAATTTGTACAGAAACCAGATGGCAGTTATTAGAGTCGAAGGGCATGAAAGGGAAGCAGAGATTGGGAAAGGAGTGAGACAGGGTTGTAGCCTCTCCCCGATGTTATTCAATCTGCATATTGAGCAAGCAGTAAAGGAAACAAAAGAAAAATTTTGAGTAGGTATTAAAATTCATGGAGAAGAAGTAAAAACATTCAGGTTCGCCGATGACATTGTAATTCTGTCAGAGACGGCAAAGGACTTGGAAGAGCAGTTGAACGGAATGGACAGTGTCTGGAAAAGAGGATATAAGATGAACATCAACAAAAGCAAAACGAGGATAATGGAATGTAGTCAAATTAAATCGGATGATGCTGAGGGAATTAGATTAGGAAATGAGACACTTAAAGTAGTAAAGGATTTTTACTATTTAGGATGTAAAATAACTGACGATGGTCGAAGTAGAGAGGATATAAAATGTAGACTGGAAATGGCAAGGAAAGCGTTTCTGAAGAAGAGAAATTTGTTAACATCGAATATACATGTATGCATCAGGAAGTCGTTTCTGAAAGTCTTTGTTTGGAGTGTAGCCATGTATGGAAGTGAAACATGGACGATAACTAGTTTGGACAAGAAGAGAATAGAAGCTTTCGAAATGTGGTGCTACAGAAGAATGCTGAAGATAAGGTGGATAGATCACGTAACTAATGAGGAGGTATTGAATAGAATTGGGGAAAAGAGAGGTTTGTGGTACAACTTGACTAGAAGAAGGGATCCGTTGGTAGGACATGTTTTGAGGCATCAAGGGATCACAAATTTAGCATTGGAGGGCAGCGTGGAGGGTAAAAATCGTAGAGGGAGACCAAGAGATGAATACATTAAGCAGATTCAGAAGGATGTAGGTTGCAGTAGGTACTGAGAGATGAAGCAGCTTTTTTCACAGGATAGAGTAGCATGGAGAGCTGCATCAAACCAGTCTCAGGACTGAAGACAACAAAAAGAACAACAACAACTTTCAAGAGTCTGAAATCGGGTGCTATGCCTCTTTCATGACCCAATTTTTCATGTGTCATATCCTGTAGTAGAAACATTGAGCTAATTAGGGTAAACTATGGCCTGAAATACGCCAAGAACAACCCTGGTGCCACAATACTGACAACACTGAAGCTCAGAAAGAAGCTTTTGGTATTATGAAGATTGACATACTGCTTATGAAAATGAGATGGTAAATTTCTTATATAGTGCACCGAAAAGTTTCGAAAGATAATCGAGAACTGTACAGCAACGTGTGGGAATGGAAAATCATCCTGAAAATATGTTGCCAGAAGAGTGACGCGGGGCTACGGCCTACTTCTGTTTTCGTTGTATGTCAATGATATTTTGTCGTTCCTTGTCAACTACCTTTAGCTGTACC
Source organism: Schistocerca gregaria (assembly GCF_023897955.1). Classification (NCBI taxonomy): domain Eukaryota; kingdom Metazoa; phylum Arthropoda; class Insecta; order Orthoptera; family Acrididae; genus Schistocerca; species Schistocerca gregaria. Next base: position 185,758,786 of record NC_064924.1, read on the forward strand.
TAAGAGCAAGACTTATACAGGGTGGTCCATTGATAGTGACCGGGCCAAATATCTCACGAAATAAGCGTGAAAGGAAAAAAACTACAAAGAACGAAACTAGTCTAGCTTGAAGAGGGAAACCAGATGGCGCTGTGGTTGGCCGCTAGATGGCGCTGCTATAGGTCAAACGGATATCAACTGCAATTTTTTTTTTAAAATAGCAACCCTCATTTTATTACATATTCATGTAGTGCGTAAATAAATATGAATGTTTTAGTTGGACCACATTTCTCGCTTTGTGATAGATGGCTCTGTAATAGTCACAAACAAATTGCTCACAGTTTTAGACGAACAGTTGGTAACAGGTAGGTTTTTGAAATTAAAATATAGAATGTAGGTACGTTTGAACATTTTATTTCGGTTGTTTCAATGTGATTCATGTACCATTGTGAACTTATCATTTCTGAGAACGCATACTGTTACAGCGTGATTACCTGTAAATATCACATTAATGCAATAAATGCTCAAAATGATGTCCGTCAATCTCAACGCATTTGTCAATACGTGTAACGACAGTCCCCTAAACAGCGAGTAGTTCGCCCTCCGTAATGTTCGTGCATGCACTGCCAATGACCTGACGCATGTTGTCAGGCGTTGTCGGTGGATCACTATAGCAAGTATCCTTCAACTTCCCCAGAGAAAGAAATCCGGCGACGTCAGATCTGGTGAACGTGTGGGCCATGGTATGGTGCTTCGACGACCAGTCCATCTGTCATGAAATATGCTATTTAATACCGCTTCAACCGCACGAGAGCTATGTGCCGGAGATCCATCATGTTGGAAGAACATTCCCATTCTGTCATGCAGTGCAACATCTTTTAGTAACATCGGTTGAACATTTCGTAGGAAAGCAGCATACATTGCCCCATTTAGATTGCCGTCGATGAAATGGGGGCCAATTATCCTTCCTCCCAGAATACCGCACCATACATTATCCTTCCAAGGTCGCTGATTTTTCACTTGTCGCAGCCATCGTAGATTTTCCGTTGCCCAATAGTGAATATTATGCCGGTTTACGTTACCGCTGTTGTTGAATGACGCTTTGTCGCTAAATAGAACGCGTGCAAAGAAATCTATCATCGTCCCGTAATTTATCTTGTGCCCGGTGGCAGATCTGTACACGACGTTCAAAGTCGTCGCCATGCAGTTCCTGGTGCATAGAATTATGGTACGGGTGCAATCTATGTTGATGTAGCATTCTCAACACCGACGTTTTTGAGATTCCCGATTCTGGCGCAAATTGTGTGCTACTGATGTTCGGATTAGCCGCGACAGCAGCTAAAACACCTACTTGGGCATCATCATTTGTTGCCCGTCGTGGTTGACGTTTCACATGTGGCTGAACACTTCCTGTTTCCTTAAATAAGGTAACTATCCGGCGAACGGTCCGGACACTTGGATGATGTCATCCAGGATACCGAGCAGCATACATTGCACATGCCCTACGGGCATTTTGATCACAATAGCCATCCATGAACATGATATCGAACTTTTGTGCAATTGGTAAACGGTCCATTTTAACGGGGATAATGTGTCACGAAGCAAATACCGTCCGCACGGACGGAATGTTACGTAATACCACATACTTATACGTTTGCGACTATTACAGCGCCATCTACCACAAAGCGAAAAAAGTGGTCCAACTAAAACATTCACATTTCTTTACGTACTACACGAATATGTAATGAAATATGCGGGTTCCTATTTAAAAAAAGCGCAAGTGATATCCGTTTGAGCTATAACAGTGCCATCTAGCGAGAAAACCATAGCGCCATCTGGTCTTCTGCTTCAAGCTAGAAGAGTTTCGTTCTTTGTAGTTTTTTCGTTGGATGCTTATATCGTGAGATATTTGGCCAGGTCACCGCTCCCCCCCCCCCTCCCCCGCCCCAATTCAAATCGATGGTAGGGCAGACTGTATCAGAAAAAGTGTAGCTTTGGATGTGCATCTAAACAGGACAGAAAATACTGTCGTCTTGTGCTGGAAGACTTCTGCGTACCCTACTGCCCTCAGAAAGTTACGGAACATATTTCCACAGGATGTAAAACACAGACCAGTGCAATCACTCATTATACCAATCATCCACTACTGTGAAGTAATTCAAGAAGATGAATGAAAACACGAGACGTTTGGAAGTAACCATGAATGCTTATTTCAATAACGTCTGGCACATTTGTCAGTACGACCATATCACGGCTTCATGTGCCCAGTTAGAGTGGTTGCGGCCAGCCAGGTCTATGCCTATGTCTACACAATATGTCTACTTCACTGGCTCCGCAATGTGCGTGCTGCCTAGTGTGTCTCAGACACTAAACACCTTTCATGCCATGATAACTGAAAGGTCTAGCTTACCCAGTATCCTAGCTGTGCCCATTCATAAACGGCCAGCCTTCTGTCTGTGGCCACCAGCTCTTTTCTTGTATTCATCAAACTCTGAGATACCTCATTCCTCTTTCCCTCTCTCCTCCACACATTTCTCAAGCGAGGGAGGGAGGTGGCACAGTGGTTAGCACAATGGACTCGCATTCAATAGGACAACAGTTTAAACATGCGACTGGCCATCCAGATTTACGTTTTTGTAATTTCTCTATGTCGCGCTAAGGTAATGCGGGGAAAGGGTACGACAAATTTCAATATTCATCTCTAATGACCTCGCTGTGAAGGGGTCGGTAAATCAAATCTTTCGTTCTTCCAACTATTTTGCTATGCCTATTGGTGCCAGCACTAATAATTAATAACCTCTAATTAATTATTTGTTGTTGCATTTACCATGAAATAATAAAACTGTATGTAGGTATTTTTAATTCCAGAACTATTACTTTTATGTTCTAAAACACAATATACAAGGTGAGTCACTAAGGATTGCCACCAAGGATAGCTCCGAAAGAATGATAGGAGCTGATAAGTTTGTGGGACAAAAGTGGAATGGGACAAGGTGGGTCATAATATGACGTTGGTTTTTTTTTTTTTTTTGCTAGGTGGGGTCGCTTTAGAGATGTAAAAGTAAACCTTTTTTTTAAATGTTATGCTATAGTTTGGTACTTATTTTCTGATAGCGGCTATCGAGACGAATCCAATGATCTGTAACAGTAAGGTCTTTGAAGGTCAACGAAGGTCACAAAAGTGGCATCAACGTCCATTTACAGAACGTGTTCGAAGTGATGATCACAGGTATCATACAGTGCTGCAATCTTTTTATCATGGGTTGAGTGGTATTCATTATCACATCGGCAGTTATAGAAGCACATGCTCTGACAATTCTCTCTCGTATATCGTGCAAATAGTAAATATTCGCCGATAACGTGCCATTGACTTGTAAACATGATTCGACTGTTACATTTTCATTTTCTTTTACGTGTAACTACACTTTCAACACCCCCACATACTTTCTCATGTCTCATCTTCGGTTTGCGACGTCGGCGTCTATAGCTGAACCATTGTGGTCGGTGTTGGTGTGCTGTCTATTCCGACGAGAATAATCCTATCACCGAAACGTTTTCAGTAAGTGACTCTCTGCCCCACGTTTCTATTCATAACGAATTCTTCTTCCTTTACGCGAGTTTCTACTGCTATTGATAGTACCCTGCACTCACCTGACCATAATTCATCGCCTTGATTGTATTTATCTTTACTGAGCCGCACGATATCTACACTCCTGGAAATGGAAAAAGAAACACATTGACACCGGTGTGTCAGACCCACCATACTTGCTCCGGACACTGCGAGAGGGCTGTACAAGCAATCAAGCAATGATCACACGCACGGCACAGCGGACACACCAGGAACCGCGGTGTTGGCCGTCGAATGGCGCTAGCTGCGCAGCATTTGTGCACCGCCGCCGTCAGTGTCAGCCAGTTTGCCGTGGCATACGGAGCTCCATCGCAGTCTTTAACACTGGTAGCATGCCGAGACAGCGTGGACGTGAACCGTATGTGCAGTTGACGGACTTTTAGCGAGGGCGTATAGTGGGCATGCGGGAGGCCGGGTGGACGTACCGCCGAATTGCTCAACACGTGAGGCGTGAGGTCTCCACAGTACATCGATGTTGTCGCCAGTGGTCGGCGGAATGTGCACGTGCCCGTCGACCTGGGACCGGACCGCAGCGACGCACGGATGCACGCCAAGACCGTAGGATCCTACGCAGTGCCGTAGGGGACCGCACCACCACTTCCCAGCAAATTAAGGACACTGTTGCTCCTGGGGTATCGGCGAGGACCATTCGCAACCGTCTCCATGAAGCTGCGCTACGGTCCCGCACACCGTTAGGCCGTCTTCCGCTCACGCCCCAACATCGTGCAGCCCGCCTCCAGTGGTGTCGCGACAGGCGTGAATGGAGGGACGAATGGAGACGTGTCGTCTTCAGCGATGAGAGTCGCTTCTGCCTTGGTGCCAATGATGGTCGTATGCGTGTTTGGCGCCGTGCAGGTGAGCGCCACAATCAGGACTGCATACGACCGAGGCACACAGGGCCAACACCCGGCATCATGGTGTGGGGAGCGATCTCCTACACTGGCCGTACACCTCTGGTGATCGTCGAGGGGACACTGAATAGTGCACGGTACATCCAAACCGTCATCGAACCCATCGTTCTACCATTCCTAGACCGGCAAGGGAACTTGCTGTTCCAACAGGACAATTCACGTCCGCATGTATCACGTGCCACCCAACGTGCTCTAGAAGGTGTAAGTCAACTAGCCTGGCCAGCAAGATCTCCGGATCTGTCCCCCATTGAGCATGTTTGGGACTGGATGAAGCGTCGTCTCACGCGGTCTGCACGTCCAGCACGAAGGCTGGTCCAACTGAGGCGCCAGGTGGAAATGGCATGGCAAGCCATTCCACAGGACTACATCCAGCATCTCTGCGATCGTCTCCATGGGAGAATAGCAGCCTGCATTGCTGCGAAAGGTGGATATACACTGTACTAGTGCCGACATTGTGCATGCTCTGTTGCCTGTGTCTATGTGCCTGTGGTTCTGTCAGTGTGATCATGTGATGTATCTGACCCCAGGAATGTGTCAATAAAGTTTCCCCTTCCTGGGACAATGAATTCACGGTGTTCTTATTTCAATTTCCAGGAGTGTAGATTGAGCCTTAGTATTTCCGTTTTCAGATTATCTAGTCTACCATCGCATTCAAATTTCTGATATTCCACATCTCTACTCGTAGAACGTTACCCTCTGTCATTCAGTTTTTTTCGTGGTACCTCAGTCTTGCTATATCCCTCCTAGGGTTCCGAATGGACGTCTATTCCAGAATCTTTTGCCAGTTGAGAGATCATATGACACTTTCACAATTACAGGTCGCTTGTGCTTTGTATGCATATTAATTTTTTAATGAAGTGGTTTCCATTAGCTTCTGCGTCCTCATGTTGTTGACCATCGCCGATTATTTCCCCTTTAGGGGCAGTCTCCCGCCCCTAGGATATGAGAGTGCCTTGTATTTCAGTCCGTTCCTCCGCCGTCTTTGACATGGCCATTAGCTGAATGAGGGTGACTTCTGATACCTAAAGCCTTCGGCCGCCACTGCTAACGCGTTTTATTCGAGAAGAAAGGGTTAAGAGGCAATATGGGCTTAGTAATAGAGATGAGAGACAAGAAATATTGATTGAGTTCTGCAATAAATTTCTGCTATTAGTAGCGAATATTCTGTTCAAGAATCACAAGAAGAGGATGTGTATTAGGGAAAGGCTGAGGTATGAGGCAAGATTGCAGTTAGGTTACATCATATTGAGGCAGAGATTCCGAAATCAGATACTGAACTGTAAGGTAGATATGGACTCGGCTCATAACTAAGTAGTGATGAAGAGTGGTCGGCCTGTTTAAGAGACTAATCAGGAAGAAGTGGGGTACAGATGTACTAAGGAAGGAAGAGATACGCTTGAAGTTTTCCGAGGCTATAGCAATAAGGAATAGCTGTGTGGGTAGTTCAGTTGAAGAGGAATGGCCATTTTTAAAAAGGACACTTACAGACCTTGAACAGAAAAGCATATGTACAAAGAAGGTAAAACTACGAAGAAACTATGAGTAACAGTAGAAATTTTGAGCTGATCGATGAATGGAGAAAGTACAATAAAGTTCAGCGACATTAAGGAATACAGAAATGCAACTCATTTAGGAACCAAATAAATAGTAAGTGCTGGAAAGATAAGACGAAAAGGCTGCACGAAAAACGTGAAGAAAATGGAAGTGAAATGATTGTCAGAAGCACTGGCTCAGCATATAGAAAAATCAAAATAGCCTTTGGTTAAATTATAGGCAAGGGTGGTAACGTGAACAGTGCAATGGAATTCCAATGTTAAATGCAGAGGATAGAGCGGATAGGTAGAAAAATATACACTGAAAATCTCTATGAGGGACAGTGCCTCGTCTGATGTGATAGGAGAAGAAACAGAAGCCGATATAGAACATATATGGAATCCATTATTGGAATCAGAATTTAAAAGAGATTTGGAAGACTGAAGATCGAAGAAGGAAGAAGGGATTGATAACATTCCATCAGAATTTCTAAAATTATTGGGAGAAATGAAAAGAAAACGATGGGTGTAGAATGTGTGAGTCCGGCGATATACCACCTGTCTTTAGGAAAAACATTGTTCACACAATTCCGAAGACTGAACTAGCCGACAAGTGCGACAACTACCGCACATTCAGCTTAACAGCTCGTGGATCCAAGTTGCTGACAAGAATAATATACAGAAGAGTGGAAAAGAAGATTGAGGCTCTGTTAGATGACGATCAGATGGGCTTTAGAAAAGGTAAAGGCACAAGGAGGCAATTACAACATTGCAGCTGAAACGGAAGCTAGACTAAAGACAACTCAGGTTACGAATTTCTTTTGGAAATTTGTGGTAAGTTCCTATGGCACAAAACTACTGAGGTCATCGAAATTCTGAGAAAACTAAGGGTGAGCTAGTGGGAATGACAGGTAATATACAATATGAACAATAGCCAAGACGGAACAATAAGAGTGAAAGAGCAAGAACAAAGTGCTCGGATTAAAAAGGATGTAAGACAGGGATGAAATCTTACCACCCTACTGTTCAATCTACACATCAGAAAAGCATTGACGTTTATAAAACAAAGGTTCAAGAGTGTAAATGAAACTCTAGATGAGAGGATATAAGATTCACTGATGCCATTGATACCCTTAGTGAATGTGAAGAAGAAATTCAGGATCTCCAGAACAGAATAAACAATGCGGAATATGGACTAAGAGGAAATCTAAGAAAGACGAAAAGATCGAGAAGTATCAGAAATGAGAACAGCGATAAGCTTAACATCAGGACTGATGACCACGAAGTAGATGAACTTAAGAAATTCTCCCATCTAGGCAGCAAAACAATCCATGACATGTGGAGTAAGAAAGACATCAGAAGCACACTAGCACCGTAAAAAAGTAATTCCTTGCCAAGAGAAATCTACTACTGTCAAACATATGCTTGAATGTGAGGAAGAAAGTTCTGAAAATGTACGTCTGGAGAACGGCACTGTGTGGTATTGAGACATTGGCTATGAGAAAACCGGCTCCTTTTACCGTACTCCCGTCTCAGACGATACAGTAATTGAAAATTTCAATGAAGACTTGAATCTCTTTTGAATCAGGTGTCCCACGCATATAGGTATACTTGGTGGTGTCTTCAGACTACGCAACGAATGATCGGGACATTATTTGAAGTCGACGGTAGACACAAAGCGTCGTCTGGAATTGCAATTACTGCTTCCCAGGAAAATTACCTGTAACCTGTTCGCGAAGTTGCGAAAACATTCGTGACTTCTCAGCGACAAATAATCCCGAGCAAATAGGTAGCGTTTTGACCAAAACAATGATTAGGAACCATAAGGTCATTGTAGCGAGCATGAATACCACAGCACTCAGATCCACCAAAAATATGCACAATACGTCTACAAACATTCACTTCACACTTTCGTAAGAGATGACCTTCATTCGTTCCGAACTATGTATGGAACTGTAGGCGGAATAATGGCTTTAATTTATGGTATTACTAAGGTCGGGAATGAAGAGGTTTATACCAAATAATATTGGACGGAAATAATCCCCCATGCTAAAGAAAACAGGCGGGAACATTGCTGAAGGAGCAACAAAGAAGGCTTGCCAAATTTAAAAGAAGGCAAACCCCCAAGACAGGCAAAGTTTCACAGACTCTTGAAATTTAGCGCAAACTTCAATGCTAGATGTCTTTAATAGTTTCCACAAGGATTTTTTGTCTATAAATGTGATATAAAATCCACAAAGATTCTTGTCGTATGTGATGTACACCAGCGGCAAGACACAGTGAATGCCTTCAATGAGCGATAATGTAGCTAATGTTCCACTAAAGCGAAGTTTCAAAATGCAGTTTTCCGAACTCCTTCACCAAAGAAGACGAAATATGTATTCCACAACATGACTCAACAATTGCTGCCTGTATGAGCAACTTAGAAGTAAAGATCCTCAGTGAACCAAACCAGCTTGGATCACTTAATAAACATTGTCCTCCAGTCCAGATTGTAAACCAATTAGATTCATGTCCGAAGATGCTGATACAACAGATCCATATAACCATTAAAACGATGTATGATCCGTACCTAAAAACTGGAAAGTTCCACATGTCATACTAATATTCAAAAAAGGATTTCGGAGTAATTCAGTGAATTATAAATTCATATCACTAACACTGATTTGCGGTAGGCTTTTGGAGCACATAATGTTTTCCTATATTGTTAATTACTTCGAAGATAGCGATCTGTTGACACATAATCAGCACGGAATCAGAAAATATCGTTCTTGTCAAACACAACTAGCTCTACGTTCCCACGAAATGATGAGTGCTATTGACAGGACATCTCTAATTGATTATATAATTCTAGATTTGCAAAAGGCTTTCGATACCGATACTCGCGAGTGCTTATAATAAAGTTACGTGCCCATGGAGTACTATCTCAGTTGTGCGGCCGGATTCATGATTCTCTATCGAAAAGATCATAGTTCGCAGTAATTAACGGGAAGTCATCGATTAAAGCAGAAGTGATATCTAACTTTCCCCAAAGAAGTGTTATAGGCCTTTTGCTATTCCTAATCTGTATCAACGGCTTAGGAAACAATCTGAGCAGCCATCTTTAAACGTTTTCAGATGATGCTAACTTTAGCCTTCTTGTACAGTCATCAGGAGGGCAAAACCAGTTGCAAAATGGTTTAGATAAGATTTTTATATGGTGCGAAAAGCAGTAACTGACTCTAATTAATGAATAATGTGGGGTCATCCACATGAGTGCTAGAGCCTGTACGTTAATTTTGGGTTCCATGGTAAACGACCCAAATTTAAAAGCTGTCTATTCACCTGAGTACCTACGGATTACAATTACGAACAGGTTAAATTGGAACGATCGCTTAGATAATATTGTGGGGATGGCAAACCGAAGACATCATTTTACTGTCGAACACTCAGGAAATGGAACAGGTCTACTATGGCTACAAAACACTTGTACATCCTCCGCTACAGAACTGTTGCGCACTGCCGGCTCCTTAGCAAACTGAACTGACGGAAGAAAGCGACAATGTTCACTGAATGGGACTCTTTTTTGGTATGATGACGAAATAGGGGAGAGAGTGACACTGATATTACACGTGTGACCAAGCGGTTCTAGGCGCATCAATCTGGAACCGCGCAACCGTTACGGTCGCAAGTTCGGATCCTGCCTTGGGCATGGATGTGTGTGATGTCCTTAGGTTAGTTAGGTGTAAGTGGCTCTAAGTTCTATAGTCCCATAGTGCTCAGAGCCATTTGAAGCATTTTTTATGATACGCGATTTGGGGGGCAATCATTAAAACACATGCCTTTTTTACTTGAGGCCAAATCGTTTAGCGAAATTTCAGTCACCAACGTTCTCCTACGAATATCGAAATAAGTTGTGAGACCCACCTACGTAACGATATATAATTGTTGTCATAAGGTACGAGAAATCACAGCTCACTTTGAAAGATTTAAGTTTTCATTCTTCACGCACGCTAATAGAAAGCGAAACGGCACTTAAATTTGAATTGCTAGATAGTCGCCTGGGTGTGGGTTCACCGCAGATTTCACACTTTGTTTTACCTGTGAGTGGCTCGTTATCTTCAATACGTTCTTGTACTGTCCTTTCAATTTCATCTATTTTCACTTTGCACAGTCACACGTATTGTGGAGGTAATCGGGTGCGTCCGTTCTTCTTCGAGAAGAGCCTTTTATTTTATTGTCACTGAAAAATGTGGTCTTCATACCATTCTTCTGAACAATTCTGTTTACGTAGTCAGTAACTAGAAACGAACGCTCACCTAACACGCGGTTCGTAGTCCTGTTATTAGCATAAATGGTATCATTCGTTTTAAATCCCTATATGTCGACAAACCATAATAGCTGTTGACCCTTGGTCATCATTGAGAAACCGAGCTCCACGCTGTCGTGTTGTCCGAAGAACCGGTGCAAAAGTTGGCACGTCACAAGGGAACCACAAGTAAGGACATTCGGTGCCAGACGCAACAACGAATGAGACACGACCTCAAGAAGTTGCTTACGTTTACAATGCCGGGAGATTACTTACTTAAGAATGCAGCACTGATCACTTCTTAGCTCATCACATCCGACTGAGATGTAACAGAGATATCAGTTAGAATTGTACATCAAACTTTATAGTCAGATGTGCAATGAGATGAGACTATCATTTTGTATTATGTTAAGTGGTAACAGTCACAACGTACATTGACTGCAATACATATGGGTTGCCATTCATGGGGACTTCGACTGCAAGTATTTTTAGCTGTTCTCTAACATGTTGTAATATCTGCGTGACCACCTCCAGAAGTACACGGTCCAGTCACATTAATGTGACCAAAGTCTACGATCGACGTTAACGTACAGTAACTACTCACAGACGGCAGATGGTAGCACTAGCAGTGCAGGGTATTCAGGGTGGTCCATTGATAGTGACCGGGCCAAATATCTCACTACATAAGCATCAAACGAAAAAACTACAAAGAACGAAACTCGTCTAGCTTGAAAGGAGAAACCAGATGACGCTACAGTTGGCCCGCTATATGGCCCTGCCATAGCTCAAACGGATATCAACGGCGTTTTCTTATATAGGAACCTCAATTTTTATTAAATATTCGTCTAGGACGTAAAGAAATATGAACGTTTTAGTTGGACCACTTTTTTCGCTTTATGATAGATGGCGCATTAATAGTCACAAACGTAAAGTACGTGGTATCACGTAACACTCCGCCAGTGCGAACGGTATTTGCTTCGTGATGCATAACCCGTGTTAAAATGGACCGTTTACCAATTGCAGAAAAGGTCGATATCGTGTTGATGTATGGCTATTGTGATCAAAATGCCCAACGGACGTGTACTATGTATGCTGCTCGGTATCCTGGACGACATCATCCAAGTGTCCGGAGCGTTCGCCGGATAGTTACGTTATTTAAGGAAACAGGAAGCGTTCAGCCACATGTGAAACGCCAACCACGACCTGCAACAAATGATGATGCCCAAGTAGGTGTTTTAGCTGCTGCCGCGGCTAATCCGTACATCACTAGGAGACAAATTGCACCAGACAGGGAATCTCAAAAACGTCGGTGTTGAGAATGCTACATAAACATCGATTGCACCCGTACCATATTTCTAGGCACCAGGAATTGCATGGCGACGACTTTGAATGTCGTGTACAGTTCTGCCACTGGGCACAAGAGAAATTACGGGACGATGAAAAATTTTTTGTACGCGTTCTATTTCGCGACGAAGCGTCATTCACCAGCAGCGGTAACGTAAACCGGCATAACATGCACTAATGGGCAACGGAAAATCCACGATGGCTGCGACAAATGGGACATCAGCGACCTTGGCGGGTTAATGTATGGTGCAGCATTGTGGGCGGAGGATAATTGACCCCCATTTTATTGTTGGCAATGTAAATGGTGCAATGTATGCTGATATCCTACGTAATGTTCTAGCGATATTATTTCAAGATGTTTCACTTCATGACAGCATGGCGATATACTTGGAACATGATGGATGTCCGGCACATAGCTCGCGTTCGGTTTAAGCGGTATTGAATAGCATATTTCATGACAGATGGATTGGTCGTCGAAGCACGATCACCCGATCTGACGTCCTCAGAATTCTTTCTCAGGGGAAAGTTGAAGGATATTTGCTATCCTGATCCACCGACAACGCCTGACAACATGCGTCAGCGCGTTTTCAATTCATGTGTGAACATCACGGAAGGCGAACTACTCGCTGTTGAGAGGAATGTCGTTACACGTATTGACAAATGCATTGAGGTTGACGGACATCATTTTGAGCATTTATTGTATTAATGTGATATATACAATTAATCACGCTGTGACAGTATACATTCTCAGAAATGATAAGTTTAGACAGGTACATGTGTCACATTGGAACAACCGAAATAAAATGTTGAAACGTACGTACGTTCTCTTTTTTAATTTAAAAAATCTACCTGGTACCAACTGTTCGTCTAAAATTGTGAGCCATATGTTTTTGATTATTACAGCGCCATCTATCGCAAAGCGAAAAAAGTGGTCCAACTAACAGGTTCATATTTCTTTACGTACTACACGAATATGGAATAAAGAGTGGTAGTCCCTATTAAAAAAAAAAAAAAAATTCGCAGATGATATCCATTTGACATATGGCAGCGCCATCTAGCGGGCCAACCTTAGCGCCATCTGGTTTTCCCCTTCAAGCTAGACCAGTTTCGTTCTTTGTAGTTTTCTAGTTTGACGCTTATTTCGTGAGATATTTGGCCCGGTCACGATCAAAGGACCACCCTGTTTAAAGCTTGTTAAGGGGACGAGGGAAATACTACAGTCACTGTAATGCGGGTACGGAGTGATTTATCTGACTTCCAGAAGGGCATGATCATGCTTTCCGGGCGAGGCTGGAAGTATTTCCGAAACAGGTTTGTTTGTAAACTGTTCACGTGCTGTCGTTGTTGAGGCATACCGTGGATGGCAAAACTGCTCTACCCAAAACTGCCTGCGAGCCAACTGTATTTCACCACCAGCCATAGATATGAGGGATGAACGACGGCTGCGGAGATGAGTACTAGTGAATAGACGAGCAACTGTGATTCTCCAATTTCTCCAGGCGTATTTTATGATGAAATACATCTCGGGTGAACAGCCTGGTATGAGTGTGCCTAGGACGCAATATTTCAGCAATCGACCACGTTGCCATAATCAGGTGCGCTGCTGTACTGACCGCCGGTGGGCCGGCGCCACGTATATATAGGACGATCCCCCTCCCGCTCCTCCCTCAGGAGCTTCCTATGAGTCGGTGCGGTCCATGCCCCGTTCTTCCGCGGTCTGGGTGCTCGTTTCGTTGGCGACAGCGTGTGGTACGAGGGACTCCTGGACAACCTCTTAGTGCAGGATCTCCCCGTGCCCCATGTTCGGCTCATCCACAGTTACCTGGCAGATCGACCGTTCCACGTGTGGCCCAGACTGGGACGTCCACCGACCGCCGCATCCGGGCAGGTGAGCCACAGGGGTCGGTCCTCGGGCCAATCCTCTACACCCTGTTCACCGCAGATACTCCCAAGACTGACCGCGTACAGCTGGCTCTGTACGCGGATGACACTGCAGTCTTCGCCAGAAGTATGGGGCCCCATCTTCTGCAGCAGAGGCTCCAGCTCTCATGAGACGATCTCGTCTGTTGGGCGGTCAGGTGGCGTCGGCGCTTTAATGCAGCGAAGATTCAACCCATCATTGTTACCCGCCGTCGCGTCCCCTTGGACCTCCGACCACCGACAATCGCCCGCAGTGCTGTTCCATGGAGCGACACTGCACGATCCCTGGGCGTCACGCTCGACCGCCGTCTTACGTGGCGCCAACATATTGCGGTTGTCCGACGAAAGGCTTCAGGAAGACTCAGTCTTATTTATCCCCTCCTCAACCCGAGCTCATCGCTACCTCCTCACCTCGGGGTGACTTCTCTTCAAGACGCTGATCCGCCCTGTCCTTGAGTACGCCGCGGTGGTATGGGGGAATGCTGCAGACCCTGCAAAATCGAGCCCTCCGGCCTGCCCTCCACGTGGATCGCCACTTCCCTTCGGCGGTTGTACGCCAGATGGTCGGTGTACAACGACTGCGTGAACTTTTCCGCGAGACAGCGCAACTCTTCTATCAGAAGGCGCCAGTTTTGCACACTTCGATAATACGGGGGCTTGGGAGGAAAAATCACTTTCGAGCACCCACCCGATGGCCAGACCTGCTAGTCGACCGGATCGGTTAGCCAGTGACGACCTCCACTGACGGATCGCCCAGAAGACACACATACCACGAAGTCCATATCTCTCACCGACTCAGACTCCTGAGGAGAAGCCGCAAGGCTGGACACTCCGTACACACACGGGTTGAGGCCCACGCCCACTGAAGATCCGTGGCGCGTCTGGGCGCTGAGTCCAAAGTCTTCTCGTTCAGGAGGGTCTGCCAGCACCGCTCTCGTTATTCTCCCCTCCTCCCCCGAAGTCGGCACACTCTGGGAAATATCCTTTTTCTTCTTAGTCCGGGTGATCGCGGGTTCCAACGGCTTGCTAAGGTTATAACCGCTGTCACGATTTGGTTGTGGCTCCCTTACTCTGATCTCTATGGCTTCTTTGATGACACAGTCCCAGTATTTGGAAGTCTGTGTCAGGACTCTGGTTTGAACATGCTGCGGAGTTGCGACAGGCAATGCTCAGCGATTGCCGACTTACTTGGTTGTTGCAGTCTAGTGAGCCGTTGGTGTTCTCGGCATCGGTCCTCAATGGTACGAATGGTATGCCCTATGTATACACTAACGCAATGTCAAGGTATTTGCCCGACTTTTGGGGGAGGAGGGAAGAATAATGAGAGCGGTGCCGGCAGACTTCTGAACAATAAGACCTAGGACGCAGCGCCCAGACGGCGGGAGAAAGGACGCTGTACCTGGACCACGTGCGGGGCGCGGACCGCATCGACTCATAGGAAGCACCTGCGGGACGAAGTGGATTGTCCTAATTATACATGGCGTCGGCCCACCGCCGGTCAGTACATCAGCGCACCTGATGATGGCAACCTAGCGATTGCCGAAATATTGTGTCCTTTGCACACTCATACCAGGCTATTCATCTGAGATTTATTTCGTCGGACGAGCAACTGTTGGGTAACTTATAGCTAGATGAACCAAATGACTACGAAAGTTCAGCGAACGTTGTTGCGTATAGGCCTCTGAACGTTCTGCGGACGTTGCTGCGTATGGGCCTCTGCAGCAGGTGCCTGGTCCATGCAACAGTGCTGACTTCTGTTCATTGGCGACGAAGGTTGTATTATTCGCCAATACCGCAACTGAACGTCCACAAAGTGGCAACAGGTGGGCTTTTCAGATGGGTCTCGTTTTACGCTCCATCGAACAGATGGCTGTTGCCATGATCGGGGAGAAACGTCTGAAAGCAAACACACTGCAACAATGGTTCGGATCGGAGGAGGGACCTTATGGTCTGGGGATTACTATTGTTTCATTCCCTGGATGATCTCATCATTATGTAAAGCAGGGGTCTCCAAGCATTTTAGCCTAAGGTCCACACTAGCTTTTCCACCAAGCCACAAGGGCCGCAACGTAGCTGCAGTTTGTCTAAGTTTTCTTGTAGTGGCCTGACACCCAAGTACCGATAGGAACTTCTCGGTACAGTTCAGAAGCTTTTTTGGCCCTTACCACTGCTGCTATTCTTTAGGAGCTGATACTGAGTGGCACTGCAGTAGGCATTACGCAGTGAACTGTTTTTGTTTGGCCTTGAGCTGTGGACTTAATTTCATTTCAGTCACAGTGGTACAAAGAAATACTATATAATTTCTTCATAATGTGGGGCCACAGTCATAATATATTTCTTTAAAGTCAGTACCGCCATTAGACTGTTGTTTATTTACACTGTTACAGTCATAATATATTTCTTTAAAGTCAGTACCGCCATTAGACTGTTGTTTATTTGCAGTGTTACAATTACTATTACACAATCATGATTTCGGATTCAGAGAGCCATTATCAAGTGTTTTCTGAAAGCAGGTTAGACAATAACAGTGAAATACATAACAAGTGATATAACCGTATAACAATCCATATTTGTAATGTTTACTTACACGTGTTACGAATTGCCTAGGATGGCTTTCATATGTGGTAGCTGATTCAGTTGTTAACACCTCTATGTCATCTTTACATCATATAAATAAGATGTCACTACTATAACATGTCAATAAGATTTATAGCACCAAGATTACAGCCATATGTATCAATACCACGGTGTACTCATGTCTGTAATTGTATCTCATCAACCATTAACAAATACTACGGAATCTCCACTTTTTATGTTATGTTATGTTAAATTTAAAAGTTCTGTTTCAGTTGAAATCTTTTGATTCTTTTATTTGCTTAAATGCTTTTATGTACATGACATGTTTCACAAACCTGTGTTTTTTGCACTTGTTCCTAAGTAATTTTCCAACACGTATAAGCCAGGAAGTTATTTTTCAAATGATTATTCAAGACTGAATAAATAGCACTAAACAGATTCTTTAGGTGAAAGAACGTTCGTTAAGCAGGTTAGTTTCTTACGTTTTTTTCAGCTCGTTGTGCTAATCACTCGTTATGGGATGTGTTCGAGAAGCACGGTGCGAAGGTAATAAAAAATTGAAATACGGCGGGCCGGATACCACGCATGTCTGGCCCATTACCGCGTGCCGGATTGATGGTGTTCGTGGGCCGGTATTAGCCCGCGGGCCGTAGTTTGGAGACCCCTGCTGTAAGGCACAATGAATTAATGCAAGTATGCGTCTCTGCTTAGAGACCGTGTCCATCCTTACATGCAGTTTGTTTCTCTTCTGCAACAATGCAACAAGTCACACATCTCGTAGTTTACTTGCGTGGTTCGAAGAGCATCAGGTTGAGTTTGCGGCACTCCCCTGCCCTCAAACTCCCCGGATTTAAACACAATCGATAACCTTTTGGACCAGCACAATCAAGCTGTTCGCTCAATGGATCCTCCACCTCCCGCAGCTAGTCCTGGCGCTGGAATCAGCATACCTCCACAGCCCTGTCTGTACCTTCCAGAACCCCACTGGCTCTTCTGCTGCACGCCTCGTTAGCAGTCCGCGCTACAGAAGGTGATTATTTAGGCTTTTGACAGGTTGTCAGGTTAGCGTGGTAGGTGTAAATCTAGTCTTGTTACGTCGCACTGAAGTACCAACGAGGATGTCTGAAGTTTTTTAGTTCAGCTCTAAATGGCGACGATGATGTGTGCAAGTTATTGGAGCACTTTGCCCCCCGCCCTGGTTTACTTGGTGTTCCACCAATCTCAACGGTCAAACATTTTTTCTTATATATTGTGTCTACCATAGAGTGTTTAACCGAAGATGAACACCTACAAGAAACGTCTCTATACAAATCTGTTCAGTCTAAAGTGCAGCAGACAGAATTACTGCTTCTCAGTGAGCAACAGATGACAACCTTACTGTCGCACCACGGAACTCAACAACGGGTGCTGCTCCTGCATTTCATCATCTCCCCCAACTCGAAGCACACTTTACAGCACGTAACATTAAATGTATGACGCGTATTGCTTTCTTTGTGTCAGCGATAGGAGATAAAATGGGGGCCAAGTTGTTTTCCAACACTCGCCCAGAAGATATTGGTTAGGAAGAACTCTTGCGCAAACTCAGCGTACATTATGATACGTCTCTGGGGCTAGATTTAAGATTCTTCGTGTGAAGAAACACTCTGAACAGTCAGTAAAATAATTATTTGCTGTGCTTAATGGGCAGGCAAGACACTGCAGATTCAAATTTTCTTGTGGTCTAAGTTACGGTGATGCTATATTACATGACGCAATGATGCAAAACGTGTCAGACATGCGCATTCACGCTGCGGTCCAAACATTACAACTACAGCTGTGTCAGTAACAGAATCTCGGATTATTGTGGCCACAACTGAAGTTGATGTTGAGGTCAATTCCTTTCTCTTGTTTATAGACCACAAGGCACTCAGTCTCAGGTGAATGCTGAAGTGAATAGAAACGGGTCTCAGATTAACAGTACACGAAAGGTAAAGGTAAAACTTTACAGTTACTTCGTACATGAGATGTATTTCAGAATAAGGTGAGGAAGTCTTGTCCTCGGCTTTTTTCTAACTATGATAAAATAAGGATCTCCTTGTCGTGACGCAAAATATTTCAAAAGTGGTGAATTAAGTCTACTTGCAAAGCAGCCAGGGCAAGCACTAGTCCCGTGCACCTTCGGCGGAAGTTTAAGGAAGTGAACGTCGTGTTGGCACTGCCACTAACATCGGCGTTGACAAAGAGAGGCTCGCATTTGCACTCCGCTGAAAACCTGTTGTATTCCACAAAAAGAAAAAGAAAACTTTTTGTCCAATTAAGAGTGGCTCAAATGACAATTCAATTTCAGTTGGACACAAGTACGTCTGTTTTCCTTATCCATAAAGACACTTTTGATATGATCAGTAACCCTTAGCTCTAGAAACCTATTTCAGGTTTTTCTGCATATAATGGACAGGACATTCCATTATTTGGGGTGTACAGTTTGCCAAAATCTTTTCGTGACGTTACAAAAGTGATTCATTTTATGTATTATATTCTAGAAGCAGTGAAAACGTTTTTCGTTTTCTACTTATTGGATTTCGTTAGTTTACGCTTACAGAACAGGACATTGCAAACCAGTGTTTCAGACCTTCATACGAAAATTGCTAACTTCTGAAATAAGTACAGTGATTTTTTAGATTCAACATTAGGAAAGGCTGATGATTCTGAGGTCGCTCATTAGTGATAAAGACAATGCGCGACCACAATTTCGATGTGTTATACCTGTCCGCTATACGTTAGCAGCTTGCTTAGGAGCTGTAACGATGGAAAGGCAGTGGGATGATTAAACGAGTTTCTAGATATCAGTTGGCATCACCCTTCATTATATGAAAAAGCCATCAGGTGATATGTCTTTGTCTTGATTTCAAAACTATAGTAAACACACAAACTGTCCTGTATTCATGTTCTCTATCTCGACCAGAGAAAGTAATTGACACATTGACAAGAGTCAGAAACTTTTCCAAAAGTGATTCAGGTGAAGCATACTCACAGTTACCATTGGATGATCAATCTAAACAATATTTTGCTGTCACAGTTCGTGGAACGGTTAACAGCCAAAGCCCATTATGTACAAACTGTCTGGACGATATTAGTGTCGTGGGTCACACGCCTCTGAACATTTGGCAAAATTATGTTTGTTTAAAGTGCTTTCTGTAGCTGGCCTGAATAGTAACACGGAAAAGTGCTCCTTCAACCCCGAAGAACTTGAATGTTTAGGATAGTCCATAAATGCACCGGGTATTGGTTCTGTTCATTCGCATTTGTCTGAGATTAAAGATTTTCCTGTGCCCCATACCGCAAAGGAGCTAGAGGTCATCATGGGGGAGCTCACATATTACGTTAAGTTTATTGCAAATACTGCACGAATTGCTGTTCTGCTGAACCGGCTGCGCCAGAGAGGTGTTCCCTTTGTATCGTCCCAAAAATGTCAAGTCACATCTCAGCGACTGAAAAACGCATTATTAAGTCGTCATTGTGTCACTCTTTTTGGTTCCCCTATGCCTGTCATGTCAACTGTGGATGCGTCTTCTTATGGAATTTGAGTTGTGCTCTCAAATAGAATTGGATCGTCCGATCGACCTATTGCTTTTCCCTCAAAAACGCTGAACAAATCACTGTCCAATTATGACCGAGACGTGTAACCATTGGTACCCCATACCATCACGCCGGGTGAAGCGCCAGTATGGCGATGACGAATACACATTTCCAATGTGCGCTCACCGCGATGTCGTCAAACACGGATGCGATCATCATGATGCTGTTAACAGAACCTGGATTCATCCGAAAAAATGACGTTTTGCCCTTCGTGCACCCAGGTTCGTCGTTGAGTACATAATCGCAGGCGCTCCTGTCTGTGATAGAGCGTCAAGGGTAACCGTACCCATGATCTCCGAGCTGATAGTCCATGCTGCTGCAAATGTCATCGATCTGTTCGTGCAGATGGTTGTTGTCTTGCAAACGTCCCCATCTGCTGACTCAGGGATCTAGACGTGGCTGCACGATCCGTTACAGACATGCGGATAAGATGCCCATGATCTCGACTGCTAGTGATAAGTGGCCGTTGGGATCCAACACAGCGTTCCGTATTACCCTCCTGAATCCACCGATTCCAAATTCTGCTAACAGTCTTTGGATCTCGACCAACGCGAGCAGTAATGTCGCTATACGATAAACCGCAATCGCGATAGGCTACAATCCGGCCTTTATCAAAATCGGAAACGTGATGGTACGCATTTCTCCTCCTTACACGAGGCAACAACGTTTCACCAGCCAACTCTGGTCAACTGCTGTTTGTGTATGAGAAATCCTCATGTCATCAGGTCGTAGGCGTCGCCACCGGCGCCAACCTTGTGTGAATGCTCTGAAGAGCTATTCATTTGCATATCACAGCATCTTCTTCCTGTCGGTTAAATTTCGCGTCTATAGCACGTTATCTTCGTGGTGTAGCAATTTTAATGGCCAGTAGTGTATTTTACAGACACATATTAGGTAGGTGCATAATTATGAACCTTCACCGATAATTTTTTCCAGCAGTTGGCCACATGTCTTGTGGATACGCATTATGTGTCTTTAAGGCAGTGATTTCCATTTTTTTCTGCATCCTCATGCCTTTGTTCATTTACCCGCCCCAAGGACCGGTGACTTTCTCAGGTCCTCCGTCAACTTTGACAGGCAGGCTATTTCCGAGAATTTTACCAGTAGAGAGGTCATCATGATACTTTTTCAAATTCCTTTTGTGAATGGAATTGCTGCTCGCCTCCACAACATCCTAGCAATGGTAAGTGTAACGAAGTTTCATTTTCACATCTAATTTATTCAGTGGGTGCAGATATTTCGCATCACCACCTAATACTATTTAAATTTTTATTTATCACGAATGGTTCTAGACACACGTATAATCGCTTAGACTAGAACAAATAGGTTTCTTCTTTCCTCCTTGCCTTACTTACAGATCAGTATAAATTCTTTTATGCCTCAGTCATGTGTACTTTAATTACTAGTGATTTAAGAACTCTTGTGATTCATTTACTTTGCATTACAAATCTTTATTTAATTACTATTCACCTTCTCTGTGGTGGAAGATCATTCGATTGATCGGAGTGGTTTTCTGTCCCGCTTCCACTCACACGGATACACAACCCATATACTGCTCTCGTCAACCTCATTTTGTAAGATAATGCCTCTCGTACATTTATTGAAAGATAAATGCAAAAAAATTTTATTCGCGGTATAACTTACCTCAGAACAACTACCAGGAAGATTGCATGAAGTGATGATACTCCAGGATAACCACCGTCCGCATTCTGCTAGAGTGATAAAAAATACTGTATAGGAGTTGGGTGGGAAGATATTCCGTACTCACCTTGTTCATCTGATCTTGTGCCCTCACATTTTCACCTTTCTTGCTATATGTCGAAGGACATTCAGGAAACTCCCTTTCTCGATGAAAATGGGTTCCGAACATGGCTCGACGAGTTCCTTGCCTCAAAATACAGTCGCGGAATCGAAAACTTACCACAAAGTTGGCAACCTTTTACAAACAATAAAGGATAACTTATATTACTGACGAATAAAATTTATGTTATGTGTATCTGTTGTGTTTTCTAACCTGATGGAGAATCGCGCCAACTTATACAGAAATGTAATAGTAGTTCCTTGCCACCTAGTCACATTAGTTTTAACCTGTTGTTTCTCTTGGTCACGAACATTACGAGGGTTACCTAGAAAGTAATGCACCGCATATTTTTCTTCAGTAATTCTTTGTTGAACATCATGGGACAGACATGCATTAACTACACACATCAAAAAAGAACACCTGCAGATAGACATTGGCTTTGTATATAATATCACAGACACAGACACAGACACTTCGACTGTTCAGAGATGTCATTTAACCCTCCCAAAGATGTAAACAACTGCATATGAGCAGTGCCTATTAGACGGAAGGGGTCCAATAGCGGGTAACTTACAAATAAGTCGAGCTTACAATTAAGGCTCGAAGTTATTTACACTTTCTACTTTTGCTTTTCGTTTGTAATAAGTATAATTTTCGCTTTTATAATTTTGCTATAACTGTTCCCCACAGAGGAAATAAAAGCAAGAAACTAACATTACTCTAATTTCTGCACATTAATAAACACCATTCAAAGAATTCTTATTTGGTCCCTAGTGACCAAACGCAGTTCCACACTCATCCTTACTGACGTAACAACAGCCAGTTATTATTTTTCTCACCATGTAACATTCTTCATATAAATGTTAATGTGTGTTTGTCTGCCAATTAATATGCAATGCATAATGTTTGTGTCATGAAAGTTTACTGTGTAATGTGTTGTAGAGCAAATTGTGTGATTAATCAGTTTTCCTGTAATCCAGAAAAAAAGTAAACAACTTAATCTGGAAAACCAATACGTAATGCACATAATGAAACTGATCCCTCGGACATTTACCCAGTCTCATGAGTACCTCATTCTGTGGTCCTGTACAATAAACCGACAAACTTCCCTGTGCAAGCAAACAATTAAATGAATTTTCCTTAGTTCCAGAGCCGCAACGCATGTATTCTTTGTATTCTATTCTCTCCACAGATGGGAGGGCAAAGTGCAATGCTGGCCATTAAATAGCTTCGTACGAATATCATTAGATTAGCTGATAAATGAACAACCCTTCAAATGTTCCCAGAAATTGCTGGATAGTGGATAAGAGTTGTGCAGTGCTGCACGCATTGAAACTGTTACAAACATTAATACGTTCCTAATTCTGGCACATTAATATTTTTCTGATTCTGATTTCAAAATACTTTCTTTTAGTAAAATATTCCTGGGATTTAAATAAACACGACATGGAAGAGGATGAGATACTGATAAGAGGATACGCTAAGACCAAATGCTTCAGTTTGAAAATTGTATTCAAATTAAATTTCTCCTTCACAAAATCTGATATAAAATATTTTACACTAACTACGAAATCAGTGCACTTCTCAACTGTTCTACAATTCTCACTTATTGTTGCAATTAAAAATACCTGGATTGGAACATGAGAAAAAGTCTGACATCGTTTGACAAAATGATTCCAAATTTTAACTTCTCTGTATCATAATTACAAAATGCATTAAACCTGATGGGAAAACCTGGTTCCTACATTCAAGGGTCAGAGTTGCAAGACTGAGCGAAATTCACATGTTGCGTTGCTGCATATTTAAATCTAAGTACATAGAACTTTATTACAGTAGATATTTGTACCAGTTGCTTTTCCTTTGAGTTACAGTATCAATTCATTACTCTTTTCCTATTGCCATGGACAGTGGTCAGTATTTGTTAACGATCAGCATCACTTCAATTCTTGTTAATCTTATAACCTTAAATATTAATAATACACACTTTACACTTTTACAGAAATAGCTCTGACCTAACATTTACTGGCTCTGTGTGAGAAAAAACAATATCATTCATCACTTTACCCTTTAAAAACTGTATTATGCTGCGTCCATAACCATTATCTAAATTCTCACAACTAGCCACTAGCTTTAAGTCTTACATTCCATCTATAATAGAGTGAAACGACAACTGCTACTGCGTTCCGGACAATTCTACTTAACAATCGATTCTGCCACACAGACAACATGTTTGGCTCAATGGTTTCAAATATACTATCTTTTCTACATATGACAACTATTTCACGTCATCTTTCATGAGTTATATAACAAAATCGGGCTTAACGTACAAGTGAATCCCTGACAACCATGACATAACAAGCTTGTTATAGTTTGTGTTTTTGGCAGCCTGTTCGTCACGGTCTGCAGTTGGTCCATATCAGACAGTAACCTGTGCCATTACGCACTTATACAACATATTTGGTTTACACTTTCATACAATAAAAATGGCTCTGAGCACTATGGGTGCTGAGGTTATCAATCCCATAGAACTTAGAACTAATTAAACCTAACTAACCTAAGGATATCACACACATCCATGCCTGAGGCAGGATTCGAACCTGCGACCGTAGCGGACGCGCGGTTCCAGACTGAAGCGCCTAGAACCGCATAGCCACTATGGCCGGCGCACTTTCATAGAGATTTACTATTTGAATGTACTGTAATATAACATTTATTTGTTCATTGTTTCTTTGGGCGTTGTATTATACGTGTGTTTTAAATCAATATAGTCATATCTTTGTATAGCTATGAACTCTTGCTGAAGTTGTGTAGTGTGTGTTCAAGTCTTTAATATGTCTGTGTTCCTCCAAGAACCGTCGTAATATTCCATAAAAACTATTTAAAACATTATTTGCTGTGTTTTACAACATAGTTGAAAACGTAGATCCTGCTGCGTAGGTAATTGCAAGTATGATTACTGTATTTATGAAATATATTTTGATTGTTCAAATGTTCAAATGTGTGTGAAATCTTATGTGACTTAACTGCCAAGGTCATCAGTCCCTAAGCTGACGCACTGCTTAACCTAAATTATCTTAAGGACAAACACACACACCTATGCCCGAGGTAGGACTCGAACTTCGGCCGGGACGGGCCGCACAGTCCATGACTGCAGCGGCCAAGACCGCGCGGCTAATCCCGCCTGGCTATTTTGATAGTATTTAATGGATTTCTCATAACGGATCATGATCGTTAGTAGCCAACTTATAGTCACTATAAAGAACCTACAGGAAATGTTTATTGCAAAACATTTCTACGTATTCAGATCACTATTTCAACAGTTAGTCGACAAGGTTTCGGATGTCCGAAAAAAAGAATGAAACTTTCGACATCTATTTTACACTGTTATTCCACGGTTTCCACCGAACTTCCAGGAAATAGCATTGAAAGAAAACTCTGACATGTTAATTACAGATATATTCGTCGTGTACTCATTATTCATCCTTCCTTAAGTCACCATTGAAAAAATAATATTTAATGTCTCGCCGAAGATGTAAATATAGACGCACATGTCACTGTCGGTCAAGGAACTAGAAAGAGACCCTTTTCCAAAGGAAGCATCGCGTTATTCTCCTTGAGTGATTTCAAAAAGCGGCTGTTAACGTGCGTTGTCAGCCTCATTGCCACACACTGCGCTTACATTCATGACTTCGTTGTAACTTCAACGGAGAATGACAAATGAAGAACTTAGAGACGTTTTTCAGCCAATAAAGAAGAAAAAAGCCTACAGATATTTCCAGACAACACGAAGAAGTCTGCTGAACGAGGTGGAATATCCAATACAAAGGCCCAACAAAAGTTTAAGGCAATAAATTGGACAAATAGGAGCCGTTTGCGCAACTTTAGATTCCACGAAAAGTTTGATTTCTAAGACAAAAACTTTCGACGACGGTAACCACGAAAAGCATTACATGTAAATATTTTAGGGACTCTATGTCTATTCTGTATCGAAGACATTTTAATTTGTATCTTGACAGTAATAGTACTTTTTATGACCGGCAATGAGGACTTTTAGAATCCTTCCTATAATGTGAGAGGCGTATAGTCACTATCATTGAAGTGGTGAGAAAACACACACACGCGCAGACGCACGCAAGGAATTGGTCGGTTAGGGTGATTGGAAATGAACACAAAAAAAATGGGAATTTTTCTAGGACCTAAGATTAATCAGTGAATTAGAGACAAACAATAAAAACGCCGTTGGGGTTATATGTGTCTGGTTAACTAAAAATATAATCCCTTAAAATCGTGCAGTGTAAATGTTCAGAGAAATTGCTAAGAAACAACCGTAATTTAGAGGAGCTACAAGACCCGTCTCCAATTAAAAATAGAAAGAAAGTACGTCTCTGGGTAGCTAGAGAGGCCACGGAGCTGCCACAATTTTTACAGTATAAAGGGTGACCTCGCTGTCACAGGACAAGAGAACGTGCGTTACAGTGAAGTCCCTTTCGTCGACATACCACACAGCCCTTGCAAACAACACAACAGTCTCTCGGTGCAACATGTCAGCCGTCCTTACGTAACAACTTAAGTGACCCGTCTGATTAAGTGATGGATCTTCGATAAGTTGCACCAGTGTGATTCACATTCGTGGTAGATGAAGCATAAATACTTCAATGCAACTTGAGATAAAGACCTTAAGTATCTGTCGAAATTTAACGAATGTATTATCAGATATGAAAGTACCACTGAAAAAAATTGATGAATATTGTGAAGGACACGGCCTATGTAACAGGACAATGGTACTAATAAGAAAAAATATGATAATTTACTTAATAATCAATCATACTATCTTATCACTGAAGGCCAGCACACAAACAAGAGTTAAGTAGCCTGCAGAGCCGGCCTTCAGAGATAAGATGTGAAAACGAGTACTGTGCTCTGTATTTTACTTTGTTTCCATTTTTACATCACTGGTCTCATTACAGCGACATGTGCAAAGGCTATAGCAAATGTGTTTCTTATCATACCATAAAAATTACTTTAATGTAATACCGTGTTCGAGCTGAATAGGCTGCTTCAAAAATGTCATACAACTGGAGAAAAATTATTTTATTACTCTAACTGCTCATTTGACACGTTTCGGTTTACATTACAGCATCATGTATGTGTTACTATAGCATGATCTTTGGATGCATATGCCAAGAGAATCTCACTTTCTGCGTATAGACTTTAACATTTGACTTCAACATCGTTTGCACACGAAGCTAAAGATTTAAACCTACGCATTGCGTAATTAGGGTCCACACCACTAACTAAATACGTCCTGTTATATACCATTCTGATATTACTTGCTGGTACTTTTCTTCGAAGAATGCACAGGTGTGTAGTTTCCCTAAGAGTCCAGATTGGCATGAAGCAGCGAAGTTGAGAAACGACATCTCGTTGGACACAGGCGACCATGGTCATATTATAATGTTGTACTGTACTCGAGCGGAATAAAAACTGGTTCAAATGGTCTTGAACACTACTGGACTTAACTTCTGAGGTCATCAATCCCCTAGAACGTAGAACTACTTAAACCTAACTAATCTAAGGACAGCACACACATCCATGCCCGAGGCAGGATTCGAACCTACTACCGCAGCGGTCGCGCGCTTCCAGACTGTAGAACCTAGAACCGCTCGGCCACTCCGGCCGGCGGAGAGGAAGAAGTCGCTTCAAAAAAGGCCTCTCAGGGCAGTGTTTTTACAGGAATTGTTTAGTTCATGGTGTAGTTCTTAATTACAACAGCCGTAAGTGTAAATCATTAGCTTCGAGTGCAAAGAGTGCTGAGTTCAAGTGAGATTAGCTTGGCATATAAATCCACGCATTACACTGAAATAATAGATATCTGACGGTGAAAGTAAATCCGATATGCGTCAAGTGAGTAATTTGAGTAATAAAGTCAAATTACACCGACTATATGACTTCTTCTAAAGTGACCTACCCAGCTCCAATTGAGTACTACGTAATACACTCCTGCAAATTGAAATAAGAACACCGTGAATTCATTGTCCCAGGAAGGGGAAACTTTATTGACACATTCCTGGGGTCAGATACATCACATGATCACACTGACAGAACCACAGGCACATAGACACAGGCAACAGAGCATGCACAATGTCGGCACTAGTACAGTGTATATCCACCTTTCGCAGCAATGCAGGCTGCTATTCTCCAATGGAGACGATCGTAGAGATGCTGGATGTAGTCCTGTGGAACGGCTTGCCATGCCATTTCCACCTGGCGCCTCAGTTGGACAAGCGTTCGTGCTGGACGTGCAGACCACGTGAGACGGCGCTTCATCCAATCCCAAACATGCTCAATGGGGGACAGATCCGGAGATCTTGCTGGCCAGGGTAGTTGACTTATACCTTCTAGAGCACGTTGGGTGGCACGGGATACATGCGGACGTGCATTGTCCTGTTGGAACAGCAAGTTCCCTTGCCGGTCTAGGAATGGTAGAACGATGGGTTCGATGACGGTTTGGATGTACCGTGCACTATTCAGTGTCCCTTCGACGATCACCAGAGGCCAGTGTAGGAGATCGCTCCCCACACCTTGATGCCGGGTGTTGGCCCTGTGTGCCTCGGTCGTATGCAGTCCTGATTGTGGCGCTCACCTGCACGGCGCCAAACACGCATACGACCATCATTGGCACCAAGGCAGAAGCGACTCTCATCGCTGAAGACGACACGTCTCCATTCGTCCCTCCATTCACGCCTGTCGCGACACCACTGCAGGCGGTCTGCACGATGTTGGGGCGTGAGCGGAAGACGGCCTAACGGTGTGCGGGACCGTAGCCCAGCTTCATGGAGACGGTTGCGAATGGTCCTCGCCGATACCCCAGGAGCAACAGAGTCCCTAATTTGCTGGGAAGTGGCGGTGCTGTCCCCTACGGCACTGCGTAGGATCCTACGGTCTTGGCGTGCATCCGTGAGCCGCTGCGGTCCGGTCCCAGGTCGACGTGGCACGTGCACCTTCCGCCGACCACTGGCGACAACATCGATGTACTGTGGAGACCTCACGCCCCACGTGTTGAGCAATTCGGCGGTACGTCCACCCGGCCTCCCGCACACCCACTATACGCACTCGCTCAAAGTCCGTCAACTGCACATACGGTTCACGTCCACGCTGTCGCGGCATGCTACCAGTGTTAAAGACTGCGATGGAGCTCCGTATGCCACGGCAAACTGGCTGACACTGACGGCGGCGGTGCACAAATGCTGCACAGCTAGCGCCATTCGACGGCCAACACCGCGGTTCCTGGTGTGTCCGGTGTGCCGTGCGTGTGATCATTGCTTGTACAGCCCTCTCGCAGTGTCCGGAGCAAGTATGGTGGGTCTGACACACCGGTGTCAATGTGTTCTTTTTTCCATTTCCAGGAGTGTAATATGACCATGGTCGCCTGCCTACTACACATCTGGTCTCAACTGTATAAAATTACATTCCTCTAAGTCTTGCTTAATATCAGTCTAAGGTACTGCCTCTAATAAGTGCTTCAATCTTAGTTTAAATACTATGTGTGGCCTAGGTAGCTAGAGTTGTTGTTTCTCGTTGTGAAAACCTGCAAAATTCGTTTATATATAGGGTCCTTATTTTGTTTTTGCAGCTCTTCATTCGTTGGCCTAATTTCTACGACGTCTGTGGCATGTTTGGCTTACTACAGGGCTCGATCTTTTTAGTCAAATCGCAGCGAACGTGCTGAAAGTGCGACAGAAGACAAAATAGTTCCCTGCTGTGATTAATTATAGACTTCTTGTGTTATACAATCGTTTGTGTGTGTGTGTGTGTATGTGTGTGTGTGTGTGTGTGTGTGTGTGTGTGTGTGAGTTCGAAACAGAGAGAGAGAGAGAGAGAGAGAGAGAGAGAGAGAGAGAGAGGGAGAGAGAGAGAGAGGGAGGGAGAGAGAGAGGAAGAACAACGGAAGCAGCAACGAGGTTTCTTTTCGATGGAAGTAGTAATTGATGTTTTGCACACTGTAATTTATCGCTGCCGTCTTCAGAATTTCAGAGACATTTTTCGGCCGACATTGCTGAATCCACAAACGCAATATATGTAAGTTTAGTTTTCTTCAGTCTACATTCCGTTACAAGTCGTACGTCCCAAAATCTCTCCAGAACTCAAAATGATCCCACGAGGTATCCTTTCCATTCTTCGGTAACCAATTTGTAGCATAAATTTGCACCAATGACTTATTAAACTATGTTGTTGTTGTCGTCTTCAGTTCTGAGACTGGTTTGATGCAGCTCTCCATGCTACTCTATCCTGTGCAAGCTTCATCATCTCCCAGTACCCACTGCAACCCACATCCTTCTGAATCTGCTTAGCGTAGTAATCTCTTGGTCTCCCTCTACGATTTTTTCCCTCTACGCTGCCCTCCAATACTAAATTGGTGATTCCTTGATGCCTCAGAACATGTCCTACCAACCGATCCCTTCTTATGGTCAAGTTGTGCCACAAACTTCTCTTCTGCCCAATCCTATTCAATACTTCCTCATTAGTTATGTGACCTACCCATCTAATCTTCAGCATTATTCTGTAGCACCACATTTCGAAAGCTTCAATTGTCTTCTTGTCCAAACTATTTATCGTCCATGTTTCACTTCCATACATGGCTACACTCCATACAAATACTTTCAGAAATGACTTCCCGACTCTTAAATCTATACTCGATGTTAACAAATTTCTCTTCTTCAGAAACGCTTTCCTTTCCATTGCCAGTCTACATTTTAAATCCTCTCTACTTCGACCATCATCAGTTATTTTGCTCCCCAAATAGCAAAACTCCTTTACTACTTTAAGTGTCTCATTTCCTAATCTAATTCCCTCAGCATCACCCGACTTAATTCGACAACATACCATTATCCTCGGTTTGCTTTTGTTGATGTTCATCTTGTATCCTCTTTTCAAGACACTATCCATGCCATTCAACTGCTCTTCCAAGTCCTTTGCTGTCTCTGACAGAATTACGATGTCATCGATGAACCTCAAAGTTTTTATTTCTTCTCCATGGATTTTAATACCTACTCCGAATTTTTCTTTTGTTTCCTTTACTGCTTGTTCAATATACAGAGTGAATAACAACGGGGAGAGACTACAACCCTGTTTCACTCCCTTCCCAACCACTACTTCCCTTTCATATCCCTCGACTCTTATAACTGCCATCTGGTTTCTGTACAAATTGTCAGTAGCCTTTCGCTCCCTGTATTTTACCCCTGCCACCATCAGAATTTCAAAGAGAGTATTCCAATCAACATTGTCAAAAGCTTTCTCTAAGTCTACAAATGCTAGAAACGTAGGTTTGTCCTTCCTTAATCTAGCTTCTAAGATAAGTCGTAGGGTCAGTATTGCCTCACGTGTTCCAACATTTCTACGGAATCCAAACTGATCCTCCCCGAGGTCCGCATCTACCAGTTTTTCCATTCGTTTGTAAAGAATTCGCGTTAGTATTTTGCAGCTGTGACTTATTAAACTGATAGTTCGGTAATTTTCACATCTGTCAACACCTGCTTTCTTTGGGATTGGAATTATTATATTCTTCTTGAAGTCTGAGGGTATTTCGCCTGTTTCATACATCTTGTTCACCAGATGGTAGAGTTTTGTCAGGACTGGCTCTTCCAAGGCCGTCAGTAGCTCCAATGGAATGTAAACTAATGGGTCTGTAATATTATAGGATTTTGTCAGCTGCTTTCATTATTGTTCCGAGCATATTCCTTCTGTGTCAGGATCTTTTATACCATGACTAGTTAGGTCATTGTTACGTTTCCTCTAGGTTGTGAATAATCTTAGGGAATGTGGCCTACTCAACTTTAAGCTCTGTTCGTTCGTACAACCATCCGTTTTTCAGAATTGCTTCTATACACATTATTGGCGTGGCGTATAAGCCCTTATATTTATATAGATGCCTCACTTTTGTCCAAATGTTCCTTTAATTCTTCAGTATGCAGCTTCCATCTCTGCAGTACTGCGTTCCACCGTTATCCCTTCTTGTCTTGTCAATTTGTACATACCGTCAAACTCATTTCTCAGACGGCTGTTTACCCTTTTGCCTTTTTCACTTGTTGTGCCTTTAAATTTTCTTCTTTCTTCAATTAAGGTCAGTACCACTCGTGTTATCGAAGGATTTTTACTTAGCCCAGTGTCTTCAGTACTCTCTCTGTTGATTTCCATATACGATGTTTAAGAGATAGATAATCGTACTTTGTGGTTCCCTTTCCTCTGATTTAAGTCACTAGTTGACCAATGCTACCTTTCTTTCAGGTTTGTCAGACTTCATATTTATGTGAGATGGGTGACGTTTTGAACACCTGTTGTAAGATGGATCAGTATCTGTTCCAGCATTATTCTGTCCACCACAGCGTCTACACAGCATTTTGGTGAGTAATCTTCATACTTGTCTTCATATTCACTCACGCATGTGCGTAATCTACAACGCACTCCATTTCTACTACGATCAAAATCGGTTTATCACCTCACAAAGTATACAACTTCCCTCCTGAACCGCCTTGTACGTGTGTGTAGAGAGAGAGAGAGAGAGAGAGAGAGAGAGAGAGAGAGAGAGAGAGAGAGAGAGAGAGAGGATGTAATGAAGTATTTATATACTGCAACTTAAATTCTATGTTTACATTGAGTAATACGTTTCTATAATGCTTTTTACGGATGACGAATGCAGTCTAAGTTCTACTGGCAAAAATATTTTTTAGTGTGATGTAATTACACTTTAATAATTTTCAGATTTTTTCCCTTACTTGTACTGTGAAACTTTGCTTCTTGCCAAATTATATAATCCTAGGTCAACGAGAAATGAGCAATAGATTTTACTGAGAGTTTTCGAATATCAGTGTACGTGACATCTTTCGACTGTATTGACGTATATGCTTAAATTTTGTATAGTCACAGGGTTATTGACAGTAGTATTCAGCTTGATACTTTCAACCCTTTCTGAGATAAATGTTTGTTAATAGATGGGCTTACGCTCACTCAGATGACAACGGAAAAAAAGGAAATACACGTTTTTCGGTTGACGTAATTATAAACTAACCATTTTCAGTTTTTTTCGTTTACATCTTTTGTAAAGTCTCACTTCTTGTCAAATTTCATGTTTCGATGTCGACGGGATATACACTATAGCTTTAAAAGAGTGAGTTTCTTCGTATCAGAATACTGAAAAAAATTGCCATATCTTTTGCGTTTACTTAGAAGCTTAAATGTTTGGTTCCAGCAAGGTATTGTAGACCTTAGTGTGTGACATAAATGTGAACTTGATACACCTTTACGTATCAGTCGGAGCGGAGTCTAATTTGAAGTTTGGTTATATTGTGCTCTAGAAATTTTACGTTGGTGTTCTCTTATGTCACACTTTTATAAATTGTTTGTAAAATTGAGCCCACGTCAGCACAAAGCCCTATTCGAGTCGCACAGTATCCAAATCCTATTCTAGATCATATCAAATTTTAGCAGATGGTGGCTGACAGTTGTTAGGGCGTGTAGCTGAACAGTAGAATGAGTCCAGGAACTTTTTGCATTCCCTTATTTACTGTTGCAGTATGGCTAAAAGAGATAACCCTGGATGGGGTGGCTTCAGAAGGCAGAGTTAGCTTACGTGATAACTGTTCATGGCCAACGCAGCGTGTGGGAAGCTACGATTGGGGGAGCACACGATAACGCATTCTTGGTACTTCTCAAGTAATACAGAAACTGCACCGGTCCTCGAGCCATCGTTTTGCCCCATGAATTGTTTACCAAAAACTGATATTGCCAATAGAGGGGCGCCTATCAAGCCTTCAAATCCTCGAACGCTACTTGTTGGAATTTGCCCCACTCGAACTTGCAAACGTATCTCCGTAGTCCACTTATGGCCTGGCCAATAAAGACTCACATCCAGTTATGATAATACCATACTGTCAGTTAACAGCAATACGATAACATGGTCAGATCTGCAGAGAACATTAACGCCTGCTCTGTTTTCTGTAACTATAAAGCCGGCAGTACATCAGGGAAACTTCATAACAGCTCGAACTACTCTTTGGAAAGCATTGTATGTAAAATACGAGGAGTGTTCATTAAATAATTCAACACTTCTTTTATCTCGGCCAATTTCGATTGGAAAATGCGGAACTTGCCGGCCGCGGTGGTCTCGCGGTTCTAGGCGCGCAGTCCGGAACCGTGCGACTGCTACGGTCGCAGGTTCGAATCCTGCCTCGGGCATGGATGTGTGTGACGTCCTTAGGCTAGTTATGTTTAAGTAGTTCTAAGTTCTAGGGGACTGATGACCACAGCAGTTGAGTCCCATAGTGCTCAGAGCCATGCGGAACTTGTTATGGGATACCGTGGCAGATTTCCGCTCCAGGTCCTATAGTTTAATGAAGTTCCGATAGGTTGCGGCGCTGTACGTAGCCTTCAAAATGGGGTAGGTAACGTAGGTATGTTCCTGGCACACGGTTTCTTTTGGTGGAAAACTGGAACATTACAGACATTCCCAGGCGCTAGCAGACTATCTACAGAGACCTGGCAGTGGAGAAAAGAAAGTTCGCTGGGTAAACCTGTCCGATCTCTCGCGATATGTCCAGGCGGACACAGCAGTGAGTCTGCTGTGCTGGAACATGCGGACATTCGCATTCGAGGTGATCGACGGATGACAGTCAAAGACGTCGCTGCACAACTGGACGTCTGTATTAGTAGTGCTGAAACACTCCTGTAACCAGCTGCGATACTCAAAGGCGTACGCCCGCTGGATTCCTCACCGCCAAACAGAAGACCATAACAACGAGCAAGGAAGCAACGCTTGCGTGGTACGAGGCTCATCATGGTATAATTTTGTCGCGCATCGTCTTATGTGGTGAAATGCGGGCTCTTCTCTTCGAACAAGGAAAGAAATTGCAATCCATGGAGTGGCTTCATACCACGTCGCCACAAAGGAGTCAGTTTATTGCCGGACCACCAGTCAGTATATTAGTGTCGACGTTATTATGTGACTATGATGATGGTATTCTGTTTGACGTTTCCGCCGTGAAGCAACAATCAAATCTGAAGTGTATTGTGGTTCTCTCACTTCAAATTGTTAATCGCCACGAAAACGCAAAAGAACCTTTACTCGTCCATTACAACGCAAGGCCGTACAGAAGTTGGAAAGTGGGCATGTAATTTGGATTTTTGTATGTTATCGATGTGCATGTCACAGATAGAGCAGGTTATGTTATTGTCAAACAATCTTTGGTCTTGTGCCTCCACGCAGTCTGTTACATTCTTAGTTGAAGTACAATAGGTGATGGACGTATTCAGTAGTGCTCTGTTAACTTGTGGGACTGTATCTGTTAGACGAAGAAAGGTTTAGTGTGAAGGAGGGCAAGGATAAATTTGCTGTGTGTATTGCAGGGCGAAAAGAATATAAATTTTTAGTAGTGTTATTGTTTTTGAAGAGAAGTAGTTGCAGATGGGACTGCAGCACTCCGCAGCTGGTTTGTCGGAATTATTGTTTTCAACTAGTTGACTTGGGCAGAGCTAAGAGGAATACCACCACGTTTCCCTGAATAATGAAATAAGACAGCTACTGATCAAGCTGTTTGATTTTTATAGAAATTCTCTGTTAACGGTGTACCGATTTTATATCACTGTTCAGTTTTTTTAAATATAGTATTGTTCAGACCAACGCTATGTGTGAAGATTAAGTGAAATTTTACTCTCTCTTTTTGAATACATACTTCATTCGTTGTCTTGGAATCATTTCATTTCGTGGAAATAGCTCCTCTCCGCGTCATACTGTTTAAAGAGTTAGCTTGGGTTATTTGGGGGAAGAGACCAAACAACGAGATCATCGGTCTCATCGGATTAGGGAAGGAAGTCGGCCGTGCCCTTTCAAAGAATCCATCCCAGCATTTGTCTGGAGTGATTTAGGGAAATCATGGAAAACCTAAATCAGGATGGTGACGCGGGATTGAACCTTCGTCCTCCCGAATGCGAGTCCAGTGTGGTATCACTGCGCCACCCGTCTCGGTATAATGTTTAAAGAATCTTTACCATTATACATTACCAAATTGCACCGTATTGTGTGCGACAGCTTGAATATTGTTTGAAAATTTTATTTAGCCTAGCTGTTGCCTCCTTGCTGTTTGCTGTAGTGCTTTCGATGAATCTGCAACAAACACAAGATTTGCTTTTCAGTATTACAGTCTTCACTGATCCTCCTCAAAAAGATAGCAGAATGACAGACTCTTTTACCTGCGAAATATTTGAACTATGAGAATCACATAATCATTAAATGATAGAGAGCGCGACCTAGGGATATATAAGTGTGCTGGCGTACACCGTGATCAGCGCGCATATAGGCCGCCGCCGCCGGCCCGAGCTGTCCCAATCGCTCAGTTTCAATCGTAGTACATCAGTACGCCGCATCGGGACTCTGTTCGCATTAGACGTCAATACGTCGCACTGTGCTCTAGACTTCTACAGCGATGGTCGACGCCTCGCATCCTTGCTAAGTGTGAGGGAACGTTAATCATCGTATTTAGTTGTGATCTGGACACGGACAAGATTCAAGACTTATCATTGAAGTTAAGTAGTCAATTGGGTCGTGTAATAAAGTGTATTTTGTGTTGTAGTGAGAGGAAGTCAGCCAGCCACCTATGTTACCACCGTTTCCTCATCCAGCCAGAAACCACAAAACGTCACGAGAGGGCACAACCACAGCAATAATAGCTGTAGTGTCCTGTTGCTTTTAGTCGCTAGCAGTACTGACATAGCAAGCATATCTTCGGTAATGTTACAAGACCAGATCACTCAATAACTGCTCCAGTTCAGAAACCATTGCTTAGTGCTAACATTCCACCGACAACCCTCCAACGTGGTTGGTCCTATGAGTACAGCTATCAGTTATGTTGAGGTACGCAAGCCAGTGTTGTTTACAATAGCTTATCCTGTAGGAAGCATGTTTCCGATAAATTTTGACCCTGTGGCTAGTGAAAGTTTTTTATCTGTTTATAGGTGCATTTTTCGTAAGTGACTATATCTAACGTGAGTAACAACGTTGATTGCAGTTGCTTTACCGGAATTAGGGTATCACTTAATTCCGGGCGTGAAAACTGTGCCGACGAACATCAATGTAAACGACTGCACCAAAAACTCTCTAAATGAGACTAAGATTTGTTCATCGTAGGACTATGTTTTGTACTTTGCTGTAGAGACCCCCTTACTTCACTGACAGTACGAGATGGTGCGCACACAGCTGGCCTATCTGAGACTCACAAATTAACGAACGTAAACATACCATTACTTACTTATGTTAGAGAAGATAATTAGCATGCATTCAGCCACAGCTTTCTAAACAGATTGCTATATGCAAAACATCACAGTACCTTGCAAACGATAGCAGCTTATGCAGTCTTAAGTTGACAATAAAATGCAGAATAAGTATCTAGTGTTCGTGTACTTGTCACAAGGAGCTCACATAGTAATCAGATTTATGTATTTTTTTATATTGGCAAGTGAAGATCACTTCAATATCAGTCAGTCAAAGTCTTAAGATGCAACTCTATATCATTTCTAATACCCAACAGTAAAAGCCCGATTTATTTTAAGGAAAAAGAAAATGCTGGATCTGTGGTAGGATGCTG
The DNA here is from genome assembly GCF_023897955.1 of Schistocerca gregaria. NCBI lineage: Eukaryota > Metazoa > Arthropoda > Insecta > Orthoptera > Acrididae > Schistocerca > Schistocerca gregaria. The sequence goes on from NC_064924.1 coordinate 185,796,013, forward strand.
GCCTATCAGGCGGATGGGTAGGTTCGACTCACGGTCATTGTTCATGCCCCACGGAAATTTATATGAGGCGTACAATATATCAAGACTAAAAATAAATATTGATTCCAAATTTCTTTTTCAAAATATCCTTTGATAACGATCTTTTACAGGAGATCGGTAATTATGGATTTACAATTTGAATGAAAATTGGATTTAGTGTGTGTGTGTGTGTGTGTGTGTGTGTGTGTGTGTGTGTGCGTGTGTGTGTGACACGTGCAAGACCGTTACGTAAGTGTTAATTATCATATATTTAACGAATTTTATATTTCAATGACATAGGTATTGTACATGAACGGAAAAACCACGAAACTATGACCGACACGAGTCTCGAACCAGCAAGCCAGCGATTACCAGTCTTTAGGGCTGCTGATTATTTTTCCATCTTTATATATTTTCACGCTTACGGGAATGCCCGTAGAACATGTACCTTTGTTTAAAAAATCGAATTGCTTTGAAAAATTGATATTTGATTTCTGAACTTCAAGTTCCATATATAAAAAATTACAAAAATTCGGTTGCCAAATGGCATCGTTAGTTTGAGTTATATGAACACTGCATAAGTATGATGAAGGTATTTAGAGGTTAAAGACAAAATCAGCTTTGTCAGTCCTACTATCGACAACTATACTGCCACGTCACATTACTGCAACTACTTATCAGATGCCGGCCAAGCCACCTCTTGCAGCACGGATTGCTGCGATACATGCAAGAAGAAAATCGATAAGGATCTGTAAGGTACCAACAGAGATATGAGCCCTTGCCAGGTCCCGTACCGTGGCCAGATGCGCTAAGTTTCTAGGATATGATGCGAAAAGCTCCCTCGAGGTTGTCCAACAGGTTCTCGACTGGGTTCACATCCTGGTGCTCTTTGGGCCACACACGAACACTGTGAGGTGTGTGGCATTGTGCTGCTCGCAGATACCATCGCGCTGAAGAAAAGCAAATTTCAGGACGAGGTGTACATGGTCCCTAAGAATAGATGCATACTTCGTTGATCCATTGTACTTTCTACAGCGACGAGATCTCCCGGGAAAGGCACAGCAACATTCCACAGACCATAACGTTGTTGCAGTGTGGTCGCCTTCACACGCTGCAACCGTACACGCCAACGGCCATCTTGCAGATGGAATGCATACGTCATTCATCTGAAAAGGTCACCTGTCACCACTCAATGGACGTCCATTTGTGGTACTGGCGTGCAAATCCCATCCATTGTCGCTGATGAACAGCAGTCAGCACGGGTGTATGAACCACATACCTACTGCGGATGCCCACACGCAGCAAAGTCCGCTGAACTGCCTTTGAAGGGACAATTTTGGTAGGTAGGTCCTTGGTTCATCTGGGGGATGTGTGTGTGTGGGGGGGGGGGGGGGGGGGTCAACGGTTGCACGTCTGTTCGTCAGTACACATATCCGCAGCCGTCTTTCACTTCCGTTGTCTATGGCCTGAGGTGCAATACAGTTGCCCCCCACTACTTTTCAACAGTGACATTTTGACATGCATGGCATACTTCTACCAAGACTGCTGGCGATCAATTTACAAACATAGACAGTTCATAAATGCTTCCAGCCATGTCCCGGAATCGAATCATCAAATATATTGTCTCGTTTCCGTATTAGAAGTACTGCGCAAATTTGTGTGTTCTCTGATAAGGTTTATATATCCTCCATTGCCAGCGCTTTCACTTACGTTCTGTGTAAGGTTATCACACGTTGACGTCGAACATAGGTTGTTGTCTCATTACAATGAAGTTATAAAAGTAATGGGACACCTCTTAACATCGTGTCGGACACTGTTTTCTCAGTATAGTGTAGGAAATAGACGTGGCATGGACTCTATAGCCACCCATAATTTCGAAAGTGTTGCCAGTGCGGGATTTTTTGCAGTAACTGATCTTTTGATTATGTCCCATAAATGTTGGCTGGGATTAAATTCTGGGCCACCAAACTATTCGCTGGAACTGTCCAGAATGTTCTTCAAACGAATTGCCAACAGCTGTGCCCCAGTGACACTGCGCTTTGTCGTCCACAACAATTCCGCCCTAGTTTGGTGACAAAGTCCATAAATGGCTGCAATTGATCTTCAGGTATCCGAACCTAACTATCTCCGTTCGATGATTGGTTCAGTTGGACCAGAGGACATGATCCATTCCACGTAAACACAGGTCACACCATAATGAAGCCACCACCAACTTGAACGGTGCCTAGTTGACTACTTGGGTCCATGGCTTTATGTGGTCTGCGTCGCACTCGAACCCTAACATCAGCTCTTCCCAACTGATACTGGGACTTACCTGACCAGCCTACGGTTTTTTAGCCGTTTAGGGTCCAACCGATATGGGCACTAGCCCAAAGGAGGCGCTGCAGGTAATGTCATGCTGTTAGTAATGGCACTTGCGACTGTCGTCTGCTGGTATAGCCGATTAAGGCCAACTTTCGCAGCGCTGTTGTATTTCCCGCATTGATACCTGTGTCTGTTTCACGCACCGTTGCATGTTTGCTATCACTGACCACTGTATACAAACGCCACTGCTCTCGGTCGTTAAGTCGATGTCGTCAGCCAGTGGTGATGTATAATACCTAACATTTGTTATTCTCGACACACTCTTGATACTGTGCGTCTCGGAGTGCTGAATTGCCTAACAACATCCGAAATGTAATGTACAACACCTATAGCTCCAACTACCAATCGACGTTCAAAGTTGTTAATTCCCCGCATGCGACCATAAGTACGTCGAAAACCCTTTTGCAGGAATCACCTCAGTACAAATAACAGCTCCGCCAAATAACTGCCCTTTAATACCTTGTGTACGCGATTCTATGGCGACCTGTTTATGTGCGTATAGCTCTCCCATGATTTTTGCCACCTCAGTGTAGTACGACAGGACCGTGTATGAAAATTGTCAGGAGTTATTTTAGGTATTATTTTACACAACGCAAATTATGTGAAGCCCGTTGAGGTTCTACATCCACAGTCACATCCATGCTCCGGCAGACCACTGAGAAATGCATGGCAAAGGATATTTCTAGGTTTATCAAGTGTTAGAGCTTCATCCCTTTTCATCTGTGGATGTGGGAAGAGTAAAAGCTTAATTTGCTCTATACGAATTGAGATTAGTCTAATTTTCTCTTCGTTGGGCGTACTGGAGTGGTATGTAGGGGGCTGTAGTAAAACCTGAATTTCGTTATTTAATAAGGATTTTTGGCTTTCGCGGGAACGTTTTCCGTAATGTTCTCTCATGACTCAAGTAATGTTGTAAGCATTCATGCAATCTTTCTTCGTTACGGTTAATAAGCCCTTATATCCTATTAGACACGACCCTTAAGAACTCGAGAAATAATGTAGGATTGCTCACAAGTACGCTCTGTAAGTAGTCCCCTTTGTAGGCTTACTGCATTTACCTGCTGTTCTTCCAATCAGTAGACGTATGGTACCCCGCTTCACCTGCGACTGAGCTTAAGTAATGATTTCATTCCATACATCCATAATCTGCTACACGCTGATAAGATTTGACTGATTACAACTCTAAGTGATTGATACCGTAATTGTGTTTTGTGATCTGTACAGATTCACATTTCTGACCATTTAAAGCAATTTGCGGTCTTTATTATTTATTTATTGTTCCGTGGGAACAAATTAAGGAGAAGTCTCCATGGTCATGCACATCTTTGTATCATGTGGCAATCTTACAAATATGTGTTTTTTTGTTTATTTGTAGACACAATCACATGTTTATGACACATTCATGAATTCGGCCAAGAATGACAATCTTCAGATGGTAAAGGCGGCATGCACTGAACACAGCCTAATGTGTTGTTAACGCATTATGTATTCTTTTTACTATTTGATGTTAAATGTAGAATACATTAGTGTCTGAATTCTCTGTTGATGCACGGCATCTGTCCCTCGCTCCTGCGTGCACTAAAGAACCACAAAGCGTGCAAGGAAGACATAACAGACTACAAGTTTCCTAATATATGAAACGAACAACAGAGATCTCAACACACCTCCGGCACATGTGAAGTTATTTCTACGTTTGTGTTCTCCATCCTAGGTAACATCCTGGGTCCGGCTTACCGAGAAATTGTCAGTTCAGATGCAATCCGTTTAATAGCTCATATCATGGCACCTTGACAAACTAATTAATAAAAATTGGTGTCGTTCTGGGTTAAATATTTTTAGGAAATCAAGAAGTACTGCACTGACTGTTTGCTTTTTCCGTGTCATTAAGGACTTCATGTCAGAAAAGAGCTATCTGCATTCATCATGATCGGAATAACAACAAGCAGAGTAGAAAGGCAGCAGCAGCATCCAATTTGCTGTCGATGTTTCACTGAAAATTCAAATGTCTATTACGCCAGTTGAAGATGAGTGAAAGTCCGAAACTCGTATTGGTATAAGAAAAATTACAAATAATGAAGAGTGCTTTACTTTTTAAAATAATGTCTTTATTTAGACTTGATGTAGAGTCACCGAATCTAACACATCTTCCTTTAGTGGCAGCTCCAGATTTGTTTTGAAGTCCAAAGCCATTTAGAGGGACCGCATAGATATCAACACTATGTCGCGAATCTGTGGAAGCAAAGAGTAGCTTGGAAACAGTGCATTCGATCGGAAACCAGGTTGTATGTTTCAGTGAAATTTCCTGAACACGAAAGTCTCTCTACTGCTACAGTGGACATTATTTCTTCGAACAGGTTACGTGATTAATAATGCTAACAACAAAATAATAAGAAGAATCAGTAGTTCGACACTCAATCTGACAGGACCTCAACGGTAAAAGTCAAACATCAGGCTAGCAAAGACTTTGTTCCTCATATGGAGTGTTTCTGTAAGTACCCGTCAGCAGATATCCAGGAGTGACTGCTGCTTGTATTTAGTGTGGTCGAGGTGTTCTAAGACTTAGATCGTCCTTCATAGGCCACATTAGCTGCTGTATTTTTGCTGGGGTTTCGTAACACTGATGACATGTTGTGTCTCTTGAGCAGCCGGCAAATCTTTCCCGGTACAGAACGGCAAATACGATACTTCCCTACTCTCTTTTCGGTGATTTTTATTCCCGCTTGTATCACCGGATATAGCCCGTGATCCCTTTCGGTAGTAACTGTCGTTTTGCGGGAAGACCTACAAACACGGAGTGGTGTCTGGACGCTCTTAGCTATCACCATCCGGCACAAAACGTGGAATTCTAAGCACCCTCGTGCACCGAGCTAAAGAAATCTCAGACGCTGAAAATCTATCCTAGGACTAAACCACGGCACAAAAAAACAGCATTAGAAAATCGACACCGAATTCTATTCGAAGAAACATGTGTCATTATGAGACGAAGGTATTTTAAGATAGTGTCAAAAAGGAGCAGTAGAAATGAAAACACCACCAAGAAAGACAGCAGTTCTAGAACAGGTGGTAGTATAAAATCAGACGGCTCTTGAGGCGTGTATGCATACATGGCAACGGAATTGGTGGAAACAGAAGGCTTTGCAATTATGTAGTTAGGAGTGCTCGGAGTTTGGCTTGAGGAATTTGAGTGACGTGAACTAAAGTTAAATGACACTTTGGTACTGAACTGCTGAATAGAAGAATCAGGATTCTCGCCTGCTATCATTTGATAATTAATCAGGAACTGCGTCTGGAAGTGCGTCTGCAATAACGAGATTGTGAGTCATGCAGTGAAACTACCGTTTTTGTCGTGTTAGTCCTGTAGTAGAAAACGCCTTTGGGTTAGTGTCTCAAGTATTTAGAGTGTTTTATATATCAATTGCAATTTTACCAGAATTTGTTGATGACCTGATTATGCCAGCTTGCAGCCTAGATAATATACTGCGAGATGCTTATCTTGAAGATCAACCAATTCTCTTCTATCAATGTGAAACACCGACTCAGTCAATAAGTATGGTAGAATAGGCGCATAACGGAAGTTTTACCAACACTGTTAGATTTGAGGCGAGGGACTATCATAAACGGTTTTTTTTGTGATAAACGTGGCGGAATACCATGGAGAGATAATGCTGTAAATAATGGTGATTGATCTTCGTTGAACTTCCGCGGTTAATTTTAATACTACACTCCCGGAAATTGAAATAAGAACACCGTGAATTCATTGTCCCAGGAAGGGGAAACTTTATTGAGACATTCCTGGGGTCACATGATCACACTGACAGAACCACAGGCACATAGACACAGGCAACAGTGCATGCACAATGTCGGCACTAGTACAGTGTATATCCACCTTTCGCAGCAATGCAGGCTGCTATTCTCCCATGGAGACGATCGCAGAGATGCTGGATGTAGTCCTGTGGAACGGCTTGCCATGCCATTTCCACCTGGCGCCTCAGTTGGAACAGCGTTCGTGCTGGACGTGCAGACCGCGTGAGACGACGCTTCATCCAGTCCCAAACATGCTCAATGGGGGACAGATCCGGAGATCTTGCTGGCCAGGGTAGTTGACTTACACCTTCTAGAGCACGTAGGGTGGCACGGGATACATGCGGACGTGCATTGTCCTGTTGGAACAGCAAGTTCCCTTGCCGGTCTAGGAATGGTAGAACGATGGGTTCGATGACGGTTTGGATGTACCGTGCACTATTCAGTGTCCCCTCGATGATCACCAGAGGTGTACGGCCAGTGTAGGAGATCGCTCCCCACACCATGATGCCGGGTGCTGGCCCTGTGTGCCTCGGTCGTATGCAGTCCTGATTGTGGCGCTCACTTGCACGGCGCCAAACAAGCATACGACCATCATTGGCACCAAGGCAGAAGCGACTCTCATCGCTGAAGACGACACGTCTCCATTCGTCCCTCCATTCACGCCTGTCGCGACACCACTGGAGGCGGGCTGCACGATGTTGGGGCGTGAGCGGAAGACGGCCTAACGGTGTGCGGGACCGTAGCCCAGCTTCATGGAGACGGTTGCGAATGCTCCTCGCCGATACTCCAGGAGCAACAGTGTCACTAATTTGCTGGGAAGTGGCGGTGCGGTCCCCTACGGCACTGCGTAGGATCCTACGGTCTTGGCGTGCATCCGTGCGTCGCTGCGGTCCGGTCCCAGGTCGACGGGCACGTGCACCTTCCGCCGACTACTGGCGACAACATCGATGTACTGTGGAGACCTCACGCCCCACGTGTTGAGCAATTCGGCGGTACGTCCACCCGGCCTCCCGCATACCCACTATACGCCCTCGCTCAAAGTCCGTCAACTGCACATACAGTTCACGTCCACGCTGTCGTGGCATGCTACCAGTGTTAAAGACTGCAATGGAGCTCCGTATGCCACGGCAAACTGGCTGACACTGACGGCGGCGGTGCACAAATGCTGCGCAGCTAGCGCCATTCGACGGCCAACACCGCGGTTCCTGGTGTGTCCGCTGTGCCGTGCGTGTGATCATTGCTTGTGCAGCCCTCTCGCAGTGTCCGGAGCAAGTATGGTGGGTCTGACACACCGGTGTCAATGTGTTCTTTTTTCCATTTCCAGGAGTGTAGTATCACAGACACAGTCCCTTTGACTGTTCAGAGATGTCACTTTCCCCGCTCAAAGATACAAACAACGATGCATGAGCAGCGCCTAATAGACGGAGGGGGCCGACATCCGATCAGTTCCAGTCATTCCACAAGGAAAGAGGTACACGGCTTGGGTTGCCTGTAGTTCAGCCATGTCTAGAGAGTCAATACCGCGGTTCGATCGCGTCCGCATTGTTACTACTGCAGTGGATGAATCGGAGGAACCCTGACAGCAACGCCACGATGTTGGATAACGCTTTCCGTGCAGACACAGGACGTCGTGTTACGATTCAAAGGGTTCGCAATAGTGTGCATGATTCGAAAAATGGCATCAAGATCTCTTCAACGATGAGTGTCGCATATGCCTTTAACTAGAAAATCGTCGGAGACACGTTTGGAGGCAACCCGGTCAGGCTGAACGTCATAGACACATTGTCCAGCGAGTACTGTATGATGGAGGTTCCCAACTGTTTAGGGGTGGCATTATATGGGGCCGATGTACCCCACTGGTGAGGAAGGCGCCCTAACGGCTGTACGATACGTGAATGCAATCGTCCGAGCGATACTTCAACTATATAGGCAGCATATTGGCGAGGCATTTGTCTTCATGGACGACAATCCGAACCCCCATCGTGCACATCTAGTGAATGACTTCCTTCAGGATAACGACATGGCTCGACTAGAGTGGCCAGCATGTTCTCCAGTCATGAATCCCATTGAACATGCGTGGGATAGATACAAAACGGCTGTTTGTGGACAACGTGACCAACCAACCACTCTGAGGGATTGAAACGTCCCATCAGAAAAAATTATGAATGGCTGTGCTGCTAAACCTGTTACATTATTTGATTTTTCAAACTGCTGGCGGCTCACCTCCAACTGCGCAACGCTACGCGCTGTTCACATCCAACTGCCGAATAGCGACTATTCCAACAATGAGTCCAACCAGCCACAGATTGCACACAGCACAGCCAGTGATTTTCATACAGAGCGCGACGTGACGTTACCTATATAAAAACCCAAATAACCTACTTACAGCATCTACACCGAATCGACGTATAATAGTGGGACAATTTGGACCAACAGTGCTCGATGAACTCGTGGATAGTATGCCAGGACGAATACATGCATGGATCAGTGTAAGAGGACGTGCTACTGGGTAATAGAGGTACCGGCGTGTACAGCAATCTGGACCACCACCTCTGAAGGTCTCGCTGTATGGTGGTACAACATCCAATGTGTGGTTTCATGAGCAATAAAAAGGAGGAAATGATGCTCATGTTGATCTCTTTTCCAATTTATTGTTCACGTTCCGGAACTCTCGTAACCGAGGTGATGTGAAACCTTTTTGATGTGTATATAATGTTACAAACACTGAGGCGTGAGAAAAAAAGGCACACCATGCACAATAATTTATTATTTCTTTAATACTAATTCTATTCGCAACATATTTCGCAGACAGTCTAAAAATTTACCACTGAATATACATGGAAAATTATATCACTGTAGACTCACTGTTCAGGAGACATCGAATCATAAAAATTGAGCTGGGTGAAATCGCGAGTGCAGGATGAAATTTGCTACAGACGCAGGTGAAATGTATGTATAAATATGTGTGAAATATGTTAAAAATAAATGAAGCATCGTGAAATGTACGTAATCTGCGACCAGTGGGTAAAAAGCTCCTAAATACCTGGATCTATTTCAGTCATGCATGGTATACATATTACTATCTTGAAAAAAATACTGAGGTTAGCAAGACCCAGTAACCTTCTATTGGATAACGTGGAGAGAGAAGGAAGTAAGAAAAGGTGGTCAGAGAAAGGGGAGGATGACATGAACAGAGAGTGAGGAGGGAGGAGCACATTGACAGAGAAATGAGTGAGGACGGTTGGACACAGTGAGGAGAGTGAAATAGAAAAAGGAAGGAGAGAGGGTTAGATGGACAGAAGGAGAGGGGAGGAGGAGAGGGACTGAGTGAGGGTGGGAAACAAAATGGGCAGAGAAATGGGAAGGAAGAAATTAAAAAAAGGAAGTGTTTTGAAAATGAACAGAGAGGGGGAGGAGGAATTTACAGAGAGAAATGGATGAAGAGGAGATGGACAAAGACAGGGGAAGAGAAGGCTACCAGAGAGGGACGAGGAGGAGGTAAAGGAAGTGTGGTGGGAGATGGAAGGTGAGGGGTGGAGATAGACTGAGAAAGGAAAGAGAAGAAGGTCACAGGGAGAGCAGGTAGAAAAAGTGGCAGATAGGAGATACACATTGAGGCGGTGGAGGAGGTGGACAGAGAAGTGGGTAGAGTAGATGGACAAAAAGAGATGGATTGAGGAGATGCGCAAATAGAGATGAAATAAATACATTCGTAGGCAACGCCGTTTCAGCTAGTGTGCTATAGTTAAGGACGTGTATTAGTTATCAATGCAAGAAGGTCAGTTATTATAGCTGATAGCCTCAGCTATTGTTTCACATCTTGTTTGCATTTAGAGTTCAATGCGTTTACTAGCTAATTATTATTTTTGGAGAAGTTAAATAATGATTTTCTCATAACTATGCCTAAATATTATTTCTAACTCGTATCACATTTGTCTTTCAGTTCGTAATGCAAGCAACTCACTGTCGTGATCTTAGTGGTGTATGCGATTTTCTGGTAGGTTTTTCCTAGAATTTACTGCTTCATTCCGGGAGTTATCGGCCGTAGGCATTTATTCGACAGGCTGTGGAACCTGCTATCTTTGCCTCGTTCATAGTCAGCCATACACCAAAGGTCATTACTCCCATCCCAGAGCTCTGGTAAGGCTCAGCTGCTGTCCAAGGCTGTCCTACCTGTGGCCTAACAGCCTGGTGACAGCTGCGCCCTCTGGCAAATCCTCTCTGATGGTTACAAAACACACTCTACAGACTACTCATCAGTGGGCCTTATCTTACTTAATTTCAGTTTTTTTTTAAATACCATGCATGTCTTAGCTGTTTATGAGAGAACTTGAAGAACAAGTTGTTTCGTTGAATTGCAATAATCACCAAAATTAAAGAAATATTAAGAATATTACAGTACTGAATATATCTAGAAAACTGACGACCATCACTTCCGAAAATCCCTGAAACAGATTCAGGTACATAATATTACTGGAACGTACCGAATGCAGACATTGCCTGTAGGAGAACACAGACCGTTAGACGTAAATCTGTGTAACACCCACAAGCGGCAGTCGGTTATTATTGAAATTTCGTTGTACACTTACATTCATCAGTGCCAAAGTCACGATGACATGCTTGTTACGAGAAAAATAATATAGTATGGTACAAAATACGTGCCAGAAAGTGTTGGTCCGCTGCGATATACTTCCGTGCCGTAAATGGTTCTCCTTGTAACAGAGGTTTATTATATCTACAAATAATTTGTAGCTCGCTCACTGATATGTCAATACGAATGTCTTAATAGAAACACTAACCCTGGAACAGAAGTACTGTGAAACCCCTACGTTCAAGCCGCTGCTGTTTATCATCATACACAAAGTCACTATGCAGTGCGCAATCTGTGCACAATGCATTACAGGGTCAATTTTAATTGAGGAACGTGCCAAAGAAGACATATTCAGACACGTCCTAGAACGCGAATTTTCATCGAATGCACGCCGCCGAACTCTCCGAATCTATTGGTAGAGAATGGAGCACGTCCACAGGAGTCATTCAGGCATCGGACGAACTTAGTATTCATTGAACATCGCGTGGAATGGCACGGTTTCAATCCACGTGAGCATTCATTATAGTATTGTCCTCAAAGAAGTTTCTACAACACTCTAGGATCTTAGTCCAGAGAGATTCGTGCAGCCGAAAACGCTTTTCTTGACAAAGTCATCACGGAATTTTGTTCAAGGTCCTACACACTCATTGCTACAGAACTAAACAACTTTCAAAAACTTTTGGTATTAAATTTGAGCTCCTGCTATAGCATAAATATAACAAGAATATGTCACACCTTATTACGTCGTAGTAGACAAAAGCTACCTAACATCTGTTTCGCTCCACCTTCTATCATTTCTCTCCATACAGCTATTTCACCTTTTCCATCTTCAGCCTAAAACACTAATGAGAAACCGCACGTCTGCTAACTTTGACTTCCACCTCATACTATTCGACACAGCCTATGCTTTGAGAATTTTGCTCTCAGTTTGCAAAATGAGGAGAACCTAGCAAAGAACTAGGATATGAGAGGCCAAGTAATCTTTGCATTTGGCATTTGTCATATTCATCTTCAAGAACTGTTGTAGGCTCTTTACACAAAGAACTTGTCCCATTACTCTAATTCCTAAGACATCAGTTGTCATTGTTGTAAGTTTACAGAGCCAGGAATATCCAAAATGGCCACTAAATAACGGAGGGAAGACAGGGTTTAACCTCGTTGAACCACACTGCCTTGAACACTTGGGTGTGGACGCTACGAAAAATGGTATGGCCAGTAAATATAGTAATCGGAAAGATAGCGACCTTAGCGATAGCATTGTTGTGCACATTATGATTTATCATGGTGTCACGAACATTGAGAAACTTTTTCAATGTTCTAGGAGAAAAGATCGCATTACTAAAAGCAGTCCACCACAAAATTCCATTCGTGATGCTCCTGGGAAAATCCGCTTTTCACCTGAGGTGTTCGAATACCTTTCGAAAAAGCACAAAAAACTGAGGGAAATCAGAAGCAACAAAATCACACGTGATTGTGGATAACTACACCGGCAAGATCATTACTATGCTTGCAATGAATTCGGCTTACCATGGCTCAATGGGGTTGCTCATCATATAGCGTAAGTGAACATTCCTCAGATGACTGCATGCAAGAGTAATCGACAAATTATGTAAAATTTCGCTCTCGAAATGCGATATCTGAAAGTAACAACACTACATTAGAGTTTTTCATTTATGTGCATTTTGGATTCTTCAAAAGAAGATTGTGGAGCGTACCATATCGTTTTTAAATGTAACTGTATCATTAAAATATCTTTAGAACTCTTAAAGAACCTTTATATTCGTAAGAGATCTGTAGAGACAAGTTAATGGCTTTTTGTCGTGAACAGGTAAGGAGGTAAATGATGAGTAAACGCATCAGATGGCGTTAAGATAAAGTATTTCATTGATTTGTTTGGAACATTACCATCAGGCAATGCCATATAGATCACGCCACTGATTAAAAGATCACCTTGTTATAATTATTGGTGGTGATGCAATAGCTACCGCCTTGGACACTAATCTGTAAGCTTTCGGCACGCTATAAAATGGAAATATCCGAAAAAAAACACCCCGCGAAACGAAAATTGTAATGACAAAATTTTTTCACATGTTTTGGAGTATGGAGTTTGAGTTATTGTGAAATTTATATTATCTGCTTTTACTTCGAACAACACACAGTGTACATAATTGATAAATTTGTTTTTCTCATTTTTCTTTAAACAACAGTTTCCTGAGCGACAGTCATGAGTACCAGATTAACAGTGTGTTTCTCTACCTCTCGAACGCCATACACCAGAGTTTCTGCATGGAGTGAATTCGACAAGTTTATAATAGGTGATACAAGGTATCTACACACAGTTCATGAAAATCACCCAATTCCCGCAAATTAGGGACCGGTGGTTTGTGAAACCAGGCGTGTTCCAGATGCGTTTTATTGGGGTCACACCAGGACAATTTTGTGACGAAGTCATCAAAGTGAGTTCCATGTCATGCTCCTTAAACCACTGTAACACAATCCTGGTCCTTGTCATGGCCAGTTATCCTGCTGGAAGATGGAGTCATCGTCAGGGAAGACATCAAGCACAAAGGGTTGAGCTGGTGCGCAGTGTGTTCACGTAGTTCACCAAAGCTAGTTCATCTGACCAGGCTAAATTAATATTGATGCACAGTTCACTTTCGAAGGGAGGAAGGAAGACATTGCCGTCCATCCTACTTTACAGAGTAAACTCACAAGTAGAAATTATTAGTATGTGCCGTTTTTCTCTTTTTTCCTTCTGTGCTAAATTCACGGATAATTTCAATTCAGTCTGATATTTTCATGATTATTATTCCATATTTTAGAAAACCATGTTCCGCGATATGTACGTTTCGTGGTGCGGTTCCGTTAAATATGTCAATGTAATTTTCACTTTCAGGGGTCCCTACTGGCTTCGTTTTCAGTGTACTTTTATAACTCGTGAAACACCATATAGCAGAGCACAATTACTGCAGTGACACAGAAAGTTCAAACGTTAAGAGAGTCAGGAAATACTTTATGGTCGTTGGGAATACTTTATTATTAATCAAAGAATATCTTAAGTGATCATTTTATAGTTGCGAAGTCTAATCATTTATCCATGCTTTTTGCAGGACGAACGATCTCCTTTTCTTTGTACTGTAGAATAAATAGCACGAACTAATTCCTGTGTATTCATTTTCGGGTAATGAGAAGTAGATCTCAGAGAACCTAAGTTACCCAATTGTACAAGAGTCAGAGAAAAATCTGATGGAAGCGAAGAGAAAGCAGATTATACATTGTTGCTGGCACAATATAGGTCTGACACAATTATATTGTTTAACAGGGGGTTACTGGCACGTAAATCATCTATTAACGTGCAGAGTTACTGATAGGTTGTGATAAATGTCGGTGACTTAGGTACTTTCTTCACAATCACTACACGTTCATTTTAGCTGGCACCTGCTGAATATGCAATGGAACTAGAGACTGTATGCATAAATGAATGTTGTTTTGGAATATATAGTAATTATTTATGCATTTTCGACCTAAGTGAATCGGCCATACCAGTCTACTCTTTAAGAAAAAATGAAAGGAAAAGCCAAATTAGTGGAAAAAAGCTCCGAATAAGACGAATAATTCGGAAAACAAATGTTTTCTTCGTTTCATTGTGAACAACAGTACTGTCAATAACAACAGAGTAAATGTAGAGATATGTGTAACTAAGATTTCTCCTTTCGAGCACATAATGGAAAATGGTAGGTTATTGACCTCTGAGGATTGTCAAAACATTTTACCTTATTACTGTTCTCCTTGTCCCATACTCTCCACTAACCATGAACAATGGACATTGCCGTCGATGGGGTGGCTTTGGTGCCTCAGCGATACAGATAGCCGTGACTACATCAGAGTGGTATCTCTTGAGAGACCAGAAAAAGGGTGTTCCTCAACTGGGGCAGCAGCCTTTTCAATACTTGTGGCGATAACAGTCTGGATGACAGACTGATGTGACATTTTAACATCAGCAAACGGCCTTGCAGTGGTGGTACTGTGAATGGCTGAAAGCAAGGGGAGAAACTACAGTGGTAACTTTTCCTGATGGCATGCAGCTCTACTAAATGGTTAAAAGGTGATGGCGTCCTCTTGGATAAAATATTCTGGAGGTAAAATAATCCCCCATTCTGATATCCAAGTGGGGACTACTTAGGGAGATATCGTCATCAGAATAAATAAAACTGGCATTCTACTAGCCGGAGTGTGAAATGTTAAAGCCTTTAATCGGGTATATAGTTTAAAAATTTGAAAAGGGAAAGAGATCCAGTGGACTTAGGCGTAGTATGAATTAGTGAAGTTCGGTGGCAAGAGGGACAGAATTTCTGGTCAGGCGTTACAGGGTTAACAATACAAAATGAAATAAGGGTAATGTGGGATAGGTTTAATAATGAAGAAGAAAATAGGGGTGCCGCATAGAGAACGTATTATTGGAGCCAAGGCAGACTCGAAGCCCATACGCAAAACACTTTACATACCAATTAGCTCCGCAGGTGATGTAGAGATTGAATATATGTATGATGATGTAAAGTGAATTATTTACATTATTAAGAGAGGCAAAAATTTATTAGTGATGAGAGAATGGAATTCGAAAGCAGGAAACGAAAGGGTCAAAAAAAATAATAGATGAATATTGACTGTGGGAAAGGAATGAAGGAGGAAGTCGCCTCGTACAATATTGCCCAAAGCATAATTTAATCGTCACTAACACTTCGTTTAAGAATCATAAAATAGGATTGTATAAGTGGAAGAGACCTAGATTCATCGAAGGTTTCAGATTGATTATATAATTGTAAGACAGAGCTATTGAAACCAGGTTTTAAATTTTAAAACTTTGCCAGGGGCAGATGTGGACTACGACCACAGTTTATGGGTCATGAACTGTAGATTAAAACTGAAGAAATTGGAAAAAGGTAGGGATAAGTTGGAAGAACCACAGGTTGCTAAGAGCTTAGACAACGGTTGACTAAAGCTGGGGAAAGGAGTATGGTAGATAATGAATGGGTAGCTTTAAGAGATGAAGATGAAATAGTGAACGCTGCAGATAATGATATAAGTAAAGAGACAAGGCCTAGTGCGAATCTTGGGGTAACACAAGAGATATTGAATTTGATGAAAGAAGAAAGTATAAAAATCATGCAAAAGAAAGAGGCTAAGTTTAGTAGAAACGTTTCAGTAATCAAATTGAGAGGAAATTCTAAATGGCTTATCAGGAATTTCATTAGGGAAGAAAATAGATACCACTTACATGAAAAATAAAAATGCTTGGAGGAAACGAGCAGCTGTATGAATATCAAGAACTCAGATTGGTACCAGCCCTAACCAAAGAAGGAAAAGCTGCAAAGTGGAAGGAGTATACGTAGTGCAATACAAGGTGGATAAAGTTGAAGGCAATATTATATACAGGGAATTGGTCATAGACGAAGATGAGATGGGAGATATGACACTGCGGGAAGATTTGAAAGAGCTCTGAAAGACCTAAGTCAAAGCAAGGCCCCAGGAGTAGACGATGGTCTTTTTGAACTGCTGATACCCTTGGGAGAGTCAGCCACGACAAAAGTTATCCATCAAGACGCATTACACGGACGAAATACCCTCATACAGCAAGATTAATGTGATAACGGCCGTTCGAAAGAAAGCCGGTGCTGACAGGTCTGAAAACTACTAAACTTTCAGTTTAATAAGTCACCGTTGCAAAATAATAACACAAACTGTTTACGGAAGAAATGAAAAACTGGTTAAAAATGAAATCGGTAAAGATCAGTTTGTATTTCGGAGAAATGCAGGAAGAGGCGAGGTAATACTGACCATCCGACGAATAAGATAAGTTAAGAAAAGACAAACCAAAGTTTTCAGAATATTTAGCCTTAGAAATCGCTTTTGACGATGTTGAGTGGAATACTCCCTTTTAAATTTTGAAGGTAGCAGGGGAAAAAATATAGGGAGCATAGGCTGTTCACAGCTAGTACAGAAACCTGGCGTCATTAATAGATGACGAGGTGCCCCCGCGATGTTAATCAGTATGGATTTTGAACAAGAAGTGAAGAAAACTAAACGAGAGTTGGTAGTAGGATTAAAAGTTCAGAAAGAAGAATTAAAAACTTGGAGGTTTGCCAGTGACACGAATTTTTTCAGATACGACCAAGTATTTGGATGAGCAGTTGAATTGAAGGAACATTGTTTTGAAAAGTTATCCATCTTGCATTCAAGACGCATAAGACAGGCGAAATACCCTCAGACAGCAACATTAATGTGATAACGGCCGTTCGAAGAACATCAACGAAAGAAAAAAAGGATAATGGAATATAATATAATTAATCACGTGATGCTGAGTGAATTACATTGGGTAATGAGTCACTTGAAATAGCAGCTGAAATTTTGCTGTTTGGACAGCAAAATTCTTTGTGATTGATGAAGGCCGTAGTTAAGAGGATAGAATATGTAGACAGGCGATAACAAGAATACCATTTTTGGAAGAAGAGAAATTTAATAACATATTGTATATAATTAAGTATTAGGATGTCTGCCTGAAAGTATTTGTCAGGAGAGTAGCTAAGTATGGAAGTAAAATATGGCCGATATAAAGTTTAGACATAAAGCGAGTAGTAGCTGTCGAAATATGGTGCTGCAGAAGCATATTGAAGAATAGATGGTTAGATCATGTAAGTATGAGGAGGTACTTAATTGAATTGGGGAGACAAGGCTTTTGACATACGACTTTACACAAATGACGGATCGGTTGATAGGACACATTCTGAGACAGCAAGGAAAAAATCAGTTTAGTATTGGAGGGAACTGTGGAGGGTAGAGATCGTAGAGATAGACCTAGAGATGAATGCAGTAAGGATATTTAGAAGAATATAGGTGGCGATAGTTATTTGGAGATTAAGAGACACGCACTGGATAGAGTAGCATGGAGAGTTGCATCAAAACCGTATTTGGACTGAGGATCACAGCAACAACAATGATAGTCGAACGCTATCGCTAGCGCTACAACCTTAAATTGCCTCTACAGGAGGAGTGATGTTGTCATCAGCTGCCTGCGAATCGTCTAAGCTCTGTTAGGTGTGTATTCGTTTATCAAAATTTTCCATGTGCCATTGTTGGTTGTGGGAAATATCCAGGCATTTAGCTACACAAGTGAGATAAACTTGCCATAAAAACAGATTCAGATTGCCCAGTGAACAATAGAAACGGTAGTACATGTTATTAAAGCGACGGAAGCATTTTGGGGTATTACCATTAGCAGCGGTCATTACTTAACTTTTTCTTGTTAGTGAACTCGAGTGAATGTACCCGAGAGTCTCATTCAGAACTTCGATAATCAGTTTCTATCAAACCTAGTAATAATGCTTAATCTTCGTCTTCTGTCAAGAAAATTGCTATCTACCGGAAGAGATAAGTAACTTCTCGAACCAACGCTTACGATCTTTGCGATGGCTCATGGTTAAGCAATAGACCTTGTAAGTGAGAGGAGCGCTGTTTGTATCCACTCATACATCTGGTGTATGTATTAAATAATTTCACTACAAGCTTCAGGAAAATTCCAAAGTATTTTCTTAAACTGTCCATATCAATCTCTTCTTCCACTCAATAACTGAGCTAGTGTTTCCACTCTAAGAGATTTCAATAGTCATCAAACCATAAGCTTCTTGAGATACGCCTGTTTTCTACGTCTGAGTTCGGATATTAAAAGTACTTGTCCCCTTACATGAGCCTTATTAGTAAAAGAGGTGGCTGTGACACATACTTTTCCAGATTATTGAAAAGCTATGAAGGGATGAAGTGGAATGATAAATAATAGAATAAATGTAACCATGTGCACTAGACATGCCATAATTTTTAATGACTTCAGTTTCTTTGACTAATTACAGGATGGTATACAATCCGACATTACATTGGAAATTTGTTTTGTATTGATCTTTCTTGTGAGATGGACACTCTCAAAATATTGGTGCTGATGTAATACGATCATAGTACGTCTATGTTCATTCACCGTTAGGACAGCAAGTTGTTCAAAAGTCTCACATAAATCAAAATTTTATTGAAATGTAATGCGCTTCATATACTGTTGTAAGAATAGCTAGAGTAGGGTAATGGTAATATCTGGAAGAAAGTGCACTGAATATTTGGTAGTAACGAACTATTAAATTGGTACCATTGAGGATTAATCTATGTTGTGATACGAATAATAATATTGGTTTGGGAGAGCGAGAGCTTCTGCAAGTTCTGTAAGCTCTCTGTGTAATTTATCTACATGTGAGAAAGTGAATATTCATTTACTTCAAAAACTTTCTCTTCGTGTAACGTGTGCTTTAGATATAGTCTTTAGCTGCTGGAACAGTAATACTGATGCTTGGTCTTGAATTACGCAAGTGAGCAATGTCGTCAAACATAACTTTAATGTTAGTGAAATGCTGAATCTGAAGAAATGAAAGAGAATCTAATTAAATCCCAAAAGAAATTGATAATGTACTCGGTGAAAAGTATGTAACTGAAACGCAATGCTGAAGGAAGTTATGAAAGTTGCGTAACAGGTAGTGCAATGTTTCACTTGAAGTATCCATAAAATAAATTACTGGTCAACACAATAGGAAATAACTGTTTAATATTATCTACACTTTTCGCCGTAAGCTAAGCAGCTTGCTTATCACAACGCATGTAAATGTACTGTTTAGCGTGTGGTGTCCTAATGTTCTCAAAAGCCAATTTAAAGAGAGAAATATACTGTAATTTTTTCTTTGCTCGTCAGAAAGACTGTCTTTGCCTTTGGCGTAAGGTGCAATGCACACACGTCAAATATATATACCTTTATTAAGAGTCATGAAGGTGAGTTTTTCTTAAAGAAATTCGTTCTTTCAATATTAAATTCTGATCATTATTAAATAGATCGTACAACGTAAGACGACTGACAATTACGAAATTCTCTCGTTGCTAAATTGCAGACATTTCCACCACCTGTGTAATACACTACTTAACGATAACAAAGGGATCATATTAACACAAATTATGAATGTTATTAGTTACCTAAGGCACACAGATTTCATTCGGTTAACAGTTGTGACAAACAAACCTTTCATTCTTGCAAGTGCAAGAGTTATCTTGAAATTATTCTCCAAAAATCTTCTGGATCAATACAACCAATAAAATAGCTGAGCCTGAAGCCAAGGTGGCGTGTGGCTCTCGCCCACTCTAAAGGCCGCAGGGAGTGAAAAATCAAGGTGTTGAAGGAGGCGACGAAAGCGAACTCCAAAGGCGTAGCAGGGCAGAGACATACTACCCGTATTGACGGTCGAGAGAGTCATCAAAAAAGGAACCATACGATGGGTGGTCGGGCATTGACAGTAGCCGACAGGCATAACGACAAAGCAGTATATCGCGCCGGTAGGTGAATGGCAATTCACCGGCTTCAGCATGAATACTCTCGACGGGACTAGTATAAAACGCTCCGATCGCAAGACGTAAACCCCGATGTTGTATGGAGTTGAGACGGGGTAAGATGGACGGCTGTGCAGAGGAGTAAACGAAGCTTCCACAATCCAGCTTGGAGGGGACGATCGACCGATATAGGCGCTCCCCACGACATATCACTGACAACACGGAGGACATTTAGAGAACGGGTACAACGGGCAGCCAAATATTACACATGTGGAGACCAGCTAAGTTTCCTGTCAAATGTAAGACCTAAAAATTCTGTAGTCTCCACGAATGGGAGAGCGACGGGACCGAATCGTAAGGACGGTGGAGAAACTCTTTGTAGCGCCAGAAGTTAATACAGACCGTCTTCTCGGCAGAAAAACGGAAGCCATTGGCGACACTCCAGGAGTAAAGACGGTGAAGAGAACGCTGAAGACAGCGCTCCAGGAAACATGTACGCTGCGCGCTGCAATAGATGGTAAAATCGTCCCTTAAAAGGGATCCTGATACATCAGCTGGGATGCAATCCATTGTTGGATTGATCGCTATGGCGAAGAGAGCGACGCTCAAAACTGAGCCCTGTGGCACCCCATTCTTCTGGCGAAAGGTGTCTGACAGGACAGAACCCACACGTACCCTGAACTGTCGATCCATTAAAAAGGAACGAATAAAAAGAAGGAGGCGACCGCGAAGGCCCCATGTATGCGTGGTGCGGAGAATGCCCGCCCTCCAACAGGTGTCGTAAGCCTTCTCGAAATCAAAGAACACAGCCGCGGTAGGGCGCTTGCTCAAGAAGTTATTCATAATGAAGGTCGACTAGGTAACCAGATGGTCAACAGCAGAGCGGCGCCTACGAAATCCACATTGTACATTGGTAAGTAGGCTAAGTAGGCAGCCAAACCAAACGAGAGTTAACCATTCGCTCCATCACCTTACAGACACAGCTGGTAAGCGAGATGGGTCGATAACTGGAAGGAATGTGCTTGTTCTTTCCCCGCTTAGGAATCGGTACAACAATAGACTCGCGACAGCATGCGGGAACATGTTCCTCAATCCAGATGCGATTATAAGTACGAAGAAGGAAACATTTACCCGCAGGAGAAAGGTTCTTCAGCATCGGAATATGAATAGAATCAGGCCCTGGAGCGGAGGACCGTGACCGGGCAAGTGCATTTTCTAGTTCCCGCATGGTGAACGGGGCATTGTAACTTTCACGATTCGGGGAGCGGAAGTTAGGTGGCCTAGCCTCCTATGCCTGTTTTCTGGGGAGGAAGGTAGGGTGGTAATGAGCGGAGCTCGAAACCTCTGCGAAAAAGCGGCCGGAGGCATTGGAGACATCCTCAGGGGCCACAAGGACGTCATTCGCAACCGTCAAGCCATAAACTGGTGAGTGGACCTTAGTGCCAGATAGCCTGCGCAGGCTACCCCAGACAACAGATGAAGGAGTAAAACTGTTGAAGGTGCTCGCCACTGTAGGGTGGCGTTTAAAGGTGCGTAAAGCACGTCGACGAGCACGTAAAGCGTCTCTATATGCTGCGGTCCACCAGGTGACCAGTACGCGACGTGGAGAAGAAGTAGTGTGAGGGATGGAATATTCAGCAGCAGAGAGAATGACTTCCGTGAGATGTGCGACCTGACTATCGCAGCTTGTGAAGGTTTGATCCTGAAAGTTCGCTCTGGAAGAGAAGAGCCCCCAGTCTGCTTTGGAGATATTCCAACTAGGTGAGCACGGAAAGGGGGTATGATGCAGGAGATGGATAACACATGGGAAGTGGTCGCTCGAATATGTATCAGAAAGTGTATACCACTCAAACCGGCGTGCAAGTTGGGTAGTACATACAGAGAGGTCTAAATGGGAATAGGTGTGAGATGTGTCTAGAAGAAAAATAGGGGCGCCAGTATTGGTCGATGGCTGGGAGTTCGAGGTACATAGGAAGTCTGCACGAGACGGTTCCTTCTTGAAGGCCCGTGCATCTGACTTCTGGGTTTTCGTCTTGGCAGAAGCTGATAAAGGTGCTTGTGTCTGAGGGGTGACGCGAGGAAGAGGAGACGTCGACCAGGCGATCTTAGCACTGGCCGAACGGACGACCGTAGTGCTGAAGGTCAGATCGCATGTCTGCGTCGCCACCTCCCTGGTAGTCCGAGGAGAGGCGAGGACAGTACTGTATTTCCCCGCTGGGAGCAGCGTGGGCTTCCTACTAGCAAATAGCTTGCGAGCAGCCAAGGTGTACACTTTCTATTTGACGCGAATTTCCTGTATACAGCGTTCTTCCTTGTAGATGGGACAGTCGTGGGAGGACGCTGCATGGTCACCCTGACAGTTCACACAACGAGGAGACGGAGGTGGACAGTCACCCTCATGGGCATCCCTGCCACAGGTGACACATTTAGCCGCATTGGAACAAGACTGGCGAGTGTGATTAAAACGCTGACACTGGTAGCAGCACGTGGGTGTCGGGACATAGGGGCGAACAGAAATAACCTCGTAGCCCGCTTTGATGCGCGACTGCAGCTGAACACTATCAAAGGTCAAGAAAAGTGTCCGGATCGGTAGATGGTCATTGTTGACCTTTTTCCTGACCCTATGGACAGCCGTCACGCCCTGCTCAGCGAGGAATGACTGAGTCTCCTCGTCAGTCAATTCGTCGAGGGATCTAGTATATACCACACCACGAGACGAATTCAAAGTGCGGTGAGCCTCCACCCGGACAGGGAACGTATACAGGAGTGTGGCCCGAAGCAGTTTTTGTGCCTGAAAGGCGCTCTTAGTTTCTAGTAACAAGGTACCGTTACGCAACCTGATACAAGACTTGACCGATCCGGCTATGGCATCTACGCCCTTCTGGATAACGGAAGGGTTGACAGAGGAAAAATCCTTTCCGTCCTCAGATCGAGAAACTACGAGGAACTGTGGGGCAGACGGTAGTACTTTTGTCACTGGTGGCTAGTCAAGTTTCCGTTTGTGGGCAGAAGTCGAGAGAGAAGAAGAAGAGAAATCCATTGCGGAGGAATCCCCCATCACTGCCAGCGTCTCCGATGGCGCGCTCCTTCCTTGTGGGGACCCTCTCAGAAGGTGATTGTTCACACCTCAGGTCACACCTCCCAAGAAACGGACGGAGGGACCAATCGGCATGGTCGGAAGGTGTCAGCTCAGCAATCACCCCTCCCTGGGCCTGGCCTTCACCAGGGGGTACGTGCGTGCCTTACTTGTCTACCCAGGGCGGGGAATTACGCGTTACCCCGTCACCGGCTACGCGTGCGAACGCGAGGGTGGGCCTTCAGGCACGCACAGGGAGGAAGGAAGAAGAGGAAAAAGAAAAGAGAGAGGGAAAGAAAGGACAGACTGTCTCAAACGCAGAGGCGGAGACCAGAGAAGGCAAGGAGAAGAAGGCAAGGAGAAGAACGCAAGGAGAAGAACGCAAGGAGAAGAAGGCATGGAGAAGAGTAAGTAAGACAGTGAGATGGAAAGAACAAAGAAAGGAACCAACCAAAGGAAGGAAGAAACCAGAAGAAGTGAAAAACCAAAATGACCGCAAATATAGGTCGTGGAACCGTCCGTCTCCGGACGCAGGCGCTAACTACCCCCTTGAGGGAGGGACTCATTTTAGTCGCCTCTTACGACAGGCAGGAATACCTCGGGCCTATTCCAACCCCCGGACCCGAAGGGGGAGGGGGGGTGTGGGTGCACGAGCAGCAGACATCGTGGCACCAGTTTCTTTCAATCTCGTAGTGCTGCTTTTCCTTGTGTATTGAAAACAGTTTCCATTCTGTAACTGAAGGAAGTCAAAGGGCGACCCAAAGAAGACAGCTGTTGACGTAACAGACAGCTGCGTGAGTTCCACAACGTGGAAATACAGAACAGTACCATAAAACAGATACTCAGATAGACTTGTCTTCATGGCCTGAGAAAAAGGAAATAACAGTTAAGTTCAGCTTGAGTTTGGCAGAGCGCATAAGGAATGGACACGTGTGCTGTAGATATGTTCGAAGACCTGTGGATGCAAGAAACAGTGTACGGAAACACGTACTTACTTTTAAGGATGGGGATGGGAATGTCGTGGTATGAAGATGCTTTTCGCACTCAAGTATCGACCCTTTGGTGCCTATTGAAGGCATTATGGATCGCTTGAAATCTCTTGAACGCCATGTCATCAAGCTGTGCGTCTGTAATTAAGGCGAATGGTATCGCTACCAAATGCTGTTGCCTGTGCATACTGACTCGTGTTCCACAAGTCTTTTGAGTTGTGTAACATGACTTTTGTAGAACTGTAGGAATTTTGTAGAACTGTGATGGCAGTTATGGAACTCAATGTTCCTTGTTTTGTGATATTAGGGCAATTAGGTCTGTTAATCAAGTGACGTAACAGTTACAAAGATTTTCCTTTGAGTAAGTTGTTTTTCTTATGGAAATGAGCTTGTCAAAATAGTTATTATAGCTACTCTACACAACAACTAAACGTTTTCTGTTTCTTGCAGTAATAAACGGCAGTACTCAGAATTCCTTGGACGTTTTTAAGTGAAGATATAATGTGATTCTGCGTCAATCCACGCAATGTACCACAGCACTACTGCAACCTTGAACAATGACTTTCGGGTTATCTTGTATAACGAATGATGATCAACTCAAGAGGTACTTCAGATTATGTAAAAATAGCAGTAATGTCAGTGCTTTGACATTGTGCCTTCGATTCTGCGCGACCTTCACGTTTCAATACTGTTGCTATCTATATTTAATCACCGTCCCAAGGATAAATTTCGCATCATTAAAACCTGATAAGTATGTACTATATCCGGTTTTATGATGGCGAAATTTATCCTTTGGACGGTGATTCAATGTAGATAACAACAGTACTGAGACGTGAAGGTCGCGCAGACTGAGTATATAACCTGCAGTCCGGACGAGAAAGGGCACACACGGCAGCTCCGCCATGATCCGCAACCTGGTCCTTGCACTGTGCCTGCTGGCGCCCAGCTTCGCAGCGCCGAGAGGGCGCCAGCTGTGGTCCAGAGGCGAAGGCCGGGTGATTGGCGGCTCCAACGCCGACATCTCCAACTACCCCTGGCAGCTGGCCTTCCTGTACGGCGGCTCCCAGATATGTGGCGCCTCCATCATCAGCGGCAACTGGGCTCTGACAGCGGCCCACTGCGTCGAAGGCAAGTCCGTGTCGCTGATGAGCGTGCGAGGCGGGTCCACGTACAAGAACAGCGGCGGCACTGTGCTCAACGTCGCTTCCGGCTACATGCACAAGCAGTACAACTCGGCGACGGTTGACTACGACATAGCCGTGCTGCAGGTGAGAGATCGTAAATTGTACAGCACTTCTTTAACCCATTAACTGCAATTTTTTTTCCTTCACATTACATTTACACTGATCAGCCAGAACATTACAACCACATACCTCCATCTCTGGCACGGATAACAGCAGCGTCGCGTCGTCATATGAAAGCAATGAAGTTTGGGCAGTTTGCTGAAGGGATCTGGCACCACATCTGCACGCCCAAGTCAACTAATTTCCGTAAATTCCTGGGAGGGGGGCTATGAGCTCTGATGCCAGCACACCAAATGAAATTCGTCACCGTGTCTGTCGAACTACTCCATCATACTCCCGCTCTTGGTGACATGGGGCACTATCTGGATGAAAAACTCCACTGCCGTTAGGAAACGCGATATAGGGTGTACGTCGTCTGCAGCCTGTGTGTGATGGACCTTGGCCGTCATAGTGCCTTGCACTGTCTCCACAGGACCCAAGGATGCTCACTTGAACCTTCTGCAGACCATAATGTAGCCGCCGCCCGCTTACTTCCGTCGCGCAGTACAGGTGCCAAGGGGCTGTTGCCCAACAAGACGACGGATTCGGGAACTCCCGTCGGCATTATGAAGAACGTATCGGTGTTCGTTACGCCATGACAACGCTCTTCCATAGCGTGAACGTCCACATTTCAATAGTAGTTGCCGATGTTGTGGAGTTACCATTGGCCACTTGCATGGGTCGTTTGCTACGGAAGCTCATCGGGAAGAGTGTTTTGTGCACTGTGTGTTCAGACACACTCGCGGTCGGCCCTGCATTGAAGTCTGATGTTAGTTCTTGCCACCTTTCGCCGCCTGTCTCGTTTTACCAGTCAGCCCAAAACACGACGTCCGACATGTATATTGACAAATGAAATTACAGTCAAATCCAGACGGTTAGCGGTTTACAGGTGATGAAAAATATCAACGGGGTCAGTTAAAAATGTATGACCTTTCCGGGACTCGAACCCGGGATCTCCTATTTACATGGCAGACCCTCTATCCGACTTAGCCAACGAGGACACCGAGGACAGTGCGACAGCAGGGACTTATATGTGGCATGCTCCCCTTGAGACTCATACTTTGTAGTGCCCATGTCCATTATGCTCATTAATCTCGACAGTCAATCTACCGATTCTCGCAACAGTTTCGGCAAAGTGCGTCCATCCGCACTGAAGAAGATTATTGGCCTTTAAGCCCTATTTACACTCCTGGAAATGGAAAAAAGAACACATTGACACCGGTGTGTCAGACCCACCATACTTGCTCCGGACACTGCGAGAGGGCTGTACAAGCAATGATCACACGCACGGCACAGCGGACACACCAGGAACCGCGGTGTTGGCCGTCGAATGGCGCTAGCTGCGCAGCATTTGTGCACCGCCGCCGTCAGTGTCAGCCAGTTTGCCGTGGCATACGGAGCTCCATCGCAGTATTTAACACTGGTAGCATGCCGCGACAGCGTGGACGTGAACCGAATGTGCAGTTGACGGACTTTGAGCGAGGGCGTATAGTGGGCATGCTGGAGGCCGGGTGGACGTACCGCCGAATTGCTCAACACGTGGGGCGTGAGGTCTCCACAGTACATCGATGTTGTCGCCAGTGGTCGGCGGAAGGTGCACGTGCCCGTCGACCTGGGACCGGACCGCAGCGACGCACGGATGCACGCCAAGACCGTAGGATCCTACGCAGTGCCGTAGGGGACCGCACCACCACTTCCCAGCAAATTAGGGACACTGTTGCTCCTGGAGTATCGACGAGGACCATTCGCAACCGTCTCCATGAAGCTGGGCTACGGTACCGCACACCGTTAGGCCGTCTTCCGCTCACGCCCCAACATCGTGCAGCCCGCCTCCAGTGGTGTCGCGACAGGCGTGAAATGAGGGACGAATGGAGACGTGTCGTCTTCAGCGATGCGATTCGCTTCTGCCTTGGTGCCAATGATGGTCGTATGCGTGTTTGGCACCGTGCAGGTGAGCGCCACAATCAGGACTGCATACGACCGAGGCACACAGGGCCAACACCCGGCATCATGGTGTGGGGAGCGATCTCCTACACTGGCCGTACACCTCTGGTGATCGTCGAGGGGACACTGAATAGTGCACGGTACATCCAAACCGTCATCGAACCCATCGTTCTACCATTCCTAGACCCGCAAGGGAACTTGCTGTTCCAACAGGACAATGCACGTCCGCATGTATCCCGTGCCACCCAACGTGCTCCAGAAGGTGTAAGTCAACTACCCTGGCCAGCAAGATCTCCGGATCTCTCCCCCATTGAGCATGTTTGGGACTGGATGAAGCGTCGTCTCACGCGGTCTGCACGTCCAGCACGAACACTGGTCCAACTGAGGCGCCAGGTGGAAATAGCATGGCAAGCCGTTCCACAGGACTACATCCAGCATCTCTACGATCATCTCCATGGGAGAATAGCAGCCTGCATTGCTGCGAAAGGTGGATATACACTGTAGTAGTGCCGACATTGTGCATGCTCTGTTGCCTGTGTCTATGTGCCTGTGGTTCTGTCAGTGTGATCATGTGATGTATCTGACCCCAGGAATGTGTCAATAAAGTTTCCCCTTCCTGGGACAATGAATTCACGGTGTTCTTATTTCAATTTCCAGGAGTGTATATATGAAGATGGTATCTGTCCTTTCGGACATGTCTTCATATATCTATAATGATGTTTGGGCGGCCGCCCAACTCCACGACGTCTGTCCATTGTTTCAGCTTGATGTCACCACTTGATGAAAACACGTTCTACAGCACTTTTCGTACACCCCAAATGCTATGCAATTTCTGAAAAACTGCTGTCGAGTCTCCGGATGATCATAATCTGCCCTCAGTAAAACTCAGATATAGCGGACGTCTTCCCCATTCCACACAGACAGGACACTCAATGATACTGCATGCACGGTGTGTGTGTCTGACTAGCAGTCATTCCTTGTCAGGTGACGCTGCTACCGCCCGGATGGGTTTATGTCAGTAACAGGTCTTGTCTTCATCGTGTATACATGACAGTAGAATCGTTCTGCAGTCAGACGCAATGCTAATTCTTCAGATTTTTGCAATATGTTAGACGAAACTGTCGTCTTCTGCCCTCAAGTTATTGCCACCTGAGTTCAAGACTGCAGTCAATGTTCGCAATTATTTGTTCGATATGCTCTGTCCTGGATCGTGGCCTTGAATTTCAATGCTCTACGGCTTCCTCTAGTACCATGAAAGTTACTCCATAATGTTCTAACACATGCCTCATCAAATTGTTCCTTCTTCTTGTCAATGTTGCGCATATGCCCTAGCCTATTCTGGAAGAATCTCATTTCTTATCTTGTCCACCTAGTTCTGATTATCCTTCTTATAGAAGTACACCTCTAAAGCATCGATTCTCCTCCTCTGCGCTTCCCCAAGGTCTATGTTTCGCTACCATACAATACAGTGCTCCAGACGTACATTTTTCCATAAATTACAGACAACGTTTGAGATTATCGTATGGGAAGGACGGCGTACCTAGGAACACGTGATATTTTTTGTTAGGTACTTCAGTCTACAGACACATTTAGTTCGATTTCACATAGTGATTATTAGTATGTAGTAGGGTAGCAATGTAACAGACAGATAGCTATGTGTTGACAATATTTCCTCTATTATAACGCTTTTAAATTTCAGTCGTATATTTGTTCCTAAGTACATGGCAGTGTCGTGGCTTGGAACATCATTTCTCATTTGGAAAACCCTTGATTGCCGAAATAATTTTCGTAATTTCAGAAAAAGACTGCAGCGTATAAGAAGCGAATGCAGCCATTTGAAAAATGAACAAGAAAACATGTTAAACTACAGTAACCGTGCTGGCTATAGGAAGAAGTCTAAAAAGTGTTTCAAGGTGCAACTCCCTCCCATACTTCTTTTGCCAAGAATGCCCTCTTTGCCTGTGCTACACTGTTTTATATGTCTTCTTTACCTTGTACAGCGCATATTACTTTGCTTCCAAGGCAGATGATTTCCTTTAGAGTCGTCTACTTCGTGGTTCCCAGTTTTGATGTTATTTCTGTCGTTAATCCCATTTATGTTACTCCTCGTAACGTTCGTCTCCCTTACATTTACTATAACCTCACCTACACGTGTATGGTGCAGGGTATTTCTAATACCACTAGCCGATATCCCCTCCGCATTCCATTCGGCACTGGCGCATTGGAAGAATAATCGTCGCTAAATTTCCGTATTAGCTCTAAATTCACGAATTTTTTGTTGTTGTCACTTCGCGTGACCTATGTGGGTGGAAGTAATATGTTGTCCAACTATTCCTGGAGAATAATCTCTTCGAATTTCAGCAGAAAACCTTTCGCTGGTTGATAACGCCTCTTTTGTATCGAGTAGAGTTTGTTGAGCATCTCCATACCGCCGTCGCCCTGACTGAAGTATCCCGTGACGAAACTACCACCTAGTAATGTTCTCACATTGATGAAGAATACTAGAGATTCAGACGAACAAGTGTTTTGATAGTCACTTCTTTCGTGGACGAATTGCATGACCGTAAGGATCTTCCTCTTCCACAGAACAGACTTTCAGACCTACTACCAAACAAGCTGCTATGCTTCCGTTTCTTGCAACATTACTGGTAGAGTGTTAAAGCTAAATAATATGATCTTGGTGCTTCCATAGTGTTGGAAATTGTGGACGTCAGGGACGAACTCTTTCGGCAATGACAACGAATGTTTTTCTCTTGCGTATTTTCTTCTATTTCGATTTATTTGTGATCGGCTTGGAAGGATCTATAGCTTCATCTTCAACGGTGAACTTTTATCGAAGTAGTACACTACTAGTATATCCTATTGAATCAGCGGAACATCAGTGTGATTACTATATGATTTACAGGATTAGTTTTTGAGAATATCCATTGGTCTCGACAACAACATAAATTATTTGTTGGCTGACAAATGTGTATGAAGGCCGTTTAAAATATTAGGACTGTGAGGTGACTTTAGTTGAGAGTGTTGTACTCGACAGGTGTCCGGATCTCTCTCAGGCAGCAACATGCGTACCGTTGGCCTGCCCTCTGACAACTACGATCCACCAGGCGGTCTCGCCGTCACTGCCACCGGCTGGGGCCAGACGTCCACCAGCGGCGGCGCCCCGAACAACCTGCTCAAGGTCGACATGAGCATCATAGACCGCTCCACGTGCCAGAACATCTTCGCCAACGTGAACACCGTCACAGCGCGCATGGTGTGCGCGGGACAGGCCGGCAAGAGCGTCTGCATGGGCGACTCTGGCGGCCCCCTGGTCAGTGGTAGCACGCAGGTCGGCATCGTCTCCTGGACCGGCAGCTCTTGCGAGGCTACTGGAGCCGTGTACGCCAACGTCGGTAACCTCCGCTCCTGGATTAGGTCTGCTGCCGGTGTTTAACTGGAATCACAATCACTAAAAGCCACAGAAATATCAACAAAGAATTGTTCGACTGTAAAAACCTTTCAACTGCTTCTTGTATGACTGACGATTCTGTACTGTAATGCTGTAAAACAATATGCTATTTGAAACTATCCAAAATGACAGCTGTACTTTTTCTTCACACCTAAAATGTAATTTTTGCACAACACCATTTCCAACTTGTACCACTACAACCTCTAACTCTTACATAAGGGTAAATGAGTGGAACATAATTCTATGGTAAATGTGTGGAACGTAGTTGGCTATTGGGATGGAGGATGGGCGGTATTTCCTGGTTGTGGGGGGGGGGGGGCGGGGGAGGGGAGAGGAAGGGGTTCTGCAAATAACTTTAGGCAATGTCGTAACCTTCGTGGGACCGACAGTGTGTGTGTCGAATGAGCAGTTAATTGGAGCCACGTGCTCGAGCAACTTTTGACATGGCTCGCTGGAAGGTGTTAATTCAGCTGTCGCTACATAAGGGTAACATTGATTTTGACCAACTTACCTACCGTCGAGCGATTAAATTTGATTTGGGAGTATGCAATACTCTGTTCATTTTTAAATTAAGCATAATCCTCTCTGGTAGCTGTACCAGTTTGAAATATTCAACTGCACAGTGTTAAAAACTGTGGATAGTCATCGAAGAGCTTAATGGACTCAGTCTTGCAAATTTCTTCGTGTTAGCCTCCATTCCATTGGAGAAGTTGGTCAATAAAGTGAGCTCGTCTTCAAACAGTCTATGATAGTTGTGTTCTTACGTAAACCTTACATAATATTGGAATGTCTCATCCATCTTAAGTACACATTTTTAACATGGTATTAAACAGTAAAATATTCTACTAACTACTGAACCTTGTAATGTATGTGGGTGATGTCTACTCGACCACTAAAGTGGACAGATAAAACAAAATCTTATCACCATTAATCCACATCCCAACGTCCTGGTTTGGCAGTCACTGATGGAGTCATCGCATGTGCCAAACTGATGGCAATAACTGTTAAATTTGAATATCTAAAAATGAAGTACAGGTAAATTTGGTACAAACGCAAGAGAGCTATAGTGTGTATCGAACTGGGGACCTAGAAACAACACAGAGGCTTCGTCCCGCAGTAGCCCTCAGTGTTTCACAAACCCACATCAGGCCATAGCATTCCACCCACTCTACCGCTGCCCTCACACCGAAACCACGGTTATTATGTGGTTCGGTCCCCAGTGGACACCCTGGGGAACTCCTCATACCACACGAGTGTAACGCTAAATGTTTGCGTGGTGCTGTAATTATGGTGTACTCGTACATTGGGACAGTGTTTGCGCACTAATCACCGACATAGTGTAACTGAGGCGGAATAAGGGGAGCCAGACCGCATTCGCGAAGGCAGTTGAAAAACCACCTTAAAAACTATCCACAGGCCTGCCGGCACACCGGGCCTCCACACTAAGCAGCCGGGCGGATTCGTGCCGGGGCCGGCACGAGATCCCGCTCGAGAAGCTGCGCGTAGACAGCAAGGCTAACCGGGAGGGCTATAATAGAACTAAGTGGAAATACTACAAACTGTGCTACAGATGGGAACGTAATCCAGTAGCATAAGGCATGGGCAAGGCATCACGTAAGACAAGTTACGAGTACAGACAATGTTTGTGGGCCAAATTAATAAAGCGGTCTGACGTCATAATTGTAATATGAAATGCAAAAACTTATGCAAGCCTCAGTGAGAGGGGGACGTTGTGCGGGAGGAAGGTGGTTGAATACAGAACTTCGACATGAACCAGGAAGTTCATACTAGTCACAAAGCACAACAAAACCCGCATTCCACGTCCGATTTGTACACCGAAAAATGTTTTCGTCATCCGGGTGTACGATACGTAAAAAAAAAAAAAAAAAAAAAAAAAAAAAAAAAAAAAAAAAAAAAAAAAAAAAAACGAGGTTTTCAGTTGCGCCAATACCGTTCCTTAATGTCTCAAAGAAATACATCTGCATCAGCTTATCTGGATTGCTTGAATTTTTTACGGTAAACAAATGCAATCATGGCATTCATGTGCGACGTTGCCCCTCATGGAAATACAATTTAAGTGACTATAGCACGCCTTTGTTTGAAAATAAAATTAAATACTCAAACAGCTGTGCAACGTACATGTGTTAAGATTTGTTGTTGTTAGAAAAGTGTGACACGTAGGCGCATATACCTCTGATGGCTACTTAAATATGTGTTTAAAATGTGACTTTGTTCGACAACATTTTTATGAACACTTGATTGTACTGCATATTTATAAAGGTTACTTACAGAGTTTAGAATACATGAATGAATTTCATATACAGGCTGTATCCTAAAGAATTATCCTTTTGGCATGTCTATACGTGGAAAAGTAATAAACTACACGGGAAGCGCAAAAAGTTTTTTTCACAGCTTTTCATATGTGTTCAGGACGCCCCCCTTAACATGCAAAGTATATGTGAGTGAGATGTTCAAATCATTCCCACACTACAGCGAGCATGTCTCGAATTCATCCATTATTGCTGGTAACAGATGCACATAAACAGAGTCTTTCACACTGAAGCGCCAAGGAAACTGGGTAAGGCATGTATATTGAAATACAGAAATATATAAACAGGTACAATACGGCTCTGAGGTCGGAAAATCCTATATAAGACAACAAGTGTCTGGCGCAGTTGTTAGATCGCTTACTGCTGCTACAATGGCATGTTATCTAGATTCAAGTGAGTCTGAGCATGGCGTTACAGTCGGCGCACGAACGACGGGACACAGGTATCCGTGAAGTAAAGATTTTCCCATTAGACAATGTGACGAGTGTACCGTGAATATCAGGAATTCGGTAAAACATAAAATCTCCAGCAACGGTACGGCCGGAGAAAGATCTGCAAGAGCGGAACCAACGACGACTGAAGAGAATCGTTCAACGTGACAGAAGGACAATCCTTCCTCAAACTGCTGCAGATTTTTAATGCTGGGCTATCAACAAGTGTCAGCGTACGAACGATTCAACGAAACATCATCGATATGGCCTTTCGCAGCCTAGGGCCCACTCGCGTACCCTTGATGACTGAACGACACAAAGCTTTACGCCTCACCTGGGCCCGTCAACACCGCCATTACACTGTTGATGAATGGAAACATTTATCCTGGTCGGACGAGTCTCGTTTCAAATTGTAACGAGCGGATAGACGTGTACGGGTATGGAGACCCCCTCATGAAACCGTGGATCCTGTACGTAAGAAGGGGAATGTTAAAGGTGGTGGAGGCTCTATAAACGTGTGGGGAGTGAGCAGATGGGGTGATATGGGACCCCTGGTACATTCTTACATGTCCTATCTGATCACCTGCATCCATTCATGTTCACTGTGCATTCCAACGGACTTGGGACAATACCAACAGGACGAAGCGACGCTCTACACGTCCTGAATTGTTACGGAGTGTCTCCAGGAGCACTCTTCTAAGTTTAAACACTTCCACTGGCCACCAAACTCCCCAGACATGCACATTATTGTGCATATCTGGGATGCCTTGCAACGTGCTGTTAAGAAGAAATCTCCACCCTCTCGTACTCTTTAGGATTCATGGACGCTCCTGCAGGATTCATGGTGTCAGTTCCCTCCAGCACTACTTTAGACATTAGTGGAGTCCATACCACATCTTGCTGCGGCGCTTCTGCGTCCATGCGGTGGCCCTACACGAAATTAGGCAGGTGTACCAGTTTCTTTGGCTCCTCAGTATATAAGCCCACATAAGAAATAATCAGGTTCGGTGACCTTGGGCCACAGTAGTATAAGGCTGAACTTTTGGGTTCGGTGCGACCGATGCACCGTTTAGTAATCCTCTAATTAAAAAACTCCCGCACTGCGGGATGCCAGTATGGCGCTGCCCCAAGCTGCTGGTAAATGAAGTCATTCGAATCAGCCTCCAGCTTTGGTCTGTTCGCTTTGTTTTTACTTTATGACGTTTCACATTTCAATTTCAAGAGAGTGTTGCCTGGTCACTATATAGAAAGCGTGGGAGGAAACGGTTGTCGTCCATCATGCCAGGATCTAAATTACAGAACTCCACACCATGCTGTTTGTCACCTTTACAAAGAGTTTGCAGTAGCTGGATTTTGTACGGGTTCTTGTGGAAACTTCGACGCAACAAATGCCAACGTACATCGGGGGAATGTTGAGCTGTCGAGCTGCACGGTGAACGGATATCTGTGGACTCCTTATGAAATTATGGTGGATGTGTTCGACGTTTGTGTCTGACAATGGGGGACGGCCTGGTGATTTGCCTGTACGCAAACAACCTGTGTCTAGGAAATGTTCATGCCATCATGAAATGGACAGCGCTGTAGGGCAATCCACATCATACACAGTACGAAAGTCACACTGAACAGTTAGTACTGACCTGCACTGCGCAGCCATAGAACACAAAACGCTTTCTGTTGTCCCGGTACCATTTTCAGTTGAATTGAAATTGGCGCACACTGTTGATAACTAGAGGGAATCATGTAAAACACGAGATTTTGCTCTTTCCAAAAATATGTTTTCATGCACATGTCTGAAATAATATAATTGAACTGTGATTTATTTTCAAAGAATATTCTTAAGAATTTATTTTATTTACTAGCAATTCATCAAGAAGATTAACACATTTAATCACACTATGTAAGCATGGAAGTAGTTGCCAGGGAGTAACTGATGAAATCATAACCAAATTACTTTTAAGAAATGCTAATTTTTTCACTTTAATAGCGCTAAAAGTATTTTTTTAAAGAAACATTTTTAAAATTATAATTAGAAACACCCTCTAAATATCAAAGTTACAATTTATTCAGAAGTAGAAAGAAGCAAGTTTTGACTGTATGAGCTCTCGGGCAGAGAACCTTTCTGCTCCCTTTTGACATGGCGATAGTTACGACCGCTCTCAACAGCCCCTGAGAGACTACACAGGTGCATATCTGCAACACACCAGATAACTTTAAACTAAGAGTTTTAACAATTTACACAAGCACACAAACTATACACCCCTGTAGAAGGGATGTAAATGGTACAAAACACTAACAATTAAAATATTAACCTTGCCACAGAAGGTGCCACTTCATTTTAACTTCTAAGAAAAATCCTACGGTGAATGGGTGGCAACTTTACATATGATCGTTTCAATAAAAGCTCATGAAATTCAGTCTTATAAAAAATTCTACAAGATTGGCCAAGCAATAGTTAAGATGCTCTACAGTACACAGATACCGCCTCTCAAGATCATAGGCAATAATAACAAAGTTTCCGAAGATCAAAACAAATGTCAGGTATTAGGCCTTTACACTCCAAGCACGAAATTCGTTAACACGCCATATCCGACAAATATGACAGAGGCAGCTACTAACGTACGGTAGATTGATAGGGAGATTACTGAACAACCTGACCCCCACGTTTCTGTAACCCGCCCCTGCTCCACAAGGGACAAACGGACCACCCAATTTATAAACAACCACCTTCCCGCGGGTGGGCAAACGGAGAAGAATGGAGGGACGACCCCAAAGCAAAACGGCTTGTGACCTCACCAAGGAAACAAGTAGAATTTAACAAGAGTGAATTAAACAACAATATCACACTACGGGCTGTGGCGCGCTCTTCAAAACAGCAATTTTTACCGCGGCTCAATAATAGTTACGATTTTTAAACATAGCATGATTCTTTCCGATACACCCTTCTTTTTTTTATAAATATTGCTTACCCCCCAATCATTATCTGCATCTTCAAGCTACCCACCTCTTTTTCCATCTAACCCTTCTATCTTCGCCACGGTTTTTCAAAGGTAGCAACGTCATCATGAAATCATTCTGTAGACCCATACCAAAATTCTGTCACCTTCCTTGCTCACGATAACCGCTTGCTGTATTATCTAGTCACCTACAGCCATTGTCATTTCTGGAAAGGGCCTCATGAAGTATTTCTCTAACGTAAATGCTAATCCACTAGAGAAAATATATGAACACTTGCTAGTGTATACGGGCAAAGACTGTTTTTCTTAGGTATTTTTATTTTTTCCATTTCTATTACAAGTCGTACGGGGCAGTCCTCAATATTTCGTGATTGCTTGTCTTTGGTATATTAGCTTGCATCAACCATAAAAAACCTATAATTTTCATCTGTGGCAGTTAATAATCCTGTCAAAAAGAATTGTTTATAGTACATAGAACTAGACTTAACGTGTTTTCAAATGCGATGTTTATCCCACTAATACATGAAGGACAGTTAAGGAATTGTTACCTGCCCTACTTTTTTTTCCTAGCGCCACATTCTGCTCTCACGATGTCTACTGAATACTGAGGTCGCTGTTATGGACTACCTGGCAGTAGGTGGCGTCACAATGCAACTAGTATGAAAAGCGTGTGTTTTTGGGGGTGTCCAGATACTTCTGATCAAATACACTACTGGCCATTAAAATTGCAACACCAAGAAGAAATGCAGATGATAAACGGGTATTTGTTGGACAAGTATATTATACTAGAACTGATATATGATTAAATTTGCACGCAATTTGGGTGCATAGATCCTGAGAAATCATTACCCAAAACAACCACCTCTGGCCGTAATAACGGTCTTGATACGCCTGGGAATTTAGTCAAACAGAGCTTGGGTGGCGTGTACAGGTACAGCTGCCCATGCGTCTTCAACACGATACCACAGTTCATCAAGAGTAGTGACTGGAGGATTGTGACGAGCCAGTTGCTCGACCACTATTGACCAGATGTTTTCGGAGATCTGGAGAATGTGCTAGGCAGGGCTGCAGTCGAACATTTTCTGTATCCAGAAAGGCCCGTACAGGACCTGCAACATGCGGTGGTGCATTATGCTGCTGAAATGTAGGTTTTCGCAGGGATCGAATGAAGGGTAGAGCCACGGGTCGTAACACATCTGAAATGTAACGTGTAGCCAATGCCACCCCATACCATAACGCCAGGTGATACGTCCGTATGGCGAAGACGAATACACGCTTCCAATGTGTGTTCAACGCGATGTCGCCAAACAGTGATGCGACCATATGATGCTGTAAACAGAACCTAGATTAATCCGAAAAAATGACATTTTGCCATTGGTGCACCCAGGTTCGTCGTTGAGTACACCATCGCAGGCGCTCCTGTCTGTGATGCA
The DNA here is from genome assembly GCF_023897955.1 of Schistocerca gregaria. Lineage (NCBI taxonomy): Eukaryota > Metazoa > Arthropoda > Insecta > Orthoptera > Acrididae > Schistocerca > Schistocerca gregaria. The sequence continues at coordinate 185,834,086 of NC_064924.1, forward strand.
GCGTCAAGGGTAACCGCAGATGTTGCCTCCGAGCTGATAGTCCATGCTACTGCAAACGTCGTCGCACTGTTCGTGAAGATGGTTGTTATCTTGCAAACGTCCCCATCTTTTGACTCAGGGATCGAGACGTGGCTGCACGATCCGTTACAGCCATGCGGATAAGATGCCTGTCATCTCGACTGCTAGTGATAGCAGGCCGTTGGGATCCTGCTCGGCGTTCCGTGTTACCCTCCTGAACCCACCGATTCCATATTCTGCTAACAGTCATTGGATCTCGACCAACGCCAGCAGCAATGTTGCGATACGATAAACCGCAATCGAGATAGGCTACAGTTCGACCTTTATCAAAGTCGGAAACGTGATGGAACGCATTTTTCCTCCTTACACGGGGCATCGTAACAACGTTTCACCAGGCAACGCCGGTCAACTGCTGTTTGTGTATGAGAAATCGGCTGGAATCTTTCCTCATGTCACCACGTTGTAGGTGTTGCCAGCCTTGTGTGGATGCTCTGAAAAGCTAACGATTTGCATATCACAGCATCTTCTTCCTGTCGGTTAAATTTCGCGCCTGTAGCACGTCATCTTCGTGGTGTAGCAATTTTAATGGCCAGTAATGTAGTATATGTATGTATGACCAAAACTCATCCTAAACCAGTGGACCGATTTCAACCAAAGTTGGGACAGCTATGACTTCCGGTCTGGAGAGAATCGCTGTGGGGGTAAGAGCCGTCCACCTATCAGGGGGCGGGGGTGAGGTGAAAAAGTGTTGTAGCTCACGACGAGAAAATTCTCCACCTTTATTTACACGCTATTTGAGAATGCGAGCAGTTAGTGACTTGTAACAAACTTTGCACATAATTTTATACCTTAATGAATCTTATACTCGTTTTTTATCGCTTACTACATTTCGATTTTCTTACAGTAAAACTGCAACACCTTGCTTGACGTTTTACTTCATTACCTTTTTTTGTACTATCTGTATTCACGACACAATTCTGCATACCGTATTCACATGTACTACTCAATATATATGGAAAATGTAGTCATTGTGCTACATTATGCTACAGGTAGGACAGGAGATATGAGGTCATAAACACTGAGATGTGCGAAAAACTGCGGCATCATGTATGATGGTTGAATTTATTCCTTCTCTGCTGCTAATCGTATTCAGAAAAGGTTTCGCAGACAGTATTCTCGTAGACCGCTGACTGACCTACCAAACTATATGATTATCTGTCATATTAGCAGGTCCTTTATCTCTCCATTTTCTGATGTCCATTGCTTCCTTCTTAAGGCTGCTGTATGTCCATCATGACATCCAGTATATGGAATCTCTTCCTTCCTCGCTTCCTTTTCCCTTATGTATAACCTTCTAGAATAGTTTTTAATCAGTGCTTCATTCTTTCTTAATATATGCCCAATCCCATTTCTTTTTCTTCTCATTATTTCATACAGTAACACTCTTGTCTCTCTCACTCTTCTCAGTACCTCTTCATTTTTTACTCTGTCCATTCAACTTATTCTTTCCATCCTCCGCCATGTCCAGCTCTCAAAAGCCTCCAGCCTTTCTCTGTCTTTCTTCCTCATAGTCCATGTTTCAGCGCCATATAGAAGAACACACCATACAAGGCTTCCTGAGTTCTCTGTCCAGACTGCTGCAAAAACTTCTCCTTTTCTTGTAAAACGCCTCTTTTTCCATTGATATCATTGTTTTAATTTCTGTGGAGCATTTCCAGTCGGTGTCTATCCTGCTTCCAAGATATTTAAAATTTTGCACCTGTTTTATTATATCTCCATTCTGCATAATTTTTATTTCCTTATTTCCTCCTAGTACCTATACTTTTGTTTTATTTGTGTTTACTTTTATTCCATTTTTTTCCCTTTAGTTTCAATGATGTCCACCAAATCCTGTAATTCTTTTTCCCCTGTGGACAGAAGGACCATGTCATCAGCAAACCTCAAACACCCTAATCTTCTTCCTCCATTTTCTACTCCTTTGCCATATAAAGAGCATTCGTCAGTCATATTTTCCAAGTTGAATAGAGTAGTTGATGGACAGCATCCTTGTCTTACTCCTTTTCCAAGTGCGATCCAGTTTGTATTTTCTCCTCTTACTTTAATAGAGTCTTTTTGATTAAGATACAATTAGTTTACAAGTCTTCTGGTTTTCCCGTCCACTCTCGTTTCCCTCATTATGGTCACCAACTTGTCCCAAACCACGTTGTCAAATGCGTTTTCTAGATCGATGAAGCACATATATAGCCCTCTCCCTTTTTCAATAAGCCTTTCTCCCAAGATTTGTAGGAGCTCTATTGCATCTCTGGTGCCCGCATTCCGTCTAAAGGCAAAGTGCTCCTCGCCAAGATACTTTTCCATCACTTTTTCAACTCTTTTATTAATTATTCTTAACATCACTTTGGGTGCGTCTGAAATGAGGCTGATTGTCCTGTGCTCGCTGCATTTCTTGCTTCCTTGTTTTTCCGGTAATGGAATCATTATTGTTGTTAGAAAATCCTTAGGTCATTCACCACTGTCATATATTTTATTAGATAACCTCAATATTTCTCTTTTTCCATCTTGGTTCAAGCGTTTTAATATTTCTCTTGGTATCGTATCTGTACATACGGCTTTGCCTTTTTTCCTTGCAGCTATGGTAGGCTTTACTTCTTCCATTATGATACACTCCTGGAAATTGAAATAAGAACACCGTGAATTCATTGTCCCAGGAAGGGGAAACTTTATTGAAACATTCCTGGGGTCAGATACATCACATGATCACACTGACAGAACCACAGGCACATAGACACAGGCAACAGAGCATGCACAATGTCGGCACTAGTACAGTGTATATCCACCTTTCGCTGCAATGCAGGCTGCTATTCTCCCATGGAGACGATCATAGAGATGCTGGGTGTAGTCCTGTGGAACGGCTTGCCATGCCATTTCCACCTGGCGCCTCAGTTGGACCAGCGTTCGTGCGGGACGTGCAGACCGCGTGAGACGACGCTTCATCCAGTCCCAAACAAGCTCAATGGGAGACAGATCCAGAGATCTTGCTGGCCAGGGTAGTTGACTTACACCTTCTAGAGCACGTTGGGTGGCACGGGATACATGCGGACGTGCATTGTCCTGTTGGAACAGCTAGTTCCCTTGCCGATCTAGGAATGGTAGAACGATGGGTTCGATGACGGTTTGGATGTACCGTGCACTATTCAGTGTCCCCTCGACGATCACCAGAGGCGTACGGCCAGTGTAGGAGATCGCTCCCCACACCATGATGCCGGGTGTTGGCCCTGTGTGCCTCGGTCGTATGCAGTCCTGATTGTGGCGCTCACCTGCACGGCGCCAAACACGCATACGACCATCATTGGCACCAAGGCAGAAGCGACTCCCATCGCTGAAGACGACACGTCTCCATTCGTCCCTCCATTCACGCCTGTCGCGACACCACTGGAGGCGGGCTGCACGATGTTGGGGCGTGAGCGGAAGACGGCCTAACGGTGTGCGGGACCGTAGCCCAGCTTCATGGAGACGGTTGCGAATGCTCCTCGCCGATACTCCAGGAGCAACAGTGTCCCTAATTTGCTGGGAAATGGCGGTGCGATCCCCTACGGCATGCCCACTATACGCCCTCGCTCAAAGTCCGTCAACTGCACATACGGTTCACGTCCACGCTGTCGCGGGATGCTACCAGTGTTAAAGACTGCGATGGAGCTCCGTATGCCACGGCAAACTGGCTGACACTGACGGCGGCGGTGCACAAATGCTGCGCAGCTAGCGCCATTCGACGGCCAACGCCGCGGTTCCTGGTGTGTCCGCTGTGCCGTGCGTGTGATCATTGCTTGTACAGCCCTCTCGCAGTGTCCGGAGCAAGTATGGTGGGTCTGACACACCGGTGTCAATGTGTTCTTTTTTCCATTTCCAGGAGTGTAATATAGGATGGTGCAAAATACGAGTCAGAAAGTGTTTGTCCGCTGTGATTTAATTCCGTGCCCTTAATGATTCTCCTTGTAACAGTGTTTTAATGTATCCACGAAAATTTTGTAGGTCGCTCACTTATGTCTGAATACAAATTTCTTAATAGAAACACTAACGCTGGAACTGCCGGTGCAGTGGGCGCACACGTTCAAGCTGCTGCGGAACATCATACATAAAGTCACTATTTAGTGCGCAATCTGCGCACAATGAATTATAGGGCCAATTTTAAATGAGGAACCGGCCAGATAAGGCAAATACAGACAAGTCCTGGTTCAAATGGCTGTGAGCACTATGGGACTCAACTGCTGTGGTCATCAGTCCCCTAAAACTTAGAACTACTTAAACCTAACTAACCTAAGGACATCACACACATCCATGCCCGAGGCAGGATTCGAACCTGCGACCGTAGCAGTCGCGCGGTTCCGGACTGCGCGCCTAGGACCGCGAGACCACCGCGGCTGGCAGACAAGTCCGGGAACAAGAATTTTCACCGCAGCACGACGCCGCCGGACGCTTTGAATCCGCTGGTACAGCACGTCCTCACCGTACCGCCGTCGTCCATTTTCTTCAGGCGTTATTCAGGCATCGTACGAGATTAGTATTCATTGAACCAGGCGTGGTATAGCACGGTTTCAATCCACGTGAGCATTCATTATGGAATTATGTGAAGGACAGTGTTGTCAAAAAAGTTTCCGCGACGCTCTACGATCTTAAATTTTAGCTCCTGCTATAGCATAAATATGATAACAAGCATATGTCACACTTTGTTACGTCGTAGTAGACAGAAGCTACGCAACATCTATTTTGCGCCACCTTGTATCCTTTCTCTCCATATAGGTACTTCACCTATTCCATTTTCAGCCTAAAACACTAATGAGAAACTGCATGATAACTTTGATTTTCACCTCATACTCTTCGACTTAGACCATGCTTTGAGAATTTTCCTCTCAGATTGCAAAATGAGTAAAACCTAGTAAATAACTGGCATATGAGAGGCCATGTAGTCTAGTATTTGGCATTTGTCTTATTCGTCTTCCAGAGCTGATGTAGGCTTATTACATAAAGAGCTTGTAACGAAACGCTTTAAGAAAAACATTAACATTAGTGGACTTCTGCTCATTACTCTAATTCCTAAATCATCAGTTGTCGTTGTTGTAAGTTTACAGAGCCAGAGTAAATCCCAAATGACCACCAAATAATGGGGGGGAGATAGGTTTTAACTTGTCGTTGAGTCACATTGCCTGGAACACTTGGGTGTGGACGCTACGAAAAATGCTACTGGTAGTAAATATTGTAATCCAAAAGATAGAGACTTTAGCGATTGCACTGTTGTGCACAATATGATTTATCATGGTATCACGAACATTGAGACACTTTACCAACGTTCGAGGAGAAAAGATCGCATAACCATAAGAAGACTACCACAATATTCCATTCGTAATGCACCAGGGAATATGACCCTTCTCAGCGGAGATGTTAGGATACCTTTCAAAAACGCACAAAAAAGAGGGAAATCACATACAGAAAAATGACACGAGATTGTGGACTATTACGCCGGCAAGATCATTACTGTGCTTGTAATGAATTCGACTTGCTCGAAGGGAGTGATGATCACATAGCGTAAGTGAGCGTTGAAGACCATTGCAGTGCATGTAATCAATATTTTGAGTACATTACATACTAGATACAAGATAAAAATGCCTCTGATGACTACATGGGAGAGTAAGCGACGAATGTTGTAGAATTTCGTTCCCGATTTGCGATATCTGCAAGTAACAACACTACAATAGAGTTTTGCACTTACGTGCATTTTGGATTCTTCAGAACGTAGGGGATTTTGGAGAATACCATATCGTTTTTAAATGTAACTATATCAATAAAATATCTTTGGAAATCTTAAAGAGCATTTATAATCGTAAGAGATTAGTAGAGACAGGATAATGACTTTCTAACGTGAACAGATAACGAGGTAGATGGTAGGTAAGCGCATCAGATGGCGTTAAGATAAAGTATTTGATTGATTTGTTTGGAACATTACCATCAGGCAATGCCGTATTGATCACGCCACTGAATAAAAGGTCAACTTGTTGTAATTACTGGTGGTGATGCAATAGCTACCGCCTTCGAAACGTATCTGTCAAACTTTCCGCACGCTATAAAATGGAAAAATTCGAAAAAAAAAACACCCGGCGAAACGAAAATTGTAATGACAAAATTTTTCACCTATTTTGGAGTGTGGAAAAAACTGTGCGGCGTTTATGTTTTAGTGAAATTTATATTATCTTCTTTTACTTCCAACACCACAGGAGCAGCGTACATAATTGGTAAATTTGTATTTGTCATTTTTCTTGATACATCAGGTTCCTGTCCGACAGTCCTGAGTACCAGATTTTCAGTGTGTTTCTCTACCTCTCGAACGCTGTACACCAGAGTTTCTGCATGGTGTGAATACGACCAGTTTATAGTAGGTTATACAGCGTGTCTACAAACATTTCATGAAAATCACGCAATTCCCGCAAATTAGGAACCGGTGGTTTGTGAATCCAGGTGTGTTCCAGATGCGTTTTATAGGGGTCACATAAGGCGAATTTGGTGACGAAGTCATCAAAGTGACTTCTGTGTCATGCTCCTTAAATCACTGTAACACATTTCTTGTCCTTGTCATGGCCCGTTATCCTGCTGGAAAATGGAGTCATCGTCGGGGAGGAGATGAAGCACAAAGTGATGCAGCTGGGGAGCAGTTATTTTCACGTAGTTCAAAATGATTCAAATGGCTCTGAGCACTATGGGACTTAACATCTGTGGTCATCAGTCCCCTAGAACTTAGAACTACTTAAACCTAACGAACCTAACGACATCATTCACATCCATGCCCGAGGCAGGATTTGAACCTGCGACCGTAGCAGTCGCGCGGTTCCGGACTCAGCGCCTTAACCGAGAGACCACCGCGACCGGCTGTTCACGTAGTTCACCAAAGCTAGTCCATGTGACCAGGCTAAATTATTTCTGATGAACGGTTCACTTTGAAAGGGAGGAAGGAAGATTAGGTTTACGCCCGTCGGTAACGAGATCATTTGAGAGGTGGTCTACTCTCGCTGAACGCTTGAGCTATGCAATCGTCTGGCCAGACTGAAACTGTTTGCCGGACGAAGACTCGAACTCGGGACCTTCGTCTTTCAACGGCAAGTGCTCTACTGACAGAGCTACCAAGCTTGACTCGCAACCGCTCGTCATAGTTCGAAGGGTAGGAGACGAGGTACTGGGGTAAGTAAAGCTGTGAGGAAGGACTTTGAGTAGCTCAGTTGGTAGAGCACTTGCGCGTAGAAGGCAAATATCCCGAGTTCGCGTCTTGGTCCGGCACACAGTATTAATCTGCCAGGAATATTCATATCAGCGCAAACTCCACTGCAGTGGAAAAATGTCATTCCGTATGCAATCGTAAGTGACAATGTCAGCGGGTCATTATGAGAACGCGCAGGACCCGTATGCTGCTTAGCCCCACACTCAAAAATGTGCCTTGAGCGGTGTGCTCCGAAACACTCTCTGTCATCAGCCCTGCCACACATTGCCGTCTGTCCTACTCTACAGAGTTAACTCACACAAAGAAATTATTAGTATGTGCACTTTTTCTCCTTTTTTTCCTTCTGTGCTCAATCCACGCATAATTTCAGTTCAGTTTGATATTTTCTTGATTATAAATCCATATTTTAGAAATCCAGCTACTGCAATGTATACGTCTCGTTGTGCGGTTCCATAAAATGTGATTGACAATGTAAATTTCACTTTCATTGGTGACTACTGCCTTCGTCTTCGGTGTACTCTTATAACTCGTGAAACACCATTTAGCAGAGCACAATTATTGCAATGACACAGAAATTTCAAACATTAAAAGAGTCAGGAAATGCTTTATGATATCTGGGAATACTTTATTATTAACCAAAGAATATCTGTACGAGATCATTTTAGGCCGGCCCGAGTGGCCGAGCGGTTCTAGGCACTACAGTCTGGAACCGCGCGACCGCTACGGACGCAGGTTCGAATCCTGCCTCGGGCATGAATATGTGTGACGTCCTTAGATTAGTTAGGTTTAACTAGTTCTAAGTTGTAGGGGACTGATGTCCTCAGCAGTTAAATCCCATAGTGCTCAGAGCCCTTTGAACCATTTGAATGAAGATCATTTTGAAGTTGCGAAGTCTAATTACCTATCCATGCGTTTTGCTGGACGAACGATCCTATTTTCTTTGTACTGTAGTACAAACAGCACGAACTAATTCGTGTGTATTCATTTTCCGGTAATTATAAGTAAATCACACAGAACCTAGGTGACGAAATTGTACAAGAGATAGAAAAAAATCTATTCAAACACTGACTGAAGCAAGGAGAAATAGATCATACATTGTCGCTGGCTCAATATGGGTCGGACAAAATCTTTCGTAAGTGACAACCATTATATTGTTAAACAGGGCATTACCGGCACGTAATTCATCTATTAACATTCAGAGATTCTGATAGGCTGTGATAAAAACGTCGGTGACTTAAGTATTTTCTTTACAATCACTATACTTTCATTTTAACTGGCACCTGCTGAATCTTCAATGGAGTTAGAAACTATATGCTTAAAATGAATGTTGTATTGAAATATATATTAATTATTTATGCATTGTCGATCTAAGTGAATGTACCATACCAGTCTACGCTAATAAATAAATAAATAAATAAATAAATAAATAAAAAAGGGAAGTCAAATTTAATGAAAAAAGTGAGAATGAGGTGAATAATTCGGACAACAATCGTTTTCTTCGTTTACGGTGAACAACAGTAATGTCAATAATAACAGTGTAAATGTAGAGATATGTATAAGAAAGGTTTCACCCTCCGAGCACAGAAGGGGTAAAGGTAGGTTATCGACCTCTGAAGATTGCCAAACCAGTTTTTTTACTTTGATACTGTACTCCCTATCGTGTACCTCCTCCACTGACAACGAAAAATGGACATTGCCGTCGATGTGATGGATTGGGTACCGCAGCGATACAGGTAGCCGTAACTACGACAGAGGGGTATCTGTTTAGAGACCAGAAAAACGGGTCTTCCTGAAGTGGGGCAGCAACCTTTTCAATACTTGCGGGGATAACAGTCTGGATGACTGACTGATCTGACTTTTTAACATCTCCAAACGGCCTTGCAGTGGTGGTATTGTGAATGGCTGAAAGCAAGGGGGAAACTACAGTCGTAACTTCTCGTGAGGGCATGCGGCTCTAGTCTATGTATAAAAGATGATGGCGTGCTCTTGGTAAAATATTCCCTGAGGTAAAATAATCCCCCAATCGGATCTCCAAGTGGGGACTACTTAGAGGTATATACTCATCAGAGTAAATAAAACTGGCATTCTACTGTTGGGAGCGTGAAATGTTACACCCCTTAATCGGGTATATAGTTTAAAGATTTAAAAAGAGAAAGGGATCCAGTGAACGTAGACAAAGTATGAATTAGTGAAGTTCGGTGGCTAGAGGAACAGAGCTTCTGGTCAGGCGAATACAGGATTATGAATACAAAATCAAATAAGGGTAATGCAGGATAGGTTTAATAACGAATAAGTGAATAGGGATGTGGGTAAGCAACTATATACAGCATTGTGATCGTATTATTGGAGCCAAAATAGGCTCGAAGTCCATACCCAAAACAGTTTACATGTCAATTATCTCCGTAGTTGATGAAGATATTGAAGATATGTGTGACAAGATAAAATAAATTCCTTACATAGTTAAGAGAGGCGAAAATTTAAAAGTGATGAGAGAATGGAGTTCGAAAATAGGAAACAAAAGAGGCGGAAAAATAATAGATGAATATGGACTCTGGGGAAGGGGTGCAAGAGGAAGCCATCCCGTAGAACTTTGCAGAAAGCGTAATTTAATAGTCGCTACCACTTGGTTTAAGAATCATAAAGGGGGTTGTATGTGTGGAAGAGACCTAGAGGCATCAGGAGATTTGAAGACAAATTATACAATTGTAAGACAGAGATTTAAAAACCACGTTTTAAATTGTAAAACTTTGCCAGGGACAGATTGGACTATGACCACAATTTACTGCTCATGAACTGTTAATTAAAACTGCAGAAATTGGAAAAAGCAGGACGTTAATGAGTCGGGATAAGTTGAAAGAACCACAGTTTGCTAAGAGTTTAGGCAACGGTTGACTAAAACAGGGGAAAGATATATGGTAGAAAATATTGAATTTAACTGATGAAAGGAGGAATTATAAAAATGCAACAATAGAAACAGGCGAAGGCGAATACAAACGTTTCAATAATCAAATTGACAGGAAATTCAAAATGCCTAAACCGGAATGGCTAGAGTTCAAATATAAGAATTGTGAAGCTTCTTTCACTAGGGACAAGAGAGATACCGCCTACAGGATAAATAAAGATGCCTGGGTCAAACAAGAGCAGCTGTGAGAATATCAGGAGCTCAGATGGGACACAGCCGTAAGCAAAGAAGCATAAGCTGAAAGCTGGAAGTTGTATATAGAGGGCTATGCAAGGTGGATAAAGTTGAAGGCAATGTTATATACAGGGAATTGGTCGTAGACGAAGATGCGATGGTAGAAATGACACTGAGAGAAGATTTGACAGAGCTCTGAAAGACCTAAGTCAAAGCAAAGCCCCAGGAGTAGACGATGGTCTCTTAGGCCTGATGATACCCTTGGGAGAGTCAGCCATGACAAAAGTTTTCCATCTGGTATTCAAGACGCAAAACACAGGTGAAATACCCTCAGACAGCAACAATAATGTGATAACTGCCGTTCCAAAGAAAGCAGGTGCTGACAGGTGTGAAAATTACTGAACTTTCAGTTTAATAAGTCATGGTTGCAAAATGCTTACACAAACTGTTTACAGATGAAATGAAAAACCGGTTAAAACTGACGTCGATAAAAATCAGTTAGTATTCCGGAGGAATGTAGGAACACATGAGGTAATACTGACCATCCGACTTATCTTATAAGATAAGTGAAGAAAAGTCATACCAAAATTTACGGAATTTTTAGGCTTAAAGATTGCTTTTGACAATGTTGAGTGGAATAATCCCTTTGTAATTTTGAAAGCAGCAGGGGAAAAAATATAGAGAGTGAAAGGCTGTTTACAGCTTGCACAGAAACCAGGCGTAAGTAATAAGAGAAAATGTGCACCCACGATGTTACTCAATATGTACACTCGGCAGCAAAAAAAGAGGGTCACGCAAGAATTCCAACGTTTAGGCTGCAACTGAATGTATGCAACCAACGTATCATTTCTGTGTTGCACATAGTCGCATCCCTCCACAGTACGGTCGTTGTAAGATACACAATGGATACCGCTAGAGACTACTACAGAACACTGGTCTGTATGACAGTCCGTCCAGATGTAAGGTAACACCACAATAGTATATAAGAGATAAGACAGTCCTTAACGTTTGTAAACTAAACTTAATTACAATAAGTTACATTTCAAACGCTATAGGAAAACTAATTTTGTCACATAAATCGTTCAGGAATCCTTAGGCATAATTAAATATTTGATACAGTATATGGATTTATAAAGTTGTATGGCAATTGGAAATAAGTTCTTTGCTGTCTAAAAGTTTTACCCAACAATACTGAACGTCGTTCAACGTTCAGTGGGGTGTGGTTTCGCATCAACCCTATGTAATACTAAGCAGTTAAAAGTAAACGTGATTAACGGGAGCAAGCACTATACAGAAATCCCAATATTAACAGCGAATCACAAGTAATATCACTGTTCAAGTTACTCACCAACAGTTACTTGTACACAAAGCTGTACTTTAAATGACATGACCAATGCCTTCGTTCTGGATCCGGATACAAATCCAGAACTTAAAACCATTGTTAACCAAGTAAAGCTTCGTGCCTTATCGAGACTCTATCACTAGGCAGAAAGAGATGTCAAATATTGATGTTTGCACCAGTATCAGTTATCAATTCTCAACTTGAACGTAAATGACGATAATGTTTGTACGAAACTAGGAACCCTAACATGACAATTTCCTTCTTGGTAATTAACCTCGAGAGACGTTGTACATTATTGCATTGTCAAGGAACAATGGAATCACATGTTTAAAATTGAAATGCCATCATGTAATGCTGGTAACAAGGATACGAACCCAGCACGTAATATGATTGTTGAATAAGTTTGTAAAATCATATGTAGATATCACAGTTTGTCGCCAATAGTATGGTTGCAACCTTAAATGACGACTGAAGTCGTATTGCCAGACCGGGATTCGAACCCGGCGCCTACCGTCGTCGTTGTCTAACCAGGAACAGACGAGAAATGTCCAATTTTGGTCCACAATTAGCGAGATGTGCGCACGTTTAACTAGAAATAAGGCGACGAAAACGTCAATGCTGACTAAGAGTCGAACGACGCACACATGGTTATGAAGACACGTTAATAATCAAATTCTTATTCAGTAGTAACTAGGAGTAACATGTTTAGTTGCCAATCTTAAGGCCTTTCTCATCCCTAGTAACGTGTTGCCTAATATTTGCGATATCATGGTGTTAATTTACGAGTAGATTGACTGCCGCAAAGAGCAATGTTCTCTAGTAGTCGTGTATAATTGAGATGTAAATGAAGTGCCTCAGCAGAAAGTAATTGCCGTCGTGCAGCACGTATTATTTGAGAGACACTGAGTACATGTTATAAGTGCACAAAACGTGTATTATATACTACGTATATACTCTTATTTGGAAAAGCTGCCGTCAAACCTATTTACTTTCACATTCCGCTTAGTTGTCGTGATTGAATACACGTTTTCTTAAGGCTACATCTAATGCAGAGCGCTTACGAGAAAGAAAAGTTTCCTGCGTCATGCTATTGCTAGCTAGGTGAAATATCTTGTGGAATCTATGTTTAAAATGAATGTATTTTTGAACGTATTGTTCGTCAAAAATTTTAATGAATCGTCAACTGTTGGTGTGCCTGCACATATTATAGCGAAATAGCTGTAGCTGCGTTAGTTTATGCTACAGACTTGGGTAGGTTAGGTGTAACTTTTGATCTTTCAAGGGGTGATCGTGGCCTTGCGGCCCGGGTCTGTACTAGCCGCGTCTCGCGAGATACGGGCCAGCCAGGCTGGGCGAGGAGAGACGCAAGTGAGCGAGCTGGCGGTGGCGTTGGTGGGCCAACAGCCCGAGACGAGCCAGCACGGCTGCTCCGCATGCCTCTTCCTCTGCCGCTCCGTTCGATGTAGGTATGTTATGTTTACCTCCTCTCCTGGCATCAGTATAAGAGCGGCAAGCAGAAATACACATCAGGCTTTCTGCCGTAATGGCTCACTGGGAGAGGTCTATTCGAGACAGAGTCGTCGCTCTCATTAAAGAAGGAGGACGTTCCATCAGAGAAGCTGGCAGACGGTATGACGTACCACATAGTACAGCAGCGAGATGGCGGAGGATCTGCCTTGAAAGAGGCAGCACCAACAGGGCTTCTGGCTCAGCAGGAAGAGAGTGAGCTCACAGCAGGAAGACAGGGATCTAGTGTCTAGGAGCAAAGAAAATCCCTTTCTGAACGTGAAACAGTTGCGGCGAGAGACCAACTTCCCCGGCTCCAGTGACACCATTCGCCGAAGGCTTAGGGGCCTCGACTGCATGCACGACGATCCGCCGTGAAACAAGAGCTCAGCAAGACAACGTTTTATACCGGCTAGAATTTGCGGAGATCCATCTGAGGGCGTCGTGGGGCAACGTCATTTTCACTGATGAGAAGGTGTTTTCCACCAGTAACGACAGTCCACGAATCGTTTACAGGCCGCAAGGGACTCGCCATCGACGTGAATATGAAACCACGACGAGAAGAAGTGACCGGCTATCTGTTACCTGCTGGGGTTGGATTTCTGCGAGAGGGGCGGAATTCTTCACAGGATAGAATGAACTCTGGACAGCGTGCAATTTGCCCACATATTGGAAGAAGTGATTCTTCCGTCAGTGCAAATGCTGTATGCAGAAGAGGACGTCACATTACATTCACAAGTCCGCATTTGTTCAGCCGCGGCTCTCCACTATTGGCGTCAACTTCATGGACTGGCCGCCACGGGCAGCTGATACGAGCGCCATGGAAAACATGGGGGCTGAGGTCGCCAGAATATTAACAGAGAACTGGCCACGAAACCAACCAACTACTACGGACGTTCTTTGGGACAATGTGTTGGAAGCCTCGGAGGAAAATGCTTCTTGAGGCTGTTACGTCCGACGGCTTATGCATTCTATGCCAAGACGCATGATAGAAGTACAAAATAATGAAGTATTCTGGATAAAATATTTGAGTCCTTAAAACGTATTGTTATGTCTTCCTTTTCGTCATTTTGCTCATTGGGAGATAGTAGAAGATCGCGTGGCAACAGAAAAGATGCAATATGGGTTAGTTTTCCTTTGAGTTGCCTTTTTGATTCAAGTGGGTTACTTTTGAATATACTGTTTGTTAAATATTTTATTTTGATTTCATTTATACCCTGTCTAAATACCTACAAACTAATCAGCGTAGGTGGACTCTGTCACAGAAGTTTTTGTTATTTCAAATACATCTCTTTCTTCCCCTCCATCCAAGAACACACTCTCCGTCCTCCACACAATAAGCAAACGATTTCATACTATGTTTACTCATTGTTAATATCTCCTCTATTCTCTATCACACACACTCTCTCTGACTCTATCGCTGCAAGTGCCCTTCTATTCAGTTCCCCCAAAACTTTATAAACAAATCTAGCGGTGTCCATTGACGCTAAATTTTTTCTTTTAATTTCTGCTGTCTTTACTTTCTATCATTCCTCTCAACACCTATGAAACCATATTCTTTGATCTCCACTTCCGTATAACCCATTCTTCGTTCTGAAAACAGTCCTTCCTTATCACTGGGTCCTAAGATAAAACGAACTGTGGCACACTTCAAAGCAATATTTTGCAACAAGCATTTCACGCTTATATTTTGCACGTCTGCACTTCTATCCATACCCAGATCCCGCCCTTCTTCCTGTTACTCGTCCCTTGACATCTGCATCTACATCTAAATGTATACTCCGCAATTCATAATTATGTGCTCGGCAGGGGGTTCTGTGGTCTGGCGGATTAATTTTGTACTGATGTGTAAACGTGTAGGTTCACATCTCACGTCAGGCGTAAATTTTTAACACACACAAGTAACTCTCCTTCACCCCTAGTAACGCCAAGTGCAGAACGCCAGTAAGCTCAGTAGTTTAATATCCGCAGTAAAAATAACATCCCTTCGCTGCCGACTGGGGCAGAGCGACATTCGTTGGAGCTGTGACAGACGGAGAAACCCCGGAAGGCAGAGACTCGGTCACCAGCAAGCCGTCGTAAACTGGAACACGTATTTAATTTAATGAACCAATGGCCATGTAAGTTCACAAGGCTCTTACTTTATTTGAAACTGAGACGTTGTAAATTGTGGTACTGGACTGGGATTCGAATTCGATTTCACTATGTTCCTCAAGATTGCAAACTCTTCTAGGTCTCCTCGAAAGGCACCTACCTGGTTTCGAATCCTGATCAGGAGAAAATATTCATTACTTCATTTCAAGCCCTAGCATGTGCACTCCGTACTACTAGTGAAAAATAGTTGCAATTTCAACGTATGTTCGTGCGTTGTCAGCTATAACGTGTTCGTTTCAACTGACAGCCATATGCTGAGCTTTTTATCA
Source organism: Schistocerca gregaria (assembly GCF_023897955.1). NCBI lineage: Eukaryota > Metazoa > Arthropoda > Insecta > Orthoptera > Acrididae > Schistocerca > Schistocerca gregaria. The sequence continues at coordinate 185,849,772 of NC_064924.1, forward strand.
CAACGTTACAAGATCAAACGTTTCCTTACAGCTTTTCAAGTTCAAACATTCCTCTCCATCCTACTGGCGAAAACGAATTTCGGTTTGACGTTGTGTTCCTTGTGATCACCAATGACGACATGTTGTTGATTCCGCTTCTCGCCAGTATTTTCCATCACATCATTGAAAGTACAAACATGCCACTCCTAGCTATTATTGGAAAAGAATTTGATAGTTAAATTTTCTTCATGACCACGTGTTCGGGCTTTGAATTCCATTCAGCACAGAACTTTTCGTCGCCTCATGTCTAGCTAAACATGCGCACATCTCGCTACTGGTGACCCATCGTCTGTTGCTGCCTGGAAAACGATGCTGGGTTCGAAACCCAGTCAGGCAAAAACAATTCTATCGTCATTTAAGGTTCCAACATCTCGTTATTAGTGAAAACATTTGATATTTAACTTCTGATTTTATGTACTTCATTAACAATCCGATTAGGTGCTGGGTTCGCGTCCCTGTAATAAGCTTTATATGATGGCATTTCAGTTTCAAACATGAGCACACCTTGACCCTTGTGAATGATACCATATTGAACGTCGTTAGGGGTAGTTCCCAGGAAGGTAACTGTTATTACAGGATTCCCAGTTCAGCACAATTATTTTCATCATTTATTTTCAGGATCTGCATTGATAACTGATACTGGTGAAAACGTCTATACTTCACGTGTCTTTATGCCTAGTGATCGGGTCTCAATAAGGCACAAACAAAGCTTAACTTAGTTAGCAATGGCTATAGGTGCTACGTGTGAATCCAGGTCCAGAACGACGACGTTGGTCATGTCATTCCATGTTCAAATTTGTATACACGTAGCTGTTGATGTGTTATGGGAACAATGATATTACTGGTGATTCGCTGTTAATGTCGAGATTTCCGTAGAGTGCTTGTTGCCATTAATCGCGTTTTTTTACTGGTTGGTCCCATATCAAGGTTCCAGAGCCACTTGCCGTTGAGCGACGTGCAGCAGTTGGATGGAAAACCTTTTCGAGAGCGAAAAACGTTTTTCCTATTGCCGAACAGCTTTGTAACTCCATATATTGTCTCGAGTATTTAATTTTGACTAAGGGTTACTATACGTCATATGTAAAATAATCCGTTTTCTTATAACTTTTGGAATGTCACTTGTAATTAAGGTTAGTTTATGAGTGTTATGGGGTGTCTCAGCGCTAGGAACGTGTTTTAAAATATGTTTTGTATGACGATATTAGATGACGCTTAGATTGACCTTTGGTCTCTAGTAGTCTCTTGCGGTACCAACTGTGTGTAGTCAAACGATTGTACGCCACAGGGTTTTGATGTTTGGAGGACCCGCTACACAGCTACGTTATGTTGGATGTATTCGGCAGCGACCCACTTTTTTTTGCTGTCAAGTGTACATTGAACAAGCAGTAAAGGGAACTAAATGAGAGTTGGTACCAGGATTAAAAGTTCAGAGAGAAGATCTAAAAAGTTTGAGGTTTGCCAATGACACTGTAATTCTGTCAGAGACAACAAAGTTTTTGGAAGAGCAGTTTAAAAGAAGGAACATTGTTTAGAAAGCTGGATATAAGATGAACATCAACGAAAAAGAAAGGATAATGAGATATAGTCCCACTGAATCAGGTGATGCTGAGTGAATTAAATTAGGAAATGAGGCACTTAAAATAGCAACTGAGTTTGGCTGTTTGGACAGCAAAATTATTTGTAACTGATGGTGTCTGTAGTAAAGAGAATAGAATATGTAGACTGGTAATAACAAGAAACACATTTTTGAAAGAGATAAATTTATTAACATAGGATATATATTTGAGTTTTAGGGCGTCTATCTGAAAGTATTTGTCAGGAAAGCAGCTGAGTATGGAAATAAAACATAGACGATATTAAGTTTAGACTAAAAGCGAACAGAAGCTGTCGAAATATGGTGCTACGGAAGCAACTTGACGAATAGATGGTTAGATCACGTAAGGATGAGGAGGTACTGAATAGTACTGGGGAGACAAGACGCAACTTTACAAAAATGACGGATCGGTTGATAGGTTACATTCTGAGACAGCAAGGGATACTCAGTTTAGTACTGGAGGGAACTGTGGAGGGTACAGATCTCGGAGGGAGACCTAGAGATTAATGCAGTAAGCAGATCCAGAATGATATAGGTTGTGATAGTTACTTGGAGATGAAGAGACTCACACAGTATCGAGTGGCATGGAGAGCTGCATCAAACCGGTATTCGGACTGAGGATCACTGCAACAACAATGATAGTCGGACGCTATCGCTAGCACTACAATCAACAATTACCTTAACAGGAAGAATGTTGTTGTCATCAGCTGCCTGCGAATCGTCTAAACTCTTTAAGGTGTGTACTCGTTCTTCAGCATTTTCTATGTGCCAGTGTTGTAGTGGAAAACATACAGGCATTTAGCTATGAAAGTGAGATAAACCCGCCTCAAAACCAGATTGAGATTTCCCAGTGTAGAATAGAAGAGGTAGTACTGGTTATTAAAGCGACTGACATATTTTTGGGTATTACCAATACCAGCAGGTCATCACTTAAATGTCTCTTGTTGGTGACCGTGAGTGAATGTACCCGAGAGTCTCATTCAGAACTTCGATAATCAATTTTTATCAAAGCTAGTGATAATGCTTAATCTTTGTCTTCAGTCAAGAAAATGCTATCTACTGGAAGAGATAAGTAACTTCTCGAACCAACGCTTACGATCTTTGAGATGGCTCATGGTTAAGGAGCGCTGTTTGTATCCACTCATACATCTGGTGTAGATATTATATACTTTCAATTATTCGCTTCAGGAAGATTCCAAAACATTTTCTTAAACAGTCCATATCAGTCCCTTCTTCCACTCTACGACTGGGGTTGTATTTCCACTCCAACAGATTTCAGTAGTCATCAAACCATAAGCTTCTTGAGATATACCAGTTTCATACGTCTGAGTTCGGATGTTGAATGTGCTTGTTCCCTTACATGAGCCTTATTAGTAAAAGAAACGCCTTAGATAAATACTTTTCCAGATTATCAGAAAGTTATGAAGGGATGTTTATGGAACGATAAATAATAGAGTAAATGTAAATGTGGCACTCGACATGCGATAATTTTTAATGACTTCAGTTTCTTTGAGTAATTACAGCATGGTATATAAGGCAACATTAAACTGAAAACTTGTTTGGTATTGATGTTTCATGTGAGATGCAAACTATCAGGATATTGGTGGTGATGTAATATAATCAGAGTATGTGCACGTTCATTCAACTTGAGGACAACAAATGGTTCAAAAGTCGCACATAGCTCAAAATTTTATTAAAATGTTATGCACTTCACTTACTGTTCTAGCTAGAGGTAGGTAATGATAATATCAGAAAGAAGTGCGTTGAATATTTGGTAGTAAAGAGCTATTAAATGGGTTCCATGAAAGATTAATCTACGTTGTGATACGAAGAATAATCTTGGTTTGGGCGAGCGAGAGCAGATATAGTCTTCTGCTGCTGAGCAGCAATACTGATGCTTGGATCTGAGTCGCGCATCTGAGCAGTGTCGTGAAACAAAGTGAAATGCTGAAACTGAAGTAATGAAAGTGAATCTAATTAAATCCCAAAAGAAACTGATAGTGTCCTCAGTGAAATGTATTTAACTGAAACGCGATATTGAAAGAACTTATGTAAGTTACGTAACATTTAGAGCAATGTAACCATAAAATAAATTACTGGTCAACACGACAGGAAATAACTGTTTAATATTAACTACGCTGTCCGCTGTAAATTAAGGTGCTTTGTTATCAGCATGGATCCAAATTCTGCCCTCGTACTGTTTACTCACACGAATGAAATATAAGGATCCGTCCTTAAAAAAAGTAACTTAACTCATATTATGCGTACTGTTCTGTGTGTGGTTTCCTGATGTTCTCGTAAGCAAATTTATAGAGAGAGAAATCTACCCTAAATTTTTCTTTGCTTGTCAGAAAGCCTGTCTCTGCGTTTGGCGTAAGGTGCAATGCACACACGGCACGTTTGGCGTAAGATGCAATGCACGCACTGCAAAATATTTGAAACTTTATTAGGAGTCTTGAAGGTGAGTTTTCCTTATAGAAAATCGTTCTTTGAAGATTAAATTTTGATAATGGTCAAAAAAGAGCCTACAACGTAAGACGACAAACAATTACGAAGTTCTCTCATTACTAAATTACAGACATTTTCACTAACTGTGTAATATGTGACTTAATGATACAGACTACCTCAAACAAATAGTCAAGAATCTTATCCACTAGTCGTGCAGCGCACTCATGCTTCTTTGTTCCAGTGCACTGCTGGTGAATTACTTACAGTGGCCGAAAACGTATGAAAACCTTATAGTATATGGGGCGGACACAGAAATGCTGTTATGCAGATCTGAGCAGTCTTAGTTTGCTGCACGAAAGACACGATTTATCGTTTCTGTTTATGTTACAAGAGAAAATTAGATTTAAAAGGGTTGTTTGGTTTTCATTTTCATTGACTTCTCAAATCATAAATAAGCGGGCGTGGTAACGTACATCTTAAAAACTGCAAAAATTAGTCAGCTGTGAAAGACAAGATATATTTTAAACTTCTTTACTCATAAACTAACTCAGAATTGGAGGAAATTATTAATCTGGTGGAAAGCCCGACAAAAGAATTTTTTTGGTTTTTCGTAGAAATATGCGTGCTGTGAAAGGGAGGAATAAGTAATGTCTGTTTGGTTGTGGGACTTAGCGCACTATTTAGAATGGAAATTGGAAGTAATTCAATGAACGTTATTACAAAAGCAACAGCTTAACGATTTTGGCGTTCCTTACAATGGCATACTATAAAGATGAGATGTAACTATTCTTCTTGCAGTATAAGTGCCAAATCAGAGATAGAGTTTGCTGATATTTACACACTAGAAGACGAAGTAGAAGAGTGTTTTGTTGCGTAACTTCAAGAAGAGTATAATAATTCCAATCCCAAAGGAAGCAGGTGTTGACAGAAGTGACAATTACGGAACTATCAGTTTAATAAGTCACAGCTGTAAAATACTAACGCGAATACTTTACAGACGAATGGAAAAACTGGTAGAACCCGACCTCGGGGAAGATCAGTTTGGATTTCGTAGAAATATTGGAATACGTGGGGGAATACTGACCTTACGACTTATCTTAGAAGAAAGATTAAGGAAAGGCAAACCTACGTTTCTAGTACTTGTATACTTAGAGAAAGCTTTTGAGAATGTTGACTGGAATACTCTCTTTCAAATTCTAAATGTGGCAGGGATGAAATACAGGGAGCGAAAGGATATTTACAATTTGTACAGGAACCATATGACTGTTATAAGAGAGGATGTACATGAAAGGGAAGCAGTGGTTGGGAAGGGAGTGAGACAGGGTTGTAACTTATCCCCGATGTTATTCAATCTGTATATTGAGCAAGCAGTAAAGGAAACAAAAGAAAAATTCGGAGTAGGTATTAAAATCCACGGAGAAGAAATAAAAACTTTGAGGTTCGCAAATGACATTGTAATTCTGTCAGAAACAGTAAAGGACTTGGGAGAGCAGTTGAACGGAATGGACAGTGTCCTCAAAGGAGGATATAAGATGAACATCAACAAAAGCAAAACGGTGATAAAGGAATGTAGTCGAATTAAGTTGGGAAATGAGACACTTAAAGTAATAAAGGAGTTTTGCTATTTAGGGAGCAAAATAACTGATGATGGTCGAAATAGGATATAAAATGTAGATTGGCAATGGTAAGGAAAGCGTTGCTGAGGAAGAGAAATTTGTTAACATCGAGTATACATTTAAGTGTCAGGAAGTCTTTTCCGAAAGTATTTGTGTGTAGTGTAGCCAGGTATGGAAGTGAAGCATGGACGATAAATAGTTTGGACAAGAAGAGAATAGAAGCTTTCGAAATGTGGTGCTAAAGAAGAATGCTGAAGATTAGATGGGTAGATAACATAACTAATGAGGAGGTATTAAATAGAATTGGGGAGAAGAGGAGTTTGTGGCACAACTTGACAAGAAGAAGGGACCGGTTAGTACGACATGTTCTGAAGCATCAAGGGATCACAAATGGAGAGTAAAAATCGCAGAGGGAGCCCAAGAGATGACTACAGTAAACAGATTCAGAAGGATGTAGGGTGCAGGGTGCAGTGAGTACTGGGAGGTGAAGAAGCTTGCACAGGACAGAGTAGCATGGAGAGCTGCATCAAACCAGTCTCAGGACTGAAGACCACAACAACAACCATTTATTTGTGTAATGTTGCTATCAACCATCTTTAAAATTGTACTCTGTTTTCTGCAACATGTTTCATGTTTCATGCTTCGATTGGAGTAGTTCTTGCAAGCAGCATTTAGGCATATATGCTCTTACGTAAACTGATATTTTGTTGCCTCTGGTGAAAAGTTTCTAAACAGTCTGCTTCTTCAGAGAACGCCGTCTGCGGTTACGTAAGCAGCAGACGCAAATGCTATTTCTTTCGGTCTTGTAGTGCAGTTTTTCCATGTGTAGTGAAAACTGCTTATAAGCGGCAAAAGAAGAATGTCAAAAGGGCGAACGAAAGAAGACAGCTGTTAACATAACAGAGAGCTGCGTGAATTCCACAATGTGGAAATATGGAACTGTACCATAAAACAGATCATCAGGGAGAACAACAACGTTCATGGCCTGCGCCGAAGCAAAGAACAGGTAAGCCCAGCTTGAGTTTGTCAGAGCGCATAAGGAATGGACACCTCTACAGTGGTCGCGTGTGCTCCTGAGCGAAAAATGTAGGTTTCATTTCCGATGGGAATGGATATGTTCGAAGACCGGTCGATGCAAGAAACATGTCCGGAAACACGTACTTACTGGTAAGGATGGTGGTGGGAACGCTGTGATGTGAAGATGCTTCTTACGTTCAAGTAACGGCCCTTTGGTCATTATGGATCCCTTGAAATCGCTTGAACCCTTGTAAACGTAAATGCTGCACAATGATACTGATGAAATGGGACAACAATGAGCCTAAGCAAATCTCTGCTTATATTGCGAACTTTCTCAGAAAGATGGGAGTAAGGATGCTTAAGTGGCATAGAGTAAGCCCAGTTCTCAGTCCGATTCAAGACCTGTGGGAGGAGCTATATCGAAGGCTGAAGTATCGAAAATTATCCAGCGGCGACCAATTAATGCACTCTTTGGTTAAAGAATGGTCCTGCACCATTTGGCTGCCCTCGTTGACGCCATGTCATCAAGCTGTGCGGCTGAAATTAAGGCGAATGGTATCGCTACAAAATGCTGTTGCCTGTGTATACTGACTCGAGTTCCTCAAATGTTTTGAATTGTGTAACATGACTTTTGTCGAACTACACGAATTTAGTAAAAGTGTCTAATTGCCGCTTATGGAACACAATTTTCCTTGTTTTGCGATATTATAGCAATTAGGTCTGCTAATCAACTGACGTAACAGTTACAAAGATTTTCCTCTGAATAAGTTGTTTTTGTTATGGAAATGTGTTTGCCAAAATAATTGTCGCTACTCTACATGACAACTAAAGGTTTTCTATTTCTTGCAGTAATAAACGGCAGTAATAAAAATTCCTTGGACGTATTAGAGTGCAGAGGTAATTTGACTCTGTGTTAGTCCACACAATGTACCATAGCACTACAACAACCTTGAACAATGACTTTCGGGTTATCTGGAAGTTCTAATGATGATCAACTCAAGAGGTACCTCAGGTTATGTAAACATAGCACTAATGCCTGTGCGTTCATGTTTTTATTTCGTTTACATCGCTATCGGGTTCCCACGATGCGATATTTATCCTTTGGACGGTGATTCAATGTAGATAACAACAGTACTGAGACGTGAAGGTCGCACAGAACGAGTATATAACCTGAAGTCCGGACGAGAAAGGGCACACATGACAGCTCCGCCATGATCCGCAACCTGGTCCTTGCACTGTGCCTGCTGGCGCCCAGCTTCGCAGCGCCGAGAGGGCGCCAGCTGTGGTCAAGAGGCGAAGGCCGGGTGATTGGCGGCTCCAACGCCGACATCTCCAACTACCCCTGGCAGCTGGCCTTCCTGTACGGCGGCTCCCAGATATGTGGCGCCTCCATCATCAGCGGCAACTGGGCGCTGACAGCGGCCCACTGCGTCGACGGCATTGCCGTGTCGCTGATGAGCGTGCGAGGCGGGTCCACGTACAAGAACAGCGGCGGCACTGTGCTAAGCGTCGCGACCGGTTACATGCACAAGCAGTACAACCCCGTAACAGTTGATTACGACATAGCCGTGGTGCAGGTGAGAGATCGTTAATTGTAAAGCATTTCTTTAACCCATTAACTGCAATTTTATTTTTCTTCACTCTACAATTACACTGATCAGCCAGATCATCATAACCACATACCTCCATCTCTGGCACGGATAACAGCAGCGACGTGTCGCTGTACGAAAACAATAAAGTCTCAGCAGTTTACTGAAGGGATTTGGCACCACATCTGCACGCCAAAGTCGCCTAATTTCAGTAAATTTCCGGGAAGGGGGGGATGAGCTCTGAGGCCAGCACACCGACTGAGTCACTGTGTTTCACGAACCACTCCATCACACTGGCGTTCTTGTTAGCATGGGGCACTGTCTAGTTGAAAAACACCACTGCTGTTAGGGAACACGACCGCTATCTAGGGTATTCGTGGTCAGCAGCCTGTGTACGATACCTCTTGGCCGTCATAGTGCCTTTCACGGTCTCCACTGGACCCATGGATGCTCACGTGAATGTTGCGCAGAGCATAATGTATCCGCCGCCCGCTTGCTTCAGTCCCGCAGTAAAGGTGCCAGCCTTAGAGGACGACGGATTCGGGACCTCCCATCGGTATGATGAAGAACGCTTCGGGATTCATTAGGCCAAGCCAACACTCTGCCACAGCGCGAACGTCCCTATTTCGATAGTAGTTGCAGATGTTGTGGTGTTAGCATTGGCACTTGCATGGGTAGTCTGCTATGAAAGCTCATCGGTAGGAGTGTTTCGTGCACTGTGTGTTCAGACACACTTGTGCTCTGCCCAATATTAAAGTCTGATGATATTTGTGCCATAGTTTGCCACCTGTCTCGTTTTACCAGTCTGCCCAACCTACGACGTCCAACATCTATATTGAGGAATGAAATTACAATGAAATCCAGACCGCTAGCTCCTTATAGGCGTTGATAAATGTCAATGGAGACAGTTGAAAATGTGTGGCCGTTCCGGGACTCGAACCCAGGATCTCCTGCTCTATCTCACTGAGCCATCGACGTCTGGAGGTTGTATCAGTTTGATTTCGCCACTTGTTGAAGACATTGCTACAGCACTCATCGTACACCCAACAAGGTATCCCATTTCCGAAAAGTTGGTGCCGAGCCTCCGGATAATCATAATCTGCCCTCAGTAAAACTCAGATAGAGCGCACCCGTTCTCCTTTCCACACAGACAGGACACTCACTGATACTGCATGCACCGTGCGTGTGTCTGACTAGCAGTCATTCATCGCCAGGTGACGCTGCTGTCGCCTGGATGGGTTTATATCGAAAGTAGGTCTTGTGTGTTTACATGACAGTAGAATTCTTCTGCAGTCAGAGTCAATAGTACTTCTTCAAATTTTGCCAATATGTTCGACGAAAATGTCGTCGTCTCCCCTCAGGTTTTCCCACTTGAGTTCAAGACTGCAGTCAATGTTCTCGATTATTTCTTGGATATGCTCTTTGGTTCCCGGTAGTACCATGAAAGTTACTCCATGATGTTCTAACAAATGTCTCATAATTTTTTTTCCTTCTTCTCATCAATGTTGTACATATACCCTAGCCTATTCTGGAAGAAACTCACTTTTTTATCTTGTCCATCTAGTTTTGATTATCTTTCTTATAGCAGTACACCTATAAAGCATCGATTCTCTTCATCTGAGCTTCCCCACGATCGATGTTTCGCTACCGTATATTCCCCCTTAAATTAGAGACAACGTCTGAGATTATTGAAAGGGAAGGACGGTTCAGGTAGGAACACGTGATATTTTTGATAGATGCTTCAGTCTACAGACATATTTTAGAACATGAATGAATTCGCATTAGAATTGACCACTAGCAGTTTTCGCCATTTCCTACAGTTTTTATTATTCTTCTGCACCGGATTTATTTTGTGCGCCAGAGTTACAGAACTTTAGGGCAAGATATATATATTTTTAAACCTAATTGTATAATATGTGGACGGTTATGCCATACTTCGACAGCCGTGCATTACGCCGTACCTTGAAAAACAATAATGTCTCTTCGTACGGAACATATGATATTTGCCAATTAATCGAGTTTTGTTAATATCTTAACAACTATACCTGTCTTGAAAACGGAAATTTATGTTAATTTTCAATAGTTTCAATTTCAAAATACGTTTAATTTGAGACAGAATTTTTGATAATACTTCCACATAATTTGATTTCACATAGTGATTATTAGTGCGTAGTAGGTTATCAACGTAACAGACAGACTGCTATAGTGTTGACGAAATTTCCTCGGTTGTAACGCTTTTAAGTTTCAGTCATATATTTGTTCCTAGCTACATGGCAATGTAGTGGCTTGAAACATCCTTTCTCATTTGGAAAAACCTTAATTTCCGAAGTAATTTTGGTAATTTCAGAAAAAGGCTGCAGCACATAAGAAGCGAATACCGTCGTTTTAAAAATGCACAAGAAAACATTTTTATCTACGGTAACAGGGCTGGCTATAGGCAAAGTCCGAATAGTATTTCAAGATGCTACTCTGTCCCATACTTCTTTTGGCCAGAAATGCATTATTTGCCTGTGCTACACTGTTTTATATGTCTTGTGTACCTTGTTCATCGCATATAACTTTTCTTCCAAGGCAGGTGAATTCCTTTAGCTCGTCTACTTCGTGGTTCCCAATTTTGATGTTGTTTCCATCATTAATCTCATTTCCATTACACCTTGCAACATTCACCTTTCTTAGGTTTACTATAACCTAACCTAAATGTGTATGGTGTAGGGTAATTCTGATACCACTAGCCAATATCCCCTCCGCATTCCATTCGCCAATGGAGAGTTGGAAGAATAATCGCCGCTAATTTCGGTATTAGCTCTAACATCACGAATTTTTTGCAGTTGTTGTCATTTCGCGTGACCTGTGTGAGTGGATGTAATATGTTGTCCAACTCTTCACGGAAAATAATCTCTTGGAATTTCAGTAGAAAACCTCTCCATGGTTCACAGCGCCTCAGTTGTATCCCTTGGAGTTTGTTGGGCATCTCCATACCGCCTTCGCCCCGACTCAAGGATCCCATGACGAAACTCGCCGCTTTTTGTTCGAAGTTTTCAATCTCTTCCATTAATCCAACCTAGTTACGTTCTCTCAGTGATGTGTAGTACTCGAGAATCAGTCAAAGAAGTGTTTTGTTAGTTACTTCTTTCGCGGTTAAATTACATTAACTTAAGGTCTTCCCTATTTCACAGAACTGACTTTCAGACCTACTACCAGACAAGCTGCTTTGCTTCTTTTCCTAGCAGCATTACTGGTAGAGTATTAAAGTCAAATAATATCATCTTGGTGATTGCATGGTGCTGAAAATTGTGGACGTCAGGAACGAATTATTTCGGCAGTGACAACAAATATTATTCTTTTGCGAATATTCTTCTATTTCGATTTATTTGTGATAGTCTTCGACGGATTTATAGCTTCATCTTGAACGTTGAACTTTTATCGATGTAGAACACAACAAGTATATCCTATTAAATCAGCAGAACATCAGTGTGGTAACTGTATGATTTACAGGGTTAGTTTTAGAGAATATCCATTGGTCTCCATAAAAACATAAGTTATTTGTTGACTGACTACTGTGTGTATGTTAGCACTGTGGGTAGACTGTAGTTGAGAGTATTGTACTCGACAGGTGTCGGGATCCCTCTCGGGCACCAACATGCGTGCCGTGGGCCTGCCCTCTGACAACTACGACCCACCAGGCGGTCTCGCCGTCACTGCCACCGGATGGGGCCAGACGTCCACCAGCGGCGGCGCCCCGAACAACCTGCTCAAGGTCGACATGAGCATCATAGACCGCGCCACCTGCCAGAACATCTTCGCCAACGTGAACACCGTCACGGCGCGCATGGTGTGCGCGGGACAGGCCGGCAAGAGCGTCTGCATGGGCGACTCTGGCGGTCCCCTGGTCAGTAGTAGCACGCAGGTCGGCATCGTCTCCTGGACCGGCAGCTCTTGCGAGGCTACTGGAGCCGCGTACGCCAACGTCGGCAACCTTCGCTCCTGGATTAGGGATGCTACCGGTGTTTAACTGGAATCACTATCACTAAAAGCCACAGAAATATCAACAAAGAATTGTTCCACTGTAAAAGCCTTTTGGAATTTGCACTCTCTTTTCAACTCTTTCTTGTATACCTGACGAATCTGTACTGTGCGCTATAAAACAATATACTATTTGCCAGCTCACCAAAATCACAGCTGTAGTTTTTCTTCACACCTTAAATGCAATCCTTGCACGAGATCTTTTCCAACCTCTACCACGGCAACCAGTCTCTTGGCTAAGGCTAAATGGGTGAAACTTAGTTCTCTGGTAAATGTGTGGAACGTAGTTGGGTAATGGGATGGGTGGTATTTCTTGGTTGGTGGTGGGGAGGGGAGGGGGAGAGGTAGGGTTTAGGGATATACCTTTAGGCAAGGTGTTGGCGTTCGTGTGACCGACAATCACGGATATTGGTGTGTGCGTCGAGTGAGCAGTAAATTGGACGCACGTAATCGAGCAACTTTTAAGACGATTCACCAGAACGTGTTACTTCAGTTGTCACTGTATAATGGCTATATGGATTTTGACCGACGTTCCTAACGTTGAAGGGATTGTGCAATACAGTTAAAATGATGCATTCCCTAGTTTGTAGCTGTGCCAGCATGGAATGTCCAACTGTACGGTATTATAGACTATGGAAAGCCAGCGAAGAGCTTAATGGACTCAGTCTTGCAAATTTCTTCCTGTTAGCGTCCATTCCATTGTATATTTTGGTCACTAAGTCAGCTCAGCTTGAAACAGCCTATGATAATGCTGTTCTTAAATAAACCGTCCATTATACTGTGATGTCTCGTCCATCTTATGAATACTTTTGTAACATGATATTAAACAATAATGTATTCTTCCCAACTGGTGACCCTCGTAACCGATTTGGGTGATTTGTACTAAAGTGGACACCCATTCCGAGCGAAAGGAAACAAAACTGTATCACCATTAAACCACTCCCCAATTTCCTGACTTCAAGCTTGCAATATGTTGGCAGTCAGTGATGAAGTCATCGCATGTGTCACTAATTCTTCTGACCTGCCGTTCAAATCACACTCCACTTGTTGCTAGACACCCCGACTTGATGTACCAGCAACATCACCAACCCACTTTCAGTCCCATGAAGAATACATAGCACGAAATGCCCAACTTCCTACACTGTGGTGGTTGGAATTTCCAGCAAGGCAGAACATTCGACTGGTTGACTTTCTACCAGTCTCTGTACTGCAGTTTCGAAATGTTATGCCGGTATACTCTATATTCTGCAGCTCTTTCGACTGATCAGATAATGGAAGAATAGCGGGATTTCGGAATTATAGTGTCAGCTTTAAGAGAAGCATTCATGCAAAAACATCACATGATATGATGCACGTCAAGGACGTACCTACGATTGTCGCTCATTTTTTTTCTGTTCTGCTCTCCTGCTACATTGTTCACACGTTTCTGTAGGAAGCGTAACGAACTCTTACAGAAGTAAACGGTTTTTCCCTCTATCATTCACTGAAATGAAATTGAATGATAGTATGTCATTTATGGCAAGGCCATGGAGAAGTTCGGCCGCCGAGTTTCAAGTCTTTTAAGTTAACACCACAGTGGGCAACTTGCCTGTCGACAGTGGTAAAAAGATGAAGAGCATAGCGAAACAGTCAGTCTTCGAGAAGGGAAAATCTCCGACCCGATCGGGCATCAAACCCAGGCCCCCTGCATGACAGTCCATAGCAGTCAGCTGTGCGGTCCACGAAGCTAAGGAGGAGGGCTTAATATTCACTGATAAAATGTTCGGAGTGAATCAATGTTAAAGTAGCTTCGGGAGAGGTAGGACCAGACCTTCACATGAACATCAGTCACACTAAAAATAAAAAAAAATTAAGTCAGCCATTTCATGCAAAATAACAATTAAGAATGAAATTACATTCCAGCAATTTCCAAATTAATTTGGTTTTACTATGTGGTCAGGATAAATCCAGGCACCAGTTGACAATACAGAACGCCCCGTCCTACAGAAACAGGTCAACTAGCGCAGTAAGTGGTCCTTCTAAAAAATAGAACCGAAATCCATTTAACGAAAACACGGCTCACATAAAAGAAGGCTCTTTGAAGCTCCCCAAATTACACAATACATTGACCGCAACCAAACATGAATTTGAATAACCTTCCCACCCCCACCCCCTCCCGCTACACAAACAAAAATTTAAACAGGAACAACGTAAAACAATACGAGTTGCTTGTTATGGTAAAAGCTGAAAAGCTGTTAACTCCTGATGCTTGATCAGCAACAAGTCGTTAAATAATTAAACCCCACAAACAGGAGCAACAAGAAATTAAAACAACGGCTTGCCTCTGATGGCAATAACTATTAAATTTGAGTAGTTAAAAACGAGGTATTATAAATCCCGGTACAAGCATAATACAGCTAGTTTGAAATTAGTGCAGACTGTGCTAATGACGGGAACGTATTCCAATAGCATAAGGCAAGGGCAGGGCATCAAATAAGAAAAGCTACGAGGAATCACATTAATAAAAACTGAAAACCAAACGCACCCATTAAGCTAGCTCAGAGCAGCTGTACCCCTGTAATCTGTTCTGCAGATCCACGCTGGGATACAAAATGACAAATAAACAACTTTAACCTGCAGAGAAAAACTTTAAACATGTCGGAAAGAATTGTTATTGTTGTGGTCTTCAGTCCAGAGACTGGTTTGATGCAGCTCTCCATGCTACTCTATCCTGTACAAGCTTCTTCATCTCCGAGTACCTACTGCAAACTTCATCCTTCTGAATCTGTTTAGTATATTCATCTCTTGATCTCCCTCTACGATTTTTACTCTATTCGCTGCCTTTAAATACTAAATTGGTGGTCCCTTGATGCCTCAGAATATGCCCTACTAACCGATCCCTTCTTCAAGTCAAGTTATGCCACAAATTTCTCTTCACTCCAATTCTATTCAATACCTTCTCATTAGTTATTTGATCTACCCATTTAATCTTCAGTATTCTTCTGTAGCACCACATTTCGAAAGCTTCTATTCTCTTCTTGTCCAAACTACACTCCTGGAAATTGAAATAAGAACACCGTGAATTCATTGTCCCAGGAAGGGGAAACTTTATTGACACATTCCTGGGGTCACATACATCACATGATCACACTGACAGAACCACAGGCACATAGACACAGGCAACAGAGCATTCACAATGTCGGCACTAGTACGGTGTATATCCACCTTTCGCAGCAATGTAGGCTGCTATTCTCCCACGGAGACGATCGTAGAGATGCTGGATGTAGTCCTGTGGAACGGCTTGCTATGCCATTTCCACCTGGCGCCTCAGTTTGACCAGCGTTGGTGCTGGACGTGCAGACCGCGTGAGACGACGCTTCATCCAGTCCCAAACATGCTCAATGGGGGACAGATCCGGAGATCTTGCTGGCCAGGCTAGTTGACTTACACCTTCTAGAGCACGTTGGGTGGCACGCGATACATGCGGACGTGCATTGTTCTGTTGGAACAGCAAGTTCCCTTGCCGGTCTAGGAATGGTAGAACGAGGGGTTCGATGACGGTTTGGATGTACCGTGCACTATTCAGTGTCCCCTCGACGATCACCAGAGGTGTACGGCCAGTGTAGGAGATCGCTCCCCACACCATGATGCCGGGTGTTGGCCCTGTGTGCCTCGGTCGTATGCAGACCTGATTGTGACGCTCACCTGCACGGCGCCAAACACGCATACGACCATCATTGGCACCAAGGAAGAAGCGACTCTCATCGCTGAAGACGACACGTCTCCATTCGTCCCTCCATTCACGCCTGTCGCGACACCACTGGAGGTGGGCTGCATGATGTTGGGGCGTGAGCGGAAGACGGCCTAACAGTGTGCGGGACTGTAGCCCAGCTTCATGGAGACGGTTGCGAATGGTCCTCGCCGATACCCCAGGAGCAACAGTGTCCCTAATTTGCCGGGAAGTGGCGGTGCGGTCCCCTACGGCACTGCATAGTATCCTACGGTCTTGGCGTGCTTCCGTGCGTCGCTGCGGTCCGGTCTCAGGTCGACGGGCACGTGCACCTTCCGCCGACCACTGGCGACAACATCGATGTATGTGGAGACCTCACGCCCCACGTGCTGAGCAATTCGGCGGTACGTCCACCCGGCCTCCCGCATGCCCACTATACGCCCTCGCTCAAAGTCCGTCAACTGCACATACGCTTCACGTCCACGCTGTCGCGGCATGCTACCAGTGTTAAAGACTGCGATGGAGCTCCGTATGCCACGGCAAACTGGCTGACACTGACGGCGGCGGTGCACAAATTCTGCGCAGCTAGCGCCATTCGACGGCCAACACCGCGGTTCTTGGTGTGTCCGCTGTGCCGTGCGTGTGATCATTGCTTGTACAGCCCTCTCGCAGTGTCCGGAGCAAGTATGGTGGGTCTGACACACCGGTGTCAATGTGTTCTTTTTTCCATTTCCAGGAGTGTATTTATCGTCCATGTTTCACTTCCATACATGGCTACACTCCATACAAACACTTTCAGAAACGACTTCCTGACACTTAAATCTATATCCGATGTTAACAAATTTCTCTTCTTCAGAAACGCTTTCCTTACCATTGCCAATCTACATTTTATATCCTGTCTACTTCGACCATCATCCGTTATTTTCCTCCCCAAATAGCGAAACTCATTTACTGCTTTAAGAGTTAAATTTCCTGATATCTCAAAGAATTACATCAGCATCAGCTTACCTGGATTTTACTACGGAAAACAAATGCTAGCTTGGCATGCATGTGCGATGTTGTCTCTGATGAACATGTAGTTTAAGTGACTATAGCAAGGAACGAAAATAAAATAAAATACACAAACAACTGTGGAACATACGGAGTTACCAGATATGCTTTACCGATGAGCCATTGTGGCTACGAACAAATATCTAGTCAGACCAGTTAACATACTTTTCTAAGGTCATAATACAAAGAACTAACTTTACATACGGTTTAGACGTGTGCTTGGAAGACAAAGAATATATTTGCAAGTCATCTGAGTTTTCTGATGGTTAATTCAGAAACGGATATCAGTCACCAAGTGACAGACACCAAGTGGAAACGAGAACAAAGCTAAACATTGTACACTGAAAGTTCTTATGCAGAGGTCAATGCGAAAGAAGTTGAATTTATCTAGCTCCACTGTTATCACAGTGCCTCAGTCACATGAATGTATTTTTTTTAATTATACTGTAATATTTTTTATTTTATTTTTATATGACTCAGATGTCGACCCCCTCCTCCCACGCCGCCCCCTGCCGTCACAACTCTTGTTGTGGTCTACATAAGTGGCTCACCACCTAAAATGTTTTATATTTTACATTTGATTTATTACGTACTAAAATACTCATAGTTACTGATGTACCTATAAGTAGACGTAGGTGCATATACTTCTAATGGCTACTTAAATATGTTTTTTAAAATGTGGCATTGTTCTTCAGTATATTTGTAAACATTGCTTATACCACATATTTCTAATACTAACTAAATGTGTTTAGAATATGTGAATAAGTGTATAAAATATGTAAATAGATGTTTAGAATATGTAAATGGGTTTCAAAACTTTATAAAAGTTCAATTATTCCTCCACCCCTCCCCATGATTATCTGTATTCTTAAACTACCATCCGTTTTTCCGTCTAACCACTCTATCATTCCAATACTACTCACCCCCCCCCCCTCCACCACCATTAAGTTATTATACATATACAGGGTGAAAACTATTTAAACCGACAAACTCTTGGAGGTTGTAGGGGACATCAAAACAAATATTTTTCCCTAATGTCATATTTTTTATGAGGAGTATTTAAACCGGTAGAGGAAGATTTCTCTGGCGGCAAATTAATTAAACCAATGAAGAATTTTCCATTTTTTTATGACCAAGAGACAATACATTAACAGAACTCAATTTCAATTACAGTAGATTTTCAAAAATGCCTCCATTGACACGTAAACAAAAGTTACACCATCGGATCATGTTTTGTCTCACACTTACGAAAACTCCAGGGTTATCCTGAATTGTTCCTGCTGCTGCTACTATCCCGGCAACCAGATCCTCTTCTGATGCATCAAGAGTTGCGTAAATAAGATTGCGCTTCTTTCCCCACACAAAAAAGTCCATAGGGGACATATCTGGGGATCAAGCAGGCCATAGTACAGGACCACCTCTGCCAATCCACGTTTCTGGGAACCGCAGGTCCAGGAATCGACGCACACGACGACTGAAATGTGCCGACGTCCCGTCATGTTGGAACCATATGCGTTGTCTTGTAGGGAGCGGAACGTCTTCCGGCAATTCTGGCGAGAAAATTGTAATAGTGCCTGCCATTTAATGGCCTAGGTAGCAGATACGGCCCACATAAGCAGTCTCCAACAGTCCCACAGATTAACGAAGAACCACATTTGATGAGCGCTAGCAACTGCGGCATGTTGGTTATCCTCACTCCAAACATGCGAATTGTGCATGTTGAAGACTCGATCACGCCCGAACGTTGCTTCATCGGTAAACAACACACAGGATGGAAGTATAAGATGCATTTCACACTGTTCCAGATACCACTGTGAAAATTGGGTGGATAATCAACTGGTTCCAGGTTGTGGACATGCTGTAAAGGAAATGGACGTAGCAGTTGCTCTCGAAGGACTGTTCTTACACTCGTCTGATTCGTCCCCATGTTACGTGCAATTGCACGAGTGCTGATTCAAGGATCCCGCTCCACTTGCTGCAAGACAGCTTCCTCAAATTGCAGCGTTCTTACCGTGCGACGCCGTTCCTGTCCAGGTAATCTGCTAAATGACCCGATCTCACGCAGACGTTGGTACACAGCGGCAAAGTTCGAAGAATGCGGGATACGGCGACTATTATATTATTGTTGATAAACCCACTGTGCAGCTCGTCCGTTGTGGTGCGCTACGTACGCACCAACCATATTAGTGTACTCAATCCAGGTGTATCGCTTCTATGTAAACAGAGACAATGCACTACTACACTGGTGGACAGCAGTTGCCTACAACTGAAGATCGTAATACGCACTCTAACAACTGAAGATCGTAATACGGCCTCTAACAAATGAAGAGCGTAATACTGCCTCCACCGGTTTAAATAATCCTTTTAGGGAAAAATGAAATCAGGGGAAAATATTTGTTTTGATGTCCCCTACAACCTCCCAGAGTTTGTCGGTTTACATACTTTTCACCCTTAATAGCCTCTGATTTTACAGATACAATACAAAATCGGTAGAAAGTATTTAGTATTACTCCATCATACAGCGTGTCTCATATGTTAGTAGTTTAAAGAATAACCCACCGATTTAACCACATAAATTTTATATACTGTTAATAACTGAAAAAACCATCGTTTTACACTTGAAAAAATACTTTATATTGTCCTTTTGTTTATCTGTGAAATTTTACCATTTTTTTGACCCTTATCAAATTGTTGTGTACGTGTTAACGAAGTACATGCTGATGCAGTTTTACAATGCACGTTATAGATAGAGGTATAGATATTTTTTAGTACTTCAATAAGTTTTATAATATGGACTCTACAGAAGTGTTATTTGTATTTGTCTGACAACATGGATCTGACTCCCTTAACCTTGTGAAATTTCGTTTCCTTCATCCCTCCGTGGGCACCTATCTCTTCTGAGTGCCTTCTTCCCCTCAATTTCCCCCTTCCACTTGCACCCAGTTTGATCAATGTCTTATGTTCGGTTCGCTTAACAGCGGCATCCGTATTCCTTCCCTCTCACCGCCATATCGTCGCCACTGCGTTGTGGCTTTCGTGGTTGATTGTGCTGGTGTGAGGGACTTTTGGGAACATTTGCGTACTGGTGTTGCAATTTATAACGATACATATTACTACTCGTATATATAACGCACCATGTTTTACATAATTAACTGTTTCACTAGTTAGAAACTCCATTTCTTTTACAAGTATGTTATGATAAGGCACTTCAGGTTTTAATAATGGGCCTCCACACCATACACTGTCAAAAATGTTGTGTACCGATGTGTGTTTATCACGGAAAATAAACACTTCAGCTACGTCGCTCCCTAAAACACCACAGATTGCATTTTGCAGACTGTGATATCTCTCAGGTGATCTTTGCAAGATCGTTTCATCTCTGTCCAAGTCAGTCGTTGTTCAGACACGGTAGCGTGGCGCATACCTGTTTATTGGTTAACAGTTTCATATAATATCTGTGCTATAGGAGTCAGAAATGAATGTCTGCAACATATTTAAGCGTTTTAGAGTTGTTCCCACTTCTGTTCTGTACGATCACATATGCTTTGGTGACAAGGTCTCATATTTCATACCTGTTTGATGTCTTTTCATGTATATGTGTTATGTACATAGTTCTGCGTAGTCAGCGCGTACACAACTTTCACACTAGTGCACACCCCGCTAAGCACAACAGCCCCGGCGCACCACTCGTCCATCTCCGCACTACGAGATGGCACTGCCATAGAGACGGACCAAATTCTGCTTCCACCGATCCGCGTATTAATATGTAACGCATCCAATGGGATTGCTGCTAACACAGAACCTTTTGCTCCTCACGGATCACACTCGAGCAGTGATACCTAAACGCGTGAGGTATTATAACGAGTGTGCAGACCTCCGATTACTCAGTCTGTACGACTCTCCATTAGTCTGCACCAGACTGTACCAGTCTGCATTAGTCTTTACCAGTCTATAGTCAACTTTCCGTCAGCACCTAAGAAGATTATCATATTCCTGTAAATAGCCATGAAGATAAATGTATAGACAGTTTGTCAAGTATCAGAGATATGTGAGAATAAGGTTAATGTACCAAGACCAAAGGGAACTTCAGATTGTCAATTGTAAATAGAATCAAGTTACGTAAGGTTTATGCTTTTTATTATTTTAATAAATGTGTGTGAATATTAATCAAGTATGGTTTAAAGTTGGTCACAGTCAATCTGCTGCTCTAAGGTTGCAAGTGGCATTTCTATCATCTGACCTAACGCCAGAAGGTAAACACGCCACGATAAGACCACGAGACATATTGCTGACACTCGCCTACTTCGTTAGAGCGACAAGTCAAATAATCGGATGGTGTGTACCTAAGGTCTTATAGTACTCTCACCACAATATGTAAGGCAAAGAATCGTGGTATTTAAACGATATCTTTCATGGTTGCCCTGGTTCTTTCTTTCTTAGTTTATACTTGTCTGTTACAGTTTTTGTACTTGAAAATCTCCCCCAAGGCCAAAATGTGGATCGTATAACACTGAAACAAAAATCACTGCAGTAAAATGGCAGCAGCGTCGTTCAGATAACATTAACAATGACTGTTGCTCCAGCCGAAATACAAATGCCAATTTAGTGCTCACTACATTCTCCAGTGTCACCACAAAATTGAAGATTGCTGGTCGAATGCTTCCATATGGAGTACACAGGAAAATGTGTGAATAATGAGGCTGTAGAGTGCTTAAGATAGTGAAGGACGAGATCTTTCTGTTTCAAACAGTATCATGGAACCACCTGAAAGATGTGCATCTACCACTGTTATTGAAAGATTCCAGTAAAAGCTTCGCCCTGGCGCTACGTGATCCCTGCATTCCTTGCTTTGGCAAACACTAAATGCTCACACGGACTGCGACTAGTCACAGACCGACTGATAGTGGGTGTCCTACGCGTTGCGGAAGCACCACAGTTATGTTGTCCTACGTGATAGTACACGCGGTTACCCATGAGCATTTGCTCGTCTTTGCTACCAGTTAACAAGTACTAATACCACTTATGTAATGCACTTTGGAGCTCATGTTCAGGTGACGATTTTTCCTGTTTTGGGCCATACTACCTCCTCCCGAGACGTGGCAAGCAAACCCCAAGCAAAGAACATTCAATAGAAGACGTCCACTGTCAGAGGAATCAGAAAATTTTTCGCTTGTAACTTACAATCGGTCTTTTCCAGTCTACGGTCCCTTACCTCAAATCGATAGTTTCCCTTCACCTACGTCTTTCAAAGATTGTAGAACCAAAAGAGAATTCTATCACCTTACTTGCTCAAGATAATAGCTTGCTGTATTATCTTGCCACCTACAGCCATTGTCCTTTCTGGAAAGTGCCTCATTAAATATTTCTTTAGAACAAATGCTGAATCCCCTAGGAAAACATATGAGCAGCTGCTAGTGCATTCGGGCAAAAATTATTCTTTAGGTCATTCTAATTTTCCCATTTCTATTACACGTCATACTGGGCAGTCCTCAATTGGTCCTGCTGCCTTGTATTTGATATACAGGGTGATCCATTGATAGTGACCGGGCCAAATATCTCACGAAATAAGCATCAAACGAAAAAACTACAAAGAATGAAACTAACCTAGCTTGAAGGAGGAAACCAGATGGAGCTATGGTTGGCCGCTGCCATTGGTCTAACGGATATCAATTCGTTTCTTAAATAGAAACCCCCATTTTTTATTACATATTCGTGTAGTACGTAAGCAAATACGAATGTTTTAGTTGAACTACTTTTTTCGCTTTGTGATAGATGGGGCTGTAATAGTCACAGACGTAGAAGTACGTGGTATCACTTAACATTCAGCCAGTGCGGACGGTATTTGCTTCGTGATACATTACCCGTATTAAAATGGACCGTTTACCAATTGCGGAAAAGGTCGATATCGTGTTGATGTGTGGCTATTGTTATCAATATGCTGACAGGCGGGTGCTACATATGCTACGTATCCAAGTGCCCGGACCGTTCCCCGGATATTTACGTTATTTAATGAAACAGGAAGTGTTCAGCCACAGTCTTCAGCAAGATCCTGGAATCTATCCTCTCCCGCCGCATCCACGAGCATCTCCACCAGCACCACCTTAAACCGGTTACCCAGTGTGGCTTTCGGCCGTCCTTCTCTTCCGACGACCTTCTCCTTCACCTCACTCATCTCCTTTCCGACCAGCTTAATTCACGTCACTCCGCTGTCTTCCTCTCCCTGGACCTCGAACGAGCTTATGACCGCATATGGCTCTCCAGTCGCCTCTTCAAGCTCCAAACCTTCGCCCTTCCCATTAACTACGTCCGCCTGATCGGTTCCTTTCTCTCCCACCGTCCTTCCTACGTCACCATCCATAACACGGATTCCTACACTCTTTTTCCCTGCGCCGGTGTGCCTCAAGCCTCCGTCCTCTCCCCCCTTCTGTACCTTTTGTATATGGCGGACATGCCGCCGCTGTCACCCTTGTCCACCTTCTCCAGTTTGCCGATGACACCGCCTTCCTTGCCCTTGACCCCACCCTGCAGCGCTTCCAACACCTTCTCCAAGCCCATCTTGACCGGTTCACCGCTTGGTGCAACCATTGGTTGCCCAAAGTCAATCCCTCCAAAACCCAGGCGATCATTGTAGGCAAAACCATCCCTTCCTTCCGCCTCCTTGATTTCTATCTCACCGTCTATGGCTGTACTATCGCCATCACTCCCA
The DNA here is from genome assembly GCF_023897955.1 of Schistocerca gregaria. NCBI lineage: Eukaryota > Metazoa > Arthropoda > Insecta > Orthoptera > Acrididae > Schistocerca > Schistocerca gregaria. The sequence continues at coordinate 185,873,563 of NC_064924.1, forward strand.
CCCTCAAGTACCTTGGCGTCACCCTCGACTGTCGCCTCTCCTGGACCCCCATCTCCAGACAATCCAAGACAAGGCACAATCCCGACTCCATCTCCTCAAGCTCCTTTCGGGCCGTACGTGGGGTCTGGACCCCTCCACCATCCTCCACACCTATAAATCCCTCATCCGCCCTGGATCTCCGCCCCCCTACCTTTTATAAATCCCTTCAAATCCTTGAATGCCATGCTCTCCGCCCGCCTATCGCATCCATCTCCCCTCCCCCACGCAGATCCTGTACGATCTCATTCCTTCCCCCCACCTCCTCCTTTTCCTTGAAAGGATACTGATCCTGTACACCTCTCGCTAACTCGACCCTCCTCACCCGCTTGTCTCGCCCATTGTCTCCCACCCCCGCCCACTGCTGCGCCTGTATTCCCAAGTCCCACCCGGTCTCCATCTCTCCACCCTCCTTACCCTCTCCCAAGGGGGCTTCCGCCAGCTCCCCCTCCGTGATGATGTCCTCCTCTCTTTCATCTACCCCTCCTATCAACTTTGATCCTCCCCACCCCCACTCCCGTGTCCTCTCCTCTTGGCACACTCCCTCCTTTCTCTTTCCTTTTCCCCAGTCCCCTTACTCCACCCCTCTTCCCCCAGGCTCCCTCCTTTTGTCCTCCGCTCCTCCTATCTCCCTTGCCCATGGCCTCTGCCCTCCCCTCTCCCTGTCCCACTCCCCTTCATCCTCCCCCTCCCTTGGCAGGTCCCCGGACTCGCACACGCTCAGTGAACATTCGCGCGTCGGAGCTCGACACCTCGTGTTTCTGTGTGTGCCGTCGTTTTGTGCTTAAGTGGTTCAGTGTTACTCGTTTTGTGCACCTACGTTCACGTGTGACTATTTCTCGTTTATGTCTGTGTCCAAGTATCTGAACACCTATTATCTTGGACTCTACACCTGTGAACGGCTCCATGTATTTTAAAAAGTGTTTGTCTCCGTTTATATGTCCACCATCTATTTATCTCACATTGTCATCATTTCTGTCTTGTATGTTTCTCTGCGACCGAACAGCGGCGTAGTATGCTGCTGCAGGCCTGCCTGTAAACAGGCTTAAAATAACAATAAAGGAAAAAAAATTCAGCCACATGTGTAACGTCAACCACAACGTGCAACAAATGATGATGCCCAAGTAGGTGTTTTAGCTGCTGTCGCGGCTAATCCGTACATCAGTAGCAGACAAACTGCGCGAGAATCGGGAATCTCAAAAGCATTGGTGTTGATAATGCTACTACATCTATATCGATTGCAACAGTACTATATTTCTATGTACCAGGAACTGCATGGTGACGACTTTGAACGTCGTGTACAGTTCTGCCATTGGGCACAAGAGAAATTACGGGACGATGGCAGATTTTTTGCACGCGTTCTATTTAGCGACGAAGTATCATTCACCAACAGCGGTAACGTAAACCAGCATAATATACACTATTGGGCAACGGAAAATCCACGGTGGCTGTGACAAGTGGAACATCAATGACCTTGGCGGGCTAAGTAACAGTAATTACGAATAATGTACAGACAATAACATCTGAATACTTCAGAGCGTAGTAAACAACTGAAAAAGAACCCAAAATTTCACTGTGTAAAATACGAAGCGTGAGCCCATGTTCACCACAATTGTTCATACACTGATCAGCCAGAACATTATCACCACTAGTACAAACCAGTTGAGGCGACAGCAGCGTCACATGTCGAGGAATGACTGGTAGTCAGACACACGCACGGCGAGCGTGCTTTCCAAGTATAGAATGGTGAAGGGGTCCGAACGAGGACAGATGGTGATGACCTGAAGGACTGCACAGCTTGTCGGGTGTACGAGAGAGCTGTGGTGAGAAGATGAAACCAATTCAGACGTCCTGGGGTTGGATGGCCACCCCTCATTACAGATCTCGGACGTCGTAGGCTGAGCTGACTGGTAACACAGGGCAGGCGGCGAACTGTGGCCGGACTAACATGGCCATCCGTGGGTCCAATGGAGGAGTATCGCACATTGGTTGCAGACCGCGTACACTCCTTCACGACCATCATGTTTCCCGACGGCAGTGACATTTTCAAGAAGATAATGCTCCATTTCACAAGGTCTGGAGGGTGATGGAGTGTTTGGAGGAACTCGGTGGCGAGTTCCAGGTGATGTGCTGGTCCCCAGCTCGCCAGATCTGAACCCGATCGAGCACATATGGAATGTGGTTGAACGTGACGTCAGAGCTCATAGCACCCCGCCCCGGAATTTAAGTGCATTAGGTAACATATGTTTGCAGATATGGTACCAACTCTTTCAAAGAATTGCCAAGGCCTCACTTCTTCCATGCCACGGTGCACTGTCGCATCCGTGCCAACACTGGACGTATGTGCTATTACGTAATACGTGATAATGTTCTGTCCAATCACTGTAGACATCTGAGTTGCGCAGTTTATTTAAAAATAAATGTCTGGCTTAAACCAGAGAACAGTACAGTTTACAGTCATTAAATAATAAGCAGCTGATATAAACCCCGTTAAGTTAATGTTGATAGTGCCACGTCCTCAGCGGCACTAACACTGCATTTGAGAACACTTTGAAGTTACTGCAGCTATTACTACATAAATCACTGCATTTTAACATTTCATTAATCAATGGAAATAGTCAAATGATCATCAGGTGGCATTTTCAAGAACTATCTCGACTAGTACAACAAACAGGCACTGTTCCAGTTAGTTCATAAATGGTAGAAATTAACTACAGAACCAGTACATATCTCTCTTGGTGAAATGCCTGTCTCTCAAAATAATGTTCTCTGTATCTATAGATTAACACTGATACATTGCACTGTATTAGATTCACTGGAAGAATATGTTCATTAAATTACTGAAAGTGAAGGTGTGAAGTCTTTTTCAGTTAATACTAACACTTATTACACGGTCGAGTTAAATACCTGATCAAATATCGTCAGTTAACTTCCAACAGGGAGGTCAGTAGTAACAAACCTACCGTCTGCCCTGTATGTTCAATGTTGACTTTTACTCGATCCTCTTCCTACTCTGCTCAGCTTCTTCTTCTAAAAAGGATACCCATTTACATTACTTCGATTTCACATTTTGTTGCTTATAGTATATCCATCACAGCACATCTGGCTACTTCTTCACCCCATGATCAAGCTATATTCGTGCCAAACCATTCTCGACAGTTCTTTGTGTTCGGTATCGTTGAGATTTCCTGCCAATTACCGTGCAGTAAATACTCCTTCACATTCTTTATTGTTATTTGATACCCCCCCCCCCCCCTCCTTCCCAATGTGTGGAAGCAGGCCAGGCTGTCAGGGTAAGTTCAAAACGCTCTTCAGCGAAGGACAAGTAACATGAACTAAGATAAATAAAGCACTAAATTAAATGATGAGATATTTACAATAATTTTATAAATTTCCGAACATAAATTTTATGGGTTTTCTTCGTTTTAAATTTAAAATAAATTTAAAATAAATAATAATAAAAATGTAAAACGAAAACAGTAGGTAAATGTTTAAGAAACGAAATAAAAGACTCAAGGGTGTGTGAGCTGTCCTGAGAAACTCAGTTGTTGAATGGAAAAATAGTTGGGCATTGAGGAGGGTAGGTCAGAGTGGATGTAAATAAGGAACGCTGATGGCTAGTGTCTATGGAGGAGGAGCGGATGTTGTCGATGTTGTAGGTTTTACAGAGGTGTTTAGCGTGAGTGAGAAGCAGAATCTGGTGAGAGGTCATGTGAGAGGATAAACGGATACGTAAACCTCAAAGATACTGAATGTTAATTTTTTTCTTTTATTGTTATTTCATCGCTTCTCACCCCCAAGCGGTGGCGTTAGGAATGTGCTGGGGGGGGAGGGGCAGGGTCTGGCAGCGGTAGAATCAACACACCTGTCAGCCGGTAGACATTACTCACTAAATTAGATACTAAGCGCTAAACAAGGAGACAGATTTACCATGAATTTAATGTTTTAAATGCGATGTTAATGGGAGAATGTAAGAAATAATGCTTTCTTCCTGAATAGTTTAAAAACAGTGATTGATAGGTATGTGGACGTAGAGTATAGTTAAAACCACATGAAAATCATTGAACGTGACAAACAGTGACGGTTGAAAGCAGAGCACCGTACACTTCCTCTAAAACTGGAGAAAGATCTGACCTGGAGTGGTGGATTCCTGGCGAAAAAAAAAGACGTATTGAGGGAGAGGAGTGGTTATGAGGACTGATAGTGGGTGGTGATGAGATAGGGCTGGTAATTGGGAACAAGGAGAAAGCGATTGATGGTTTTGGGATGGCTAGATTTCAAAGCAGAATGGGGTGGGGAGTGAGAGTAAAGGGGAAAAGGAAGAGGTGTGATGTGGGAACGAGAATGTAGCTCTTGCGGCGTGGGGGTGGGGGGGGGGGGGTGGTACTAGAGTTGGTACGATGTGTATATATAATTACTGAGTTCGTGACCTGGGAGACAGTTGAAATCCCTTTGGAAGAGGACGTGAAAATGGTTGTGGTATAGCGTTTGTGGAATGTGTAGGCTGAGGCGCGGCATGACATTAGGGTTCGAGAGGAGAAGGAACACAAGAGGACTGTTGTCGAGTAGCGGATGGTGTACGGTATTCGGAGCTATAAAATGGGTGTGAGAAGAGGTGAGATGTTGTTGAGTTAATAATGCATTCTCTAGGAGAGAAAGGTAAACGGGTGGGGGAAATGAGGTGGGCAGCCTGGCGTTCGAGGATCCTGCATTCCCTGCAGAGAAAATTCTTATACAAAATGTTTTTCCAAACATCTCATGCAAGCTAAAACCTTCTGAAAGTTATATCTCTTGTGTTACGCGTAATTAACCGCAGTTTTCTTACGAAGATTAAAATATATACAATGTGTTCAGATTACAGACTACAAAAGGGCGTAAATAAAGTTTACGCATATTAATATAAATTATTGCTGTCTCAATCTTAGGGAAAGTGATGGATTGAGAAGTTTGAGCAGTAGTGCCATCTGGGCGTAGCAGGCGAAATTACGAACTGCGCTGGTTCGCCAAGAGATAGCGCACGTATCAAGCAAGTTGACGTTTGAATACCGTATCCACTCGTTTAAACTACTGAGCACAGACGCGTTACAAGTTAGGCTGACTCAGCGACGGATGGCGATGCGCTACAACCACAGTCACTTCGCACTCATAATTCGCTCTTACTGGATACACAGATGCGTTTCAAAAGAAAAGGCTATCAACTACCGCAACATGAGAACAGCGAAGTTATGATTCGAATGCCTTCTAAAGACTGACGACCTCAGTCCAATAGTGCTTAGAGCCATTTTAACCGTTTTGCTTTCTAAACGCGAACTGCTCGTCATCTAGGATAAGGTCATACTACCTGTTTTTCAAAACTGTGGGCCACTCTCCGAGAGATAAAACGCAGCAAGTAGCCACTTCTTGGGCGTCATGATAGCAGATCTTAGCCGAGCAGTTTGGAGGACGGAGATAACAGTACGAAGCGAGCAGACATATACGACTTGCTCGCTCACTGGGACGTGAGACCGGCAATGACAGGCATCCAGCTGGCCGCGCTGTGGCTGCTGGTGACTGCGCAGCTGCAGCTGGTGGCGCCGCGGGCGCTGCGCCTGCAAACGCGGGACCACGGCCGCATCGTCGGCGGCTCCGAAGCCACTATCGAGGACTTCCCGTGGACGCTGGCCCTGCTCTACGCCGGCGGACAATCGTGCGGGGCCTCCATAATCGGCTCCCAGTGGGCGCTGACCGCAGCCCACTGCTTCGTGTTCCCGCAGGTCGAGGTCTACAGCGTGCGCGCCGGCTCCTCCAGCCGCGGCAGCGGCGGCACCGTGCTGTACCTGGCCGAGCTCTACGAACATGAACTACACGACGACACCTCTGGCGACTACGACATCACAGTCATACGGGTGAGTGATCGTTAACAACGCTAATGAGACGTCACGTAAGTCCGTATACCTATTTTTAATTTTTTTTTTTTTTTTTTTTTACTGAAAGCGGCTAGTTTCGGACCACTACGTCCATTTTGAAACCATGGCCTGCAAAACATTTTATGTTGCATAGGTAAAATAACAAGGTACTTCCACAATTCTACATATCTACATCTACATGATTACTCTCCAATTCACATTTAAGTGCTTGGCAGAGGGTTCATCGAACCACAATCATACTATCTCTCTACCATTCCACTCCCGAACAGCGCGCGGGAAAAACGAACACATAAACCATTCTGTTCGTTCTCTGATTTCTCTTATTTTATTTTTATGATCATTCCTACCTATGTAGGTTGGGCTCAACAAAATATTTTCGCAGTCGGAAGAGAACGTTGGTGACTGAAATTTCGTAAATAGACCTCGCTGCGACGAAGAAAGTCTTTGCCTTAATGACTTCCATTCCAACTCGCGTATCATATCTGCCACACTCTCTCCCCTATTACGTGATAATACAAAACGAGCTACCCTTTTTTGCACCCTTTCGATGTCCTCCGTCAATCCCACCTGGTAAGGATCCCACGCCGCGCAGCAATATTCTTACAGAGGACGAACGAGTGTAGTGTAAGCTGTCTCTTTAGTGGACTTGTTTATCGTGTAATCGAATTCCTACGGATTCCATGTGGGTCACCTCACACTTTCCGTTATTTAGCGTCAACTGCCGCCTGCCACACCATACAGCAATCTTTTCTAAATCACTTTGCAACTGATACTGGTCTTCGGATGACCTTACTAGACGGTAAATTACAGCATCATCTGCGAACAACCTAAGAGAATTGCTAAGATTGTCACCCATGTCATTTATATGGATTAGGAACAGCAGAGGACCCAGGACGGTTCCCTGGGGTACACCTGATATCACTTCAGTTTCACTCGATGATTTGCCGTCTGTTACTACGAACTGCAACCTTCCTGACAGGAAATCACGAATCCAGTCGCACAACTGAGACGATACCCCGTAGGCCCGCAGCTTGATTAGAAGTCGCTTGTGAGGAACGGTGTCAAAAACTTTCCGGAAATCTAGAAATACGGAATCAAATTGAGATCCCCTGTCGATAGCGGCCATTACTTCGTACGAATAAAGAGGTACCTGCGTTGCACAAGTACTATGTTTTCTGAAACCATGCTGATTACGTATCAACAGATTGTTCCCTTCGAGGTGATTCATAATATTTGAATACAGTATATACTCCGAAACCCTACTGCAAACCGATGTCAATGATATAGGTCTGTAGTTCGATGGATTACTCCTACAACCCTTCTTAAACACTGGTGCGACCTGCGCAAGTTTCCAATCTGTAGGTACAGATCTATCGGTAGTAGAGCGATTGTGTATGTTTGCTAAGCAGGGAGCTATTCTATCAGCGTAATCTGAAAGGAACCTAATCGGTATACAATCTGGACTTGAAGACTTGCCCATATCAAGCGATTTGAGTTGCTTTGCAACCCCTAAGATATCTACTTCTAGCTAGCAGCCGTTCGTGTTTCAAATTCGTCATCCCTGGTGAAGGAATTTCGGAAAACTATGTTCAATATCTCCGTTTTAGCGGCACAGTCGTCGGTAACAGTACCATCGGCACTGCGCAGCGAAGGTATTGACTGCGTCTTGCCGCTTGTGTACTTTACATACGACCAGAATTTCTTCGGATTTTTCGTTGTGGAACCTATTAAAGGCACCTCACATTGAAGTCCGTGCCAAATTTCACGCGTCTGTAAATTTTAGCCAACATATAAGTTGAACGTTACATAAAGCATTATAAATCGCACTGATCAACCACAACATTATATTTTACACAGAGTACGCGAAGGAACTTGCCCCTCTTCTTGCAGCGGTGTACCGTAGGTCTCTAGAAGAGCGTAGCGTTCCAAAGGATTGGAAAAGGGCACAGGTCATCCCTGTTTTCAAGAAGGGACGTCGAACAGATGTGCACAACTATAGTCGTATATCTCTAACGTCGATCAGTTGTGGAATTTTGGAACACGTTTTATGTTCGAGTATAACGACTTTTCTGGAAACTAGAAATCTTCTCTGCAGGAATCAGCATGGGTTTCGAAAAAGACGATCGTGTGAAACCCAGCTCGCGCTATTCGTCCACGAGACTCAGAGGGCCTTAGACACGGCTTCACAGGTAGATGCCGTGTTTCTTGACTTCCGCAAGGCGTTTGACACAGTTCCCCACAGTCGTTTAGTGAACAAAGTAAGAGCATACGGACTATCAGATCAATTGTGTGATTGGATTGAGGAGTTCCTAGATAACAGAACGCAGCATGTCATTCTCAATGGAGAGAAGTCTTCCGAAGTGAGAGTGATTTCAGGTGTGCCGCAGGGGAGTGTCTCAGGACCGTTGCTATTCACAATATACATAAATGACCTTGTGGATGACATCGGGAGTTCACTAAGGCTTTTTGCGGATGATGGTATATCGATAGGTTGTAAAAATGGAAAATTGTACTGAAATGCAGGAGGATCTGCAGTGAATTGACGGATGGTGCAGGGAATGGCAATTGAATCTCAATGTAGACAAGTGTAATGTGCTGCGAATACATAGAAAGAAAGATCCCATATCATTTAGCTACAATATAGCAGGTCAGCAACTGGAAGCCGTTGATTCCTTAAATTATCTGGGAGTACACATTAGGAGTGATTTGAAACGGAATTATCGTATAAAGTTGATCGTCGGTAAAGCAGATGCCAGACTGAGATTCATTGGAAGAATCCTAAGGAAAAGCAATCCGAAAACAAAGGACGTAGATTACAGTACGCTTGTTCGCCGACTGCTTGAATACTGCTCAGCAGTGTGAGATCCGTACCAGTTAAGGTTGATAAAAGAGATAAGATCCAACGGAGAGCAGCGTGCTTCGTTACAGGATCAGTTAGTAATCGCGAAAGCGTTACGGAGATGATAGATAAACTCCAGTGGAAGACTCTGCAGGTGAGACGCTCAGTAGCTCGGTACGGGCTTTTGTTGAAGTTTCGAGAACATACCTTCACCGAGGAGTCAAGCAGTATATTGCTCCCTCCTACGTATATCTCGCGAAGAGACCATAAGGATAAAATCAGAGAGATTAGAGCCCACACAGAGGCATACTGACAATCCTTCTTTCCACGAACAATACCAGACTGGAATAGAAGAGAGAACCGATAGAGGTACTCAAGGTACCCTCCGCCACACACCGTCAGGTGGCTTGCGGAGTATGGATGTAGATGTAGATGTAGACCCACTTAACAGGCGGTATGTCCACTTTTGGCACGGAAGCTATGGGGCCTTGGGACGTCGCCCGAGGGAGCTGGCAGCACATCTACATACCTAAGTCACTTCATTCCGGGAGGCGATGAGTTCTGACCCTCCGTTCAATCACATTCCCTATGTGTTGTTCGGTTTGTGGGGGTGTTGAACTGCGCAGTTATCAGCGCTAGTACAAAGTCCTAATCTTTACAAAGTCACTTTCACGAATGATGATGAAATGACGACGACAACAAAAGCACCCAGTCCCCCTGCAGAGAAAATTCGCAACCCGGCCTTGAATCGAACGCAGGACCCCGTGATACGGAAGCAGCAGCGCTAGCCACTACACCATGAGCTGCGGACACATCCCATATGAGTTCGATCTGGTTTGGATCTGGCGAGTTAGCAGGCCAGTACACTATTTGGAAATCGCCGTTGTGTTCCTCTAACCACTCCATCACACTCCTGTCCTCGTGAAGTGCCGCATTACCTTTTGAAAAATGCCACTGCCGTCCGCAATCATGATCGTCATGAAGGTGCATGCAGTGTACGATACTCCTTGGGCATCATGGTGCCTTGTACGAGCTCTGCTAGCTCCACTGTTGCCCACGTGAATGTTCGCTGGAGCGTAATGGAACCGCCGCCAGCTTGTCTCGGTCCCGAAGTACTGATGCCAACGAAGTGTTCCCCTGCACGACGACGGATTCAGGCTCTCCCGTCGGCATGATGAAGGGGGTATCTGTATTCATCAGACCATGCAAGGCCCTGCTACTTCTCCGCTGTCCCCTCCCGGTGGTCATGTACCCATTTCGGTCGTTTGTGCCGATGTAATGGTGTTAAAATTGGCACATGCATGGGTCATGAGCTATGGAGGCCCATCGTTATGAGTATTCGGTGTACTGTGTGTTCCGACACACTTGTACTCTGTGAAAAGCTAAGGTCAGATGTTGCTCCCGCCACAGTTCAGTGCGACATCTATAGTGAGTGGTGGCCGCCGGATGTGGCTTCACCTTGGTTTCGACAAGTGTTGGAGAACTCACCATGGCATTCCTTCAACACCCGACAAATTGTGCAGATGCCGAAATGCCCGTGCCGAATCTTTCGGCCATCACAATTTGCACTCTGTCATGCTGAGGTATACTGCGCGTTATCCCCATTCTACACACGGATAGCACGATCACTGATACTACATGCGCCGTGCGTGCGTCTGACTAGCAGTCATTCCTTGTCATGTGTCGCTGCTGTCGACTGGATGGGTTTATACACTCCTGGAAATGGAAAAAAGAACACACTGACACCGGTGTGTCATACCCACCATACTTGCTCCGGACACTGCGAGAGGGCTGTACAAGCATTTATCACACGCACGGCACAGCGGACACACCAGGAACCGCGGTGTTGGCCGTCGAATGGCGCTAGCTACGCAGCATTTGTTCACCGCCGCCGTCAGTGTCAGCCAGTTTGCCGTGGCATACGGAGCTCCATCGCAGTCTTTAACACTGGTAGCATGCCGCGACAGCGTGGACGTGAACCGTATGTGCAGTTGACGGACTTTGAGCGAGGGCGTATAGTGGGCATGCGGGAAGCCGGGTGGACGTACCGCCGAATTGCTCAACACGTGGGGCGTGAGGTCTCCACAGTACATCGATGTTGTCGCCAGTGGTCGGCGGAAGCTGCACGTGCCCGTCGACCTGGTACCGGACCGTAGCGACGCACGGATGCACGCCAAGACGGTAGGATCCTACGCAGTGCCGTAGGGGACCGCACCGCCATTTCCCAGCAAATTAGGGACACGGTTGCTCCTGGGGTATCGGCGAGGACCATTCGCAACCGTCTCCATGAAGCTGGGCTACGGTCCCGCACACCGTTAGGCCGTCTTCCGCTCACGCCCCAACATCGTGCAGCCCGCCTCTAGTGGTGTCGCGACAGGCGTGAATGGAGGGATGAATGGAGACGTGTCGTCTTCAGCGATGAGAGTCGCTTCTGCCTTGGTCGTATGCATGTTTGGCGCCGTGCAGGTGAGCGCCACAATCAGGACTGCATACGACCGAGGCACACAGGGCCAACACCCGGCATCATGGTGTGGGGAGCGATCTCCTACACTGGCCGTACACCTCTGGTGATCGTCGAGGGGACACTGAATAGTGCACGGTACATCCAAACCGTCATCGAACCCATAGTTCTACCATTCCTAGACCGGCAAGGGAACTTGCTGTTCCAACAGGACAATGCACGTCCGCATGTATCCCGTGCCACCCAACGTGCTCTAGAAGGTGTAAGTCAACTACCCTGGCCAGCAAGATCTCCGGATCTGTCGCCTATTGAGCATGTTTGGGACTGGATAAAGCATCGTCTCACGCGGTCTGCACGTCCAGCACGAACGCTGGTCCAACTGAGGCGCCAGGTGGAAATGGCATGGCAAGCAGTTCACCGGACTACATCCAGCATCTCTACGATCGTCTCCATGGGTGAATAGCAGCCTTCATTGCTGCGAAAGGTGGATATACACTGTACTAGTGCCGACATTGTGCATGCTCTGTTGCCTGTGTCTATGTGCCTGTGGTTCTGTCAGTGTGATCATGTGATGTATCTGACCCCAGGAATGTGTCAATAAAGTTTCCCCTTCCTGGGATAATGAATTCACGGTGTTCTTATTTCAATTTCCAGGAGTGTATAACAGGTCGGAGTTCATAATGATCTCGCTGATCAGTGTGTGAATACTGACCAGTTCCTAACAATGGGCCTCCGCAGCGCAAGATCCGTGGATGTGCCAATATGAACACCAGGCCATCTACTATTAAAATTGGCAAGTGACCATCGACCCTGGACGTTGGAGCTGTGTCAGTGTTTTGCATTGTCTGATGAATCCCGATACCATCTTTATCTTGTCGATGAGAATGCGCGGAACCGCCGTCGTCCACGGAAACAGCTCTTTAACACCTGCGGGATAGAGACAAGCTGGCGGCGGCTCGATTATACTCTGAGGAACATTCGCATGGGCATTCATAGGTCCACTGGGGCTCGTGGAAAGACCATGGAGGCCACGGAGTATCATACACATGTTGCAGACCACGTAAACCCCTTCATGGCGATCATGTTTCCCGAGAGCAATGACATATTTTAGCAAGATTGTGCGCTATGTCACAAGACGAGGAATATGATGGAGTGGTTCTAGGAACACGGTGACGGGTTCAAATTGATGTTCTGGCACACAAAGTCACCAGAACTGGTCCTGATCGATCACATGTGGGATGTGATTAAACGTGGCGTCAGAGCTCATTGCTCCCCTCCCCGGAATTTTCAAGAATTATGTGACGTGGGTGCAGGTGTTTTGCCAACAAACTTCAGTGACGTACCAGTGACCATACCACGACGCGAAGCAGCTGTTATTCGCGCCAAAGGTGGACATACCGTCTATTAGTTTGGTCAGTGTATTTACAATGAAAACTTAATTTTTTACTGCCGTATGTAACTGTAAACAAGAATCCGTGCATTTTCCATGATAATTACAATCAAGGGAATTTTATATTTATATGATGTCGGTATTCGAACTGAATGGAGAAACTAAAATGACCGAAACAAGACGTGAAACAGCAACTACCAGTCTTGAGTGCTAACGACTTTTTTCGATCATCATGTACTTCACTCTCCACGGAAATTCTCTTTGCACTTGCACCTTCCTTTAGAAGCTGAGAAGGGCATGTTATCGAACCTAGGCCCACCCACATGGCAGGTAAGCATCCTGCTCTGTGTCACACTGCCCGTAAAAACATCGGTCTTACTTTATTGTATTAAAGACGCTTGAAAATCCTCAAAGTTGATTTTCTCCAGAACTTTTGAGAGTCCAAACGAACTGTTTTGCGAACTTCATATTTTTGTTCTGAACTTTACGTACCGTCAGCATAAAAAAATGGAAAATTTCGGTTACCATGTGGTCTCCTTGTCAGAGAGAACGATGACAAGATATCTATATGCACTCAGTAATATTGTTATATTTTAATACAGGGATTGTTACTGAAGCAGATTGCTTACAAAACAGAAATTTCATACGAGTAGTTGTACCTCGTTTGACGTATGTACCGTGAGACTGATCGTATAGAATCCTCAGTGAAAGCGGCTCAGATACGTAACTAACATTATTACGGAGAAGGTCATTTTACAAACAAACATCAAAGCTGTAAGTCAAACATCCAAATTTTGGTGTCATTTAAGGCATTTACTAGCAAAGAAACCATGCTTCTCCAATGACCTATGTCGCGTATAAGATTAAAAGTATTTGTCTCACATTTTTCCTTATTAGACTGATTTCGGAAGATCTCTTGTTATTTTACAGGCAAAATTACGCATTACACATTACGCATGCAGTAGCATTGTTACATTTCGGTACGATATTGCAGTTACTGTGTTGTTCAGTATTAAGATGCCATATTCCATCGGACATGCAGTCTGCATTCGTTGTGAAATGTATGAAATGTTTTCGTAATTGCGAGTATGGACATCAATTGTATAATAGAATGACACCGATAAAAGTTTGTGCCGGAGCGGGACTCGAGGACGCATTTGCCACTTATCATATGCGGTCGCTTTACTATTAAGCTATCTGAACAGGCGACCTGACCCTAAATTCCATACGCCGTCAGCCATGTGTCTACGGCCAGCACTCGTACATCTATTATGTATACTGCCGTGCAGGGGAGACATTTTATTTGAAAGTCGCATGCTCACTGTCGGCTGATAAATACGATACAGCGTTATTCGACGGGACTTCCATTTCTAAAACCAGCCTTTCGTCTCTCACTTGATGATGTTTTTGCAGTCTGCTGCCAAAGAGTCATTCTCATTACAGCCGTAATCTGGTTACAGTCCTATCCCTTGGGTTCCACCTGTGTGGTCTGGCCACATGCAAAACATCGGACAACCGACCCCTTGAAACGCAGCTACTTGAACGGTGAACAGCCGGCCATATAGCCTTAGCTTTCACCTTCTAGTCTTCATTACCTCGATTAACTGCAAAAGATACGTGCCCACCGACAACCAGGTGTTCACTGCTGATAGCTAATTGGAGATTTTGTTAAGATATGAGTGACAAGCAAACTCCTAAGAGAACCAGTCGGTGCTGCGTGTGCTGATTCCAAGACCCCAAGAACCTTATTCATTTATTTTTCTCGTTGCTTTTTGTTCTAATAAATTGTGTTCTGAGTTCGCCTCTCAACATTCCGATGTTTTGCACTCATCCACAGAAGGGAAACCCTTTGGTCTCATTAATATTAATCATGCCTAGCACCCAGCAAAAAAAAAAAAAAAAAAAAGATTATCATGCTGTAATTTAGGGATTTATTGTTTTACTTAGTATTCTCCCTGAAATTCCTTTTGTATACCTATCAACTTTTTGATGATTACTTTCTGTGCGTCTCATTACCACTACCTTTCCTCCAGTTACAACATTAATGCATTTCTAAATGATGATGTCATTACGTCAACTTGTCGAAGCCTTCCTTAGCCTTCCTTATATGTTGTTACACCATCAATACTGTGTTACTGGTTCTAATTGGGATTTTCTCCCGAGTCTTCCTTCCACGTTCTATATCACGAGGACGAGATATGCAACACTCGCGATTGCATTGTACAATATGTATAATTTATGGGGGGGGGGGGGTGTATTTTGGTGTTGTTAGTAATTTGTTAGCTTCCAATAACAACTTTGGCTAGTAGCAGCTTACAGTTGTTCAACATTTTTCCGTAAAATACGTAAAAGTAGGAGAGAATGGGTGTTCCCGCTGATATTCTCCCCCCCTCCCCCCCCCCTGCATGTGGATTTCAGCTTTGGGATCAGAGTTCTTATCTCAATCAGTTCTTTCTTAGTTTTGCATTATTTAAAGATTTTGCCAGAATGAAAGGCGTGTAGAGACGAATGGGTGTGAGGTGAGGTTGTTGATACAACGAGACTAGAGGTCACGTTGTTTTTGGTGTCACAACTTCATAGTCAATGTGCAAGTAGTTATCACGTCATACAATATTGTCAAGCGGAAACAGCCACAAGAAGTAACACACACACATATGAGCGTGAATCACATAACGTGCGAGGAGTATGGTACGAGACACTAAGATCGATCGTGGTAGCGTGTTGGAGAGCCAAAGTTGAGGCTGCCGGTCACAGGAAGTGGGAAATCCGGGTTCTAGTCCCAGCCTGGTACGAATTTTCATGTTTTTCTAGTAAATGATACAGCTGACGAATCGTCATATTCGCCATTTACGCATAAATTTCAAGTACCTGTTAGAAATGACATTTAACTAAATAGAAAGATGGGGTGTGTAACAGCTTGCTTGCGTCATTTTGTTTAAATTGTTGCCCTTTTGCCCTGTGATATTAAATAAAGAGACACAGTAGTTTTTAACATTTCCCTGTGATATCAAATTTAGGGACTCGGTTATTTTCAAAATTGGAACTGGTCATCGGTATACCTATCTCTACCGACATCATCGTCCCTTATACTAAATCAACACATCTATTGAAATAGTTGTTTTCACAAAACAAAGTAGATGAAACAAAGATTTACCATTTAATAAATGAGTATGGTTGGTGGGTTTGCAGTATAATGGTATTTATCTGTCTCTTCCCTGTTGAGATAGGATCAAAAAATGGCTCTGAGCAGTATGGGACTTAATTTCTGAGGTCATCAGTCCCCTAGAACTTAGAAATGCTTAAATCTAACTAACCTAAGGACATCACACACATCCATGCCCAAGGCAGGATTCGAATCTGCGACCGTAGCGGTCGCGCGGTTCCTGACTGTAGCTCCTAGAACCTCTCGGCCATCCAGGCCGGCCGAGATAGGTGTTTCTATCTCTCTGTCACGGTAGAAAACTTCCACGCTCAGATAACCTGCAAATATAAAACTGTACTTTGGAATGTCCATTGAGGAATGTAATAAGCTATTGTGAAATATGAGGAAGGATTTACATTTAACTTCTAATGCGCGTAAGTTACAGATGATATTATGGCTGGTACTGAATATGTGTGTGCTGAGTAACGGATACCTATTTGAGGAAAAAAGGTTGCTCTGGGTGTTTGTACAGATTGCAGGTGTGTTTCAACTTGTGACCTTTCCATTGACCACAATGACCTTGAGTACGGAACCACAATGACCTTGAGTACGGATTGTTTGCGTCTTCAGTCCGAAGATTGGTTCGATGTAGCTCTCTATACTAATCTATCCAGTGAAACCCTCTTCATCTCTGTCTGACAGCTGCAACCTGCATCAACTTAAAGATTTTTACTAGTCAGGTCTAGGTATCATACTATCATACGACTTACCACCCTACACTTCCCTCTCTAACCAAGTTGACTGTTCCTCGATTTCTCGTGACGCGTCCCTACCAATCAATCACGAAGAGAAACAACACAGTTTTCTCTCCAGCTACGCTGGACATAGGGAAGACACACGACACAGATCTGTAAGTCCACAGTAGTGGTGGTTAGTTGAGAAAACCTTGCCGAAACACATGTGCTACAAAGTGCCACTGTTTTCTGCGCATGTACCCCAACATCAGTATGGGATATGATCACAATGAGAACGTACACAGGCCGCAAAACGTGTTGGCATACTCTGTACCAGGTGGTCGAGCAGCTGCTGGGGTACAGCCTCCCATTGTTGCACCAGTGCATTTCGGAGCTCCTGAAGTGTCGTAGGGATACGTCGACCGAGAGCATACCAGACGTAGTCGATGGGGTTTAGGTCTGAAGAATAGGCAGGCCACTCCTTTCGCCTGATATCTTTTGTTTCAAGGTGCTCCTCCACGATGGCAGCTCTGTAGCGCCGTGCGTTATCATCCATCAGGAGGAAGGTGAGACCCACTGCACTCCTGAAAAGGCGGACATGCTGGTGCTAAATGGCATACCGATACACCTGACATGTTCCTCTGTCAGACGTGCAGGTTTGTACGTGCGCCAATCATAATCCCACCCCACACCATCAAACCACGACCTCCATACAGGTCCCTTCCAAAGACATTAAGGGGTTGGTATCTGGTAACTGACCTTACGACTTATCTTAGAATAAAGATTAAGGAAAGGCAAAAAATGGTTCAAATGGCTCTGAGCACTATGTAACTTAACATCTTAAGTCACCATTCCCCTAGAACTTAGAACTACTTAAACCTAACTAACCTAAGGACATCACACCTGCGACCGTAAGGAAAGGCAAACCTACGTTTCTAGCATTTGTAGACTTAGGGAAAGCATTTGACAATATTGACTGGAATACTCTCTTTCAAATTATAAAGGTGGTAGGGTTAAAATACAGGGAGCGAAAGGCTATTTACAAATTGTACAGAAAACAGATGGCAGTTGTGGGAGTCGAGGGGCTTGAAAGGGAGGCAGTGGTTGGGAAGGGAGTGAGACAGGGTTGTACCTCTCCCCAATGTTATTCAATGTGTATATTGAGCATGCAGTAAAGGAAACAAAAGAAAAGTTCGGAGTAGGTATTAAAATCCATGGAGGAGAAATAAAAACTTTGAGGTTCGCAAATGACATTGTAATTCTGTCAGAGACAGCAAAGGACTTAGAAGAGCAGTTGAACGGAATGGACAGTGTCTTGAAAGGAGTATATAAGATGAACATCAACAAAAGCAAGACAAGATAATGGAACGTAGTCGAATTAAGTCGAATGATGCTGAGGGAATTAGATTAGGAAATGGGACACTTAAAGTAGTAAATGAATTTTGCTATTTGGGGAGCAACATAACTGATGATGGTCGAAGTAGAGAGGATATAAAATGTAGACTGGCAATGGCAAGGAAAGCGTTTGTGAAGGAGAGAAATTTGTTAACATGGAGTACAGATTTAAGTGTCAGGAAGTCGTTTTCGAAAGTATTCGTGTGGAGCGTAGCCATGTATGGAAGTGAAACAAGGACGATAAATAGTGTGGACAAGAAGAGAATAGAAGCTTTCGAAATGTAGTGCTACAGAATAATGCTGAAGATTAGATTGGTTGATCACATAACTAATGAGGAGGCATTGAATAGAATTGGGGAGAAAAGGAATTGGTGGCACAACTTGGTGAGAAGAAGGGATCGATTAGTAGGGCATGTTCTGAGGCATCAAGAGATCACAAATTTAGCATTGGAGGGCACCGGTGAGGGTAAAAATCGTAGAGGGAGACCAAGAGATGAATATACTAAACAGATTCAGAAGGATATAGGTTGCAGTAGGTACTGGGAGATGAAGAAACTTGCACAGGATAGGATAGCATGGAGAGCTGCAACAAGCCAGTCGCAGGACAGAAGACCACGACGACAACAACATGTCGTTTCTGGTTCACGTCAGATGAAAACCCGGCGAGAATCTCTGTTCCGACTATATTTGGACCCGACCGTGAACATAACCTGGGACCACTGTTCCAATGACCATGTACTGTGATCTTGACACCAGGCTTTAAGGGCTCTCCTGTGACCAGGGGTCACTGGAATGCATCTTGCAGGTCTGCGGACGAATAAACAATATCTGTTCAGTCTTATGTAGACTGTATGTCTGGAGACAACTGTTCCAGTGGCGGCGCTAAGGTCCCGAGCAAGGCTACCTGCAGTACACCGTGGCCGTTTGTGAGCACTAATGGTGATATCGATGTTCTTGTGGTGTTGTACACTTGGACGTCCCGTACTATGGCGCCTGGACACGTTTCCTGTCTTCTGGGGTCGTTGTCATAATCTTGAGATCACACTTTGTGGCACACGGTGCTAAGACCGGCTGTGTTAGATCAGCCTCCAGTCGCCCTAGTATTCTGCCCCTCTGAACATCATCAATATGTATTCTTTGAGCCATTTTCAACACAAGCACTCACTATTAGCAGGTCAGGAAACGTCTGCTCACTTACTCGCTGAACCGTACTCTTCACATGCACCAACACACCTCTGCTTATGTGGACTGCTGCCAGCGCCACAGTGTAACGACCACAGGTCAAATGCACAACACTGTCGTACCCCGAGATGATTTATAGCTGCAAACCGCCCACCAGACCGTTGTTTCACCATGTATCACCATTATCCTTAATTTATGAGCATGATTGTATAATGCCTCTGAGCGCTATGGGACTAAACGTCTAAGGCATCAGTCCCCTAGAACTTAGAACTGTTTATACCTAACTAACCTAAGGACATCACACATCCATGCCCGAGGCAGGATTCGAACCCGCGAATGTAGTGGTCGCGCGGTTCCAGACTGAAGCGCCTAGAACCGCTCGGCCACACCGGCCGGCCATTATTGTATATTCAAGACTGTATCCACCACATTGAAATAATCTTCCATGTAGTTTAGCGTCTCTGAAAGCAATATAATATCTTCTGATCTCGTGGAAACTTTCATTTCTGTTCCCTGAAGTTTCATTCATTACCAGATAGTGTCCCTTGGCGTTCTTTACTGCTTAATTTACAGATTGAATGAGATGAGGGATTAAATTACAATTACCGTCTCCATTACTTCGCTGTTACTGTTTCGTCTTTATGTCCTCCGATTCATAACTGCGGTCTGGATTCTGTACAGGTAAGAGACTAACTTTCCGTCTCCGTGTGTTATCGCTGCTACCTTCTGTATTTCAAAGAATGTATCCCTATCGACATTGATTACATCTAGAAACGCAATAAACATAGCATCGTCTTTCTTCTGTCCAGCTAACGCTTAATTTTGCAGACTGCCGATCCGTTCCCACTGGGCACCAACGTGGCTGTCGCGAACCTTCCAGAGGACGGGTACGACCCTCCAGCCGGCCTCGCGGTCACAGTGACCGGTTGGGGAGACACGGAGACGGGCGACACACCGGACACGCTGCGCAAAGTGGACATCAGCGTCATGGACCGCTCCGCCTGCGACGGTATTTCGCCCATCGGTCGCGAAGTGACCCCGCGCATGCTGTGCGCCGGTGAGGCAGGCAAGAGCGTGTGCTACGGGGACTCCGGGAGTCCACTCGTAAGCGGCAGCACGCAGGTGGGCATAGCGTCGTGGGGGAGTAACGACTGCGAGGCTGCGGGCGCTGTCTACGTCAACGTGGGCAACTTGCGCTCCTGGATTACCAGTATCTCTGGCGTCTGACAGCCTGAACAGATCACTTCGAAACTGACCCAGTCAGAGCAGTAGCTTCGGGGGTTCGCTCTCACATACTGAAATATAACTGAAACAAAACAATGGTTTTCGACAGAAACCATTTCTTTGTCAAATTTGTTACACTAACAAATGAACAAACACTAAGCTGTTTTGTTACCTGATCATGTTAGTAAACTATCTTCTGTTGTGGATTTTTCGTAACTAAAACTGTACCCGAAGTCTGTTCTACTGTACTGTATTGAAATGTTCGGATGTCCATCAAGAGAATCCCAATTCTTGACTTCCACAATAATTTCTAGTTTTGTCCTAGTCACGCTAGAACGTGAGCGAGATAGGACGCCCGATACCATTACAGGAAGTGTCCTTGGTACCACGAGCCATCTGCAGCTTCAAATATGGGATCAGTATCGATTACTGAAGCAAAGTCGATGGCGACACCCAGCAAGAGACTCTGTCACATTAACCTAAAATTATACCACGTAAATTCTATTTCTTTGTACGTAAGACATTGCTGACTGCTAGCTGAGTTCATAGATACCACAGAACCCTTCTAAAATTATATTTTATAATTGCTGTAGTAAATGTGTATTACCATTGGTGATACCAATTAAATGATCAACCCGTATTTTGTTACTGAACTATCTGTAGCAAATAAAGACCACAAACATTTGGCTAATTCTAAAATTGTATCGCGTAACATAAAAGTAAGCCTGGCTGCAGTATCAAAATTCAGTTAAACGACTAGTTTCAAGAGTAATAATCATTCAGCTGATGGAAGACACTAGATAATGTTTTGCATCTTCAAACCAAGCGCTTCAGCTGCATTAATATAACTCATATATGTTAATAATGATACAGTATTAAAATCTCCTTTCTTTCTCTTTTTGGTTATCTGTCTTCTGACTGTTTTGATGCTGCCCGCCACGAATTCCTCTTCTGTGCTAACCTCTTCGTCTCAGAGTAGCACTTGCAACCTACGTCCTAAATTATGTGCTGGAAGTATTCCTACCTCTGTCGTCCTCCACAGTTTCTGCCCTCTACAGCTCCCTCTAGTACCATGGAAGTCATTCCCTCACGTCTTAACAGATGTCCTACCATCCTGTCCCTTCTCTTTAATAGTGTTTCTCACATGTTCCTTTCCTCTCCGATTCTGCGCAGAACCTCCTCATTCCTTCCCTTATCAGTCCACCTAATATTCAACATTCTCAAATGCTTCGGTTCTCTTGTGTCCCGGTTTTCCCACATTCCATGTTTCACTGCCTATACAATGCTGTACTCCAGATGTACATTTTCAGAAATTTCTTCCTCTAATTAAGGCCGATATTTGATATTAGTAGAATTCTCTTGGCCAGGAATGCCCTTTTTGCCGTTGCTAGTCTGCTTTTGATGTCCTCCGTGCTCGACCCGACATTGGTTATTTTACTGCCTAGACAGCAGCATTCCTTGACTTCATCTACTACGTGAACATCAATACTGATGTTAAGTTTTTCGCTCTTCTCATTTCTACTACTTCTCATTACCTTCTTCTTATTCCGATTTACTCTGTCCATACTGTGTACTCATTAGACTGTCCACTCCGTTCAGCATATCATGTAAATCTTATTCACTTTCACTGAAGATAGCAGTGTCATCAGTAAACTATAACACTGATATCCTTTCACCTTGAATTTTAATTCCTTTCCTAAACCTTTCTTTTATTTGCATCATTGCTTCCTCAATATACTGACTGAACAGTAGGTGCGGAAGGCTACATCGTTGTCTTACACTCTTTTTAATACCAGAACTTGTGTGTTGATCGTCCACTCTTATTATTCCGTCTTGTCTGTCTCCTCAACTACGGAAATATTGCAAAAACTCAAAGACCAATTACGGAGTCAGCGCAGAAATCCCCTTAAGACGAGACATGTTACACAAATTTTCACAATCATTTTAAAATTCATAAAAATTAGATTTTATTTTCTCAAGACCTCAGAACGGGTTACACAGGGTATTTTAAATTGCTTCAGAATTCCTAAAATACTTTATTTATAAGTGAGGATAACTTCACATGTACAACTCGGTGTAGATATTGAGATTTATGTGAAACAGAATCCTCCACTCACAAATAAATTTTTCACCCTGTGATTTGTACCGTAGGGTATTGTTTTATTTAAATTAACAGATCATATCTGATGGCTTATAGTTAGATAGCCTTTCCCGTGTTCATACTGTGTGTCTTCCTTCTACTGAATGGTTATACTTTGGTTCCATTATGACGATCCAGTGCAGCAAGGCGATACAGACGGAGGACACGGTGAATGGTTTCCTTCTGCGCTACCAGTAAATTCTTTATCGATTGTTAAATTTTAACGTATTAGCGAAAGGATCCACTTCAACATCGTTGGAACGAAATTTCTTTATCTTTTGCATTCTTTGAGACATTTAAGTGAATTTTCTTTACTCGTGTTTTCTGGTAAATTATTTCTGAGTATATTTTGATGAAAAAATATACAGATCAAAGTTTGATATTTGTCGTCGGTGCGGTTGGTGACGCTTGACGGAATAGGTAAGTTAATATTCTCACATACATAAAATATTTTGTAACAGATTGTGGGACTTCGTAAATGCAGGTTAACTCTTAAGAAAATAAACAGCTAACGACAGAACACTAATGCCGCCCGATCGTGGCATCATGAAACGAATCTCCTCCATATCAGTTAAAACACACCAAAATGGATAAAATAATGTCAGTTAACACAGCCAAAAAGAACTGCCACAATATAATTAGTATGTAAGGGATAATCGGTGCTTACATCTCAGTTAAAACACACCAAAATGGAGAAAATAATGTCACTTAACACAACCAAAAAGCACTACCATAATATAATTAGTATGTAAGGGATAATGGGTTTTTTATTTACTGGAATAAAAATGGTTTTAATTTAAATACATTATTATTCACAAAACTGATGTAGTACAATGAACTTACATCGATGTCAGTCGACGTCCATAAAGGGATGAAAGATAATTGAAGAACAATCTAAGATCGATTCCCTGTCTTATAAATAAATTTCACTTGGAAGGGTAATTAGTATAACATTTACTTTACTTTAATAATATGACATTACACTACACATATTCTGCATCGCAATAATATTCGAAATGAGAGGAATTACGGCGAAGAAACACTCTACTGCCTTCTTGAATGTAGGAGGCACTGTTATGTCACTTCTGACATTAAATTACTCTTAATTCCCTGGAATAGTAGAGAGATAGTATGACTGTGGTTCGATGAACCCTCTGCCAAGCACTTAAATGTGAATTGCAGAGTAGTCATGTAGATGTAGGTACAAGTGTTGGCGCAGGATTTTAAAACTGCACACTGCATATTGCTGTTTGTTCTAACATATTCTTAAATATATCATATATCATTCTTAAGTATACCATATAACATATTTTTAAGTATACCATATAAAATTCTGCTGAATCGAAGTTTTGTTAAGTTCCATTGTAGTCAGGTATTCTTGGCTGTAGATTTATATTGTCGTTTAAAAGTTTGTGACGAACATGATCATTTTGACATCAGATAAAGAGTGATTATACAGTATCCTTAAATATTCTATCATATCTCATTGCTTAGGACTAGATCTGACATATTACTACTCTACTTAGTCGAAATTCGAAGGAAGCCTGATCTAAAATTTGGACAGAGTCTTCAGACTTTATCATTATTATTGTGTGTAAAATATACATGTGATACATAACAGTAATTGTATGTCACATGGGATTTATGGATTAATTACTCATATACACTCCTGGAAATTGAAATAAGAACAACGTGAATTCATTGTCCCAGGAAGGGGAAACTTTATTGACACATTCCTGGGGTCATATACATCACATGATCACACTGACAGAACCACAGGCACATAGACACAGGCAACAGAGCATGCACAATGTCGGCGCTAGTACAGTGTATATCCACCTTTCGCAGCAATGCAGGCTGCTATTCTCCCATGGAGACGATCATAGAGATGCTGGATGTAGTCCTGTGGAACGGCTTGCCATGCCATTTCCACCTGGCGCCTCAGTTGGACCAGTGTTCATGCTGGACGTGCAGACCGCGTGAGACGACGCTTCATCCAGTCCCAAACATGCTCAATGGGGGACAGATCCGGAGATCTTGCTGGCCAGGGTAGTTGACTTATACCTTCTAGAGTACGTTGGGTGGCACGGGATACATGCAGACGTGCATTGTCCTGTTGGAACAGCAAGTTCCCTTTCCGGTCTAGGAATGGTAGAACGATGGGTTCGATGACGGTTTGGATGTACCGTGCACTATTCAGTGTCCCCTCGACGATCACCAGAGATGTACGGCCAGTGTAGGAGATCGCTCCCCACACCACGATGCCGGGTGTTGGCCCTGCGTGCCTCGGTCGTATGCAGTCCTGATTGTAGCGCTCACCTGCACGGCGCCAAACACGCATACGACCATCATTGGCACCAAGGCAGAAGCGACTCTCATCGCTGAAGACGACACGTCTCCATTCGGCCCTCCATTCTGAGCAGCATTTGTGCACCGCCGCCGTCAGTGTAAGCCAGTTTGCCGTGGCATACGGAGCTCCATCGCAGTCTTTAACACTGGTAGCATGCCGCGACAGCGTGGACGTGAACCGTATGTGCAGTTGACGGACTTTGAGCGAGGTCATATAGTGGGCATGCGGGAGGCCGGGTGGACGTACCGCCGAATTGCTCAACACGTGGGGCGTGAGGTCTCCACAGAACATCGATGTTGTCGCCAGTCGTCGGCGGAAGGTCCACGTGCCCGTCGACCTGGGACCGGACCGCATAGACGCACTAATGCACGCCAAGATCGTAGGATCCTACGCAGTGCCGTAGGAGACCGCACCGCCACTTCCCAGCAAATTAGGGACACTGTTGCTCCTGGGGTATCGGCGAGGACTATTCGCAACCGTCTTCATGAAGCTGGTCTACGGTCCCGCACACCGTTAGGCCGTCTTCCGCTCACGCCCCAACATCGTGCAGCCCGCCTCCAGTGGTGTCGCGACAGGCGTGAATGGAGGGACGAGTGGAGACGTGTCGTCTTCAGCGATGACAGTCGCTTCTGCCTTGGTGCCAATGATGGTCGCATGCGTGTTTGGCGCCGTGCAGGTGAGCGCCACAATCAGGACTGCATACGACCGAGGCACACAGGGCCAACACCCGGTATCATGGTGTGGGGTGCGATCTCCTACACTGGCCGTACACCTCTGGTGATCGTCAAGGGGACACTGAATAGTGCACGGTACATCCAAACCGTCATCGAACCCATCGTTCTACCATTCCTAGACCGGCAAGGGAACTTGCTGTTCCAACAGGACAATGCACGTCCGCATGTATCCCGTGCCACCCAACGTGCTCTGGAAGGCGTAAGTCAACTACCCTGGCCAGCAAGATCTCCGGATCTGTCCACCATTGAGCATGTTTGGGACAGGATGAAGCGTCGTCTCACGCGGTCTGCACGTCCAGCACGAACGCTGGTCCAACTGAGGCGCCAGGTGGAAATGGCATGGCAAGTCGTTCCACAGGACTACATCCAGCATCTCTACGATCGTCTCCATGGGAGAATAGCAGCCTGCATTGCTGCGAAAGGTGGATATACATTGTACTGGTGCCGACATTGTGCATGCTCATTTGCCTGTGTCTATGTGCCTGTGGTTCTGTCAGTGTGGTCATGTGATGTATCTGACCGCAGGAATGTGTCAATAATGTTTCCCCTTCCTGGGACAATGAATTCACGGAGTTCTTATTTCAATTTCCAGGAGTGTATTTGATGACAGGACAATGGCTGGAGAGGATGGGGCCGTGATCAGCAGGACAATGGTTCTGCACATGATTAGAGCTCTAAGGATAGATCGGTTGTATCCCAAAGAGACGTCGCGAAGCTCATCAAAGATTAAAACATGAAAAGCTTACGGTGGCGTCAGTAATAGTAATATAAAACTTACGTTACTTCATTCTGAAATGAAATCTTTTTAGTATATACATAAAGTATATTGTATATATATAAGTCTACTGAACTTATGTCCGGAAAAACTTGGTTTCCGTGCTAGTGACCATTTATTCAGCCATACATTGTTACAGAGACTGCGGTCTAAGACGCACTGTACCACGCAGCCACAGAAAAATGGTTCAAATGGTTCGGAGCACTATGGGACTTAACATCTTAGGTCATCAGTCCCCTATAAATATTTAAACCTAACTAACCTAAGGACATCACACACATCCATACCCGAGGCAGGATTCGAACCTCCGACCGTAGCAGTCCCGCGGTTCCGGACTGCAGCACTTTGAACCTCAAGGCCACCGCGGTTGGCACGCAGCCACAGATACAGTACGTGTGGAGAGTGGTTTCCATGTGCCTCAAATCTTGCGTGTGCCCGCCGTAGATTTTCTGCCTCACACGTTCACATCGGCCAGGCTGAATCCAGAAAGAGGCTGCTTGAATGTACTGCTCCAGTGTCTCCACATCTGGAATGGGCTCTTCAATACACGGTATTTCTTAGACGGCCTCATAACCAGAAATGTTACAGTTTGAGATCCGGTAAATGAGCAGGCCCTGCAACTGAACCGCTTCGTCCGGTACATCGACCAGGGAAGACACGATTCAGATGCGTTAACGGCAAAGTGGGCTGGAGCACCAGCATGTGGCAGCCACATAGCCCTGCAAATCATCAATGTCACTTCTTCCAGCAAGGGAGGCAAAGTCATCCGCAAGAAACGCCTATAATTTCGACGCATTAGGTGACGTCGGAAGAAGACTGGTCCCAAAATACGGTCGTCAATTATCCGGCCCACAAATTTTATCTGCACCCATTCTGATACTTCGCTTTCTACATAATATCCCACAAATGACTGTTATGAAAGCTGACGGTACCACTCCGCGTAAAGGTTGAAGATACCACTCCACGTAAAGGTGGCCACATCAGTGTATAGAATGAATAACAAATATCCCGGTGAAGCAACCAGTGGAAAAACTGCTCCCGATTTGGAGAGTCTGACGCTAGTTAGCCCTGCACACGCCCAAGCCCTGAACATGCTGTATGTGATAAGGGTAGTAACAAGTGTCATGGAGAATGTTCCACACGGTTGTCTGGCTTACCCTGTACTGGCGGGCCAACTGATTGGTAGTGACACGGCGGTTGCCTTCCACATTGTTAATCGCCTTTGTTCCATATCCGATGTCCAGACATTTCAGGTGCGACCTTCATCATATCCTGCTTCCTAAAGCGACCATGTCTCAGACAAACGGCGAAATGCTGTTGCAGACCTTGAATGCTTTGGTTGTTGTAGGCGGTGATGGGTCTTGTGGCCTGCCACCAGTTGCCATTTGTCATGTCGGCAAGCTCTCTCTCTGAATACTGATCCATTGTGAACAACGCTCTATCACGTCCCCTTCAAGGTGAGTCATCAAGAGAAGTGGATCGGGCACAACATTACCAATTACTGTGGGAGACGAGGGTGCCACAGCATAACGTATGAGGAACAATACCACCCTCTGGGAGAAAACCGTGGATACTGTAACTGTGGCGGCATGGTACTGCGCGTATTAGACCGCAGACTCTATAACAAAGTAAATGGTCTGTAGCATGTAAAACATGCATTTCAGGACGTTAGTTCACTAGACATTTCTCGTCCCACATCTTCTTATTACTGAATTCCTAGAGTTTGTACACGGTGGGAAACATATGTACATATACAGGCATATCTATGTTCCTTCTTTCGTGCTTCATTCACCTGTAGCCCATTGAGCTAGGTATTTTATTAAGTAGTTTAAATTAGTTTCTCTCTACCGCACTGGCTGTACACATTTAATTCAAATGCAGCAGGAATAGTGTTAAATATTTCCGTGCGGACTGCTTGTGCAAACTTTAAACGCAGTAAACGATATGTATCTTGACATGTGTTGTTGTTCTTTCCTAAAATAAGTTTTCCATTTCTCCAATAACTAAAGCTGAGAAACCAGAGCGTTTCGGCATCATTGCCTACATCAGGAAAGGCCAAATATGTAAGATTAAAATAGGTAAGGAAATAGGTAAGTACAAAACGCCCGGAAAACAGCATACTTTACTTATATCAATAACAAAATCCCATTTCTCATTCATTTCTCATCGGGACACACACCATTTTGCGACAATATTTGACCAAAAACAACTGTTGAATATTTCGTGAATAAAACTGTTAGCGTATACAATAAAATTTACATATAGTTTATAGTTTATGCCTAACTCGGCCACAGGATCTCCAATTTTCTATCTCTAATTTAAAATGAAAATATTTCTTATTTCAATTTATCTTAAAATGTGATCGTAGCGGATTTTATAAAATACGAACAAAAGGGAACCATAGGCCACAAAACTGCACAGCGCTCAGCTATAATGTCGAGTGTAGCATGTCGTTGTTCATCGCTCCCATGTTGTTGTTGTGGTCTTCAGTCCTGAGACTGGTTTGATGCAGTTCTACATGCTACTCTATCCTGTGCAAGCTTCCCAGTACCTATTGCAACCTACATCCTTCAGAATCTGCTTAGTGTATTCATCTCTTGGTTTCCCTCTACGTTTTTTACTCTCCACGCTGCCCTCCAATACTAAATTGGTGATCCCTTGAAGCCTCAGAACATGTCCTACCAACCGATCTCTTCTTCTAGTCAAGTTGTGCCACAAACTTCTCTTCTCTCAAGTCCTATTCAAACCTCCTCATTAGTTATATGATCTACCCATCTAATCTTCAGAATTCTTCTGTAGCACCACATTTTTAAAGCTTCTATTCTCTTCTTGTCCAAACTATTTATCGTCCATGTTTCACTTGCATACATGGCTACGGTCCATACAAATACTTTCAGAAACGACTTCCTGACACTTAAATCTATACTCCATGTTAAGGGGACACTGAATAGTGCACGGTACATCCAAACCGTCATCGAACCCATCGTTCTACCATTCCTAGACCGGCAAGGGAACTTGCTGTTCCAACAGGACAATGCACGTCCGCATGTATCCCGTGCCACCCAACGTGCTCTGGAAGGCGTATGTCAACTACCCTGGCCAGCAAGATCTCCGGATCTGTCCACCATTGAGCATGTTTGGGACAGGATGAAGCGTCGTCTCACGCGGTCTGCACGTCCAGCACGAACGCTGGTCCAACTGAGGCGCCAGGTGGAAATGGCATGGCAAGTCGTTCCACAGGACTACATCCAGCATCTCTACGATCGTCTCCATGGGAGAATAGCAGCCTGCATTGCAGCGAAAGGTGGATATACACTGTACTAGTGCAGACATTGTGCATGCTCTGTTGCCTGTGTCTATGTGCCTGTGGTTCTGTCAGTGTGATCATGTGATGTATCTGACCCCAGGAATGTGTCAATAAAGTTTCCCCTTCCTGGGACAATGAATTCACGGTGTTCTTATTTCAATTTCTAGGAGTGTATTTTATCCTCTGCTGCCTTCACTACTTCATCTCTCAAAGCTACCCATTCTTCTTTTACTGTATTTCTTTCCCCCATTCCTTTCATTTCTTCCCTTATGCTCTCCCTGTAACTCTGTACAATCTCTGGTTTAGTTAATTTAACCTGATCCCATCTCCTTAAATTCCCACCTTTCAGTTTCTTCAGTTTTAATCTCTCCCATACGTCATAATAAATCACGTGTTTACCCATGAATGGAAAGAGGAATCGCTCTCTCTCTAGCGTTAGCAACAGTCTCGATATGTTGCCTTTATTCCGTATGCAGCGACCTATATCCTAAAAGCCGAATGGAACTTGACCAGCGACTACATTCTTCATTCCAAAGTTTTCGGAATATGTCTGGCGGCTTATTTATTTGGCAAGTATCACAGTAACTATGGACAATAACAGAAATAAAACCGTTTCACCATCAAGATGTGATATCAGACTACAATACGTCAAAAAATCTTTAAACCGGAGAGTTTCCTCTGAATCGAGTGAGATAGACTACACAGCAAAGAACATGTGCGAATCCATAAAGACTGGTTTTTGACTTTTGCGCGAAAAGTAAAAGTTCTACTGAGACGATATCTACAGAGATGGGTTGGTTCAAAAGGCTCTGAGCACTGTGGGACTTAATATCTGAGGTCATGAGTCCCCTAGAACTTAGAACTACTGAAACCTGACTAACCTAAGGACATCACACACATCCATGCCCGATGCAGGATTCGAATCTGCGACCGTAGTGGTCACGCGGCTCCAGACTGAAGCGCCTAGAACCATTCGGCCATATCGGCTGGCTACAGACATGGGCACAGCTTTGTTTCCTTTACATAAACCAATTTTTTGCACATCGGATGACTTCAGATTATTGAAAATAGTAGAGCGCCACTTGAACCTCACTGCAAGATGTCATTTCGGTGCGCCACTCATAACTGCTGTTGCGAAATATACAGGTAAATGGCGTGGCGCGGGCTCCAAGCGGCGCCGAGGCTGGGACGTGGTGCAGACTGGACGTGGCATGGACGGGATGTGAGCAGTTCACACTGACGTGGCACTCTCAGAGAGACGTGGGACAGGCGAACTACGAATGGATTTCAATATATCTTCATCAGCCGGAGGTATTATATACTGAAGCGCCAAAGAAACTGGTATAGGCATGCGTATTCATATACAGAGATATGTAAACATTCAGTATACGGAGCTGAGGTTGGCAACGTCTACATAAGACAACAAGTGGCTGGCGCAGTTGTTAGATCAGTTACTACTGCTACAATGGCAGGTCATCAAGATTTAGGTGAGTTTGAACTTGGTGTTATCGTCGGCGCACGAGCGATGGGACACAGCATCTCATTTTTAACTATAAATTGGACATTGTCCCGAACGACCACTACACGAGTGTACCGTGAATATCAGGAATCTGGTAAAACACCAAATCTCCGACATACCTAAGGCCGGAAAAAGATCCTGCAATGTCGGGACCAACGACGACTGAAGAGAATAGTTCAACGTGACAGAAGTGCCACCCTTCGGCAGATTTCAATGCTGGGCAATCAACAAGCGCTCAGCGTGGAAACCATTCAACTAAACATCATCGATATGGGCTTTCGGAGCCGAAGGCCGTATTTTTCATGCGATTTTTCTTTGATAGTAAACCTAAATATTGCTTCCAGAATGAGATTTTCACTCTGCAGCGGAGTGTGCGCTGATATGAAACATCCTGGCAGATTAAAACAGTGTGCAAGGTTCGCAGGAGAGCTTCTGTAAAGTTTGGAAGGTAGGAGACGGATACTGGCAGAAGTAAAGCTGTGAGTACCGGGCGTGAATCGTGCTTCGGTAGCTCAGATGGTAGAGCACTTGCCCCCCAAAGGCAAAGGTCCCGAGTTCGAGCCTCGGTCGGGCACACAGTTTTAATCTGCCAGTAAGTTTCATATCAGCGCACACTCCGCTGCAGAGTGAAAATCTCATTCTGGAAACATCCCCCAGGCTGTGGCTAAGCGGTGTCTCCGCAATATCCTTTCTTTCAGGAGTGCTAATTCTGCAAGGTTCGCAGGAGAGCTTCTGTAAAGTTTGGAAGGTAGCAGACGGATACTGGCAGAAGTAAAGCTGTGAGTAGCGGCCGTGAGTCGTGCTTCGGTGGCTCATATGGTAGAGCACTTGCCCGCGAAAGGCAAAAGTCCCGAGTTCAAGTCTCGGTCGGGCACACAGTTTTAATCTGCCAGGAAGTTTCTAAATATTGATGATTTTGTAATTGATGTTCACAATATTAAGAAACTTTTCCAAAATGTGATCTTCGTTATATGACACAGTTTCCTACCACGTGATAAACATTTCTCCCTTACAGAGGGGAACAAAATATCCTTTCACCCCGATAACTGGATTCCAGTCATTACCAACGCCAAAAATAACAGATCGTTCTGCGCAAGATGGAATCAGAGGATTTCTTACATTTCTGGTACTAAATCTAAGGTCACATAGAATCTCTTTCAAAATAACAGAGTATGTCTAGCTACACATCCCATCTGAATAACCTGCTATATTAAGGGAAACGAAAAGTCTTGACAATGAGCAGCTGTAGATTATTCAAAGAACTGTAAAGAAGGCGTGAGTTACTGGGAGAAGAATACTGGAATACGGCCGCTGAATAACATTTCAGTTTCCCTACTCTTGTGATAAAATTCTGCCAGTTATACGCGGCAAGAAGAAAGCCTTACTTGACATGTGACATTATGTTACAGGTGAAAAATGGAATTTCTGTGGGCAAGTACCTTGTGAATAGTGAATTTTCATATCGGTCTGGTATAAGACGTTGACTGAGTATATAAAATATAATGTTTGAGGTATGTGCTTAGTGTAATTGCAACAATAGTATTTTCCGTATCCTGTGCTGCTGCTTGTACAGACTTGTATTGGAGTACACGTTCTGTTTTGACTTCTGCTGTTGTGCTCTCTTGAAATAAGGTTTCTATTTCTGCAATAAGTAACACAGAAAAAGAAGAGTGTTTGATTACCATAACGTTGTAACTGCTCAGATTCAACCTTGTTGGTCAAGGAAAATAAATAAAATATTACAACTTGTTCCAATGATATCATAACGAATTGTATAATTACTAATATCCGCGCAGGTGCCCTCGTCGGAGGTTCGAGTCCTCCTTCGGGCATGGGTTTATGTTGTCCATACCGTAAGTTAGTTTAAGTTAGATTAAGTAGTGTGTAAGATTAGGGACCGATGACCTAAGCAGTTTGATCCCATAAGATCTTACCACATATCTACAAATTTACAAATTACTGTTACCAAAATATGCAAAATTGCGTTTTACGTACTAATCATTGTTTGAATGAAGACTGCTAAAAATTTGTAATCATAAAATAGGTAAGCAAATAGATAAGAATAAAACATCTATCAAATAGGATACTTAAATTGTATCAACTGCATAATAGCATTCCTCATTCATTGCTCATAGGTACACACCATTTGTTCGACAATATGTGAACGAGCATAGTTAATAAATCTTTCGTGAATGAAAGAAAAATTTACATATACAGTACCGGGTGGTTATAATTAAACTTTCCATATTTAACACCATATAACACGGAAACTAATTATCGTACGAAAACCAAACTTGGTACCATTAATGTCAAGGACATGTGGACGAGAAATAATGCAGAATCAGTTCAATTGTGACTCTTTTAATGTGCTACTACGATACATCATATCATTACATACCAGTACCATTACCGCTACAAAAGGGACTCAATACGGCGCCCATTAGTGCCCAGAAGACTCTGAAAGCGCAGGATTGCGTTCTCAATAGCAGAACGAAGCATGTCCGCAGGTATGCTGGCTACCTCTCTTGATATGATGCACTTCAGATCAGCACATGTGTGAATCTTCCCCTGGTAAACCCTGTCCTAAAGGTAGCCATACATCCAGAAATCACACGGAGGGGATCAGATGGTCGTGCCTGCAAGCATTTCGAAACGACTGACTGATGCTTCGATCGTTTCGACATATGTTTCGGAGAAGCAGGTGAATTTCACGAGCGATTTGCGGTGGGGCCCCGTCGTAAATGAAATCCGTTGACTTCAATGCGTCTCTTTCCTGTAAGGTGGGTATGACTTTCTGTCGAAACATATTGCAGTAACACTGGCCAGTTCAGATGGTTCAAATGGCTCTTAACACTTTGGGTCTTAACATCTGAGGCCATCAGTCCCCTAGCCGGCCAGAGTGGCCGTGCGGTTCTAGGCGCTACTGTCTGGAACCAAGCGACCGTTACGGTCGCAAGTTCGAATCCTGCCTCGGGCATGGATGTGTGTGACGTCCCTAGGTTAGTTAGGTTTAATTAGTTCTAAGTTATATTGGATTGATGATCTCAGAAGTTAAGTCCCTTAGTGCTCAGAGCCATTTTTGAATCATCAGTCCCCTAGACTTGAAACTATTTAAACCTAACATAAGGACATCACATACATCCAAGACCGAAGCAGGATTCGAACCTGCGACCGTAGAACCAGCGCGGTTCATGACTGAAGTACCTAGAACCGCTCGGCCACAATGCCTGGCCACTGGCCAGTCACTCTGCACATCTTTCGTCCATGAGTGCCAGCTTGTTCAGAAAACAATCGGAAAATGATGAATGTAGCCGTGGAGCAACACCATACGATGACAAGTGCACCATACAGAGCAACTTCATGCACAGTGAATGGAGATGAAGATCCCCGCATTCGGCAGTTCTGTGTGTTCAACTCACCCGTCAGAGAAAAATGGGCCTTGTCTGTCCATAGCATGGTCCCGGGCCACTCCTCTTCATCTTCAGTCCTTGAGAGGAAGTTAAGAGCGAAGTCAACATGTCGGTGTGCGTCTTGTGGTGGAATCTGCTGTATTATATGGACCGTGTGCGAATACCATTTGAGAATTGTTCCAAGCACCTTCCGTGCAGTGGACTACGGGGTGTTCAACTGTCCAGCCACAGCATGCGCGCTGCCTGACGATCGAGGATTGGATGCAGCGTTGTCTCCCATAGCAACAGCGATTTCATGAAACATCTGTAGAGCAACCGGTCGTCGGCCTCTTGCCCGAGCGACGCCCAGGTCCGCAGCTGATTCGATCGTCTTCATCATGTTCCGCTCAGCAGGTGGGAAAAGAGGACCCTTCCATAATCCTTTCAGCCGGCGATATTCTTGAAGTGCAGCTGCAGCATTACTGTTGATTTGATACTAGAGCTTCCTCAGTAAACCCTACTCCTTTGTCCAAGTTCATGATAACAAGTCAACAAGTGCACTGCGGCTATTCAGCTGTCTGAGACTACGAATCACAATGACTAATCTCGGCACCTCGTGGCCATATTTGGAGCTGGGCGGTGGCGCTGTGGAGCATGGAAATCATGCACCCCATACTCTGGACATTAATGTTACCAATGGTAATTAGTTTCATTGTTATACCGTGTTAAATAAGGGGAGTCTAATTATAAGCACCCAGTATACAGCTAACTCTGCTGCTGAATAAGTGATTGTGTACCTCTAGTTTTATAATGAAAATAATTTTTAATGCAATATTAACTTAAAATGTGACTGTAACTACTTCATAAACCACATAAATAAGAGCCACCAATCCGCTTATCGCGCTGTCTTAATGTCAAGTGTGGCGCACCGTAGTTCCTTGCGGCGTAGCATCAAAATACATCATTTACCTACTCGGTGATGGAAGCAGGTGTCACTATCCTTCCACTGTTAAAAACTGTTTCGACATGTTAGCTGTATTTCCTATGTAGGGACCTGTGTCCTAAAAAGCCAAATGTAAGAAATGTAAACAAGCCCACCATTGCTCGTGATGACTGGGTGTTGTGTGAAGTCCTTAGGTTAGTTAGGTTTAAGTAGTTCTACGTTCTAGGGGAAAGATGACCATAGATGTTAAGTCCGATAGTGCTCAGAGCCATTTGAGCAATTTTTGAACCCACAATTTCTTTCTTCACTGCAAACTTTTCAATATATGTCTCTTGGTTTACTTATTTAGAAATTATCACAATAACTATGGGAAAAACGAAAATATAAAAAACGAAAATATAACCAATTCATCATCAAGCTGTGATTCTAGAGTACAAAATGTCAAAAAAATAAATTTTTTCGCCAATTGTTTCCTCAAAGTCGAATGAGAAGTGGTCTTGAATTCTAAAACTGTGGTTTCTAATTATTTACGTCAAAAGTAACAATTTTACTGATAAACTATCTACAGATACAGATGTAGCTTTGGTCCATCCACATAAAACTGTTTCTCTGTGGTACATAACATAACTTCAAATTAATGAAAACAACAGTATGTCACTTAGATGTCTCCACACCACACCACTCGCTGCACTAGTCGTGGCGACAAAATTATGTGGCGCGGAACACGAAGAGACTCGCTCCCAACACACTACCTCTGTGCGAATTGCTCCTTTGTTAACGTGGAGGTCACACGAAACAGCGTGAATTCTATTAGTTACTCCATTTAAACAGGGAAGTTGATTCGATGGCATGGTATATTTGCACGCTCCCTTGTTTCGACCACCATGGATTATCTCTTTTCATAATTGAGGTAGTGATTTGTTAGTTGTTTAGCTCTGTACACAGTTCTGCGTAATGAATAGTTAATGTCATTCTGTTTACTTGCCGTGTTATGAGCGAGCTGTGCGCATCTTAATGCAGTCATCTAGATGGGGACAACTGATGATGGAATAATAATATATGAAGTGTCATTGTGAACATTTTTAATACGCCATCTGCATCATCAAACTCTTTTTCCCGTCGATTATCGTCAGAACTGACCACTGAGAGGCCTACTTTTCAGACAAACAAGGTACAGCTACAGTGAACTTGTTTTCATTTCCCTTGAGACGTACGAGATACAATCGCACCAAAAAGTATTGGCATACGGGCGAATTTATCGTTACTGGTTACAAACGCAGCACCTTCCAGTACACAGTACGTGCTACCTCACATACCAGGCATTACAATTCTGCCCACAATGCCTACCATTAACAAAGAAATGCAGTGTTAAGGTCAAACATGTATCTCCTCTGCACAGAAAATGTATTGGCACAGAGCATGGGTTCTCGGTATATTGCTGACGCAATAGACACTGCATGCTGTTGACAGCCTAGTCGCTAGTGTGTTGCTGTAGTGGTCAGCATGGGCCGAAGGAAAAGGAACATTCAGTGGCGTTGAGAGAGAGACTGGTATTGCTCCATTCACAAGGGAGAAGCTATCGAGAAATCAGAGAACAGGTGTCTGTTAGCTACACCATGGTATGAGCCATCACTCATAAATATGAAGGCCGGCCGGAATGGGCGAGCGGTTCTAGGCGCTACAGTCTGGAACCGCACGACCGCTACGGTCGCAGGTTCGAGTCCTGCCTCGGCCATGGATGTGTGTGATGTCCTTAGGTTAGTTAGGTTTAAGTAGTTCTAAGTTCTAGGGGACTGATGACCTCAGCAGTTAAGTCGCATAGCGCTCAGAGCCATTTCAACCATAAATATAAAGAGACTGCAAGAACAGTGAATAAGTGTCGTCCTGGACGTGCAAAAGAGCTTCGCCGTATCATTGAACTTGCTCGAAAGGGTACCCGCTACAAGTGCAACAACTATTGCTGAGGTTGTTCATACAACGTCCGAATGGACGGTTGGTGTTCAAACTATACGAAATGTGTCGAATGAGGCTGACATGCATGGACGTTCTCCCAGGAAAAAGCCACACATATCTGAAATTAACCGGCAGAAACGCCTGTAGTTTGCCAAGGACTACATCAGCAAGCCGACGGAGTGGTATTTAGTGCCAAATCGAAGTTCATTATGTTCGGATTTTATTCAAGGAAGAAAGTTTGGCGCAAGCCGAATACACACCTCGACATCAAACACACGCATCCCACAGTCAAACACGCTGGGGGCGGTATTATGGTCTGGGGCTGTATGGCGGCGTCCGGCGTTGGAAATCTAGCTGTAATCCATGGTACAATGGAGCATGTGAGATACATCGACGTGTTGCGAGGTAATTTACACGCTAGTGCATAGACATTGGGCCTTACTGGAGTGTTTCATTTCCACCCAGACAACGACCTAAAACATACCGCCATGAAAACCCAGGAGTGGTTACTGTACAATGCCCCCAGAAGGGTTCTAACACCACCTCAGAGCTCTGATTTGAACCCCATTGGGCTCATTTTGACACACAAGTCCGAAAAAGGCGTGTGTCAGGTAAAAACGACTTGGAGAAAGCACTTCTGGAGGAATGATCGATATCACTCAGAATTTAATACAAAGATTTCCTAGGCGTTTAAATACTGTTATAGATGCTAAAGGGATGCACACTAGCTATTAGAAGGTGAACATCAATGAAGAAAACGAACACACTGTCGATTCATACGCATGTGCCAATACCTTTTTGGTTGTAGAAGAACGATGTGTATTTTCATGACACTGAATGTTACTTTACGGACAGATGATTTGGACATATTTGTAACCTATGTGATGTAAGGTCGCACGTGTCTGACCATTGAGAGGCCTACTTTTCAGTCACACAAGGTACAGCTACAGGTAACTTGTTTTCCTTTCCCTTGAGACGTACGATATACAATCGCACCAAAAAGTATTGGCACACGTGCGTATTTATCGTTGCTGATCTGAAATTTATGTTTCGTTTAACCTACAACCACTAAAATGTAACTGTGCCAATACTTTTTGATGCGATTGTACATCCAATTGAAGACTCGTTATCTATGTTGAATATCATCAGAACCAAATCCTCCTACTCTACGCTGCACAGTATTAAAAAACCTTGTACTTACTCACATACCGCAAATTGCCCCACCGATGAAACTTTATTTGGGGATGTCTTGATCGATGGGATTGTAAAAAAGTGAACTCTTCCGGAAACTGTATTGCCACACAATTTCCACGGAAGAACAAGAATAATCTGCTATGCGCAGTGAGCGCATTAAGGCAACTTGTATATACGGAGGTACATTGTCAACTGTTCAAACACCATCGCCAAACCAACGCCAGTGCCATGTTTACAGTGGACGATAAGTGAACTACGAGCCCAAGTCTACAGCTATCGCCAGGATTTTATCGACGAGATAACAGCGCCACACAGCTGAAGTGAAGAAACAACAAACTCGCTAGTTTCGCTGTTATGAATACTTGATGAATACATGCAATTATTCACCATTCATCCACGAACACTCATTCTGCCGTGAAGGCAGGAAAGATTACATGCTACCTGAGTGCAATAAAATACAAATAGAATGTATGTTAACTGGCCCTAAGCAACAGACTACGACAAGCACATACTTGATAACAGAGAGATCCCTCCCAGTAAACGAGGAATATGAGTAAACTCAAATGTCTTTCGCAGATTAATTTTGCACATCTTTTCCACTAATTCTATATGCAAAGCTAATGAAGAATTTTACTACAGGAGGAACATCATTCTCTATTTGTCTAATACCTTTTGGGGAGGACTGCAACAAACGCATGAC
Organism: Schistocerca gregaria; assembly: GCF_023897955.1. Lineage (NCBI taxonomy): Eukaryota > Metazoa > Arthropoda > Insecta > Orthoptera > Acrididae > Schistocerca > Schistocerca gregaria. The sequence continues at coordinate 185,912,876 of NC_064924.1, forward strand.
CACAATGCCTTTTCGCTGTTATTGAGCGGGGCTGTACTCACCCACCTCTGTCTATCCGACTTATAATTTCGTGTACCACATGCTTGTTACATACTACACCAGCTCGTTGTTAAACGCAGAAAGGTTTTCTATCTATCTAGGTGACGTTCTTACAAACGTTGCTGGTGGTTTTTTGTGGAACTAGGGCGAACGCCGGAATGGGGTTAACCTGGCAATAACCAGGGCATCAGAAGCAGCCGAGAAATAGATATCTGTAACCTCAAAGCTAACCAGGTAAATAACAATGTAAACGAATTTACGCGTGCCACGAAATAATAGGGAGTACATAGTAGTTTTTGATTTTTCTTTACCAATAGTCGTGGAGTCCATATGTAAATTCATATACTATATTTAAGTTCGATTCATACCCATTATAAGATGTTTATTCTATTCTTGTGTGTGAAAATTGATTTAAACTTACATACTTGTGACATGGGTGTATATTGATTGAAAAATGTAAAGGTTCGCTGTTGCGGACAAACATAATCGTGAATGATTCGACTATTTGTTTAGCCGATCCATATAGAGACACTGTAAGCCATACAGTAATTTTGCAGATTGAGTGAAGTTGAATTAGAACTTGAGATCTTTTTATGAACTGTCACCTGTCAGAACGACTTATAAACTCTTGAACATCATATGAACATTACTCGATGGACTAGTCTCAGAAAAATAACTTTTAAAACATTAGTGACGTTTCAGTACGATGTGTTAAACTACAATACATGAATTTCTACAGCACGGTCGGTGTGATTTTCGAAACTTATTTTTACTGCTACTACAATAACTGCTGAAGACGTAAAATCGCGTTAATATATTTGAGATAAGAGAACACCAATTAGATCCAACTTTTTCAGTCTTTTGGTTGCCAGAATCAATAGAGTTTGGACACGAGTGCGACTGCTCTTGTAACTATTCTACGTGGATCGCATTGTCAGCAGTATATGTGATTATTTTGAGATCTACATACGCGTTCAGTGACGTGCAACTGATGTAATTTTGATGTCACAGAAAAAAATTCACTGAATATAATAATTTTAGTCACAAATTTTCATTGTTCATTATTTATAATATTGGACCTTCAGATCACGTTACACAATATTTACTGCTCTATGTCAATGAAAGTAATGGCTATGACCAACTAGATTTGCGAGGTTTTCATGACTGTGACTCCAATCCAGTGTATTGGAAATGTTACATCCCATGACAGCACTTTCTATTATATTGTGGTCATTTGCAGAAAATGGTCTCTCAATGCACGTTACGGTATTTCGTCATACAAAGTACTCCACTCCAGAGTGTCAGTTTATGTTAGCTGACTATAATAATTCACCCTCAAACTATTTACTTTCTACTCGTATTCAATTTGATTGTTGCTCTTACATCTAACCCGAGTTGTGATTTTGGGTCGCATGTTCCTGTTGCTCTGAAAGTGATTGCAACGGGTTTGATTTTCCGTACAGACATGTTAATCAACGGTGCACGTAAAATTTTGCTAAATCACTTATCATATTTGTCAGTGCCAACATCCCAATATATGTCCCCGTACTGCGATTCTAATGTTATTGGCAATTAGGAATCCAGGTGAATCCAAAGCACAATTGATTATACTCCAACGTACTACTCAACAGGATGTGGAACGCTCAGACTATAAAAGTAGTTCACTATGTACCTCCTATACGTATGTGTCTAACTACTGGTGTACATATCTATACACATGGCTGTAATACCTACATCTTATTCTTGTATAGCATTCTCATGTGCTGTCTTAGAACTGTACTGGCATTCAGTTCTCTATCCGCAACTTTTGAAACAAATATTGCAGGACATGCAAGAGAACATTTTATTGTTAAATTCAATACATAATCATTAACATGGATCCATTTCCGAAAATCCCATCTGTGTATCAACTACCATTTATGACTTGTTTTTGTGTTACCAGTAGTCTTTTTATGGCAAACTACCTCTGTGTAGTCTCTGTTACATTTTGGTCTTGTTTAATAGTTTAGTACACTGTAGATGTAATACTTCTTTTATTTCAAGATATTTCCATTCTCAAGCTTATGTAACTTCTTACCAGGGTACGTCTTATGTATACTATGAACTTTGTAAACCAACTATTGTGTGTCATTTACAGTGTTTAAATGGCTGTAAGGGCTCGTTCCGAAAGCCAATAAGTTAGAGAAAACTCACTGAGTAGGAATTGTGCCGAAGATGCCAAGTAGGAAGACGAAGGGAGATAAGCTCCAAGAATGGCAAAGTTATACGGAGTAGTGTGCCAAACTCTTCACGCATGACCTTCTTGGACATCTCAGTGACACTGTGTTTCTTTGTTTTATCTTTAAGTAACGCCTTTAAAGGAAAAGGCTTTATTTGGCCTGTTTCACATTCCCCTGCAAGAGTAAAGCCAACAGGCTTCGTGTATAGGGTGGCCATAATCAAACGTTCGCGACTTGAGAAGGCCCCCCTGAAAAACGAGAAATCGCTGGATAATAAAATTTTATGGATTCATTTGCGTGGAGTGCGGGAGGGCAGTTACGCATAAATCATGGAAAGAAACATATTTTAACCTCCACATGAGGAAAGTAACTTTTGATAACTGTGTACCATGTTTATGTTCCATGCTACTAATGTTACGAGAGCACGCAACCACACTAGAGATTTAGTTTCAGAGTTGGTCGTTGCACCTTTCAAATGGTGGACCAGCTGCTGTGGCACAGTTCGTGCACAGTTTGGAGATCGCTCATTGCTTCTACCACAGTCAGCCAACGCATCAACAATTCCGTCAACAATTTGTAGCGCATGAGGAATTCCCAAAGATGTAGTTAATTCGAACTACCGAACCACGACCTTCAACCCCAGTGCGGAGAGAGTCTCTGCCGGCCGGAGTGGCCGTGCGGTTCTAGGCGCTACAGTCTGGAACCGAGTGACCGCTACGGTCGGAGGTTTGAATCCTGCCTCGGACATGGATGTGTGTGATGTCCGTAGGTTAGTTAGGTTTAAGTAGTTCTAAGTTCTAGCCGATTGATGACCTGAGAAATTAAGTCGCATAGTGCTCAGAGCCATTTCAACTATTAGAAACAGTCTCTCCATATTCCTTTAATGCGTCGATACTCGCCAAGGACAACAGCGCTACTGCTGTGCAGCCACGCAGTCAGGGGTGTCTTTTCGCTGTCCGGGTGGCTCCCCCCGTAAGAGGTTCGAGTCCTCCCTCGGGTATTTATATATATATATATATATATATATATATATATATATATATATATATATATATATATGTGTGTGTGTGTGTGTGTGTGTGTGTGTGTGTGTGTGTGTGTTGTCCTTAGTGGAAGTTAGACTAAGTAGTGCGTAAGCTTAAGGACCGATGACCTCAGCAGTTTCGTCCCATAAGACCTTACCACAAATTTCCAAATTACTGCTGCTTTTGTTTTGATAGAACAACTTTACGATTAAAGCTCTGATCACGTTGTTCAGATCCGTTTTGACTCTTTGCAGCTGTAATGCACACTGATGCTTGTGTTTCAACCCTATATCGCAGCACCAGTATCAGTACCTAACAGCAAGTCATGACACTAACACCACTATCAACGGAAGTACAACAGCGTACAGTCTAGACATCATTAAGAGAAACTTAATGGGGTTAACAGTTTTATTTCTGCACTGCCTCAAGTAGCGAACAATTAATTAAAACGGCCCTGTACTTCCATTGTAACGGTTCATAAAGCTGGTCGAGTAATATCTACAAGCTGCAGAACATACAACAGGAGAAGATGAAACTGTAGTCACCTGCGTCGCTAATAATTATTGTGCAGTGTTAAGGCTGATCGAATTGTATTATTTTTTATGCTTAGTTTGTCGCGAGACTGTAAACAAATCGATGTAAGTGTACCTGCCGAACTGGAAATATTTATCTAACAAGGTATTCACAACATTGAATATTTTATGAGTGAAAGTTTTGTATACTATGAGTGATCAACTGTGAAGTACACTTATTTAAACTCCCCAGTTTTTTGTAATATGCGACGAGAGAAAATAATGTGATAGAAAAGTTTAAAAGAAATTAAGTTAGAAGAATAGTGACGAATATCTCTCGAGCATTGATATCCGTGGACAGACTTGGGCCGGAAAATAATTGTGGCCACGGTGATGTAATTTTACCCAAACACAGGAAGAAAATAATCCGAATTATACATTCTTGTTTATTCATTTTTACGAAGACACAAGCAAATATAGTAATCAATAATGAGATTTATTGAAACCAAAAATCATTCATAAAATATTTAATGCACTGCAGTCACAGTGAAACATGTACACTGATAAGACAGAACGTTATGAGCACCTACCTAGTAGCCGGTACGTACACCTTCGGCACGGATAACGACGGCGATGTGTTGTGGCACGGAAGCAGTGATGCCTTGGTAGGTCGCTGGAGGGAGTTGTTGGCACATTTTCACACACAAGTCAACTATTTCCCGGAAATTCCGGGGAGGGCAGCGATGAACTCTGATGCCACGTTCAATCACATCCCAGACGTGTTCGATCGGGTTCGAATCTGGCGAGGTGGTGCCCAGCACACCAATTGGAACTCCCTACTGCGTTCCTTAAAGCACTCTGTCACGCTTATGGCCTTGTGATATGGCGCATTATCTTGTTGAGAAATGTATGTGTCGTCGGGTAACATGATTGTTATGAAGGGGTGTGTGTGGTCTGCAACCAGTTTACGATACTCCTTGACCGTCGTGGTGTTTCACTGGCCTCTTGGATTCTCATGTGAATGTTCCATTGGGCATAATGGAGCCGCCGCCCGCCTGTCTCCGTCACGCAGAACAGGTGTCAAGGAGCTATTGCCCTGGAAGACGAAGGATTCGCTCCCTCCAATCAGCATGATGCAAAAGGTGTCGTGTTTCATCAGACCATTCAACGCTCTACCACTGTGCCATCATCCAGTGCCGTAGGTCACGTGCCCATTTCATTCATAATTGCCGACGTTGTGATGTTAACATTGGCATACGTATGGGGCATCAGCTGGCGAGGTCCGTCGTGGGATGTTCGGTGAACTGTGTATTCAGACACACTTATACTCTGCCCACTATTAAAGTATAATCTTAGTTCCGCCACTGTTCGACGCCTTTCCTGTTTTACAAGTCTGCCCTGCCTATGACGTCCGGCATCTGTAAAGAGGGGTGGCGGCCCAACCCCACAACTGGACGTAATTTCACTTTGATTTCGCAACGTTTGGAGGACCCTCATCTCACCAATAAGTCGTGAAGTTTCAGAAATGCTTTTGGCGAGCATCCACGTCATCGCAATCTGCCCACGGACAAACTCAGATAGATCGCAGACCTTCCCATTCTACACATGGACAGTACTTCATTGATAATATATGAACCATGCGTGTGTCTCACTAGCCAGGACGGTTTTGTATCAATAGTAAGTCGTTGGTCATAATGTTCTGGCTCATGAATGTACACAATATCGATACTCACTGCTGTGAAATTTGTTACCATCTGTCAGCAGGAACAACACTAGCGCCCCTAGCGGCGAGAAAGCAGTCGAAACATAAAGTTTGCTTTAATTACTTTTCTTCTTAATCAGAAAAATAGTTAGTTATTTAAGTATTGCAGTCAGACCATTAATAAGTTATCGAGAGACATGAATCATCGTGACATTAATGTAAAAACAGCCGAATCTCACTGATTCAGTGCCATGAAATACGCATTCATCTGGAGGAATCATTTAGAATAGGTGAATAACTGCAGCTTACACCGCTGAAATCAAAACAGTATAAATTCATATTTCTTGAAATTTTGTGTCGGGTCTGATGATTCGCGCTTCCCTTATCCATTACACGAATATTTTTGTAAATGTAGCAGTTTTTATGTGGAAAAAGATATCGTTGAAAATTCTTGCAGTCTGTAGTGCACGTCAGATTTAGCAACGAGAGTGGAGTTTGTTTGTTCTTCGTTAGGTAACAATTTTTCTGGTTTTGATGTTGTTTTATCACGTCTGTGTGGTTTTCTCTTCAGATACAGTTATGGTGGTTTACTTAGTACGTTACATAACATAGGTATTGCTTTTCATACATGTTTTCTACGTTCCAAATTCACTGACTGATTCGAAGTGCAGTGCAAAAACTTCACGGTGTTCAGCAGATATACGAAGTCTTTTTCTAACTACTTCTTTGTTCTTAAAATAAAACGACATTATTCAATAAATAAGAGTTCCTGAAAGAAAGGGTTCTGTGACGTACCTCCCAGGGTCATTAGGAAACTGAAAAAACAGAAATGTCGTGTCATTTTTAGTTATTGTCGAATTTATGTTACTACATAGGGCATTGTAAAAGCTATGCTGCGAATCAGTATAAACGATACTATCCGCACTCATCCGTTATCGTATCACCGGCCGGAGTGGCAAAGCGGTTCTAGGCGCTACAGTCTGGAACCGCGCGACAGCTACGGTCGCAGGTTCGAATCCTGCCTCGGGCATGAATGTGTGTGATGTCCTTGGGTTAGTTAGGTTTAAGTAGTTCTAAGTTCTAGGGGCCTGATGACCTCAGAAGTTAAGTCCCATAGTGCTCAGGGCACTGTGGGACTTCCCCAGAAGTGTTTCTTACAGTCCGCTTGGAGCGCCGCTGTCGCAGAGTATAGCAAAAGTATGCAGGGGTTTCGTGGTATTAGTTATTGACTGTGGGGCGTTAAATAATCTGTGTAATATCACTTGACCAACATGGCAGACAGTCGCTTCACGTCTAACAAGCAGTAAACTGAATACGACTAACTTTTTATTCCTTTATATAACAGGAATTTTTCTCGTTTCATTATCTTAATTCTAAATCTTTAATACTGGGTGAAGAGAACACGTCGCAAATATACTGATGATGAAGTTAAGCTAAAAGTACACAATTAAAAAGAGAATTATAGCACATGTTGCGAACACACGAAGAGAGTTTCTATCCACTCCTGTTGCCTTTTATGACATACTGCTACTGCGAGTGTAGCAGGATCTGATAGCATGCTAAAACCGTAACGCTACAATGCGTGTGTTCCGCAAAAATACGGTGCTGGAGACATGGCCCAATTAGACGTTGACATAGCTATAATGTATGAACGTAGGCTGTATGCAGACTACTGCACTACAAGGAGCTGCAATATATGGAGCAAAAGTAGTTTGTTGGAAACGTTGTCTTAACAATGAAGTAACTTTTGATTATTATTGTTATTTACAAGGATAGTGCCTCACCTAGCTCATCATCATACACGTAGCCGTGAAAATTCCTGTTCAACAGTATCAGGAGAAATCACATTTCGTCGTTTACCCGCAGGTCACATTACCACGAGGTTATCATTTTAGAGAAACCCTCACAACATCAGCAACAAAACGTCTGAGTTTCAACCAGCGGTATAAAATTATGAAACGCCTTATCATCTACGATGAACAGCAGGTTTGTGTTCTTAGAGTCTTGGATGATGTGCCGTTATGGAAATTACCACCCATTCACTAGAGCGAAAATACTGCCATTTCCTCCTTTACTTGCACGTCATGCCGGAACAAGTCCTCCTTTTATACTAAGCAGGCCTACTCACTTAAGACAAACTGTTAGTTGATTGGTTGATTTGGCGAGGGGATCGAACAGGAAGGGGAAGGAAGTCGGCCATTCTCTATCAAAGGAACTGTCCCAGAATTTTCCTGAAGCGATTTAGCGGAATCACGTAAAAAGCACATCTGAATCATTGTCCACCGGAATGCGAGTCCAGTGACCGTACAACTGCAGTGCCTCACTTGCAGAGAAAATGTCAGAATGTGTATTGCTATACAGTACGATATGATAACGTCAGTCTATCAGCATAGCTCACGTGTTATTTCTCAGAGTAATAGTACACGTGGTGTTAGGGCTCTAAATGCAGAGATTTTTATTGGTATCTGAAGACAGTGTACTGCATAACGCTGCATCAATATTTAGCGCATTTTCCGACTAATTGTTATAGCTATTTGAAGTACTATGTGTTTAGATTGGTTAGTACCTAGACGAGTATGTGACGAGAGCATGCAATTAATGATTTTATTCCCCTGTGCATCAGGCCAGGTATTGAGGTGTGGACACGGGGGCTCAAAATGGTTATCCAGTACTGACAGGTGTAGTCCACACAAATGCCTTGCATTCAAGCATGGCTCTGAATACTATGGGACTTTACATCTGAGGTCATCAGTCCCCTGGACTTAGAACTACTTAAACCTAACTAACCTAAGGACGCCACACACATCCATGCCCGAGGCAGGATTCGAACCTACGACCGTAGCAGCAGCGCTGTTCCGGACTGAAGCGCCTAGAACCGCTCGACCACCGAGGCCAGAAAGGAACATTGCCTTGAACAATACATACGCACGGATAGCCAAAGCGGTTAATGACTGCTCGCTTAAACTGGGAAATACGTGTTTGAGTCCAGGTATGGCACAAATTGTCATTGAAATCCGGCTCCGAGTCCAGGTATGGCACAAATTTGCTTTTGTTACTAGTAAATGTAGTGGCATGGAATCAAATTTTCAGTTTACGAATACTTTTCGTAATGGGTACTCGCCTAAGCAACGAAATTTACCTTTCGTGTTTGTGCAGGTTGTAAGTGGAATCCACAGTGCGCAATTTATATCAGCTGCGAAAGACCACAATGATCATGAGAAAACATGTTTCGACCCTCGGTCCTAAGACTGCTTTGATACAGCACTGTGCTACAGTCGAAGTCACATGGAGCCACACTATTCTTTTCTGTCCAGTTCGATTCAGTACATGTTTATTTGTTATTCAATCTACGCAACTACCCTTCCACATTTTTCAGCAACATCATATTTCAAGAACTTCATTAAGATTCGTTTGTATATTGATGAACGTCGGCATTTCACTTTTGTATAAGACCACTTCAGACGAATACTTTCGGAGAAGACTTCCTATGTCTTACAAGGGTTGCGCAGAAGTAATGCTCCGCATATTTTTCCTCCAACAATACGTTATTGAAGATAATGAGAATTACACACACAAATGAATGGTGTATTATCTACTCATCCATTCCGTTTATGGCCTTCCTCCAATACGCAACAAGGGCGTGTATGGCCTGTCGGTACAAACCTGGTCCTGATGGCGGAGCCAGTAAATCACTGTGTGACTCACCTCCTCTTCATCCTCAAAATGTTTTCCACGAATGGCATTCTTTAACGGCCCAAACAGGTGGAAGCCCGAGGGGGCTAGGTCAGGGATGTCAAGTGTGACAGCCGTGGATGGCCTCTCCGACCGCTGCAAATCGTAGAGCCTTCTGATGACCTCACCGTCCGTGCCCAGTTACTAACTGTATTTCCGTCGACAGCAAATGCTGCATCGATTCTGTACAAGCGTTTGTGAATATTCCTCACAGTTTCTTTATCTGTAGTGAGAAATTCAATGACGGCACGTTGCTTGTAACGTATATTACCTACAGACGACATTTTGAAACTCTCCTGTAGCTACGCTATCTGTAGGAAGTGACGGAAACATGGCGCGCTGACTCAGAGGACTTCAGATAATACATACGTTACGCTTCAGGTTCGCAAAATTGCCTTCGGTTTAGAAAGAAAAAAGAAATGCGGTGCATTACTTTCTGGGCTACCCTCGTAGATTTACAATAGATGTCAAAGTATTCTCTGTTTAAGAAAATCTTTCGATGGTATTACCATTCAGCCTTTGGTAAGCTCTCCACGTTGGACATCATCAGTTAGAAAAACTCCCGTACTACTTTTGGCATCTGTTTCCCTTATTCCGTTTTCATCAGCATCACCTAACTTCATTATAATATCCACTATTACTCTTGATTTACCTATGTTGAGGTTTCCTTATGATCGACTTTCCAACAAACTGAAATGACCTTCCATATCAGTTGATGTACCTAACAGAATTCAACTGCCATTGGCAAATTTTAATTTTTTTATTTGTCTGCCTTGACGTGTTAATCTACACTACTGACCCTTAAAATTGCTACACCAAGAAGGAATGCAGATGATAAACGGGAATTCATTGAACAATTATATTATACTAGAACTGCCATGTGGTTACATTTTCACGCAATTTCGGTACATAGATCCTGAGAAATCAGTACCCAGAACAACCACTTCTGGCCGTAATAACGGCCTTGATACGCTTGGGCATTGAGACAAACAGAGCTTGGATGGCGTGAACATGTACAGCTGCCCATGCAGCTTCAACACGATACCACAGTTCATCACGAGTAATGAATGGCGTATTGTGACGAGCCAGTTGCTCAGCCACCATTGACTAGACGTTTTCAATTGGTGAGACAACTGGAGAATGTGCTGGCCAGGGCAGCAGTCGAACATTTTCTGTATCCAGAAAGGCCCGTACAGGACCTGCATGATGCGGCCGTGCATTATCCTGCTGAAATGTGAGATTTCGCAGGGATGGAATGAAGGGTAGAGCCACAGGTAGTAACACATTTGAAATGTAACGTCCACTGTTCAAAGTGCCGTCAGTGCGAACAAGAGGTGACCGAGACGTGTAGCCAATGGCATCCCATACCATCACGCCGGGTGATACGTCAGTATGGCGATGACGAATAACGCTTCTAATGGGCGTACACCGCGATGTTGCCACAGGTAGTAACACATTTGAAATGTAACGTCCACTGTTCAAAGTGCCGTCAGTGCGAACAAGAGGTGACCGAGACGTGTAACCAATGGCATCCCATACCATCACGCCGGGTGATACGTCAGTATGGCGATGACGAATAACGCTTCTAATGTGCGTACAACGCGATATTGCCAAACACGGAAACGACCATCATGATGCTGTAAACAGTACCTCTGTTCATCCGAAAAAAGTACGTTTTGCCATTCGTGCACCCAGGTTCGTCGTTGATTACACCATCGCAGGCGCTCCTGTCTGTGATACAACGTCAAGGGTAACCGCAGCCATGGTCTCCGAGCTGATAGTCCATGCTGCTGCAAACGTCGTAGAACTGTTCGTGCAGATAGTTGTTGTTTTGCTAACGTCCCCACCTGTTGACTCAGGGATCGAGACGTGGCTGCACGATCCGTTACGTCCATGCGGATAAGATGCCTGTCATCTAGACTGCTAGTGATACGAGGCCTTTGGGATCCAGCACGGCTTTCCGTATTACTCTCCTGAACCCACCTATTCAATTTTCTGCTAACAGTCATTGGAACTCCACCAACGCGAGCAGCAATGTCGCGATACGATAAACCGCAATCCCAATAGGCTACAATCCGACCTTTATCAAAGTCGGAAATGTGATGGTACACTTTTCTCCTCCTTACTCGAGGCATCAGAAGAACGTTTCACCAGGCGACGCCGGTCAACTGCTGTTTGTGTATGAGAAATCGGTTGGAAACTTTCCTCATGTTAGCACGTTGTAGGTGTCGCCACCGGCGCCAAATTTGAGTGAATGCTCTGAAAAGCATATCACAGCATCTTCTTCCTGTCGGTTAAATTTCGCTTCATCTTCGTGGTGTAGCAATTTTAATGGTCAGTGTGTATTTAAAATCTTCCCCAATGGCTTCCTTTACTACTTTCTTAATGTGCATATAGAATTGGAAATATGCTACATTACTGTCTCAATAGCTTCACAACTTCTTCCCTTTCATGTTGTTTTACTCTTATAATTGCAGTCTGGATTCTGTATAAGTTACAGTGAGCAATTTCCTCACTGAAGTTTGTCTCAGAATTTCAAAGAATGTATTACAGTCGACAGTGCCAAAAGCATTGTCTCATTATATAAATGCTGTAAACATAAAACAGCGTTCCTCCATGCTAGCCGACGTTTAATTTTGCAGATTGCCGGTGCGTTCCCATTGGGCAACAACTTGACAATCGTGAACCTTCCAGAGGATGGATACGGCTGACCAGCGGGCATCGTAGTCACTGTGACTGTCTGGTGACAAATCGACTCGGACTACCCTACCAACATCCTGCGGCAAGCGGACATCAAAGTTACGGATCGCTCCGCGTGTGACTGCCCTCTGAAACAGGTCGCGAGGTGACCCCGCGGATGCTGTGCGCCGGAGAGCCAGGTGAGAGCGTGTGCTACGGTGATTCTGGAGGTCCCCTGGTGAGCGGCAACTTGCAGGTGGGCACCGTGTCGTGGGTAACAGATGTTTGTGCACTGCTGGCGCCGTATACGCCAACGTGGGAAACCTGCGCTCCTGAATAACCAGGGTCACCAATAGCTGACAGCTATAGCAGAACACCTTAGAACAACACCTGCCAGATCTGTACCTCCTATATTTCACCCCCATACGCCGTTGAAATAAGATGATGATTATCGGCGGAAACCATTTTTAACAAATATATTAAACTAAGAAATAAATGAATATTAAGCACTTCCGATACGAACTGACGTCAGTAAATTGCCTTTTTTACACAGTTGCTCGTAAGCATGCAGCTTTACTGTGTGGTTAAATGATGATGGCGACCTCTTGGGTAGAATATTCCGGAGTCAGACTTCAAGAAGAATATAATAATTCCAATCCCTAAGAAAGCAGGTGTTGACAGATGTTAAAATATCCGAACTATCAGTTTAATTAGCCACTGCTGCAAAATATTAACGCGAATTCTTTACAGACGAATGGAAAAACTGTTAGAAGCCGACCTCGGGGAAGATCAGTTTTGATTCCATAGGAATGTTGGAACACGTGAGGCAATATGACCCTACGACTTACGTTAGAAAATAGATTAAGGGAAGGCAAACCTACTTTTATAGGATTTGTAGACGTAGAGAAAGCTTTTGACAATGTTAACTGGAATACCCTTTTTCAAAGTCTGCTGGTGTCAGGGATAAAATACAGGGAGCGAAAGGCTATTTACAATTTGTACAGAAACCAGATGGCAGTTGTAAGAGTGGAGGGGCATGAAAGGGAAGCAATGGTTGGGAAGCAAAGGATCTGGAAGAGGAGCTGAACGGAATGGACATGGGCTTGAAAGGAGGATATAAGACGAGCATCAACAAAAGAAAAACGAAGGTAATAGAATGTAGCCGAATTAAGTCGGGTGATGCTGAGGGAATTAGATTAGGAAATGAAACACTTAAAGTAGTAAAGGAGTTTTGCTATTTGGGGAGCAAAATCACTGATGATGGCCGAAGTAGAGAGGATAGAAACTGTCGACTCACAATGGCAAGGAAAGCATTTCTGAAGAAGAGAAATTTATTGACATCGAGTATAGATTTTAGTGCCAGGAAGTCGTTTCTGAAAGTATTTGTATGGAGAGAAGCCATGTATGGAAGTGAAACATGGACGATAAATAATTTAGACAAGAAGGGAATAGAAGCTTTCGAAATGTTGTGCCACAGAAGAATGCTGAATATCAGATGGGTAGATCAGGAGGTATTGGATACAATTGGAGAGGAAAGAAATTTGTGGCACAACTTGACTAGGAGAAGGGATCGGTTGCTAGGGCATATTCTGATGCATCAAGGGATCACCAGTTTAGAATTGGAGGGCAGCGTGCAGGGTAAAAATCGCAGAGGGAGGTCAAGAGACGAATACACTAAATGGATTCAGAAGGATGAAGGTTGGAGTAGGTACTGGGAGATGAAGAACCTTGCGCAGGATAGAGTATCATGGAGAGCTGCAACAAACCAGTCTCTGGACTGAAGCCCACAACAACAACAACATCTCGTAAGTATAATTGTAACCGAAGCTTCTAATACTAAAGTAACGTGAAAATTCAGACTCCAACTGCTTGACATCCAGCTAAACCCAAGTTGCGTCTTAGCCACGTTTCAATGTGGGCTACATGCGACACATGCCATTCTTACAAGGTGTGCCCTAGCTGCCAGGAGCCATTCTGACCTTAATAAATACAGTATGACTATAGATCAGTGAAGCACAGTCGACTCAGACACCTAGTAACAGAATCTTTGACCATAACCTAAACTGATGTCACAATTATTCCAATTTTTTATGCGAAAGACATTGCTGATTTGACTTTGTAGTCTTTCCCGCCGTAATAATTCTAGACAATTTCCTTCGGTTTGCTACCGGATTCTGAAATGAACATGACACGAGACATATTGATTTTAGGATCAGGCAGCAAACCCGAGGAGACCAACGTGATATTGCTGACTGATGATTCCATAGAGGCCACATTACCGTTTCGAAATTGTATTTTAAGATTCCCATAAGAAATTCATAGTTTCATTGGTAGTACTAGTTAAATTCTGCAGTCAATACTTTTCCACAGTTAATTGATGATCTTTAGCAACTACAGACGATATTTGGATAATACACTACTGGCCATTAAAATTTCTACACCAAGAAGAAATGCAGATAATAAACGGGTATTTATTGGACAAATATATTATACTAGAATTAACATGTGATTACATTTTCACGCAATTTGGGTGCATAGATCCTGAGAAATCAGTACCCAGAACAACCATCTCTGGCCGTAATAACGGGCTTGATACGCCTGGGCATTGAGTCAAATACAGCTTGGATGGCGTGTGCAGGTACAACTTCAACGCGATACCACAGTTCATCAAGAGTAGTGACTGGTGTATTGTGATGAGCCAGTTGTTCGGCCACCACTGACCAGACGTTTCCAATTGGTGAGAGATCTCCAGAATGCGCTGGCCAGTGCAGCAGTCGAACGTTTTCTGTATCCAGAAAGGCCAGTACAGGACCTCCAATATGCATTATCTTGCTGAAATATAGGGTTTTGCAGGGATCGAATGAAGGGTAGATTCACGGGTCGTAACACATCTGAAATGTAACGTCCACTGTTCAAAGTGCCGTCCGTGCGAACAAGAGGTGACCGAGACGTGTAACCAATGGCACCCCACACCATCACGCCGGGTGATACGCCAGTATGACGATGTTGAATACACGCTTCCAGTGTGTGTTCACCGCGATGTCGACAAACACGGATGCGACCATCATGATGCTGTAAACAGAACCTGGATTCATCCGAAAAAATGTCGTTTTGCCATTCGTGCACAGAGTTTCGTCGTTGAGTACACCATCGCAGGCGCTCCTGTATGTAATGCAGCGTGAAGGGTAACCGCAGCCATGGTCTCCGTGCTGATACTCCATGCTGCTGGAAACGTCGTCGAACTGTTCGTGCATATGGTTGTTGTCTTGCAAGCGTCCCCACCTGATGACTCAGGGATCGAGACGTGGCTGCACGATCCGTTACAGCCATGCAGATAAGATGCCTGTCATCTCGACTGCTAGTGATACGAGGCCGTTGGTATCCAGCACGGCGTTCCTTATTACCCTCCTGAACCCACCGATTCCATATTCTGCTAATAGTCATTGGA
The DNA here is from genome assembly GCF_023897955.1 of Schistocerca gregaria. NCBI lineage: Eukaryota > Metazoa > Arthropoda > Insecta > Orthoptera > Acrididae > Schistocerca > Schistocerca gregaria. The sequence continues at coordinate 185,928,232 of NC_064924.1, forward strand.
TCTCGAACAAAGCGAGCAGCAGTGTCGCGACACGATAAACCGCAATCGCGATGGGCTACATTCCAACCTAGTCGGAAACATGATGGTACCCATTTCTCCTCCTCACACGAGGCATCACAATAACGTTTCACCAGGCAACGCCGGTCAACTGCTGTTTGTGTATGAGAAATCGGTTGGAAACTTTCCTCATGTGAGCACGTTGTAGGTGTCACCTGCGGCAACAACCTTGTCTGAATGCTGTGAAAAGCTCTTCATTTCCATATCAGAGCACCTTCTTCTTGACGGTTAAATTACGCGTCTGTAGCACATCTTCATGGTGTACCAATTTTAATGGCCAGTAGTGTAGATTTAGGAGGAATTACTCATTTACCTAGGTCTAAATTTTTGTGCTGATTAAGAATGTAAGATTCGTTTTTATAACCTCATATCGCATTAATAGAAGAGGAGAGGGCTGTCTCTAAATGGACTTTAAAGGGATGTCAAAAAAGGAGTTCAGAGTGAGTTAATATTGTGGCAAATTACGTCGACCTACAATACTCCCATTTCTGTGAACGTATTCCAAAAGTAGGTTTGTAAAAGTGCGGAAATGTGGTTGACATCTATTGTTACTGTGGAATTATCTTGTGACTTGTTTTTACGTTATAAATGCAGTGGAATGAAGAAATATTTTGACTTTTTACTATGTAATGGCGGAGAGCTCATGGCGCAAGTGAACTCTTGCATTATAACCCTGGAATGTACAACAAACTCTTCATTTGGTCACACTTGATTGATGAAATCTACACACTGATTACGTGGCATCGGTAAATGAGGGGCTCAGAATGTTATGTTTTGTCGTCCACAAGCATAAAAAGTGTCTCATAATTAATGCCGAAACCGAGACAGTCTAGACGGAACTTCCTTCGGTTGGTACTGTATCTTCAGACTGGGACCATAACCACTACATCTTCAACTTCAGAGCGGGTTGTGAGCTAGATGTTCTTTAGCAACTAGCCATTGTCTTTAAGCGTGGTGACACGAAGGCTCCAAAACTTCTGAAATGTAAAAGATTTTGGTAGTATGAATTCTTCCGTGATAAATACAGTGATCTCCATTTGTAGCTTCACTAGTGCCGATGATGCACAGTGCTTTATGTACAGACCTGCTCAGTAGTCATTAGGTTCTCGTTTTACACGTCCAGAACTGTCTGCTTGAGGGTAAGAAGTGTCGCGGCCTGAGCTTCTTCATGTAGTACTTCACCACAAGGCAAAGAATATGTGAGCCAGCCACCGCCATACTTCTGTGTATGAGCGCTGTGATAGTCCTAGAGTGATGTCCTTGCAACACGGAGCTCGGTCGTCTGTGATTGATTGTGTTGCTACTCGGTGGAGCACAGTAGCACAGTGTGACGTTTTCACAACATAGTACGTGAGGGGGCCAGCCAGCTATCTTAATACATCTACGTTTATATCCACATGGATACTCCGCGAATCACACTCAAATTCCTGGTAGAGGGTTCATAGAAGCCCTTCACGCTACTACTCTACTATTTCACTCTCGAATATCGCAAGGAAAAAGCGAGCTCCTGTATGTTTCCGTGAGAGCTCTGATTTCCCTTATTTTATTATGACGATTATTTCTCCCTATGTAGGTCGGCGTCAACAAAATATTTTAGCATTTGGAGGAGAAAATGGTTCAAATGGCCCAGAGCATTATGGGACTTAACTTGTGAGGTCATAATGCCCCTAGAACTTAGAACTACTTAAACCTAACTAAGGACATCACAAACATCCATGTCCTTGGAGGAGAAAGTTGTTGAGTGAAATTTCGTGAGAAGATCCCACCGCAACGAGAAACACCTTTTTTTTTAATGACGTACATCCTAAATCCGGTATAATGCCTGTGATACTCCCTCCCTAGTTTTCCTATAGTAAAAACGTTCTGCCCTTCATTGACCTTTCTCGACATACTCCGTTAATGCTCACAGGTAGGGATCCAAAAACCGTACTCCAATGAGAACGGAAAAATGTAGTATATGCAGTCTCTTTGGTTGATCTCTTGTATCTTGTAAGTGTTTTGCCAATGAATCACAGTCTTTGGTTCGCCTTCCACACAAAATTTTCTATGTGTTCTTTAAAATTCGTTCGTAATCTTAATTCCTATGTATTAGTAGAATCTGAGGCCTTTAGATTTGATTGATTTATCGTGTATTTAAAGTTTCTCCGATTCCTTTTAACACTCATATTGATGACAACAAAGTTTTCATTATTTACGGTCAATTGCCAATTTCCCCACCATACAGATATCTTATCTAAACAGTTTTGCAATTGATTTTGATCTTCTGATGACTTTATTAGACGATAGAAGCCAACATCATCTGCAAACAGCACAGGACAGCTGCTCAGATTGTCTCCTAAATCGTTTATAGAGATAAAGAACCGCAGAGCGCTGGAAATCACTTCTGTTTTACTCGATGACTGGCAGGAACTCACGAATCTACTCACATAATTGAGACGATATTCCATAAGCTCGCAATCTCATTACAAGCCGCTTGTGACGTGTGGTGTCAAAAACCTTCTGGAAATCTAGAAATACGGAATGAATTTGTAATCGTTTGTCGATAGCAGCCGGAGTAAGTATAAAAGCTCCCAGCTTAGACAATAGCGTCATTACCTCGACATGGTGCAATCAGCTGACACTCTCTCCTTGCTAATCGTGGGTAGGGTCTGTGGGTAAGCTGTTCCAGCCTGATCGAGCAGTATCAACGTCTAAACCGAAGTAAAAGCCGTCAGCTAGCCCCGATGGTTCCGTGCTTCGAACCAGATCCGCTGAGGCGATGACTAAAAGTGGGTGCCTTTTCCTGACTTTCCAGCCAGTCTAAGATAGTCCTTTCTATCGCCATCGCAAGGCGCCAGTAGCTCTTTGCCACCAACCTGACTAGGTATCTTTTATCAGCAAGTGCACTGCCGCTGTCACAGCTTACGTCACGTTCCGACTACTAGTCACGATGGACACCTGGGGCGTTACGTAGAAGCACCGTATGTAAGTACTACTCCTATAATATATTAAAGATTGACACTGTTAAGTAAATATTTTTGACGCTCCGTTCGCTACGGAAATGGAGAACCTAAACCACAGCTTCCTATACAAGTAATTCTGCAACCCTGTATCCTTGGAGCTGCGCTATAACAGAAGAAATCAATAATTCCGTTAAAGCTATTTCAGTTTTAATCGTTTGAAACAGATATATTTTCCAGCTGTGTTTAATTCATTTCTAATGTCATGTACTTTCAGAGGACGAAAGTAAAAATTAGCAGATAACTGTTCCGAAGTGTGGTTACTTCCAAGTGCGCTGACAGCGGCCAACTCTCGCAATAACTCATTTTCAGATAATCAGTTATCGGTTAATTTGTGAATGACGTAACAACTAGATCTTCATTCTCGAGTCAGACATCATCGTAAATACGCCACGGCAACGTCCTAGCAGTGACTTCATTAGATAACTGATTTACAGATTTGCACTGCCATTGCCATGTTTGCCTCTTTTTTAGCAACTTAGCAACAAGTTTGTACTTTCTTCATTCCAGTGGATACTAATGGCAGGAATTCTACGATTTAGTGTAAAATATTTTCTTCAGTTTTGAATCGAAGAGAATGACCTCTTCTAGATATAGTGTTTCATTATTTGTGATCTACTCTAGTTCAACTAAACTATCACTCACAGTCTACTTTACTCAGCTGGATGTTGTTCTTTCCCAAGAATGTATTTGTGTGCACCAGAACTGGTCTTTTGCAGGTGTGTGTCCAGAACCGAAGGAAAGTTTTCGAGGGAAGTATTTTCTATGTGCAGGCTATGTTTAACTTTGAAGCTGATATCACTTTCTTGGGCATTTTCAAGCTATTGTCTCACACGTGAAATACATATGTACTATTGTCTCACGCGTGAAATGCATATGTAAACTGGAAAAGCCACCATATTTATGCGGCTTTTCACTCTGTGTCACCATACAACACATTGAAATACATTATTGTAACAACTGACATTAAACTACATTTATATTTTTAAGATATTTAGCATATCGTCTGTGTGTACATTTCGGTTGTTACATTACCATATTGTAATTTGTTATATGCAAGTTCTTCCACAAAACCACCATAAGTTTTTAAAATTTTTATTTTCACTTTTTTAAAATATGTATTTCATGTCTCAGACAGTACCTGGGTAATGCACAAGGAGCAAACTTTGATAACTGCTCAAATGTGAAATATGATTTCTCGAAAGGCATTTTACAGTGATCTACAATTCCTGCAGCACAAAATTAATAGCTCAGGATGACACCATGCGTCTAACAATGTGCAAATCTTACAAGCTTCTTAGATACAGCATTCTTTACAGGCAACCATTTTTTCATACAATAATTCACGCTCAGCGCCCGGTACATCTTACTTTTATTAAATTATTTCACTACGTATGATGGCTTATAGTAATCATCTCTGCTATTGGCGCTATTAATGTCAGTTTACTTCTGCTGAAATATCACACTTCTGTTCCATCGGGAAGTACACAATTAGCGCGACTGTTGCAGTTGTAACAGTAACTATCGAGGTGTCCACCTACAGTCGGGTGGAGAAAGGATGGAGTATAGTACGGCGAGACAGACTGCGCGAGCGCTCAGGGCACGGCCAGGTTTCAGGTTCTGAATGTCGGCTGGAACTTGAGAGCGACAGGAATGATATGCATAGTGTGCGCTTGTGCGCATGAGTCACTCTCTCTATCTCTCTCTCTCTGTGCGTGTGTGTGTGTGTGTGTGCGGTTGATGGCCACCCTCACTGAAACTAGTAGAAAATGAACGTGGTCAGAACTTCGAAAATGTTGTAAGAGACGTGAGTCTCAGTCTCGCATAAACTGCACTAACACTTTCAAATTCTCAGTACACATAGACCGTATCTAACACCATCTTAGATTGCGTAAATATCGTCTGATGTTCTAAAACTGTCTATTAAAGGACGATTAACAAAAAAGCTAAGCTAATATAATGGATAAAAAAGGATCAGCCAGTCATGATGAAAAAATATTAAGATTTTAGGGAGTGAAACCGACTTTTTCACAAATTCAAAAGCCGTGCTACATTCGTATAATTGTTACGTAAAATTGCACGAAAATCGATCTGAATATAAAACACAGTCAACTAAAATGTGGCTAACTGTATTTTCACGTCAGAAGCACCAAACTGCAGGGCGTTTCGCCGGAGAAAAAAGGCCATGCGTCGTCAGCTGTGTTATATGAGAAGACGAATGGAAAGGATTCCATACCGTCCTTAAGGGTGGAAAGTGGTATTTAATGGACGAACTGTTGCCTTTACTAGTCACAGCTTACCGCCTGTTACTTCCAAGCCACTTGGCTTCGCATCTACGCATGACCATGTTCCTCAACAAAGAGGCGACAGTATGTCGGCCTATGGGACACTATCTAATTATCGCGACATGCCACCTAGGCTTCTGTATCTGTCATTTCATTTATCCTTATAGGTATATGCCCTGCCGTCGTGCTGAAAGACATCTCTATCGCCAGATGTGTTTACAAGCCAGAAGTTAATTTAGGGGTCGCTTCTGGATGGCGTAGCATTGATAGAACGGTGACGTTATACAGAATGCAGAGCACTAAGTGATAGCCATGTCTGACGAAGACTAAATTACAAATGCAGATGGTAAACGGTTATTCATTCGACTAATGTATTATACTAAACAGAAATGTAATTACATTTTCAGGCAATATGGATTCATAGATCCTGAGAAATCAGTACCCAGGACAACCACCTCTGGCCGTAATAACGGCCTTGATACGCCTGCACATTGAGTCAATCACAGCTTGGATGGCGTGTACAGTTACAGCTGCCCATGCATCTTCAACACGATACCACAGTTCATCAAGAATAGTCACTGGCATATTTCGACGAGCCAGTTGCTCGGCCACCATTGACCAGATGTTTTCAGTTGGTGAAAGATCTGTAGAATGTGGTGGCCAGGGCAGCAGTCGAACGTTTTCTGTATCCAGAAAGGCCCATACAGGACCTGCAACATGCGGTCGTGCATTATCTTGCTGAAATGTAGGGTTTCGGGGGGACCGAATGAAGGGTAGAACCACGGGTCGTAACACATCGGAAATGTAACGTCCACTGTTCAAAGTGCCATCAATGCGAACAAGAGGTGACCGAGACGTGTAACCAATGGCACCCAATACCATCACGCCGCGTGATACGCCAGTATGACGATGACAAATACACGCTTCCAATGTGCGTTCACCGCGATGATGACAAACACGGATGCGACCATCATGATGCCGTAAACAGAACCTGTATTCATCCGAAAAAAGTACGTTTTGCCATTCGTGCACCCAAGTTCGTCGTTGAGTACACCATCGCTGGCGTTCCTGTCTCTGATGCAGCGTCAAGGGTAACCGCAGCCATGGTCTCCGAGCTGACAGTCAGTCCATGCTGCTGCAAACGTCGTCGAACTGTTCGTGCTGATGGTTGTTGTCTTGCAAACGTCCCAATTTGTTGACTCAGGGATCGAGACGTGGCTGCACGATCCGTTACAGCCATGCGGATAAGATGCCTGTCATCTCGACTGCTAGTGATACGAGGCCGTTGGGATCCAGCACGGCTTTCCGTATTACCCTCCTGAGCCCACCGATTCCATATTCTGCTAACAGTCATTGGATCTCGACCAACACGAGCAGCAATGTCGCGATACGATAAACCGCAGTCGCGATAGCCTACAATCCGACCTTCATCAAAGTCGGAAACGTGATAGTACGCATTTGTCCTCCTTGCACGGGGCATCACAATAACGTATCACCAGGCGACGCCAGTCTACTGCTGTTTGTGTATGAGAAATGAGTTGGAAACTTTCCTCATGTGAGCACGTTGTAGGTGTCACTGCCGGCGCCAAACATGTGTGAATGCTCTGAAAAGCTCATCATTTGGATATCACAGCATCTTCTCCCCGTTGGTTAAATTTCGCGTCTGCAGTAAGTTGTCTTCGTGGTGTAGCAATTCTAATGGGAAGTTGTGTACATCTAATTGCAGCCTCTCGTCGATGGTCATATGCTGAACAATTGCCGAATTGTGCTAGGTGTAACCCGGTTTTCCATATATTGTCTGTCGTAATGTATAGGATTAAAATAACGTGATTTTGGAAGCCACTCGAATTCTGTGCCTGATTATTCTTCAAACTGAAAACAAGTGGGTGCATCCCTGTGAATGCGCTGTTGCCTTCTTCAAAGACGAGAGTGTGCAAGGCTCACACGTCAGAAAGATGCAGAAAAAAGGACAACATTTGGCCACCGAGAATCATGAAGCAAAAAATCCTAGTTAAACCTGACGGTAATCTGACTGAAGGACCACGCAAAATATCCCTAAAACATCACTCAGACTCCTACAGTCTGTTCCAATCCCTTCTCAAGCGGTTGAATAAACGCCTCTATTCAAAGACGAGAGTGTGCAAGGCTCACACGTCAGAATGATGCAGAATAAAGGACAACATTTGGCCACCGAGAATCTTGAAGCAAAAAATCCTAGTTAAACCTGACGGTAATATGACTGAAGGACCACGCAAAATATCCCTAAAACATCACTCAGACTCCTACAGTCTGTTCCAATCCCTTCTCAAGCGGTTGAATAAACGCCTCGTTGTGCCGCCCGTGCAGTCGAACCCTTGCGTCATAGGAAGAAAGTCAAATCGTGACTCGTTAGACCAAAACTGCACGACTGCAGTCAGCTGCTGTCTAATCTCCTCGTTACGTGGCCCACTGCAGCTGTGAAACTCTATTTTGCGCTGTCAGCAGTGGTCTGTTGCGAGGAAACCGAGCAGACGAACCTGTTGCATGCAGTTCCCTTCGCAGTCTCCACGCGGAAAATAGTCGAGACAGACATCAATTCGGTGTCAGTAGCAATTTTTGACGTGTCTGAAGCCTACTGCGGTAGACACGTTCCGTTATTCGCGTCTGGTCCCTTTCGTTTACGATCTGTCCACGAGCCGTTTTACGTGGCGGCGAGTGGGACATCATTTGTTGTGGATATGCTGGACAGTACATTTCGACAAAAAATACATGAAAAAGTGGAGCAAGTTCCTTCACGGCTTGGTTATCGACACAAGAAATTATAATAGCTCCTTTCTGTCACTCAGCGACGTCTCCCCGTCGAGTTTTACTGCTATGTTTAGTCCGTACAGCAGACTAGCGCATTTACACCATTTCGTTACCATGCATTTCTTCAACGGTGTAGGGTTTCATGACCACATGATGCCAGTTTTGCCGCAAAATGTGACAAATAATTTGTCTGGATATATTAATGTCACTTTGCCTCGCGTTGAGACCATAAAAATAGATGCAATTTTTATAGATATTCACTGCAGCTAAGAGAAGCAACACTATAACAACGGATGTAGCTAACTTTATACAGTATTTTAGGAATTCAGCAAAAATATGGAAGAAGACAAACGTAACAATTAACATCATACTTTCTCCACAAAACGCTTATTCCCATACTACAAATAACATTCTAATACGTGACATTCACAAGAGCCTTATCTTTCTGTATTTACACTGAAGCTCTAAAGAAACTTGATAGGCATGCGTATTCAAATACGAAGAGATGTATACAAGCAGAATACAATGTTGCGGTCGGCGACGCCTATATGAGACAACAAACGTCTGGTACAGTTCTTAGATGTGTTACTGCTGCTGCAATGGCAGGTTATGAAGACTGAAGTGAGTTTGAACGTAGTGTTTTAGAAGGAGCACGAGCGATAGGGCAGCATCTCTAAAGTTACAATGAAGTGGGAATTTTCCCATACGATCATTTCACGAGTGTTTCGTGAATATCAGGAATCCAGTAAAACATCAAATCTCCAACATCACTGTGGCTGGAAAAAGATCCTGCAAGAACGGGACCAACAAAGACTGAAGAGTTTCGTTCAACGTGACAGAAGTGCAACAATGCAGTAGGGTTTTGGAGCATACATTGTATTCAAACATTATGAATCACCTCGAAGGGAACGATCTATTGATACGTAATCTGCATGGTTTCAGAAAACATCGTTCTTGTGCAACGCAGCTAGCTCTTTATTCGCACGAAGTAAAGGCCGCTATCGACAGGGGATCTCAGGTTGATTCCGTGTTTCTGGATTTCCGGAAGTCTTTTGACACCGTTCCTCACAAGCGACTTCTAATCAAGCTGCGGGCCTATGGGGTATCGTCTCAGTTGTGCGACTGGCTTCGTGTCTTCCTGTCAGGAAGGTTGAAGTTCGTACTAATAGACGACAAATAATCGAGTAAAATTGAAGTGATATCAGGTGTTCCCCAGGGAAGCGTCCTGGGACCTCTGCTGTTCCTGATCTATATAAATGACCCTGGTGACAATCTGAGCAGTACTCTTAGGTTGTTCGCAGATGATGCTGTAATTTTCCGTCTAGTAAGGTCATCCGAAGACCAGTATCAGTTGCAAAGCGATTTAGAAAACATTGCTGTATGGTGTGGCAGGTGGCAATTGACGCTAAATAACGAAAAGTATGAGGTGATCCACATGAGTTCCAAAAGAAATCCGTTCGAATTCGATTACTCGATAAATAGTACAATTCCCAAGGCTGTCAATTCAACTAAGTACCTGGGTGTTAAAATTACGAACAACTTCAGTTGGAATGACCACATGGATAATACTGTGGGGAAGGCGAGCCAAAGCTTGCATTTCATTGGCAGGACACTTAGAAGATGCAACAAGTCCACTAAAGAGACAACTTACACTACTCTCGTTCGTCCTCTGTTAGAATATTGCTGCGCGATGTGGGATCCTTACCAGATGGGATTGACGGAGGACATCGATAGTGTGCAAAAAAGGGTAGCTCGTTTTGTATTATCACGTAATACGGGAGTGAGTGTGGCAGATATGATACGCAAGTTGGGATGGAAATCATTAAAGCAAAGACGATTTTCGTCGCGGCGAGATCTATTTACGAAATTACAGTCACCAGCTTTCTCTTCCGAATGCGAAAATATTTTGTTGAGCCCAACCTACATATGTAGGAATGATCATCAAAATAAAATAAGAGAAATCAGAGCTTGAACAGAAAGGTTTAGGTGTTCGTTTTTCCCGCTCGCTGTTCGGGAGTGGAATGGTAGAGAGATAGTATGGTTGTGGTTCGATGAACCCTCTGCCAAGCACTTAAATGTGAATTGCAGAGTAATCATGTAGATGTAGATGTAGCAACCCTTCCGCAAATTACTGCAGATTTTAATGCTGAGCCATCAACAAGCCGGCCGCTGTGGCCGAACGGTTCTAGGCGCTTGAGTCCGGAGAGGGGCTACTGCTAATGTCGCAGGTTCGAATCCTGCCTCGCTCATGGATGTGTGTTAAAGTTAAAGTAAGTTTTTGTCTAGGAGACTGATGACCTCAGATGTTCAGTCCCATAGTGCTAAAGACATTTGAACTATTTTATTTGAACCATCAACAAGTGTCGGCATGCGAACTATTCAACAAACATCTTCGATATCGGGTTTCGGAGGCGAAAGCCCACTCGTATCCTTTATGAATGCACGACACATGCCTTTTCGCCTCGCCTGGGCCCGTGAACACCAACATTGGTCTGTTGATGCCTGGAAACGTGCTGGCTGGTAGGACGATTGTGGTTCTCATGAATTCACGGACCTTGGATTTCATCAGGGGACTGTTTAAGCCCGTGAAGGCTTTGTACTGATGTGGGGCGCGGTCAGTTTGAGTGATATGGGCCCCCATCACGTCTAGATACGACTGTGACAGGTGACACTTACGTAAGCATCCTGTCTGATCACCTGCATCCATTCATATCGATTGTGCATTCCGACTAACTTCGGCAGTTCCATCACGACAATGCAGCACCCCACACGTCCATATTTGCTACAGATTGGTGCCAGGAACACTCTTCTAAGCTTAAATACTTCCGCTAGCCACCAGATTCCCCAGATGTGAACGTTACTAAGTATATCTGGGATGCCTTAAAAATGCTGTTTCGGAAGAGATCTCCGTCCCCTCTTACTCTTACAGATTTATGGACAGCCCTGCAGGATTCGTGTTGTCATTTCCGTCTAGCACTACTTCAGACGTTATTCGAGTCCATACTGCGTCGTGTTGGGGCACCTCTGCGTGCTTAAGGGAGCCCTACACGATATTACGCTAGCATACCAGTTTCTTTGGCTCTTCATTGTAATATGTTTGACATTAGCACCGCCGGCCGGGGTGGCCGAGCGGTTCTAGTCGCTACAGTCTGGAACAGCGCGACACTGCAGTCGCCGGTTCGAATCCTGCCTCGGGAATGGATATGTGTGATGTCCTTTGGTTAAGTTAAGTAGTTCTAAGTTCTAGGCGACTGATGACCTCAGAAGTTAAGTCCCTTAGTGCTCAGAGCCATTTGAACCATTTTTGACATCAGCACCTGACTACACCGCACGACTCACTTGTTCGAAACCCCGTGAATTAATCCGACTGCGTCTCATAAGTTTGAAATATGGCTCGAGGGTGCCTACAACATTGTATTGGTGCAAACGTTTTAAGCTGAGTTAATAATGGCACATTGATACAAAATTTCACCATAATTCTGCCAAACACCGCCGTAAACGTGTTACTCGATGGGAAGGGCGTCACATTCTCTCTTACCCACATGTCACGTTTTTTTTTTTTTTTTTTTTTGTTGTTGTTGTTGTTGACATGTTTGAGATGGAGGTCGGATCCACAATACCCAGCATTGAAATCACGCGGATTTCTTCTGGGTAGCCAACGAAAACCGCCGCTCGAAATCGACACCAAGAGTCTTCAGAGGGTCACATAAAGCGCGTCAATGAAACAACCTTGTGGAGTTGATTGCCATGCATTTCACTATCGAAAACGCTCGTTCACAGTGTGATGAGCAACAGACAGATGTTCTTGACAACTTTTGACACTGCTGACCCCGTCGGACGTTTCGAAACTTCTCCAAGGACAATGTGGGTCGCATCCACACTGAACGTGAACACACCCCACTGGAGTTTAGCGGAATCGCCATTTTCGGACTCGTGTACAGGTTGGAACCACTCAGGCCTACTAAATTTGAAGGTGATCCGAAGCGTAAAATGGAATGTATGCTTTTCCAGCGCTCCTGTTTTCCGCCCTATTCTGGCGTGATCTTGCAAGATGGCAACATTAACCTGTGCGTGAATAAAACAGCAATGGTACACTTAATACCTACGAGGTTGGCAGCACCCTCGGTGCCATCACTCAAAACTATTTTGATCGCGATATAAATGTACCAGTCCGGAGCTGCAACACGAGCCAGACGACTGCTCTGGCATCTGACGGTAGGCGAACTTGCGAATGGGTTGCCTAATTTTTCAACCGCTAGAGCAACCGCCTGGCTGTCAGTGTCGAAAACGCCCCAAGGCAACTAATGGTTTTATATACGCTTTTATGCCACTCTTTGACATCTTTTCGCGTTGTTTCGGAGTGGTGAAATGTCTGAAATATAATACCCATAAGTAATCTGGGTGCCACGGTTCTGACTTCCTACGCAAAGACTTCGAAAGAAGTTGTGAAATATGAGTAAGAGGGATGTGAGGACCTTCTCATCGTGGGACACGTCCACGGAGGCATTGGGCAGAATTGTGGTGAAATTTGGTAACAGTGTGACATAACTAGCTCACCAGAACTTTTGAGGTGAGGCCTTTTTCTCGTACGTGTGGACACTTCTCAGTTTAAAGCGTTGCCGAGATAGACGATGATGTCATGGTGGCACGCCCTCGCACCATAACAATGGAAGGTTTGGGCCAAATTTCAATTATCTATGGATCATGCCTTATAACTGGACCGATACGACCCATCACGAATTACTCTCCTGAGCCAACCTCTTCATCTCGGAGTGGCACTTGCATTCTACATCCTCAATGATTTGCAGGATGAAATTCAATCTTTGTCTCCCTCTACAATTTTTACTCTGTACAGCTCTCTCTAGTACGATGGAAGCTATCCCCTGATGTCTTAACGAAAATTGTATCCCTTCTTCTTCTCAGTCCTCCCATATACTCCATTCTTCGCCATTTATCCGGAGAACCTCATAATTTTTTACAAGTTCACCTAATTCTCAACATTGTATAAGCACCACATCTCAAATTCTACGATTCTCTTCTTTTGCGGTTTTCCCCTGGTCCATATTTCACTACCATACAACACCGTGCTCCAAATGTACTTTCTCATAAATTTCTGCCTTGAATTAAGGTCTATTTTTGATAGTAGTGGACTTCTCTTGGACAGGAGTGCTTTTTTTGCAGTGCTACGATGCTTTTTATGTCCTGCCTGACACGTACTTCATGGGTCATTTTGCTGTCTAGGTAGAAGAATTCCTTAAATTCATCTACTTCGTGGTCGCCAATCCCGATGCTAAGTTACTCGCTATTCACATATCTGCTACTTCTCATTACTTTCGTCTTTCTTAGATGTACTCTCGGTCCATGTTCTGTACTCATTAGAAGGATTATGCCATTCACCAGCTCGCGTAATTCTTCTTCACTTTCACTGAGAATAGCAATTTCATCAGCGAAACTTGTCAATGATATTCTTTCACCTAAAATTTTAGTTCAACTTTTGAAGTATTCTTTTATTTCAGCCATTGCTTCTTCGTTATACAGATTAAGCACTAGGGGCAAAAGACTACGTCCTTCCAGTACGTTCTCTGTCCTCCACTCTTATCGCTCCATCTTGACTCTTGTGCATATTGTATGATACTTGTCTTCTCTATAGTTTACCCCTATTTTCCCCAGAATTTCATACATCTTGCTCAATTTGACATTGTCGAACGCATTTTAAAGGTCGATAAATCCTTTGACGTGTCTTGATTTTTTCTTAATCTTGCTTCCACTATCAACGTCCACGTCAGAATTACCTCTCTGGTGCCTTTAAAAGTGGTTCAAATGGCTCTGAGCACAATGGGACTTAACATATGAGGTCATCAGTCCCCCAAAACTTGTTAAAACCTAACTACCCTAAGGACACCACACACATCCATGCCCGAGGCTGGATTCGAACCAGCGATCGTAGCGGTAACTCGGTTTCAGACTGAAGCGCCTAGAACCGCTCGGCCACACTGGCCGGCTGTGGTGCGTATACCTTCCATGAACCAAACTGATCGCCATCTAACAAATCCTTATTTTATTTTACATTTTTCGGTATATTATTCTTGTCAGCAACTTGGATGCATGAACTTTCAAGCTGCTCTTCGAACAATTTCCGCGCTTGTCTGCTCTTGCTATCTTCTAAATTGTGTGGATGACGTTTTCCCGAAAGTCAGATGGTATGTCTCCAGTCTCATACATTCTGCACACCAGCGTGAATACTCGTTTTCATACGACACCCTCTCACGATATTAGAAATTCTGATGGAACGTTATGTATTCCTTCTGCCGTATTAGAGATTAGGTTTTCCAGAGCTCTGTTAATCCTGATTCTAACATTGGATCCCCTATCTACTCCCTATCAATTCCTGTACCTTCTTCTATCACGCCAAGTCTGATCCCTAATAGAGGCCTTCAGTGTACTTTTCCCGCCTATATGCTCTCTCTTCTGCATTTAACAGTGGAATTCCCGTGGTAGTCTTAAAGTTTTCGTCCTTGCTTTTCATTTCAGCGAAAGTTGTTTTGACATTTGCAGAGTAAATCTTTGCGACAATCATTCCTGGTTTTCATTTCTTTATAGTTATCATGCAAGCATTTCGCCTTAGATTCCCAAAACATACTGTATATTTCATTCCTAAGTGACTTTCATTTCTCTATTTGTCAATCTCTCTGAACATTTCTGCTCTTTATATGTTTTTTGTCCCCAACTTCTGTGATTTCCCATTTTAGAAGTATCAATTCCTTTTCAACTGTACTGCCTTCAGAGCTATTCCTTATCGCAGTATATGCAGGGTGATCCATTGATAGTGGCCGGACCAAATACCTCTCAAAATAAGAATCAATGGAAAGAAAATACAAAGAACGAAACTCATCTAGCTTGATGGGGGAAACCAGATGGCGATATGGTTGGCCATGTAGATGGCGCTGCCAAAGGGCAAACGGGTATCAACTGTTTTCTTTTAAATAGGAACCACCACGATTTTTAATACATATTCGTTTAGAACGTAAAGAAATATGAATGTTTTAGTAGGACCACATTTTTCGCTTTGTGATAGATGGCGTTGTAATAGAAACGTATAAGTACGTGGTATCACGTAACATTCTGCCAATGCGGACAGTATTTGCTACGTGATAAATTACCAGTGCTAAAATGGACCGTTTACCAATTGCGGAAAAGGTCAATATCGTGTTGATGTATGGCTATTGTGATCAAAATGCCCAACGGGCGTGTGCTATGTATGCTGCTCGGTATCCTGGACGACATCATCCAAGTGCGCGGACCGTTCGCTGGATAGTTACATTATTTAAGGAAACAGGAAGCGTTCAGCCACATGTGAAACGTCAACCACGACCTGTAACAAATGATGATGCCCAAGTAGGTGTTTTAGCTGCTGTCGCGGCTAATCCAACATCAGTAGCAGGCAAACTGCGCGAGAATCTGGAATCTCATAATCGTTGAGAATGTTACATCAATATCTATTGTACACGCACCATCTTTCTGTGCAACAGGAATGGCATGGCGACGACTTTGAACGTCGTGTACATTTCTCCACTGGGCACAAGGGAAGTTAGTAGACAATGACAGATTTTTTTCACGCGTTCTATTTAGCGACGAAGCTTCATTAACCAACAGCGGTAACATAAACCGGCATAATATGCACTATTAGGCAACGGAAAATCCACAATGACTGCCACAAATGGAACATCAGCAACCTTGGCGGGTTAATGTATGGTGAGGCATTATGGGAAAAGGATAATTGGCCCCCATTTTATCGATGGAAATCTAAATGGTGCATGTATGCTGATTTCCTATATAATATTCTACCGATGTTACTACAACATGTTTCACTGCCTGACAGAATGGTGATGTACTTCCAACATGGTGGGTGTTCGGCACATAGATCGCGTGCGGTTGAAGCGGTATTGAATAGCATATTTCATTACAAGTTGATTGGTCGTCGAAGCACCATACCATGGCTCGCACGTTCACCGGATCTGACGTCCCTGGATTTCTTTCTGTGGGAAAAGTTGAAGGATATTTGCTATCGTGATCCACCGACAACCCCTTCACAACATGCGTCAGCGCATTGTCAATGCATGTGCGAACATTACGGAAGACGAACTACCCGCTGTTGAGAGGAATGTCGTTAGACGTATTGCTAAATGCGTTGAGGTTGACGGAAATCATTTTGAGCATTTATTGCATTAATGTGGTATTTACAGGTAATCACGGTGTAACAGCATGCGTTCTCAGAAATGATAAGTTCACAAAGGTACATGTATCACGTTGGAACAACCGAAATAAAATGTTCAAACGTACCTAAATTCAGTATTTTAATTTAAAGGACCTACCTCCTACTAACTGTTCGTCTAAAATTGTGAGCCATATGTTTGTGGCTATTACAACGCTATCTATCACAAAGCGAAAAAAGTGGTCCCACTAAAACATTCATATTTCTTTACGTGCTACACGAATATACAATAAAAATGGGGTTTCTATTTAAAAATAAAAAACGCAGTTGATATCCGTTTGACCTATGGCAGCGCCATCTAGCGGATCAACCATAGCGACATCTGGTTTTCCCCTTCAAGCTAGACAAGTTTCGTTCTTTGTAGTTTTTTCGTTTGACGCTTATTTGGTCAGATATTTGGCCCCGTCACGATCAATGGACCATCTTCTGCAGCTGGGACGCCCGGCTACCCATGCGGTCTAATGTGCTGTTTTCCGAGCGGGAAGGCGTGCCGGCGGATTAGTGTCGAGGTCCGGTGTGCCAGCCAGCCTGTGTATGGTTCTTCAGGCGGTTTTGCATCTGCCTCGGCGAATGCTGGCTGTTTCCCCTCATTCCGCCTCAGTTACACCATGTCGGCGAATGCTGCGGAAGCAATGTCTCCACATAAGCGTACATCATAATTACTCTGCCACACAAACATTTGCTGTTATACTCGACTGGTATGAGAGGCGTTCCGCGGGGGGGGGGGGGGGGGGGGGGGGGGTAATGGAGAGGGGGATGGGAGGCGAATCCACTGGGAGCCGTACCGCACAATAACCGTGGGTTCGGTGTGGGGCGGCGGTGGGGCGGGTGGACTGCTGTGGCCTGTTGTGGGGTTGTGAACCACTGAGGACTACAGCGGGACGAAGTCTCTCCATTGCTGATAGGTCCCTGGTTCAATACACACAGTACATTACACAATATATAACCCCCTAATGATCCTTCCTGACTAGTCCCTTAAACTTCAAACCATTCTTCATCACTACTGAATTATAATCTGAGACTGTATCCATTTGTGGGTATGCCTCACAATCCTATACCGTAGTTCTAAATCTCCGCCTGACCATGATGTCATCCAACTGAAATCTCCCAGCCTTTTCGTCGTGTAGTTTTCCCTCTTGTGATTCTTGACCAGAACTCAATTGTTCTTTTACCTTGTTCCTAGTTTCAATCCCATACTGTCCAGCAACCCTTTCTTCTACTTTTTCCTCTACAACCACATCCATCCCCCCCCTGACTACTAGATTTTCATCTCCCTTTACGTAGTGAATTACCCGTTCAGCATCTTTATCCATTTTCTCTATCTCTTCATCTTCGGCTTACGAAGTCGGCATGTACACCGGAACTATCATTGTCGGTGTCCGTTGTCAGTCGATTGTTATGAGAATAACACTGACACTGAACCGTTCACAGTATCCTACTGTCTGCGCTACCATCATATTCATAACGAATCTTACTCCCGTTATGCTATTTTCTGTTGCTGTTGATGTTACCATGTATTCACCTGATCTGGAATCATTGTCTTTTTTCATTTCACTTCGCTGAACCTTAGCATTTCCCTTATCAGATCTTCCCCTCCACGTTCAGACTTCTGACGTTCCACGCCCCGACTGGTAGGACGTTATCCTTTACTTGGTTATTTAACTTTACTCTCATTCTGACCGGTACCGAGACAACTGACCATCACAGTCTGCAACTAAAAACGAGCATCGACAGCGAAAACACACACTACCACTCCGGTAAGGAGCGACTGCTACACAATTGCTAGCATTTCAGCGGAAAGGTCCGAGCAGGCAGCAGTAATACGTTGTTGCATAACACCAAGTGTAATTGTTATGTCCTTGTTGGCAGTGTGGTTCAGCTTTTCTCAGAAAAAAATCTACAGGCGTCATATCCGGAGAACTGGTCGGAGGTCAATTCAACAATTTGCAAAGAAGATGGAAAGACATGCTATAGTACTTCGTGCACTGTGGGCTGGACAGCCATCACAGGTTACTTCTAGGGTGCAGAGGAATGTCTTCTAGAATCCTTGGAAGATAGTCTGTTAGAAGGCTGCGATAGTTGAGTGCGTTCAGTGTTGCGTCAGGTTCTTAAACAGAAATAGCAAAGAAAGCCTAGTATACATGGACTCTAAAATGCATACATTAGAAACATGAGCTTGTTCAGTTTCAATACTATGAAACAGATCTCTTGTACTGCAAGGTCCTAGATTCCCATATTTTGGATGGAGTAAGTATTGATCACAACAAGAGATAAAATATCTAGTTATCGTGAGCTCTAAATTGCATGTGTTAAGAGCTATGAGCACCTTTCTAATTTCACTAGTCTGAAAAATGTCTCTGCTACTGAACAAGTGCTCATGGCTCTTAACGTATGCATTTTAGAGCCCACGTTTACTAGTCATTATTTTCTTGTTTTGGTTTGTACTACCTCCTCCAAAAATATGGGAAGCAAAGGCTTCGAGTGGAAGAGATGTGTTTCGAGCAAGTGCTCGTACCTCTTAAAGTATGCATTTTGTATATCTTGTCAACTAGAAGTCTGTTTTCTTGTACTGGTGCAAGGAAACCTGTTCCTCAAGCTTACCTTTTTTTTCAAAAGTATATATGGGAAAAGTTCTACGTTTTCTTTTGATTATGTGATGATAAGGGTTATTTTATCCCCTTAGGTATAACGGGTTTATTGTCCGTGGCTGTTTTCGACGGTAGCCTTTTATCCTGATTGATTATCCCGAAAAATCTCTTGCCCATTTCACTCCACACTTCCACATGATGATGTAATAAACATTCGGACCGCACTCAGACCCTATATTTTTCAAAGAAAGGTAACATATAAATATATATGTTTATATATGAAGGTAGTATCTGTGGCATATTTATTCTACAGAAGCTGCACGGTCATCAATGCTATCTGTTCTTTCGACAACTCTGTGAGGCAATGAGGAACTCAGCGGACACACACCTTTGAGCACCCCAATTAGTGGAGGAGTGTGTCAGCACTATCAACAAAGGTGTCCAGTTGTGCACCGAGGTAATTGTTGGTGATCCGCCGATCTCCTGGATTGGGAGCGTGGGCACGTTCCAACGTTGCAGGAGTCGCAGCTGTCTGCAGTCGATTGGTACGCAGGAGATCAGACGGGTTTGCGAGACCTCGTTGCGATGATGATAGGCGCCTCGGGCAACAACATATCGTGATTATTTTTCAGTATTAGGTCTCCGTAGACATTCTGCGACTTGCAGCGATACCCTGGTTTTCCGCCAAAAGAAACACAACGATGAGGAACGTGTTCTGTGGCGTGCTCAATTCCCAAATGTCCTTGTTATTCAGTTTACTGTAATTTCTGCCTTGAACTGACTGTAACCCAATTAGGCTGGGAAATAAAAGCTTATGAAGAAATCGTGACGGACTATAGCGGATCGTTGGACGCGATAATGGCATATAAAAGCTTTGTGCTGTGGATCTGTTGCACGCAATCGTCTTTTGGTACTCGAGACTTTGTATAGTATAGCGTTTATATTGCAGTCTTGAGCAATTGTTTCTCATATCGTAAAAACACAGCAATTCTTTTTTTTTTTTTTAGCTCGAAGACATGCCATTGCTGTTTAGTATTATGGCACACTGCAGCCTGCGTTTCTATGAGTATTTCCATACTGAAGTGATCGCTTCTTGACTATAATACCAACAGGCTGAGTACCGACGTAATAAAGTAGGTAATAGAAAATACTGAACGTGAGAGAGTGTACACCCGTGTTAATTTATGCGTATAACGTTATTCTGCCGTAGGAGTTTTGTTATGTTTATGATGCGGATTTTATGATGCGGAAGAGCTTTTACTGATAACTGTAAATGATATTCAGTGTTCGTGGAAGTAAATTGCTATTGCATGACCCTCCGAGTTCGTGGAGAATCACGCCGGAGTAAATAAAGTTTAGTGTTGCCGAAAACTGAGCATGGTACAAAGAAAATAAGTATTCAATTACATTTCCAAGGGACTTGAATTACATCCGCTTACTCTGATACTGAAGTACATACTGAAGTACATACAATCACGACTGTGAGGGCAAGTTCAGTTATTATATTTTACAAGGTTTATTGGGTACATACCAATTTCGCCTGATCCATTAAGAAATCGTGGTTTGTTTTAACATGTGGGTGCTCCTGGAACGTATTAGAAGACTGTTTATAGTAATTGTTGAATGTGCAAAACAGCTGGTCTTCCTCATATTGCAGAACCAATTGGTTAATATCTGTCACCAAGAGACGCCGCTTGTAAGATTTTGATTGCTACGTATCGCTTCTAAAATTCAAGATGGCGACTCTGTGTTGCACTTCCTTTACATAACACATACGTTTAGTGCTACAGGAGTAAAATTACAACGATAATTGTTAATATTCATCTTTAATATTTGCCAGCCGTCGATAATAAGTAACTTTTCGGTGCGGAATTCAGAGTTTTGCTCGAGGAAAACGTTTATACGGGAATCGTATAAACGAGGAAGACAGTATTTTAAAATATGACTGCATTTCAATCAATTGGTAGCCATTCTTTCCAAACACAAAAGTGCAGAAGTTAATACAAAATTCGTCTGAAACGAAGTGACTGATGCACTACTCGGGCTCAGTCCAACGAATATTTATACAATCTTGACAATCAAAATTAATACTTCATTGATGAAATTAGAATTGTGACAAGTTTGCAGTCATAAAAACTAATTTTAGTTCAATTACATCGTGCTACTGCTTACAATATGAAATGTAAACACAGAAAG
Organism: Schistocerca gregaria; assembly: GCF_023897955.1. NCBI lineage: Eukaryota > Metazoa > Arthropoda > Insecta > Orthoptera > Acrididae > Schistocerca > Schistocerca gregaria. Next base: position 185,949,416 of record NC_064924.1, read on the forward strand.
TTTCCTCAGACTGACAAGGCGTTTGATAATTACGTCGCAAGTTTGAAGACCTCGGCTTCAAAGGACAAGTTGGCTGTTTCGAGACAAGGAGCAGCAAAACTCTTATAACTGCTCATAAATATGTCTGAAGTACATCAACTGTTATTTTATAATTCATTTATGTCTTTGTTTTCAAACGTTTCTAGGGTAACTACATATTTTTAAAACCGCAAAATTGTATTGTTAAAATACATAGATGGGTACATAACATTGTTTCCGTGCGAAATGAGGACATTTACCGTGGGTTATCTTTGTCTTACCACTGTTACCTGCTGGGAGAGTTAACGAAATATCACTGTAAAACTCCTGAAAAACACAAATTTATAAGGTATGAATAGTTTCAGTTCTACTTGTCTTATAATAAAATATAACATCCTCATAATTTAATCTGTGATTGATTGAGCTGCAAACAAAATTAATTTTAAAGTCACTTTGCAACAGCTCGTACACAGTGTCAAGGAGGGCACATAACACTTCTGCCATCATACTGCCACGTAAATTCAAGTAAACAGTAGTAAGGTACACGATATTGTTTACTTGATTAACTAAATACTCACATCTACCCGATTAGAAAAAAGTTCTGAGGCGTATTTGCTTTCAGGAATGTATTCAGGATATTTATCTGACACATAGTTATCCACCTCATTGTGGGATTTGCACAAACCGTCTCCGTAAAACGTTATCCTTGAACGAGAACCACACACAATACTATTAATGGCAGCAAAGATTTTGAAATTTAGCCCTGTTTACGTGCACACACCTAGACAGAGTTGCCATAAATGAGAATCCGAAACAGAGATAGAGCACCCATTTCTCGGTTTGTCGTGGAAATATAATCTATATAAATAAAGCATATCACGTACAATGTGTTACCTGCAATAACTCTGTGCCTCGTCGAATGTATCTTGCAATTCTTTACCGCCGTGTAATATAAGTACTTTAAAATAAAACTCATTCGTCAAGTCTCAGTAAATCACATAATTAAACATGTTTAATATTACTAACTTTTGCCAGGAGTTATAGTATTGGGTATCTTCCAGTGCTATTCTTGAATTATACCTAGAAGTTATGTGTGACATTAAATATTCTAATGTTGAAATTCCTAACCTAATTGTACTTCCACATGTGTGACGAAAGAAGTGATACCCAATTTACTATAATTATCATAAAGGAATAGACAAATTCATTAGTTTCAATATTTGTGTAGAAAAACAGATTGTGAGGTGTCAGATTTACTAAATGTGCTATCGGCTACCTCAGTATAGTGCCTGTTAGCCTGCCACAGTTCAAGTGCAGCAGCGGAAGCCGTCGACGCAATAAAATGATCGTTCACTCCTCTCATCGCTGAACATAGTACAACACTGAAAAGAGCTATGTGGGACTGCATAGTAATTGAAAATAATTACCGTTTTACCCTCCAATAATTTCAAACGTTTGATCACGAAAAGTAAAATGATTTCTATAGTGCAATGGCATTTTCTTAATGAACACTCATTCATATGCAACAAGCTAATCACTGTCGCAGGTATGAGTTTCAATATCGCGTTTGTTATCAACTCAAATGCAGCTGTATAAGAACACTGTCGTCCTACACACCTTCTCACTGCCAAAGACAGATACACAGACACACACAAGATTGTTGGCCTTGTAATACACTGAAAATAAAGGAGGACACCAATTGCGGCGTAGTGTTACAGGAGGTCTACTTCGAATATAACTTTAATAACTGGAACAGCAAATCTCCTCTTGGGCTTTTCCACTTGATGTCCTATATGCTCCACAACCTAGGTCCTTGGGTGAAACGGGCTTGGCTCCACAATAAACTGTCTAGCTACACAGAAACACCTGTCGAGCTAGAATTCATTGTGCTCCAAATGCTTCTAGATAAACTTACATTCTTGCTATATATCCTTTTTTCGTAAAACGCATCGTCCCACAAACACATTGAAAATAGGGGCAACGCCCAAACGACTTTGGGAAATCCTTACGATTGTAAAGGAAATGGGGTTGTTGGTAAGCGAAACTAATTAAATCACCGACTTTCATCAAAGATTTTCGTGAAGTTGCCTTCTATGTAAGTCTAATGCAAGAACTGTAATACTCCCCTGGCAATACCGTACAGGAAAAATTTGTACCTCCCATACTGCTCGTTGGGATTTGGCTGAAATAATTTGATCTTTACTGCCTGTTGGAAAATAAGTAACTACCTCATTCCTTTCTGGAAGATATTGAAATGCATAAAGTCCGTCCTTTGCTACCAGTGCCACTCCACATGTTTCAAATGCCAAGCTTTTAGACTTACTACACTTGGTCAGGCAAGCCATAATTCTTCAGCTGATCGCTGGCAGGAGATGATGACAAGTTTATTCTAATGAGGAGAAAATTCAAGACATTTGAGTTACCCGTTTCGGGAGACAAAAATAATGTAAAGAAATGCACATTCTGTCTTTTTGTAATATAATTTACGACATTCGTGTACCAATACCGAAGCAAGCAGTGTCTATCATATGGTTTCAGTACCACCTACAGCTATTCCCTCTCCATCCTACTCTACCCAGGCCCCATTTCCTCCCCTCATTGCCATCAAACGTAACTGGAGAGGAACCAACCCACATGATACGTACTTTCAGGGTTTAAAGCCTCCACATTGCAAACAAATTTTATCGCTTTTTGGCAGAAAGCAAATTCACTCCGATAAGCTCGGTATCAATAGACTGTCAACAATTCTTTGCTACGCTGCCACTGCAAACAGTCGTTCCACATCTTCAGCCGATAAAACGAAATTACGATATCCACTTTCAAAGTATTTAACATCATGCTTTTTGCTGGACGTATTTTTCGTTGTTTACCTCGTTGACGTATTATTTTCTGAAAAATCGCATAGCCGTAACCTGTTTATATTCAGAGTAACTCTGTGCTATAATGAATTTAAACAACACCTATTGAGCTTCGGATATTTCTCACAGCTGGATTAAATTGATTACAGCGTGTGGAAGATTTTTGAACATATAGCATCGTCGTTCCATAATGGAGAATAAGAACAAATAATTTCCGGTCTCCTTCGTAGCGACGTCAGTCAGACCTATAGTATGGTGGTGCTTTCAGAGTCTTCGTAAATTTGTTAATGTCTGCGCTTTGCGGTGCACAGCTCTAACGGAATATTTAATTACAGATGAGCGATTTCGGTCCGGGATCACACTATCATCGGGCGATCCTGAACCAACATTGATCGTCTGCAGTAAAACATACCGTTACGGCAGCGTATGGAATAATTCAGTGATTGGCATTGATTAAAGCTGTACAACACCAGCTCTATAAAATACTTCGTAAATCTGTTAGTGTGGACTGACGTGAATTTATCCACCACAGAAGAAATTTTGCGTCCCTTACAGTTTGTGACAACTAGTGTACCGTCACAGTAAGGCAACTCATATGTTTTAAACCATTTCGGCGTTCCTATTCACCTGAAAGGGAGAATTCAGTTTTGGAATGCTGTCATCAAAGGGGATTATTTCTTTTATTTTTTTTTTTTTCGCTTTCCCTGTTTGCCAAGTGTACCCGAACGTATTGCGCTGTAGAGTTCACGTTTTTGGACCAGCGATGTGATGTTTTAAGACCGAGTGTTCGGCATGATTTCCACACACTTCCTTTGTTGAAACGGCCATATTTTTCTACAACGCCACTGCTGCGCCTCCCACTGGGCGAAAGTCTATCGAAACTGTCGCTCGGAAAACATCTAGATACAAAGAATCAACGTACAAATGTACGTAATAATGTAATAAATACTGTTCTGAATGATACGGACACAGGATAGTGTTCTGAAAAAGTTTCTTTAACAACGCAGCAACTTCTGATTCTAGTCATTTACAGGAGAAATGCACTTCAGATGGTGGTCATACATGTAGCCATCACATTGATAGTTCAGTAGTCTCGGAAAAAGTCATCTTCCCTCATTTACTCTTCATTAGCAACATGTGAACATAAACATAACGCATGCCGAAAAAGAAACATTAGTCATAAGTAGGAACACAAATTTTTTGGAGATCTATATATTTTACCTGCAGGTGATTAGAAGACATCAACAATCTTGCGACACGTCTGATACTTATTCGCGACACAGTGATGTGTTGCGACACGGCCGCTGGGAAATGCTGCGCTAGTCCAATACACCGGAGTGTTTCACCTGAGACAACCCGTCAAAGTTCGCTAATAATTGTGATACTTTTAGCAATTTTTGGTACAGAAATCTCATTGTGGTATGTCTGCGATTTAGAAGCACAGATCTGAAAGTTGACACTTCGACAGCGAACTTTCAAGAGCATGGTAAAGATTTCCGTTAAGACATTCATACCAACAGCGGATTTCCTGTAATACCAACACCAATCCTTATCTCTGCGTATGTAATAAAATTTGAATGTAAAAGAAAATAATAATTTAGAAATTATACCAAGTACAGCCACGTTCTTGAAAATCACAACGATAATGACCAGTATGCAGCTAAAGTAACTGTACAATGACCGGAGTTCGTGTTACTTCGCCACACACCGATGCAATGTTGAATGAATTTATTTTAGTAGCTGTCATGAGCAGTAATGATTCCGAACAGTGTGCAAGTAACAATACTTAAATTTTAACAGGATGAGGCAATTCTATCCAGTGCAGATGTCCTGCGTGAGTTATAATTATAGTAAGGCATAGAGGGTTGATACGTAGATATGCCAATGCGTTAGTGCCGAACCAGTTTACTCTGGAAGAACGTTATTTCAGCTTTTGGCAGATAGGTGCAGATCTAGGGATGTACTGCATCTCATCAATGTCTCCAATGCTCATAGCGTTGATACTGAACGAACTGTGCCTTTCTCAGTTGTTTATCTTCTCTGCTCACGTCCGGTCCTAAGCTACAGCATAAGGAAACATTTCTATATATCTTTCTGGTATTCTCAGGGGAAGATTTTCAGGTGATGGCCAAAACTGTAAGTTTTTTTTTTCTTCGTAAATCGGTTCAGCATAAACGCATCAGAATAACTACCATACGATAATCACAGCCCACACTGGACCTCTGTAAGTAGCTGCAGTTTAATTATAACCACCAAGTACAAGTGCCCAACATCTTAGCATGTGATATGCGAAGCATCAACCAACATAAAAGGAAATTTAGAAATGAATGGCCACCTTTAAACAGAAAATAACGGACGGTTTACACTCATGAAGAATAAGTAGAAGTGATAAACATTGGCCGGCCAAGATGGCCGAGCGGTTCTAGGTGCTACAGTCTGGAGCCGCGCGACGGCTACGGTCGCAGATTCGAATCCTGACTCGGGCATGGATTTGTGTGACGTCCTTAGGTTAGTTAGGTTTAAGTAGTTCTAAGTTCTAGTGGACTGGTGACCTTAGAAGTAAAGTCCCATAGTGCTCAGAGCCATTTGAACCATTTGATAAATATTGTGGAAAAAGTGTTGATAGTGTATTGTGCTACCAGCAGCAGTGAGACAAAATTTGAGCAAAAACTGCTTCAGTAACTTGAAAGTGTTTTCAAATGTAATGTCAGTGCAGCTCGGTAATACGATAATTTTTGTAAATTTACGGAAATAACGGAACTGTACATTAGTAGGCACGCTGAAGATTTATAGCAACTACTACATCACGTAGGCTTTGTTTCAGTTAGTTCAGAAATTCTGGAAAGTCACTACGCAAACAATTCCTTACTCTTCCGGCAATTTTCTCTGTTACAGCATTCACGATTCGTATTTAAAAGCGGATTAAGAGTTTGTGACAGGTTAGAATAATGCGGAATCCCGGATCAAATACTGTAAGTTCATTTCCGATTCGCGCAGAACAGACAAGCTCACCAGAAAACAAAAAAAGGCGCCACAAACTCGTACACTGCCTATCCTGTACTTCCGTTGGCGCCATTTAGCGATGGCTATATGGGCTCTTTGGACTTCGCTCTTGGTATGTGTTCAGTTTCTTCTTCCACAAACCATGACCACTTCCGCCTGACAGCAAAAACAGCTCTGAGCTCACACTTTATTGCATAAAGTACCATCATCATTGTATGCCTAGCTACTTCTTCACGTCATGATGAAGCTAGGCATTCTCTCCAACTTTTTTCCGTGTTTCTTATCGTTGAAAATATCTATCTATTGGTGTGCACTGAATTTTTTGCCTAACTTCCTGTATACACCAAAAATTTGTGAACGTTATCTACGTGGTGTTTCAAGCATAGGTGTAAAACATTAATCACTAACATAACTTCTCTACACGTTAATCCGTTACTAAAAAAGTATATTTCGTTAATAGTTAGAGCTTTATTTTACAGGAGATTTATCAACAGTTAAAATTAATCGTTAACTTGTAATAGCAAATATTGTGTTTGGGTGTAGTGAAACTAGAAAGTGAATCAAAAGTTTTACTGTTGCTTATATAAAAACGGTTTGATTGAGGAAGTTCAGGGAGCAACTTCGAAGATAAACAGAAAATAGTTTAATCATTTAGCTTTGTAATTATTTACTAATCAACTTTACATTACGGGACACTTAAAGTACAGGAGACTCAGAGAGTATGTGGTATAAGGTGCATATTTCCCTCCATGAAAATCACCGTGTTAAAGCTTTCATTCGAGAGAGGCTCGTTTAGGAGACAAAACATCTGTGCCTACAGAAAAACGTCGTTCGACTGCAGCACTTGAGACGTTAATAAACGTTTAAAAATCTTTCCCAAGAAATACGGCATCTTTGAATGAATCTTTTGATTTATTGTCTAGCCGTATTATGTCTAGTCTGTGGGCTTTACTTTGCACAGATGTGTTACTTCTAGGATTTTCTTTACATTGAGTGACAGAGGTAACAAAATATTCCTCTTCCTCTTCCTCCTTTGTTTCTGATGCTTCCGCCACCAACACTTAAACTATCTGTGTCCTTTGCTTCTTCGGCGGCTTCGTTCCTCAAAACCTCTTCTAGAACGTTTTCAGTCCCTTTTCTTGCTACTTCCACTTCATTGTTCTCAAACATTTTCGGCAGTATCAATCGAAACTTAGGATAAAAAGTCACAGCTAATTGGCGCTGTTATCGTGTAGTAGAGGTCCAAAGCTTTTACGTATACCACTTAATAAGGCATCGGGTAAAACTGTGCAGGTTATAAGACGCCTGGCCTTTACGTCCCACAATTTAAATACAGCTGCCCACTTGTCGGTAACCTTGAGCTTCCCCTTAAATTTTATGGACGTCGGCAGCAACCAGCGCTATAATCTGCAAACAAGATTAGTACTAATAACACTTTATCGAATTCGTAGATAAAAAGAAGATATACATTTATTTTATCAAATTTACCTTCACATGCTCGTTCATTATCGTCACTTCCCTATCATTTAAAGTTTAATGCTTTAACTGAAGCATACCTCTATCAAGAGGAAGTCTCTGTGTTTCTAATATTGCGATAAGAGCAACAATAGTGTCGTAAGTAGAGTTTCAACTAGATGTATTTGGAAATTTCAGTCTCCTGCGTAATGCAGTGTGACTGCTATCTGATGCCACCATGTTTCGTGACTGCTGATTTCAAAAAGAGTGTGCTTTCGCCATAGCATTTATATAGGGAGATTTAAAACCAGTTGTTTTTGCAAGGCAGCAGCTGCATATTTGCTTGCTATCATGTTAAAGGTACGGGCAGCACACATCATGTGAATTGGTGAAGTATTGATGTTTTCCAGTATACTGTCTTCCCCTACTCTGAGCTCCAGCTGTCAGGGAGGGAAAGTAGGTTTTCTACTGACGTAAATTCTAACTTATAATCTTCAGAGGACTGATTTAACAGTGTAGCAAACAGCATCATCAGATTCTGAGTTCTTATCATGCAATGGCAGGTCTCGTAGTGTGTCAGTTTCCGTAACCTAACTGCACAAATGCCTACACAAACTTACTGCCATTGTCGGTGACAGTTCCCCATGAAAAAAGAATCATTTTAAGTTTAGTTTTGATAAAACAGGCAAGACGAAACCAGTGTTATCCTTTTTTGATTTTCCAAGAACATAAATAACTCAAAATGAAAAAGCATATATACGATCCTATATTAACGTAACATTCACTTCCTTTGCACTGTAAAATAAGGAAGTAGTAGTCTTCCATAATATATTGCAGTAAAGTGCTAGAAAAAGGTATTTTTTTACGAACCGCAATTATGTTTATTTATATCACTGGAAAAGTCGGAATGGACTTTATGTATATCTTATAAAATAGAAAAGTAGGAATAAGTCAATTTTTATATGTATAAGTAAATTAATTTTCAAATTTCTTTATACTGTTTAACATAATGAAGTAAATAGAATTTTTTTCTTCTTAAGTAAACTTGTTTTCTGTCTATATGAAATTCATTGTTGATATCAGTTACAGCCTGTGCCAGTACAACAGATGAATGGTGACTTTTAATAATAGCTAAGCCAACACTGCACCCATTCTGGCTCTTATGTCAGGACATAACCAGTGCTCAACAGTCATGTCCAAATAACTTTTATTGTGAGTTGTTCAACGCCTACAGATGAGAGCCAAGCGCTCTTGCCAAATAAAGTGAAAAGGTTAAAGATTCACTATACCACAAAACCCGAGGCATAGAAATAAATCATGTAATATAATTTAAAATCTGTAAAAAAAATACAAAATTATTTAATCTTACGACGTCTCTGTAGCCACGTAACACTCCTATTATCTATATCCCTGTAGCTGGCGCAACAAAATCCAAATTACATTAAATTTACTTTCTCAATGTAGTCACGTAATAATTATAATGTCTATACTGTTAAAACGATACGTGGCTTTATATTATGTTTTGCAGGTACATCATTCCCCCCCCCCCTTCCGTTCACAAAAATAATAGATAATATTGTTTTTGTTGCCAAAATGATTTTTTTTAAAGTAAGGACTCATACTCATTGAAGTCCTGTACGTAGATTGGATTATATTTTCAATGGAAAAGGATCTACTTACTTCATAAGACATTTACCTTGGCCCAATATGCTCATCAATGCAGCGTCTACCCATTATCCTCCTCGGAAATGAACTTTTGCTGGGGTTTAAAGCTGTTACCAGCTTCATGAACGACTACGATTCGAAGACATGTAAAGGGATCAGGTTCATACCAAAAAGGAATACTATACGTTGGGCCACATAAGCTTGTCGCTGCAAACTTTTTCAGTACCAGAAGACTCTTCAATGATTATTTTTCATATTCTGTTAGCCGGATGACTGCTACTCGCTCCACTGTCAGCATCTGAATGCCAAAGAGTGTTTTTTCTTCTTCGCTGTCCTCGACCGGACCCTGCTAACACAGTTTTTTCAAACTCACGATTCATGTGATCTCCCTGTGTGTTGCTTAAATTTTCTTGAGGCTAGGATTGTGATCCATAATTGTTGATTTTTAAACGAGCATAGTTCACAGTCGAAAGGTATTTGTTCACAAAAATATCGTAAGCATTCAAATGCGGCCAAGGATTTTTATTAGCTGTAGAGGTAGTATCCGATTCCATAACATAGTTTTCACAATCAATCCACTAATTAAAAGTAATGTTCAGTGTGAATGCAGTACACAAATATCAATACACAGTGAACACCTAATCATTCTCCCTCGCACTCGATTGTTTACATCAACCGCGTGCACCTCGGTGTAGACATGCATCTTCATGACCTGAAGTTGACAGAACATAATTTCTGCGGGGTGCTTGACAACAACTTTCCGATACATAGTAGGTACCTAATTGTCAATCAACGGATTCAAAATTAACGGAAGTTAAGGACTCCATTACCTTTTTTTTCATATTAACTGAAAATTCAGTCCAGAACTCGAGAAGCCATCTCCGTTAATTAACGATTAACCGATTATCGGCCTTGCGCCCAGCTATGGTTACAAGTAATGTACCGGAGTCTTACTAAAAAGAATAAAATTTTTACTACTTTATTCAGATCACAATTTTAACAGAGAGAACAAATGAAACGTACGCATCTATACATATTAGGACATCAGGTTTACGATGCTTTTTCTTTTTTTTTTTTTTTTTTTTGCCTGTACACATATGAGAAAGCAAATGTAAGGAATTCCTGCATGGATTTTGATACTGTTCTCACAAGCAGATCGACTCATGTAGAAGGTCTCTGTGTACAACTAAGCTAGACAAGTCGTCCAGCCGTAGATACATAGTGGTACCAACGCTAAGCCGCGGCAGCTATTTGATTTTGATGTAAATCATTGAATTAAATGTCTTATAGAAAGGGACCAGACACCGATGGCACGGGTGTCCACTTCACCTTTATGGTTCAAATGGCTCTGAGCGCTATGGGACTCAAAATCTGTGGTCATCAGTGCCCTAGAACTTAGAACTACTTAAACCTAACTAACCTAAGGACATTACACAACACCCAGTCATCACGAGGCAGAGAAAATCCCTAACCCCTTCGGGAATCGAACCCGGGAACCCGGGCGCAGGAAGCGAGAACGCTACCACACGACCACGAGCAAACACTTATTTGTGTCGATCACTTTTATTTTCTCACACCTTCGCTCACCTTCAGATGGATCAGATTATATCACAAGTGGTTTGCTGGATATAGCCAGCTGTCTTTCCTGGACTTCATTTCGCTAGAAATACAGTATGATTTGCATTTGTTAACGTAAGTTTTTTGAGTCATCTGACTTCGGATTGGTTTGCTGTGGCCAACCACGAATTCTTCTCCTGTGCCAACCACTTCATGTCAGAGTAGCACTTGCATCCCACGTTCTCAAATATTTGATGGATGTACCGGGTGATCAAAAAGTAAGTATAAATTTGAAAACTTCATAAACCACGGAATAATGTAGATAGAGCGGTAAAAATTGCCACACAGGCTTGGAATGACATTGGGGTTTATTAGAACCAAAATGCAGGATGGGGCTCCACCCCATATTGCTAGACGCGTGAAAGATCTCTTGCGCGCGTTGTTGGTGACGATCGGGTGCTCAGCCGCCACTTTCGTCATGCTTGGCCTCCCAGGTCCCCAGACCCCAGTCCGTGCGATTATTGGCTTTGGGGTTACCTGAAGTCATAAGTGTATCGTGATCGACCGTCATCTCTAGGGATGCTGAAAGACAACATCCGACTCCAACGCCTCACCATAACTCCAGACATACTTGACAGTGGTATTCACAACATTATTACTCGACTACAGCTGTTGTTGAGGAATGATGGTAGACATACCGAGCATTTCCTGTAAAGAACATCACCTTTGTTTAGTCTTACTTTGTTATGCTACTTATAGCTATTCTGATCAGATGAAGCGCCATCTGTCGGACATTTTTTGAACTTGTGTATTTTTTTGGTTCTAATAATCATTCCATGTATCACTACCATGTCATTCCAAGCATGTGTGTCAATTTGTACCTCTCTATCTACATTATTCCCTGATTCATTCAGTTTTCAAATTTATACTGACTTTTTGATCACCAAGTATTCCAGTATCTGTCTTCCTCTACAGTTTTTGGTCTCTAACAGTTTTTGGTCTCTACAGTCCCCTCTAGTACCATGGAAATCATTCCCTCATGTCTTAACATATGTCCTAATCATCCTGCTTTTCAGTGTTTTCCACATATTTCTTTCCTCACCGATTATGCTCAGAACCTCCTCAGTCCGTACCTATCAGAGCAACTAATTCTCAACATTCGTCTGTAGCATCACATCTCAAATGCCTCGATTGTCTTCTATTCCGGTTTTCCCACAGTCCATGTATCACTACCATACAATGCTGTGCTCCAAACGTACTTTCGCAGGAATATCTTCCTTGAAGTGAGGTCTATGTTTGATACTAGTCAACGTGTCTTGGCCATGAATGCCCGTTTTGCCAATGCTAGTCTGCTTTTGATGCCTTACTTGCTCCGTCCGTATTTCGGTATTTTGTGCCTGTCCTGATGTTAAGTTTCTCGCTGTTCTGATTTCCGCTTTTCACATTACTTTCGTCTTTCTTCGACTTAGTCTTAATCCATATTCTGTACTGATTAGACTGTTCATTCCATTCAGCAGATCATATAACTATTCTGCACTTTCACTCAGTATAGCAATGTCATCAGGGAATCGTATCCTTTCACCTTGAATTTTAATTCAACTTCTAAAATTTTCTTTTATTTCCATCATTGTTTCTTCGATATACTTAGTGAACAGAAGGGGCGAAAGGTTACATCCCAATCATACATATTTTTTAATCCGAGCGCTTTGTTCTTCGTCTTCCACTCTTATTATTCCCTCTAGGCTCCTGTACATACTGTATATTATCCGTCTCTGCCTGTAGCTACCCCTATTTTTCTCATAATTTAGAACACGTAGCGTTATTTTGTATTGTCGAACGCTTTTTCCAGGTCAACAAATACTATGAACGTATCCCGATTTTTCTGTAGTTTTGCTCCCATTATTAACAGAAACGTAAGAATTGCCTGTCTGGTGCCTTTACCTTTCCTGTAGGCAAACTGATGGTCATGTAACACATTCTCAATTTTCTTCTGGAAATTAGTGTTGCCAGCAACTTGGATTCATTAGCTGCGATAATTCTCGCACTTGTCGGTTCTTGCAATCTTCGGAATTGTCTGGACGATATTTTTCCGAAAGTCAGATGGTATTTCACCACACTCATTCATTCTACACATCAACTTGAATAGTCGTTTTGTAGACACTGCCCCCAATGGTTTTAGAAATCTGATGGAATGCTGTGTACCCCTTCTGCTTTATTTGACTGAAGAACTCTAAGTTCTTATACTAGATCCCCTCACTCTCCTGAATCGACTTCTGTCTCTTCTATAACATGATATAAATCTTCCCCTCATAGAGGCCTTCAGTGTGCCGTTTCCACCTCCCCACTCTCTCACAATGGAATTCGCGTTGCATTCTTAATGTTACCATTCTTGATCTGAATTTCAAAGAAAGTTATTTTGCCTTTACTATATGCTGAGTCAGTTTTTCCGACAATAATCTCTTTTTGGGTTGCTTCACATTTTTCATGCAGTAATTTCGTCTTAGCTTCCCCACACTTTATTGTTATTTCGTTCGTAAGCGATTTTTATTTCTATATTCCTAAATTTCAATGAACATTTTTGTATGTCATTCTTTCACGGATCAACAGAAGTATTTCTTCCGTTAGCCATGGACTGTTCGCAATTACCTTCTTGGTACCTTTGTTTCTCTTTCCAACATCTGTGATTTCTGAGATGTCCATTCCTGTTCAAGTTTGCTGCCAACAGAGCTATTCCATATTGCTGTATTTGTAGCATGACAAAACTTCGGGTGGATTGAGATATTTCGTAGTGGCTCCGTGCCCCACTTTTTTTCATATTCATCCTTCTTGATTAATCCCTTAAATTTCAGCCTACTCCTCATCATTACTACATTGTGATATGAAGCTATATCTGCCTCTGGGTACGCCTTGCAATTCAGTATCTCGTTTCGGAATCTCTGTCAAAATGTGATGTAATCTAACTGAAATCTTCCAGTATCACCGGGGCTTTACTAAGTATATCTCCTTCTCTCCTAATTCTTGAACAAGGTATTCGCTATTACTAGCTCCTTCCCCTACAACTGCATTCTTGTATCCCAGGACTATTAGATTTTCATCTCGCTTCATGTGCTTTATTACCCTTTCAATATCCTCGTATACTTTCCCCATCTTTTCATCTACAGCTTGCGAAGTCGGCATGTATACCTGAACTATCTTTGCTGCTGCTAGTTTGCTTTTATTCTAATAACAGCAACCCTATCACTTAACTGTTCACAGTAACACCTCATCTGCGCTATCTTCCTATTCACGATGAATCCTACTCGCGTTATATTATTTTCTGCTGCCGTTGATATTACCCTAAACTCATCTGACAGAAATCTTCGTGTTCACTTCATTGTCACCTACTATATCTATGACACCAGAGGGCAACAGTAACGATAGAGCCTTGCAAATGAGCAGACGGCCTTGACACCTGTCCCTGGGGAAAAATTTCACTTCAAAGAATTACCTGGTAGCTCCATCCACCGCCTAGATGCTGTTGTAAGGCGCCACAGGAGAAGATGGTCACAAAAGCTACGTCTTGCAATCTGAGCGAGCTTGATACTTGTCCCTGAGAATCTCAACGTCATTAAGTTTATATTAGTCAGAGTGCTACACCAGGGATACCCACTCATAAAAGGCCTTTGGGCGGACCATGTGACGTAAGACACTGTTGGTGGCCATAAGGGCAAGGAAAGTGACATTTAAAATTCATTGGAACTCTATTGCTACCAAACTTTGAGTTTGTTAACGTAAATTCAAAAAAAAAAAAAAAAACATCCCTACACTCAGAGTAGGAGGAGGAGAGGAACCTGGATTTGGTTGATCAGAAACGCCCTGGAGATGCAGAGCCACTCATCAGATTGGCTGAAGCCTATTACGTTCCGGTGGATTGGTGGGTCGGCTATAGGAATGGAGAAATAGTGCGTCCCTCAGTCTATTAAATACAGTGTTTTTGTATTCAGAGGGAGTTCTCAGTAAGATCATTGGGACGCCAACTCCATATCTCTCTTTATAAGCCTTGGTACGATCCCAAATGTCTGCTTCTCTCACTTGGAGAGCTACTCTCAGAGTTTGTACTTAAATGCTGCTAGTCGTTCCTGCTTCTGTCAGCGATCAATCCACTGGCTCAGAGGCTGACTTCTGTTGAGCAACCTGTTGCACTCTTGTTTATTTTAATGTGTAGAATTAATCTTCAGTGCATTAATCTTGTCGCTAATAGGTAGTGTTACTCAGGCCACTGAGCCTCCTGTTGCGAGCATCCTATCGAGTCGAAAAATCCGGGCCAGTATTAGGTGCCTTGTGACAGAATTTGGCACTGATCCATATATCAGTCTGCCTTCACGGGAGGTTCGTCTTTCTGCACTTGCTCCTAACCGCTCGTAAATTACACATCGGAGAGTGATACCCTATCTTCGCTCTATCCTGTGTTAGGATACGGTAGTCCGCTATAAACGGGCACAGTTCCCAACATCAGTCAAATATGGACAAACCTAATGATTGTTACAGGATTCAAATACATGTTTCTACTCGCAAGAGTCTGTACACGAGAACATTTCGTCAATGCTTCTAACGCTTGCGAAACTTAAACTGCTCATCATCTGGGATGAAGACATACTTCCTGTCTTGCAAAATTGTGACACCGTTCACCGACCGATAAAACTCTCCAAGTAGACACTTCATGGCCGAGCAATTTGGAGGACAGAGATAACAATAGGGAGAGGGCAGCTATATATGGTCTGCTCATTCGCTGAGACGTTAGACCCGCTATGGCAGGCATCCAGGTCGCAGTGCTGTGCCTGCTGCTGGCTGTGCAGCTGCAGCTGGTGGAGCCACGGGCGCTGCGGTTGAGCTCGCGGATTCAAGGCCGCGTCATCGGCGGCTCCAAAGCCAGCATCGACGACTACCCGTGGACTCTGGCCCTCATGTATGGTGGCTACCATCAGTGCGGCGCCTCCATAATCGGAACCCAGTGGGCCCTGACGGCCGCCCACTGCGTCAGCTCTTACAAGACGCCGTACCAGTCGCTGTACACCGTGCGCGCCGGATCCTCCAGCCGCATCAGCGGGGGCACAGTGTTGGACGTTGCCGAAGTCTACGAACACGAACAACACAACAGCTTCTCTGGTGACTATGACATCACGGTCTTGCGGGTGAGTTTTGTTTGGGGGGGGGGGGGGGTCGTCACGCTTCAGACGTTTTTGAACCGATCCACCACGAATTCCTCCGTGTGCCACCGTCTTCACCTCAGAGCAAACCTTGCATCCCACGTCCAGTTTCTGTCTTCACCTTCAGTGTTTACCCTTTACTACTGCCTCTCTAAACATTCATGGTGGTGTCTGTTTGTTCTATATCGTGTCTCCCTACCACTTTCGCGCAACGACGCTCTGAGCATGTTTTTTAGGGAATTAACTAGTTTTAACCTGGGACCTGTTGCTGGTAAGGAGACGCCAGACCACACATGACATATAGAATTCAGAAGAGTTCAGTGAGACTAGCGATTATATAACCAAATACTAAATGATTTCAGCGTCAGCTCCACTGCACTCCCTGTAAAAGAATCTTAATACTGACTAAATCAAGTGGAAGGGGTTGAAGGCTTTCCTATTTTTAGTTAGCTGTAAAATAACGTCGAAAAAGCACTTATGTTTAACATTGGAAATTTCATTCTACTCACAAAACATTGTTTATAAATTGCACTATTGATAAAAGGAAACGTATTAATACAGGATGGTAAAAACCAACTGCGTTCAACAAAAATGTGAACGAATATTCCCTGAATGGGTTTCCAAGTTCTACAATCGATCGAAGGATTACCTATGCCATATCACATCTATGATCTACGTTTAATTTAAGTTTCACAAAAGAAAAAACTATCAAAATGGTCTACAGTGACCCTCAATTATCTTTAATTACTTATCTAACTTGTCGTAAATTACAGTGGCTGATGTGGCTTCTCAATAACTATATAAAGGAAAATCATCGCGTTTCAGATCTGTTCTTCAAGTGGCAAATGCGAACACCATGAGTTTTAATTAACAATCGACACTAGTATTGCGCAAAAAGGGGTGTAACAGATGAGTCTTCTGCAGTTCTGAGTGAAGCCTTATGCGCTCAAAAACTCGGCATCGCGTGCGTTCATTACCTTGTCGGTGTTTAGGCAGCGTCAGCGCGACAGCGGCCGGCGCACCAGCCATCCAGCTAGCCGTCCCGGAACTAACTCTCACTTCTCCTTACTACAATTTACCGAAGGAGGTTTAAAAAAAACTATCTGGCTGTGTTTTCATCTGACCAATCAGGGTCTCAATATTAACCTTAAGCTCCGCCTACAAAAATTCTGTCTATCCAATGAGGAACGTTATACTTTTCGTGGTGGGGCAATGTTTTTAAAGTTTGCAACGTAACAGAGACGCTAAAAAGTCTCACGCTAAAACCTTCAGTAAAATATTTGTTTAAATATCCAAAATAGAATAAACTGAGATTTCGCTTTGCATTTTCTTTCCCCTTTCTTAAGTCTAAACATGTTACAAATATGGAAACAGTAAACTGTATATGCCTATGCACATAGAAAATAGCAATATTAATGTTATTAACATTTTTTAAGTATGTGGTTATGCAAAATATATTTTTATTGGAGCTCTAAATCTGCTTCAGAAACGCAAGAAAATGACAATAATACAATATCTTCTTTCAAGAAAAAAGGTGCTTTTGCTAGTAAATAGATCATTACAGTACATTTTGTGATGAGTTTCACAAGAATAATATTCCACAAAACATGAATACAATGCACTACAGATGCACAAGCTTCTTATCTCGGAATTGCAGCCAGGTTTTCTGTATTTTCAGGTCTTTCTAGCCTCAACAAATTTCGTTAGTTGGCAAACATTTTAAAAAGTATCTTCTGAAACAGGTGGCAACAGAGCTCTTCTTGGCTTTTTCTTCAGTTTCTTCTGCATCATCTACAACTTCACTGGTAGAAGAATTCACTGTACAAATACGTATTTCTCTCCTAGCTACAATCAGTTTCATGAAGCTCAGCAGCACAAACTTCAGTCAAAAACGAGAATTTCTTACCTTCGCAAGCAGGTAGTTCCCATTGGCGTTACTGAAAAGAACTTCTAACTGATTATCACTTAACATTTCAGATACTGCTGTAGTGTGCTGAAGTAAGAGTTCTTTAGGCATTCCGTTATCGAAGACCAAGTTGAAATTAGCAAATATGCATTATGTCCTGAGATACACATATGAAGATCTGCAGAAAATATGTTATTTCATAATAAATAACAAAATTTGTTCAAACCAGAAGTGATTCTCAACGTCTCGAATTTATGGCGAATTGTTAGGGGGAAACAAACAGATTATCAGTCTAATATTTATGCAAAATAATTTTTTAAATACACTTCCGAACTGTAGTAGTAATCATTTCCTGCATACGTCCAGCTGTAAAGTAACACACGAATTGCATCTAAGCTTCTGCGCCCTACTTTGAAAACTATGAACCAGAAGGTCCACAATCGAGGACCATCTTCCTATAATTGGAAAGATACGGCTAATTACAGCGAAATAACAATAACGAAAGTCTACATGTGTCGAACAGGAAATGGGAGAGGTTTACACACATACTACCATCCTGTCCCTTCACTTTGTCACTGTTGTCCATAACTTCATTACGTCACCGATTGTATGAGGAACCTCCACGTTCCTTACCTTACCAGTCCACGTAATTTTGAACATTCATCTTCAGCACTGCATCTCAGACGCTTCGATTTTCACCTCTTCTGGTTTTCCCAGAGTCCATGATTCACTACCATACAATGCCGCGTTCCTAACGTACATTCTCAAATATTTCTTACTCTAATTAAGCCCTATGTTTGATACTAATAAACATCTTTGGCCAGGAATTCCCTTTTTTCTTGTACTAGTCTACTTTTTATGTCATCTTTGCTTGGTTCGTAATGGGTTATTTTGATTGGAAAATACGCTAACTCGCCTGGTTCGTACTCTATAATTCTAATGTTATACTTCTCGTTGTTTTAAATTCGCTACATCTCTTTACTTTGTTATTTTTTCGGTTTACTTTCGATCCATTTAATATAGTCATAGGACTGGTCATTCTATTCAGCGTTCTTCTTCACTCTTATTGAGGATAGCATTGTTGTTAGCTAATCTTATAACATATCGTTTCACCCCGAATCCTAATCCCATTCCTGAATATTCGTTCACTTGCTTCATTCGTTCGTCTATGTCAAGATTAACCGGTAGGTGAGAAAAACTTCATCCCAGTCTCAAATCCGTTTCAATCCATGCACTTGGTCATTTGATCTTCGAATCTTACTGTCCACTTTTTGTTCCTGGGGATATTGCATGTTACCCTCATTCCCTACAGCTAACTCCTATTTTTCTCAGAATTTTCAACATCCTGCAACATTTTACATTTTCGAACGTCTTTTCCAGGTCTGCACATCCTATGAATATTTCTTCTTGATTTCTCTTCGGTCGTGTGTCCATTATCAAGCACAATTTGAGGACCGCCTCTCTGGTGCCTTTACTTTTCTTGGAGTAATACTTAACCTAAATTTTCTTTTCCATTCTCCTGTATGTCTCTCTTGTCAGCAACTGCGATGCATGAACTGTTAAAATAAATCTACGATATCTGTTGCACTTATCTACTCTTGTTACCCTCCGAATTGTGTGGATAGTAATTTTCGATAAGTCTGATGATATCTTCGTTTGCCTCATTCATTCTACATACCAACTATATCGAAATTTTGGCACTTGCCTCTCTGATTACAGAGAATCCAATGTAACATTACCTGTCAGTTCTGACTCATTAGATTTCAAGTTTTCTATAGCTATTTATATTCAGAATTGAATAGTGGATCCCCGTCTCTTCCGTGTCAAATGAAGATTCTTCTTCTCTCACGCCATCTGACAACTCCTCCCCCCAAATAAGCCTTCAACATACTGCTGCCACCCATCCGCTTTCTCCTCTGTGTTTACCAGTGAGATTCCCATTCCACTCTTAATGTCACGACCCACGCTTCTCATTTCACCGTATGTTGTTTAGAATTTTCTATATGCTGTATCAGTCCTATTGTTAAAGGGATCTACAAGAATCTACGTAGATTACACCGAAATGACCCACTTTCAATTTCATACCAACACAAAATGCAAAGAAATAAATTTGTTTCTTTCCCTAAAATAAATCACATATCACATTAAATTTGCATTACATCAAAACACTTCGAAGTGAGCCCCTGCAGTGACGTGATGCTCTAGTCTGAATGCAGTTTCCATATAGGTGTTCTACAACGTTTCCAGAGGGATGTTAGCAACGGCTTCCAAACTCCGAATACGGAGGTTCGAAAACTGCAGTGGGGAACATCTTGTCCTTTGCGGAGGCCCAGGGGTATAAATCGATCGGTGTGATGTCAGGAGAACGTGGACGCCAATTTATGGGTCAATGACGCACAGTCTTGTGTCCTAGAAATGTTCGATTCAGAATTTTCCGATTATCAAACCATAAGTGTTGTTGAGCAACATCTTGTTGGAACCAAAGATTTTTCTAACAAGTCTTCTAATTAGGGCAAAGCAGACTTCTGTAACTGGTCTCCTCTCCAATGGAGAAAACCCAACTATCTTATCGCGCATGAACCCACACGAAATATTCACTCTCTGATCATCTTTGAGCTTTTCCCTGATACTGCGTGGATTATGTGACCCCCAAAAGTGAACGTCATGCTTAAAGCAGATCCGGAGACTCGGAAAACGTAATACTGGACTAGAAA
Organism: Schistocerca gregaria; assembly: GCF_023897955.1. Classification (NCBI taxonomy): domain Eukaryota; kingdom Metazoa; phylum Arthropoda; class Insecta; order Orthoptera; family Acrididae; genus Schistocerca; species Schistocerca gregaria. Next base: position 185,969,778 of record NC_064924.1, read on the forward strand.
CCAGAATACCGGTTGATTCGGAGAAACATCTTACATGCAAATGCCTGTCTCCATTACTTGTCATCCTGCTTTACGATCTGCAGACTCTGTCCCTTGTACAGATGGATTCACTTTTTCAGGATCGTATGAATAGTGGCACGTTACATTTGAAGCTCCCATGAAGCCTAAGGCATAGTTATGCATGGACTTCGTTGGAATGCTCCATGAAAATTCTCAGCTTGTTCTTCAGAGACTCGTCGACTGCCTGCGTGCCACTTCAGTGCTGACCAGTGGCCGCAAACTGTCTTTGCTATTCCTTTTTTTTCATGCCGTTTGGTAATCCTTCCTGATAAACCGAGACAAACTCGCTTTTTTACCAAACAATAATATTAAACTCTGTGTTCCAACGCGCATCACGTAACCTCTTGATATGATGCCATTTTCGCTTGGATAGACAACAATGAACCAATGAAAACGCGCATAAAGTTGCAGAAAATGGGTAGCAACTTAGGTTCTCCTGCATCGAACAGATAAGCCACACCTAAAACAATGAAAGAGACACAGTTTTTAAAATGCTACAAAACATAGGGCATTTCTGTGTAGATACTTTGTATTTCACCGGTAATAACTGAAACTCAGTATAGCGACAATAAGGCCAAAACCAGTCCTCGGCATTTTATGTTCAACAAATTCTTGCTCTTACAGTGACACCTTCTGTACATTTCTCCGGATCTGTGTAAAAAACGTATACCAGTATCTCGTGTTTCAAATATGCAGCAAGAAAAAAGTCGAGCAAAACGCATCGAAAACTGCCTTTCCTTGTCGAGGATAAAACCACACAGTTCAGGCTGCTGTAATTTATTAACGGTGATTAAGGTAAATTCCGCAGTTAGTGTTACGGGATCTGCCCAAATACGTTAACTACCTTTAAGCAGCTCATCTAGAATCCTCAATAACAACAACACGAAAAGGTAATCAATATCAAGTCCATAAACGACTTTTGCACGAAGAAAAATCAAAGCAGCAAAAGGAACACTAGAATTCAAGAAGATAATCCTTAAAGAAATTATCTAAAACAGTCATTCACTAATAGAGGAACAGTGCTTCTCCGGTAGTGAACGAAGTGATCAGATTGCAAGATTATTTCCTCCAAGCCTTCTCATTACACCGGAAGGAAGGAAGGAAGACTGAGTTTAACCTCTCATCAGTATCTTGGTCATTAGAGACGGATCACATGCTCGGATTATGTCAAGGATGGGGAAGGAAATCGGCCGTGCCCTTTCAAAGGAACTGTGCCAGTATTTCCCTGGTGCAGTTTAGGTAAATCACGGAAAACCTAAATCTTGATGGCCGGACGTGGGTTTGAACAGTCATCCTCCTGAATGCGAGTCCAGTGTGCAAACCACTGCTGGATGCTAACTATTGTTCCACCTCTACCTTATTACCCTGATTTCCTGAGCTATCGTCTTACTACAGAGACATAATCATTACATATTATACACTGTGTATGCATTATTCATCCTAGTTTTGGACGTATACGAACCAACGAAGAGCGACCGATCCCCATGTCAACCTCTGCCTGAGGTGAAATCGGCTGCGATGTGGAAAGGCACCTCGTCAGTACACCGCCCTCCCTTTCGTTGTCGGCTTTCTTGACCTGCATGCTTTAACACAGTCATACTTCTATTAAAGATATGTTACTGAAGCAACGTATTGCAGAAAACACAAATAACGGAGACGCAAAGAACAGTATCCTCGGTTCATATTACTGTATAACCTAAGCTTGTCTGTGCCTACTACCCAATACATGCATTTCGTGGGTACAGTGAACCTTATACAAGCCATCATAGACGGATTACTAAAGTTATGTTATGCACTTCCAACAAAAATTTTGCCAATGACACAGTAAATACGAAGGTTGCAGCGAAAGGATCACAAAAGTGATTTCACAGTAAAAGAAGATCCTTGAATCTAGGCAAGTGAAACTGTTAGGTAGTAACCTGACATAAAAACAGCAATTATGCTGCCAGAAAACACTGCTGTTTTCAAGAAATGACGTTTACGTATTACTGTGGTTGGAAACACATTCTGTTCGAGAGCAGGTGCAGCTACCAGAACAGTATAAGGTTAAATATTCTTTAAGATTCATATGTAGTAGCGAAGATTTAGAAAAATCGACGGTATTTGGAACGTGGTTGCAGTACAGTAACGGTTACAAAAAAACATGTGTAATGGACAGTCAACCACACGAAAAAAATGGTGGTTTTCACATAAAGTTGACAACGGTTTCGAGGGGTCTAAACCCGTCTTCTTCAGAAGAACAGACAACTTTGCACTAGGAATTCACTCAGGTAATCCTGTCTCCCTGTAAGATCACACGTAAAATTTATGGCCCTTAGACTCAAGGGCTTGTCACATCAGTAAAAACAGTCACTTAGAGTAACAGACCAAGTTAGTGGCTACATGCCGGCTTGATGCGTTATGACAAGTGGTAGGCCCCTTTACGTTCTTGGCTGCGAGAAAGCCTCATTGTGTTATACCACGTAGCAACATATTCAACCACCGACGGCGCAGTGTTGCATCGCCGGGTTCTGCGTCAGCCGTAATAGAATATATCCGACTGCATGAGTGGCTGGCCAGTCATGTAGCCACTAACATGGTCTGTTACTGTAAGTGACTGTTTTTCTTGATGTGACAAGCCCTTGAGTCTAAGGGCCATAAATTTTACGAGTGATCATTCACTGTAATTGCTTACGTGAAATTGTCTGTTCTTCCGAAGGAGACGGGTTTAAATCTATCGAAATCTTGGTCAAGATTATATGAAAACCACTTATTGCAACTGTTGGGCTGTCCTTTATTCCTGCTATAAATAGGTGAAACTACACTACTGGCCACTAAAATTGCCACACAGCGAAGATGACGTGCTACAGACGCGAAATTTAACCGACAGGAAGAAGGTGCTGTGATATGCTAATGATTAGCTTTTCAGAGCATTCACACAAGGGTGGAGGCGGTGGCGACAGCTACAACGTGCTGACATGAGGAAAGGTTCCAACCGATTTCTCTTACACAAACAGCAGTTGACTGGCGGTGCCTGGTGAAACGTTGTTGTGATGCCTCGTGTAAGGAGGCAAAACGCGTACCATCTCGTTTCCGACTTTAATAAAGGTCGGAATGTAGCCTATCGCGATTGCGGATTATCGTATCGCGACATTGCTGCTCGCGTTGGTCGAGATCCAATGACTGTTAGCAGCATATGGAATCGGTGGGTTCAGGAGGATAATACGGAACACTGTGCTGAATCCCAACGGTCTCGTATCGCTTGCAGACGAGATGACAGGCATTTTATCCTCGTGGCTGTAAAGGATGGAGCCACGTCTCAATCCCTGAGTCAACAGATAGGGACGTTTGCAAGACAACAACCATCTGCACGAACAGTTCGACGACGTTTGCAGCAGCATGGACTATCAGTTCGGAGACCATGGCTGCGTCACCGACAGGAGCACCTGTGATGGTGTACTCAGCGACGAACCTGGGTGCTCGAATGGCAAAACATCTTTTTCCGGATGGATCCTGGTTCTGTTTACAAAATAATGATGGTCGCATCCGTGTTTGGCGACATCGCGGTAAACGCACGTTGTAAACGTGTATTCGTCACCACCATACTGGCGTATCACCCGGCGTGATGGTATGGTTTGCCATTGGTTACACGTCTCGGTCACCTCTTGTTCGCATTGACGGCGCTTTGAACAGTGGACGTTACATTTCAGATGTGTTACGACCCGTGGCTCTCCCTGTGAAACCCTAATTTTAGGAGGATAATGCACGACCGCATATTGCAGGTCCTATACGGGTCTTTCTGGATACAGGAAATGTCTGACTGCTGACCTGGCCAGCATATTTCCAGATCTCTCACCAACTGAAAACATCTGGTCAGTGGCGGCCTAGCAACTGGCTCGACTCAATGCGCCAGTCACTACTCTTGGTGAACTCTGGTATCGTGTTGAAGCTGCATGGGCAGCTCTGTTTGACTCACTGTCCAGGCGTATCAAGGCCGTTATTACAGCCAGAGATGGTGGTTCGGGGTACTGATTTCTCAGGATCTATGCACCCAAATTGCGAGAAAATGTAATCACATGTCACTTCTAGTATTTGTCCAATGAATACCCGTTTCTCATTTTAATGGACTGTAGTGTATTTGGTTTTACCAAAAGCTTTCTCTAAATGTAGATATGTTGCAATCATTGAACTGCCTTCTACCACCCTACCATATATTTAATTTTGCAGATTGACGGTTCATTTCCTCTGGGCGCCAAAATTTCAGTCATCAACCTCCCAGAGGACGGATACGACCCGCCAACTGGCCTAGCTGTCACAATAGCCGGCTGGGGATTAACGGAGACAGACGCTCCCGTCTTCATCCTGCGGAAAGTGGACATCAGCGTCAGGGACCGCTCCGCGTGTGTCTTCCCGAACGTCGGACGCGAAGTAACTCCGCGCATGCTGTGCGCTGGAGAGACGGGAAAGAGCGTGTGCCATGGTGATTCTGGCAGTGCCCTGGTGAGCGGCAGCACGCAGGTGGGCATCGTGTCGTGGGGGAGCGGCGTGTGCACCCTTGGTGGCGCCGTCTACGTCAACGTGGGCAACCTACGATCCTGGGTAACCGGGATCACAGGCATCTGACAGCGATGGCAGAAAAAACTGAAACTACCCTAGCCTACTCTTACTTACATAACAGAAATGTTACAAGGATTTTCGAAAAAACTGTATGTTCGTCACACTTTTTAGGCTACAGAATCATAATCATATTTGCTACCTACTGGCATTAATAAATTAAGTTTTCTTGTGGAGTTGTTAATTTTAATTAATTCCCAAAACCTCTCCTGCTACAATAAAAGTTTAAATGACCGTCATCAAATTACAGTTCCCTGTTCTCCAGTTCAGTTTTTAATTTCATGGTAATCATATAGGAGTGTGAGGCAGTTAGGACGGCTTCTGCCCTATCCACTAGGAACCATTTCGGTTTTGAAGACAGAAACCGAGAGGGTATCGACAGTAGGGCACATCAGTCTTTATTGTATTTTCAGACTCCAGTCATTGTCATTACTACGTGACAGCAGCATCAAATTCACAGGGTATTGTCAGCATGTGCAAGTAGTATTAATTAATATACACAACCCTCTTTCAATAGTGCACTCCCACTGAGCAAAAGAGCAAAATAAATTTATCTCCGCATTGCCACAACGTGTATAGCCGACAGAAGCACGTCTTTTTTAGGTTTATGTTAGCTGACAAGTGAATACAGCTGCTGGTTCTTCCCCCTACTTGTGAATTACTATGTTGTGTAACTGGTGAATACATTTGAGTACAATGTGAACGTTATCGGGCTTACAAACTGCAAGAGCTTTTGTCGGAATTTCAATTTGCTGTCATTTTTCCGGACGGACATACTGTCACTTGTCGAGCCTTAGAAAGCCACCTCTTCAAAGTAGTTTGCATTGGTTCAGGTTTTGACACTCTCATTATTTAAATGTTCAGTTAAGTTGACTCACCGATTGTAGGCTGTGTGTATTACGTTTCCCGGCTTGAGTGGACAGTTCACTCAGTGAACCGTAGTCGTAGGATCATAAGGTAAACCTGCAGAGTCGCCTGAGTTATAGGGGGTAGTCTCCAAGTAACCCGTGTTTACATTTTACTGTTTTCCCTTCGTTTACTCTCACGTCAAAAGAAAACTAAACGGATATCTCGGGCCGGGAGCTGTCGAGTGAATTAAAACACATTCACATAATTACGAAGGCTGAAATATGTCATTGGTTTCAGATTTTATTTTATTCCCACCTTTCTGACAGTCAAGCATAAATCGCCTAGCAGAACAATGAAATTATTTTTATCTGTTTGCTAAAGAAATTTGACTTTTGTTTACCTTTTCGGCAGAGGCAATCAATGTATTTGGAACGAAATGTTTAATTCCACAGCACTGGCCAGTTTCAACTGTTCGCTGCATTTCAAGTGCACGTTTTCATTTTCGAGAACGTATGGCATTATGCTTTAATAAAGAACCAAACATGACATAGTACAGTACCGGAGCTTCAAGAAAATTTACATCCCGAAAACCGCACTAAAAAGCTTAATATCAGGACGAGGTCTACTTCATTAGGAATTTGGACATACGCATGTGTTCTTTAAGTATAAACTTTAAATGTGCACATTTGAATTCGGTTCACGAAATTACGATGCTCTTGCTGTATCGTCTGATGTCTTGTTTCTTTTATGACATGATGTATGATCTATCACTGTTTTACCTGTACGTACATACGGGCTTCCTACGTCATGACTGCTACCCAAGCGCGGTGTCACCTGTTATGTGCGCTCTCTGGCAACTACTGGAAAGAACCTATTTCGAAAAGATCGTGGGAAAATATTGCTAATAGTGGTTTGAAAAGCGTTACTTTCACAGTAGACGTCCTTTTACTTAAGTTGAACTGTGTACAAAAATTCACCATGAATTTATTAAATCGCAGAGCGTTAGACTCTGATTTAAAAATCAACTCTTTGATGACGAACCGTTTAGAAGACTTTCGAACCCTGAAGATCAGACATTTATGTCATTATTAATTATAATAATGACACGTTATTAATTATGTGAAAGCTTTGCTTATCTTGTAGCAACACTATATATATTAATTGAAACTACTAACTTTCCCTGTTTTTGTGTTCCTGCTACTTAACACTGATGTTGCTATTGGCTGACTACATTACGTGTCCTATGCTCTGAATATCCGCTGTCATCGGCTGGCGAGATCACGTGACGTGAGCTACGAACGGTTTACAAAAGGGCATTGAAATCTCTGTTACTATGATTCGGATAGTAACATGAGGTGTTTGGTCGAATTCCAATGTAATACGAAAATACGCAGCGTACATGTTGATGCACATCAGAGATAATTCCAAAACATGTCATTATCCCTGAGTTTCGTTTTATAAAGTGCCGGGAAATTGTACGCCCGTGTATAAAACCTTAACCATTCAAATGATTGATAGGGGAACATATACACTCCTGGAAATTGAAATAAGAACACCGTGAATTCATTGTCCCAGGAAGGGGAAACTTTATTGACACATTCCTGGGGTCAGATACATCACATGATCACACTGACAGAACCACAGGCACATAGACACAGGCAACAGAGCATGCACAATGTCGGCACTAGTACAGTGTATATCCACCATTCGCAGCAATGCAGGCTGCTATTCTCCCATGGAGACCATCGTAGAGATGCTGGATGTAGTCCTGTGGAACGGCTTGCCATGCCATTTCCACCTGGCGCCTCAGTTGGACCAGCGTTCGTGCTGGACGTGCAGACCGCGTGAGTCGACGCTTCATCCAGTCCCAAACATGCTCAATGGGGGACAGATCCGGAGATCTTGCTGGCCAGGGTAGTTGACTTACACCTTCTAGAGCACTTTGGGTGGCACGGGATGCATGCGGACGTGCATTGTCCTGTTGGAACAGCAAGTTCCCTTGCCGGTCTAGGAATGGTAGAACGATGGGTTCGATGACGGTTTGGATGTACCGTGCACTATTCAGTGTCCCCTCGACGATCACCAGAGGTGTACGGCCAGTGTAGGAGATCGCTCCCCACACCATGATGCCTGGTGTTGGCCCTGTGTGCCTCGGTCGCATGCATTCCTGATTGTGGCGCTCACCTGCACGGCGCCAAACACGCATACGACCATTATTGGCACCAAGGCAGAAGCGACTCTCATCGCTGAAGACGACACGTCTCCATTCGTCCCTCCATTCACGCCTGTCGCGACACCACTGGAGGCGGGCTGCACGATGTTGGGGCGTGAGCGGAAGACGGCCTAACGGTGTGCGGGACCGTAGCCCAGCTTCATGGAGACGGTTGCGAATGGTCCTCGCCGATAACCCAGGAGCAACAGTGTCCCTAATATGCTGGGAAGTGGCGGTGCGGTCCCCTACGGCACTGCGTAGGATCCTACGGTCTTGACGTGCATCCGTGCGTCGCTGCGGTCCGGTCCCAGGTCGACGGGCACGTGCACCTTCCGCCGACCACTGGCGACAACATCGATGTACTGTGGAGACCTCACGCCCCACGTGTTGAGCAATTCGGCGGTACGTCCACCCGGCCTCCCGCATGCCCACTATACGCCCTCGCTCAAAGTCCGTCAACTGCACATACGGTTCACATCCACGCTGTCGCGGCATGCTACCAGTGTTAAAGACTGCGATGGATCTCCGTATGCCACGGCAAACTGGCTGACACTGACGGCGGCGGTGCACAAATGCTGCACAGCTAGCGCCATTCGACGGCCAACACCGCGGTTCCTTGTGTGTCCGCTGTGCCGTGCGTGTGATCATTGCTTGTACAGCCCTCTCGCAGTGTCCGGAGCAAGTATGGTGGGTCTGACACACCGGTGTCAATGTGTTCTTTTTTCCATTTCCAGGAGTGTACTTTCATCCGGAGGAAGTGTATTTTTAACCGGTATATCCGGGAATTTCTATTCCTTGTCCACGTATACACCCTGTAAGTTGGTCAATACGACAGTGTATAAAAAAAAAGACTGCAAACAAATAGCAAGCCGCGCTAGGAAGAGTGCTGGAGAGCCGTCCACACGGCCGCAGCAGGCGGGGCCCACTCGGCAAGAGGCCGCCGACACGGAATGCTCTACCCGCGACTTAGCTGGTGCTGTGAAGCCAGCACCGAAAATAAACGTCTCACTGAGTTACACCACAACTGACGTTATTATCTGCCGGCCTTAGTGGCCGAGCGGTTCTAGACGCTTCAGTCTGGAACCACGCGGCCGCTACGGTCGCATGTTTGACACCTGCCTCGGGCATGGATGTGTGTTATGTCCTTAGGTTAGTTAGGTTTAAGTAGTTCTAAGTTCTAGGGGACTGATGACCTCAGATGTTAAGTGCCATAGTGCTCAAAGCCATCTGATCGTTTTTGTTTACCCTCGACTGCACTTGTAGAACCTTTCCAGTAAGATCATAAGCCCAAACAAATAAGCTTCGCTAAAAATGTAAGGTGTAGAAGAGAACTACTCAAAGGGAGCTGTAAATTCTTGCGGAAAGTTAGAAATACGAACTCCCTAAAGTCTTACCATTACCAGGAGGTGATAACATACAAAACTTGAGGAGCTTGGTAGTATTAATACGAGAGAGACCACCAGGTTCTGAAACGTAGTAAAAACAACTATTATAATTCAGGAACAATTTGTTCTCTTGCGTAAAACTATTTAAAAACAACGCAAATTTTTAAAAACCAAACAATTGATGGGACCGGGACATAAGTATGTGTGAAAGCTGGTGTATACTCCGCAGAAGTACTCGCTAACATTTGAGGTAACATAACAGGTTGGATTTACCACATTTTACCTTGGTGTTCCAGTTCGTGCTCCTGCTGTTGTTGTTATTTAACCTTCTCTCCTGGTACGAGCTTGAAATAATACCCTATAAGCACCATACAAACCATAATTCATCAAGAAAAATTTCTACCCACATTCCCTATCCTGCAATTAGGTTAATGCATCGTTATCTTTTCTCTTCTTAACTACAAACAACCAATCATTTTTGCTGTTGCCATCATGCGCCGTACTAGCTTGTAATCTTCTAAAGTGTAACATTTTCAAAAAACTTAAAGTCAAGTTCTATCCCAGTGAGAGCCATCTAGACGTTTGTGTTGTCCTTACCTACAACAGTCTGATCTCTCACTGTCATGTAAAGCTTCTTGGATATCACCTTCTTAAGTTGTTTGGGGCCATTCGGTCACAGTGTTTACTGTGTCCCACCCTCCAATCGATTCTTGGCAGTGCTCCTCTTCCTTGTGCAACCACACGGCACCTTGGAAAACGAAAGTAAGGTCAGGAATCAACGTCCCATCGACGTATAGGCTAGATCATTAGAGATTGGTGGCCCCTGGCATGTTCTAGTTGTCATATCTGCAATACCACAAAGGATAGCAATACACAGTGTTCAATAAAGGTAATGCTAATGCTATGTGCACCACACCAACAAAACACTACCAACTGTATCAGAGGGTTCGGGCTAGTGATTCTGTGAGTGTGGAACTATTTTGAAGTCACTTTCATTAACATAAAAACTCGCACAGCACTCACTATCTAGTATCAAAGTAAACAATTATCTGTCGAAGAATTATACTTGTTTCAAATATTAATATAATAATAATAATAATAATAATAATAATAATGATATAAAAAACGTATTCGAAACAGATTCAATTTTTCCTAAACATTAAGGTTATTTGCTCCAGGAGTCAAGCTATTGGCATCAATCAAGAAATGGATATTACAATATCTGCCGTTAACAGTTTTACAAGTTGGAACACCAAATAACGCAGTATAACTAAAATGAGCAACTACCAAAGACGAGACGTAGTTTCTACCACAATCTACATTATTGCAGAAAGTGTAAGGGCGCCACAAGCACGTAAGAAAAAATCATTGTAATTACTAGTGTCGAAAGGACACACTATTTGGAGGTAGTGTTAGGTTCCAGAGAGAGCACTGAAAGAAAATAGAGCAGAATAGGACCACAGCAATCATAAAATTTCAAGAAAAATAAAATGAGACTGTTTCATCAGTATATTACAGGGTACGAAAACAAGAAAGAGGAGCTTCTCGTACATGTGTGTCTCTCTGAACACCATGTAACCACCAGGGTGAAGAACTAGCGCGGTAAATGGAGGAGTTGCAATATATGTAATAGGACACAATGTAAAAAATATTGAAACCGTTTTTGTGTTGGTCGGAAACTAGAAACGGATGCATTAAGTTACTGAATTAGTGCAGCACATTTCTCTGACGTTTATAACAACCTGCAGACCAACTACAGGGAACTTGCAGCTAGTTATGAGACGCTGAGATCAATTACTGAACCACCTGTTAGATAGTAATAAGTATTGGGCAATCCGTGGAGACTTCTATTTCTTCAGAGATGCAGACGAGGAAAACGAACTAAAATCGATAATTGGCCGTTTTTACAACTGTATGCAGGAAGTTAGTAAAACACTGATCGATAATATATTTACAGATAGTTGTCGGACTAAAGCAGATAATGTTTACTCAATTGGTAATGGACGATCTCATCATGTTGCACAATTAATGGAAATACACAATAAGGGACCTTAATTCCATGCAATTTCATACTGAGCAATGAGGATTATGATCAGAACAGTATACAATGTTTGAAGAGTAAGTGAAAAGGGGTGGATAGGATGATGTATATATAGTAAGAGACGCTAACGTAATTTTAAATTTATTCCATTGTAAATTTGTGTCAACATTTGAAAGTTCTTTCCCAAAAAATTATCCAGAAGGTCCACCGAAAACACAAATAATCCATGTATAACTAAGGGAATTATAATCTCATGTTAAATGAAAAGGAATATATACACAAAGGCCAGAGTATGTGAAAATCCAACATTACCTGCGTACTACAAAAAATACTGTAGTATTTTAAGGAAAGTTATAAAAACGTCCGGAAGTGTGCACATCCTAGCAGAAATAAACACCGCAGGTATTAAGATCAGAAGTTTATGGGAAATTGTCAAACTGGAGACAAAACAGCCAGTCACTGTTCCAGCGTTAACATTTTAACTAAATGATAGTATTGTCACTGATAATTCAGAAGTCGCAAGTAATTTTAACAGCTGATTTCAAAATGTAGCAGAAAAAATAAGATTAAATGATTCAGTTGAAGGAGGAAGAGAATATACTAAAATTGTCACCCCACAAAACCTTAAGTCATATACACAATGCTCAATTGGGACAGGGACCTTTCCCAGACGGGTTCAAGTATGCAAATGATAAACCTCTTTATAATAAATGTGGCTAGACGAAGTTAAGCAATTGTCGTCCAGTTTCGTTGCTGGTAGCTTCTTCCAAAATATTTGAAAACGTGATGAAGTCATGAGTAGTCTCATACTTCAGTGGAAACAATTTTCTTAGACTATCGCAGTCTGCACTCGAGAAGAGTTGCTCAGCTGTGAATGTTCTTTATACATTCTGTTATCAAACAGTACCAGCTTTATATAATAAAATATCTTCGTATGGTATTTTTTCCGATTTTATGATGGTGTTTGATTGTGTAAATCATCATAGGTGGATAATCACGATGCGAAAGTTTAACCTAATCGCACAGGTGCCAGAATGGTCCATTGCCCACTTACATTGAGAGATCCTGCGTGAGATGCCCAGCAGGGCAACTCGCATGGCGAACCAGTTCATCAGCATTCATGGAACCAAAGAATCTGTGATAAAATGACTTTTTATTCAGCAAGATTTCATACATTAGACGAAGACAGCATCTTGATTGGACACATCGAGCCCAGGAAGCAGAGTCAACTTCAGCAATATACAAAATACACAAGAAGGCATTTTAGGCGTCGGTTGCCATACCAACGATGGGAAGGAAGGTGGTCTCAGTATATTCAGAGTCGAAAGTCCTGCTGTGTGTAGTTGCATGTGGTGTTCCAACTTAGTGGCAGCTGAAAACTTCTTTGTCCAGTTGTAGTTTTATGTTTAGGATTTCTCCACGCCAGCTCTTTTCATCTTCGATCTATAGTTTCTAGCTGGCGTCTCACCAGGTGGCGCATTTTATTTCTCTTTTGCGGTTACCGCTGACCCGGCTAGGTTTCGAAAGTGGCCGCTGGAGCGGCATCGGCAGAGTTCTCGGAATAGTGGGAAGCTAGTTCTAGCGGCAGTGCTTGGAGCAACGGACATGAGGTGCAAATCCCCGCGACGTCGTCTCTGGTTCGTCGTTCGCTCTTCTTCGCCAGGACTGATCAGAAGGCAAAAGATTTGGCTCGCCTATGTGTGCATATCTGGTTGTTCAGTTCTGCGCACCAATTTCCCTTTCCGCAAGCTGTGTGAGCTGATGTTCCTGTTTAGATTGATTAAGCCGCCTTGTACGCCATTGTTGTTTGACTCTTTGTGAATCTACGAAAAGTTTATTGTCCTGTCTGCTCCCTGTATTTTTGAAGTAATTTGTGTTAGTACGCTGGCCAGTTAATGTTATATTGTCGGTCTGTGTCACTGTGTTACGCCCAGCTTTCACGCATATTTATATCGGGGTCCCATGAATTATGTAGTTTTTTAAATTTTGAGTTTGTTTTTAAATAGTTTTACACAAGAGAACAAACGCTCCTGAATTTTAATAGTTGTTTTCATTATGTTTCAGAAACTGGTGGGCTCTCTCGTATTAATACTATCCAGCCCCTCAAGTTTTGTGTTTTATGACCTCCAGGTAATGGTAAGACTTTAGGAAGTTCCTATTTATACCTGCCTGCAAGAATTTACAGCTCCCTTTGAGTAGTTGTCTTTTACACCTTACATTTTTAGCGAAGCTTATTTGTTTGGACTTACGATCTTACTGGAAAGGTTCTACAAGTGCAGTCGAGGATAAACAATAACGTTCAGTCGTGGTTTAACTCAGTGAGAAGTTTATGTTCGGTGTTTGCTTCACATCACCAGCTAAGTTGTAGGAAGAGCATTCTGTGTCGGCGGCCTCTTGCCGCGTGGGCCTCGCTTGCTGCGGCACTGTGGAAGACTGTCGAGCACTCCGTAGCGCGGCTTGCTATTTGTTTGCAGTCGTGTGTCTATCCGTACTCTCTGTGCTCAAGTTGAGTACCTTGTGGTGTCTGACTTGCCCTGTAAATGATATTTCATCTGATTAATTGGCTTTGTGCATGGATTTTATTTTTACTTTTTTATTTTTTTTTTACATTCCTATGGACCAACTACAGGGTGTATACGTTATACGTGGACAAGGAAAAGAAATTCCCGTATTGCCAGGTTAAAAATACACTTTCTCCCGGGTGAAAGTATATTTTCCTTATCAATCCTTTGAACGGTTAAGGTTTTATACACGGGTGTAAAATTTACCGACACTTTAGAAAACGAAACTCAGGGAAAAAAACACGTTTTGGAAATATCTCTGATGCGTTTCAGCATGTAACATTGGAATTCCACCAAGCACCACATGTTACTTTCCGAATAATTGAAATCGAGATTTCAATGCGCTTTTGTAAGCCGTTCGTAGCTCATGTCACGTGATCTCGCCAGCCGATGACAGCGGATATTCAGAGCATAGGACACGTGATGCAGTCAGCCAACAGCAACATCACTGTTAAGGAGCACGAACACACAAACAGGGAAAGTTAATAGTTTCAATTAATATTCACAGTTGTGCTACAAGGAAAGCACAGCTTTCCCATATAATATTGGTCTGAAGCTTCTAGAGAAGCTAATCTTTCGCATATACTGTTGATCTTTTTTGCACGTGTTACACTTTAAGGTATATCACACAAATATATCAGTAAAATTTTTAATAACGGCATAAATGTCTGATCTTCAGGGTTCGAAATCCTTCTAAACGGCTCGTCATCAAAGTGTCGATTTTTAAAGGATTTAATAAATTCATGGTACATTCTTGCACATACTTCAACTTTCGTAAAAGGATGTTTACTTTGAAAGTAACGCTTTTCAAACCACTATTCGCAATATTTTCCCGCGACCTGTTCGAAATAGGTTCTTTTGAGCAGTTGCCAGAGAGCGCACATAACAGGCGACACAGCGCTTGGGTAGGTACCATGACGTAGGTAGCCCGTACGTACGTACGTGTAAAACATTGAAAGATCATACATTAGGACATCAGAGGATACAGCAAGGTCATCGGAATTTCGCAAACCGTATTAAAATGTGCACATTTAAAGTGCATACTTAAAGAGCACATTTGTATGTCCAGATTCCCAATGAGGTAGACCCCACCTGATACTAAGCTTTTCAGTGTGGTTTTCGGGATGTAAATTTTATTCGATCACTAGTACTGTACTATGTCATGTTTGGTTCTTTATTATGGCATAATGCCATACGTGCTAGAAAATGAAAATGTGCGCTTGAAATGCAGAGAATAGTTAAAACTAGCCAGTACTGTGGAATTAAACATTTCGTTTCAAATACATTGACTGTCTCTGCGGAAAAGGTTAACAAAAGTCTAATTTCTTTAGCAAACAGACAAAAATAGTTTCATTGTTCCGCAAGGCGATTTATGCTTGACTGTCAGAAACGTGGGAATAAAATAAAATCTGAAACTAATGACATATTTCAGCCTTCCGTAATTATGTGAATGTGTTTTTATTCACTTGATAGCTCCCGGCCACAGATATCCGTTTTGTTTTCATTTGACGTGAGCGTAAACGAAGAGGAAACAGTAAAATCACTAAATGTAAACACGGGTCACCTGGAGACTACCACCTATAACTCAGACTGCCCTACGCATCAGCCCCGGATCTACGATATTGCGACTGGCTAATACTAAAAAAAAAAATCAAATTTTCAAAATATGTTCATCTTGTAGCGCATATCTTCCTGAAAAATCTGAAACATAAAACAGATGTATTCGAGGAAATGTAAGACATATTATTTGGTCTTAAGTATGCCAAAGTGCAGCGCCACGCCTCTTCATAAAGCATTTTTCTACCGCACGTCCAAACTATATACAGGAGAGTGGAAATTGAAATGTCCTGTGGTGCATCTCCTTCTCCCAGTCGGCCGGTTTGACAGCCTGCCCTGCCCCTCTTTAAAAAAATCTCGCAATTAATAGCTGATGGGATTATTTGTAATCGAGAGAACAAGAACTCTTCAGAAAATCTGAACTTTTTATTGTCTATTATTTAACAACTTGCTGTTTAGTGTGACATAAATTTAAATATAGGATATATAAAACCAATACTGAGAAGAGATAAGCAAGTAATTACACATTTCCTCAAACCTTAGCTCCTAGCATTTATTTTCTCTCTAATCTTTACATGACGTGCTTTCCTTTCTGCGAAAGAATCTCTTACCTCATCAAAGTTCGTCAAACATTTTGCTACATGAAAAATCGAAATGTCTATATCTAATACTGAAAACCGTGTTAATACCAATAATACTCTTGACTGATGTGGTTTCTCAATCTGATTACATCTATTTTGTCGCTGTCTGCTATATGAAACAAAATAGGCCTTTCCAATATGGCAGCAATATTGTAACATACCAAATTTTGCACAAATGGCCATTTTTATTACACGACAGAATAAAATCCACTAAGTACCAATATCAAATGCGTATTAGGCCTGCTACAAGCAAAAAGCCTTACGTTAGGAAAATAGTTCCACACTTCATTCATAAGCACCATCTTCTCCAGCATGAGATCGAAAATTAGTATTACGAAATTTGTATATAAATTTGGAATCGTCTTATTGTTCAATAATTTGTGTGATATCCCCGTTTCTTCTCCCTCCTCGTTCTAACAATCAATCTTCTCATCATCAATTCTGTAGCTATTGATACCACTGCAAATTTGTTCGAAGATTAACTCTACAAATCCTGCCAGAATCACAGGTTTTGTTATACAACATACGCGGCTTCTAGCCGGGGACTGTACTACTGGTCCTTAGTAGTGTAACGATCTAGACAAAAATTTTCCGTCAGAATTTCATTTTCTTGGATACAACGAGAAGATAATACGTAATACTTCTCGTCTGTTATTCCTGTCAGTTTTTTATTTCCATTCTGGTAGTCTAAATCTCTGGATTTCGCTAGAAATTATAACAACACTGGTCATTCGCAAACCCAATGAACCACATAATCAGACAGCGATTGGCATTCATCCGTTCGGCTTTACTCCGCTCATTTCGTATAGTTCCGTCCCCTTTTGTCTGCGGAAAATTTATTTCTAGATGCGACGAGGATTCTCCCGACAGAGACATCACACATTCAAAAATCAACTTATGTTTAATTCATAAACCAACTTAAAATGAGGTCAAAAATGTTCAAAAACCAACAGGGAAGCGTTTCAAAATCATATGAATAATCGATATACACTAGGCACTTTGTGAAACAATTTTTTTTTCAAGAATATGAATTTGGCGCCACCTTTTCCAGGTAGCATCTAGCTACTTGTTGCGACTGCTTGCACAGCCAACAGCGACCTTCCTGTAGCCAGAATCGGAAGAATCTAATGCTCAAACGTGACTCAACTGCGCATGCGCCTGCGCGTAAACTGTTAAAACAAATCGAATGTAAACAGTAGCACCTTCACCCTCATTGGAAGCAATTGGCTGTTATGAAGCACTGCATAGTCTTCGTAAAGCCTTTGACACATTTTCAATTGGCAGACGCTTGCATGAGCACTGTATGTCGTAGTTGTATATGGTGCATTTCCTTTGCAATTTAAGTTATTTTCGTTTTTTTCTTCGTTTATGTTTTATTGTTGAAGTATTATTGTTCAGTAATATCCTTTGTTAGAGTATCGGTTCTTACCAGTCAAAAATACAAAAATTTAACTGAAAACTAAAACAATGAAAAATTATCGGAATTCTAAAAATATCCCGGAGTTTCTCCGTTTTTCTTCAGGATGAAAAAATTCCAGGGTTTTCCCTTGATCTCCTGGTTGTCCCAGATCGTATACACCCTGAACTAGGACAACGTTAACAACTTAGGTTCCTCTTCTTCCTTTGTTACTGTTTCCTTTTTTACAGTTCTCCCTAATTTTCTCCCCATGAAGACTCTTCCTTTCTTCTGTCCACGTTGTTCGAAATTTTTTATTCCTTCTGATTTGAAAGCTTTCCAAATTTAGTATTTTATTTTTAAAATGGGTTGTTTCTGCTATTTCTTATTCTTTGATGATGTTTGTTTCTAGATCTTTCCATACTTCTGTATCCATGCTATTGTCAATATTTTCCTTCCCGAAATGTAGGAGTATTTTTTTGGTTATTATATTTCCATCCATTTGGTAGATGTGTCCATAAATATTAATCTTCGCTTGGCCATTACTTCTGATACTTTCTCTATATTTTTTAGATCTCCTCATTAGTTCTTATCTTCCAACTTTTTGCAGTCTTAGTTGCATCCATTACTTTTCTAATAATCCTTCTGTCCAGTAACTCTAATCTGTCAATCTTATAGTTCATCATACACATTCAGATACATATAAACGTTCTGGTCGTACCACTGTGGTGTAATGTTTTAGTTTTGTTTTTCTAGACATCTATTTACTGTTGTAAATATTTTTGGTCTAACCATATGCTCTTTCCATTCTGTTAATTTTTACATCTGTTATAGACTTTTCTACTCTATTCTGTTGTATAGTCTCTCAAAGATATTTAAATTTATTTACTCGATCTACTTTTCCTTTTTGTGTTTCTATGAATTTTGGCACTTCTTTATATTTCTCATCAATTTGGTTTTTTCAGCTGAAATTTTGAGAGCAGTTCTGTTTACTGTTTTTTCCAGAAGGTTTATCTGAATAAATGCTTCTATCAGGTTTTCTGTAAGTGTTGCAAAATCATCCGCAAAAGCCAACCAGTTTACTTTAGTTCCATTTGTTTTCCTTCCCAGAGTTATTGTTTAAATTTCGTGATTTTTTTAACTCTGAATTCCAGATCCTAACAATTTTTTTCTAAAACACAATTAAACAGTAAAGGTGATAAACCATCACCTTGTCTAAAACCAGCTGAGATTCTTCTCCCATAACTTTGACTTTACATATTGTACCAGTTCGTGCTTCAGAAACTATATTTGCTAATTTTGATTTAACACCAAATTCTCTAATGACCTAATCTATTGTTTCTCTGGCTACACAACCAAATGGTTTCTTGAAATCAGTAAATGACACTATTATTGGTTTGCTGGTTAATAGTCTATGGCGAACTTTGACTTTAAGTTATAATTTGCTCTGCACAGGATCCTGCCTTTCGGATACCTCCCTGATATTCTCTCAGTTGTTTGTCTAAAGTATCTAACACTCCCTTCATGATAATTTTTGATAATATTTTGTATGCCACTAGCAGAAGTAACACTCATCTGTAATTATTGACATTGTATTTGTCTCTCGTTTACGTAGCGGTGTGAATTAATGCTGTTTTTCAGTTTTAGAAATGTTTGCAAAAAGCCAGTGAAGGTCCTTTGTGATTGTTGGTTCTGACCACTTCAATTATTCTGCTGTAATGGAGTCTTCACCACTTACTTCATTTTTTTCAGTGTTTTGATGGCTTCATAAATTTCTAACCCTCTTGGTTGGAAATATTCCTCTAGATTTTGAGATGTCAATGGAAACTGTAATTTATATGTTGGAACTGGATCATTTAACAGGTTTAAAAAAACTGTGCTAAAATTACACAATTTTCTTCGTTATTTAATCCCATTTTGCAACTCTTTGAAACAAATCTTGGTGCCTGATAACCAAGAAGTGTGTGTTTAAAGTTTGGTGAAAATTTCTAGTATTATTTTTTTGCAATTTTCTTCTGTGTCAGTAAACTGAGAATTTTACAACTTTCTTCAGATTTGCCAGGTTATTTTTTATGTTTCTTTTCTTTGTGTGAAATGTTTAAGGTATTCCTCTTTTTTCGAACATCTCCATTTTCTCCATTTTTGAGCTCCTGCTATCAGTTCTTCTTCACGTTTCTCATTCCACCATGTCTTCTTCCTATTCTTGGACAATCCTAAAGTTATCTCTGCTGCTTGGGTTATTTGCATCGGGAGTCCATACCAATCATATTCTTTACTCATCTCAGTTCATCTCTAAATTTTTATATATTTTCCTTTATAATATTAGTTGTAGTGGTGTTATATCTGATCATTTTCTTGGTCGCCCTTTTTGTTTTATATAGCAGAAATTTTATTATAATCTTAGACAGATAATGATCTGAGTCGAATTCCCCATTTCTGTCTGTTTTAGCATTCATAATTTCCGTGATGTATCTTTTAGATATGTCTACGTAATCCATTTGAAATTCTCCTAGGTTTAGATTTGGATGTCTCCAAGCTTTGGGTTTACTTGATAGTTTGCGGATGTGTGGACATGAGTTTTAACTGGAACATTATACACATATTGATCAGTCTTTCACCATTTCTATTTGTTCTTGAGTATGCTGTATATTCAAATACACTAGCCGTAAATTTCGTTTCCCTCCCAATTTGATCAATACAATCACCAAGAAGTATTTCAGCATTCCATTTAGGTATTCAGATTCTAAAAGATCCCAGAACTGATTTACTTTCTCCAGATTTATTTGTTGTGTTTATAGGTGCACGACAGTTGATGAGGGTGTATCTTTTACTCTTGCACTTTATTGTTAACATGGATATTCATTCTGCATCCGATCTAAATTCTGTTATACTGTCTATGGTTTTTATCATTACATAAAATGTTGTTCCTAACATCGACTTGTGTCCTATTGTTCCCACTTGTTTCCCTTTAAAAATTCTCATCTAAGAATCGTGTTTACTGGACTGCTATAATTTGTATATCGTTCTTCTGTAGAAATAATTCTCATTCCTGTTGTTTCCCAATAATCAGAAGAGAAATTACATGCAATGTTCCAAAGCAGTACTTCTTCTTGAAATGAAACTTGGAAAGCTTTTCCATATATTCCATCTCTTCTTTATCGCAAATTTTGGGGCTCCCCAGAAACCTAGGTCCCATTGCATTACATCATGTAATCAGAGTTAACTTTTGGAAAAATACCATCAGCAGAGTTCCGAAGACTGCAAGAGCTGACACGTGCGAGAACTATCGCACAATCAGCATACTAGCTCATTCATCCAAATTGCTGACCAGAGTAACATACAGGAGAATGGAAAAGAAAATAGAGAATGTGTTAAATGCCAATAAGTTAGGCATTAGGGAAGGCAAAGATACCAGAGACGCAATTCGGACATCGCAGTTGATAATGGAAGCACTAGTAAAGATAAACCAAGAAACGTTCGTAGGATTTGTTGACTCGGAAAAAGCGTTTGACAATGTCAAATTGTCCAAGTTATTCGAAATTCTGAGATAAACAGTGGTAAGCTGTAGGAAGAGACGGAGAGCCAAGAGGGAATAATATGAATGGACGACGAAGAACGAAGTGCTCTAAAAAGGATTTATGAAAAGGATGTAACATTTCGTCCCGACTGTTCAGTCTGCACATTGAAGAAGCCATGATGAAAATAAAAGAAAGTTACAGGAGTGGAATTAAAATTCCACGATATCAATGACACGATTCGCTGAAGACACTGCTATCCGGAGTGAAACTGAAGAAGAATTTCATGATGTGCTGAATGGAATGAACGATCTTCCTTTCCACTCCCCTACCATGTATCTTCCGCTTCAGTTACATTAAAGTATTATTGTGAATCGTGGCAAGGTGCGAAAGGATGCATTAGGTAGGCGGTTATTTCCCAAGTTACTTGTGGACTACACGTGTGAGCTAGTAGCTTGGTAGTGTAAAAAGAGGCGAAAATAACTAATTCTGAAAAATATGGAGTAAATAGTTTGCTCCAAATTAAAATAAAAACATGCATAGGAAATTGACTTGCTCTCAGTATCTTTACAACGCCTCTCGGCCTGTACAATAACATAATTATGAGAATAGACAAAGAGTACGTACTGAAGACCAACAGCCAGCTGTACAAAAATGGCTATAGTTCATAGGTTACTTCAATTATTTACGGCAGATATGCAAGTTAGACACACAATAATGAATAGAGCTTATTTACTTACTTTACGGAACTTGAGGTTTTGAATGGATAGCCATGAACGTTACCAAGCCATTTTCGGGATTTGGGGTTGTCCACCGTCACCCATGCCGCGGTTTTTTTGGCTGTTCCCCACATCTGACTAAGTGAGTTCTGAGCTGTCACATGATTTACAAAACTTTTCGAGGCATTAATCTCACTTTCACGTGAGCTAACTACAGCTGCAGACAGATGAGGCACACAGGGGCGGAAAGGGGTGACGACAGAAAGGTATTCCAACCGCACTCTACCATTAACACAGCCAAATTAGGAACTACAAGACGATCCCGTGAAGATACCGGAGAGCACCAGGAAAATGAAGAAATGAAACTGATAAATTATTCCCTACTACCACGAAGCGACAAAGGAACTGACATGGTGTAGCGTACTCAAATGCAGAGAAATATAAATCGGCAGAATACTGAGCTACCACGTTACAAGACTACAAGTGTCTGGTGCAGTTGTTAGATCGGTTACTGCTGCTACAATATCAGGTGGTGTTATAGTAGGAGCACGAGCGAAAGGATTCTGCATTTCCGAGGTAGCGAGGAATTGGGGATTTTACTGTAGGACCATTTCACGAATATACAGTGAACATCAGGAATCTTGTAAAACATCAAATCTCCGACGTCGCTGCCGCTGGAAAAAGATCCTGCAAGAAGGGGACCAACGGCGATGATAAAAATGTTCGGTTTTGTGGGCACTTAAATGCGCGGTCATCAGCGCCCGTGCAAAGTCCCAGTTTTTACACAGTCCAATTCTTTAGACAGTCCAATCAATCCACATTCACGAATGGTGAGGACATCACAAATACCCAGTCCCCAGGCTGACAAAATCTTCACCCGGCCGGTTATCAAACCTGGGACCCCGTGAAGCAGACGCAACAATGTTAGGTACTAGACAACGAGGTGCAGGCGACCAACGACGCCAGAAGGGAATCGTTCAACGTTGCAGAAAGGCAACCCTTCTGCAAATTGCTGCAGATTTGAATGCTGGGCCATCAACAACTATCAGCGTGCGAGCCATTCATCGAAATATCATCAAAATATGATTTCGGAACCGAAAGCCCAATTGTTAACCCTTGGTAACTGCACGACACAAAGCTTTATGCCTCACCTGAGCCGCGCGGGATAGCCATTTGGTCTTAGGGACGTTGCCACGTTTCGCGCGGCTCCCCCAGTCTGAGGCTCGACTCCTCCCTCGGGCATGAGTGTGTATGGGTTGCTTCTAGCGTAACTTACTTTAAGTTAGATTAAGTAGTGCGTAAGCTTAGGGACCGATACCCTCAGCAGTTTAGTCCCATACTCCTTACCACAAAATTCTGAAATTTTGCCTCGCCTGGGCCCGTCAACAAAGCCTGGTCGGACGAGTCTCGTTTCAAATTGTATCGAGCGGGTGGACGTGTACAGCTGTGGAGACAACTTTATGAATCCACGGACCCTGCATGTCAATAAGGAACTGTTCAGGCTGGTGGGGGCTCTGTAATGGTGTGCAGCGGGAGTGGTACGCGACGATTGATACGTCTTGATATGACTCTCGCCATTAGGACGAATTGATATGGAGAAATTACAAAGCTGCCATGATGTTCTAGATCTAGGAACTAGCATGAAAATGGTAGTGGAGATCCATAAATTAGTTACCTGATTCATTTATTGTTACACCGCTGTGGGTTTATTATGTCTCAGATTGGGTTGTTAGGGGGAAGATACCTAACAGCGAGGTCATCGGTCTCATCGGATTAGTGAAGAATGGGGAAGGAGGTCAGCCGTGCCCTTTCGAAGGAAACACCCCGGAATTTGACTAGAGTGATTGAGGGTTTTATTTGGGTCATCAGTCTACTGACTGGTTTGATGCGGCCCGCCACGAATTCCTCCCCTGTGCTAACCTCTTCATCTCAGAGTAGCACTTGCAACCTACGTCCTCAATTATTTGCTTGACGTACTCCAATCTCTGTCTTCCTCTACAGTTCTTGCCCTCTACAGCTCCCTCTAGTACCATGGAAGTCATTCCCTCATGTCTTAGCAGATGTCCTATCATCCTGTCCCTTCTCCTTATCAGTGTTTTCCACATATTCCTTTCCTCTCCGATTCTGCGTAGAATCTCCTCATTTCTTACCTAATCAGTCCACCTAATTTCCAACATTCGTCTATAGCACCACATCTCAAATGCTTCGATTCTCTTCTGTTCCGGTTTTCCCACAGTCCATGTTTCACTACCATAAAATGCTGTACTCCAGACGTACATCCTCAGAAATTTCTTCCTCAAATTAAGGCCGGTATTAGATATTAGTAGACTTCTCTTGGCCAGAAATGCCTTTTTTTGCCATAGCGAGTCTGCTTTTGATGTCCTCCTTGCTCCGTCCGTCATTGATTATTTTACTGCCTAGGTAGCAGAATTCCTTAACTTACTTGACTTCGTGACCATCAATCCTGATGTTAAATATCTCGCTGTTCTCATTTCTACTACTTCTCATTACCTTCGTCTTTCTCCGATTTACTCTATACCATTATGTGTACTCATTAGACTGCTCATTCCGTTCAGCAGATCATTTAATTCTTCTTCACTTTCACACAGGATAGCAATGTCATCAGCGAATCGTATCATTGATACCGTTTCACCTTGTATTTTAATTCCACTCCTGAACCTTTCTTTTATTTCCATCATGTACAGATTGAAGAGTAGGGGCGAAAGGCTACAGCCTTGTCTTACACCCCTCTTAATACGAGCACTTCGTTCTTGATCGTCCACTCTTATTATTCCCTCTTGGTGGTTGTACATATTGTATATGACCCGTCTCTCCCTATAGCTTACCCCTACTTTTTCCAGAATCTAGAACAGCTCGCACCATTTTGTATTGTCGAACGCTTTTTCCAGGTCGACAAATCCTATGAATGTGTCTTGATTTTTCTTCACCCTTGCTTCCATTATTAGCCGTAACGTCAGAATTGCCTCTCTCGTGCCTTTACTTTTCCTGAAGCCAAACTGATCGTCACCTAGCGCATTCTCAATTTTCTTTTCCATTCTTCTGTATAGTATTCTTGTAAGCAGTTCCGATGAATGAGCTGTTAAGCTGATTGTGCGATAATTCTCGCACTTGTCAGCTCTTGCCGTCTTCGGAATTGTGTGGATGATGCTTTTCCGAAAGTCAGATGGTATGTCGCAGATTCATATATTCTACACACCAACGTGAATAGTCGCTTTGTTGACACTTCCCCTAATGATTTTAGAAATTCTGATGGAATGTTATCTACCCCTTCTGCCTTATTTGACCGTAAGTCCTCAAAAGCTCTTTTAAATTCCGATTCTAAATCGACCACTGTTTCTTCTTCTATCACATCAGACAAATCTTCACCCTCATAGAGGCTTTCAGTGTATTCTTTCCACCTATCTGCTCTCTCCTCTGCATTTAACAGTGGAATTCCCGTTGCAGTCTTAATGTTACCACCGTTGCTTTTAATGTCACCAAAGGTTGTTTCGACTTTCCTGTATGCTGAGTCTGTCCTTCCGACAATCATATCTTTTTCGACGCTTCACATTTTTCCTTCAGCCATTTCGTCTTAGCTTCCCTGCACTTCCTATTTATTTCATTCCTCAGCGACTTGTATTTCTGTATTCCTGATTTTCCCGGAAAATGCTTGTACTTCCTCCTTTCATCAATCAACTGAAGTATTTCTTCTGTTATCCATGGTTTCTTCGCACCTACCTTCTTTGTACCTATGTTTTCCTTCCCAACTTCCGTGATGTCCCTTTTTAGAGATGTCCATTCCTCTTCAACTGTGCTGCCTACTGCGCTGTTACTTATTGCTGTATCTATAGCGTGAGAGAACTTCAAACGTGTCTCGTCATTCCTTAGAACATCCGGATCCCACTTCTTTGCGTATTGATTCCACCTGACTAATGTCTTGAACTTCAACCTACTCTTCATCACTACTATATTGTGATCTGAGTCTGTATTTGCTCCTGGGTACGCCTTACAATCCAGTATCTGATTTCGGAATCTCTGTCTGACCATGATGTAATCTAATTGAAATCTTCCCGTATCTCCCGGCCTTTTCCAAGTATACCTCCTCCTTTTGTGATTCTTGAACAGGGTATTCGCTATTACTAGCTGAAACTTGTTACAAAACTCAATTAGTCTTTCTCCTCTTTCATTCCTTGTCCGAAGCCCATATTCTGCTGTAACCTTTTCTTCTACTCCTTCCCCTACAACTGTATTCCAGTA